>NW_025333810.1:1250000-2500000 GCF_019186645.2 Phyllostomus hastatus | reverse complement strand
ATTTTTATTTTTAGACAGAGGGGAAGAGAGGAAGAAGAGAAGGAGAGAAACATCAATGTGTGGTTTCCTCTTGCGTGACCCCCACTAGAGACCTGGCCTGCAACCAAGGCATGTGCCTTGACTGGGAATCGAACCAGCAACCTTTTGGTTCACAAGTCAGCATTCAGTCCACTGAGCCACACCAGACATGGCTCCAGTAATTTTAATTTTCTAGGAAATAATGCATATATATATATATATATATATCACAACAGAATGCATGAGCATACAGAAAATAAAGAAGGGAGGGAGAAGTATCACAAGCCTATGTTTGGAAAACTGCCTATTCCTTCATTTCCTTCTTCAAATGCTTGGTTTAAGTAGCACAGCAGAGGCTAATGTACATATGTGTTGTTTTACAAAGTAAACTTAGTAACATATTGAAACACATCCTCAATACTCTAGTATACATGTTTAGCTGTGGCCAAGCATCACTGAAGTTAGTTTTAGGACAACTTTTTGTGCATATGGTTTACTTTCCTTGAGTTAAACAAAAATTCAGTGTCATCTACTGAATTGTTGTTCATTCACTTATTTTTTAAAAATTTCATATAAATCATACTCTTACTGACTCTGGTATCATGACCAGATGAGCTGACATTTTTAGTCACCAGACTAGTCTAGAGATCCTGATGTGTTAGAGCAGAGAGATATACCTAAGTGCATTTGCCAGTTCAGACCAGACTAGAACCTTGAAACTATCTGGACACAGTAATTTCCCTGAAATTCTAACCGCGTAGGATGTACTAACTCCATCAGATAATTAGAACATCTCTATTTGCTGGGATAAGTTAGATTTGCCAATTTCTTCATATATACCCTCTGTAGAAATATACCCATTCCTTCTACATATACTGAGAATTCAATACTTGCCACTGAGTATCTACCAAGCAAATATCCCCATCCCAAGCACCACAGCTCCCCTATGTGATGAGCTCTAGAGGACATTTTGCAAAGAGGAGGGGAAAAGAGGCCAGACCAAGAACTCAAAGACACCACCTCTCCTCCACATATATATATCACGAAGTAAAATGTCTCTTCAAATGTCAGTTAGACTTATATTCACTTGGAAATAATAGCCAGGCATTATGGGTCAATGGAATATTATGTAAATTAATTTGTAAATACTGATATAACTAGCTTATAGGAAAGCAATAACACTATGAGATTACATGTGTTTCTATTTGTTGAACCTTTTTTTAACATATTAAAATTTTCACAAAATATAACCCTAGAAAGCTGCCACTTTTTTTCATTGATGCAATTCAATAGCAGTTATAAAATTTGCCTATGTTTATGATGCTGAGAGAATGACAAACTTTTGACAAAATCCATTTATTTTTAAAATGCTACTGTCATAAAATTTATAAATTGCTTTTTTAAAAGTTTGAATTTTATTGTGTTGTATCTGAGAAGAAAGATAGTATAATAGTAAATATATTGATAATAATGTGGTTTATAAATTAAGATAATGTTAATATTCTGATTGTGCACATACTCCTAAATATGGGGGAAAATATAAAGTAGGAAAATAATGTGGAAAGACAATGTTCAGAAAAGGAAACTCATAGTCAAGATACATATGCAAAGATACTCAGTATTAAATTGATGCATGGGTCACCGGCCAGCAGTGATCACAGAACGCTGCAGATGGCTCGACAAAAACACGTGAGAAAAAACACGCACAGAGACAGACTAGTTTCTGTGGAGAAGTAGGGACGGAATGGCCACTCCCTCTAGTGGGGAGCGCGTGCCGATTTACCATCCATACCTGCTTTTATTGGGCTCATTTTGTATAATAATTCAGGTAAAGTACAGTACTCATTAGGGGGAAGTAAGGAACCATAAAAAACAAGGAAGTTTGAGGGTCTATTTTGAGTTGGGTAAAAGAGCTGTAAGACTTTGAGGAACAAATTAACTTCCTCCTAGGACCCTTCTCATTCAACTGAGAGCATTCTAAACAAAGAAGGTTTCATAGTAATTTACATATTCTTTCTTAGGCCTGATCACCTGGGGAATCCGCCCTTTTCAGCACAGAGCTGCACCACCCTGTCATTGTTTCAGGCTTTGGTGGAGCAAGGGAACTAAGGCAACCAAGAGATAAGGAGATTTTCTCCCAGATGAGGAGAACTCAGGCTATGTCAAAACCGTGGAGCGAGGGTCCATCACCCCCTTTTGCTGCAGCCCTCAAAGTCCTTCTTTTGGGGGGCCTCCCAAGTGATCGTGCCTGTCTTAGGTCATTCCCCACTTGGGGAATCTTACCCATCTTTGGCTAACCGACCAAGCTCTTTGGGGTTCAGTTATGAATGAAGCAGCAGAAGCAGCATTCCTGCCAGAGAGATAAGCTTTTGTCTCCTTGCTGGCTTACAGTTCCAAGGGCGTTCCCTTCGCTTTAGCCTAGGTGGGGGTTTCAGCTTTTGATACCAGTCAGGGCGGTTTCCAACATTAAATAGAACTTTTAAGTTACTAATTCTTATTAGACTATGGATATAAAAAGAGAAAAGTCAGATTTTTACTTCTAGGTAGTATAATAAAATCTAAAATAATTACATTTTTGATTTCTGAAGATAAAATGAATATATAATATTTAGCTTTTTTGTAAAATAAGATTTACTCAGAAAGTAAAATATGGTAATGACAACATAAAATTTAACATTTAATATTGTTTCCACTGCTTTGTTTACTATTTGGAGGAGTAGCTGTATATAAATTCAAACTCATATGAACACTCTTTCTGAGTTACTAGTATAATGTATTTGACTATGTCAGCTAAATAAGAAGTGAGTTTATTATTTAAAGAGAAAATTCTTAAATTCTCTAGAAGTTAGGGTACTATAAAGTGAAATAAAAAAGAGATATATTTTTAACTTATTAAATTCTTAAAATTAAGGAAATAAATTCAGTTTATGAGAAGGAAAAGAGATTATCTCACTGAAATGAGAATTTTCTATATTAAAACTTCCTTAAAAATTCTGACTTCTTAAGTACAATAAATTAAATTTAGAATGCATTTTGACTGAAGAATACCTCTTTGGAGAACCTTTGAATAGTAAATGAACAAAAAAAATACTAGCAGAGAAGAGTCAAGAGGATAAAAAAACCTTGAATATACATAAATCATTGAATCAAGTATCAATTCCACGTAATAATTTATAATTTAAAATTACTTATATCTCCAAGTAAGGGACTAGTAAGATGTCAGATAAAGAATAAACATGGGAGTAGAAACTATTTTAATAAAATTGTTTTATAAGAAGATGTATATACAAAGTCATTGTTTATTTTCTAGAAGTATAGAGAAAATTATTGAAGGATGAAGCCAGATTGATAAATTCAGATATCAAATATGACACTGTAGAGGAGGAAAGATTATATAAAGTTATATTCCATATATTTTATAATATAACAACACAATATAAAATATAAATATTATATTTATATTATACTACAAATAATAGTGACTAATATTTATCTAAAATAGGCATACTATATTTATTAGTTATGCATACATATATTGTATGTTATATTTACATATAATTTTATATTACAATACTTGAATAGCAGATAAGATCATGCTTATTATATCTCTGTGTAAATATGATACATGCATAAATAAATGCACCAAAATGTTAGAAATATGGAAACAAAGTAGTATTGGCTATTACTTCTTAGATATAGAATCCCAATCTATTTTTTCAAATGTAATGTATTCATTGGAATTTTACAATAAAACTACTTTCTCTTCCTAATAACAATAGACCTATTTCTTAATTTCTGAGTTAAAGACACAAAAATACAAATATATAACAGGAGTGCTTCTCTATTCTTATTTTAACATATAATTAAATTTATAATTTTTATTAGATTTTCTGGCTTACAGTGACACAGATCTCAATGTTAAATTTATCTTTAAAGTGAGATATCTGTAGTTTACTGGAAAGATTCTCTCAACATAAAAAATTGTCTTCTGTTTCTACGTATCTCCTTTTACTATGTCTCTTGTCTTGGAAATACATCTGAAGTACATTATAAATAAATAGCTTTATTTTATTCAATAATCTTCATCAAAAATATACTCCACACTTCCATTAAGAATTATCCTATGGAAATTTTTACTATAAAATGATACTTTGAATTAGTGTTTTGGGTTCAGGTATATTCCCGGATGTGGGATTGCTGAGTCAAAAGGCAGATCCATTTTTAATTTGTTGAGGAATCTCTGTACTGCTTTGCACAATGGCTTCATCAATCTGCTTTTCCACCAACAGTACGAAAGTGTTCCTTTCTCCACATCTTTACCAGCACTTGTTGTTTGTAGATTTATTGATGATAGCTATTCTTACAGGTATGAGATGATATCTCATTTTTGTTTTAATTTTAATTTCTCTGATGATTACTGGTGTCGAACATTTTTTCATATGTCTATTGCCATTTGTATGTCCTCTTTGGAGAAGAGTCAGGTCCTTGGTCCATTTTTCAATTTGGTTGTTTGCTTTTTTGGTGTTGAGTTTTATAATGTTCATTGCAGTGTTATTTACAATAGCCAAGATATGGGGGCAGCCCAAGTGTCCATTAGTGGATGAGTGGATAAAACAACAATGGGACATTTACACAATGAAATACTACTTAGTGTAAAAACAGAAGAAAATTTTACCCTTGTGACAGTATGGATAGAACTGCAGACATTAATCTAAGTGAATAAGCCAGTCAGAGAAAAACAAATACCATATTTCACTCATATGTGGAATCTAATGAACCAAGTGAACCAACAAGCAAAACAGAGACAGACTTATCGATGGAGAGCAGAATGACAGCTATGAGAGTACAGCAGGGGATGGAGGGATAGTGCAAAAAGGGAAAGAACTCTTGGACATGGACATTAGTGTGGTGGTTGCAAGGGGACTAAATGGTAATGGAAAAAATACATTAATCTTTTAAATAAATGAACATAATTGCATAACCATAATATGAGAAGAACATCAAAAAGAAAAGATAATCAGTAAAAGTGCAAAGGAAAATTATATTAATTTCAAACATAAACAATCTTAATGCTTTAATAAGAATTATTAGGGAGTTGAATATATCTATTAAAACTCCAAACTCATAAAAACATAATCCAACATATTCTGTATATTTCAAAATAAAGCCACATAAGAATTATTTTCTTATGTTATAGTTAACCTGAATTATGTGTTAATTCTGTTTCAAAAAATGAGCTTTGTAAAGAGGTTCCAATGTATTTTAGAGTAAATAGCAAACAGTCCATTAAAACGATGACACGTCAGCATTCATACAGGTCTCACACAGAACTTTCACCTCGATGAAGTACCCTAAATTTAAAACATGTCTATTATAACAATATACACAGAACCTTTACCCCACCTCTAAATCCTAAACATGAGATTAGCCTTCATGCCTACAAGTGCTTTGTAATGAAATTCATAGCCTTTCCTCTTATTTTCCTTTTTTTTTCACCTCTCTCTCTCATTGTAGTGGCTTGCACATTTTCTTTTTTGAAGACAGTTCAATACATTTAATACATTGCATGGCAACTGAGAATATTTTACATACCCAGCAGAGATGAGGGATAAAATTAATGCATACAATTTTTGTCAGTTTAAAAACTCATAAAACTTTTGAAGTAAAATGTTTACACTTCTGATATTATCAGGTGTCATTATACAGTGAAGAGTTAATTAGTTATATAAATACTAATAAATACTAATGGAAATAAAGGAAGATAGGTACCTAGAGAGGACAAATTTATCTAATTTTAAGATAAAATAGTATTGAGTTTTTACAGTATGGGTTTGTTTTTTCTTATGAAATCCTAACAGTTATAGGTAAAACTTGATAGTAGTAAATATATATGTATCTTTAAATACATATGTAACTTTAAATACATATTTTGAGAACATTTATACAATGAGCAAATTAGCACTTTAATATATACATTAAATATAAAGCAACATTTTTACATTGACAATATTTTTAAAAATAGGTACTAAAGTCTGGTAATGAGGTGAATGTTAAAGGTTAAAGAGTATTTTCATATTTCTTTCTCAACATTCTATCTCTATATTGCTGTGTATTACCTCACTTGGACCAAAACTCAAATGCCCCAATTTAAAGTTGTTTGTGATTCTGGTACCCATTCCATAAATGATCCCAGTGACATAAAATGTTCACAATCAGATTCCCAGTCTCCCACAAATTATGTGTTCTCTCACAAACCCTGAGGGGCATAAGTCCGCTGTGTGTGCTGTCTGCCTCCCCACTATCCACAGCATGAAGTCTTGGCTGGCCTCCCAGTGGTGAGGGGAGTGGCAGGCACCATCCCATCTCTCACTAAAAATGCCTAGAAGAACTAGGTCAGCACCACTGTCCAGTAAAAATAGAAATCTAAGTGTGCTGTATATGTAATTTTAAATTTTCTAATAGCAACAATAAATGATTTTTTAAAAGGTAGAGTTAATTGTAATATATTTTGTGTAACTAATATCAACCAGTAAACAATATAAAATATTTAGAAATTTTACATTATTTTTATTTTTACTATGTTTTCAATACCTGGTGTATTTTCTACTCACAGCACATTTCAGTTAGGTCCAGCCACATTTCAAGGACTCAGGACATTCATGCTCAGTGGCTGCCATATTGAAAGTACAGATCTAGATTGTTCCCCTCTCCACCTCCTGGCAGCCAAGGCTCCTTGAGTAAGACTCTGCTGCTTGGGACTTTGAATGTTGAATAAGTAAACCAGAGGAAAATATCTATTGAGTTGTATTAAAGCATGAGCTGTAGTGATTCCTGTAATATGTTGGCTTTCGGCATAGACTTTTCCACATGAAAGATTACTTTTTAGCTGTCTACTTTATGTTCCTTTGAAGCTTACTTATTTAATTAAAGTCTGTGTTCCAATTTTGTTTTTCCCCTCCCCATTGCTTCTTTTAGTCTGATATCCTTCCAAACAATACTATAATTATATTTTAGAAGAGAGACAAAATCCAGTTACTTGAAACTGAAACATTCCTATACTATACATAATGAATATTTTGATTAAAGTGAAAAACTAACAATAGCCAATACTTAAACTTTATTTATAAATATCAGGCATAACATAATTTGGTACAGAGACTATTCTTCTCTCATAATAAAACAATTATCCTGAGAATTGTGGTACATGCTCTGGATTAGTGCCCAGGTAATTAATTGCAACTCTGAAACTTCATTCGTTCTTCCATTCATTAACTGTCTCTTTTATTCATTCATTCTTTCAACAAATATTTATGGAAGCTGATGATGTTCAAGGAAGACTGAGATAGAAAGATGAATAACAACCAAGTTTATCTAACTCAGGGATTTTTTCATATACTTGTATAAATTATAAAACCAGTATCACATTGATTGCTGTAAAGAAAATTCTTGTAATTTGAAAAAGTAAAGTGGTAAAAGTAAAGTGAAAGGGGTGCCAAATGTCCAAGATTTAAGGGACAGGACCTTTAATTCCTAAAAATATGGACACAGAGGATTAAAGGGAAAAATACATAAAGGCTGAAAATGACAAAACATGATTTTGAACCCTAGACTGATCAGTGCAGCTGGAACATACTAGTTTTACACTGTGACAGTGCAATTGTTTGAGTGTTAGCCAACTGAGACTTTCTGGATTTTACTGACCCACCAACAGTTTGTCACCTGGCCTCCAATTTGTGAGTGGGGCACTTTTTAAGACACATAGTATGAGACCTGAAAGTAGAACAATGTTAATTGACCCTTGTGGGGATTTGACCTTTAGCCTTGACTTCATTAGCACCAGGCTCTAAGCAGCTAAGGTGCCTAATTGAAACTGGCTCAAAGTAAAGATCTTTGTCGTTAACCTCTTAACCCTTTTGAAAGAGAGAGAAAAAGAGACAGAGACAGAGAACAACAGCAAAAAACAAATAAAAGTCCTAATAATACTACTCTGTACAAAATATCACATGAACAGTTCATCTTTATATGCCCTCATTAACATTTTAAATGTATCCAAAGAGGGAGTGGTTACATACGTATGCGTACATTCAATGACTGGATCAAACCATTTGTTTTCAATGTTTTAGAAATTTATTTTTTATTAGAATATGTAGATATAAAATGTTATGTGCCATTTAGGGTTTAGGAATGTCCCTAATTACCACAATTTTCCTTGCCCTATTAATTCAGTTAAAATATAACATTTTTTGTTAATTCATGTATAACTGAGATCTTCAAGAAACACACTTCAGCTACTATTAAAAAACTAGATTTGGTACAATTCCTAAAACTTCACATGATGTAATATAAAGCTTCACATAAAAGTAATCATTTCTCCATCTTTCTGGTCTGTTTCTCCAGGAAAATAGTAAATTGAAATACATTTTAACAGTTTATCTTAACTTTTCTGTATCATGCTAGCATTCATGAAATGACCACTGTGTTAAAATACACATTTAAATAGCACATGCAAGGTCATTTTTACTGAGATTATGGTTCTTTAAAAAAATAAAACTGTTTACATAGACAATTTATTTTATGGATGCTTTAAAATACCACCATATGAACCATAAAATAAAAAGATTGTATGCTGAATTTTTCAAAGATTGGGTTTTTAATAGTAACATCAAGAAGAAAGACATAGTACCGCATGTGCACACTAAATATTGTGAAGGCAACCAGTTAGTTTTTTCACTGTCTTGGAAAGGTTTCCCAAACAACAGCAGCTTTAGAATATGAATAGTTACTTATTTTATTCACAGAAAAGGATAAAGTAAATAATTTGGAATCTAGACATTGTTAGTATATGAGAATACACATTTATTAAAGAAACCACATATATAATTCTTTTGACTAAAATTAATCAGATTGTGCAATAATTTTTATTAATGAAACCAAAGCTTGCTTTATTGATAAGAAGTATGGCAGGCTTTCTCCAGCATTTTCTTCAAACTGGAACAATACAATATTGATCAAGCTATAAAGTTTTTAATTTAGTTTTTCTTTCACAACTTTTCAATACGTGACATAATATTAGGGTTGAAATAATTTTAATATAACATTTTATCACAAATTGGACTTTAATAAATTTCCTATATTTCTCTTTTCAATTTTTATTGTCTCATGTGTTTATCGGAGGATGAAGTTCAAATGATTTTTTTCCTTTAGTAATTCTTTTTTTTTGTTTTGTTTTGAAGTTAGGGTTTTTATTTTCTTAGGACAAATAGCAAGAAGTGAATTTGCTGGGAAATATGGTAGTTCTATTTTTATTTATTTATTTATTTTTTTTAAGTCCTCATTAGACTGATTTTATTTTTCATTTGAAGATTGCAATTTTGCCTCATTTCTATTTCATTAAAATTGCATTTCTGTTTTTTTTTACTTTAATCATTGTTCAAATACAGTTTTCTCCTTTTTACTCCCAATCCAGTCCCCCCTCCCACCCCTCCCCACTTCCCTCCCATTACCACCCTCCCCTTAGTCTATGACCATGTGTCCTTTAAGTTTGTTCCTGTGAACCCTTCCCACTGTCCCCCTTAAATTCCCTCTTCTCTCCCCTCCGGTCACCGTCAGCCTGTCCTCTATTTCAGTGTCTTTGGTTATATTTTGCTTGTTTCTTTGTTTTGTTATTTAGGTTCCTGTTAAAGGTGAGGTCATATGGTATTTGTCTTTCACTGCCTGGCTTGTTTCGCTAAGCATAATGTTTTCCAGCTCCATCCACGCTGTTGCAAAGGGTAGGAGCTCCTTCTTTCTTTCTGCTGCATAGAATGCCATTGTGTAAAAGTACCATAGTTTTTTGATCCATTCATTTACTGATGGGCATCTTGGTTGCTTCCAGCATCTAGCTATTGTAAATTGTGCTGCTATGAACATTGGGATGCATAGGTTCTTTTGAATTGGTGTTTTAGTATTCTTAGGATAGAGTCCCAGCAGTGGCATTGCAGGGTCAAAAGGCAGATCCATTTTTAGTTTTCTGAGGAAGTTCCATACTGCTTTCCATAGTGGATGTACCAGTCTGCAGAACCTCCAGCAGTGCACTAGGGATCCCTTTTCTCCACAACCTCTCCAACACTTGTTGTTTGTTGCTTTGTTTATGATGGCCATTCTGTCTGGTGTGAAGTGGTATCTCATTGTGGTTTTAATTTGCATCTCTCTGATAGCTAGCGATATTGAACATCGTTTCATGTGTCTTTGGATTTTCTGTATGTCCTCCTTGGAGAAGTGTCTGTTCAAGTCCTTTGCCCACTTTTTGATTGGATTCCTTGTCTTCTTAGAGTGCAGTCTTGTAAGTTCTTTATATATTTTGGAGATTAAACCCTTGTCTGAGGTATCATTGGCAAATATGTTTTCCCATACAGTTGGTTCTTTTTTAATTTTGATACTGTTTTCTTTAGCTGTGCAGAAGCTTTTAATTTTGATGAGGTCCCATTTGTTTATTCTTTGCTTTATGTCCCTTGCTCTAGGGGACACGTCAGTAAAAAAGTTTCTGCCTGAAATATCTGAGATTTTCCTACCTACGTTCTCCTCTGGGACTTTAATGGTCTCACAGTTTATATTTAAGTCTTTTATCCACCTTGAATTTATTTTTGTATATGGTGTAAGTTGGTGCTCAAGTTTCAATTTTTTTGCACATGGCTGTCCAGTTCTCCCAACACCATTTGTTGAAGAGGCTATTTTTACTCCATTTTATGTTGCTGCCTCCTTTGTCAAATATTAATTGACCATAGAGACTTGGGCTTATTTCTGGGCTCTCTGTTCTGTTCCATGGGTCCATGTGCCTGTTTTTATGCCAGTACCACGCTGTTTTGATTACAGTGGCCTTGTAGTATAGTTTAGTGTCGGGTATTGTGATCCCTCCTACTTCACTCTTCTTTCTCAAAATTGCAGCCACTATTTGGGGTCGTTTATAATTCCATATAAATTTTTGATGTGTTTGTTCTATGTCTGTGAAATATGCCATTGGTACTTTAATAGGAATTGCATTGAATGTGTAAATTACTTAGGATAGTATGGACATTTTGATGATATTAATTCTTCCAATCCATGAACACGGTATATGTTTCCATTTGTTTGTGTCTTCCTTGATTTCTTTCTTCAGTGTTGTGTAGTTTTCTGAATACAGGTGTTTACCTCTTTGGTTAGGTTTATTCCTAGATATTTTATTTTTCTTTTTGCTATTTCAAATGGGATTTTTTCCTTGATCTCTGTTTCTGCTGCTTCATTGTTGATGTACAGAAATACCTTTGATTTCTGGATATTGACTTTGTATCCCGCTGTTTTGCCAAATTCATTTATTAGGTCAAGCAGTTTTTTGGTAGAGTCTATAGGATTTTCTATGTATACTATCATGTCATCTACAGTGACAGTTTGGTTCCCTCTTTCCGATTTGAATGCCTTTTATTTCTTTTTCTTGTCTGATTGCTGTGGCTAAAACTCCCAGTACTATACTGAACAGAAGTGGTGAAAGTGGACAGCCTTGCCTTGTTCCTGATCTTAGTGGAAAAGATTTTAATGTTTGCCCATTGAGTATGATGCTGGCTGAAGGTCTCTCATATATGGCCTTTATTATGTTGAGGAATGCTCCCTCTATTCCCACTTTGCCAAGGGTTTTTATCATGAATGGCTGCTGTATCTTGTCAAATGCTTTTTCTGCATCAATTGATATGATCATGTGGTTTTTGTCTTTGCTTTTGTTTTATGTGATGTATTACATTTACTGACTTGCGAATATTGAACCATCCTTGCATCCCTGGAATGAATCCCACTTGGTCATGGTGTATGATCTTTTTAATGTATTGTTGGATGCGGGTTTGCCAGTATTTTGTTGAGGATTTTAGCGTCAATGTTCATCAGTGATATTGGCCTGAAGTTTTCTTTCTCTGTTGTGTCTTTATCTGGTTTTGGAATTAGGATGATGTTGGCCTCATGAAAAGAGTTTGGGAGACTCCCATATTTTTGGATTTTTTGGAATAGTCTGTGAAGGATGGGGGTTAGCTCTTCCTTAAATGCTTTGTAGAATTCTCCTGTGAAACCATCTGGTCCCAGGCTTTTGTGTGTTGGGAGTTTTTTGATTACTGCTTCAATTTCTTTTGTTGTTATTGATCTGTTCAGGCTTTCTGCTTCTTTTTCATTGAGTTTTGGAAGATTATATTTTTCTAGAAAGTTGTCCATTTCACCTAGGTTTTCAAATTTCTTGGCATACAGCTCTTTGTAGTAATTTCTTACAATCCTTTGTATTTCTGTGGTATCTGTTGTAATCTCTCCTCTCATTTCTGATTGTGTTTATGTGGGTCTTCTCTCTTTTTTTCTTGATGAGTAAAGGCTTGTTGATTTTGTTTATCTTTTCAAAGAAGCAGCTCTTGGATTCATTGATTCTTAGAATTGTGCTTTTAGTCTCATGTCATTTAATTCTGCTCTGATCTTGGTTATTTCCTTCCTTCTGCTTGCTCTGGGCTGCCTTTGTTGTTGTTCCTCAAGTTCTTGTAGACGTAGGGTTAGGTTGTTTGTTTGGAATGTTTCTAACCTTTTTAGGTGGGACCTGTATCGCTATGAACTTCCCTCTCAGGACTGCCTTGGCTGTGTCGCATAAGTTTTGGGTTGTTGTGAGTTCATTTTCATTTGTTTCCAGAAATGTTTTGATTTCTTCCCTAATGCCATTCTTGACCCATTCATTGTTTAATAGCATGCTATTTAATCTCCATGATTTTGAGTGTTTTGGGTTTTTTTCCTTCGGGTTGGTTTCTAGCTTCAGTCCCTTGTGGTCTGAGAAAATGCTTGGTATGATTTCAATTTTCTTGAAATACTTGAGGCTTGTTTTGTGTCCTATCATGCGGGCTATCTTTGAGAATGTTCCGTGTACATTTGAAAAGAATGTATATTTAGCTTCTTTTGGATGGAGGGCTCTGTATATATCAGTAAAGTCCATTTCCTCAAGGGTATTGTTCAATGCCACAATATCTTTGTTGATATTTTGTTTAGAAGATCTGTCCATTTTTGATAGTGGGGGTGTTAAAATTTCCCACTATAATTGTGTTGCTGTCCATATCTTTCTTGAAGTCCTCTAAGATTTTCTTTATGTATTTCATTGCTCCTATGTTGGGTGCATATATATTTACAATATTTATGTCTTCTTGATGGATTCTTCCCTTGAGTATTATGAAGTGACCTTCTGGGTCTCTCTTTATGGACCTTTTTTGGAAGTCTATTTTGTCTGATATGAGTATTGCTACCCCGGCTTTTTTTTTTCCTGTCCATTTGCTTGGAAGATTTGTTTCCAGCCCTTCACTTTCAGCCTGTGTAGGTCTTTTTATCCTGAGGTGGGTCTCTTGTAGACAGCAGATATGTGGGTCATTTTTTCTTATCCAATCAGCTATTCTATGTCTTTTGATTGGAGCATTTCATCCATTTACATTTAAGGTTATTATTGATAGGTACTTATTCATTGTCTTTTATGTACATGTGTTCCTCTCTCTCTCTTTTCCCTCCCTTCCTTAAAGCAGTCCTTTTAGAATCTCTTGCAGAGCTGGTTTGGTCAAGGTGTATTCTTTTAGACTTCTTTTGTCTGGGAAGCTTCTTATTTGGCCTTCTATCTTGATTGAGAGCCTTGCTGGATATAGTAGCCCTCTGGTTGCAGACCTCTGGTTGCAGACCTCTGGTTCTCATTACCTGGAGTATTTCCTGCCATTCTCTTCTGGCTTGAAGTGTTTCCATTGAGAAGTCAGCTGTTAGCCTTATTGGGGCTCCCTTGTATGTTACTTCCTTTTTCTCCCTTGCTGCCTTTAAGATTCTCTCTTTGTCTTGAAATTTTGCCATTTTAATTATGATGTGCCTTGGGGTGGGTCTCTTTGGGTTCCTCTTGATTGGGACTCTCTGTGTTTCCTGGATTTGTGTGACTTTTTCTCTCATCAAATTAGGGAAGTTCTCCTTCATTACTTGTTCAACTAGTTTTTCGATCACTTGCTCTTCTTCTTCTCCTTCTGGTATCCCTATTATACGGATATTATTACGTGTCATATTGTCTTGCATTTCTCTGAATCCCTCTTCATTCTTTCTGAGCCTCTTTTCCTTTTCTTGCTCTTTCTGGATGCTATTTTCTATTTTGTCCTCCAGCTCGCTAACCTGATCTTCTGCTTCATCAATCCTGCTTTTCATTCCTTCTACTGTGTTCTTCAGTTCAGAAATTCTATTCTTCATTTCCTCTTGACCTTTGTTGAGAGTTTTTATTTCCTTTTTCATGTATGTAGTTTGCAGTGAGATTGATGTCTTTTTCCTCTAATTTCTGAAAGTTCATTGTGAGTTCATTGAACTTCCTGGTAATCATTGTTTTGAACTCACTATCTGATAGTTGAGTTGCCTCTATTTCATTTAGCATTTTTCCTGAGGCTTCCTCATTTCCCTTCAATTGGGGGTTGTTTCTTTGTTTTCTCATTGTTCCTGGGTTTCTTCTTTCTTCTTCTTGTTTGTTAGTTTGATCTGTTCTGATTCCCTGTAATTATGGTGTGAACTTCTGTGGTAGAATATTTGTGAGATTCAGTGGTACAATCTCCTTCGTGTATCCTGGTGTTCACAGCTTCCCCCTACTCTTTTTTTGGGATCAGTTGGAGGAGTAAGGCAAAATGGTTTAAAACAGCAAGACAGTATACTATGATATTTACTTTAGCAGCCAGTAGAGAAGAGATGGGTTATCCTTTGGCTCCTTATAGTGTTAACCGTGATCCTCCACCCTACTATCCACATTTTTGAAAGGATGGAAAGAAGGTAAGGCTCTTATTGGGGACGAGAGGATTGTTAGTTGGATCTAGAAAGCTGTGAGGCTGTGGGAGGTCAGCTTCTAAGGTAGGGTTGGACTAAAGATTAGTATATAGGAGTAGTTAGTAAAAGAATAGAGACAACTCCCACAATAGTATAGTTAAGAAAATTGCAAAGTGGGCTAAGATCAGGTAGGGGTATTGAGAAACATTTACAATTGTATAGACTAGGTCTTACTAGCAGTGACAGTCTTGTGGCAGAATCGATGAGGTCTAGATAACAAGAATAAAGAGTATAGAACCTTGAGAGGTGTATTAATGGAACACAGATGAAGGATAGTAACTTATCAACACCTTGTGACTGAGATACCAGGGGGAACCTATCAAATGACAGTATAACCAGCCAAGCAAAGAAAATTATACAGAAAGAAAAAGAATACCAAAATATTATTAAAATAAAAAATGTCAGAAAAGTGAGAAAAAGATAATGCAAATTTACAGTAACTTGCAAGATTAAAAAAAAGGAAAGAAAAGCAGAAGATGTAGTGCAGGAGAGATAGATTTGGAGTGGAAAGAATAATATTAGGATGAATGGAAGAGAAACATAAGGGATTGTGAGATAAAAATAATAAGAATTGAAAAATAAAATGTCACATAAAACACAAGATAAAATCAATCAACGAACAACAGCCAGAGAAACCAAACCAAACAAAACAAAACAAAGAAAACAAATAAACAAACAAACAAAAAACCTCTTGTTGGTTTCTAACTGGCCAGACCAGTTTTTCTGATCTTGCTGGCTTCAGCTGGCTGAGGGACCTTTGAAATGCTTCTCTCTGTCCCAGCCAGATCTCAGCAAGTCTGTCAGGTACCCTGGGCGCTCCCGCACACACTAGCACTCTGGATCTCACTTACACGTTCTTCCGGACTCCGAGGTCCTGCAGGGTTCCAGCTCTTATGATCTCAGGAGGCACCCGCGATGTTTTGGGATTCACTGCGCCCTCCCTGGGGATCGTAAAAGGGCACGCCCCTCCCCCAAACTTTTGAGATTCGGGCTCTAGGATCGCCCTAAGCGCCTCGCCGCGACCCTTCTGGGTTCAAAGCGCTCGAGAGTCAGTCTTCCTGGTGGAGCTCAAGCCATACCGTTTCCAGCTCTGTGTTCCCCGCCGATCCACACTCCGACTGGGTGTTCACTCCTTTCTTGGCTCCCCCGGTCGGGCTGGCTGGAAATTTCTGAGCCACTACTGTGGGAACACACCAAGCGCCACGTCCCTCCCGGGACCTCAGCATGAGATTCAGGCCTCCCTAAGGGGCACTAGCCGAGCGGGGCCCCACTCTGTACTCTCCACCGACCTGCACTTCCACTGGGCTAGGGGTGCAGGTGCTCTTCCAGGCTGCCCCTCATCCTGTCGCCTAGAGGCTCTCACTTCTCCCAGGTCTCTGGGCAGGTGTTCATAGTCCCTGGGTGATTTTTTCCCAGTCCAACTGGCCAATCTGTTCCTTCTAGCAACACGTTCTCCCCTGGAGTTGCTCACCCCCCGTATTCGGGGGAGGGAGCAGCGACTTCCCTCTCCTGGGAGCCCTGGGACAGACCCCAGAGCACCGGGCAGGCCTGGGGTCTGCACACCCCTAGACCCCACGCTGATCCCTGGGCCCCTTTTGTCCTGTAGCAGACTCCTTACCGTCTGGTTTTCCAGTGAGTGAAATAATTTTTGATGTCCTGCTTTCAAAAGTGATTCAGTAACCTAGCCCACTTGCTGTTTCTCCACTGATCCACGAGTTTCCCCCCTCTTCACAGAAGCCGAGAAAAACACTGCCTAGAGTAAAGCTGCCATCTTCCGTCTCCTATTTCTATCCTCCTTTAGTAATTCTTTCCCTGCTTAAAATGGAGGTGAAATATTTCATGAAGTGTCTGCAGCTATTCCTCAGATCTGGCACTTGATCTAACTTCTGATTTCTGACTGACTCATGATGTTGAACTCCTTTTTTGTGCTTATTTGCCATTCCTCTATCTATATCTTATTTGGTAACATTTATTTAAATATTCTGCCCAATTAACATCTTGTCTGGTTGTTCCTATTGCTATGGAATTATAAGAGTTCTTTATATATCCCAGGTGTATGTCTTTTACATATACAGGACAAAAAGTTGGCTTACAGTTGTGAATACATGAAACACACTTTATTCTCATATTATTATTAGTTATGGGACTATTTCCCATACAAAAAACTGTAAAACTATTTTTCCCCACACTGTATGTTACAAATATTTTCTTTAGTGGCTTGCCTTTTGATTTTCCTAACATAGCATTTTAAAGACATTTTGTATTCTAATGAACTCAGATTTATCATTTGATTGTTGTGGCATTTCAAGAATCTATGCTTAATTCAACATCACAAAGAATTCCTCATATTTTTCCACAAGTTCTATATACTTATATACCAGTTCTATACATTCTGTGTACATTTAAGTTTATGATGAATTAAAGTTAACTTTGATTTGTTATAAATGTAGATGCTCACATTTTTGTTTGATTGTATATGCACATCTAATCCAGCATAATTTGTTGAAAACACTATTTATTGCCTATTGAATTTTACTGGCACCTTTCTGAAAAAAAAAAATCAGTTAGCAATATATGTGTTGGTCTGTTTCTGGACTCCCAAATCTGTTTTAGTGATCTATACAGTAACACACTCACCAAATTTTTAGAGCTTTACTGTATTTTTTTAAAATAGATAAGTCATCTATTATTTTCAAATTCATTTTGGCTTTCTGAGATATTCTGCATTTTCAAAAAATTAAAAGCAGTTTGTCAATTATATAGATAATAGTCTTCTGAGATTTTGACTGAGATTGCATAGTTTCTGGTCCATGAGTACAACATTTCTCTCTATTTATTTGGATCCTCTATAATTTCTCTAAGTAATATTTTATAGTCTTCAATATGGAGGCTATAGTCAGGTTTAGTTAAATTCATCCCTATGTACTTTGTATTTCTGATGCCGTTATAAATGACCTTTTTTAAAATTTCAATTTTCAAGAATTTGTTTCTAGAAATGGACATATGACTAATATTTGTAGTGACTGTGAATCCTTCAACTTTCCTTAATGCATGTCTAAGTTATCATAGCTTTTTAAGGTTCTTTAGGACTTTCTGCATAGATGATCATGGTATTGGAAAATAAAGACTATGTTTATTTTTTTCTGTGAAATCTGTATATGTTTTATTTCTTTACAAGGTGAATAGAAAAGGTGAGATTATGCTTTCTTCTCTTTCTGAGCTTATAGGAAAACACTGGGTCTTTCATTTTTTAAGAATAATTTTACTTGTAGGTTTAATAAATATGCTTTTATCAGATTGAAGATATTTTCTTCTGAAATATGGAGATTTTTAAAAATCAAAATAGTAACTGGGTTTTGCTGAGTATTTGTGTCTTATTTATTAGCAATTATATGAATTATTTTATTTAGTGTATATATATACACTAAATATATATATGAATATATAAATATATATTTAATATATATTAAATATATATTAACATGTATATTTATTAGCAATTATATGGATTATTTTATTTAGTGTATATATATACACTAAATATATATAAATATATAAATAGATATATTTAATATATATATAAATATATATATTAACATATATATATATATGTTAATTTTATTGCTTTTCAAATGTTAAGGTATCTTTTCATTCATAAGTTGACCCTACTTGGTCATGGGATATTACTTTTTAATGTATTTCAAAATTATATTTGTTAATATTTTGGTAAGAACATTTGCATTTGTGTCTCTGAGGGATACTTGTCTTGGTTATATTTTCTTCTTTTGTCTGAAAAGTTTTGTTGTCAGGATAATGCTGGCTTATCAAAGTATTTTTTAGTGATCTCTTCTTCTTTACTCTATGGTGGAATTTGCATACAACTGTCATAATTTATTTCTTAAATACTTGATAAACTTCTATGATGGCAACTTGACGTATAAAGGGCTTGATATTTATTTATTTTTAATGAGAAAATTTCAATTTCTTTTTAGATATGGGACTATTTTGGTTATCCACTACTTTTTTAAAGGCCTTTGGCAGTTTATGACTTTTCTTCTGTCAAATTCATTGGCACTATATTGTTTGTATTATTGACTTCTTGTTCTAATGTCTATAAGTTCTGTAATCTCCTCTTATCATTTCTGACATTTATTAATTTTATTTTTCCCTTGAAAAAAACCTGTTTTTGTTTTATTTTCCCTGTATTTTATTTTATTCCCTTGAGTTTTCTCTAATCTGTTTTAATATTTCCTTTCTCACTCAAGTGAGCTTAATACTGTTCTTTATTTTTAGATTCTTTACATGTTGAGTTGAGCATTTATTTGAATTACTTATTTCATTCTACCATGAGAATTTTATTACACTCTAAGCATGACTTTAATGTCAGTTTCCAAATTTTAACATGTGACATTTTCAGAGGGGTGAGGGGAGGGGGATAATAGGAGAAAGAAGGGGAAAGGTCAAGGGACATGTATAAAGGATACATGGACAAAGACAAAGTGGGATAGGATTGAGGGTAGGGGTGGGTGGGTGGGGGAAAGTGGTAGGAGGAAAATGGAGACAACTGTACTTGAAAACAATAACAATAAATACATAAAATAAATAAGCAACAAAACATAATATTTTCATTTTTTAGTTCATTTAAACTTTTTTCTAAATATATCTTTTTTGACTTATGGATTATTAAAATATAGCTTATTTTCAAATACATGGAAAATTTTCAGATATCTTTCTCTAATTGATTTTCAGTTCAGTTCCATTGTGGCTAGAGACTAAAAATGATTTTCTGAGTGTTGGAAATTTTTTATTTTACATTTTGTAATAATTATTGAGATTATAGTATATCATAACACAACTATACCTATACATTTGCCTATCCTTTTATTTCTACCACATTTTGCTTCATGCATTTTGAAATTTATTTATTCTCCCAAATAATTAAGGTTACTATGTTCTCTTGATGTACTGAAATAATTGTTCTTATGAAATTTTTTGTTTTATCTGGTAATATTTTTTTTTTACTTTTACATTGTCTTTTATTAAAAAGTCACTCCAGCATTCTTTGGATCTGTAATTGTATTATATATTTTCATTCTATGCTTTCACTTTTCAAGTACTTTTCAGGTAACATATTTTAACATTTGTTTTAAATATATTCCTTCATCTTCCTTTGGTTTGCATATTTTCTAACACTATACTTGAATCTATTTCTGGGTTAGTCATTTCATTCCTGCTGGTCTCTTGACTGTTCATGTGCCAACACTATAATGTTTTAATGATAGAATCTTAGTATGTTTAAAGTCTGGCTGGGCTTGTCTTTCTTTATAGTAGTATGGTTCCCCCACCCCTGACTTTACCCTCAGTAATTCTTTGGCCATTCTTACATGTTTGTCGACCTTGTGAATTTCAAAATTAATATGTCTAACTCCATAACAAAGCTTTGTGGTATCTTTATTAAAATGACTTTAAATGTATAAATTAACTTAAAGAAAACTGATGTTTATAAAGTTAAGTTATCCTATCCAAGAACAAGAAATGTCTTTTATTCATCTAAGACTTTTTTTGTTGTTTTTGTTTTTACTTTTAGGAGCATTTCAAAGTTTGAAACTTTCCCCACACAGGTTTTACATATTTCTTATTAAGAGTTAAAATTGTATTTCATGGCATTATTTTAAATGGTATTTTTATACACCTATATTATCTGACTGGTTACTATTTAGCTTAAGAAAGCTAATTTACTGAATTTATATTGTACTACTTTACTTAATTATTTTATCAATTGGGTTAATTCTATTAATTAATTACTGTTCTATGTCCTTTCTGATATACTATCATATCATATGTAAATACAGATGATTTCCTCATTGGGTACAAATTTGTATGCCTTAAACTGATTCCTCTCATCAAATTAGATTGACTGTGGGGGAGCTTTTTCTGCAGAGCCCCCCGTCCTCCACAGATGAGAACAAGTCTACCAAGACATGATCTGCTTGGGGAGGAAAGGTGGCCGATCTCTCACAGAAGAAGAACCAACAGCCTTTTCCTCAACAGCTTTTATTGGGTTCGTTTACACGGAAATTCAGGTAAAGCTCATTACTCACTGCTGGGAAGTAAGGATCAAGTAACAAGGAACTCTGAGGGCCTATTTTGAGTCAGAGTCAGATAGCTAAAGAGTTATAAAACTTTGAGGAACAAACTTACTTCTTCCTCGGACCTTTATCAGTTAATTGAGAGCATTCTAAACAAAGCAGGTTTCACATGATCTTACATATTCTTTCTTAGGCCTGATCACCTGGGGAACCTGCCCTTTCCAGCACAGGGCTACACCACCCTCTGTCATTGTTGCAGGCTTAGGTGGAGCAAGGGAAGTAAGGCAGCCAAGAGATTAGGAGATTCTCTCACAGACAATGAGGACTCAGGTTTTGTCAAAGCTGAGGGGTGAGGGTCCATCACCCTCTTTTGCTGTAGCCCCCAAAGTCCTTCCTTGGGGGGCTCCCACATGATTGTGCCTGTCTTAGGTTGTTCCCCCCTTGGAGAATCTTACCTGTCATTGGCTAACCAACCAAGCATTGGGGGCCAGGCAGGATGAAGTAAAAGGAGCAGAAGCATTGCTCCTTCCAGGGACATAAGCTTTTGTCTCCTTGCTGGCTTATGGTCCAAGGTCATTACCTCAGCCTTAGCCTTGGCGGGGGTTCCAGCTTCTGATACCAGGCAGGGCGGTTCCCAACAACTAAGAGATCTAGTATAATATTAGATACTGGCACAGTCAAGTGTACATTGTTACAGTGCCTCCTTGATCTTAATAGGTGTATCTCTTGATTTTGATTATATTTTGGGACATTAAATATGTGTCAAATATATTTATATTTAAACATATATGTTCCTGTATATGTTTAACATATAACAAATATATTTATATATTATTTTATATTTTTATTTATATATTAATAGCAAAGATCATCACTAAATTTTTATCCTGCTATTCAAATGCCTGTTGGATATTTTGCACTTGTGGAGCTAACCATATAACATGCATAATATTTTTGTTATATTTATTAATATTATTATATGAGTAAATTAGTACTGGAATAAAACCTATATGATCATGCCCTATTCTTTCTTTAGTGTATGTTTAGATTTTGTTTGCTAATATTTTACTTAATATATTTGCTTCAATATTCTTGAGTATTTTTGGATTGTTGTTTTTCTTGCTTTCATTAGCAGTTTTAGGTGTAATGGTAAACTTATTCTATAAAAGGAATCAGGATTTTCTTTGTTCATTTGTAATGTTCTGGAAATTTATAGAACATTGGGACAGTGTCATCTTTAAAAGTTTATAGAATTTCTTTTTTGAAATTATTTGAACTTTGTTCTTTTATGTAGAGTAGTTTTTTAAGTGTCCATCAGTCAATGAATGGATCAAAAAACTGTGGTACATTTACACAATGGAATACTATGCAGCAGAAATAAAGGAGTTCCTACTCTTTGCAACAGCATGGATGGAACTGGAGAGCATTATGTGAAGTGAAATAAGCCAGGCGGTGAAAGACAAATACCATATGATCTCACATATAAGGGGAACCTAACTAACAGAAAAAAAAGCAAGCAGTATATAATTAGAGATGCTGAAATTAAAAAAAAAAAGTGACAGTAACCAGAGGGCAGGGGAGAGAGGGATAATGTGGGAAAATAGTGGAAGTGATGTCAAGGAACGTGTACAAAGGACACATGGACAAAGCCAAAGAGGGTAGGATTGAGGGTGGGAGGTGGGGATGGGTGAGGAAGGGGCAAGTGGTGGAGGGAAAATGGAGGACAACTATACTTAAACAACAATAAAAAAATAAAATATTAAAAAAAACTTTATTCACAGGGTAATGATTTATCTGTTTAAGCTTCGTAACTCTACCATGGTCATTGGTTATCTGTGTTCCTCTAGAAAAGCACTCAATTTCTAAATATTTGCAAGTTTATTTGAATACTGTTCTTTAGATTATTTTTTCTGATTTCTCCTTTTTTAGTGGTTGTTTATTTAGATCCAATTTTTAATCTCATGTTATTCCTCTCCTACCTGAAGATATTGTGTTAAATTTTCTTAGAGTATATTTCCTGCATTTTTGGAACATTTATGAACATAATATTTACAATAGGATGACAATTTTTTATTGTTGTCTTGTCAGTTTATTAAAGGTATTTTATATTGACTATATCATATTGTATCATATGGGAAATCTCTTCACTAAATCTGTGTTAATTTGTTGTTTTTGTATGGCTGCTTTTAAGCTATAAAGTAATCTCTATGTTTTCAGTGACTTTAATATGGTATAATTTGGGAAGATTTTCTTTCTATTTATACTGCATAGGATTTGTTTGTGCTTGACTCTATAAAATGATATTTTTTATTAAATCCAGACATTGTTTCCTATGTTTTTCCAAATATTTTATTTTCCAAATATTTTATCTTAAGTAGATCTTTATTCACTTGTTTGTTGGACTTTTAAATTTTTTATACCTTTCTCTATATATTATTTTTTAGGGATCATTTACACAGCTATGTCTTCAAATTATCTTCTATTTTCTTATCTGCATTGTCTAATAGTCTGTTAATTAAAGTTTGTGAATTTTTTCTTTAATATGTTACATCATTTATCTCTATAAATTCTATAATATTTAAAAAATATTTTCCACTTTCTATTTTTTTCAAAACCTTTTCCTGGAATATGGTGAGCTGCTATACTTTGCTCCTTTTCACAAAAAAATAAAATAAGCCATTATCATACTAATGGAAGTCTCTCCTAAAAGTGAAGTGGCCTAATGCAAACTTATTGAAAGCAGGAATACCTGCACAGTCAATGATATTGTACCAACTTTTTATAGAGACAGATGGTAGGTAGGCTGATTGTGGTAATCATTTTACAAATACATAGAAATGTGGAATCACTATGCTATGTACTTGAAACTAAGATAATATTGTATGCCAAATGTATTTCAATTAAAATTTTTCATTTTAAATATCTTTCTGGAAACTAATAAACTTTTAAGCAGTTTCAATCTTTACTCATTGCCACCAAGAGAAGCTTAGTTCCACAAGAATTAAAAGTAAGTTAATTTCCTTAGGGTATTCTATTTAAATAAAAATGCATATATTATAATTATATAAGGGAGTAATAGAGTGGAACCTTGGTTCTCTAACTTAATTCATTCTGGCTGAGAATGATCTGTTCAAAAACCAAATCACACCAGAGAGGCCTGTGGACTAGTCATACAAGCACTAGCATGAAAGAGTTGTCTGGTGGAGAACTGAAGTTTTGTTTGATGACCAAGACATTTTTTCATGAATAACTAGGTTATAAACTGAATTGTTCAAGATGGAAAATGCTCGAGAACCAAGGTTTGATAGTTTTCAACATGAAGTTAAGCTTTTTAGCTATGATATTAGACATTATGATAAAAGATAGTCAAAATTTATATTTCCATTTATTTGCATAACAAAATTTTTCTTTTAAGTTGGGAGCCAAATAAAATCCAAACATCTATCATATAGCAATAATTTGGTTTCATTGTGATTCCAACCCAAATCACAAAGATCTAAGTGATTTTCTCACCCAATCTAACCACACAACATTTTTGACAAATTCTCAAGTTTAACCTAAGTAAAATTATTCAAAATGTATGGAAACTTTGACCCAGCTTATTCCAATTTGAGAATGGGTTTTATATTATGCATTGCAAATCAAGGAAATATTTCTTATGCAAAATTCTCTACTATGCCTACTTCCATGAAAGTCAAGCCTAGGCTTAACAATGGGAAGAAAGGGTCAAATGTAAAACACCTGTCTTGTCATCTCTTGTAAATGATGCAAATGTATTTCTCTCAGGTCAGAGCTTAGATGTCACCATTCACCATACATGGGAGTTATAGAGGCTGTATCTTAAAAACTTCAGAAAATTACTCATTAGTCTTCTGTTCTGTGATATAACAAAATAGTTGACTTTTAAACTTTCTCTGCCAATTTTAAAGAGAAATACACAAATTTGAGTGAAAATTTATGAGTTATTTAAATCAGTTTATTTTTTGAAACATGTATATTAGATTCAGTGCATTACAATTGCAGCAAAAAATGTGGCTAAAATAATTGTCCTTCAATACTTCCAATATTTTAAAGCAGTTACCTATTCTCAATGTAAAATAAACTTTAAACCTTTTACTTTTCTTTTGTTATAAAAGTTATTTCCTAACTACACTCACAGTAAAGTGCATACTCTTGTTCAAAGTGATTATATGCTAGGCCTCTCCCTCTTCTTCATTATCATTAAATGGCCTTTGCTTATGTTCCAGTTTTCAGAAAGATAGAGGCATCAGTGAGGGCAACAAATCTAAAACATCCCTGTTTCCATGATTCCTTTTTTTATTACTAAGACATTAAGTTTACCATTGTGAGACCATTTCACTTGAAAGTTACTATTAATTTTATCTTTTGATTTTTTTATTATTTGCCTGTGCAGTTGTTCAATTTATTTTTAGCCTTTGGAGACTGTAACAATTCTCTACTGTTTGATAAGAAATATCATTACAAATACTATGTGACAAGAAATTAATTTCATTTTGATTATATATTCTATGAAAATTGAAACAGAGTTTAAATTTACTATATAAATTTAAAATTTTCTTTGGGGATGATACAGTATAAAAGGCAATTTATTGTAAAATCTTGCATTTATGCAAACACAGATTCTTTCAGTCACAAGTGTTCTGGTTAAGATTAGCATATAATAATTGCATGATGTCTTATGATTCACAGCTCTCCTGTAGTTAATGATGAAATTATAAAAGTAAAGAGAAAAATTTCTTTGGGATATCTATCATCCTTAATTCACTGTGTTTTTGTATCTTCTAGCTTATAGTCTAATACCTTATAAAAAAGTATTTCACTAAATTTGCCACCACTATTATAATAATAATATTAATCCATACATGTATGAATTACTACTAACAAGCCCTTAATAATATATAACCATTTATTTAATTCTTATAACAAATATCTAGTATGTGCTATTTCCATTTACAAGGGAAGAATAAAATGATAGTGAATTGTCTTCTATGCACTCCTTGTATCTCATTTTTTTCATTCATTCATTAATCATTTATTCACAGAGGTTGTGAGAACATTTACTATGTGCCAACCATTATGCTAAGTGTTGGGCATTTGACTCAGAATCATGCAAGATGCACTTCCTGAGGTAAAGGATATGAATATGTTTGATGATGTTCACAGGTCCTTAGCACTATAATACAATGATTAAAACTTTTAGGAAGGCTTATAAATTAGTATGTATTTGACTTGGTTAGAGTTTGATCAACTAAGATGAGCATGCTATTAATTGTAGAACTAAATAAAGTAGTACTGTTTGATATATTTAAAATTTAGATCTCTGAAATTCATTTTCCTCAACCATAGTCAAAGAGGGATTCAGTCTTAGGCTTCAGTATATTTTGTGGCTTGTGAAGCTGTTTCTTTGAGATACCTGCAGCTTCAACATCCAATGTAATGAATAACCTCAGTTCATTGTACAGGACAATGCACTGTACCATAAGTTACTTGAAATCCTGTATTTCTCTGTCCTCTATGCAAGCACATGTTTCAGCTAAATGAATTTAAGGAGATTTGAAATAATCATTTTGTTCACCTTTCAAATTAATGAAATTAAATCTGAAAAAAATATATAGTGATTTTAGTTGTTGGAGAACAGAATGCTAGAGATTCAGTTTTATGAGGGAGTGAAACCTGGGAAACAAATATGAACATATTATCACACAGAGTTGTTTCCTATCACTTCACAGGCATTGCTGGCCATTCATTCCCTCGTATATGCCACTGCTACACCTTACCATATCCCTAACTTTCTAAATGGTAAGTATTTGTTAATTTATCTACTTTTTCAAGCAAGAAAAAGTGTGTAAGGGAGCGAACAGCATGTTGTTTGTGGTTTTAATTGAGCACTGGGTAGTATGCATTAGTAATCTCTCAGTAAGAGAGTTTTGGCTGTATAACCTTACATTGTTAATTACTCAAATAGTATGTTTTGTCTAGATGACAATGCAGCAATATATTTTTTTACTGGACTGATTCTTTTTTTTATGGAATTGAATAGATATGTGTGTATTTGTTAGATATAGCTCTATTTTGAATAATAATTGTACTAAGCTGGCTTCAGTTGATAGCTGTTTTCCATGTCCTATAAGCATTTTGATTGATTTTTCACAATTCATGTGGTCTTTAAACTTGCCCAAACAGAATTCTTTCTCTACACACATCAAAGCACACACAGTGTGTTTCATTATCTCCATTGATTGTTTTAACTTCTAATCTTTATGGAAGGATTCCAATCATGGAACCTCTGACTCCTTAGTCTTTAACTTGTGTTACTTCAAATCCCCTTTGCTCATTTTACATTTGAAACCAAAACAATCCAAAAGGCTATATTTGAAGATGGTGAACTCATATATGTTTTTTTTTTCTCTTTTTATCTTGCCTCTAAGCTTCTTCATGCTTCTGCCTGAATAAGGTCTTTGGCAGTCCAGAAAATGTATATTACCAATTCCTGCAAGCAATTTATGACAAACATAGCAAACATGTTATATTCCTAATATTTCAAAATATTTTCTGATTTAAATGCCCATTTCAGGAAGCTGGTTTCAAGCTTCCCCATGCCTCATATATTTTTATAGGAACAAAGGAAATAAAAATAATTATCTTACTTTGAAATAAGAAAATATGATATTATGTGGTAAAAAATCTTTTTCAATTTGGTTTTAAATGACTTTGAATTATAGAAAAGTCACAAAATAATAAAAAATAAACAAGTCACATTACCCTTCACTCAGATTCTTCAGATTTAAACATTTTATCAGATTATATAGTAGTTTTTCTATTTTTCTATGTATGTTGGTTTTTCTTCAACTTGATATTTTCAAGAGCACAACTATTTATTTTGTAGAATGCCACTCAAATTGGGTCATACTAATATTGCCTTATGATTACAATCATTATACAGTTTTGTAGGAACATAACAGAAGTAACATTGATTCTGAGAGCATAACATTAGAAGATAATGTTTATTGGTCCTGTTACTGTGTAATGTTAACTTGGACTACTTGGTTTAGGTGGTATATACCAGTTGTCTCTAATGTAATAATGATTTTTTTGTTTATGTGTAGTAAGGCTTGTGGAGAGATATAGTGAGATTCTGGTTTCTCATTAAACTGCCAGCCATTAGATTTAACATCTACTGATGATCCTGTGATTTACTATGGTGAGTCCCAAGTAGTGTTTTTCTAATTCTACAATTCACCTCACATTTAATAGTTATAAGTATATAAGAAGAAAGTATTTACTCTTTTCCTATATTTATGTAATTGTATATTTATATCTGCATAGACTTATGGGTTCTCATTTTAGAGTAAGGATTATAATTACTTATTGTCATTGATTGTTTTAATTATCTATGTGTGAGTGGAACACCCTATCAAAGTGACTATGAGTTCTATTGATGAACCCAGTCATACTTCAAATGTTTTCTACTGTCACAAAAATACATTTCAGCCTTATACTTCAATTCAATTGCCCAAACCAGGAGAAACCATTTATGAAAGGAACCTTAATTCCATTTGGTGATAAAAGATATTTAGAACTAAGATCTGAATGCTAGGTATCCCATGGCATTTTTTTTCAGGACAGCGATTCTATTACCTCTCTGTGGACAAAGATAGCATGTGTATAAGTAGTCTCCATACATATTAGTTCTTCTATTATTTATGTACACCTGCATATATTTATCATTGTATTTAAAATAGATTTTACATTAAATTGACACATTTCTTAAAACATTCAGTAAACTGAACCCATCAAAAGAATTGAAAAACTGAATAATTCTAAAGCTATTAAATACCTATTTTTTAAATAAATAAATACAATTTCCATAAAAAAAAGACTAGATATAACAACTTTCCTGGTGAAAGCCTCCTAAAATGTAATAAAACATATCACCCATCTTAAACTTTTCAAATATAAAATAATGGAATATTTTCCATTTTGCTTTTTAAAACTAAAATAACCTTAATTTCATAATTATAAAGGACCTCACAAAAGAATTACATTTCAAATACTGTTATGTACACAGTTTCTATAAATATGAAACTCTCAAAGAAAACAAAATTATATGTATGTCTACCTTATGAGTATTTTTTGTAGAAATTCTAACTGGCTTTCTTATTCAATACATTTATTGCTTTATTTACACAGTTGTATTTCTTCAATATGGTTTATCTTTTAGTTGTTATGGGTTAAATAATTAAAATAAGTATTTATAAAATCTATTTTTTCAATATTTAGTGTGTCGATTAACTTTATTGTTAAAACCATTGACTAACCCTCAAAATTATACTTCTGTTACATTTTTAATGTTGCATTGTATTTCCTTTCTATTGAAGTCCTGTGTGCCCTGGACCATGATGATGTTTCTAGTTAGCAATTTTGAATTGGTTGGTACCTCTCTGGTCTCAGAAACATTGTGTTTACAAAACGTGGGGATAACTAGTTTTGTGTCCTGAGATTGACTTTCTTTTCTTCCCCTCTCCTTCATTCTCCTCCTCCTCCTTTTTCTTTTTCTTCTTCTTTTCTCTCTCTCAAAATATACACATGTAAATATACATATGTAATAGTTGAGAAAAGTACAATTAATTGTATTATTACCTTTATACTACACTAGAAAGTGTACTATTATGATATTCAGGCTAACAATTTTCTAAGCTAAAAGCATGCTTTTTGGAAAAATTATATTTTGCCTAACTACCAAAGTGGCTTACCAGGCTGATAATGTGAATAAATTTGCAAAACATTTTATGTAAAATGATACCAAATACTTTTAGTAAAGGTGACTCAAACAAAATACATAGTGATAACAATTCATAGACTTGGAGAAGTCTGTATATTCAGTTATATTTTTCAATTATTGTTCAGTGTTTTCAAAATCAGGCATTATCCTTCCTTTAATTTTTTTAACCAAGTGCTTTTTAAATTTTGTCACAGTGATATTTATCAGCATAATAAAATACATTTCATATATTAATAAGCTCCCAAATAAAAAACAAAGACAAACTTTTTTCCCTGTCTCCAATTTCAGATTGTTGCCTTTTCCCCTTTAATCTTGGATAAAAATTGTGACAAAGGAGAGGTTTCATATTTACAAACTTTTTTGACATGTTTTGCTTTATATCAATATAGAAAAAGGGGACACATGCTATTCCTCCATCACCTGATTCAAATGTCAACATTCTTTCCTTTCTAATTTGTAGAAATATTATTATTTTACAATTTTCAAACATCTAGGGTTGAACCATACATTTTGCATACCTGCAGGAACAATATATCAGCCTGCCTACGACATTCCTTTCCTCTCTCTTGCTATCAATCTGTCCCCCTGCCGCACACACTTTACTTTCTAAGAATTTTAGGATTCCTCTGTAGTAGTGATGATAGAAAAAAAGTTTTGTCTTCAGGGACTCTACAGTCTACACTTTTACTACTCACTAAACATGAAAAAAGGGAAATGAAAAGGAACTCTTACAAGAAGAGATTTAAGGTCTCTAATGTAAGTCTTACAGCTATTAACTTTTTAAAAACATTTTGAATTACTGATTAAAATACTATATTTGTAATTCCACATATATACAAGTCTTCTATTTTATTATTATACATAAAAATTGCATAGCCCAAATTATATAATCTACTACATCTGTATTCACTGGTTTGAGGATAATACTTTGTTCTTCATGGCCTGCTAGTTATCAAATTGCTCTTTTTATTTCTGTCATACACCTGAGATACTTACTAGATGTCCTATATTTGATTAAACACAATTTTGAGGAAATAGAAGGTCTATTTGATGGAACAATGTGATTGCTGTTAAATATTTTTTCTCAAACAGCTGCTCTAACATCTTTACTTGGTACTCAAATTTTTATATATGGGATACAATAGAATTTTTACTGTGTCAGGTTTGTGATTTGAAAAAAAAAATAAAATTTTCCCCAGTTGAAGGATATCAAGTGTCAAACATAAACAAGGAATGTTTACATTTTTTAAAAATCTGCCTTCAATTTCATTCCTGGTATGAATGAAAGTATGTTTTCTTTAAATATTAAAGTAATGCATGTACTTGGCAAAGTTGGAGTTAACATATCCTATCTATGACTCATTCATTCCCTTTACCAGGATGTAACCTAGTGGTGGGGAGAGAAGGGTTGGGGGGGAGGGGGAGAGGGCCAATTGCCTGGCCTAATCTCATTGTGAATTATACCACTGGATAAATTGACTAACGACATTTGCTAAGAGGAAGAGACCTTATCTACAGAACCCCTTAGCCAATGTCCCTGGCTAAAGGATTACTTATAGTAAATAAAATTGCAATCACCCGATTTACGAGGCATGGCTCCCTGGAGAATATCATGTAAGCCACACAACTCTTTGGGAGTAAAATAGAGACATTATACCCCTCACATGCCTTCTGCTATGTTAGGTAAAGCCACAAAACCTCCTTTGGAAACCTCACCTACTATTATGGGTGAGAGAGGATATGGCTGATACTAGAAGGAAGGACCTAGTAGGGTTGCCATATTTAGCAAGTACAAACATAAATGCCCAGTTAAATTTGAATTTGAGAGACAAAACAATATTTCTTTGTATGTCAGATTATCCCATGCAGTATTTGAGATTTGCTGAGACTAAAAATAAATGTGTCTCTGCAATTTAAATTTAGCTGGGCATCCCATATTTTATCTGGCAGCACTCATCTAAAGAAACAGTTGAGATGTTTTAAGTATTTAGCACTTAACATCTTCTTTGTCTTTGCCTTTGACTTATGTATTTTTGACATCATTAGTAAACTTGACATTTGGTCTTCACTTATACAATTTTGGGGATTGACAAGTATGTCTTAAAATTATGAAAAGCAAAATCTTATCCATCACTATTTATTGTGTCAAATGGAATGAATATTGCTTCAGGAAATTCAACTGCTCATAGAACATGTCAATAGAAAATTTCTGTATAAGGACTTCATTTAAAATCTTAATAATGTTAGATAATGTGTTTTAACAAACTTTATGTAAGTACAAGTTTAATAGGAGCTTTGCTGGGGTTTTGTTTCATTTTATTTTTTAGAATGTGCTTTGTTTTACTTGTTTGTTCTCTATAAGGTGGATAACTTACATACAAGTACAATTCCTTTACAATTACTAAAATTTTGAGAAAAGCTTCCAGGTGAGAGAAGGAAGTATAGTAGAAAGCAATGTTGTCATGTAGAGGAATATTTCAGAATAAATGAAATCCATTCAGCTAGATTTTAAGTGACTCTTGAACTGTGCTAAACATGAAGTTTTACTCTGTCAGATGCATCATTGGCCAATGTCACAGATTGCCAGTTGAGAAGAGACTCACAGATACAAATACACTACAATCACAGTGGGAGAAGAGTGAAGATCTTTTTGAAGAGGTTCAGAGGCTAATGACAACTTGTGCCTGAAGAGAACTCCATCGCAGTCTGCCCTGAGCTGAGGTGCCAGCAAGGCCATGTTTCCTCTTAGAAAATTATTTTAAAACAACTTCATCAAGTGCTGTCAAATGGGTAAGAAGGGCACAAAAGCTTGACCCACTGAGCCAATAAGTAGTAACTCTGAATTTAAACCTAGTTATATCCAACAACCCAGTCTTTGCTTTTTCTAATACATCATTAATAACATGTATTATTAGCTATTAACATTAATATAACTCTTAACATTATTATTTCTATGGTATGCTTATAAAAATTGATGTTTTGAATAATGACGCAACAACATTATTTAATAAATACTGCTGCTTCTCAATGAATTGCTCCAAAATGAAGTGGCTCTTCAAAATTAGACGTTTTACATTCCTTACTAAGTATCAAACTGCTCATTAAGAATGAAAATGTGTTTCACATATGCTGGTCTTTGACCTTTCTATTTGTAGAGCATTTTACACTTATGGTTTCATTACCTTCTCCAAAGCCCTGACAATATTTGGCAAGCTTTGCAAAATAGTAATTTGATCCATTTGCCTTAGGGCCACCCAGCCAGTCAAGAGCAGCCAAATGGAGCAAAAACCCAGGCCTTGTGACTCCTTTTTTCCCTTACATTGTATGAAATATTTAGATATCAAAAATGTACTTTTTTCTTAGAAATACATTTCATACATATAAATTAATTTAATAATAAAAAGTTGTATAAAGAAAATTTGAGAAAGTAAAACAAATTTATAATACTATAGGTTTTCTTGCAATTTTTTTTTAACTATTAGTGCCAGTAAGGTGGAATTTTCTGAGTCACAGTTACAAACTGTTACAAACTCATAATTGATAAGCAGTTGCCAGAAATGCTTAGTTATAAGAGAAAATGTATTACAACTTTTCTGATAAAAGTAATCTAAAATGTCTTAAATGAATGTTTACTTTTTCTGAAAATTACCCCCCAAAAGCTAAGAGGCTTATTAAATTAACTCCATAATTCATATGAGATTATTTGCATACCTGTTTCTATGAAGCTTTCCTTCTTCATGCTAAATCCATTCCAAAGCTAATTGTGGAATATAATTATAGAGCTTTACAAGCAAAGATATAATTGCTGTCCTTGCTGTAAATGTAAAAAGTTTAGGTGGAAAAGATTAAGTGACTTATTCAAGGTCATGCCACTCACTGCTGAGTAGAATTTAGAAATCATGACACCCACTCCATAATATTGCACTTATGATCTTTTTAACAGCTTCTGTGCAAGAGCAGTGAATAGTTAATCACTTGATCAGAAGAGTACATTGATTCAACAAGTCAAATATGACACAACTTCAAAAGTGCACTTTATGAAAGATGTTTACCTTATCCTTATTTACACAGCAATGAACTTTGAGGAGTTAATTGTTCAGCTGCATGAATCAACTTTGATGAAAAACAAATATATAAAACTCGAAACAACCTCTAAATATTCTAAGCAGATAAACTTAATAATATAACTTAGAAATATGTCATATTCTGTTGGCAGCTCCATGTAATGGAAGTTGTTTTAAAATTCTTAAAGTTGCCCTGGCTGGCGTAGCTCAGTGGATTGAACGCAGGCTGTGAACCAAAGTGTCGCAGGTTCGATTCCCAGTCAGGCCACATACCTGGGTTGCAGGCCATGGCACCCAGCAACCGCACACTGATGTTTCTCTCTCTCTCTCTTTCTCCCTCCCTTCTCTCTCTAAAAACACATAAGTAAAAAATTTTAAAAAAATTCTTAAAGTCAAGTGAAAAAGAAAAAGAACAAATGGACATGAACAACAGTGTGGTGATTGAAGGGGTGGAATAAAGAGGGAAATGGTAATGGAAAAATACAATAAAAAATTCTAAATGTCAAGTCAACTTACAGAAAGATCGAGGAAGTAGAAAATAAATCAAAGTAATAAAAAAGTTCACTGTCATCACTATAAATAAAATTAAACTTCTGTATTTGTCAATTTTTTTTGTGTGTGTGGGGGCAAGCAGATAGATAAATTGGAAGATATTTAATGTAGGGTAAAAGTGTTTAAGTATATCCCCTTTGGGTGGATTTATTCCATGGGGATCAGATGCGAACACTGGGGAGCGAGAAGGGATTTCTGAGTCTCTGTGAGAGCCTGCCCAGGCCCGGGAGAAGGGGTGGGTAAAAGTGCTGGAGGCAGTGGGATTGCAGCAGTGCAGGATAGATTTCAATCCCCCCCACCCCAATAAAGAGTTAACAAACAGGCACGTGACACATCAAGAGGAAGCTTGCATGGAATTTGCCCCAGGCCAGTGAAATATTTGGACAAAGGGAAAAAGCCCTTCTACTAGCTGCTGGAATGCGTAAGATTGGGCTGGGAGATTGAAACAACCAAGCAGTGATTCATCCTTCTATTTCCCCTTGCTCTCTCAGTAGGGGGCAGATGCACCAACGCCAGGTCCCACACACTGGGCTGCTGAGGCTTCAGGACGCTGGAGTTGTGCCCTTTCTCTACTCTGAGATCAGCACTCAGACCTGGGTCAGAAAGCTCCCCTGCCCTGGGGGCTGAGGTAGCCTTTGTGAGCCAGGGCCCCACTAACAGAACCCCTGCACACAGTGGTCAGCTGTCGCTCCAGCCCTGGAGTGGGAAGAAGTTGCAGTGAAGCAATAGCATCCCCACAAACGTCCAGGATAGGAGCCTGAAGCCAGAAAGTGGTTCATGTAGGAGATAGCCTTGGGTCTCTGAAGGAAGTATATGAATGGAGTGGGGTTTCTGGACACAGGTTCTTGTCCTGGAGGTGACTGGATTCTCTCTGTGTTTTGTGAAACAGATTGCTCTGGAGTCAGAGAGACCCCACTTCCCCAAATTGGACAACTTTTTAATAAACACCATTTTTCTTCCCCACCGATCTCTGTTTTATGCCTGTGTTCAGCCCAGTCTGTTCGATAACAGATTGTTTAATTTAAACAAAAACATCAAAATTGAAACTATAAGCTCAGAAAGTAATTTAATATATTCATACAACTTCATTAATGGATGTAAGAAAGTGTTTCGATAGCACAGGCTTGAGTTAATAGTTTCTTGAAGAAAGAGTTTCAAACATTGTGAATTATTAGCTGTGCTATGAAGAAAGACTTTAGACTTATAATAATATAAACAAATGTACTGATTTTTTTCAAATTTAGAATGAATCCATATATAGTCTTCTGATCATTAATTTTTAAATTAGTACATATCTTTGTATATTAAATAAGATTCACTATACAATAAATTTGTTGTGTGCACAACAAATTTCATGATTAAAGAGCAGAATGTAAAGTATATCAGCTGTAATAATGTAAAAGTTTATTTGACAGAAGTTAGGAAATGAGCAGGAGGAAATCTTAAGGGAACAGAAAATATACCAATATTCTCATCTTACATAAACAGGAGTCAAGAAATGTTGTCTATAGTTGATAGGAAAGGAAATAAAAGTTTATATTTATTATTTTAAGTTAGAAGTTTGACCTATAAAACTCAATAGAATGATTAAAATATATAAACAAAATGGATGTTGAAGAATGTAATAGGATAAATTTTCTTCTACTGCAGTATACATATAACATGCAATATTTAAACTCATAAATTAAGAAAGAAAAGCATAGTGCACTATTTGAGTTATAAAATTAGACACCAAAAATATTTTTAAATATTTGTTAATAAGAATACTGAAGAATGGACCAGATACTTTTCCTTTATACTCTTTTACTTTGTCAATCATGTTCATATATTAATAATTTTAGATTTGGTTATTAGTTCATTAAAATTACAGTCTTATAATTAATAGATCTGACTTAAAATTTTTACTAAGTAGTTCCTAATCTATTACTAAATTTCATTAAAACCAATTAAAAGTCTAAAATATATGAGTATTTCAATCTATATTCAAATAATATATTGCTACAAAACTATCTTGGACCTTAGCATAACATTAATTAAAGAATTGATAGTCTTTAAAATAATATTTCAAATAGTTTTAAGTCAAATAGTTCACAGGGTACAATGTTTATCTGGTACAAGCCAATTTAAATGCAAAGTTAGTGGCTTATTTATTACATCAAATTAAAGATTATGCTGAATTCTTTAGAAAAGACTTTCAAAATTGAAAGATAATTTAAAGTAACATATTTGGAGTCTAGTTGAGATCTATTACTATACATAAAGTTGACTAAAATTTTCAGACATTTAAAGAAAACAGTTTTATGTGCTTTAATACTTCTAAACTTATAAATTTTTACTATTCACTCATTGGGAATATTTAGTATCAGAAAGGATATTTTTTAAACCACAGAGAACCATATATTGTAAATAATTAAAATAAATCACATATCACTAAAATGTCATTAATAGTAAAATATGTCAGTATGATACAGTAAGCATTTTATGTAACATTAAACATGTTTAATGCATTTTTGAAAGGTACAAATATTTTAGTTTTATTAACAATTTTATTTTATTTTTATTTCTCTCTCTTTTTTATTGTTATTCAAGTACAGTTGTCTACATTTTACCCCCAAACCTCCATCATACCCATCCCCACCTCCCACCCTTGAACCAAACCCACCTTTGGTTTTGTCTATGTGGCCTTTATACATGCTCCTTGATGACACTTAAGATGATGGCATACATTTTAAGCAAGTTTTAAAAATCTGAAATGTTATTGCATTATAAAAAATTCTCAGATTACTGAGGAATTTGAACAGTGAACATGGATTATTTTGTTCTATAGGAAATATAATGATTGTATAAATATATTTACATTTAATTACAATTATTGCTTGAGCGTCAAAAATATTTCCTACACTGTGTTGGTTATAAAAAATCTTTATTTAATCTCAGTGATACTGGTAAATGATTATGCAAGTTGATGAGTCATTAACTTCTCTGAGCTACAGGTTCATACCAAGTTCAAATTGTGAAATTCTAAACAACGAATAAATTTTACATTTCTAAGTTTTTAAACTATCTTTCAAAAATTTTAAGCTATCCTTCAACTTGAAAAGCATCTACACTAGAAAAGTAAAACAAATGATTGTCATATGAGTTCTATTTTAGTGAATCATGACAGGAGGTGAAAGGGTGCGCTAACAGATTATAAAGCCAACAGGGAACAGAAACATACCGTAAATGAGTTGGGTCGGAAGGGTGTGAAATGGCAAGAACATAGTGGGCTGTTCTGAACCAGAGAGAACATGCTTCATCAAAAAGAGGCAGCTACTTCAAAAACTCAGTTGATGGTTGCTATCTGAGAAAGTGAACTTTGTGCTGCAGAGCTGCAGTTTTATTGTGGAATCCATAAATCTCAATATTTATGTGCATATCTAATTTTTTAATGTGGGCAGTTAATTCAAATTACATAATTCAAACAAAGCAAATTTGCTGGCCAGATTCGCCCCACAAAAAATGATATATTCCTTGTGCTTTCGCCTATTTCATAGTTATAATTACAAGAATGATTTATAATTCAAAAATACACAATGAGATATTTAATAGAAATATTTTAACATATTGATTTTAATTAGTGTTTACATTAATTTCTTAGAATATTACATTCTACTATTAAATTAAAAGAAGTGTTCCTCAAAACTTACATAATGCCTTGGCTGGTGTAGCTCAGTGGATTGAGCGTGGGCTGCGAACCAAAGTGTCGCAGGTTTGATTCCCAGTCAGGGCACATGCCTGGGTTGCAGGCCAATGGCCTCTAGCAACCGCACATTGATGTTTCTCTCTCTCTCTCTCTCTCTCTCTCTCTCTCTCTCTCTCTCTCTCTTTCTCTCTCCCTTCCCTCTCTAAAAAAATAAATAAATAAAATCTTTAAAAAAAAGAAAACTCACATAATAACTTGCCTTAAGACTATATTTGATTGAGCCATTATCAGACACTTGTATTTATAATTGCAAGTTATCCTAAAGACTTCTCCATTTATCAGCTATTAGTATGATCAGAAACCATAGCATTTTTGGATCTTAATGGAACAGAACATTAATTATAAAGCTAGGGAGGTAAATACATTTTAAAAAATAAGTCTATGGGGCAAATGAAATATGGTGATACAGTGTAATGGGGTATGGTTCCTTTTCTTTAGTTCAATTTGAATGACATTTGAAGTACAAAAATGAACACACGCTGCAATTTTTTATTTTTTAAAGATTTTATTTATTTATTTTTAGATGGAGGGGAAGGGAAGGAGAAAGAGAGGGAGAGAAACATCAATGTGTGGTTGCCTCTTGTGTGTCCTCTTCTGGGTACCTGGCCCACAACCCAGGCATGTGCCCTCACTGGGAATCAAACTAGCAACCCTTTGGTTCTCAGGCCGTGCTCAATCTACTGAGCTACACCACCAGGGCTGCAATTTCTAATGTTAAGTAAAACAAAATGTAATATTTATAATGTTATTCAAATTCTCAAAAGCTAAGTAACTATAAGCACACACAAACACACCCACACATGCGCAAACTCATACACAGACACACACTCATGCTGAATCCAAACACTAAACTCTGTGTGTAATGCTTACATTTTGTTGGAACCACTTAGGTCTGGGCCTCTGATGTTGTTAGTTCCCTGTGGGGTTGTGTGTCTGTGTGTGTATGTCTCACTGTATAGGTATTGCCTAGTATATTAACTGACCCTTGATTGTTTCTCAATACATTTGTTTGATAATTGTATTACATTCATGCCTTTTTCATGGCACATTTTTGACAAATGTGTTGTTGTCTTCTCTGCACATATATGTGTAGAATAGCAGTATTAAAGGGATTGTTCAGCAGTGCAGTAGAAAACAACTGCTCCCAGAATCATCAGTGCTATGGTTGGGAAACAATAGAGAAGACGGTCTCATAGGCCATCTGCACAGAAGGATCTGAAGTGTAGGGAGTATGCTGTTTACATAAAAACAGAGAGGTGAACCAAATAGGTCATGCAGATCATCTACTCCAGAGAAATAAAACAGCTTTACTGTGTCTCCTATGTTTGTTGTGAGCTAAATGATTGAAAGAACACTGTGTTGTTCAGGTTCAAACTCTCCACTGATCACTCAACTTTTACAAGATGCCTTAACATCTTTAGACATTTTAGTTATTGGTTCAAAGATAAAATGTTATGGGTGTACACAAGGTTTGTCCTCTCAGTTTCAAATAAATTGAAGCAAAACTAAATTCAATTTAATTTTCCTCTAGCATAGTGGGTGATCATTGAGATTGACCAGTTCAATAAAGAAACATTATGTTGTGTTTTCTTTGATAAAACCTTTGCTAGTCATATGAATTCATGTGATATACTTGTACCATCCTTAAATATTATTTCTTTTTTACTTCCTTTAGGATAAGAACTATAACTTTAATATGATTTTGATATTTATGAATGAAAATATTTATTTTCAGTGTAATTTTTCATATAGGATGACAACATATCTTAACTCTTACAAAGCTGATGGTGTCCACATTTCCACAGCTACTTTGAGTAGATATTAAAATTGCTAAGTTCTTATCTATAATTATAATATGAAAATAGTCAAAGTTCTCAGTTTTAACCTAAATGAATTATGAAAAGTAAAGAAAATGTTTTATAGTTAATAAAACAAGTTCAATGTTTAATTCACAAAAATACACACTTCTTTACAGAGTCCATAATGTAAATGTATCTTTTTTTGCTTTCCCTTTGCTTTCTACTTTTGTTCCATATGGTAGATAATTGCCTTATTACTTATCACAAAACAAGTAAAACAGTCATCAAAAAAAGTTTAAGTACTAATCAGGAAGTCCAGACATCACATTCTGTCATTTGCTATGTAAAATGTGCAACTCAACAATCTTTAGGTCTGTCAGGGACCTTGTGCAGCATTTTATATTAACTCAACATTTATATATTATGGATTTACTCTAGAATAGTATACTTGACTAGCAGGTAAGAAGCAAAGTTAAATTTTAATAGAGTCCTAGTCCCTAAAGGCTATTGTCCAGTGAGGAATCAGAATTTCTCACAATGTAATCTTCAAACATGTGCATTAGTATTACCAAAGTAGTTCAATATAAAATGAAGATATTTTGCCTCAACAATCAAACAAGTGAAGGAGAATATTTGAGGCTACATCCACAAATCTGCTAACTTAACAAATAACCAACTCGAAAACCCCTGGTCTAGTATAATCTCAACATTTTTAATGTAAAGAAATATAGTTTTAAATAGCTTATCTTGGTTAGTCCATACCATTAGTTATTGAAGAGGCTAGTGAGCTGTTAAATTTAGCATGTCTTTCTATTTTACTCTGTGCTCCAAACATACACCATCATTCCCATACACATATAAAAAACACATGCCTCCAGTGTTAGCAGCCAGGGCATTGCACCAATGCACTAGCAGGGGAACTTTATCTTCTTTGTATTTCTAATTCAGATTCTATGCCTCTGTTGCACACAGCATGCTTTCCTCAATGAATTATAGACAGAGGCTGGTGGATAACCACATTGGAATACTTGATGCACAGGGTCATTCCATGATTTTATAACTTTCACAAGTTAGTTAATTGATGATTATTCATAAACTGAGAGAAACACAAAGCCATATTTCATACCTTTGTGAAACATGCCTTCGTATAAAAGAAATTTTAAATAGAAGCAGAATTTTTACATTAGAATTTTTTTTTAAATTAATTTATTTATTTTTAGAGAGGGAAGGGAGGGAGAGAGAGAGAGAGAGAGAAACATCAATATGCGGTTGCTGGGGGTTATGGCCTGCAACCCAGGCATGTACCCTGGCTGGGAATCGAACCTGGGACACTTTGGTTCCCAGCCCGCGCTCAATCCACTGAGCTACGCCAGCCAGGGCCTACATTAGAATTTTTATTATTTACTTATAGATATTTTATTCCCAGAATAATTCTAAAATACAAAGGAAGGAAAAGAAAAAAAAATCAATGAATAAAATTGGTTCTTCACTCAGGATGCAGAAACCTTCAGGAGAATGTCTCGTGGGTGCTAATAGTGAGAAAAATGGGGAAAAATAATAAATTTTCTCATCAAAGATCTACAATTGCAAAGCAATCAAGGAAACTGATATCCAAAGAGTGACAAGCTTCTTTGAAGAGAGATGGTATATATGGATTGTTTTACCTTTAACACAGCATAGTTAGAAAGAGCTCTGCAAGCTAATCACAAGAAATCAGCTAAAATTTAATGAATGACTATAGGCCAGATGTTGCAGAGCATATGAGTTTAGAAGAAAATTTTTCAACCTAAGTACTATTGGCATTTTGCATTGACTAATCCTGTGTTAGTATGTTCTCACACTAAGAATTCTACATGAAAACAGAGGAGGTCTATAGCAAGGTGCAGGCTAAAAGAAATCCTCTGTTGCAAATCCTCTGAATTACAAAAGAGAGAACACAGAGTTCAGATGAGATGTTATGGAACTCATGTTAAAAGTAGGGGAAGGAAAACCCCAACTCACTTAGTTTATGGATGTTTCAGAATAAGGGATCAATAAAAAGTCAAATAAATATCTAGATATTAGCAATAATAACTGATAAGTGGTATAAAAGCAATACTGTTGATAATAGCATTAATAAAATATACTTAACTATAAATTTTAAAAAATAAGTAAAAGAATTGTATGCTTAAAACTACAAAATAGTGATGAAATTAATTAAAGTAGACACAGAGAGCTATCTACTGAGTTTATGAACCAGAAAATTCAATATTGTTAAGATAGAAATTTTCCCACTTGATATAAAGATTCAATGTAATTGCAATTAAAATATCAGCAGGGTTTTTATAAACATTGATAAACCAATTTGAAATTTTATATGAAAAAGTAGAATATCTATATAACCAAAACTTAAAAACAAATTTATTATAAAGGACAATAATCAAGATAGTATAGAATTGGTAAAGAGATAGACATATAAATCAATAAAACATAATACTGTGTTTTGGAAAGGTCCACACATATATACTCAATTGATATTTTACGAAGAGAAAGATGCTAGGGTAATTGATTAGGAAAAATCGTTTTTTTTAAATAAGTGCTGCTGGAACAGTTAAATATTCATGTAAAAAGTGAACTCCATCTCATATCTTGCACCATGTATAAAATTCAGTTTTAGGTGGATGATAGAACTAAGCATAAAACTAAAACTATAAAGTTTCTTTAAAAAAACAGGAGAGAAAAATCTTTGTAATATTGGAATAGGAAACATTTTCTTTCATATGGGACAAAAAGCATAAAAAATAAAAGAACCAATTAGACTGCATCAATATATAATACTTCTGTTATTCCAAAATATCATTAAGAAAATTAAAAGGCAAGTTGCATAGTGGGATAAATTGCCAAACACATTTTTGAGAAAGAATTTTTATCCAGAATATATGCAGAACATTTACAACTTAATTAAAATCAGTCCAATTAAAAACTGAGGTAATAGATTTGAATAAATATCTCATCAAAGAAGAGATGATTGGCAGATAAGAACATAAAAAACATGTTTACATCTTTGTTACTTGGGAAATGAAACCTAAAACCATGAGATTTCATGACATACCCAGTCGAATGGCTAATATACAAAAAACAAAGTTTAAAAAGCTGGCAAGAATTCAAATCAGCTAGAAATATTGTATACTGTTGTTGGAATTTATCTGAAGAAAACCTAAACACTAATTCAAAAGAACATAAGCACCCCTATGTTCATTGCAGCATTATTTACAATTGCCAAGATATGGAAGCAGCCCAAGTGCCCATCAGCAGATGAGTGGATAACACAACTATGGGGCATTTACACAATGGGATACTGTTCAGCCAAATCAAAAGAAAATTTTACCCTTTGTGACAGCATGGATGGATCTGGAGAACATTATGCTAACTGAAATAAGCCAGCCACAGAAAGAAAAGTACTGTATGATTTCATTCCTGTGTGGAATCTAATGAATAAAATGAACTGACGAACAAAATGGAGACAGACTCATAGATGGAAAGCAGATAACAGCTATAGAGGGGTGGAGTTAGGGGGTGGAAAGATTAAGCAAAGAGGAAAAAGTACTCATGGACATGGTCAGCAGAGTGGTGATAGCAGGGGGAAAGGGTTGTAAGGGGATAACTGGTAAAGAAAAAATAATTAATTTTTTTAAAAAGCTGACAAAAATTTAGATCAGCTAGAAATATTGTACATTGTTGTGGGAATTCAAATTTAATCTCCCTGATGATCTAGTGGTTATGATTCAGATTTCTCCAATTACACAAACATTATATCAAAGAGTGTGTAGTGCCCTGGCTGGTGTGGCTTAGTGGGTTGAGCACCGGCCTGTAAACCAAAAGGTTGCCAATTCAATTCCCAGTCAGGGCACATGCCTGGGTTTCAGGCCAGGTCCCCAGTAGGGGGCATGTCAGAAGGAACCACACATTGATGTTTCTCTCCTTCTCTTTCTCCCTCCCTTCCTCTTTGTCCAAAAATAAAATAAATAAAATCCTTTAAAGAAAGTGTGTGGTGTCTTATCAACTTGAACATAACCATAACATACTGAAATCTTACTTCTAGTTTTTTACTCAAGAGAAAGAAAAGCATATGTTCACACAAAGGCTTGTATGTGAATGTTTATAAAGGCTTTATTCATAATAATTGGAGACTGAAAAAAACCTCAAATACTCATCAGTTTGGTATTGGTATTGGTTAAGAAAATATCACAGTCCACCCAAATTTATTACAACTTAGAAATAAAAAAAAATAATAACAAATCACTGGCATAAAAGTGAAATAAGCCAGACACAAAATTCTACATACTGTATTATTACATGACTTTCTAGAGAAAGGCAAATTATAGGGACAGAAATCAGACTAGGGATTGCCAATGATTTGGCAATGATGAGGACTTGATTGCAAAGTAACTCGGGAAACATTTGGGATGATGAAAATGTTGTATATCTCAATTGGGGTGTGGTTAAACCACTGTATAAATTTGTCAAAACAAATATAGTGTACACCAATAGATGCTGAGTTTTATTCTATGCAAATTAAATCCCAGTAAGCATTGGAAGAAAATAATTCAAGACTCTTTAGAAAAGTACATGTCATATATATTGCTGAATAATCCTGAAGAAAGTTTGGTAGTAGAGAGAGTGTCTTAAACAGAAATTGGACCTTCTCCACCAGCAACCTGTTTATCAAGTAATTACCTTAGGGACCTTTAATTTTTGGCTTGAGCATAAATGTTACATTTGCCTAAAATGGAATAAAAAAAAAGGAAGTAGAAAATAACTTGCTTTTCCTAGAATCAAGAAATGTAACACAAACAGCTCAGACATGTAATTTCTTGTTATTTATTTTATTTTATTTACAAATTTGTTAAAAATTAATTGAACAAAATAATGTAAATTAAAAATAAAATACTCTCCACTATCCCTTCAGAGTATTCCCTCTGCTACTGTTCCTTAAAGGTGATCATTGTGGAGATGTGTAAACAGAGGGTTTGGACATTGAACTTTATGTTTACACTTTACAGGTGTAAATTAAGTTGAATGTGTTTGGTGTACACTGTAAGGTAGATTGTGAAACTTAATGTATTCAGATGAAGTTGACAAACTTGTTAAATATAGCTCCACCTGACAAACTGGGAAGGATAAAGAGTAACTTGTCAGAACTGGGCATCCATCTCTCTCACCACTCAGAGTTCACAGGGAAATTCAGACTCTCCAGATACCAAAAGGTTTTCCATGCCTACATGCAGCTAGCTCTTCTTCCCTGCATCCTTTGAATCAAGTAGACAATTGCCTCTGTACATTTGACTGTAATTTATTGAATGCAATGCACAGAACTAACATTACTGGTATATTAAAATGATAACACTTAGAGTTAACCACTATTAAGATTTAGGATTCAAAGTATTTGTACAAAATAAACTATTAAGACATCTGAGGTATTTGAATAAAACTGAGATAAAGGTACATTTTAAACTATTATTCCTGGAAAGAACAATCACTGACCTGCACACTGAAGTGCTAATGAAAACCAAAATATTTTTGCTGTTGTAATATTGAGAAAGTAATTTTTCTATACAAATAGACATTTCGTTCATGTCTAAAAATTATAATTTATCATAAACTTTCATTTATTTTAAACAGTTTGAAATTGAATTAACATTTTGGCACAACAATTATTATCTAAAGATAATTAAATAATAGGTATTGGACACTAAAATATGGACATTTTCAATAATGATTTTATGCATTGGATCTGTGGAAATTTAGTTTCAGATATTTAATGTGTTTCTCAATTATATTTTTATAATGCCTTTATCAAGAGAAATCATTTTTGTTAGTGAGAGTATTAATATTTTTCCTTAATTATAGATTGATTTTCTCCTTCCTATGAGTAACATTTCGGCAATGCAAGTAATATTTCATCACTGTCAAAGAAATTAACCTATTCACTTCCAGATACATGTGTATGGTGATGCCCTATTTTTCACTCAGCCTTCTGAAACCACAGCTTCAGTCACTAGTTGTACCAGACAAAGCCCTCCAGGTCCTATGTTCTCTTGCAGCTGTAGCTCAGTTTTACAGCATCTTGGCTCTGGGGAGGTTCAAGCTGCTTTCTTTGCTGACTGGACTCTATCACCAGGCCCGATCTATTTCTATCATCCCACACAGCCATTTCTACTCTACTGTCTCCACGCTATGTATAGTCAGAAGGATTTTCTTTAAATTGTCAACTCCCAGAATAACAAGTCCTTTCTGCCAAGAGCCTTAAATTTATTCGGAGCTTCCACAGTTTCAACTTCAGGTTTGGAACAGAGGAGAAAGAAGAATAAAGGTCCATGCCATTGGCATCTTTCACTCTCTTCTTTTAATTCTCACTGGAGGACTTTATTTTATTGCTCTGAGAGAAGAGCAGAGAGAGAGAGAGAGAGATTGGTTGCATTTTTATACGTACCCTGACTGGGCTGGCACCTGCAGCCAGGGTATGTGCCCTGATTGGGAATCAAACCCACAGCATTTCAGTCTATGGGGCAACACTTCAACCAACTCAGCAACAATGGCCAGGACAGCATCTAACACTCTGGTTGCATTCCTTTAAAATTTCTTCCAAGACTAGTGGTGGTGGTATGGAGTTCTGGGGTGACTGTTTATGCCTGATTTTGTCTTCTCCTGGATATTTCATTTTTATTTTATTTGAGCTATATCTTTTTTGGGAAACTATATTTTTTTTATATGTGAAGTTGTGCATTTGCCATTTTGACTCAGTAGTTACCCTAAGACCCTTCCTAAGGCAATGCCAGACTCATATCTCATAATCAAAACAAGGAAATAACACAGTAAACATGGGCCTTGGGAAGGAAATCACAGAATTGGCATCTATTAATACTTTACATATTAATCTACTATATACTATTCTTCCACATGGTTGAGGAACTCATTATTGAGACAGTTTTTTTTTTTGAGCTTCTCAGTTCATTTTTAGGTCAAAATACTTGTTAGCGTGTCCTTATTCATTATACCTAATGCATTTACTAAGCCATAGAGCTAAAATTATAAATATCATTAGTATGAGAATGGTTCTTAAAAATATGAAACTATAAATAATTTTGAAATAATATTTTCATAGAAGTAATTAAAAGGTATTGAATACTATTTATCTGTTACATAAATTATTAGGTCAATGATTTGCTTAAGTCAAACATGCTGAAGTACCCCACATTGTACTTGAGTTCACTTTACCAGAGACTTTATATCTCCCAGTAGGTTCATTGTCAGGATTGGCATTGAGAATTAGAGAAAAAGGTAAAAAAGGTAAATATTAGAAAAATAATACTTTTTAGGGCTAAATGACAATTAGGACACTAGGGATTAGATTAGCTAACAGCATGAAAACTTCCTAGAAGAAACTTGCCTAAAATGGATTTGGAAACATTCAAGTTGCCTACCTGGATGTTATAAAAAGTCATCAATTAAAATGAATTAGCATTAAGAAAAGCAATTAGCTTGTCAGGTATGTTATTAAATAATACTTTCATTTTGTAGCATAATTTTGTACAACAAATGCAACAGTCTCTAAGCTACTGAACCTGTAGTGAGAACTGATGGCTTCTGGATCAATAGGAGCTCTAGAGCAATTAAAATTATCACAGTTTCCCCTAATAAATTAGGTCAGGTGAGTATAATCAGGATAGATTTTTTTACATGTTTTATTCTTTTAGAAATCCCCCATTTCAGCATCTGTTAACTGTAACATTGAATCTTGGTAAGAATGTCATGAATCAGCAACTGGGGCAAAGGGGGAAATAACAATAATAATTTGGGTAACGTATTTCCAATTCATTCTAGTGCTTTATGTTTGTTTGCTATTTAGTTTGATCTGTCTCCAGCATATGGGGAATCTAATAAAAATTTTAGATACACCAATTTACTGTGCAAGAGAAATCAAATTTTAATAATTGGATCCATTAACCTTAAAAAGAACTACAGAATGATTTTTGATCTGTTCTCAGTATATTTCTGCATTCATATTACCAAGATACATAAATGATAGAAGATTGTTAAATTACTTAAAGAAAGCACTGTTCAGTCATTTACTTTCACTGGTATTTCTGTTACTTAAGATAGACTTCTCTTTTTTTTTTTAAAAGATTGATTTAGGGTAAGAGTCTTAACTTCTTTTTCTTAAGATTTTATTTTTATTTATTTTTAGAGAGGGAAGGGAGGGAGATAGAGATAGAGAGAGAGAAACATCAATGTGAGGTTGCTGGGGGTCATGGCCTGCAACCCAGGCATGTACCCTGACTGGGAATTGAACCTGCAACACTTTGGTTCACAGCCTGTGCTCAATCCACTGAGCTACACCAGCCAGGGCTAAGATAGACTTCTCTTACAAGAATATCAACATATGTGGTTTCTGCAAGAAACTATATACAGATTATTTTTATATCTATATATCTCTCTATATATTTGTATCTTTGTGTGTTAAACATAGGTAAAATTGGTACAAACAGAAAAAAATGGGCAAAAAGATTATTTTTCTTTCTTTTCAGTGTTTATTTAAACTTCACTTTGTAGTCAAGGCACATAAGAGACTTTGATTTGGAGAGGTTTTCTTTTGAAGGTGACAAGCTAGCTTTCACTAAAACATTAATCCTCTGGCTATTTATCAGAGACTAGAGACTGTAAGGGCATTGGAGACTAGAAATATTATACTCAGAGTATAAAAAACATCCAAGTGCTTTTGAATCTCAAGGATATTTCCACACTACACAAAAACATTTGAAAAGTATATATTTAGAGTTACAATAGAAGCTTGAGACTTCAATCACTTATAATAAACGGATCGCAGAAAACTATCATTTAGTGAATTTCTCTTAAATGTTTTTTTTAATTGCTCAAGAAGCTTCACATGCATACAAATGATTAAGTGCAAAGAAAAATTTTAATAACTCTGGCAAAAGGGAAGATGATTTAAAAGGTTTTAATCATATTATTTCTTATTATTATTATTAATATTTTTTCATTGGTATATTAGGTCTGGTGATTAGCTAATGATATTCATATGCATCCCAGGTGAACCCTGAATCTTCCTCTATTTCTAGTGATATAGTAAGTACCATGGGAGACAGAAGAACATTGACTTCCTAACAGTTTTATTACATAAAATCTCTGATTTTTTATTGAATATTGCTATATCTATCAAGGGGAATATGCTTGGTTATCACTGGTAATTTTTATAATATCAAGTATTGATTAATCTAAAATTATATAAATTATACACATCAGAGACTTATAGATATAGATCTATATATCTATATTATATATCTAATATGTAATATCTAATTTAATATAATATCTAATAGATATATAATATAGATATGTAAGCAAGATTTCTCAAAGTGCATGTCAATTTCTAATTTTAATTTGTTTTTAATATGTAATTAAAAAATCTTTCAATTATCTTAATATAATACAGTTGGTTATTTAACTTCTGTTTGTGGCATTAATTCATTACCACAAAGTTCATTATATTTTCTAATTTATTATCTTTAACTTAATTATATTTTAATTAACCAGGAATTTTCAATAGCATAGTATAATGTTACTTGAAATAATTCTGCTTGTATAATTTTAATGGATAAATAATATTTATTTGAAATAAATTTACTATTTCACACTTCTATTCTCTGATATTTTAACTATCCTTGCTCTGTTTTATGTTTATGTCATGTATATTAATTACAAGTAGGTGAAAATATATTCTCTAAAGATACCTGTTTCAATGTTGTAATAATTCAGAATTGTAATCTATCAGTAAATACATAGAACTATTATTTCCATTTCCCAGTTTAACTTAGTCATGTGTCTAATCAAATGAAAAAAAAATTCAGGTAAATTTTTCTGATTAAATTTAAATCTAATCAAGCAATGTATCTTGATTCTTCAACAAATGATATTAGGGACTCTAAAGCAATTATTTCCACGTGGTGCACATTACCAGTAGTTTAAATAACATGTGCACCACTTCACATCATGAAAAACAATTTTATTTTACACCTCCAAGGAATTAAATTTAAATAATCACAAAACTTTTTAGCAACTCCTAAATCACACAATAAAAGATACATTTTTCTGTTATTGATTTAAAAAAATAATAGATTTCACAATTTGAGTCAAACCTTATGTCCTAGAATCAGAGGTTCTGAATCTTATGGCTATTTTGTACACATCAAAGAAATTTAAAAAGTTACTTTAAATAAAATTTTTCTATTCTTTTTATTGTTATGATTCATCAGATTAAAACAGACTTGTGATCCCTAGAGTCAGAGGTAATTCAACATTATATCCTTAACACTTGCATGTGTCTTGGGCCACTGAAGGCACTACACAAGTCTTTTATATTTGAGTGAATTCAAATTTCACTGCTTTATATACTTGTATATCTTATCTATATTTCTGAATTGTCCTGCTTAAGGAAAGAATTTAAAAGAAGAGAGAGAAAGTACAACTCTAAATTTGAAGATGGGCAGCAGAAGTGGTGGAACCGGACAATCGGAGCCATCTTTGCTCCTATTATAAGAAAATAAAAGCTCCTATTTGCTACAGAAATTCATAATAATTATCACCCAGAACTCCATATCCTTTAGACAAGAAAAGCATATTAGACAGTTTAGATTGGTATCACAGGGCCTATTTAATTTAAACAACAAAAATGTTTACAGGTAATATATTTTATATGTGTGATAGAACTACACAGAAACATCTTCCTCCAAATTTCTACCCACTCCCACGTGCACTCGAATATTGCTCTTATTACAAAAGTGTTCCCAAATTTAAGAAATGAAAGCTTATCTATATTTAGAATAAATATTGTTTAGAAAATAATTATAAATCTCATTTACTTAAATAGGATCCTCCTTTTTTAGAAAGCTTCTGTCCTTTTGATTTTTAGACAAATGAAAATTCCTGCAGATGGTTTTTCAAAACTGCAAGGATTAGAGCTTTGAGTAGAAGCTGCATACCTTTCACACTTGTTTGGCAATAAAATAAATAACCAGTATGTATCTAGAGAAAAATAAATGTACTTGCATATATTATTTTTATTTTTTATTTAAAAATTAAATACTTAAAATGTTATAATAGTTTTGGGCATACAACATAGTGATTAGACATTTATATACCTTATAAACTGATTATCCTGATAAACCTAGTTCCCCTCTGACATCTTACTAGTTATTGCCATGTTATTGACTATATTTCCTGTGCTGTACCTTACATCCTTGTGACTATTTTTATAACTGGCACTTTGTACTCCTAATCCTTTCACCTTTTTCACTTATCCTCTCAACCCCCCTTTCTTCTGGCAACCATCCAATTGTTCTCTATATGTGTTTCTTTTCTGTTTTGTTAGTTCATTTGCTCTTTAGATTGCCTATATAAGTGAAATCACATGGTATTTGTCTTTCCTTGTCTAATTTCACTTAGCATGATACCCTATAGATCGAAAATGGCAAGTTTTATTCTTTTTGTTTGTTTTGCTAAGTAATGTTCTATTATATATGTACCACTTATTTTTTAAGATTTAATTATTTATTCTTAGAGAGAAGGTAAGTGAGGGGCAGAAATGGTGCTGTAAGAGAGAAACATCAGCTGGTTGCCTCTTATATTTGCCCTGATCTGGGACCAAACCCACAACCCAGGCATGTGTCCCTACTGGGAATCAAAGTAGTGACCTGTGTTTTCCAGGACATTGACCCACTAACCGAGCCACAATGCTCAGGGCTATTCCACTTTTTAAAATCCATTTGTCTGATATTAATAGTCAAGTTGCTTCCATATCTTGCCTATTATAAATAATGCTGCAGTGAACGTAGGGGTGCATGTATCTTTTTAAATTAAGGTATTGGAGTTCTATGAATAAATACCCAGAAGTAGAGCTTCTGGGTCATATGGTAGTTCTATTTTTTAGCTTTTTGAGGAATGCCCATGTTGTTTGTAGTGGCTGCACCAATTTCATCCAAGCTACAATGAACAAGGATTCCCTTTTCTGCACATTCTTACCAATACCTGTTTGTTGAACTATTGATGACAGCCATTCTGACAGGTGTGAGGAGCTTTTTCACTGTGTTTTTTTCTTGCTTTCCCCTAATGATTAGCGATGTCGAGCATCCTTTTCATAAATCTATTCACCATCTGCATGTCTTCTTTGGAGAAATGTCTATTCGGGTCCTCTACCCATTTTTTAATCAGATTTTTTTGAGGGGAGGGGTATTAGTTAAGTTGTTTGAGTTTCTTTTTTTTCTAAAGATTTTGCTTATTTATTTTTAGAGAGGGAAGGGAGGGAGATAGAGAGAGAGAAACATCAATGTGCGGTTGCTGGGGGTCATGGCCTGCAACCCAGGCATGTACCCTGACTGGGAATCGAACCTGTGACACTTTGGTTCGCAGCCCGCGCTCAATCCACTGAGCTACGCCAGCCAGGGCTAGTTTCTTATATATTTTGGATATTAACTCCTTCTCGGATGTGTCATTGGCAAATATCTTCTCTCATTCAGTGGATTGTCTTTGTTTAATGAAGAGGTGTTTTTGAGAAATACATTTTATTGTTTCCATCTTAAAATAAATGATACGGTTTGAATTTTTAAAATTTGCGATTTCAAAAATGGAAAATCAGGAAGAGCTGGAACAGTCTGGAAAAACAACCTGAGTAAGAAAGGCAATGCACTGAGAGCTAAAAATTATTAGAATTTAAGGGAACAGGGAATTCAGGAGATCAGTCATGCCTCAGAGTCAGGTTATGAAGTCAGTGAAATACATCCCAGACTATTAAGCCTGACAGACCCAACCTGTCTTTCTCAAGTAAATGTGGAGAACCCATGGCTGAGGCTCAGGCTGGCTGTGAGGCTTTGTGGGCTGGTATACTATCACCCCTCTGAAATGAGTGGGAAGTTGACCAACATAAAGTCTTTTCTTGATCAAAAAGAATATATATGTGTGTGTATATATGAATATATATATGAATATATACAGACATATTCTTTTATATATATGAATATATACATATACATATCTTCTTAAATTTATTCTTTCTTTTACAGATTGCTCATGAGTTTTCCAAGTGCTCTGTAAATGCTCCACTCTTTCCCCCTCTTCCCTAAGTAATACAGAAAATCTCATTAGCTAGAGTGTCTTGTGAAAGCAAATTTGCTACCAAGTCCAAAAAGATTAAAAATAAGAAAAACTCAGTGCTGTTTAGGCCCATAAAGTAATAGAAAAAAACATGCAAAATGCTTGTAGATAGTCTGGCTCTTACTCTTGCTCCTCTCTTTACCAAGAGAACCTTCCCATAGTAACCTGTTGAAAGAGAAGTGATCAGAAGCAGAACTGACTTGCTCCAGTCAACCCACCCGAGACTCTCCTAGAAGAGCAGATAACCAGGCAAGCCTCAGGTGTGTGAGTGAGCCCAAGGTTAGCAGAGCCAATTGGCAGACACTTTAAAGAGCAAACTGCTGCACAGAGACTTGAACGGTAACAGCCAATAGACATCTATATTAGCAAAAGCTGTAAGACATGCCAGACTTGAATCTTTATTACTGCATGTGTCTGAGTTGTGCATGTTATGTCAGGCAACCCTACTGTGTCAATAGATTACTGATACACTCAGCTTGTGACCAAAGAGATAACCTTTTTACATCCTCGAATGGAAACACCCTTTGAGTCACTTCGTCAGAGTAGCTGGATTAAGCAAAAACTAGATCTTTCTGCTTGCCTAAAGCTGTTGCATCCTTAAGACTCACTAACAGAAATGTTTCTCTCACCTGAATAGAGAAGAAAGGCCCAGTGCTTTTGAATTGCTTCTGAAAGTAGTAGGTGGCCCATAAATACTACCACAAGTTCCCATTAGCACACAATGACTATTACTGGATAGCTGAGCCATCGATTCTCTTGCTTTTGTTGTTTTTATTTTTTCTTTTCAAATAAAAATGAGAGGAATAAATAAAATTATAGTCATGTCCCTATCAAATTTGAAAAAATAATAGAGAAAAAGTGGAACTCACCATTTAAATGCTGAATAAAATGTATGTTTTCTTAAGCCTGGCATAATTCGCTCATTCAAAATATTTGCTTCGATCTTGAAAGCATTGAACTTCTTTATAACACACCTGGGATCTATCATAGATATCCACTCTGTGTGGTCACATATAAAATTACTTACATTTGCATGACAGGTGAGGCAGTAAGATAATTGCCTAGATCTTCTCACTTCTTATGACCTTGGAACCAGATGCTATGTATATGTGTACTGGTACAAACTATGCTCAATTTATCATAATAGAGTTCTCATTTAAGTATTTTCTGGGGAGGAGGGTAAGGCATACCCTCCTCTAAAGATACCTTTCACCTTTCTCATGTGTTTCTCAACAACCAGAGGTTAGCTTGTCCTGATCACATTAGTATCTCCAGTGACTTCAAGTGTGTAGCCAATAGGGCAGGCCTGGCAGGAGACCATAAAAAGATAGTGAAGCCAGAGAGGGCACTTATCCTCACAGTCTCCCTGCAAGATTTCCTTGGGTTGCCCAAGGTCACTTTTATTTCAGGACAGAAATACTTATTTTTTCTCATCTCAAGTTCTGGTCACACATCTCTTACTCACATCTGTTAGGACATGGGGTAGTAAACTCCTGGTCACTGCCCCTTAGCTCACATCTTTGCAATTTATTATAAATAAAGCCTTCTAAAACTGTAATTATTATGTACTGAGTTTGCTATCTGTGTCCTGTGGGAACACTAACTGGTAAAGTTACAGTCCTCAAGGTTTTTTTCATTAAATAATTTTTTTTTGCAGGGGATGTGAATGTGTGTGAGAGCCCTGGGGTAGATTAGAATTTACATGGCTATTGGAGGGGCAATTTTAAGAAGAAAACATAAGAAGTATCTACTTTACCATTCTATGAGCTGTGATAGAGAAAAAAACTTTATGGTATAATATAAACACAGTGTCAAAGTTAGAGCGTACAATAAAATGGAATGCTAACTGGGATCTGACTGTGTGATCTTGGTGGTGGCCTAAACCTCAGTTTCCTCTTTCACAAAATAAAATTTGATTACCTGTCCTGTTCACCTTCAGCAGGATTCTTGAGAAAATTAAATGAATGAAATAAAGATACATAGAACTATAAACTTTTAAGAAAGAGTTTTTCTTAAATAAGAGGAAATATCCTATTTTATGTGATTTTTGGTGCAAATTATCTAAAATGATGAAAATTTACAGATTAATATTGGTTTGATGTTCCTTATACACATGCACATTTTTCCTATTAAAAATTAGGGTGACGTTCCAGGTGTGTTAGTATAGCTCAGTGAAAGGGGAAATCAAATAAACTAGAAAATTTACTGAGACTAATTTCACTAACCACCTCTAATTTCTGCAACATCATATTTTGGCAAATCCAAGTTATTACCATGAGTAAATATGAGAGAAGCAATCCAGATACTATTCAGGGCAACTCACTGGCATACTAAACATCTAGAAGGCAATTTCATTTCTTGCTCTCTCTTTCTGCTCTAACACATTCTCTCTTCTCTCTCCTTTTTCCATCTCCCTCTCTCGGTTATTCACATAAACATAGCACATATCATGAACTTTATATGTGGTCTATTAGTTAATATCCTCTGCCACTGACAGCTTAATAAGGAAGTCCTTCATTACTATTGTTTCTTGGTATAGCTGGTTGAGTCAGTGATTCTTATCATGTCTGAAAAAACACCACCCATCAGGGGTCACATTTACATGCTCTGTTGAAAAAGAACTTTAGCTGAAAGTATTCTAATAGTTCAGATCCTGCTGTGAAACATATGTGAAGAGACATTAACCACCTACATGGGTTAGGAATGTAAGAAACAGGGAAAACTGTGCAGTTTTACAAACTAGCAAAATAATTGAAACTTAATGAGGAGGTTCTCTGGGCAGAAAACGACCTCTTGTTGTGGTGTCACTAAGTTCCCACTTCCTATTGGGGAGCTGGAAAAATGAATGAATAAAAGTGTAAAGAGCAGTCTAAACCCCAATGGGCTCATTTATTACTCAGCACTGATTAACTTCTAAGTGTTTTTTTTTTCTCTTAAATATTTGAAACAGTTTTTTTTGTTGGTGGGAGGTGGGCTTGGCTGATTTAGACCTTTATGTTTATAAAGAAACAAAAAGAGAGAACTGTTTTAGTGTCTTCACTCAGTATTCTGAGTACAAAATTAGTAACTTTCAAACAAATCCTGACTCAATTTTTGTGACACTTTTGCTACTAAACTCTAAAATTCTAAACATATTGAATTTGAACACTAGATTCATTACTGTAAACTTCAAACCCAATCTGCCTTTTTAGATAGCATTTTTCTTCTACTAAGAAACTAAAAAAATCAGCTATGTGTTTCTCCAGAGACAAAACTGCCTTTGGGTCCCTGTGTCACACTGTCTGGTCACGCACGGCCCGCGAACGTCTCTTGGCCCACCGGGGTGTTCCATGCCTCAGACCTGTTCTCCAGACCTAAAGTGTCTGGTCGACATTTGCACTTCTTCCCAAAAATGTTTGTGTAAAGTCTATTTACCCAATCTTTTCTTCCATTTCTCATATGATGAAATTCCTTGTTTCAGCAAAGCTCATCTTATCATTCACCATAGTAAAGCAATTTTTAATGGAAGAATCTCAAGTTTATGTACATTCAACATGGTTACTTTTTTTCCTCTTTAATTTTCTCACTGCTTTTTGCTATTATTTTCAGATATTCCTGACCTTGTTGGATCTTGCAACCAGTGATGTCAGAAACATAATGTAGTTCTATTTCCAGATCTGATAAATTTTAATTGGAGAAAATTATTAACAATACACTTTATTTCAAAATAGCTAAAGGGTTTCACTTAACATAATGCTCTCTAGGTCCATCCATGCTATTTCAAAGGGTAAATTTTTCTTTTGATGGCTGAGTAATATGTCACTGTGCAAATATACCATAGTTGTTTTAGCCATTCACCTGCTGATGAACACTTGGCTTGTTTCCAAGTCTTGGTTACTGTAAAAATGCTCCACTGAACTTAGGGGTGCCTATATTCTTTCCAATAAACCCGTCAGAGAAAGACAAACTACATGATTTCACTCACATGTATAGTCTAAAGAACAAACTGAAGTAACAAGCAAAATAGAGGAAGACTCATAGAGAGCAGGCTGACAGAGCAGGAGAGGGGTGGGTAGGAGTGAAGTGATCCAGCAAAAAAGAAAAAGGGCTCATGGACAGGGACAACAGGGCTTGTTGGGAACCGCTCTGCCTGGTATCAGAAGCTGTAACCCCTGCCTAGGCTAAAGCGAAGGGAACGCCCTTGGAACCGTAAGCCAGCAAGGAGACAAAAGCTTATCTCCCTGGCAGGAATGCTGCTTCTGCTGCTTTATTCATAACTGAACCCCCAAAAGCTTGGTCAGTTAGCCAAAGATGGGTAAGATTCCCCAAGGGGGGAATGACCTAAGACAGGCATGATCACTTGGGAGGCCCCCAAAAGAAGGACTTTGGGGGCTACAGCAAAAGGGGGTGATGGACCCTCACTCCTTGGCTTTGACATAGCCTGAGTCCTCATTGTCTGGGAGAAAATGTCCTTATCTCTTGGTTTCTTTAATTCCCTTGCTCCACTTAAGCCTGAAACAATGACAGGGTGGTGCAGCTCTGTGCTGAAAAGGGCAGATTCCCTGGGTGATGAGGCCTAAGAAAGAACATGTAAATTACTGTGAAACCTTCTTTGTTTAGAATGCTCTCAGTTCAATGAGAAGGGTCCAAGGAGGAAGTTAGTTTGTTTCTCAAAGTCTTACAGTTCTTTGACCCTGACTCAAAATAGACCTGCAGAGTTCCTTGTTATCTATTGTTCCTTACTTCCCCCTAATGAGTACTGTACTTTACCTGAATTATTATTCAAAACGATCCCGATAAAAGTAGGTTTGGACGGCAAATCGGCACGCTCCCCACTAGAGGGGGTGGCCATTCCGCCCCTACTTCTCCACAGAAACTAGTCTGTCTCTGTGCATGTTTTTTCTCGCATTTCAATGAGCCATCCACAGCGTTCCGTGATCACTGCTGGCCGGTGACCCACGCATCAAGGTCTGATTGCGAGGGAGTAGGAAGAAGGTGTAAGGGGATAAATGGTAATGGGAAACAATACAATAAAAAATAAACTATCTAAAAGAATAAAAGCAAAAAGAAAACAAAATAGCTAAAGCATCAGTGTGAGTACTAAGCGACAGAGACACTTCAAACACTGCAAATGGGAATGCAAAATTGCACAGCTGTTTTGGATGTCAGTTTGACTATTTTTAATGATATTAAATATAAACATTATATAAACCAAACATTCAACTCTTAGGTAGTTAATAAAGAGAAATGAAAGTATATGTTAATACAAAATTGTACACACAAAATAGTGCTTTATAGAAGCTGTATTTGAAATCAGCAAAATATGGAAACATAAATTGTTCAGAAATAGATGAATGGATAAACAAATCATGGGATAGCCATTTGAAAGAATACTCCTTAGCAATAAAAAGAATGGACTATCAATATACACAACATGGATGAATCTCAAAAAAAAATTATGCTGAGTTAAAGATACCAGAGAAAATGGCAAATACATTTATATGATCCAATATATTTATTTTTAGAAGATTAAAACTAATATCATTGTGACAGAAGAGTTCATTAATTACCTGAGGCTGTGGCTGAGTCTAAATTATTTGAAGAAAAAGATTATAAAAGGAGTCAAGAAAAATTTGAGGGCATATTTTGTGCTTCTTGATAGTAATAATGTTTTCATAGTTGAATACATGTTAAAACTTAAAAAATATTTTACATGTGTACAGTTTATTAAATACCCATTATATTTCAATAAATCTATTATAAAATATTATAAGGGAAACAGAATATGGGCTCCATACTTGAAAATGGTAAGTTGTTGAAAGGTTGTGTTTATTTTTAGAGAGTTGACACATATTTCTGAGGAAGAGGGCTAAAAAAACAGATGAAGATGGAAGAAACAATATTTTCAAATGGAACATTACAAGTTAAGAACTGCAAAGTAAAAGAAATTTCAAATATATTTCTGCTTTTTCAAAATATAATAAAACTTTCAATGTATATATGATAATAATAGGTTGCAGCTGCCTCATGCAAACAAATGTTTCCATAGATAATCTCCTCAAGAAGGAGTCATCCCTTTCCATGAACTGAAAAGACTGCCAGTTCAGGACGTCACTCAAGAAAGTGCAGTGAAATTGAAGTAGGGTGGGTGGGAAGACTATGATTAGATTTTTCATCATGTCACAACCTTGCCCTCTCAGATCCCAGAAAAGTGATTCATCCAAGTCAGGAAATTCTCCCTTACTAGAATAAGTGCACAGTTGGCCTGGAAATTGCAGATACTCATGGATAGAAACCTTAGATGGGGTTCAGAACCAATTGGACCCTTGACATTTTCAATCTTGAGGCAATTACTAGCTAAGTGTGTTGTGATTATTTATTTCAACACAAATATAAAGTGAAAATGAACCATGTGATAAACTTCTTTCTTGTTGTTTGAAATTTCCTTTTAATTTCAATTAAAATAATGTTTTAACCCAAGTAAAAGAGAATACTTAAATTAGAGGTCTTGTAATATCAAACATTTAATGATGTCTTTAACTAAATGAACTTTCTCAAAGGCAATTAGGGAACATGAATTTTGCTCCATTCAATTTTGGAGTATCAGATAGAGTAGGTGTTGTTTATTCTGCTGAGAACAGGGTTATTAAACAAAAGATATGAATATTGTTCTTAAACCCAAAATAAATTACTAGCAAACCCATAGCCATCACACAGCTCTCTCAGTCCTTACAGGAATGTTTCCAGTGATCTCTTATGATATAATTGCCTTTAACTGTGGATTGAAATGCATAGCCACAACTTCTGAGGTGTTGCTGGCTAAAATACAAAAGAGTTACCACAGCTTAATAACAGATCATATTTGTCTAGTAAATTTAAAGTACATATCTAATCACCTAAAAATGACTATCGTGAGAGACATAAGAGAGAAAAAGACTTGAGATTCTTTAAAAAGTAATCACTATATGCATATAACCTTCATGGTTTTAAAAAATATATAAATAGCACTTTAAAAAAGAGACTCATTATTCATATAAATTGTTTATAGTTATTAATACTAGCATGGAATGGATCTTTAGTATCATCTAATTATAGGGATTTTGTTTTCAGAAATTATAAAATAAAAACTATCAAACTAGTTAAAACCTCTGAGTTTACAAGATAATGAAAAAAGCTCTCAAGAGTTGATTTGGCCAATATCACAGGCTTATCAGGGGTTTAGACTGTTTTTGACTATATGTTTTCTGGCTCCTGAATCTGCCTGTTTAAAACACACTTAACACATATGATCAAAAGGTAGATTGTTTACCCATCAAAAATTGAACTGAAGCTTGCTCCATTTCTTTGAAAGTGGACCTCAGCAGCACCTTGACTTCTGAAGCACCAGTGCTGGGTGACAGACATTTCAGGATTCATGTAGACATGAACTTCTGAACTCATGATGTTTTAGTGGCTTGAATGACTACTTCATATATTTTTCTACACCTCAATTCCCTAACATCACACCACTATCTTCATTCTTAGCTGATGACCTTACTTTCTACTTTACTGAGAAAATTAAAACCAACAGGACTCCCCCACTATCTAACCTTCTACTAGCACCTGCAGCCACATTCTCCTGTTCACCACTGTGTCCAGAGAACACACTTTCAGTTACATTAGTCCTTTCCACTTTTGGCAACTCAAAACCATCACTGCTTAATACTGTCCTCATCTTTATATTCATTTATTTTTTTCTCTACTGTAATATTTTTACTAGTTCCTCATGTCATTTTTTTTTCTATCCCAAAACCAAACCTTGTTTTGACCCCACTTCCAATTAATGCCCTATGTATACATTTTGGCTGTCATTTGCCACATATTTCCTTGGAGATTGATTAATGCAAGTATTTTCAATTCTTTTCTTCCCATTCCATCTTAATAACAGATATATACTCTTTCCAAAGAGTCTTCTATTTATACTCTGGTTTTTCTTCAGATTGTATAAACCTTTCACCTTTTACCAAAGAGTTTTCTATTTAAAACATGCCACTCATGTGAACATTACTAATCACCTTCACATTGCTAAACCCTTTGTCCATTATATAATTTTAATCTTCCTGAAATCATCAGCAGCATTTTAGAATTTTCATCTCTTTAAAACATATATCAGTTGAAATAGTCTGGGTTATACAATAATAAACATCAATCCACAAGCCTTAGTTTGTTAAAAACTATCCATGTCTTTCATTCATTCTACAAATTCATTCTAAGTTGTCTGAGTCTCCTCTCTGGTAAGGCCTCACTTGAGTAACAAGGCTGATGGAGCAACCATTATTAAGAAAAAGAGATAATAAATGTGTGAGCTAAGAAATGACCAAATTCCCCTACCATCTATGTCCCCAACAAGCCCCCACCCACACTTACTTCTTCAAAACCACATTCAATCTGTCAGCAAGTTCTTAGTTTTCTTACCCATAAAATATACCAATATGTGGTCATTTCTATCTTTACTTCTAATATGTAAGCCATCATTATCTCTTTCTTGAATTATGGTAATATATTCATGATAAACAAGTCTCCTTGCTTCTTATTTGCACCCCAACAGTTTATTTTCAACATAGTAGTCTGAAAGATCCTTTTAAAATGCTAAGCAATACTATGGTTCAGCCTGTAATAAAAAAGGAAATTTCTGACACATGCACAACATGAATGGCTCTTGAAGACATTACGCTAATAGAAGTTAGCTAGTCACAAAAACACACATACTCTATGATTTCTGCTACATGACATGCATAGAACAGACAAGTTCATAGAGATGGAAAGTAGAACAGTGATTGCTGGGGGCTGAGGAAGAGGAGGATGGTGAGTTATTGTTTAATGGAGATACAGTTTCAGTTTGGGAAGATAAAAAAAAGTTCTAGAGATGGAGAGCAGTTGTGGTTGCATGACAATATGAGTGTAATCAGTTCTATAGGACTGTACACTTAAAATGATTAAATGGTAATTTTATGTTATATATGTTTTATTACATTAAAAAAGTTGAATATTAAGTAACATCAGGTCACTCTTCTGTATCCCTTTCTGAAGGCTCCTGGTTTCACTTAGAGAAATTCGCCAAGTGTTCACCTGGCCTTACTCCGTCATACTTTTTCTGCCTGCCCTCGGTAACCTCCCTGATTATCACATCTACTATTTTCCCCTCATTTACTTTCTTCAAGCTAAATGGTCTCATTTTAAAGCTATCTTCTTCTGCTCTTTGCTCTAGCCATGACTAATTCCTTCTCTAACTTATAATCTTTAGTTAAATCTCATCTTCTCACTGAGTTACCTCAATTCCACTACCTAAAACATTGCATGCAAATATATTTCTACTCACCATTAACATACCATACATTTTGTATCATACCTGACATACTTTAACATTTTATGTAATTTGCTTAGATATTATGTTTGTTTATTATTCACTGTCCCTTCACTCAGCAGAAGGTAAGTACCCACAGGGTAGAAAGCTTTGCTGTTTAGCTTGTCGATGTATTATAATTGCCAAGGACAGTATGAGAGTCATAGAGGGTAGTTAGTAATTATTTGTTCAATGTTAAATAAATAAATGCCATTCTGTTACTCCCAACCAATTATCATAGTTGATCTATCAACTTTCAATCTCAGTGACCTTCAAAGAACTTGTTTGCTCCAGTTTTCTAGGTAAACATCATTGGTAGAAGTTATTTCAGTTTTCTTCTAGGTTTTCATATCCATACGAAGTAAATGACAATTACTTGAGCTAGACTTTGCTTTTACTCTTCAGTCACTTGCTTTATATCCACTGCACTGATACTTAGTGTATCTGCAAGAATAAAAACAATAATCTAAAAGAAATGAAATTTTACAACAGTTAAATTTTTTTTGCTCATTAATTGTCCTGGAAGTTATATATTATTTTTAAAGGCAACTACTCTTTATTTATGAGGAACTTAACTTTGCTACTACAAATATTATATGAATACCATCTTAAAATTCTATTCTTTAATTTATTCCAATTATATGGTATAATTAATATTTGGAAATTACTCCAAGCATAAACTTTTAGCACGTGTTTGAACTTTGAATGTGAATAGCAAGGTTTTTTAAATTTATAATAGTGGATAATAATTAAAACAATATTGTTTTCATTTAAGAATCTCTAATTATTTTAGAAATGTAGACCCTTTATGATTCAAAAACAATGTATAAATTATCTTGTATACTTAAACATTTAAGGTACTCTATAAAAAAATCTTATGATACAAATTGAGGTAAATACCAATCATATTTCTACCTGGGATTTGCTTGCCATTTTCAGATTCATAAAAATCAGCAATATGCCCTGGCTGGTGTGGCTCAGTGGATTGAGCATGGGCTGTGAACCAAAGGGTTGCAGATTCAACTCCCAGTCAGGGCACATGCCTAGGTTGCAGGCCAGGTCCCCAGTGGGGACCACATGAGAGGCAACCACACATTGATATTTCTCTCCTTCTATTTCTCCCTCCCTTCCACTCTCTCTAAAACTAACTAAACAAAATATTTTAAAAAATCAATAATAACAAAAAATATATCTATACATTAAGCATCAAGATCAATTTAAAAAGTATCTGTTGAATGCATTCAAAATGTCCATATTTATATACAAAACTATATACAGAGTATTCAGTTCATTCCTTTTTATTCTTAATTATTTTATCAAAATAATTCCATGAATGTACTTAAATGCTTTCTGAAACTTATAGGCAGACAGATCTTTTACATAATAAAGTCAGAGTAAATGTAAAAGGTATGGTCTTGCATTTATGTCTGTACTTCCAAAAAATGAGCTCTTAAGCAGTGATTTACCCATTTAACTTCCCACTCCATTCCCCATATCTGGGCAAAAGTTGGCTCCCTGCATGCTATTTCAATTATTGCCTTTGAGTAACCCTGGGAGTAATTACTTGAATTTGCATCAGCCATCAGTTCAGATTAAATAAAAAAAGTTTTACCTGAATTATACCATTTAATGATGCTATGCCTTAGTTTTATAAATAATACAGTCAGCTATATTTAAAAGCCCTGAATATTTAAAAAAAATACAAATATACATGTGGCCCAAATCTTCAAATTCCATTATCTCTATCCTTCTTTTTCAAAATAGGGACCAGGATTTGAATGGTGAGCTAGTGTTGACAATGGCTTTCTCTAGCATTGTAATGATTCCAGGGCAAACTCCCATACTCTTAAATATCAAACTCAAGATCTACACTTTTTTTTGGTTTGATTGTTTACTCAACGGTGTGCTAGAAAATGATCAGCAAAGGACTCTCAAAAAATGTAGGCATGTAAGTATGTAACCAGGTGTACTGGGATCTTTACTTATATAATGGATAACACATAATTAAGAAAGATTTATAAGATGTATTCTTATTTTTTTAATTTCAAATGTAGTCTTTAATGTAAACTCTGTATAACCAATTTATTTCCACAGAATGCATTCACTGATTTTTACCAATTTTTGAAAAATTATAAAACATACAATTATAATAAGAGTAGCTCTAATGTGAATAATTGTTGACATTTTATTTATGTTAATATACAAGAAGAAAATACAATGATAATTGTTAGGTAATTTTTATTATTCAGTGACTTGAAACATTTTTGTTGAATCAGAGAATGATTTCCTTTTTTAGTACTGGAAGAATATCTTCTCAAATTATGTGCCCTTTACAATGTAATATCTATTTACATTGCTAACTTTCATGTTTGATCTGCATTATTAATATTTTATCTATTGCTTTCTAAAGCTTGGACACTTAAAAACAATAAGTGAAACCGTGATTTCACTTTGCACCGCATTTGCACCATTATAAAATCTACCTAATGTGGCCAATTTCAAGATGTCAATGTGGCTTCACTGAACGAACCTTGAATGCTTCTATTTTATAGATAGAAATAATAGGTTATTCATTAAATCATCAAAATCCTATCTTTAAAATCCTACTTGATTATCAGACTTTTTTCAAAGACTCGGCAACAGTTGAAATTTTACATCAGTCCACTGATAAAAATTCCAATTAGCTTATTAACCTGCATTTTTCAATCTTTCCCAGAGAGCTTACTGAGTTTTGCTGAAGGTGGTAATCCTACCCAGCTGGTATCCGTGGTTTTCCTAGGATGGCATAATAAGCATGCTTTGATATTCAGGGTGTGTAGGTCGTTTAAGCCTATAATTGTTTTTAATGGGTTGCTTGCTTCAAAATCACAGTTGGTTATGAAAGACAGCAAACCAAACAGAGTTAAGCCAATAAAAATTAGTGGATCTATAGGTTTTCAATAAAAGCAACTTTTTAAAATATAAATAAATATTAGCATTTCTTATTAATTTTGCAGCACAATGTATAAAATTTATGATTAAATATATTGTTGTTCGGTAATGATTTGGAGTACTGTCAGTAGTAAGCAGCCAGAAAAATGCAACAGTAAAATGCTCTTCTGTTAATGATTTCATTTTAGCAAAGGTCTGTTTATGTACAGAGTGACTTCTGCTTAAAGCAGTCAATGAGGAAGGCCTTTCTATTTCCGACAAGAGCGATCCGGCTTCTGCCAGGACAGCTGTGGGTGTGCATTACACACACTGTGGTTGTCATCAGCTTCCTAGGAAATCCAGTCCTCCCTGGGCACACATGAGTAAAATAAAGTGCATGTTGAATCAATTCTTTTGTAATTTGCAGGTAAATTAATTGGCAAAATGAAAAACAAAATCACTTTAGTGCTGAATTATGAGGAGTTGTATATACATTTTTTTTCCATTTAATGGGTATTTTTTAACATTGTCCATTTGTCTGTATGGAGACGGACTGTAAACTTGGGACTTTTGGGGTGTGTTGAAATTCAGAGAGGAATTATTTAAAAGCTTAAAATTTGAGATGGATAATCAATATTTTCAAAGTCCAAAACTTGTCATTTACTATGAAAAACTTAACTTCACTTTTCTTTCTTCACAAATCCTTACTTTGGGTATGTATGAGAAATGTTGCCAGGTTTTAAGAAGTTTCAACAACTCTTAAACTAAGTTTAATGTGTTTGAGTTCATTTAAAATGAATCTGTTTCCCTAGGATGTTTTCCCTAAAATCTAAGCCCATCTGTATTAAAAGAAAAAAAATATCTTGCATGTGTTTTTAATTCTTCTACAAACATACCATTAAAGTATACCATTGCAAAGACCAGTAGATAGCCAAAAAGTGTATAAACTCCTTTTCCATAGAAACAAAAAGGTTTTAAAGGCCAAGTATGAATAAGTAATACCAAAATATTCAGATAGTTAAAAAAAGGGGGAAACCTTCAGTAAATCTGCTCAGACATTTTAATTGTACATTATCCTTTGTTCCTTATAGCTATTTTTCACTTTCTCTGTATTTATTCTTTAAGCATTCCTTCTTATGGTATTTTTAAAAAGGCTTCTTTTCAGACTTTTCTGAAACAATATGCAATGTAACTGCCATGGTTAGGAATAGCAGAAAGGCGTAGGGAAAAATAAAACTAGTTACATGGCCCACAGAACTTATTATATAGTATTTAACTCATAATTTTAGAAAGGAAATATAGAGACAATCAAATTTTAAAATGTGGGCATTTATCAAATATTTGAGGTTAAAAGACTCAATGGAAATTTTTGTAAGTTTATGCCATGTCCAAAAGGTTATTTCAATACTTAATGTGAGTGGTAGAGGGAAAATGGAGACAACTGTGCTTGAACAACAATAAAAAAATGTGGAAAAAAAGAAATTGAACTTATTTCTTTATCAGGCTGATGGCATTAGTCAAGTTTGTCTTTTACCTTTGTTGTCATACTCCAAATGGGAGTACCCATATCCATTCAAGGTCTGAAATATTTCTGTTGGCCACTTGCACAATCCAAATTTATCAGTTACTTGCCATGCCTTTCTTTTGGTGTATGATGCCATTGCAGAACCTGGAAAAATGAGTGATACGAAACTATTTAAAGACAAAGCAGCCAGAATCATACCTCTGTGCCCTGCACATCTCAGCCACGATGAGGCAAAACCAGCCTGTGCAATCACCTGAGGCCAGCCAGCCTCATCTCTCCAGAGGTAGCAGAAACGGAAGAAGCAGGTGGTGATCTACCTGTGGACTGCACTGACTATTCAGTTTTTTCCATGGTCCATGAGGCTAGTTATGGACCTGTGTCTATAATACAGACGAACATGGACAGCTGAGGCAATTATCTGAATAATTCTGGCAAAAAGAAAGTTTGTTATTAAGGAAAAAGTAAATAGGGGGCACCTCAATTATTTATATTGAATTTCTATATTGATCACATTCACAAGACAATGGTTTGACTCACCACTTCATTGTGCTTGGGTAGGCATGGGCTAAAGTAAATGTAGGCAATTAAACAGCAGTGCCTAGAGAAACGTAAATGACAACTTAGGTCAGATATTGGTGCAGGGTAGCTTCATCAAGTATTTATCAAATCCCTACTGTGTTAGATACTGGGAGAATTACCAGCTAAACAGAGAAGAAAATGACTATGCACAAACTAGTGGAAATGAGGCATGCATTCATGAAAACTTGAGGTAGGATGGGCGACAATTCAACAGTGGGTTTCAAAACAAAAAGCAAAAGTCATATTTTAAGTAATATGTTGGTCTCTTTTCAAAGTCTACTGGAACTCACAAAGCTTGCAGTTACACAATGAATTGGCTTTATAACAAGGCATGTTGTTATTTAAGGAGGACTCGGAAGACTTCTATTGAAATCATTGAATGAATGGAGCAAAAGCATTCTGGCCATCCTTCTTTGGAAAACAAATATATCTGGAAGTGGGAGGAGTCAGACAGTTAACTGCACTGAATCCCTATGGCCTTTCCCTAAGGAAAGTGAGTCGTCATTTTCCTCCAGAGTGACAGGTGAGAAAAGCAGCAGGTGCCTGCAAGAGATAACTGAATTGCAAAAAAAGGATAAGAAAAGGCTGAAAATAAATTCTGCACTCACATTGCAATTTTGCCTTGAGCCAGTGAGTCAACGAGCAGGCCCTTTAGGACCAAATGATTACTGCAGTGAAAGTGACAAAAAAGGTTAACCAACCTCTCTACCTGGAATGCTGAGGCAAGACCTGTTCAATCCATGTTTATCTGAACATTTGCTAGTTTAATGGGGACAATATCATTGTTAGGCCTGTAGGAACTTTATCTAGAACCATACTTGTGTCTCTTGGTATACACACACTCACATACACATAGTACTTGACTCATCTATTACTGCAGAAAAAGGAGAAATTTTTTATCATTAAACTATTTAATTCTTTAAAATTCTATATAAGATGTCTTTTGAAAAATAATCTTGAAGTATCTGTGTAGGGTTATGAAGTATAGATGTAAGACAAAACTATTAAACATTTCATACTACCTATGATGTTAAGAGAGTGTTAAAATTAAAAAAAAATTCTGGATTAAATGCAATTTGCTATCACATATTTGAAATTTTCTTATGAAATACAACTAATTATCTTTGAGTCAGAAATTAATAGTCAAATAGCATATAAGAATGAATGTGGACATTTTCTGTTAATGTTTTAATGCCTTGAAATGAGAGATTAATTTGTCATTAGAATCGGATCCTCCAACAACACACATCTTTTTACATTCATCATTGTAAGCAAAGGTTATGGCCAGTGCTGGAAAGCACAAGTGGCAGAAAGATGTTCTAGTTTTCTTTGAAGCTCACTGCCTTTCTTAACCCACAGACCCCTAATCCACATGCACGCACTTTCTCAGGTGCCCACTCAGACTCCTTTTTAGAGCAATTTGCAAAAGTTCTAGGGTTCAGAGGCAAGTTGTGATAAACTAATTTGCTGCTTCAGACTTTCCTTATTAAAAAATTATCTATTTCACTTGTCTCTGATTTAATCTATGGAATCAATCAAATAAAAAATGGTACAAGCACACATGTAAGCTACAGTGATTCTGCTCAGCTGTAAAGATGAAACAATTGTTACACTTTACAATAATTGTATCTCACCCTGAATCAACCCGAATTATAACTGAGAAGCTGGAAAAGTTAGAATTGGCTTTACTTGCTCATTCAGCTGTTACTCTTCTAAAAGACCTGAACCTTTCCACAAATCTTCAGAGGCAATACAATTCTCTATTTTAATGAATTCACTTGCACCCCACAGAGAATTAATTGCTTTGGAAGCAACCCAATGCTCTGACACGCTGAGAGGCCCTAGTAGTTTTTATTTTTTTCTAATAAACAGTTCTAAGGAATTAACCAACCTCCTGACCAGGTATACTATCTACTTTTATTATCCCTTTCTACATATGTCTCTCTGGACTTTCTATTTGTCTTCACACACACACATACACAAAATAGTTGTGGGATCCTCGATATTGACAAAACTTAAATACTTTGTTGCATACACACAACTGGAGCATTTTGTGGTATGTAAATTTACAGGTCAACTCTCTACAGTCTCTTTCTCTTTGTAAATAAAATTGGCAACAAATTATTTGTTGAGAGGATTTCTCAATTGTAAGTTCTTTTATTGTTGTTCAATTATAGTTGCCCCCTTTTTTTCCACAATTACTCTAGGATGTGCCATCCTGTGATTCTTATTTGGGGCTATAGTTTCTAATTAAATTAATTCAGTAATCCAATGGATATTTACTTAATAACTATTGTATGTCAATATTTGCCAAAACTTAGAATCTGTAATGGGAGGTTTGCTCTAGGAAGGTAGGACATAGAAACAGCTACAAAAAGGCAACTTGGGTGACATATAGGACCTGGGGCATGTACTTCAATAAACAGAGCTAATGCCCTGGCTGGTGTGACTCAGCAGATTGAGTGCTGGCCTGTGAACCAAAGGGTCACTGGTTCAATTCCCAGTCAGGACACATGCCTGGGTTGCTGGCTCAATGCCCAGTAGTGCGTATACAAGAGGCACCACACACTGATACTTTCCTCCCTCTCTTTTTCCCTCCCTTCCCCTCTGTCTAAAAATAAATAAATATTTAAAAAAGCAAACAGAGATAAGATATTGTTTGAATTCCATGCAAATACTACCTTCTATATATTAACTTTGCTTTGATAGCTCTGTTCATCTATCCTTTTAGTTAAGGTACTTGAGGAACTTAGGCACAGCATAATATTTTTTAAAGTGTACTTTAAATGATACTTTTCTATTATGGAATTCTAAAAGAAATTTATGTCATAACTCTTTTAAATAAACTTTAATAAATATAAAGGTACTAATTCATTTCTAATGCTTGTCTCATAAAACAAGAAGAAATATTCTTTAGAGAGTTTCACTGCCAAGCAAGATGGAGTAAAATAACCAAATTTATTTTCCTGTCTGGAAAGAAAAAAAAAATTAAAAAATCACAGAAAAATAATAGATTTTATAGGATACAAGACTACAAAGGATAGTGATCCCTGAAAGATGTGAAATAAATAGAGAGAACCTTTATAATTGCCCCATCTTAAGGCCTGGGGTAATTTCCAGCCTGTAATATGAGGTGAGGGACATGCCTAAATTAAGGGGTAGATCTGGAAATCCAGGGAGCCCAAGGTGGCTAGTACAGTCAGAATGAAATAGTAAGAGTCAAGAGCTGAAAAGAGACACCGGGAGGAAGGGAGGCAGGGAGGGGGAGAGAGAGATCCAAAGTTTGAGGATAGTCTCTCTCAGCACTTCAGATAACTACTGATCAGTACACATACATGAGGGGAAAAATCTGAAACTGGAGAAAGAGCTTCTGAATGGATTAGAGAAACAATCTTCAAGTCTCATATAGGGCAAGGTGACACGTGATTTTGGAACAGCTGAAGTAAAAAAAAATACTCGAAATTTATTGCCCATCACATAGAGCATTCTGAATAATTTGGCTTCTGTAGTGGTCAAACTAGCCCTAAAATGAATATTACTCTCATTCTGACTTAAAACTTTACGTCAAGAACCAAAAAGATCAAATTGTTTTTGATAACATGACTGTATCCCTGAGCAAAGTTCATGAATATTTATAGGGAGACAAAAATATTTAGCGCTCAACAGGGTAAAATTTTAACTTCTGCTTTCAGACAATAATACATTACCAGGTGCACTAACTGTAGTAGTAAATCAGACTTCAATTGTGAAAGAAGATTCATAGGACCCAAAATAACAATGCTATTTATTTCAAGTGTGTTGTAAGAAAAGTTTAGAATACAACAGCATGAAAGTAAAAATGTGTATCAGGGCTCAAAGCTGGTTCTCAGAAGGGTTTTGCAGAAGCCTGGTGCAGTTGTCCTTCCTCTACAAGGGAGAACAGAGTGTGTTTTCTTCTCTGTGGGAACCAACACATTGTGCACAGGCCCCCTCAGATCTGGTGGGTCCAAAAGCAAGTATTAGCCTGGACTTTATATGCCATGTTCTTGTTATGAGACCTGCTTTAACCCTTTGAAGATCTTGTCAAAACCAGGAACAAACCATCAATCATAATTTTATCAGCAACTGATGCTCATAAACTAGTCCAAAGACAAACAAATAAAAAACATTAATTCTGACCCAGAGTTATAAAACAACACCATTAATCAGTATATTTCATGCTTTGTTCAGGAAGTACTATCAGGGCAATACATCCTTTTAAAGAGCCCTAGAAGGCCTTTTCCAGGTCTTACAAAATAAACTATTTTAATGCACCCATCATACAAAGAAGCAGGAAATCACAATGGATAATGAAATGCAAAATCTATCAACCTAAATAGTCTAGAATACAAAGAATATATAATTATCAGACAAGCACATTAATATAGTTATTCTAACTATCCCATAAGTTCAAGAAGGTAGAAGAAAGATTGAATTCATTAATTCATAAAAGATGTGAAAGTGACAAATCAAACTACTAGAGATAAAAACTACAAAGTTTACCCTGGCTGATGTGGTGCAGTGGATTGAGTGACCGACTGTGAACCAAAGGTTTGCTGGTTCGATTCCCAGGCAGGACACACACTTGGGTTTGGGCCAGGTCTCCAGTAGGGGGTATGCCAGAGACAACCACACATTAATGTTTCTCTCCCTTTCTTGCTCCCTTTCTTCCTCTCTCTCTAAAAATAAATAAATAAAATCTTTTAAAAAACCCTACAAAACTTAGATTAAAACTATACTGGATGGGCTTACTGAATGAATATTTGTTACAGATAGAAATGTTAGTAAACTTAAAGAGATAGTAATAAATGTTATTTAAAATGAGACACATAGATTAAAAGGACTGAAAATAATAAGTAGATATATCAGTTGGGCATTTATGGAAATTCACTTAAATCTTACATTATGTACATAAAAAGTAACACAAAATAGATCAAAGATTTAAAATGCAATACATATATAATTATATAACTTGTAGAAGAAAACACAGGAGAATATCTTTTGGACCTATGGCTTGGTGAGAAATTTTTAAACATAAAATAAAACAAAATGCACATAAAATGTATAAATTGGACTTTATAAAAATTATAAACCTTTTTCTGTGAAAGATCATGGTATGTATATATAAAGACAAAATATAGAATCAGAGAAGATATTTTCAAAGTACATATATAACAAAAGTCCAATATCTAGAACATATAAGGAATCCTTCAAAATCACCAGTCAAAATTCTGAACTATTCAATTAGAAAATGAGCAGAAGACACAAACAGACACTTCATTAAGGAGAATAAAAGATGGCAAATAAGCTTATGAAAGATATTCAACATCACTAGCTATCAAGAAAATGCAAGTTAAAGCCACATCGAGATACCACTACACATCTATTAGAACAGCTTAAATAAAAATAGTGGCAAGTTGGTGAGAGTGCAGAGAAACTGCATTACTCATACATTGCTAGTGTGGGTGTAAGATGGCACAGGCACTCAGAAAAGTGGTTTGACATCTTCCTAAGAACTACATATATGCTTACCATATGACCCAGAAGTCACACAGCTGGGAATTCATCCCATAGAAATAAAGGCTGAAGTCCCCTCAAAAACCTATGCCCAAATCTGCTCAGAAGAGCAGATTTATTTATAATAGCACTAAAGGGGAAACAAAACATTCACTTATCTCTTCCATTGCAAAGACCTTTCCATCACACACCATGATACTATTGTTATTGAACCGGAAGGGTAGAAAGTTGATGTTAAAAAGGATGAACTCTTCTTTGACAGTGCCAGCTATCTGATTTGTCTCTAATTTTGGGAAGACATATAGTTTCTGTTTTAAATATAACTGATGAAAAGAAGCAGAGAACGTTGGAAGATACACAAACCTTGTGGCTAGAAGCCACAGCTGTGTTCATTATATGCTTCTCCTATGAGCCCTGCGGGACAAATTTTTTCATCTCCCCCAAATTCATATTCTCACTTAGAAGGGAGTAAGAAGAACAACTAAAAAGTTGTGAAAATGAAACCACTTTAAAATACCTACTATACAAGTATTTAATGAATACTTTTCCCGTAACCAGACATGGACTGTTTTGATGGATTTTACATAGTGCATCATTAACAACGTGGAGACAGGCTAAAATGTGAAGTGGGTTAGAATTCAGAAAGTTTCTCTTACCAGGAATGTGAACAAGGAGTATTCACTTTGAGCCACAGTATTTCCACCTCTGAAAGTTAATAATGTTATACCACAAATTTTCTTTCATTGAGTTAATAATACAACCATATATTTTATATATACACTAAACTCAAACTATTTGATATCTTTACTAAATATATCAGATTTAGATTTAGACATGTGGCAGAATGAATAAATCCATCAAATTCTAAGTCATGTAAATACTTGGCATCAACTGAAATGATAAATAATTAGTTTTGGCCTAATTTAAGACATTTCTTTCTTGGATGGAGAAAAGAAAGAATGAATTAGAAATGAATTTCCCTGAGACTATCTCTTAGATTAAGACTCTCAGTTTGTATTTGACATGTATATATAAACAAATATAACTCTTGTGTGACAACTTTGAAAACAGCTGTCCTGACGTTGAGAATCATGTAGAAAATGTTCATGATCCAGGGCTTCCCACAAGCAAAATATTGAAAGCCATAGCACCGTATTTATATTTTCTAAATTTGCTATTAATTAAGTTGTCTCTGAGTAAGTGAATTAAAAAAATAAAATTTAATTTTAAAATGATCCAAGTTGAAGACAAGTCACACTTTGTAGCAAGATTTTTGAGTGGAAAACAAGAATTTGAATTCTTTATGTACTTTATCATTTATGTGGGAGTTTTCAGTTGTGTTTCTTGGTTTTATGTCAGCCAAACGTGTGCTTTTGATTTTTTTAAGCTTTTTGCAGGATAAGTGGAACACACACACATCTTTTTTGCATTCATTTATTTTTTTAAGTTTATTACATCTTTTTACATTACATTTTAGTCTCCTTATATCCCCCTCCCCCAGCAATCACCACACTGCTGTTCATGTCCACAAGTTTTTCCTTTTTTGTTCAATCCCTCTACCCTCAAATCTTTCCCCTAAACTTGCTGCCATCCTGCTTTCCATCTATGAGTCTGTCTCTGTTTTGCTTGTTCAGTTTATTCATTAGACTCCACATATGAGTATAGTATTTGTCTTTATTTGCCTGGCTTATTTCACTTAGCATAATATTCTCCAGGTGCATCAATACTGTCTCAAAGGGTACAATTTTCTTTTTTAATGGCAGAGTAGTATTCCATTGTGTAAAAGTTCCACAGTCGTTTTATCTACTCCTCTATTAATACACACCAGGGTTGTTTCCATATCTTGGCAATGGTAAGTAATGCTGCAATGAACATAGTCGTGCTTATGTTCTTTTGAATTAGTGTTTTGGGTTCCTTCATATATATTCCCAGATGTGTGATTGCCGTGTCAAAAGGCAGATCCATTTTTAATTTTTTCAGTTATCTCCATACTGCTTTCCACAGTGGCTTATCAGTTCACATTCCCAGCAACAGTGCAAAAGGGTTCCCGTCTCTCTACATCCTCACCAGCTCTTGGTGTTTGCTGATTTATTGATGATAGTCATTCTGACAGCTGTGAGGTGATATATCTCATTGTGCTTTCAATGTGCATCTCTCTGATGGTTACTGATGTTGAACATCTTTTCATATGTCAGTAGACCATCTATCAGTATGTCCTCTTTAGAGAAGTGCCTATCCAGGTCCTTTACCCATTTTTAAATTGGGTTTTTTGTTCTTTTTTGAGGTTGAATTTTGTAAGTACTTCATAAATTTTGGATATTAACTTTTTATCAGATGTACTAGCAATATGTTCTTCTATTCTGTGAGTTTTCTTTTTATTTTATTGATGATTTCCTTTGCTTTGCAAAAACTTGTTAGTTTGATGTAGTCTCATTTGTTTATTTATCTTTTTTCTTTTGTTTCCCTTGCCTGGTGAGTTATATCTGATAAAAAACTTTTCATATGAGCAATGTCTGAGATTCTGCTGCCTATGTTTTCTTCTAGGATTTTTATGGTTTGGGATTTAAAATTTAAGTCTTTGGTCCATTTTTAACTTATTCCTGTGTGTGGTGTAAATGGTGGTTTAGTTTAATTTTTCTGCATTTTCTCTACACCATTTATTGAATAAACTATCTTTAGCCCGTGGTATCTGCTTGTTTCCTCTGTCAAATATTACTTGACTATAAAGGTATGGGTTTATTTCTGGGCTCTCTATTCTGTTCCATTGATCTATGTGTCTATTTTTTTTTTTTTTTGCCAATACCATGCTATTTTGATTACTATGATCTTAGACTACAGTTTAATATTAGGTAGCATGATTCCTCCAACTTTGTGTTTTGTTCTCAAGCTTACTGTTGCTATTTGGAGCATTTTGTGGTTCCATGTAAATTTTTGAAATATTTGTTTTAGTTCTGTGAAATATGTCATTGGAGTCTTTGTAGGAATTATGTTACAGCTATAGCTTGCTTTGGGTAGTATGGGCATTTTAATGATATAAATTCTTCCTATCCATGAACAAAGTATATGCTCCCACTTATTTGTATCTTCTTCAAAATGTGAACATTCCAAAGTAGGCAAATTTTGTGTTTCCAAATGACGTCCAGTGCAGACCTTATTCTCTCCTCCTCTTCAACTCTCCCCTTTTCCCATTAACATTATTACTGAGTTACTGAGTGAAAGGCAAAATCAATAAAGATTTAAATATAAGGACACTATTGTTCAAATAGAATACTATAATGGTACACAAATTTTATTAAAGAGAAGATGAGGCATTTTTTAAATTGTTTTCTAGCCCTGGCTGGTGTGGCTCAGTGGATTGAGTACTGGTCTGTGAACCAAAGAGTTGCCAGTTTGATTCCTGGTCAGGGTGAACGCCTGGGACCAGTTGAGAGCAAGTGAGAGGCAACCACACATGGGTGTTTTTCTCTCTCTTTTTCTCTCTCCCTTCCCCTCTCTCTAAAAACAAATAAATAAAATATTTGAAAAATAAAATAAAATTTTTTTTAAAATGAAGTTCTTATACTGACAAATTTTATGTGCAAGTTTTAGTGACTGTGTGGAATGTTCAATTAAGTTCATAGAATAAAAAAGTTACAGTTAAAAAATTAATTTATTAATTCATTATTTATATTTCTATAGTTACTTTTAAAATAACCCAAATAAGATAGGATTAATTTATTTTCCACATGTAGCTTCTCATTTGTTTGAATTGGAGAAATCTATATACTTCTTCAATTGGCTTATCTCAATAAGGGAAGATAACTATGACAAAGAAGCTAAAAATATCACAGAGATATAGTAAGATTTTATACTGAGTTTAAAGTAAACTAGTTTAATTTCTAAAGTAAAAATAATTTCAGTTTCTAATCTGAGATGAGCACAGTGAGTTTTGAATAGTAAATGCTACTTAAAATTTGGACTACTATTTTTCTAATATTCCTTTTAAAAAGCAATTTGAGTGCATCATTTGCTTTACTTACTGATGATATCACAACATTTAACTAAAATGCTTATTTGATAGTTTAATGCAGAAGTTGTGGTTGGAAATAAGACACTCAAAGGGACCTTCTCTTTTACCATGGCTTAATGTATCCTCAGGGGTTAACAGAATTTTCCACACATTGGAAAGCCTTAGTGTGCTTGTGTGGTAGTATGTGAAACAATGAGAGGGGTGTGAGCACACCTGCACACACAGATGTACAGACACACTCACAGTAATGTTAGGCTCAGGAATTTTAAATAAATTAAAATAAACAAGAGCATAAAGTGTGTATTCAGCATCTAAAATAGAAGCACAATTAATAAGCATGGTAAATATGCATTTTCATTTAAAAATTCATAGCAGCAAGTTTTAGAGGTAAAATATATGATTAAGAAAGATCATGACAAAAACAATAAGAAGTATTTGTATTGGAGGAACAAGAAAAGACAAGTTATTAAAGAGGTTCACAGATAACATGTTTATTAAAATTTTCTCAGTGTTTGGAAGTGATTTTTATTTAAAGTCAAGAACATATAAGAAAATAAAGAGAATTTGCAAATCAGTTAACTGAAATACTTAATGACTTTAGACTCTATATCTTATAGTTTTATTAATTTTACCAAGCATAACCATCTTCTATATGTAAATTTTATTTTATATTAAAATAAACTTCTAATAGTTTTGTGAAATATGAACTATAATACAAATTGCTCTGAACATCCAGAAATGCAAAAAATAAAGAGACCCAAAGTACCATTTGTTGCCTGAACACTGAAATAGCTCCGGTTTCTTTAAGTAAATGAGACAAATAAAAATTCTCGAGGCATGGAAGGAAGACGCAGTAGAATCATTATTGATCTCTATTCTTTAATCTTTCTGGAATCCACAACTTTGTCATGTTATTACTTTGAAGTTCTTTTCACTAAACGGGTGCTGTGTAATTTCTCACCCTTTGACTTTGGTCTGGGCATGTAACTTGCATCAGCAGGCAATTCTGATAATAGGATTTAAAACATCATACACATTCTATTTGCTCTCTTTAAATCCACCATCATTATAAAAATAACGTCCCAGGCAACCGGCCTGCTAGTCCACAAAGGAGGAGAGATGAGAGGAGCGGAGCTGCCACAGCCCAGCCCCCTCACTCCTGGAGAGGAGAGCCTTGCAGCCAAACCCAGCCTCACAGATCAAACCCAGCAAGCAAGTAAATGTGGAAGAAGCCATGTTTTTAGTGTTTTATCCACAAAGAGTTGTGGCTGTTTTCAAAACAACATCATTTTGACAAAGTTAACTGGAACAAAAATCTAAATGCAAAGGCCTTAAGTTTTCAGGCACATAAAGAGCAAGGCAAACCAAAAGAAAACTGAAGACTCAAGAACTGTGTCTTGATGGAGATGGACAGTAGCATTCCTTTGCTAATGTAATTGTCCAAAAGGAGAACTTTTTCTATGGCTATTGAAACATTTTACGCAAGTGTACTGTGAGAAAAGATTAAAATTTGAGTGATTATATTGACAGACACATATGGGGAAGGTTCTCATAGAGTGATGTTTGTACATAAGATTGTCTCAAATACAAAGGCAGAGGGCACTGCTTTCAACCTAAAAACATCTCAGATCCGTACGTTTTTTTTTTTTTTTGTTAAAACTTGGCTGTCTTTTTATTGAAATTGAGAATTATAGGAATCACTCAATAAATTAACCCTAATGTATGTTTTTAGTATATTTTGCTCCATTCAATTGGCAAGCACCTTGGGATAATATATAAATGGCAATTTGCTATATGACAAGAGAAAAATGCCTAATAAACATTCTGTTAAACAATCTCTGTTGAGATCTCTGCATGGCTTTATTCTCAGCGGTAAAGCTATTCAAAAGTAAACCAAGGTAAACCTTACACATAAAAAACCTCAACTCTCAATTGTGTCTCTAATTAAATCAAAACAAACCTGCCCCATCCTCTCTTGCAAGAATTCAGACTAAAGCTCCTCTCGAGGAAGACAATATTTTAGGATATCTGTAACTTTTACTGCACAGTATATATACTATGCGATCAAAAACAAACATGGGGGGGTAAAAATAGGTTTATAGATGTGAGTGTGTGGAATAGAGTTTATGCATTGTATTGTTATTTTTAAGTGTTATATCATTTTCCACATAAACAACTGTAAACCTTCTTTTACTCCACCCCATATATTCTTAAAAATAAGAAAGATGGAGAATTTCCTTAGAATAAAATAAAATTATTGAAAGAGAAAATATAATAATAAAAGGAATAACTAAATAGAAGGGTTTAACATTATAGTGGACAGAGTTGAAGACAAAATTACTGTAGATCACTATAAAATATGCATATTGAGGCAAAATATGTTAAAAATTTTGAGAAAACAGTATAAGAAATATACAAAATATTATGCAAATATTAATTGATGAATAAGCAGAGTCTCAGAAGAAAGCTGATAGGAAAAACATCTTTAAAGAGGTAATTTTTGAAAGCTAATAAAAGTTATCAATTCACATATTTAGGAAGCGTTATTACTCCTAAGCTGGATAAATTAAAAAATAAAAACAGCTCATTCCAAAGAAAAAATTTTAACAAATAGAAAAATCTTAAAAGCACTTTGAGAAATTGACCTATTATGTTTAAAGAACCTTCAGAAAGACTTATCAGCTGAACAACAGAAACCAGAAGACTGGAACAATACCTTTAGTTTGTTGTAAGTAGCTGCTTTAAGTGAAAGGTGGTACCATGTGCAGATGGATCCCCAGCCAGAATTGAGATCCTCATTCCCCCGGTTATGCTCATGGTTCACAAATGATTGTACATAGTAAATGCTTTCAGTGAAAGGTAGCTGCTTCAGCCAACATCTCATGATTGGCTGATGGGGATAAACAAATATTAATTTCTCTCGTTTCAAATGGAGATGACTATAATTGCCATCTCAGAACCAGAGCCCCTGGTAGTTCATTGAGGCAATTCTTACAGTGCTAATGCAGTTTACTGTCTCCTTCTGCAAATCTTTTTTCCTTTGTCCTTCTCTAGTGTCCTTCCAGAGAACACTTGTTAACAAACTCCTTACAAGCAAATCATTTTAAAAATGCAATCTTCTCTCTTACAGGAGACAACTGCCAAACTAAAACTCAAAGTGAAAGATAATTTAAAGGTATTTATTTATAGTTGTTATTAATAAATTTGTAACTAACAGTATCTCACTAAAAATTATCATTAGCAGTATCTCACTAAAGGAAACTAAAAGGATTTTTAGACAGTGATTTCCAAAACAAAGCAAAAATGTAAATAAGAATTAAGAGTGCTGGATAATATCTTAATGTTAATAAGAGTACTAATGTATATTTGACTGTAATAGATTGAATGTCCACATTGTAAACTCTAGAGTATATAATAAAATAATGAAAGTATATGAAACTAATAGCTAATAGTGGTAAATGAAATAACAAAAATATGTGATTATTTTTAGACAAATTAAAAGTAACAGAATAGTTGGATCAAATGGAAAACAGATTGTAAGTTGGTTATTATAAATCCAAATATCAATAATTAGTTTAAATGAACTAAATATTCTAGTGGCAAGACAAAGATTTTTCAGGCTAAATTGAAAGACATTTTTTAAAACTCTCTATATTCCTTATAAAAGAAATATCTGAAATATAGGGACCAAAGGCTATTGAAAATAAAAAGTTGGAAGTTTGAAAATAGACACATCATATTAATTCTAAATAAAAATATTCATATCCAAGTAGAGAAAATTTAATGCAAGAAATAAAAAAATATAAATAATAATAAATGGGCAACCATCTAATATTATTTAGCAAATATATGTGTCCTTAATTGCATATCTTCAAGGTATAAAAGGCAGAAATTGACAGAAATAAAAAGAGGTTAGAGAGACAATGCATAACACAAAAGGAGTTGTGAGTATATACTCTGTTGTATTCAGACAATCTGGCTGTAGTAATCTGGCAGAAATATAGGCTTGAATAAGTTAAAAAATTGATAGGTGATTCTCCATGTGCCCCTCCCTATTTTGATACTTCCCATAGAATTACCACTGTGGAGAAATGATTGGAATAAGAATGATTATCAGCTATTAAATGATTATAAAATACCTGCATCTCTTATAATCACAGAGAATTAAAAATCTTAGCTTCCACCAATTTTCCTCACAGTCCCAGACTTTTCTGTCAATAACTTTTCATAGATAGCAGCAGGTACAGCACTGAACAATAATCAGAAGTGAATGTCTGACTACTTGCTTAAAGTGGAAACTGAATTTGATATTAATACAGAATATAATCCTGTTTTTAGATGTCTTTCATTTTTGAAGATTTACTGAAATGAGTGAATCTATGTCATATAATGGGTTTTTAGATGTGGGACAATAGACTTTTCTTTTGAAAATCTAAGAGTGAGTGGTGAAATGCCAAACAAGAAGTATCTTTGATAACATTAATCTTACAAAGTTAAAGACACTGAAACTTGTGTTTTAGTTTTTAGGATCAAAGAACCATAAACAACTTATATAATTCCATTATTGTCACATCATGCAATGTATTTATATTGCAGCCATAGAAATCATGTGGCTTAATATTATTTTGGTTATCAACGTTTCAACGAATTTGATTTCTTATGTTAATGAAACACACAGTTTAAGTGTCTCCAGTTCTACTGAACAAGGGAAGTTGCTGCATCTCCCCACCCCCTAAACATTTGCTCATGGGCACTTAAAAATGCTTCCTTCTATAAATAACAGTTTAATCTGCATTCTTATAGCTAAGTTGTCTTATATTTAAACAAGTTAACTTACATTTATTCTTTTAGTTTAAAATTGATTGTTTGACTTCAGAAAAGTTATACAGAAAGTTAGGTTCAGGCATTAAACCTTGAAGCTGCATAAGAAAAATATGGCATGATGGTAGTAATAATTATGAGTAAAGATTTTTCTAAAATATAAAAGTTGATGATTCTGGTTTGCTTCTCTAATTTACAAATATATACCCACAATATTTTCTATAGGTGTTTAATAACTGCCCAAAGTAACAAGTTAATATTTCTGAGACATTTCCCAGGAATTAAAGGCAATAAACATGTCTATATAGTTTTCATAGAAATGAGAAACAAGTGTATGATAGACTGGCTATATGGAATTTGACTACACAAGTATTCTGAGGAAGTCATAATCTTCATTACACAATAAAGAGGGCAGAAGCCACGCAAATGATTTTACGGTAATGCTTGGCAAAACCAATTATTTTTCTGGAGGCCAAGAATTAACAATGATTGGCCATGACAACTCCTGTGCTCAGGCTTACTGCCACAACTGAGCATTCACGGGTGGGTAAAGCATGGTCTGTGTGAGTGGAAGCACTGTCCAAGCATGATATGCACAGTAACTGTGAATTTAGCTTTTCAAATGAATTGCTTTAAGGAATGTTAAGAAAATATTGTTCTCTAACAAAGGAGTAATTTGCATTTGCAGTGTTTGGTTTTTGATATTTGTATGAGTTTTAAAGGTTTATTTCATTCAATAGATTTGTGGAATTATGAAGATGTTAGTTTTCAAGTATGTATCGGTACCAGACAGTATAGCTAGCTTCAGCCTAGAACAATTATCAGTTAATTTGCATATATCTAGTAGATTGGCTCCTGAATCACAGAGCTTTTCAGACTAAATAGTACTTATTTCTTGAGTTGTTCACAAGTGCTCATCTGCATGTATAAAATTTATCCTGTGATTTTGGCTTCTTGAATGTGCATGTTAAGTGAAACTGTAGTGTTGAATCTATTTAATATGTTTCAGATTCTGACTCACTTACTGTGTTCTAAAGTTACTTTTAAAGTTTTTAATGCTCTCACTTATTTCAGTAAGGACTGGTATTCCTGACTCCCTACATTGTGCTTCAATTGGGAAACCTGAATGAAAATGTAGGGAGATGTTACTAGAAATTCTAGTTCATCTACACATAAACTCATATGTTAAAAAAAAAAAGAAAACATATAGTTAGTTTCAATAGGTTAGAAAAACTTATATATAATGTAGATATCATATTTAACCTGATATGCTTAATGTGTTACACTGTTAGAATAATCTAAAAACAGGTATGCATTATGTACATTTATATTTTTATGTGCTGAACTTCTCAAATTGTAAGCAGAACAACTGAATTCATGCTGTTCTATATGATATTTTGTCTTTTAGCATACCTTAGCAAAGCACAATAACTGAAAAATATGACACATTTTTAATTAAAATACAGCAGTTTGATATGGGTATGCTTTTGTATATGTCCAGGATTCTCATTATTTGAACAAAACTAAATTCTCAAGTCTTTTTCTTAGCTTACTGCCTTTGCTTATTTAACAGAAGACGCATAATCTGTGATAATGCTTGCTTTATATAAATTTTACCTCAGGCAGCAGAAACTTTAGTCAAGAGCGAAGGTAAGTTTACAGTGGTCATGTATATTATAATTCTTACAATAGCTTTATTAACTAAACAAGAATAAACTCTGTATCATGTACCCCCAAAGTATAAACCTAGTATTTCCCACCCCTGTATCCTATTCTTCATTTGTGTTTTAAACACAAATACTATTTTTACAAAGTATAGTTTTCATACTTGTCAGTATTTAATAAAAAAATCATAATGATTTTATAATGTATTTTAATTGTAGCACAATAGCAACATAAAAATTATTTAACTTTATCAGCACTCATGAGAAAAATTATTTTGAGTTAGTTTCATTTTTTTATTTAGATTTAAATTTAAGGCGATTTATCCATTTATTTCTGCTTATTGACCACTGTGGTCAAAAGTATTTTTCGAGTATTGAACAAGGGAGCAGAGATAATTAGTCTGTTATAGTGGAGCTTAAGGGAATCAACTTAACTACCATGGAGTTTAGCAATTTGCTTGGCAGCAGTAGCCCAAGGCTTCGAATATATGAAGCCACGTAACTAACAATCATGTAAACATTTCAATTTGATTCTTGGACCACAACGAGAGTGCAAGCATTTTCTTATGGATTCAAGTGAACTCATAATCTGCTTGTACACTCAAATAGAATCACCCTGGTTGTTGAATGGTTTACAGTAACTGTCATTTTAGATCAGCAAATTTCTGTGCCATGGTGATTTTAAATCCATTCTTTTTGCAGTTTAATGTTCTTATTAATTTTTTCCCAAGAAAGTGTTTCAATTGACAGTTGTTTCAAGATAATTGCTCCTCATTTATGTGCTATTTTGGAGAATGTGTTATATAGTATACAACTTCCAAATCTTTGATGTATTTATATACTCATTGATTTACCAAACTTTTAATGAGTAACTATTACACTGGACACTGAACACTCATAGCTGGACACTGGATATGCGAACTTACTAAATACAAAAATATATACGCTCCTCTATTGGCATATAGCAAGTCTGATAATAATCTAACTACAAACTCTGAGCAAACTTGCATTTTCAGAATTAAATAATTCCTTTGCATTTAATTTCTATAAGTTTATTGCCTCTTTTGTGAAGTATCTCTTCCTTTTACTTGCATTATATTTACTCTTTTTTAAATATATTTTATTGATTATGCTATTACAGTTGTCCCATTTCCCCCTTCACTCCCCTCCACCCTGTACCCCCTCTCCCACCCACATTCCCCGCCTTTAGTTCATGTCCATGTGTCATACTTGTGAGTTCTTTAGCTTCTACATTTCCCGTACTATTCTTGCCCTCCCCCTATTTTCAACCTACATTCTATGCTACTTATTCTCTATACCTTTTCCCCCTTTCTCCTCCTCCCACCCCCCTGTTGCTAGCCCTCCATGTGCCCTCCATTTCTGTGGCTCTGTTCCTGTTCTAGTTGTTTACTTAGTTTCTTTTGGTTTTGCTTTAGGTGTGGTTGTTCATAATTGTGAGTTTGCTGTCCTTTTACTATACATGTCTTTTCTTTATCTTCTTTTCTTAGATAAGTCCCTTTAGCATTTCATAAAATAAGGGCTTGGTGATGATGAACTCCTTTAACTTTGACCTTATCTGAAAAGTACTTTATCTGCCCTTCCATTCTAAATGAGAGCTTTGCTGGATAGAGCAATCTGGGATGTAGGTCCTTGTCTTTCATGACTTGGAATATTTCTTTCCAGCCCCTTCTTGCCTATAAGGTCTCTTTGGAGAAAATCAGCTGACAGTCTGATGGGAACTCCTTTGTAGGTGACTGTCCCCTTATCTCTTGCTGCTTCTAGGATTCTCTCCTTCGTTTTTACCTTGGCTAATGTAATTATGATGTGCCTTGGTGTGTTTCTTCTTGGGTCCAGCTTCTTTGGGGCTCTTGGATTTCTTGGAAGACTGTTCCCTTTGCCAGATTGGGGAAGTTCTCCTTTATTATTTGTTCAAATAACTTTTCCACTTGTTGCTCCTCCCCTTCTGGTACCCTTATAATTCGGATGTTGGAACGTTTAAAGGTGTCCTGGATGCTCTTAAGTTTTTCCTCGATTTTTTGAATTCTTATTTCATCATGCTTTCCTGCTTGGTTGATTCTATCTTCCTTCTGGTCCACTGTATTGTTTTGAGACTCAGATTCCTTCCTTTCACTATTGGCTCTCCTCTGCATATCTTCCTGCATCTCTTTTATGGTAACCTGCATCCTTTCATCTAAATTGCGCCCAGAGTCAACCAATTCCGTGAGCTTTCTGATCATCAGTGTTTTGAACTGTGCATCTGATAGATTGGCTATTTCTTGGTCGCTGAAAAGGATGAGTCCTGGGGGACTGATCTGTTTTGCTGGAAACATATCTTGTCTTTTCCTGTCTCTCCTATTTATTTATTTATTTATTTATTTATTTATTTATTTTCCAGTCTGGTCACTCTTGTTACGGTGGGGGGCGGAGCCTTAGTTGTTCACTGGGGCTGGGCACCCCGTCACTAGATTGTGACGTTATATGTGGGGGTGGGGGCGGGAGCGGGGACAGGAGGGAATCAATGGTGGCAGTTCCGTTCTCCTGGGCCCAGAGCCTTCCCCGGGCTCCTGGGCTGCGAGCTCTGCCCTGGTCCACAATCGCTGCCCCACAGGGTCCGGCAGCCGCAGCTTGTGTACTCAGGGATCACCGCTGCGTTCTTGGGCCCCGGATGGCTGTCGCGCCAATTGTGCACCAAATTTCCCCCGACCTCCGCGCGCCGCTGACCTGCACCAGCCCCTGGCCCGCCCGGCCCGTTGTCCCCTACCAGTCTGGATGTACGGGTCTACTTCAACTTCTTGGCTGTCCGACTTCCATTCAGATAAATCCCCTGACAGTTATGAGTGATATTATATTTGTAAATTATTGTTGTTCTATTCTTGGTTGTACGAGGAGGTACGGTGCGTCCACCTATTCCTCCACCTTGCCGGAAGTCTCGCATTATATTTACTCTTAACTACTTTAAATAGGTTTGAGTTATTTATTGTACCTATTCAATACTTTTTTCTAGGCATAATAATAATAAGTCTAGTGTTATCCACTACATTGTTAACTGTTTATTTTGAAATTTATTCATTTTATTCTCTAATATGTATTTATAATCTCAAGATCACTTATAGTTTATTATTTATTTTTTATCTAGTATTATGCTGACACAAAAACCTGAAGGTAATCAGCAACTTCAAAATTTCATCTGTGCACTTCTTTTTTAGATCTTCCAAGAGATAATTCATTTTATTATATTTTTATTATTCTTGTTTATTCTGTTATACTGAGTCCAATTATTCCCCCTTTACCCTCCTCTGTCCAGCCCACACTCTGCTCCCACAGTCATTCCTACACTGTTGTCTATGTCCATGAGTCATTCATAGATGCTCTTTGACTAATCCTTCTTTCCACCATTGCTCCCACTGCTCCCTCCCCACTAGCAGCTGTCAGTCTGTTCCATGTTTCCATGTCTCTGGTTCTGCTTTGCTCATTATTTTATTTTGTTCATTAGAGCCTTCTTATAGGTGAGATCATATGGTATTTGTCTTTTACCACCTGACTTATTTTATTTATAATAGTCTCCAGTTCTAACCATGTTAAAGGTAGGAATTCCTTTTTCCTTTCCTTCTTCCTTTCTGCTGTGTAGGATTCCATTAGGTAGATGTACCAGTTTTTAAAAATCCATTCATCTACTGATGGGTATTTAAGATGTTTCCAAAATGTGTCTAGTGTAAATAGCATTACTATGAACATAGGGGTGCATAGGTTCTTTTAAATTGGTGTTTCAGGAAATTAGGGTGTGCTCACAGCAATTGAATCACTGGGTAAAAGGCAGTTCCATTTTTAATTTTTTGAGGACATTCCAGACTCTTTTCCACAGTGGCTGTGCCAGTCTGCATTCCCACCAACAGTGCCCTAGGTTTCCCTTTTCTCATCCTCTCCAGAACTTGTTGCTTGTTGATTTATTAATGATAGCCATTCTGATAGGTATGAGGTGATATCTCATGATGATTTTAATTTGCATCTCTCTGATGGCTACTGATATTGAACATCTTTTCATTTGTCCATAGGCTATTTGTCCTCCTTGGAGAAGTGTCTATTCAGGTCCTCTGCCCATTTTACAATGGATTGTTTGTCTTCCAGGTGTTGAGTTATATGACTTTTTAAATATATTTTGGAGATTCTTCCAAAATATGTACAAAATATTACTGCCTATGTTTTGTGCTAGGACTTTCACTATTAAGTATAAATATCACTATTTATACTGAAGTTTTTTGTTTTTTTTTTTTCATTTTGAGTTTATTCTGGTGTATGGTGTAAGTTGGTGGTCTAGTTTCATTTTTTTGCATGTATCAGTCCAGTTCCTCCAACATCATTTATAGAAGAGGCTATTTTTACTCCTCTGTATGCTCATGCCCCCTTTGTCAAATATTAGTTGATCATAGAGACATGGGTTTATTTCTGGGCACTCGATTGTTTACCATTGATCAATATATCTCTTCTTACGTTTTGATTACAGTGGCTTTGTAGTAGAGTTCAATATCAGGTATCATGATCCCTCCAACTTTGTTCTTTCTCAAGACTGCTAAGGCTATTATGGTCTTTTCCAGTTCCATATACATTTTTGAAATATTTTTTCTACATCTGTGAAATATGCCATTAGTATTTTAATAGAAATTGCATTGAATCTATAGATTGCTTTGGGTAATATAGACATTTTAATGATGTTAAATATTCCTGTGTAGGACAGTATATGCTTCCATTTATTTGTATCTTCCTTAATATGTTTCTTCCATGTTCTATAGATTTCTGAGTACAGGTTTTTACCTTCTTGGTTAAATTTATTCCTAGGACAATATTTTTTTATGCTATAGTAAATGGAATTTTTCCTTAGGTTCTTTTTCTGATAGTTCATTGTTGGAGTATAGAAATGCCATCAATTTCTGAATATTCACTGTATATCTTGCTATTGTGCCAAATTCACTTATTAGATCAAGAAGTTTTCTTTGGAGGAGACTACAGGGTTTTCTAAGTACACTATCATGGCACCTGAAAATAAACAGTATTACTTCCTCCTTTCCAATCTGGATGCCTTTGTTTCTTTTTCTTGTCTGATGGCTGGATCTAGGATTTCTAGTACTATGTTAAATAAGGGTGATAAAGTGGACACCCCTGTCTTATTGCTGATGTTAAGGGGAAAGCTTTCAGTTTTTGCCCCTTGAGTATAATGTAGGTAGTAGGTTTCTTGTATGTGGCCTTTATTATGTTGAGGTATGCTCCCACTAATCCCACTGTGCTGAATGTTTGTTTTTTTTATTATTATAAACAGGTGCTGGATTTTATCAAATGCTTTTTCAACATCTATTGATACGGTCACTTGATTTCTGTCCTTTATTTTGTTTATGTAATGTATTTTATTTATTGATTTGCAAATATTATACCATCCTTGCATCCCTTGGATAAATCCCACTTTATCAGGTTGTATCACATTTTAAATGTATTGGGGGGCCTGGATTGCCAATATTTTGTTGAAGATTTTAGCATGCTCATCTGAGATATTGGCCTGCAATTTTCATTCTTTGTTGTATTTTTACCTGGTTTTGGAATTAGTATAATACAGCCTTTGTAAAGAGTTTTAAATCTTCCTTCTTGAAATTTTTGGAATAGTTTGAAGAGGATAAAAGTTAATTCTTTTTTGTATGTTTGGTAAAATTCACCTATGAAGTCATCTAGTCCAGGGCTTTTGTGTGCTGGGAGGTTTTTGATTATTGCTTCAATTTCACTAGTTGTTATCAATCTATTCAAGCTTTTTGTTTCTTCTTGATTCAGTTTTGAAAGACTGTGTTTCTAAAAATGTGTCCATTTTACTGAATTTGTCAGTTTCTTGGCACATAGTTGTTCATAGTAATTTCTTGCAATCCTTTGTATTTCTGTGGAATTAGTCGTTACTTCTCTTTTGCTTCTGATTTTACTTATTTGGGTCCTCTCTCCTTTTTTATGATGAGTTGGGTTAAAACTTTGTCAATTTTGTTTTTATTTTCAAAGAACCAGCTCTTGGATTTATAGATCCTTTGATTTTTTTTTGTCTCTATGTCATTTAATTCTGCTCTGATCTTGATTATCCCTTCTTTGTGCTCACTCTGGGCTTTGTTTGTTGTCATTTCTCTAGCTCTCTTAGATGTAGGGTTAGGTTGTTTACTTGAATTTTTCTATCTTTTCAGGTAGGTCTGTATTGCTATGAACTTCCTTCTCAGGACTGCCTTCACTGTGTCCCATATGTTTTGGATTGTTGTGTGTTGATTTTCATTTGTTTCCAGATACTTTTTAATTTCTTCCTTGATCTCATTGTTAACTCTCCATTCTGCACATCCCCCTACTTGCCAGCTGCACCAGGTGGGGTCCCGGTATCCCTTCACTGGTGCCACTTTCTGTTTTTCCTGTGCAGCTGTATTCAGTGGGAATGCAGTTCACTTTCAATATAGTTTCTTTGTTGGCAGTGCTACTGCACACACACGGGGTCCCTGCCCAGCCTAGCCCCAGGTCCCTTTTTAAAAAGTATCTATGTGGCACCACACCACAGTGTGGAGTCACTGACCTATTTTCCACAGATTCCACCTCCCCCCAAAAACAAAATCTCTCTTGGTCAGATCAGAGCTGGCCACAGCCTGCCAGTGCCTCTCACAGTTTTAGGAGGTAGAATTTCTTTCTTGAACTCTCTTGGTTGGTGGTGCAGCTATGGAAGTGTTGCTCACTGTGTGTGTGCAGCCTAAGTTTCCCAGACACCTTATATACCCCTAAGTCTCTCCCAGTTAGGGCTCGGGGTTACCTGTATGTGAACATCCACTCCCTACCTCCTTCCCACCCTCATGTACTTTGGGAGAGAAAGGAATTACTAAACTGCATTTTCTGCCTGGGTTCTCCTCTGCTGCAAGCACCTCACATAAGATATTTTCCTTTCAACTTATAAAATCTCTTACAGGAGGGTGCAAAGCATCTTCTGTACTCCTTGGTTTCAAAAATTTACATCAACAGAGATTCCATTGATTATTTGTATCACTTGTCAGATCAGCCAAAAATCCATGCTGGGGTCACAGGCAAGTGGGCTCAGCTTCCACATACTCAGCTGCCATCTTTATTCTTATGCCCTTCTTTGTAAATATTGCGTTATGTAGTTTTATATGTATGTGCACACGGCTGCATGATCTTATCCAGAAAGAAAACACCAACTAGTATGTATTTGGGAATTTCTTCTTCCTATGTATAAGACTTTTTGTATTATTATTATTTTATTTTAGTTTAGTTTATTTTAGTTTAGTTTAGCTATTATTCTCTATATAATAATCCCTTGACTAGTGAATTGATGATTTATCTTTACCAAAGTAACTAACCTTGCTATCAAAAAATTTCCCCATGTATCTTACTCTCCTAAGCCTGCTAGATTTGTCAGTCATATTTTCCTTTAGAGAAGCCAAGTTTCCTTTTACAGATGTGCAGACCATGACTATAACATACAGGTGGTTCATATAAAACAATTTCACTGTGTCAATTAAAACATAGCAATTCAATGAGCAGCAAGTACTCAAAGACCTAATACTTATGAGCAATTAGGAAGTCTGTTGTGTCATGAAAGGAGTATCAATAAACTGCTATTGCATTTTGGAGGACTAAAAAGTCTTAAATTTTCTTCAGTAGGGACATATAGGAAAAGTTAAATTATAAGGACTTCATTAACAATGGATTGTGAAGGTTGACTGCTTGGCATTCAGAAAACTTCAAAGACTAGATAAAAGATAAAAGACAATACTATAAACAAAGACACTTGAGGCAGACATGCCGAGTGGAGTTCTCAGGTACAGCAAAAATTCATTGAGGCCAGAGTTTAGAGTAAGTCCAAAAGTTCCACTGGAATCTAGCTAGAAGTTTAGTTTGGGCCATATCACAGAAATCATTTATATAATGCTGTCAACATTTTAATTTGTTTATGTGGTCGATTGGAAGCCAACAAATTTTTGAATTATATTAATAAAAATTGTGCACTTATATGTATTTTATAATATATGCACAAAATATAATTTACAAAATATAACTGTAAAATTAGATAAAATAGTAAGTATTTATTATGTAATTACATGTGTGAAGTCATGCCTAAATAAACAGGAAGCAGCACTGTGTGACAAAACAATGATCAGAGAAAATGAATATATCTGTGCATGGCCAAGAATTAATAGCAGAAGAAAAAATGAATTGTCATAAAATATTAGGCAAAAAAGCAAGAAAACAGCAGCTCTTTGACCAATTTATGCAATGTGGTCGGGAACCACAGAGCATAGGGGAGAAATAGACAATTCTAAATATGTGAGTGATGAAAAGATTGAAAGATAGATTTCAGAGATTTTGTGAATATAGATTTTGATATGTTAAACAATAGTGAGCTACTTGGGTTTTTGAAGGCATAATAGGAGAGTGGATGTCATTTTATATTTTGACTTACTCATTGTCTGAATTCAAGTAGCCCGACTTAGAATGAAAACTGTAAGTTGAAAAATATCCAAACCATCTGTAGCTTCCCGGCTCTGGATCCACTCAGAAATAATAATAGGGGCAATTTCATTGTAAGGGAAAATGGAAGAAGGTAGAAAGATGGTACCAAGATAATAAGAGAGTCTTCATTATTCACTGAAGTTTGTAGTAATTATGTTTGAAGAGAGATGCTTTTATTCACCTTTCTTGGCACAGCCTTGTCTTTTTCTTGGATCTGAGGCACTTGAGAGACTCACAGAGATGAATGGGCTCCCATTTTGAAAATTCACTGATGTGCATTCTGCTTAGAAATTTTATGGACTCTGACAAATCTCACTTTTTACCATCTGATTTACTTTAACATATATCATATTATTTTATCTCCATTCGATAGAAAAAATTTTTAAAAAATGTTCATTCTTTGATTGGCATATGGCCTGAATAAGTTTTATGAAAAAAATAATAAAGAGGATCTTTAAAGTTTTTAATTAGGTCAAGTCAATTTTCTTTTTAAGCCAAGGGCATCATTATTAGACAGTGCCTAACGTGATACAGGATTTCAAAAGGAGCACAATCAATGGCTTTCCCATTGTCAGGGAATAATAGAGCTGAAGCTTAATTACATTTCAAAAATGAACAGCAAAAAAATCTCAAGGTACATTAACCTTTATCACAAGTTTCTGAGGTCAAAATTTATGAAAGTACAGATAAAAATCAGTCGATTTTCTCTGAATGTTAGTGTATATTGTAGACTCATCATTCCTTTGCTGAGAGGGGTTATAATGTTGTGAGAGTTCAATGCTGCAAAGTCATTATGACTTCAAATGGGTAGATGCTATTTAATTTTAACCCCTCTCTTTAAAGAGAGAGGAACATTTTTTTCTCTTACTTTGTACTCATAGGAAGCTTAAGTCACCGAAAATATTTTCACCATAGTGCTTTTAACATTGCCATTTGTTTCATTCCTTTTACTCCAGAATATTAAAACAATCCAATATAGAATCTCTTATGTACACTAAACTGGTATCAACTACCATTAAAGAAAAAAAATTCACTTGACTAAAATCATTCCACTTAAGATAATTTTCTAAATTTGTGTAAATTAAAGCTCTAGTGATAAGCTGCTGAATTTTAATATTTGTAATATTACTATTAGTAAAGTCTTCTATATAAGAAATTTCTTATTGTTTAAATATACTCTCACCTACAACATATCATTTGCCATGCTATATATACTTCACATTTTAGAGTCAGTACAGTTATTCCTATTGAATAGGAAATGAGGCCAACAATACTAAATGCCTTGCCTAAGATTATACATTATTAGTAAGCCTGTTCTTTGTGTGTGTGTTTAATAGGAGAGAAGATGTTACCAGACAGGAACCAGCCCGAAGTGGGTCTGCCTCAGGCTAGCCTGTAGTGTATAGGTCCTTGTCTTCAGGTAGGAAAGATTTTATAACATGAGTCCAGGTGATTTTGATAGTGCATTTATTAAGGCTGGGACAGTGAAACAAAGGAAGACCTTAGGGTTGAAGTAACAGGAGAGAGCCTAGGTGGTGCTCTGCCCTGGTTCCCCAGAAAAGTTACAGGAAAGGAGTGAGCCAAGGTGGGGCTCATGTTAGCTCACTGGGAAGTCAAAGAAAAAGGTGCCCTTGGAAACAGATCAGAGGGTAAGCCTGGGTGGAGCTGCTGCTGCCCACTGCTCCCCTGGCTACAAGCCTCCTGGGTACCCTTAGAGTTTAAGAGGAAATAAAAACCTCATGCTTGGGAAAAGGCATGGATGTGCTGTAGAGTGAGCCCACACTGAGGCACTGAGTCTTTATTCTGACGGCTTTATATCTTTTTTCCCTGGGTGAGAATCTTAGGGAATGGTTTCAGCAGAATATTCATCAGCTTTCCAGGTGCATTTTTAATATTCTGGTGCATCAAAATAAGTGCACAGGGAGGTTTGGAAATGTTGTTTTACTTTTATCTTGGGTCTTGCTAGCTTTTAATCAGGTTTCTGTTATTTGTTTCTCTGACTTCATCTGTCCTTGGATTTAGGTGACACAAATGGCAATAATTGTGTCTCTGTTCTCTATTCCCCAGGACAGGGAGATTTAAGCTATGTATTTTCTGGTTAGGGAAAACAGGTATAAACCATTTGCTCTCAAGTGTCCTTGGTTAGGGGAAATAGGGTCTTGCAATTCATCAGATGACTATAAGATACTCAAACTGTTTGGCCTCATTTGCCTAATTTTCTTGTCTCAGTTTCCCCATTCTAACTTGCCCAAGAATTTTCCTAGCTTCCTACTACCCTGCCTCAATTTGAGTCCAGAAAAATATGCCATTTACTTTGAAGGACCCCAAATAAAATTAAATGTTAAAAAATGCTTACTTATTTATACTTAAATATGTTTTTCAAATAGTCTTACATGTGCCATTATTTGAAAATTAAGTTCACAAACTTCAGAGAAATCAGCAAAAATATCAGCATAAAAATTGACACACCTATCTTTGTTTATGGAAAAGACTTGTTGAATGAAATAAGAATCACTAGATGTACTAATAAAATATTTCATTTTAGTCTTCATTGTCCTTTAAAATGATAAATGATAAATGTATCTTTTATCTTAAATAATAACATGCAGGCCTCTTGTCTATTTTGCTCACTCTATAGTAACATAAATCTTTGTGGACACTTTAAAGAGTAAAATTATCCCAATCCAATAAAAATGTCTAATGTCATGTAATAATCAAAATATGAAATTAATTTCATGTTAAAACATCTTGTCTTTCCCAGATGAGGGAAAATATTGGCCGAAATCTCTCTTGCAGAAGCTTCTTGATCAGAATCATCTCACTTTTAAATGACACCAGGCCAAAAGTCTTCCTGTGGTTTCCATATCTTGTCTGATGGTTACATACATCCTTTCACGTCATCAGAGAGGTGTGTAGTCAGTTCCTAAATGAGTCTCTCCTTTCCTGTTACCCTGCCACTGTAGCCAGTCTCTTCTCTTTTAGTTGGTTTACATGTGGTCGCACCCTAGAAATCTGTGTCCACTAACTGCACAGACACCAATTCCTGTAGAAACCCTACTCAGTCCTCTACAGGTGAAGACCAGCCAACTCCCTCTACCTTCTAGAGCAACCCACAAGACTTCCCAAACAAATTCTCTTCAAAACCCAAAAGCTTTCCAATCTCTCCTATTCTTATTCTCCATGTTAGTGAGTTCAACAGGTTGATGACCATTTGGTATGGAAGTTGTCACTGTGGACTGTTTTATTACCCACTACAGTGCAGTAGTATCTATTGCCTCCATAATTCAATTGAAATTGGGTTCTAAAAGTTCTATGTTAACTTGATATGTACATATATAGAATTATGGACAAATTAAAAATAGATTTAAGTATCCATTAAATTTTATTTTATTCATTTTAAGTATCAAAATTTAAATAAAACATTAAATATGCATTATAAATGTTAAAAAGAAAAAGAAATCTTATGCTTTATAGATTAACCTTGTATATTTTTCATATTTTCAAAAACTTTTTTCAGTTCTTTCTTTTGTGAAATTTTTTCAAATGTTACTTTTACCATTTTTCTTTCCAGAAATCATGCTTTATGATTTTTCAATTTTGATTTATGAAAATTTCCAAACATAGAAAATCTAAATATGTGTGTTTACATAGGTATGTATCCTCTAGAATCAACTATTGCTGTGATTTTGCCATATTTGCTTTATCCATCTGTCATTTTTTTCTGAACCATTTGAAAGGAAATTGTCTATCTGTGCCAACCTGGTACGGAACATCCCAGAATTTCTCATTTCCTTTTTCTCAGGCCTCACCTTTTTGCCATATTTCCTGACCAGACTAGCCTGAGGGATTATGCCCTTTACATGATCTAAAGGGCATAATCCCTTTAGTTACCGATGCTATCACACACCTCAGAGACCTGTGCCCTGGTTGTTCCTGTGGGCAGAAGCCACTGTGCATACCTCCTGGCCAGATTAAACAACAGCCAACCATTTCAGGACTTGACAGTTACTTTGAATCCCTGCTACTCTGGAGCAGATAGCAATGCATTCCTATTGAAATCAACATATACTCCAGATTTGAGTTTTCCTTCTCTGGTTTTGAAACCTTGAGCATCATCACCATTCAAGACATACTGAATGCCAGACAGACCTAAATGGTATCTTACAGAGCATCATTTCAGGTCAAGGTAATTTTTGTGTCAAAGAAGGGATGACAACTGATTTATGATTATTAAATTTGCTGATTTTATTATTTTATTCACACCCCTGAAAGTGCTGGCCTAAAAAAAGTGGTGAATGTCGATGTTGAAGCTAAGGTACCAGTCTCAGGGAACACCTTGCACATAGGATTTTTTTTAAGATTTTATTTATTTATTTATTAGATAGGGAAGGGAGGGAGAAAGAGAGAGAGAGAGAAACATCAGTGTGCAGTTGCTGGGGGCCATAGCCTGCCACCCAGGCATGTGCCCTGACTGGGAATCGAACCTGCGATGCTTTGGTTCACAGCCCGTGCTCAGCCCACTGAGCTACGCCAGCCAGGGTGCACATAGGATCTTACAAGCTGTGGTTTATGTACTTAATCGATAGCAAATGTAAATGTGTCCTGAACAGCTCAAATATGCTAGTTTGAGAGTCAAAGAGGTAAAAATAGAATTATTGCTTCATATCATCACTCCCTTCACTTGGCGTTTCTCTTCCTTGAAAATTATGATCGGCAAGATTAGAAATCCTAGTCTACAGATTAGGGAGTATACTTCTTCCAAAAGACATAGTAAGAATTCCACTAAGTAGAAACTGTTATCCTGTTGAACTATAAGACATAATAAGGGTACTGGCACTACCTAGGAAATCAACCCTCATTATTTTAAAAAGCTAATTGTTACTGAAAAATCCATGAAGGAAAAGTATGCCTAAGGTCCAATGGATTTACCTAGAATATAGCCAGGGATTGCTATAAACTACAAAATTTATTGATTAACAGAGTAAGAGCAACCAAAGTTTTTAAATACTTAAGAAACTCAGTGGCACCTTACAAGGTAAGCAACTCAAAACATATGAATATCTAGCCAAATATGGTGAAAATCTCAAGTGGAAATTAGATAGAATGGGTGAAGGACATAGAAAATTACACACACACCACACACACACACACACACACACACACACACACACACACACACACAGAGACAAATTTTTGGTCCAGACCAGCAGAAGAAGCATAAGGACAGTATTTGGTTTGCTAACACTACTTATCCAACCTCATTTTGGGAGATTGCAATTACTCATCACCTTGAATAATTAGACAAGTATCTCCATTATCAGAGAAGTAAGAAGATATTAATCTTATATAAAATATAATTATGTGATTGGCTGTCATTGGCACAAACAATGAGCCACACCATGCCCAAATTTGGTATCACTTCGAATCTGCTTGACTTCTCCCACTAGCCCAACTCCTAAACTGTCTGCTTCCTGGCCAGAGTGAAGCTTACACAATTTATGACTCTTTTAGTGGTTATTAAAAGTACCAGTCTACGTTGTTAGCATTGCTTCTAACACAGGCAAAAGAGTCCCATTCTTCTCATCTACTGACAAGAGAAACCTACAACCAGGCTCTGCTGGACTGTGCCCTTTGAAGATTTTGCTTTACCAGGGGCCCTCTTGTGGGACCGAGAGACAACCTGATAGTTGGAGAAAGTTAACTTTCTGTGGGATAGACTTTGCCTAATAGGAAATGAGAGATGGGAAGAAGTAACAAAGAAATAACTTGCCATCTCAAGCCTAAAGATATTATATATCCTACGTGATACAATTCCCAGTTAAGTGAGAACTCCTTATTCTCTGAATAATAGTTTGAGTACTGGCTACTTTGTTATGCATGTAATTCCACTGTGAAGAAGCATGGTTAAAGCAGAAGAAAGAACCAGCAGGTGTTAGGTGTTGGTCTTTCTTGCAGGATTGACTAGCACTGTCATGGGCTGCATTATGTGTCCCCTAGATTTCCATGTTAAAGTCCTAATCCTCATTACTCAGAATGAGACTGTATTTTTAGATAAGGCCCTTAAAGAGGAAGGTAAGTTAAAATGAAATCACTAAGGTATGCCCTGATTGAACGTGACTGATGTTCTCATTAAAAGTAGAGATTAGGACACAGTCACGCAGAGAGGGGAGATTGTGTTAACACAGGGAGAAAATGGTCATTTACAAGCCAAAGAGAAAGAACCTTAGAAGAAATCAACTATGATCTCAAGCTTCTAGCCTGCAAAAGTATGAGAAGCATTTTTGTTTTTTAAGCTACTAGTCCGTGGTACTTAGTTTTGGTAGTTCTAGCAAACTAATATTAATGGTTCTTGCTTTCTTCCCTGAGATTGTGTCACATATCCTGTGGGTTGTTCAATCAACTGTATTGGGTATATTATCTTCCTATGCATGTGTATGGTGTAGCATTTTAGAAACTCAGTTCAATTCACTATGGAGAAATGAAAAAGAGATTTATTTTGGCCTCTGCTAAAACAGTTACATCCTGTCATTGAAACATTCAATGCAGAAGATGTTTTTGAATCCTTCTTGGCCTACCAACACTTCAATTCTGCATGCTGTGCTTAGAGTTCAGAGTATTTGTTTTAATGTCCAGGATTTTGCAAATTAAATTTTGTTGCCTAACGCAGCTCTTCTCAGAATTGTGTAGTTAGGCTAGAAGTCTCTATTTTCTTTAAAAATTTTTCAATTTAAAGTCACATTTTATACTCCATTGGTTGCTACCTTTAAAGGTTTCTTAATTTAATTACTGTCTTAGTTTAAGCTGCTATAACAAAAAGCACCATAGACTAGGTAGCTTAGAAATACCAGACACGTATTGCTAATAAATACTTCTGGAGGCTGGGAAGTCCAAGATCATGGAGGCAGCATGGTAGTGTTTTGATGAGGGTCCTCCTCCTGGTTCATAGCTGGCATCTTCTCACTGTGTACTCACAAGATGGAAGGGACTAGAGAGCTCTGTGCAATGCTTTCATAAGGACACCAATCCCATTAATAAGGGTGCCACCCAAAGACTCCACTTCCTAACACCATCACTTTGGGGGTAGGATTTCAAGATATGAATGTTGAGGGAATGTTAACATTCAGACTAGCAATTATTATGCTTATGTTTTAAACAGTAGAAGCAGGGAGTCTATTCAACCAGAAATAAATTTAATCAGAAATAAGGCACACATAGCAAAATTCAACTTAATTACATAAAAAATTTTTCATAAAATTGTAGTTATTTTGTTTTGGTTAATATCAATCATTAGTTGATTTTAATCTTGCCATCTGAGAAGTTTAACATATAATGGAATAGCTATTCCCTTTCCAATTTCTCTAAAGAGACTGAATTAATACTTGTTTTTCATATGCAAGAAACAGAAATATTCAAAATCATTTTACTGATCTTAGAAATACACTTATACTAGTGGATTTAATAAAAATGTTTTTCTGTTGTTAATAATGATGACAATGTTTCTCCCAGTAAAAGTAATTTTTTACACTAAAGGCTGACCTAACATCCTTTTTGTTATCATTGTTCACTTTCACAGTTCATTCAAAGTTGCAGGCACTACTCAGTTTCAGACCAAAGCAGTTCAGCCAGGAAACTGTACATCCTGTTAAGTCACTCTTTCTCAGCCATTGCTTCTGCAGGCTTTCTGCTCTCCACGTGTTTGCAATTTTACTAAAATGAGCCCTGTCATGTCATCAGCATGGTATCTTTATAAAAGGAGCTTCAAATACCCCTTGCAGGTTCATCTTAACCAGTAAAGGGCAACATCCTTACTACATATCTTGCCTCAGATGGTACTCAGATGTTGGTGAAATGGCCTTTGAAAGAGAATTCTTGAGTTGTGATGAAAGCAGGGGATCTTGACCTGGTTTGTGTGAGCAGAGAATTTCCTGTTGACTATTACTTAGAGGCAGAGTATTTGGAAGGATGTTGGTCAATAGAGCAAGTCTAGAGTACTTGAGAGGAATTGTTCACACTTTTCACAGATTAGGTAGTAAGTGTAAGCACTCATACTCTTACCTAATCCACATAATTTTATACCGGTCCTTAAAATATTAAAGTGATTCAACATTATACACAAAAGGAAAACATCTTTTGTTGGAAACCCTGAAAACTGTAAAATTGAAATTGAGAATATTGGCAGAAATAATGACAATAATTCTTGGCAGTAATTCTAATTACTGAAATTAAAAATGGACAAGTATCTGAACAATGATAGAGATCTTCACTGTAAACTTTATAATAAAATTATCCCGATTAAGTAATTATGGCAATATAAAAAGAAACATGGAAAAAAGACATTTTTTACTGCATTGTTTACAGTCTATAAATTCAAGAGATTTACTTTGGCTTCCTTAAGAAAATGTTTTCTAAATAAAGGGAAAATCTTGATTAAAATATTTTTACTATTAATGGGAAGCAAAATGGCCTTAAAGTCAAACTGAAAAATCAAAACATAAACCACATAAAAGTAAAGGATAAAATTATCTTGCATCTCTAGCTTCATAGTATCAGTAATAAATTGGAGAATAATTATTCTGATAATTATCTGATTTGGGATGCATGCAAATTGCATTTATTGTAGTGAAAGAAAGAAAGTAGAACTCCTGGCCCTTCTACCTGATTTGTTTCTAATTAGTTTTGTAGTTTGTGGTGATTATGTTGTTACCTTGGTCACAAAAAAGATTTTTAACCAAATCTTTCAGTGAACTTTATTTTAATTCAGTCATACATTTCATTTGGCCCTCACTTTGGTTTATTTACCCATTTTAATTTTTTTAGCTGTATCAATTATGTATTCTGTATAGTCAAGAAGACTTAGATAATAAGATTTATGAGGAAGAATACTGCCTGAGGTAACATGAAAAATTGAAGGATTTAAACCTCAGAGATTCAGGGGTCAGAAAGTAGGAATAATTAAGCTTTGGAGAAGCTCTTATGACTTAAATCCTTTTACTAAGTGCCATCCAAGGCAAAATTTTACTCTATTATAACATAAAGACTATTAATTAAAATAACATTTTTGTGTTCCTACTGAAAAATCAACACCTGTTTCTTCTAAGTCATAAGTAAGAAAAAATGCCCAGTTATCATGTTTAAGTCCTTTCTCTGTGCCAAGAAATATATTGAATGTTTTTATATAAATAATACTTTAAGAAAAACATTTTCCTAATCATTTACCACTGTTCTTACTGCCTATGTAGTAAAATATATATACAATAAAACTTATCATCTTAAATATCATTGAATAATGTTCAGCAGTGTTAAATACATTCACATTACTTTATAATGGATTTTCATAATTCTTTTCTGTTTTTTAATTTTTAAAAGATTGTATTTATTTATTTTTAGACAGAGGAGAAGGGAGGGAGAAAGAGAAGGCAAGAAACATCAATGTGTGGTTGCCTCTCACATACCCACTACTGGGGACCTGGCCCACAACCCAGGCATGTGCCCTTACTGGGAATAGAACTGGTGATGCTGTGGTTTGCAGACCAGCACTCAATCCACTAAACCACACCAGCTAGGGCAATTTTCATAATTTTTTTTTCATTTTGCAAAACTGAAACTTTATACCCATTAATGCTTCATTCCCCTTTCTCCCCAGTCACTGTAAATCATCATTCTACTTTCTGTCTCTATGAATTTAAATATACTAGGTATCTATATCTAGGTATCAAGAGTTCTTATATTTAGATATCAGGTGGAATGATACAGTATTGTGTGTGTGACTGGACTATATTAAGCACATTGTCCTCAAGTTTCACCCATGTTGTAGCATGTGCCAAAATTTCCTTTCTGAGGCTGAATAACATTCCATTGTATATAATATATACATTTTGTTTATCCATTAATTCTCGAATGGACACTTGGTTGTTGTAAATGCTAAGAAAAATGTACAAACATATGTTCAAGGTCCTGCTTTCATTTCTTTTTGGTATCTACCCAGGAGTGGAATCGCTAGATCATATGCTAAGTTTCTTTTTAACTTTTTCAGAAAACAACATATAGCGTTCCATGATGGCTATGCCATTTTTACATTCTGCCAATAGTACATAAAAATTCTAATTTCCCCATACCCCTACCAACTTGTGTTATTTTCTGGATTTGTGTGTGTGTGTCTATGTTCTCTGTTTTCTTTTGCTACATAGTAACTATCCTAATGAGGGTGAGATAGCATCTCATTGTAGTTTTAATTTTTATTTCCTTAATGACTACCAAAGTTGAGCATCTTCTGTGTGCTTGTTAGCTATTTTTATATCTCCTTAGGAGATATACATTTTCAAGCCCTTTGCCCATTTTTTAAAATGAGGTTGTTTTGTTGCTGCTGTTGAATTGTAGGAGTCTCTTATATATTCTTAGTATAATGCTTATCAGATGTATGATTTGCAAATTTCTTCTTCTGTCCCATAGATTTCATTTCCATGCTGTTGATGTGTCACTTGATGCACAGAAGGTTTAAATTTTTATGTAGTCCAATTTTATCTATTTTTGCTGAGCTAAGATACAAGAATTTTGACTTACTAGAGTTGTGATAAGAGCATGAGAATAAGTGTGTTATGATTCTTGTTATAAATGTAAGAGAAAGACTAATTCCATGACAGGTTTTTTTTTTTTTGTAATAACAGCCAATATGAAGAATATGTCTAAAACATAAGTTCAAAGGGAGAGGGAACCATTCTTAGATACAAATAATGTGTTTGTTGAGTAAATCATTGAATAGCAAGAAGGTGATTTAATTTTAATTGATATTGGGTGTTTGCTTTCCTACACTTTTCTAATGTTTCTTTTGTTATCAGATTTCTTTGCCTGTTCATTTGGCTTGCTCCTATGGTGTTTACTGGACATGCTATGGCTTGTAAGCTGGCTTTGATTTTCTCAGCTGCAAAGGCCACAAGACATCACCTCATCTAAATTTTCTTCTTTGATCTAGACTAAGTCTAGATAAATTATTGATTCAGCTGAATCAATAATCAGCTGATTCAGCTGATTAGTTGATAAATTATTTATTCAGCTGAACAATTTTGCTATTGAAAATTTTTGTTAACTTTGATTAATAAGGAAAAATTGGTTACTATAATAAAAACTGGTTCCTAATTTTACAGGATACAATGTATTTTAAATATCGTGCTCAATATATATTAAATCAATTATAATTGCTTGAATAACACTGGAACCAGAAGTGGAATGACTGGGTCATAAGTCAGATTTTTTTTATTTTTTTATTTTTTGAGGTAAACTCACACTGCTTTTCACAGTGGCTGCATCAGTGTGCATTCCTACCATGAGGGTTCCCTTTCTCCACATCCCTACCAGCACCTGTGGTTTGTTGATTTATTTATTGATAATAGCCATTCTGACAAGCATGAGGTGATATTTCACTGTAGTTTTAATTTGCATCTCTCTGATGATTAGTGATGGTGAGCTATCATATATCTGTTGGACATTTGTATGTCCAGTTGGGAGAAGTATCTATTCAGGTCATTTTCTTATTTATTAATTGGGTTTTTTTTTTTTGGTGTTGACTTGTATAAGCTCTTTATAAATTATGGATGTTAACCCCTTATCAGATGCACCATTGGCAAATATGTTCTCCCATTCAGTGAGTTGTCTTTTCATTTTGCTAATGGTTTCTTTTTCTGTGCAAAAATTTTTTGGTTGATGTAGTCCTATTTGTTTATTTTTTCTTTTGTTTACTTTGACTGAGGAGATATATCACGAACAATATTGCTATGGATAATGTTCAAAATTTTACTGCCTACCATTTTGAGTTTATTCTAGTGTATGGTATAAAAAAGTAGCCTAATATCATTTTTTGCATGTATCTGTCCAATTTTTCAAACATTTAATGAATGGACTATCATTAACACATTGTGTTTTTGCCTTCTTTGTCAAATATTATTTGACCATAATGGTGTGCATGTATTTCTGGGCTCCCTATTCTGTTCCATTAATCTATATCTGAAGACTATAGATTATTGCAACCACTATGGAGACCAGTATGGGTTTATCTCAAGAAACTAGAAATGGAACTGCCTTGTGACCCAGCAATTCACTTTTGGGAATATATCCAAAGAAACCTAAAACACTAATTTGAAAGACTGTATATGCTCCTAGGTTCATAGCAGCATTATCTATAATAGCCAAGATTTGGAATCAGCCCAGGTGTCCATCCATAGATGAGTAGATGAGAAAGCTGTAGTACTTTTACACAATATACTACTGCTCAGCTGTAAAAAGAAGGATATGTTACCCTTTGCGACAGCATAGGTGGACCTGGAGAACATTTTGCTATGGGAAATAGGCCAGCCAGAGAAAGACAGGAACCATATGATTTCACTCATATGTGAACCTAGTGAATAAAATAAACTAACAAACAAAGAAAAAGGCTCATAGAGAACAGACTGATAGCTGTCAGAGGAGAAGAGGTTGGGGGTTTGCTGATAAAGGTGAAAGGGCTAAGAAAAAACCCTCATAGACACAGAGAATAGTACAGTGATTACTAAAAGAAAATACTGGAGATGTGGGGAAGAAGACGGTAAAGGGGGATAAATAGTTGTGGAAGGAGACTTGACTTGGGGTGGTGCACACACAATACAATATACATGTGGCACATTATAGGACTGTAAACCTGAAACCTATAAATTTTATTAACCAGTGTCACCCCCAATACATTCAAAGAAAAATAATAAATACATAAATAAATAAATGCAAATTTATATTCCTACCTCAATACAAAAAAAAAATAGCCTAAAACAAGAATGCTGATATCTCATCCTAGTCAAGGTAAATAATCAACTGAGAGACCCTTGGGTTAAATGAAGACAAATATTTTGTAAATGAAGTATAATTGGCAACAATTTTTCATTCTGTTAATTCTTTTCATAAAGATTTCAGATACAAAAATGTGACAAGTTGGTCTTGAAGTTTTCAAGACTTTCTTTTAATATCTATGACAATCACTAGTCTGAATTTTTATATCCTAAAGATAGGGCTCATATATTTAATCTTCTTTATATAATACTTTAATTTTGTTCTATTGTAACTGTAATAAATAAAAATTTTATAACACACCTTACTTAATATTTTACTAACCCAATACAATTTTAATTTTCTTTCAAATTCACATAAGAACAATGTTAAAATGTTTGAGATTCAAAGTAAAATATTACAAAGTATTGAGATTTCTGGTTAAAGAGGAGGGAAATGATTGAAATAAAAATAGCACAGCTGGATGTAGAATGTTCTCCCATTAGGCTGGCATTAACACTAAATAACTGCTAATGAAGTGTTATTGTTTCAAATATAATTAATAACAAATAGTCCTGCTCTGTGTATTAATAAACCATGTCAATTGGCATAGCTTTGGGAGATGAAAAACAAACAACCTTAAAAACAAACATAGTTTTAATGAGCCATATTGAATAAGGGCATCAAATATTTCTATGACATCTAATCCAACTCTACCTGAGTATGAGAGATCTAAGCACAATTGGTGAAAACATGTGGTAAATCTAAGGCACAATTTCTAAAAAATATGCTGATTTTCCATTTGATTATGCTTTCTGTGCAATATTAAATATCTGAGGGAAAATTAAATGCTTTGGCCCAGGTTCTCTGAGAAACCAATACTGAGATGAGAATAAATGATCAAATAATTTATTAGGAGATGCTTATGAGAGACACTGGAAGAAGACGGTTAAGGCTGGGAGAGCTGCGAAGTACAAGTATGATGTAAAGTGAAGGAAAGGGAAAGAAGAAAGAAAAATAATGTGGAAGCAATGTAGACTCTAGGGCAAATTTAAGAAGCGTCCCTCAAGACTGTCAGGGAGATGGCAAGCTAAAGTTGCACCCTGGACTCTGAGTCTCAGAGCATTCCTGTATCCCCCAGAAATGACTCTGCTTTTCGGTTGAGAATTGACTGAATTAACAATTTAAAGTGACAATTGAGTCTATTACTAAAAGCCAGCTTGCTATACGACTTACTTCTTTGAAAATAACTTAGTTTCAAGTCATTGGTATTTGCCTTACAGTATACATTTTCACAAAATTTGCTTGTCTTCTTTCAAACTGTGCTATAGCTGCTTATATTTACAAAAGCCAGAGCAATTGATATTTCATTCATTGGTTTATTCTTATTTTTTAAAAAAATTTAATGTTGGTTTCCAGAACATTTTTCTTTTGACTTCCTATTTTCTTCATTTATCAAGAAGTTATTTTAAATTATTTTATAGAGAGATTTTTACATTTTTCTCTATTATAATTTTAAAAATTAAGCTGTAAAATCTTTGTATTTTAAAAATATTAATCCTAGATTCCTGTGAAGAAAATCACTTCTGCTTTTCTTTTTACCAAGGGCTTGTTCATCTCCTCATTTCTATCTGTTTCTTTATATTATAGTTAAAATAAATTCAATCCCTCAAAAGTAAGAATACCAAGGATGCACCCATTATAAACAAGACTTTAGTAAACAAAACTATGCACCCATCATAAAGTAAGAACTTGAAATAAAAACACTGAATAAGTAACAATTTATGAGCCCAAGGTAATCTTATCTATATGGAAAAGAGATATGTAAAATATTATAAAATAATGTGATACCCTTTAACTGGTATACTTACCAAAATAAGAGAGATGATGAAAGAAGATATGATAAATCTGCATTGAGTTGAAGGGTGGAAACTTCATAGAGAAGGAGTTATTAAAGAAAAAATAGCATATATCCTGATATATGTAATGACTAGAAAATGTGTCTTCGAATACATAACTGTTTAAAGGCCTAATTATTTTAAAACCTATTAACAATAAAAGGAAGAGAGGAATAATAATAATATTAATAATAAAACAGAGTGCCCATTCATGACATACTTGCATTCCCTAGATTCTACATAAAGAAATGTTAGACTGATTGAAAAAACAGTAAATATTTTCCTTTTAAGAGGTTAAGTGAAAAATATTTACATCTTCCACTGATGTTACCATTTCTCAAAATGTTTTCTGAACATCTATGCAATATTTTTTTCAGAGATGGTTTATAAAATAAATGAAGAAACCTTCCTCAATTAACCTTCCTTGATCAGCTTGTTTTCTTTTTGCCTCAAAATATTACTAGATTGATGTATGTATTCACTCAATACTGTTCCAAATAGAGTCTGAATATTTTAATCATTCACACCTAAAAGCTAAAAAAAGAACATAGATGCTAAAATCGTCAAGAAAATATTAGCAAACCGAGTACAGCAATGCATGAAAAAGATCATACATCATGATCAAGTGGGGTTTATTCCAGGAATGCAAGGTTGGTACAACATTCACAAATCACTATATATGAATCACTGCATAAACAAAATGAAGGGTAAAAGCCACATGATCATATCAATAGATGCAGAATAAGTATTTGAGAAAACCCAGCATTGATTTATGATAAAAACTCTCAGCAAAGTGGGAATGGAGGGAATATAACTAAACATAATAAAGGCCACATATGATAAACCCCTTGCCAGTATTATACTAAATGGGTAAAAACTACAGGAATTCTCCTTAAGATCCAGAACAAGACAGGAATGTCCATTTTTACCACTCTTATTCAACATAGTACAGGAGGTCTTAGCCACAGCAATCAGACAAGAGGAAGAAATAAAAGACATCCAAATTAGAAAGGAAGAAGTTAAACTATCTTTATTTGGAGATGATATGATACTGTACATAAAACCCCAAAGATTCCACCAAGAAACTACTATAACTAATGAATGATTTAAGCAAAATAGCAGTATACAAAATTAATATCCAAAAATTAGTTGGATATTTGCATGCCCATAACAAACTAACAGAAGGGGAAATTAATAAATAATCCCATTCACAATTGCTTCAAAAAGAAAAAAAAATATCTAGGAATAAACCTAACCAAGGATGTGAAAGGTCTGTACATGGAAAATTATAAGACACTGAAGAAAGAAATTGAAAAAGATACAAATAAGTTGCAGCACATACTGTGTGTTCATGGATAGGAAGAATTAACATCATTAAAAGGTCCATACTACCCGAAGCAATCTACGGATTCAATATAATTCCCATCAAGAGTCCAATGATGTATTTCACTGAACTGGAATAAATATTTCAAAAATTTATATGAAGCCACAATAGCCCCACATAGCAAAAGGGATTCTCAGAGAGAAGAACAGAGTTGCAGGAATCATGCTACCTAATGTGAAACTATACTATATGGCCAGAGTAACCAAAACAGTGTGGTACTGGCATAAAAACAGACACATAGGTGAATGGAACAGACTAGAGAGCCCAGAAATAAACCCATAACTTTATAGTACCTTAATATTTGACAGAGGAAGCAAGCACATGCAATAATTGGTGTTGGGGAAATTGGACAGATGTGTGCAGAAAAATGACAATAGACCACATTCTCATACCACACACATAATAAATTCAAAATGGATTAAAGACTTAAATTTTAGAGCCAAAACCACAAAAATCATAGAAGAAAACATAGGCAGTAAAATCTTGGACATAGCTTGTAGCAATATTTTATCAGATATATCTCCCTAGGCAAGGTAAACAAAAGAAAATTTAAATAAAAGGCACTACATCAAGCTAAAAAGTTTTTGCACAGCAAAGGAAAAGATGAACAAAATAAAAAGACAACATGGAATAGGAGGACACTCATCGGTATATTTGATAAGGTGTATATTTTTGGATATTAATATCCAAAATTTATAAAGAACTTATAAAATGCAACACCAAAATCCAAACAACCCAATTAAAAAGGACCTGAATAGAAACTTCTCCATTGAGGTTGTACAGATGGACAGTGGATATATGAAAAGATGATCAATATCACTGATCATCAGAGAGATGCAAATTAAAACCACAAGATGATTTCATATCATACCTGTCAGAATAAATATTAGTCACAAATCAACAAATCCTGCTGGTGAGGATGTGGAGAAAGAGAACCCTTTTGCACTCCTGGTGGGAATGCAGATTGGTGCAGCCACTGTGGAAAACAGTATGGAGATACCTCAAAAATTTCAAAATGGATCTGCCTTTTGACCCAGCAGTCCCACACTTGGGAATATATCTAATGGCACACAAAACACTAACTTGAAATAATATTACCACTCCGACATTTAATGCAACATTATTTATAATTGCCAAGATTTGGAAGCAGATCAAGTGTCCATCAGTAGATGAGTGGATAAAACAACTATGGGACATTTACACAATGAATTTCTACTAAGCTATAAAAAAGAAGAAAATTTTATCCTTTGTGACAGCATGGATGGACCTGGAGAACATTATGCCAAGTGAAATAAGCCAGTCAGAGAAAAACAAATACCTTATGGTTTCACTCATATGTGGAATTTAATGAACAAACTGAACTAACAAGGAAAATAGGGACAGACTCATAGATGGAGAGCAGGATGACAGCAAGGGGTGGTGAGGTGAGACGGGTGGAGGGAATGAGCAAAAAGGAAAAAGGACTCATGGACATGGACAATAGTGTGGTAATTATGGGGGGCAGGAGAGGTATATAAAGGGACTAAATAATAATACAAAGAAAATATGACAAAACATTTAAAAAAGCTAAAAAGCTTTTACCATTTAAAAGAAACCACAATGTGTGAAAAGTTGTGAACATATCTCCACAGTGGAGTTTACATACTCACACACACACACATGTTATTTCCCTCTCTACAATGTCAATTTTACAATGGCCAAGAATCTATCATGTTGACTGTATATCCAGATTTTTTGAGAAAAACACTTGACACATGTTAAGCACACTGTAAATATTCATGGCTCTGAAATGTACCTGAATATTGAGGTAGAGTTTTAAAAAAAAATTGGTAGGGGCAGATTATCAGACCGGAATTGTGTTAGATTGGCATGATCTTGCACACATTTAGAAAGATTTCTGTTTCCTAAAATTAACACTATGCAAAACATAGCATTTAACTTCATTATTTTAGCTTCTCTTTTTATCACAATAGAAATAGAATTTGATTAAATAAGTATTGAAATATGTGCACTTTCCCCCACCCCCTGCCAAAATATCTAGGATGCTTACATTCCAGTAAATTGGAGAATCACTAGTAGATTATTATGTCCATTTAAAAAAATTATCATATTTGAGTTGTAACCATTTATATATCCTTAATCTTATCCTAGAAGTCTATTTTTCTTTATTGAATAATGATTTTTGAGTGCCTTGAATTATAAGAACACACTATAATTGAGGCTTTTATATCTAATTGATATTAATTGCATACTGATACACCATTACCTTATTGGCAGCTTACCACCTGAAGTCCTTTGAAATAACATCCATATTACCCTCTCAGATAACATGTGGTTTATTAATGATCCAGATTACCTATAAGTACACAAACTCAAATTTCTTTAGTAAACTCAAGAAAAGTAATATATTTACTGATGATAAAGTGTCATCTGCATGTGAACCATTTCTTGACATTGTTATTGTGTTTGTAATTTGGGCATTTTTGCACCTATATCTATCATAAATTTCCTCTGGATATATGGTGATGGAGGGGTATAAGAAAGTGAGGAAAATACATCTTAACATTTCAATCAGTTACCTGTTGCTCACACAATTTTTGCCTCTTTTGGCTCCTCCTTGACATCATTTCCTGCATATGAAGCACACATGAAAAACTGAAAAGAAGCCCTTTACATAGAAGAGCTTCTATACAAAGAATCTCTTTGATAATTGTATCTAGACCATGCAGGAGAAGAAAAGTTGAAAGAAAGACACACAGGCCCACTTACACATAGACTCATACAATGACTTACACTAACACAACCCGCAGGCTCTATTTTCCCCAATTTTGCTTTGTGCTTCGGTGTCTTGTGAGAGTTTGAGATCTTTCTGGCCAAATGTCCAAGGGTTCCCATATGTTTTATGTACGAGATTGATTCTCACCAAGACCATGCAATATGGCCTTGCATTACTTATCTTTGTTACTATAAAACAGAATCCAAGCTCTTTCCTAATTTGATTTAGATCCTAAAGTCCTCTTCAATTAATTTGATGTGCATTAATTTGTGTATTAGCTCTAATCACTTCATTTTCCTAACCACCGGCTCCCCAGGGTGTATGGTCAGATGGTGGGGCATAGGTCATGGCAGGGTTATAGTTCTTCCCCAAGCGTTTTGAGCTCCTGTCTCTTCTTGAGTTACCAATATGTACTATACTCTGTGATACTGTAACAAGTAGTTACATAATTGTGCAACAGCTTTAAAAATTATAGTTTTATTTTTTTAATTCCACCCATCCTGTAGAAGTAACTGAGTAGATTTCTAACATAGTCTTGTTTGTTTGTTTTAGCAATAATCTCAATAACTGTGCTTAAAATAAATATGCTGCCTGATATTAGACTTCAGTGTTTTGTCAGATCTGTATTTAATGTGTGCTAGCTCCGACAGCTGCTTTTGTCAGTGCTCCGCACTCTTTTCTCTCTGGCTCTCAAAATCTCAACTGGATTTTGACTTTGTATTAAAGACCTTTCCTTGTACCACAGCAGGGTTTTTGTTAATTTTTATGCCAAATCAGAATTTATTAATAGATATTTTGGTTAAGTAACTTTAAGAGTATGATCAGTTGCTTAGCAGTTCTCATACTTTCTTCTTGGGTTGGTAAATTCTTTGTGTTTTAGTAAGGTTGATATGAAATAGAGTAGTCTTTATAAATATAGCTATTGTTTCTTTTGTCTAACTCAATCTAGTTTGTATATGGAATTCTTTCTATGGTCTGTGGATACTTTTATACTTTCATAATAGTTTTGAAGGCCTCCAAATTCCTGTTGTCAGATTTCTTAAACCTTGCCCTCTTTAACATGCTTTTTGAGCTACAAAAATTTACCTAATGCTTTTCTTTTATTTTAAAATGTTTTTGAGATAGCCTCAATTTTATTTTTATCAGATTAGAAATCTGATAATAGCTATTTGCAAATCTATAGTTTAGGAAACCACATATATCTTTCTGTCTCTTTTTTTTCTCATGGAAAGAATAACACCCACATAGCATAAATATTTGACTTGGTTTACAGGTGTTAATTTATATCAACACATTTATTTTTTTGTCCGGTGTTTATCTTTTTTATTTCTAATTGACATGATATGTTTTCTTTTTATTAAATCATTTTTATTGTTATTCTGTTACAGTTGTCCCCGTTGTTCCCCTTTGCCTCCTCTGCCCATCCCACTCCCTGCTCTCACAGTCAGCTTTCAGCTGTTGCCCATATCCGTGGGTCATCCGTGCATGTTCTTTAGTTCCTTCCCCTTCTTTCCACCATTGTCCCCTCTCCTCTTCCCCTCTGATCACTTTATGTCTGTTCCATGTTTCTATGCCTGTGATTCTATTTGTTTGTTAGCGTTTATGTTTCATTAGATTCATATATACTTGAGATCAAATGGTATTTTTCTTTCACTGACTGGCTTATTTCATTTAATATAATATTCTCCAGTTCCATCCATGCTGTTGCTAAAGGTCGGAGTTCCTTCTTCCCTTCTGCTATGCAGTATTTCATTGTATCACAGTTTTTTGATCCACTTATTTACTGATGGGCCATCCAGTCTAAGGCTTTTGTGTGCCAGAAGTTTTTTTGATTACTACTTCAACTTTGCTTGTTATTATTGGTCTGTTCAGGCTTTCTGCTTCTTCTTGATTCAGGCTGGGGAGATTGTATGTTTCTAGAAATTTGTTCATTTCTCTTAAGTTGTCCAATTTCTTGGTGCATACTTGTCTATAGTAATTTCTTATAATCCTTTGTATTTCTGTGGTATTGATTGTAAGATCTCCTCTTTCATTTCTGATTTTATTTATTTGAGTCTTCTCTCTTTTTATCTTGATAAGTCTGGTTAAAGATTTGTCAATTTTATTTATCTTTTCAAAGAACCAGAGTCTGGATTCCAGCTTCTGGAAAACTATTCTTTTAGTCTCTATGTCATTTAATTTTGCCCTAAACTTGATTATTTCCTTCCTTCTACTCACTTTGTGCATTATTTGTTGTTGCTCCTCTAGTTCTTTTAGATGTAGGGTTAGGTTGCTTATTTGAGATTTTTCTATCTTCTTTGGATGGCCCTGTATTGAACTTCCCTCTCAGCACTTCCCTCACTGTGTCCCATAGGTTTTGTGTTGTTGTGTGTTCATTTTCATTTGTTTCCAGATGCTTTTTGATTTTTCCCTTGTTTTCATTGTTGACCCATTCATTATTTAATAACATGTTATTCAGTCTGTCCATGTATTTCAATGTTCTTAAGTTTTTTTTCCTTGAGGTTGGATTCTACTTTCAAGTCATTGTGATCTGAGATGCTTGATATGATTTCAATTTTCTTGAATTTGCTGATGCTTGTTTTGTGTCTTACCATGTGGTCTATATTTGAAAATATTCCATGTGCATTTGAAAAAGATGTTTATTTTGCTTCTTTGGAGGGGGAAAGTTCTCTATATATCAATTAAATCCATTTGATTTAGAGTGTCATTCAGTGCCACAATATCCTTTTTGATTCCTTGTTTTGAAGACCTATCCATTGTTTATAATAGGGTGTTAAAATCCCCTGCAGGGATTGTGTTGTTGTCAATATCTTTCTTGAAGTCCTCCTAGATATTCTTCATGTATTCAGGTGCTCCTATATGGGGTAATCATGTATATAAGCATTGTATCCTCCTGATGGACTATTCTTTTTATAGTGAACTTATTTGTCCTTTTCTGTGGCTCTTGTTTTGAAGTCTCTTTTGTCTGATATAAGTACATCTATACTTTCTTAGTAACCTCTTTAAACATGGCCATTCTTATAATATATTATATATTTTTAAGCCCCATGTTATCTAATAGAAAGAAAATTCTATCATTTTTTTCTTATAAACAGAGTATATTAAGTCATGATGTGAAAGCAGAATGTCACTCAGCATTTTCATTTCAGCATGAATAAAACTGTTGCTTCTTTTTAATAATAGAAAATGATAATTACAACAGAAAAGATTTTATAACTTTTAAGAAAATAAATCAATGATTTCTCTCTTATTCTAAAATCAGTTTAAAGAAAAGTGGAAGAAAATCAAACATTGAGATAGTAATTAGGAATAAGTTAGATATGTCTACATTGTTATGTAGAATTCAAGGGGATAATAGCATTCTGTGGTTTCAAGAAAAATGTTATAGAATAGTTTTTTTTCTGCATGATGCCAACTAGAATACACAACAGAATACCTAGAATGTACCCTGACCTGGGATTGAACTTACAACCTTTTTGTGTAGGAGATGAGACTACAACCAATTGAGCCACCTGGCCAGGGCCATAATCCTTTTCTTCTAATGTACATACTTAAATGAGGTCATACTTAAATGCAAAACATGTGGATCTATAAAATTTATATTTGAAAGTGTAAACAACATAAATTGGCATTGATCAATTTCTACATTGAATAAAACAAATACGTACTACCTACAGGTAAGTAAATAAACAATAAATAGGAAAGTAAGAGATAGATTTAATAAAGGAACCCGGATCATAAGGTACTTTTTTTGAAACAAATAAATTCAAAATAAATGCAAAGGGTCAGTGTGAAAGGTGAATTAATGAAAAAGATATTAAATTTGTGTGTGTTTCTATGCAGGGCGAGGGAGGAATGTATGTGTGTTTGTGTGTTTTATAATTCTGAAATATAACCCTACTGTTTTGCAAAGAATCAATTTCCTTTTTTCATGTTGCTGAAAATATTACAAATTTTTTATTAAAATACCTGAAATTGTGTATCCCTGTTGGTAAATTTATCTTTATACACAACTCTCCCTTTGTATTCACTGGTATGATTGAATTTTAGATCCAACATTGCATTTGCATGTGGAAACAGCTGAATTGATCTTGCCATGCTAATTCTAAGTCTGTAAATATATACCCACCTTTTGTAGAATCAGATGATAATGATGTCAGGGGAAAAAATCAGTAAAATTATCAACTTCCTTTATAGACAGATAACCATGAGTGGCTTTCAGCAAATGGTAATTTCAACTTCATATTTTTACCATGACTGTGTCAAAAGGCTTTTAAGCCAGATCTTACAATGAATCATAAAAAGGTAAATAATCCCAAGAGAAAAGTGCTAGTGTATTATATATTTTCAATTCACCAGTGAGACTAAACCTGAAAATTTGATTTTATGCAAATTTCTTAGGAAACTAAGAAAAGTCAGTAAATAGTATAGCATCTGGAATCTTTCATAAATTTAAAAATTGTAACACTGAAATAAATATAACTAAGGACAAGTGAAATATAATTATGAAAACAGAATGAAAATTCATACAAATAAAGTTTTTCTAAAAAGATTAAATAGATTTTAGATATTTGCAACTTTTCAAAATGAGGCTAATAGCAGAGTCTTTTAAAGTTATAATTTGGTTTAATTTTAGATAAATCTTTACATATTTAGATCTAAATGGAATCTTATATTTTGCCAATAACAGACTTGTCTGCTAATTAAAAAGCTAATGATTCAGATTTCCAAGCACCCACCTTGTCAACATTAACAATAATTTGTTTTCAAAGGCATAAGGAATTCGAACTTTAGCTTAGTATAGTTATAATGTAAATAAATACACACTGAAAACATTAAGGAAACATAGAAAGGAACCTACAAATGTTGAAGCTACAGACATTAAAACATATATAATTGTATATATCTATTTACCTCAATTTTCTCTCGAAACATAATTTTAGCTTCTGCATTTAAATTTCTTACCTTTTTTATATCAGAATTTAAGTTCTTGTGTGGTACTGTGAAAATGTGCTGCTTTAGGGAGTTCACAAGACTTGGCATTTGTGATGCCTCCTGATAGTTTGGGATACATTTTTCAGTCTGGTTTTAATATTAAAAAATAGAATAAATGACATAGTTATGTTTTATTAAGACAAGTACTACCATTTACTTATATAATAGAATAGTATACATAACATGAGCAGAACGTTTCAACATATGTTTTAGTATATTCAAATATAATGGCCAAGCTTTCCCATTTCACACATGGGAAAACAGGACCAGATTTCAGTGATTTTCCCAAGGTCACACAATAAATTGACTATCATGTGCAAGACAAAAATTATCCCTTTGGAAGTTTAAAATGAGATACATTAGTGGTAGAACCAAAGGATACAGGAACAAGTGAGTAACTGTTTAACAATTATAATTGTGAGTTCGTCAGTGCTGATAAATGAAAGAGGAATTTGAAACTTGCTTCAAATGCAAAACTTATGGAATGTGAATAATATACTAGTGATAGTAACGTTCCAGGAGATTACTGGAAAATGAGCACAGGGTTTCGGAAATCAGACTAGAGAAAGACTATGGATACTGTAGACTTTTCTGTCAAAAGGGAGGTAGAAAGAAAGTACTCCAAATGATGAAAATGAATAGAAATTGCCAAGCATTTCAGAAAACATAGATAACCTTTTCTAAAAATATTTCTCAAAATTTGATTTATGCTAGTTTTACAATTATGTCTTAAAATAAGTTCATAAATAAAATTGTGCATCTAACTTGCTGGTTACCCCTAAATCAGGACACCCCACAATAGTAATACATAGTTTTTCTATAATATAGTGTATTTCAAAGTAAATGTTTATGTGAAAAAATTACAGAGATTTTACATTAGTAATTACCTGGAGGTGAATAAGAATAGAAAGAAAAATGATTCACAGTATAGAACAAATGTCTTTTGTCCAAAAAAAAACCAAAAGTTTATTTTTGGATCTTTAATATTTATTTTATGATTGTTATACCATTGAAAATGCAATCACTTTGTCTAATGAGTAAACCATTCAGCTTCCCAAATTTCTGTAAGAATGAAAAAATATATCCTGTTATACCAATCCTTAATACACTCATAAAAATGTTGATATAGTTTCATAACAAGATCTCATTAGTAACTGTTTTTCCATAAAATGTTCATACTCATTTTCAAGTAGAAAAGACTAAAATGGATTTTTAATCCACAGTAGGAAAGTGAATACATGACATGCTCAAAGTACATGCTAACAACGAGCTTGATTATCTTCTGAGACATTCTGTACCTTCTTAAATTATACATTATCAGAAAATCACCAGTCTTGTCATGTTGCAAAGTTGTTTTCTAAGAATAATAGATATCATATTCTAGAGTGAATCATATGTACCTTTTGAAAACATTGTTTCCCAGATTAGCTTTTGTGGATTATTTTTTTATTGCAGAATGTAACCCCCTTTTGGCTTACTGTGTGGCAAAATTCTAATTACTAGAACCAAAGGTTAATCTGGTAAAGCATAAAACCCTATAGAGATTTATTCTTTTTAATGTTGTATTCTTCCTGAAAATAACATGGGAAACTAAAGTGAAGAAGTAAATTAATTTCAATAATGATGTAAATAACATTTCAGAACTTATTTTTGAAAGTGTTAACTTGGTTTTTCTGTTTTTGTTTTTTGAATTCTAAAGATACCTATTAGTAAATACTTTAGTATATGTGGGCATAATGATACTGCAAGAGATTTGATCAAATACAAGGACAAAATAATGAATTAATACATAGTTTTCCTTGAGAATGTCTAAAATGTTCCACAGGAACTTTTTAATGCCTTAACTCATTCACTGTACTTTATGCAGAAAATTTTCTATTGCCATTAAATTCAAGCTCTCTGTATAGCTTCATATCAAAACAAACAGTATATGTTTATAATAATTTGCATAGAGATTTTTGATTGGGTGATTGCTGAAAACAAAGACATATGAAATAAAAAACAAACTGACAGTGACCAGAAGGGAGGATGGAGGAGGGTAATGGGGGAAAGAAGAAGAAAGGTCAAGTCAAGGAACTTGTATAAAGGACCCATGGACATGGATAACAGGTGGGGGGTGGGGGTGGGGAGTATTGAATGTGGGAGAGGAGGGATGAACAGAGCAGGGGAGAGCAATAAGGGGAAAATGGGGACAACTGTAATTGAACAGCAATTTAAAAAATTAAAAAGAAAAGATATATGACTGTACAGACTCTCAAAGTGCTAAACCCTAAATCATAGGATATTTTGTACATTAGTGTTGGGCAACCCTTCCAATTTGCTTCCTTGAGGTTTCAGTTGAAATACTATCACCTATTTAAGGACTTCCTCCATCCTTCAAAATAAATCCAGGCCACTTGTCCTGTTATTATTTCACTCCACTGTCTGTGATTTTCCTTCATAGAACTTATACATACTTATTATATATTGAATATCTCCTTACTACAATTCAAAAGTTACTGTTTTATCATTAAATCTCTGATGGCTGTTACAATTCTCATTATTAAATATTTTTGAATAAAAAATTGATAAATCAGCCTAAATTGTGCCTAACTTTTATAAAATTATATATTGTGTTTAAAAGGGGTTTGTACAAGAGGCGTATCTAACCACCTACCTGACTGGTGATTCTGATCTAATACATCTCTGACAAGTATGTGGTCCAACTAGTCTCTGTTTGAGTATCTTCTGTGATTGGACATGTTGGAACCTTGGCTGCAGCCCAGTCCATTATTACACAGATTTTATACTGCAGTCTTTCCCATTTCAAGCTTAATCTGTCTCCATTTAATGTCCACATATTTGCCTCAGCTTTATGGTTTCAGCCATAAAAGAAAATGCATGCTGCTTTTCACATGAAAACTTTCAAATATTTAAAGACTTCTATCGTATTTCCCTTGAGTGTTATCGTATATATGCAAAACATTCATACTTTCTGACCATTCTTCTCAAAATTGGGTCCATGATCTTCCACATCCAGGTCACTTTTATTGAATGAGCTCTACTTTGTCTGAATTCCTGGATATAAGCTGTGGCCTCTTAAACATGTATTAACCTAATAGTATAAAGCAGTGGGAAATATAGGTGTAGTGGACACCTGCGATGCACCAGCCATACTTTATGACCCCAGCCTCAAGCTACTTAATTTAGTACAGCTGTGGTAGAAAACCTCTGTTACCCTGCTCAGTACCCTACACTAACTGCATGTAACAGGGTCTCTCAGTTCTGCTTTCTCAGATGCTCAAGGCCAGCCAGCTGCACACAAGTGCAAGCCAACAGTTCAGGGCAGTTAAACAGTGGGGGCTGGGAGTTGATGGATCAATGTTCTATCTTTCACTTTCTCTGATTAAAAAGTTAGGCGGATCCTCTAGTTGCTCATTATTGTAATAAGCTCATTATCAAAATTTAATTGGCAGTTTTTATTCTCAAATTCCTCATTTTCTTACTCCTGGTGTCTACTTTCAAAAAAATCCATACTGAAAGCTAGAAAATTCTCAATTATACTGTGATATTACAGCTTGATGCATTCTTTTATATTTTAGGAAACAAAAACTATTGAAATACTATGGACTCACTCTATCTTTAAATATTTAAGTTTATGTTATATTTGCTTTACTAGTTATCCTATACTAAAGTTTTTCATTTTGTGGGGGGGGGGGGAACTAGATCACTACATTTATATTTTTCAAATATGTCATTGTTGATTCAAGAAAATACCAATAAAATATTAACATGTTTTAAAGCATCCTTCTTCTAGCAAACATATGATGTATCTTGCTGTCTTTTGTACATCTCAGATGACCTAAGCATATAATTACAGTTTTTACCAAGTGATTAATGAAGATATTAAATAGGTAATAACTAATGATAGAAGTTTTTTTTTCCTTCAGGTATGGTTGTTTTATCTACTCACTTTGCTTCTTATATCTTTATAGAGCAACTTTTAAAAATTGATACCTACATTTTCATTAAAAACAAATAAAATATTAATATTAATTATCACCTGATCTTTTACTTAAAATCCATATGATGATAAAACTTTTGATATTTTGATATAGAATTTTGGTATACTTATGCTATTTAAATTAAATGTTACTATAAATTATATCATTTATTTCTTTTCATAATTATATGATATCATTTTAATTTTGAGAGGAGAAAAAAGATTCTTAGATTATATAAACCTAATTAAGTATATGAAATCTGTCTGGAAAAAGTCCAGCTATTATTAATATTATGAGAATGATTTATGTGACATCAGTGTAGCCTGGCAGCCAAGGAGAGTGCACTGGAATGTGCATGCATGAATAATGATGACTTCACTGCACTAGTCAGTGAGGGCAGTAGACACCATTGAGTGAGCTTGTATGCTGTGTAGCCATTGCATTCAAAATGACTGAGTGAGTACAGCAAAGAATCTGCATCAAATTTTGTGTTAAGCTTGAGCATTCCTCTGTGCAAATTATTCAAACGATTCAGAAGGCAACAATTGTGGGCAACTGGTGATTGGCAGCTTCATCATGCCAATGTGCCTGCTCAAGCATCATGTCTAGTGCAGAGCTTTTTTGGTAAAATATCAAATCACTTAGGTGACTCAGCCCTCCTACAGCCCAGATTTGGTGCCCTGCAACTTCTGTCTTCTCCTAAAACTAAAATAACCTTTAAAAGGGAAGAGATTTCAGACTGTTGATGAGATTCAGGAAAATCCGATGGAGCAGCTGATGGTGATTGGGCAAACTCTGTGATGTCCCAAAGTGCCTACTTTGAAGGGGACTAAGACACTATTGTCCTCTGTACAATGTTAGTTGTATCTTGTATCTTCTCCAATAAATGTCTCTATTTTTCATATTGTATGGCTGGGTACTTTTTGGACAGACCTCATATATTCAAACATATGTGCTAATATGAAATGGAATTGAAGGTTGTTTCATATGTTTCTGAATCCCCAAATAACATTTTTAAAATATATTTTTGTTAGCAGAAAAATGCTCATAATCATACTTCTATAATCAAATAATTTAATATTATATATTTGACTTTTTACTCTGCTAAAGAGTAAACTCTAGATCCCCTACAACATCCAACTTAAAGAGGAGTATATCACAAGATAATATATTCAAAATTGGGCATTACATATTAAAGATACTATTTTAAAATGTATATATAATTTCTGTAGCCATATATATAAAAACTGACTATTGGAACCAAATTTTAAAAGGAACTTTTTTTCCTTTTTATCTAATTTATTGGGATTGTCACTGCACAGCATGGGGTCCAGCTATATTAAAGATTTGTGGGGAAGGAAATAGGTTTTTATTAACAGGGTTCCCAATTTCAGAGGGCTGGGAGCATTCCTTCTCCAAGCCAATCTCTCCCACAAAGCACAGAAAACCAGCCACCCCTAGGAATATTAAAGTTCAAATCCATGTCCAGAAGTTCATCCTTATGGCTTATCACTAATCCAAGGTTGATACTCAAACAGGTCACCAGGCTTTCTCCCTCGTGTCAAAGTTGCCATCACCTCACAGTAGTGCTCTCTCACTCAGATCTGGTGTGTGCTGTCAGATTACTTTCCAGGGGTGTCCCACCTGTGGCCTGTGGGCTATGTGTAGTCCAGGATGGCTGTGGATGAAGCCCAACACAAAATCATAAATTCATTCAAACATAGTGAGATATTTTGCTTTCATTAGTGTTTGTGTATTTAATGTGTGGCCCAAGACAACTCTTCATCCACTGTGGCCCAGGGACACCAAAAGGTTGGGATACCCCAGCTTTATATGGTCATGTAGGGGAATCTCCATCTACAGGGAAATTTCTCAGCTCATTCCTCTGTTTGTTGCTCTCAGGGTCAGAGAGAGTAGAAGGACTAGGGCACATGTGCCTTGTTGCACAGGGCCCTGGCATCCTGAGGCCATGCACACCCCAACATGGGACCCTGCCTCTGGAAGGTGGCTGCTTTGAGGCCTAAGCCCAAGCAGTCCTGGTGTCTGCTGCCCTTACACATGCAGTGCAGAGCAAGAGAGGAGGTTTCTGCTTACCTTCTGTTTAAAAGTCCTCTCCCCAAATCCCACAAGCCAGTGGGAGTATCCAGTTTTCTAACGAGTGTGTGCCATGTCAGCTGTATTTGCTTTTGAACCTCTTAAGGTCCCCATTTTGCACAAGGTAGCAGAAGCCTTGAACTATGCATGCTTTGTACAAGCTCTCTTCTGCTAAGTCGAAAGCTGCTTGGTAGCCTTGGACAATCTCTCTTCCCTGATGGCCCCTCCCATAACAGAGAGGGCAGGTCACAGCTAATCTTCAATTTCATCTTGGTGTTTTCTCCCATCTCCTGCCTTCTCCCTGCAATCTGGTCTGACCTCCCTGTTACAGGGTGACACTTGTTAACAAAACTATATAGGTGTCAGATGCACAATTTCACAACACATCATTTTTACCTTGTATTGTGTGTTCACTATCCCAAGTCAAATCTCCTTCCATCACCATTTATCCCTCCTTAACTCCTTTACCTCCTCATACCACTGTTATCCATGTCCATAAGTTGTTTTATTTTATTTTTTCTCAATTTATCTACTCTCTTACCCAGGCCCCAGAACCACCTGTGGCAGCTGGCAGCCTGCTCTCCATCTGTGATCCTGTCTCTAGTTTGATTGTTAGTTCATTGTGTTTGTTAGATTCCACATATGACTGAAATCATATGGTATTTGTCTTTTACCAACTGCCTTATTTAACTTGGCATAATTCTCTCTTGGTCCATCTGTGCTCTTGCAAAAGGTAAGATTTCCTTCTTTTTTATGACCCAGTAGTATTTCATTGTGTGTAAATGTACCACAGTTTGTTTATCTGTTCATTTACTAATGGACACTTGGACTGCTACCAAATCTTGGTTATTGTAGATAATGCTGTAATAAACATAATAGTGCATTTATTCTTTTAAATTAGTGTTTAATGTTTCTTGAAATAAATCCCCAGAAGTGGAAACATTGAGTCATAAGGCAGTTTCATTTTTAATTTTATGAGGTAGCTCCACAGTGCTTTCCACAGTGGCTGCACCAGTGTGCATTTCTACTAAGCGTGCATAAAGGTTCCCTTTTCTCCACATTCTTACCAGCACTTGTTGTTTGTTGATTTATACATCTTTCTCCTATTGGCCTAGATTTAATTAAGAGGTCATTTATTCTATTCCATACACTAACAATTATAACCAGAAAAAAAATGAATGTTTCTGCTAATCTTTTCTTTTAAATTATTTTTCTGGCAAGAGAATATTCTGGGTACCCTCTTGTACCCAGCCTAAGAGCATTATTTTAATGGTACAATGTTCTCTTGATATATGATTAAACTTTTTGGAGGGAAAATTGTGATTAATTTAAAAGTGAAGTATCAGGATTGACATTTAAAAATATCATTCTCAGTGTGTGTGTCACTTTTGGTTTATGGTGTGTTATTGCTGTTGTTGCTGTTACTCTTCTGACTTACAGTTTCAAAGATGTTTAGAAAGGAAAAATAACTTTCATTAGTCCTTTGTTATTTTGGATGATTTGATAGCCCATTTTGTCTTCACAAATTTTACCTTCTACTTTATATAGTCTGTTTTGGAGACATGATATGTAATCTAATATACAATTAAAAACTGAGACTAGTAGGGTGGGGTTGGGCATGGTGCAGTGGAAATGGAGGTGACTGCACTTAACAATGATAAAAAATAAATAAAATAAGCTTAATTTCTTATGTTGCAAATCTTCTATCACTCCCCCGCAATGGTCTTGCATAGTTTTCAGTCAGTTATTGAGCATCTTCTTCCAGTGCCTTGACCTTTATATTTCTTCACCTCATTATCCATTTTTCTATCTAAATGAGAGTTAATTTGGAATCAGGGTACTTGGGTTGCAAAGAATATCTGAAATTGGGTTCAGATTTGATATATTAATTGCTAACATTATAACATTTTACTTTTAATTCTTATTTAGAAACTATTTGACATTTATATTTTCCTTATTTTTTTCTTCTTTAGACTTGCTAGCCAAGAAAATGTTTATTTATGTGGTCCTTCCATCTATGGCAGTGATTACATGAAGAATTTACTCAAATTGGCACATGAAGTAATGAAATTTAATGTTATGTATTATTTAACATGATTCAATAATGCTGTAAAATTTTTAATGAGGTATTATTTTTTTAAGACAAAAACAACATAGCAGGAGTGACATAAAAGAAAATGTGTGTATTTTTACTCACTTTTTGAGTTTTTATTATAATTTTGGTTAGGTCTTCTGAGTAAACTAATATAAAAGGACAGACATATTTTCAAAAAGAAAGAAACATGTATGATCTTACTATTATATTTTATGAATTATAATACAATTGACTATCCTTACCAAAAGTTAGTGTTTTTAAAATTTTTAATTTGACATTAATGGTGCTTACAAAATGAACATTTGGGTAAAAGATATATGCATGCACTGCTTTTCTTTCACAAAAGTATATTCATGTCACAAACACTATTCTGAGACTTGCTTTTTCACTTAATAATTTATCTTTGATATTCTTTGATGTCAATACTTAACTCATGTCCTTATTCTGTTTAATTCCTGAACAAAATTGTACAGAATAGCAATATATTACATCAGTTCTTTCTGGTCATTTCCCAACATTTATTCATTCAAGTAATACTTGAATAATTTTGAGCATAACTTGTTTTGAGCATGTGTGAATATATTTTATTAAATTAGTAGATCAAAATATCAAAGAACATACAAGCATTTATTTATTGATGGGTATGACCATGTTGCCTTCTGTTGAACTTCCAAACTTAGCGGTCTGCCATCAAAGCATACCAGTTTATTGTTTACTTTACACTGATTTACTTTGCAAGGGCTCATACCTGCCTTAATGTATCTAAGTCTATTTTTATAAATTTATTTTTCTATTACAGTTTACATTCAATTTTATTTTGTACTAGTTTCTATTGTAAGTCTGTTATGATTCAACATGCTACCACTCACATATACTTCATGAAGCACAGATGACTCTCCTCCATCTCCTCTCACACTTAACACTTCTCATTAATACTAACAAATTATACTTTCACCTCACAGTTCCCACTTCAAAATTCCACCATCAGGAGTCCCTCTTCTGAGTCACAATACAACAACCATAAAACATAAAAATTTTACTTACTTGTCTCTCGACATGTTTTGAACCATTGTTATAGATTATAAACTCTGTATAGATTATACAGACAACATTTTTATACTTTTCCTTTTTTTTTCCCCCTACAAATTAGCATTCTTATCTGGTGTTATTTCCCTTCATCCATAAATAAATCATTTGATATTTCCTGTGGAGAACGTTCACTAAGACAAACTCTTGATGTGTCTTAATCTTAAAATGTCTTTATTTCACTTTCATTTATGCAGAAAATGTTCACTGTATATAGAATTTTTAGTTAATATTTGAACACAAAACTTTTTATTCCACTGTATTTTGTTCTGCATTGTTCCTAATGAAAACTCAGTCATAACTTGTTTTGCTGCCCCTCTTTCTATGAAGTGTGTTCTATCTCTGACTGCATTCACATTTTTCTGTATTTTCCACAGTTAAACTCTAATATACCCAAGTGTAACTTTTTTTTCTTTCTCCTCCTTGGATTTCTTTGACTTTTGGTATTTATATTGGTAATCTTTTAAAACTAATATTTGAAGAAAAGTCTACTTTTTCTTCCTGGTTTGTATAATGTATTTTTTTCTTGGAATCCTGTGTCTGTTTGTCTTTTCTTTGCATTTTTTTAAATTGATGTTTCAAATTGTGACTTTTTAGATGGTCTATTGTATTACAAGTTTTTTTGACATTGTCAAGCTTCTTTTAAAGTTATCTGATGATACTTTAAATTTCAGACATCTAATTTTCTATAAATTCTTGTTTATTCTCATAATTTTCATTTTGCTGCTAAAATTCTCTGATTATTCCTTACAATCAGAATTTCCTTTAATTTTCATACATATTTAAAAAAATTCTTAAAACATATTAATAATGTCTGTTTTCAATTTTTGCCTGCTAAATTTAAGTTTGGATCACCTTATGTTCAGCTTCTTTTGGATGATTCTTTGACCTGTGTGTCAACATTACCTGTTTATCTCTGTCTTATAATAGTATGTCATTATTAGAGATCTTCATTTTGTTATATACCTCTAGGTAGTTAAATTTTGTTCTAGTATGCACTTTCTTATATGTTTATCACATTTCGGCTTCAGTTTATGCTTTTGTAGACTGTGGCTTACAAATTCAAGGAGTTTTCCAAGTCCCTGTAACTCTATGGGACTCAAACTGCAAACTCAGCTTTTAGGTTTTGGAGGGGTCTTCAGTATTGCTCCTAAAGCCTGGCCTTCTTTGTGTCTACACCTAGGTGTTTAGAAGGTATTAATGAAGACATTGCACCATAATTGAGCTAGTATTCCAGTGTCTCCAACATGACTTCAGTTCTGGTATTTTAATTTTGTTCTTAAACCCATAGATGCTGCTCTTTGATAAGCCTCAGGCTTAAACTGTGCCCTAGAAATTTGTAGCCTAGTCTTCATTCAAGGGTTGCTGAGGATCTCCATCCAGCTATCACCCCTCTACCCCTGACACATAGGTGCTCACACACACACACTTTTCACAACTTCCTTTAGTGGACCACTGAGCTCTATTTGTGTTCTAGTGTGCTTGTTTGTGTATGGGGAATTGTCCCAGGCAGAGAACTGGGGAGTTATGGGGCTCACTTCATAAGTTTCCCTTTACCCAGTGATTATATTATTGTGATGCTTGATATCCAAATCCAGAAATAAATTATTCAATCTATCCTATACACTTTCACTATTTATTTTAGGAGGATTAGCTAAATTTTAGTTAATCATAGCTGTAATTCAAGAAAAACATTAATTTAGAAAAATAAGACTTTAAAAATTGAAACATGTTTATGCATTCATTGTGAATCCCATTCTTTTTTAAAAGACTTATTTATTTATTTATTTAGTGAGGGAGAACATCAAAGTATGGTTGCCTCTTGTGTGCATGTTCCCGCTGGGGACCTGGCCATCGATGAAGCATGTGCCCCGACTGGGAATTGAACCAGCAACCTTTTGGGTTGCAGGCCAGCTCTCAATCCATTGAGCCACACCAGCTGGGACTATGAATCACATTCTTTTGTTTGAAAAGCATAACAATAGCATTCATGAAAAAGTACATAGTGAAGCAAACAGAAACATTAGTAGTAGATTTTGATTTATTCTAATTATTTCACTATAATATGCAAATATGGAATATTAATGAAAATATAGAATATTTAGATAATATGACAAGTTATATAAATAATGTATTTTAATTAATAGTGAATTTTGTTCAGATTATTTGCCTTTCTTGAAACCAAAATGGTTCCAACTAGTTCTAGAACTTTGCTAGGGTGAAAATTCATCAAATTCTCATCCATTTTCAAGACCCTCAAAATGTAAAGTCTTATTTTTTCTTGTATTTCCCTCTCAACAAAGACTTATGTCTTTTAAGATGCATAAAATATAAAACTTTGTTTAGTTATTTCCAGAGGGATATTTATTACTCATTAATCTAAAAAATCTATCTTTAGGCTTAGTTACATATCCACAACTTGAAAATTTATATTTAAAGTAAACATAAGTATACCATATGAGTTTTAAATTGATTAGTAATATTTTCCATTCATTCTCTAGATCTAAATGGTGCTTTCAAAAGCTTTGCAGGTCAGTAAAATTAGTATAATTAACTTCCTCCACAGCAAGCAGTCCATTCTCTATAATGAGAATGTCACACTAATATAGGTTTTCCTGCTTACACCAAAAGAAGATATTTTAAAATAATATACCACACACAGACAAATTTCTCAAATCAGATTGTGTGAGTCATAAAATCACAATTCAAGACATCTTCTTAAATCTTTAACTAAAATAAAATTGAGCTCCAGCAAAAGCACTAATTTTTTTCTATGCCTTCCCTAAGCCTAATATTGTACTATTGGTTCTTATCAGGGGTGGAGAGTATTGTTATCTGTATCTGTGTTTGAGAAGCAGAGCTGCATACAATGCTGTCTCCTAGTTGATGCATGACTGAATATTTCCTGTGTTAATTTCTTACAAAAATATAATAGTAAACATTGCTATTGTTAGCTGGGTAATTTTTAATTATTATGAATTACACTTTTATGCAAATTTTAACTTTACACTACAGAAATGTTTGGTTCAAATGAGATTTCTAACACAGAAGTTAGTTAAATTTTATTTTGTTTTTTGTTTAAAGTAACAGCCAGGTACATTTAAAAGCTATGTGTGCTTGAATGTACCTTCAGAGTTTTGGGGATTGACACCATGAATCTAGGAAGGTAGGTGTCACAGGCCCAGAACAGTTTTCCAGCACATGTGCATTGAAGGGTAAGTGCATATGGGGACTCAGTGTATTCATTACCCCAGGACTTGGGCCTTGCCCTCCAATTGCAGCCACACTAGCAACAACTTGTACATATCCGCATTGTAGGCACCTAGGCAGGGCACTACTACCTGGTCCTGGTCCTGGTCCTGCTACAGTCACAAGGGTGAGCTTTGGTGACAGTTTCTAGACTTTTCATAATATATGAGCCTAAACTAAAAGTGCCTTGCTTCAGTTCTGTGAGAAGGTAGCCAGTGAATTCCCAGTAACTGCAAGATCTGTTCACACCCCAAGGATATATAACCAAGAAAGTGGAAGGATATGAAATTCTTGAGATGAACTTTAGCTACTGGAAATAAAAGTCTATAGATAAATTGTTTTACCTCTTGTCAGATCCTCTATGATTTTTAGATACTTCATAATAGTTTTATAAGCTCTCCTTAAGACTCCATTGAGACCTAAACAGTCAGCTTTTCACGTTGTTCTAGCCAGCTTGGTTATATACTTCCTATTTCTTCTCCCTGCTACTCTCCCTCTCTGCTTCCTTAGAAAAGCACTCCCTAATAATCTGCTATCACACTTGTTCCCAGGATCTGCTTTCTAAGAAACTCAAGCTAAGATAAGGTGACAGGAGACAGAATGAAATGGAATATAAGCGCCATTTCTGATCAATCATATTAAAGGACAAGTAGTAGACACGACTTGTAGATTTTATGTACAACAGTATGAAATGTTAATGAGATTTAAGCCAATAAAATAGCTCTGCCATTTTTAAGACTGTCTCTTTTATTAGTAGGTGTTGGGGATTAGATGATAAGTAATAAGTAAATTTAAAACTACCAAAGGCTGTCCAGTGTAGCTGTTTATATCGTATGCTACAAATACTTAGGTACTGAAAAATTTCATGATAATAGGTTTCTACTTTTTTTCCAGTCATTTATCTCCAAATATAAATTCATTCATTCATTCAAAAATATTTAATGAGTAGCTGTTGTGGACTTATTATGTACTATGCTTCTAGGCACCAATAAACAAGAGAGAGAAATCTTTGCTTTCATGGAGTAAGTATCCTGATAAGAAGAGAAAGAAAACATGGAATATGATAGATGGTAATAAATGATAGGAAGAAAATAAAGCATTTCAGAAGAAAGAAGAAAAGGGAGGCAAGGCCTCTGTGGTTAGGTAATATTTGAGCAAAGAGACCTCAGGTCTTCTTTAAGAGAACCTATGTCTGTTAGTTGCCTACTAGATCTGTTAGCAGTGGAGATAATGATTCAGGTAAAAAAATAAGTTATATAAATATAATTTAATAAGTTAGAGGAAATTAGATAAAAAAGAATTATGACAACTTCTCTGACTATAATAAAGCTAACATTATTTATAGCTTTATTATTAAAATGAAAATTCATTGAGGGTTTATACATGCCAGTCCATCTTATAAGCAATGGACATGAATTTGGTCTTTTAACCCTAACTGGAATCATGTGTGTGTAGTAGGTAGGTACTATTATTATGACCATTGTGCATCTTGACAGAACTGAGGCTCTGAAACTTTGAGTAACTACACTAAAGATACCGAGATAAATATTGCCGAAAGAAACCAGAATTCTGAGCCTAGGCTATCTGAGTACAGAGCCGAAGACCTACCACTACTTTATGCTGCATAAAGTGTTTTTCCTTTAGAAAATCTTTGGTTGACCTGCAGTTTCAATGACAAAGGGAAAAAAAAGCAGTGAGAGAGACATAATTGTCTCAATTTTATTTGAAGAATTTGTCAAAGCATAAGGGAAAAGGAAAACAAAACAAGTTCATACATTTAGAGTCAATAAAATAACATTGACTGATTAACTGAATAAAAACTGGTTAAGTTTTAAAATTGTTGTGGGTCTTCAAATAGCTCCTATAGTTCTCTTGCATTTCTGTTTTTGCTCTAGAAATCAATCATCCTAAGGTGATCCATATCTGAAAATATTTTAAAGGGCAATTATTTAGAGCAAAATTCATTAAACAAACATCATAAAAGAGTCTGTTCTAACCCTGACCAAGGAGCTCTCAGATGGCTGGAGCATCGTCCCCTACACCAGAAAGCTTGCTTGTGGGTTTGCTTCCCAGTCAGGGCACATGCATGGGCTTTGGTCGGGGAGCGTATGGGAGGCAACTGGGAGACAGCTGATCAATATTCTTTCTCACACCGATGTCTCTTTTCCTCTCACTTTCTTCTTCTCTTTCTAAAAATCAGTAAACCTATCTTTGGGTGAGAATTAAAAAAAGTATGGTCAATGTTTTTATATTCTTTGATATTCACAGTTTTCACAGTTTTGAATAATAAAGGTTTAACACACAATTGTTGTAAATAAGTTCAAAGATTGCTTTTAAATCTTAATTTTTAAAGAAAAAATATATTATAAAACTTGACCCAGAAACATTATCTTGAGTAGATTGTGAAAACGTTAAGGAATATTAAGCATAACCTGTTTCTTATATTTACATGAAGCTTTGTGCACATTCTTTTATTTTCTGAAAAACATCACTGAATTAAACACTTGGAAGAGAATACATCTTTTTGCCAATTGTTAAATGGAATTGAGGTGAAATATACTTATATTGACTTCTGTGTAGCAGTTCGAGTTAGAAGGTCAACTATTTTTTCTCATTAATAGCATTTTAATTCAAATGCAACTTGAATTGAATATACTATTGAAAATGTATTGAGTGTTAGGGGGAGAAGAAAACAAATTTTCCTTTGATATTCTCTTACATAATCAGCCAAAGGGAGAATTTTTGTTTTAACTTTCTTTCTTCTTCACTCATTTTCATAGACAATCATGCTGTGGAAAATTTCCTGTGGCATTTCTTTAAATGAAACTGCAAAAATTGTATTTTATCATTAGTTTAGAAATTGCTATCTTTTGTTAATACTGTAAGATATAGAGAAAAGCACAAAGAAATAACTGGCAATATTTTAATGTTTCTTTTTTTCTGAGGGTTTAAATATATTTTTCCCCAGAACTTATAAGGAAGTCTATTTGTTCTGAAAAGGAAGACTTTAATTAAAAGTCAAGTTCAAATGAGCATATAAATTATTGCAATTGAAATAAAAAATTGCTCTATGTATTTATTTAGTTACTACTTATTTATTTACCTAGTAAAGTGATATCACTGTTATTCAGGAGGCAGATTTTTTAATTCAAAAATATTTTTCTGTTTAAATATCATATTTGACATGATATTTTAAAATAATAAGCCAGAAATATACACATACTCTCTCAGAGAGGCAAATTCACTTTTATATTTCAGTAGGAAACTTATATAAAATTGAACTGTTATTTTACAGACACTGACATTCTTCATTTATAGGTAAAAATTCCAAATCACTAAAATGAACTGGAAGGAATTAAAAATTGCTGTTCATAATCCAAAACTGTAGCTAACCATAGAATTTTAAACTATGTTTACAATACTAAATTTTAATAAGATATGTTTATAGGAAGACCATGAAAGATGCAAATGTCTGTTGTCTTTAATATCGGTATTTTTTTTCTAAATGGCACCAGAAAATTGAATACCTTGATATATTTGAGGCTATATTCTAAAGAAATAATACCTATGTATACTTACAGCATGTTTGTGAGTTAATTTAATTTATATGGAATTGAGTTGGCTTTTCAATGACCCATAAGCTGCATAAAGAACAATTTTATTTAGTGTTTTTTTCCCCAAAACTTCCTTAAACTTGGTAAAAGTTCATTAATTGTTGGACTGTCCCCTTAGCTATCAGAATTTTTTGTATTGTTGTTCAAGTACAGTTATTTACCTTTCAACCCCCCACCCCTCTCACCCCACTGACCCACCTCTCACCCTCAAAACCACCCCCCTTGGCTTTGTCTATGTGTCCTTTATACATGTTCCTTGATGTATAAATTTTAAATGTAGAATATTTTTGTAGATGTAGAACATTTTAAATGACTGACTTGATGTACAAATTTTAAATATAGAATATTTTTGAAGATCTAGAATATTATAAATGACTGAGTAGAATTTTCTATCTCACTAAAAACTGGTAATACACATAGACTCAGTTAATTTATAATATTTTAACCTTTTAAAAAATTACCTTGAAACTCCTGTGGTTTTACAGTAAATGAAATAATAAAAATATAGTGAAAAAAGCTAATATAATGTAAATATTTGTCCTTTGTGATGTTGTGACAGAGTTGTTTTTAGTAAGTTTCATGTGTATTTCCTGTTTCTGGAATTATATATGATTTACAATTCATAAAAATTGTTTAAGGACAAATAAGAATTCCTACAGTGAGATCTCTATCTCTCTCTGGGATAGTTATAGGAGTACTGTACATTTTATTTACTAGGGTTGTATAGCAAGAGGGCACTTAGAATTCTCATCTCTCCTTGCAGCTGAAGGAATGGTGTGTGTGCATAAAACCGTATTTACTATGGTGCTGGAAGGCGTAAATATTGCTGCTAGGGTGGCTGATTAAGTTGTCTCACTGCATTTTCTCTGCCTCTTTGTATTTGTGATTGTTGTTATTTTTCGCTTGCTGTGTTTTTGGCTTTTGATTCCATCTGCCTGAGAGGTTTTCCATATTATGACTGCTATGTAATCAAGGTTAACTTAGTGATATGCAGGAGTTAATGTGATTGCAGCCATGTTTAAATCATTTCAAGAAAAAAAATCTTCAGCTTTGGAGAGACTAAATCCAACTTTGTAGACACTAGAACCAAGATGTAGGGTACTCTTAAAAAGTAACGAGCAATTGGGTATGGCAGATCAAAATGAACACGAAAGATTTCCCAAATCCAAGTTCCCCTCACACTTTCTTATTATTTCAGTTTGAAATGACACTATTATGGAACTCATTCTCCATGAATGAGAGAATTATCCCCTATTAAAATGTAAATGTGCCAGAAAAAGACAGTATAAGAATCAATCAATCATTTACATCTTAATGAGAAGTAGTCATTCAAACCCTTCCAATATTAGTTAACTGAAATTAAGCATTGTTAGGATGGAGAAGAGACAGAAGCATTTTGGCAACCAAAAGTGGGAAGAGAAAATAAAGGGGAAATGAGACAGTGCTGAGAATTAATAGCATTAGGTACAATGTATCAAAGAGGTTGAATATCAGTTGACAAACAGTTTTGGGGATAGGTTGCTAAACTCAAGAAAAACCTACTCATGTTAAACCTTTCCATGTTATATATGCATTTGAGGAGAAAACAATTTTAGTCTCTGTAGAATTCCATTCATGTTCAAGGATGCTGAGACACTCCAATATGAGTGGGGGTCCATATTTGTGTGACATTTTGTGTGTACTTGCTTTAAGAACATAAATATAAACATGCATTCTGCATTTTTCAGAATAACACAGAAGACAAAAAGTCTTCACCTTAAAAAATTTTCCTGTTTGTTATTTCAATGGAACATATATTTAGATTATATAAAATGTCTGTGATTATCAAACATTTGATCTAAACATAATATTTGGAAATATGCCTATTTAGTAGGTCAACATAACTTCTCATTCTTATGCACTTGCACTCTTCTTGTGTGAATTGAATACGATAATGTTCTATGCATAACACTTTATATAGTTCATTGATCTACAATTATCATCTTCATCATTATTTGTGTGTGTGTGTGTTTGCCTAAAGTTATACAGGAGAGTCATACACAAGTAAACAGGTGGTTCGCTGGATTTAAGGACAATTCTTAAAGGTCTTTTAAGAAGAATTATCTCAACTCTTTCATGATAATCTGTTACCTTATATAATCTTAAAAGGCAGACCAAGATGACTATATTTTGATTATTAAATAGATATATGTACATATACTATCATACAGCATATATAACATCTTATGCAACATATGCATTGTATATATACGTTAATTTAATATTATATATAATATAATACAAAATATAACAAATATTATACACGAACACATATAGTCTGAATTGCCACCATACAAAACTAATTATAACAAAATGAGTATATGTTATATAAAAGTAGTTTAAACTCTTTGTTAAAAAAATCTCTTCAATCTGAGACTTCAATAACATGAATTTGAAATTCTAACAAAAGTTCATAATAAAATTTATCTAGTTATTTAATTTGAGGACATCGTATTTGTTTGTTTCACCTATAACATTTAAAAAAATTGCAACTATTGTGAACAGCAGGATAGTTATATACAATATGTGACTTGTACCTGAATACTCATGAGTAAAATCTTATCCCTGTCTTGTTATATCTTGTTAAGGCTATTTAAAATACATTTTTAGATATATTATGCTTATTTATTAACTCAACTAAGCAATATTATTATAAATATTTTTGTGTTATAATCTTCTGATTAGTCATTAGTTGGGTGTTAGTCATTTTTAATCCTCTTTATGTTTTGTTCTTGATTTTTGTAATATTTTTATTTATCTTATTCTTAGGGTAAAAGTATAAGATAATTGGGGTCATGAATCAATTATAGTTATCTGTTGTTGGGAAATTATCATCCTTATGTTATTTTTCAACAAATAGAGAAATTAAAACAAAACTTAATGATTAGGTCTACATGTTAGACCAGATTTAAGTTAAGAACTTAAAGAAGGTAGTATATTAATTATAGGTTACCTGTTCCTATTTTAAATCTGTCATCTGTTTTTTTATTCCTTTACTCAGAAACACAATATCATAAATTTATACTTTTTATTAAAGATATTATATTAAATGTAAATGTGATTACTTTCACATTAAAACATTCTTACTGATATAATTGAGAGCTTTATCTTCAATAAAGGTTGTAATTGTATTTATTACAGAGAGGAAAAAAATTAAAAGAAAGCCAGAAAATACAAATCACAACTGCTTAAATTCTATAGATTTTTTTCTCTTGTCAACAGTCAGCATCAAAACTGTATAGTAAATTGCTTTTGAATACTTCTGTACCAGATGTCAGCCATCTTGCTTATCACTGAACAAGACACATTTGAACTAAACAGCTCAGTATCACATTGAGGGATGTGGTTGCTGATGGAACACAGGTGTAATGGTTGATACACTGTCACACAGTCTGACGTTAACCTAAGATCTTTGTTGAAATAGTTATTACTGATGGCACAGAATGTAATTGCTAATTTTCTGCCTGAGTGGTTACATATTTTCTCTAAATCTTAAGAGTTATTCATCCTTTTCCACCACCCATTTCTCAGAGTTTAAGGCAGATGTGTCACTGGTCCATGGACCAGTAATTGAACCTGTCACTTGTAATCTACCGATTTCATTCTTTAGAAATGTGACTACTGCTTTATTCACACTCTTGCTTATTTTTCTATAGGTATCAAATGTCTTATTTGAACCTAACCTAACCAATATTCATTGTTTACCTTTTAGAGGATCTTTGGTCACTGAGCAGAGGAATTGTGGGTGACTCAAATCTGATTTTTTAGATGTTTTCCTTTCAAAAGAATTATTTCTTTATAAGTTTAATTATAATAAGTCAATTGTATTGTAGGTGTACAAGGTGTGGGTGTATAGTGAAGAAAGGGGTACAAAGATGTAATAGATGTGCTATTTATATTGGAATGACACACTTCTTGGAATGACTTAGTATAACTCGGGCTGCTGATACACCTTTCCAGAAATTTACTGAGTGATAGTGCTGAGTGCCTGATCATCAGCTAGTGTTCAATGGTTTTGAAAATAAATATGCTGTGATAAATGTAGTTCCAATAAATTTTGGTTTTTACTAAAATAATTAATTTATACTCCAGAGTAAAATAAAGAGGGAGATAATATATGTTAAATTTATATTTAAATAGAGCACAGTCCATAAACATTAATTGTAGATTTGTCAAAGTCCTTTCAAAGTTGACAAACTCAAAATAACTGTTTTATTATAATTTATTTTACATACTTATTTTACTTGCAAAAGACTATTAATTTTCTCCAAATCTGTGTCTAACTAATGAATATACAGGATTATAAAAGTACTGGTTGAAATTTTAGATTGTGGATCATGTCTCCTTAAGTGAAAAATAAAGGATTAAAATAATCAGTTTGACTTAGTAGAAAAATATTCTGGTTTAAAATTCTGCCCTCACCCTTTTGTGAGTTAGGGCATATTATCTTCATCAGTGTCTTTATCTTTAAGAGGGGTACAATAACCCTTCTTTTATGAGTAAATGTAATATTAGTGATATGTAGATAAATTACCTCCAGCAGCAGCTACACATAGTAGAGACTTGATGCATACAACCTATTGGGACCTGATATGAATCTTGAAGTTCTAGTAATAATGAGACAAATTGCTAGCAGAAGAGCTAGCTACCAGTGTTAGGATCTGGGGAGGATGTTTTTAAGATTAGACAAAAGATGAAACACAAACCTCTGGAATTTAATTCTGATTGAGGAAAGAAAAGGGCCAGGTATGCTAATTGTGGTTGCAGCTTTACTCTCCAGGGGACCACAACATTGTGCTCTGCCAAGAGGATTAACACCCTTTCTCTCTTTGGTACCAGATTGCCAGGTGGGAGCAAGGGAAGACAGACACACAAGCAGTAGAAGTCAAAAGGGTACAGATGGAGGTGCTTGATCAAAGAGGCCTGTCAGTCTAGCCTGGATGAAGAAGGGTTTGGTTGGGAGGTAGACCCATCAAAAGCCCTGTGGAAGCCTGGAAAATTGATTGGTTCTTTTGAAAAGGCACCCAGTTAATCTCAAACCCAAACTAATATAATCCAAGGGGAACACAAAAACTCTCACTCTCTCTTGCCCATTAGGTAATGCACTCACCCATTTATTAGTGTTCTCTCTTGCCTAGGAGCATGCAGTCATGTGGGGCTCCAGTACTGGGCTTGCAGCAGATGCTGTGGGTTCAGAAAGGACTAACCTCTTTGGCAGCCATGTGGACTCCACAACTAGAGCAGCTGGAAATGAGCTAAGCTACCTGTGTTTTAGGGTGCAGCCAAGAGGGGGGACTCCAAATAGGCATTTGAAATGGGGTCCAGAACTCAAGGTTCCCAGGAAATATTAGAAAGACATATAAGATGTCTTTACCTCTCCCCCACAGGTGTGAGTTGGAGGAAGGGGCACACAAAGCAAGAACATGCAGGGCTGTTTTGTACAGCAACAGCTTTGCTGCTAATCCATGGCATGGTCATTTAACATACCTATAGGCTTTGACTGGTTGCTTAGCTATGCTAAATAGCTGTGGCCATGCTCTGGGCCAGGGGGATGGAAAGGGACTCTCCCCGCCAAGATGTGAGCCAAGATGTGATGGGGGGGGGAGGGGAGGTCCCCAGAGTTACAGCACCTGCATAGGAGCTTGGAAAAGATTGGCTCCATGACATGGGGCCACACCTGCCCAGACCCACCATGGCAGCCCAGTAAAGCTGGAAGGATGTGAAATTGATGGCAAGTGTGGCTGAGTGTGGGAGAAGTCAGAAATGGGGCTGCAAAGGTTGGCACAGGGATTTAAAACCCAGACACAGAAGCCATTGGGAGAGAGAAACACACGGTTTTGGCTGAGGGGGACTCCCGTGGCCCTGGGAGAGAGGACCACACAGCTGGAGCAGTGGAAAGAGAACCTCATGCCTTTGCTAGAGTGGGGACCCCCACAGCATTAGTAGAGGGAACCAGGACTTGGCTTTAGCAGAGATCCCAGCCACCCAGCTGAGGGTTCTGGGAACCGAGGGAGGTCACCCAGCCTCCCTTGGCGAGGGAGGTCTCCCAGCCAAGACGGATTACTGGGAAGAACCAGGGCTGCCTGAGCCAAAGACTTCTATTTCTTTTCCTGAGATACGGTACCCCAGAATGGGCAAAGGGGGAAGGAAGGATTGTGTGTGTTTGTGGGTGTTTTAAGGGACTTTGGGATTTTGATGAAGACATTAGGTCACTACTTTAAGTTTGTATGGCGTTAAATAAACATTTCCTTTCCTTTTCACGAATCTCTGGCATTGAGAGACATCTTTCCTATAAACAGCAGACATAACTGACCTGGGGGTTCCTTTTGGTAATAGTATATCATCCCAGGCCCCCACCCCCAGGTCCCCCTTTATTCTGTTACACCTGGATGGGGACTGAAATCTCTTAGCAGGGCTCTACAGGACAGTACTTTAATATGAACTAGAAACTGGAGAGTGGCCTTCATCCTAGTCTTACCAAAGACAAGATTGGACTTTTTCCATGGTGAGATGGATGGAGATAAGGCACTGGGAAGTAAGAAAGAGAGTTCTCTTAAGTGCACATCATCAGTAAACCATACCACAGAGCCACATCCTCCTGTGTGGGTCTCAGAAAATTATTTTCCTTTAGGTAATGTAAGAGCCCCATTTCCACCAGTAGCAGAAGTAGATAGTATGCATATACACGTGAACTACACAAAAATGCAATGCTTAGTACTTGTGTTAAGATTCTCATTGATTGATTTATACAGATATTACATTATAAGTCAGTACATTAAACCTTTACATTACAATGAAAGGAAAACCATGTGCTTTAAATTACACATTTTATTTTAGTTTTTAAGTTGCATATTTATAAGGTAAGATCTCTAAGTTAATTAGAATCAATTTGCATGACTTGGATTTTCTCTATATGTAATTTATGAAGCATTTTATAACTAGTCTCCATATATCCATTTGTAGGTTGTAGCAGGAAAGGATGCACAGTGGATGGGTACATTTTGGAAAAGGATGGGAATTAAGGAACTTTATCTGTAGGATGAAATCTGCTTAAAATTGAAATTAAGAAGTAGAAATCATGAGCATCTCAAAAAAGTAAGTCACAGAGCAAGCTGCAAAAAACAGGGGTATAATATCATTTTCTTGGAAGTGCATTCCTAAGTCAGTGTTTAGACCCTGGCTAGAGTATGGTCAGTTCCTTATTTTCAGCAGTTAAGTACACATCCCAACCATTTTCCTTATCAGATTCTTACACTCTAGGACTACTACATTCCAGAAATAATTGTCCCTGGGTCAAGTTTCAGACAAGGAGGGACAGCCCCTCCATAACCTTCAGGCATTCAAATTAGTCAATCCACAGGGAGCACCCCACAGCTAGTTTACCTCTTTTCACAACCCAACTTGTCATACATAAGCAGCCTCCTATGGCTCCAAGACACTTATTCTGGCCTCAGGTTCAGCTCTCTGTGTGGCCCTGCTCTGCAGCCTCTTCTATTTTGGAGCTTTGTCTTTTATCTATCTGAATGTCATTGTGTTGTGGCCTGTTCTAAATCTTATATAAGGAATGCCAAGTAATGATGTGGAAGAGAACAAACAGGTCAAGAAGTTAAGAATCCATAAGTTAAAACAAAGCAAAGGAAAACAATTACCCAGGTTTGATTTCTAGGAAACAGCATAGTCTTGCTGAAGTAGAACCTGCCATGTGGCCTTACTTCTATGCCTACAAAAGTAGCTCATGATTCTCACTGCCCAACATACTTCTCAGAAATCACCACCATAATCAACTCATGTTAAAGGCAAAAAACAGGCATTGTTCTCTTTTTTCCCTTGAATATACTTAATATAAAATAACATGGGCATAAATTAAGTTTACAATTTGACAGATTTTGGCGTAAGAATATACCTTCAAAGCAATTACCACAACCAAGATAATGAATACATACATAACTTCAGAAGTTACCTGAAGCCCCTTTATAATCTCTCTTTCCTACCTCTTCCCAGCTCCCCTTGGATCTCATTTCTTACTCTGTAATTTGAGTCTAAATATTAGTAGGGTTCCTTAATTTAATATAAATGTATACATGCATAAAAACATACATATAATTTCTCAGTATAAATTCAAAATTTGTCATTATCTATAGATGTTGAAAGCAGTATTGTGACCTCTCTAGCTGTTATTCAACAAACACACCAGTCAAACATACAAGACATTCAAGTGCTTTCTTGAGTTGTCATTATATTAGTTTTGATATGCTCAAAATTATATATAAGATATGTTGTTTGCAATAATTCCAAACAATAAAATGTGAAGAAAAAGATTGTCCCTCCCCCATTTTCCCAAATATAAAAGTTGCATAATGCTATAAAATATTTTTACTAATATTAAATATTTAAATATACAACCTGTTAATTTAGTTGTCTTTATTTTATTTATTTTTTAATAAAAACTGAGTTGCATGATATGTATTATCATGCCTTTTATTTGTTTTTGTACTAATTCATCATGGAGAACTTTTCAAGTTAGTATATATAAATCACACTTTTCTTTATTTCACAGTGTAAAAACCATGGTTTAGTCAGCCATTTCTCTATTTATGGACTTTCAGAACGTTTTTAGTATTTTACTTTTGCAAGTAATGTTACAATAAACTGATTTGTGAAGGAATTTATCTAGTCAAAGCATTTTAAAAAGTATTATGTTCTTCCATATTATACATTTTACATTGTCCTCAGACAAACAGATTTTCTGAAGTCTAATATAAAATCATAGCAATTCTAGCACTGGGTAGTCTTTTGAAAAAATTATAATTACATGGAAATAAATAACTTCATCAGGAGCACACACTACACTTTTAAAATCTCCTTTTTCTGTAGAATTCCCACTGAGAAAAAATGAAAATAAGAAAAGATATGATTTTAAAACCACACACATTAAAAATATAAAATATTACATAAATTTTGACAGTTCTCTTCTTTACAGAAATGTATCCTATAGGACAAATAACTTTTCTTTATCCAGGAGAGCTTTAAATACCTCCAGTAAATTAGATTAAATTCATATAGAATATTATTTTACAGTTGAATTGTTCATATTAATTTTCATGTATTAGACATTTAAGCTTATTTGGATTAGTTTTGGTTTAAGACTTTAGCTAATATCACAATAATTCTATACAGAAACAGTCCTAATTAAGTAGTTAGTAGAGGTAGTAAATTCTTCTTTTAACCAATGAAGAAAATTGAGACTCAACAACCTGAAATGAGTGTGCATGTATTAAGTTAGTTAATCACAGAGCTGTAACTTTAAACCAGGGCTTTGGGTTTGCTAATTTTTCTTCTTTCCATTAAGTCATATTTTATTTATTTTTAAGATTTTATTTATTAGTTTTAGAGGGAGGGAAAGGGAGGGAAAAAGGAAGGGAGAAAAGCATTCATCAGTTGCCTCTCATATATACCCCTCCCTACCTGGGACCAAATCCACAGCGCAGGCATGTTCCCTGACCAGGAATCAAACCTGTGGGCAGCTTCTCACTTTGAGAGACAATGCCCAACCAACTGAACCACACCAGGATTCTTGATCACACAGTAAATATTTGCCTAGATAGTATTTTCGATCACATGTGATATACATACATAAGCCAAATCATCAAACAGAACAATGCAATTTTCTAATAGCTTAAGTGCAGAAATTGCCCAAATGAGAGGGTTAATGTGTTGTTTGAAACCAGAAGTTTATACCAATCTACTCTTACCAAAAAATGTATACCAAGTTTATCAATTTGTCCTTCAACTATAATGATTCAGGTTTCGTAGCCTTAATGCTTCTCCCTAATACTAACTCACTAAATAAATTACACAGTTTAGTAAAATGAATCATGCAACACACTCTCCATTTGTCCTTCCAAATCTCCGATCCACATTTTTGGCAATGTTCTGTTCCCTGAAGGCTATGGCATGGTGCATCAGGTTTGTTTGTTTGTTTGTTTGTTTGTTTGTTTGTAAGCAGATAGCCACTCCCTCCCCAAACTTCACAAGTCCAGGGTTGGTAAAGGCCTACCAGGGCTAGTTCTACACTTTAGTGGTTTCTCTTAATCCTGCTTGTAACTTTAAATAGTTCCTTCATTCAACTCTCTTTGATTTTCCTTTTGAGTGTATCGTGTATTTTCTCTTGGATCTTGGCTGACTGTCATAAAAAGATTATGTAGTTGCTAGAAAATTTAGCGACTCTTCATTTTAGCTCCAGGAATGTAAAAGGTTAATTTCAGGCTGCTCAATCAACACAAATAATAGATCATAAAAGCTATGCTAATTATTTCCACAGTTTTTAAAAGCATACTTACCAGATTGCTTTTACTATTGAATCTTTATTTCATATACTATTCCAAATATGTGACAGCAATTGTAGACTACGGGGAAATAGTAAGACATTTCACTATGCACCTATTTTACAAAGTTGATCTATTTGTCAACATTCTATTTAAAATTAAAATGTTGCTAGAGATTTATACAAGTTTGAATTGCTCATAATACTACTGATAACGTCTGTTTGCATACCAAGATTTCTTGCTGATATAATGCAGTGGGTGAGGTAGCTATATAAATGTCTGACTAAATACCTAGGACATATTTTTATCTGAAGTTAGAAAAGCTAAAATCTGAAAGAAGCTGAATAAAACAGATGATAGAATCTATGAGAAAATGTTCTAAGATGGCATATTTAAGCTGTAATATCTGCCACTTATTATGTTCTTAGAGGACCCTTTCCATAGTAACTCAAAATAAGTTATAAATCCAAATGGAATGATCTATATTAAAATGTAAATAATAAGTAAAAATAATCCAAAGAAGATACACAAAATTATAACCCCCTCCCACACACAAAATAAAAGAAACATATCATGAAAAAGTTGAAAAAGATACAAAAGATACATATCCATAAGCAAAGACTTTTCAAAATATCTCTGTATTCTAAGCATGTAAAATACAATACAGACTCTAAAAATACATGCAATATTTTCACAACAAATCAAGAATTAAAGAATAGTGAAATGAAAGAGTTGAGGGATTAGACTGAATATTATAATGCATCTTTATGTTAATAAGAACTCTGTTGGAATCAATGGGATTTAAAATAGATGTTGTAGGAGATGAAAAGGGTATCAAGCAGGACAGCTTGAGAAAAAAATTCAGGCAAACTGAGAAGAGAACAAAGATAAAAAATAATTTTATTAATGATAAAAAGAATGTAAAACATAAGAAAACAATTGGTGTAATTGAGAAAAAGATTTATGAAGTAAATAAATTTTCTAACATGCAATAGAAGACTTAAGAACTATTGAAAGGCAGAATAAATGAAGTATTATGCTCTATGCCCTTCTATGTTCTACGTTCACTTTTCTTAACAAAAGCCTAAATCTATAAAATACAAGAACTTATGTGGTACAAATGTACATTTAATCTAGTTCTATTATACACATAGATAAAATAAATTTTTAGATATATAGTGTAAAAGAAATACAGCAAGAGAAAAATATTGAACATTAATTTTTTCTAAAATGTAAAAGAAATAATCAAAGACAAAACATACATCACACATATTTACAGATGATATATAGGAAACAAATTATCTAAAAGAACAAAAATTAGACTCAAGTTATTTACCGTCACAGTCATTGTCAGAGTAAGGACAGCTGTGTGTGAAGAAACACGAATACCATGGTCCAAAAAGGTTACATATTCTTAATAGTCACTCAAGAGTAATAATTTTAAAATAAAGGACATCATAGTTATAAAAGCCATGTGAACATTAACAGATATTTACACTCAAATAAGATTATGTAATATATCATCTATTTCCTCCTTCAAAATGTATTTTATCTGATCATGAAATCCATTGTGAGGCAGGCTGAAAGTGATTCCAAAGATTTGTATGTTTTTTAATTCTTGGGTAATGTAAATGTTCCTTTATTTGAGAAAAAAAAATCTGCACAGATGTAATTAAAGCTGTTAGACTAAGAAGATTGTTCAGGGTTATCTGGGTGGGTCCTATAAGATGCAGGGGGAGATCTATCATACACACATACATACTAAGCAGTGAGTCACACTACCACAAGCCAAATGTCAACAGCCACCAGAAGTCAGAAAGGTAAAGGGTGAATTCTTCCCTAGAGCCTCTGGAAGGGGCACAGTCCTGCCCTCATCTTACTTGGGGGCTTTTTGTCTTTAAAACTCTGAAAAGATAATTTCAATTGTTTTAAACTATTGTCATGGTTAATTTTCATGTGTCAACTTGGCTAAGACATGGTACCTAGGTATTTAGTCTAACATGTCTGGATATTGCTATGAGGCTACTTTTTAGATGGGGTTAACATATAAATCAGTAGAGTCTTTGTAAAGCAGATTATAATCCATAATATGGGTGGGACTTATCTAATCACTTGAAGGGCATAGAAAAAACAGGCTGAAGTACCCAAGGAGGAGGGAATTCTGTCTCCATATCTTCAGACTTGAGCTGTGACATCAATTTTTATGTATATTCACATCTTATTGGTTCTATTTCTATGGGGAATCTTAATATAGCCACAAAATTTGCTGTAGTACCTATAGAAAATTAATACAACAGTCACTACAATTATCATTTTAACATACCAATTTAACTCAACTAAAGATTCAGAAATGGAAGAATTTTGACTTGGAATGATTTTTATTGTGTCAAATCTCTTTAAATATAAATTATAAATATAACATAAACAAATCTGGACATGTTACCTATACTATAATAATACAAAAATAATAACTAAAAAATGAAAAGATAAATAGCAGAACACAAGTAAAAATAAAATGTATACTTCTAAAAAAGTTTTCTCATGATAAAACTGTTTTTTTTGTCCCAAAACAAGAAAAATTTTATTTACAACCTTTAAAGACTAGATAACTAAAAATACACTGTTACACTTTTAAATTATATATATAAATTATATATTATTTATATGGACATAAATTATATATAAGGAAACCTCAACAAATATACATGTACTCACATAAAATAAAATACTCACAAAAGAACACAGTCACATATGTACGCATGCATACAATAAAAAAAACAGGCAAAATAGAGAAGACACAAATTATTAAAACATACTTAATGTGAATTGTCATAAAGTTAAGTAAAAACAAAGTTTCTGTCTTACCCATAAATGAAACACTTATCTGTTAACATACCTATTTTGCTAAATATAGTTGTCAAAAATATTTGACATAATTTTTCACTGTATAGAATTATGAGTGCTTTAAATATTTTATAATAAGCAGATGTAACTTTCATTCTATAAAATATTGAGTGTCTACATATGGCCATGTTAAAGAACATAATATTATACCTGCCCTAAAAAGCTATAAAAGTGGACAAAATATATGAGGCGGCTTTTTTTAAAAACTGGCATCAAAGAACAGACAAAGAAGAGCTATGATGCTCAATAAAAAAGACATAATAATCTAAATATTGCCTACGGTTCAGTGCTTTGTTCTTTGGGACTGCCGGGGTGTCCCTGCCCTGGGTGGTGGCCCACTCTCTGGAATCAAGATCCTGTGGCCCACATCCCTGAGTCTGTGCCTTCAGTGTGATTCTTCCTTTATTTCATCTCATCTCTGTTCCTTTTAATGTGAATGGACAGCATTTCTGCTGACACAGAATTCTCAAAAACCTTGTTGCTCATTCCTTACTGGTATTCTCTACCACCTGCAGCAAGGATCATCTGTCCTCCAGTTTCCAATCACACATTCTTTATTTCCATCTGAAACTTCACCAGAATGTGTTTACATTTCCAGCAACATTGTGATCCTTATTATATATATGTTTTCTAGTGTAGGGAACTGCCCTGCCTGGTATCAGAAGCTGTAACCCTCGCCTAGGCTATGGCTAAGGGAATGCCTTTGGAACCGTAAGCCAGCAAGGAGACAAAAGCTTATCTCCCTGGCAGGAGTGCTGCTTCTGCTGCTTCATTCATAACTGAACCTCAGTGTGTGGTTGGTTAGCCAATGACAGGTAAGATTCCCCAAGGGGGGAATGACCTAAGACAGGCATGTTCACATGGGAGGCCCCCAAAAGAAGGACTTTGGGGGGCTACAGCAAAAGGGGGTGATGAACCCTCACTCCTTGGCTTTGACATAGACTGAGTCCTCGTTGTTTGGGAGAAAATCTCCTTATTTCTTGGTTGCCTTAGTTCCCTTGCTCCACCTAAGCCTGAAACAATGACAGGGTGGTGCAGCCCTGTGCTGGAAAGGGCAAGTTTCCTGGGTGATCAGGCCTAAGAAAGAATATGTAAAATCCTGTGAAACCTGATTTGTTTAGAATGCTCTCAGTTGAATGATAAGGGTCCAAGGAAGAAGTTAGTTTGTTCCTTAAAGTTTTACAGCTCTTTGACCCTGACTCAAAATAGGCCCTCAGACTTCCTTGTTATCTATTGTTTGATCCTTACTTCCTAGAATGATGAGCTTTTACCCGAATTCTTACGTAAACAAAACCAATAAAAAGCCTTTCCAGAGGGGGAATGGCACGCTCTCCCCACCAGGGAGGGTGGCCATGGCGCCCTCCAGGAGAGAGGGTGGCCAAGTGCTCCCCACATGAGTGTCCCTGCTGTTCCTATTGCCCCACAGGATCTGGTTTTCTCTGTGTATGTTTTTTCTCAAATTTCGACAAGCCATCCACAGCATTCCGTGATCACTGCAGGCCGGTGACCCACACATCATTCTAGGATGATAGAAGCTTCCTCTACAGCCTCCTTTTTTCTTTCTAAAACTTTACTAGACTCATTGTTAATATTGTGTTTCTATAATCAGCCTTTTCAAGGCAATCTAAGTTTGTCCTATAATGTGCCTCAAAACTCTTCCACTGATCACTTTACCCAATCCAAAGCTATTTCCATATATTTAGGTATTAATTATAGCAGCACACTACTTTCCAGCACCCAATCTGTATTAGGTTTTTAGGGCTGCCCTAAGAAATTGCCATAAACTCTGTGACTTAATATGAATACAACAGGAAGTTATTTTCTAACCACCCTAAAGGCTAGAAGATATGAAGGAGTTGGAGGGACCATACTCTCAAAGTCTCTACTGCACGATCTGTTCCTTGCCTTTTTCTAAGTTTCCATTGTTGCCAAGAATGCTTGGCACTCTGTGACCTGCAGTTGCATAACTAATCTCTGCCTCTGTTGTCACAAGAGGTTTTCCCCTGTGCTTTACATTGTCTCCTTACCAAGACATCTGTCATGTTGGTATATGGGTCTGCCCTACTCTGCTATAAATTTATATTAATTAATAACAACTACAACAACCCCATTTCCAAATAAAGTCACATTCTCTTGTACTAAAGATTGATTTCAACATAGCTTGTTTGGGACACAACTATATCCATAAAGAGTAGTGATACATGTAACAACATGGATAAACTAAAAATAAATTATGTTAAGTGAAAGAAACCATACAAAAAAAGTCACATAAATTATTTCTTACTGTATTAAATAACCACAATAGGTAAGTCCACAGAGATAGAAAGAAGATTGGTGGTTGCCACAAACTGAGGGGACAATGGAAGAAGTAGGAACTGCTTAATAGGTATGTGGTTTCTTTTTAGAAAAATGAAAATATTTTGGAGCTTGCATTGGTATACTCAGGCTGCATAACAAAATGTCACAGACTGGGTGGCTTGAGCAGTAGAAATTTATTTCTCACAGTTCTGAATGCTGGAAAAGTACTGTCAGTGTATGGACAGAGTTGGTTTCTAGTGAGACCTTTATCCTTGGCCCACAGATGGCCACCTTCTCCCTGTGCCCTCATATGGCCTTTTTTCTGTGTAAGCACATTTCTGGTGTTCTTCCTTTTCCTATAAGGACACCAGTTTTATTATACTAGGGCCACACCCTTAGGATCCCATTTAACCTTGATTACCTCTTCTGCTAATTGCTCTATCTCCAAATATAGACACATTGAAAATTAGGATCCCAAGATATAAATTTGGGGGGACAAGTCAGGTCACAACAGAACTATATAGCGGTGGTGGTTGCACCACATTATAAACATGTTAAATGCTACTTCATTGTTCACTTTAAAATGTATTGTGTTATGTGATTATCACCTCAATAATAAAAAATAAAAACATTTACATCATACCTTATTTAATGCACCATATATAACTGTTTTCACAGTTAAATTATGCTTAAGTATAACAACGATTTTTTGGTAACTTAACTTTATACATATAAGAAATTTTGTTTATTTTCCCCGTTCTGCTATTTATTACTATGTCCCTGGATAATTTATTTAACCACTCATATCCTCAGGTATGGCTCCTTACATTGAAAAATGGCATAATGATACTTGTTTTAAAGAGTTGTAGGAAAGGACAAAATTGAGGTAATATGTGTAAAGTGTTCTGTATTTGCTTGGACCATTGATGTGCTTAATAAACATTAGCAATTAATATTATTTATGTAAAACAATATATTTGTTTTAATAAATTAATGAAAATCATACATTACAGTGGTTTTCATTAGCCAGTGTCTAATAATTACAGTTTTATCTTTTCAAAGGATAAGTTCCATTTTCTTCCTGCTGCTTTTCTCAGGCAGTGGAAGAGGCTCTGTTCCAGCCTTCACCCAGTTTCAGTCCACACCAAGCCCAATAGATCCACCATCTTTCAGTCTCACATTGTCAAGTCTCTTCCCACTTAAAGAAGTGGATGGAAGATGAAATGGGTAAACTCATTGTCTTAGACCAGAGATTTTCAACATTGTTTATCTCATGGCACATATAAACTAATTACTAAAATTCTGTAGTACATCACAAAAATGTATTATGTTTTTTTTTCTGATCTGGCCCCCCCAAATGGGTATAATTTTGATTCATTCACATATAGATGTCTATTGTGTCAACCATTGTCATTTTTTAATTTGACAATCTAAATGAAAAGAAGTCAGTTCCCCTGACTAAATAGGCACTGCATATTTTAGAAATTCTTCCAGAACTCCCATTGAAAATTGCTGTCTTAGACAGTACAGCCTAGTATAACAAAAATAGCATAGACTGGGTTGCTTAAACAACAGAAATGCATTTTTCACAGATATGGAGGCAAGAAGTCCAAGATCAAGGTGCCAGAAGATCCACTGTCTGGTCAGGGCCCATTTCCTGGTTTTCAAATGGTCGTATTCTCACATGAAGAGCAAAGAGTGTAGATTTTATTTCTTAAAATAGTTAATAACTGCATGTAAACTGAATTTAATATATCAAGCAATTTAATTTTCGAGACTATGAAGAAAGTAAAACTTTAAATTGAAAGACTGCTTTATGGATACTAAATCTAATATGGTGTTTTGATTTAAAAGCTACTGTTTGGAAATAATTATTTAAAAGTAATTATATTCTAATTATGTGGCAAGCCACTGTTATTGCCTTTCATCAATTATTTATGTTTAATTATGTATCTATTTTTTATGTTAGAATAGGGTCAGTTATAAACTCTTACACAATTCCAGTTGCTACTTGTCTCAATATTTGGTAAGGTATAGAGTTAGTACTAGAAAATAGGTCCAATTTTTAATGGCAATAATTATGTGCAGAGGCATGACAAATTTAATTCTGATTATGTCAGATAAGTAACCATCTCTATTATTCAAGAATATTGCCTCTAGCTCCTCCAATTATCCATAACCTTGTATCATATATAGTTATGCTATTAACTATACTGTAACTTTTGAGTACTGATCTACATAACTAAAAGTAAAATACACCTAATAGTTCTTATATTTTGATAATTATTTTTCTAAATTTATGGTATGGTTGTATTATAAGTAATAAGTTTTAAAATTTATAGTTCAAAATTAAGTTATTAAATTGATCAACAGGGAATATATTGCTTGCAACACTTATCTGATTTTTAAGGAAGCTTATTTGGAGGTAAGAAAGGAGGATAATAAGATAATAATTGAATCAATTCCACTCACATCATTTTAAATATATACATATATATTTTAAGATTTTATTTATTTATTTTTAGAGAGAGGGAGAGAGGGAGAGACATATTAATGTGTGGTTTCCTCTGGAGCACCCCCTACTGGGGCCTCGCTTACAACACATACATGTGCACTGACTGGTAATTGAACCAGTGACCTTTTGGTTCACAGGCTGGCACTTAATCCACTGAACCACACTAGCTGAGGCTCATTATATATTTTGATTTTAAAAAGTGCCAGCATGCTTACATTCATTCTTTTCACACTTCTTCATGCTCCTGGGTGTGGCATATATTTTAGTAAACATTCCTGAGAGTCTCAATGTCCCATATAACTGGATGTTAAATGAGAATAAAACAGAAAGCCAAGGATCCAACTTCTGTACTTGAGACTTCTGTACTTGAGACTTCTGGTCTCAACCTTAAGTAATATATAGGATACTGGGTAAAGTAGTCCATCTTCATAACTTACCACTAGTCTGTGAAGCTAAAGAATAAAGTATTTATTTGCAGGTAGCAGACCTCTTTGACAAAAATAAAAGTACTGAGTAGTTGTCTTAGGCAACTACTCTGGGATCCTCAGTCATTGTACACAACGCTCATTCTTGGCCTCCCTACTGAAATCCATCCTCTTTGATTTTCTAATGAAGAAATATTTCACTGTATTTACAAAGTTAAGGTCCATCTGGCTTTGTAATACAGGCAAAATAATTATATATCAGACTACGAAGCTATGCCATAGAGTTTATAATAAAAAAAAAAACAACTCTAGGCTTATGCGATCATATGTCTTTAGTGCTTTAAGAAATCTTAGGGATTATATATGGCATTGTTTCACATATTGTGTGCTTGGAGAAACTTTATGATCTGATATTGTTAAATTGTAGGGGTCACAAACACAATCGCCAGACAATATCATAAGTGAGTGGGTCTAGATGAATGGAGTGCTGGGAACTCTGGAGGACACACAAATTTATTTTCCTTATTCTCTGTATTTTCCTTCTAAAAGTGGCTAAAAATTAGTCTATTGTTGTCATGCTGGATTTGGATTCAATACTGCCAATCAAGAATCTTTAAGAGAAAATCAGCACTTTAAATTCTTGTCAAGTGTCTTTATTTTCAAATATCAGCAAATATATCTTTATAAGGCGTGTTTCTGAGGCTTGCTCTATGAGTTCTATTTATTAAATATCCAATCTAACAATGAGCTCATGATTAAATATGTTTTGGGAATATTGGAATAAACAGTATAAAAATGATTTCTTTGCTTCTAGACTTTAGGGTCTATAATGATTAAATGGAATGGTGAATCCTAAAAGAGAATATCATGTATAGAAGAATTCAGGAAGCTAACATTTATGAACCTATTTTAGAACCCTCAAGCTTAGTTTAACATTTGTTGATTGGCTACTATAGTAAAATCATGCATATTTTTCAATTTTACAGACAGATATTAAAAAGTATCTGAGGAGCTTGCAAGGAAATAGAAGGGGCATATGTCTAATGGGAGACTTTTAATATAATCCAGTAAATGTGGAAGAAAAATGCAGAAATATATTAAAGATTTTGTATATGATCAAGTGGTGAAAAACTAAAAAATAAATTTTAAAATGTAGTTTTATCTTTGTTATTACTGTTATGATTCAAATAGAAGAAGGTTGCTAGGGAGTGGTGGGTGGGGGGATGGCTGATAAAGGTGAAAGGTAATAAGAAGTACAAACTTCCATTTATAAAATATATAAATTATGAATGTAATCAACAACAAGGGGAATATAATCCATATCTTTGTAATAACTTTGTATGGTGGCAAGTGATTACTAGACATACTGTGGCATATAAAAATACTATCATTATGTTGTATACCTGAAACTAATGTAATATATGGTGACAATGCTTTAATAAAATATAGTGATGACACCAAAAGCAAACAAGAGATATATTTTGGAAACTATTATACCTTGATACCTTGATCACTAAAAGTCAATGAAAATATTTGGAAATCTATACTGGGGATTTTTATTTTATTTCTTTTTATGTTTTTATTAATTAGAGAGAGAGAGAGAGAGATCAATCTGCTGCTCAATCTCCATGCACGCACTGGTTGACTCCCACATGTGCCCTGACTGGAGGATTGGAACCCCCGACCTTGATGCACCAAGGTGATGCCCCAACAAACTGGACTACCTGGCCAGGAGATTATTATCTTAAATCAGAAACTATAACAGAACATATTTAACTGCTATTTCTATAAAGACAAAATATGTGCATCTTCCAGGATTACATACAGCTGTACCTTGATAATTTTTAAAATCATTCATTAAATTGCTGGTTTTAAAATTTTATAATTTAACTTTTAATAATCCACTTAAGACAAATGTGAAGTTTGCCCCAAAATATGTTTGTTTTGAATTTCAAAGCTTCTACTCTACTTATGTTAAAATATGATGCTGTTTGAACATTTACCTTTAATCATTTTTATGAAATCTTTATATATTTCAAACCTCTCCTTTGCTGCATCCAACACTGCTTAGACATTTATTGCCTCTGTTGATCTAAATAGACATTTATTAGGTATATTTTACTAATTTTTCCAATTTTATGAATTCAAATAGTGGTAGATTTTCAGAATTCAGAAATGTCCATTTTCAAATTTAAGGCATCATTATTGGGTATTGATGAGTTGAATATATACACACATATATTAGTTTGGGTTACTTTGAAAATTAGTCTGTGGTACTATGTTTATATCAGAATTAGCTAGTATACACTGGGGAAATTGGAACCATTATTAAATAAAACTCAGGAGACCTGTTTCCAGATTATTTTATTCAGTAGCTGTGACCTTGATTTCTAACTAACGACACATAAGTTGTAGTTGCTTAATCTTGGGGGCCACATTTTTCTCATTTAAGATATAAAAGTTTCAGATTAACTGATCTTTTCTTTTGAGCTTTTTAATACTTTCCTTCTGCATGAATCATTTGGAGTCAGAGCCAGTAGAAATGATTGTATTTTATTTTATTTTTTATTATTAGTGTATTTGATCATATAAATGGTTCATTTCTAGTTTCAGAGATGGAATCAAATCAGTGCCTGCCATCTTCACAGATGATTACAGACCTAAAACTCATGAGATATATATAATATAATCCTCCTTCTGCCCTCTCAAATAGGAGAGAAGAAATGGGAGAAAAACAGAGTTTCTTAGAGTAAGAAAAGTAAAGACTGTAGTACAAATTTAAGCAGGTTATTTCATCAGTGATTCAGCAATATTGACTAGCAGTAGAAAGTCTGGAAATGAGTCTTTCGACTTTTAGTTAGGTACTGGGCCACTTTGGCACTGTACAGTTACTCATGATAAAATGTTTTTATAGACTGAATTAGAAAACGATTATTTAAGCTTCTTCCTTTCATGTTAGGCTAAAGTCTCAAAGACAATTAGTTTTAAATGTTCACAGAGTCTTGTTTTCAGTGAGGCTTGGACAAGTTATCTGAGTACTTTGTCTGGGTTGATGCTTTGAAGAATTAGGTGAGAAAGAAAAAGTGAGGTGATCTGGACAGTGTCACAGAAGTAGCGTCATCAGAGCTTTACTCAAATGAGGTCTGCCTAACTGCAGATTGTATATCCTTAATACTGCATTATGCTCATTTCAATATTAGGTATTCATTCATAATAGTAGTTATATTTATCACTATTTTCATGATATTGATGATTATTAAATACTTCAGAAATACCTGAGGCTGTATCAGGATCTTGAGTTTGCTGTCTCTAATTCCTAGACCTTTCCACCTATCTCCATTCATATATGTGTATACTTTCACTAGTATTTTCACTGAACTACAGAAGGAGAATTTTGTCCTTGCTTTTTCACCTGGAACTTCTATTTTTATTTCCTCGTTATTCTTAACATGACAAACAAATGGAATGCTCATCCCATAACTTACCAAAAACTGTACCCATCAACCCCAGGGATTCAGAATATAAAAAAGGTAGTTGTAAATTTATTTCCTTGGTTTTATTGAAAAAGAAAAAAAGAACTTGTGTGTGTGTGTGTGTGTGTGTGTGTGTGTGTGTGTGTGTGTTGCAACTGTTCAAGGCCTGGCAGGTTTGTGGTATTTGTGCAGATGGAAAAATATTCACAGAGCCTTTGGGATGCCTGGCATGCCTTTATTCACAGGTAGGTGAGCCACACGTGCTGCAAGCTGCATGTTTCCCTGCATGTCTCTGGGTGGCACACATCATGGCACTTGCTCCCCAGCATCACTCCCATTGTTGGCAGCCAGCAGGGAGTTACTACCTGCTTAAGTACTAGAGGTAAACAAAACTGGCAAAATGCCAGAAATTATATAACATAACATAATTCTGAGCATGTGAGCCCACTTCATGTGATAGAAACAAGTTATCAGACCCAGTTTCAAGGCTATAAGAATACTGCTTCTCAGGCCCCTTCAGGGATATGGGAACACCACTTCCCTTCATTACCCAGAGGCCAGGGCGAGGAAGCCAGACTGCTTCCACTTACCCTACTGTGTGTTTCCAATCTTGTTGGTTTTTCTATTTAACTGATTTTCTATAACCTCTATTGAATAACAATTTGGTTTTTAGTTTAGACACATACATGTTCTCCATCATTAAAAGATGACAGTGGTGCTGGGAACCTTGGAAAGCCACATGCAAAAGAATGATACTAGACTACTGTGTGTTTGCATGTGCAAAAATAATCTCAAAGTAGAAGAGAAACCTACACGGAAGACTTGAAATAATAAATTAAATAGAAGAAAATGTAGGTACTACATTTATGGGCCTTGGTCTTAGAGAAGATTTTATGAATTTGACATTAAAGGCAAGGTAAGTAAAGGCAAAATAAATTATTGGGACTGTGTCAAACTAAAAACCTCCTGTGCAGCAAAAGAAACCACGAACAACGCAAAAAGGGAACTAACTTAAAGGGGGAAGATATTGCAAACAATAGTTCCAGCAAGGGGTTAACATCAAAATATATAAAGAATCATACAACTCAGCACCAAACATCCAAAAAATCCATTTAAAAATCGATTTCAAATGACTAACTAAACAGACACTTCTCCCGGGAAGGCATACAGATGGTCACCAGATGTATGAAAAGATTCTCAGCATCACTAGCTTTTAGGGAAATGCAAATCAAAACTACAATGAGATACTGCCTCACATTTGTTAGAATGGCTATTATCAAAAGACAAGCAGTAACTAATGTTGAAGATGTGAACAAAAAAGAACACTCGATTCGTTGCTGGTAGGGGTGCTGCCAACTGATACAGCCACTATGGAAAATGTATGGCGATTCCTGAAAAAATTAAAAATAGAATTACTATATGACCCAGAAACCCCCTTCTGTATATCTACCTGAAAATTTTGAAAACATTTATTCACAAAGATATATGCACCCTTATGTTCATCGATTGTGGCATTACTCATGGGAGCCAAGCCATGGAAACAAGCAAAGTGTCCTTTGATAGATAATTGAATAAAGAAGATATAGTACATTTATACGATGGAATACTACTCAGCCCCAAAAAGGTGAAATAGAATTGTACCTCGGTACTTATCATTAATTCTTTGCAGAACTCATGACAAATGTCAAAACCAACCAGTCCCAAACTGTTTGTGAGCTACTATGAGACTGATGCCTCAACCTGTTTCATCATGAGAGAGGGGGTGCTACTGGGAGCAAGCTTTGAGTGGAGAAATATTTTTTTCTCCTCAAAATGAGGTGAGTACAGGGTTTGACGAGTTCTGAAGCAGATGAATACTGAGATATGACTGTAGTTCCATTTAAGACGATCTGTATGGATCTTGAGATTATTATGCTAAGTAAAATAAGTCAGACAGAAAAATTTAAGAACTTACGATTTCAATTCATATGAGAAATATAGAAATGAAAAGAACAAATGAATAAACTGAAAAATAAACAAAAACTCATAGACACAGACAACAGTATGGTGATTACCAGAGGGAAGAGGGTGGGGACAGTAAAGCATAAAAGGGGAACTTATATATGGTGACAGAAGATGATTTGAGTTTGGGTTGTGGGCACACAGTGCAATCCACAGATCATGTGTCATAGAATTGTATACTTGAAATCTATATCATCTTATTAACCACTGTCAGCCCAATAAATTTAATAAAAAATAAAAAATAAAATAAAACCCCCAGAATAAAAAAATCCAAAAAATCTGTATATCTGAAAATTATGTTATTAACCAATGTGACCTCAATAAAATTATTTTTTCAAATGTTAAAATAATTGACAATTTGAAAATTTCAAATATTCTGTTTTGTTTACAGACTTGTTATTCTTTATAAGTTAATTAATTGAAAGTTAAAATCACCTCTGCCATGAACTTAGACTGCCCACATTTGAATTTGCACTCCAATTACATGTTAGAAAGCTTACATTATATGCTTATGATGTATAAGCCCTAGTTTCCTCATTTTTTAAATTATAAATATACCTTCCTTAGAATTACAAAATAAATATGGTAATGTAAACAAATTGCTTTTATTGTCATATTTGACAAATGTTTAGTAAATGTTGGCTTTTTATAATTAATATTAAATAATTACCAAAATAAATATATTTCAAAATTAATTTAATTGAACGTTTATATTTCAGAGTGAAGGCAATTTCAAAAGTATTTAGTCTTGGAACAATAAGGGATTATATAGATGCCATTATTGCAGTGAGATATCTTTACAAGTGACTTTTTACCAGCAGCAATTTGGGTAAAGCTTTTCTTCTTTCTAATTTGCTGTGAATGATTCGTGTGATTTTTTTAAGTTCCTGTGACCAACTTTGCAACTGAAATTAAAAATTCTACTGACCATGTGTCATTTCAGATTTAGTTCCAGAGGAGGATAAGATAATCAGGACAAATGAGGAACTGGCTACTGAAATGTATGACAATAAACAAATATGAAAATACAATGAAAGGAAAGAGCTGCATTAAAGTGCATGATTGAGCTTTGCAGCATAATTTGACACTTCTGAAACAGACACTGATTTCATTAATTCACTTATTTAACTAGAAGTCAATTTTAGAGATGAAAATTTCAGCTTCCAAATCTACCTGATCATTTGTTGTAAACAAAGAAAACTCTGGCTCAAGGCAAGATTGTACCTTTAACTTAACCACTTAAGTTAAGCAGTTAAGTTAAGCAGTTAAGTTAACCAGTTTGTTTGTTCGTTTGTTTGTTTTTGTTTTGTATAGGATGCCATTGGTTTCAAACAGTATGTAGGAAAAACACTGATTTTTTCTGTACTGCATCTAACACAATCTGTCTGTATTATCATAATTATTTTTGTATATGCTTTAGTTTCTATTTGCCTAGCATGGGATGTTAAATATACTAGTATGTTATAAATAGCTTTATATTCTTTTGATATGCATTAAAATGTATACATGGAAGTAGAAAAATAATGAATAAGCTCTACTTTGGAGGTAAGAGAGCTAGATTCAAAATAAATGTCATCATGGTATGATAGATATGTTCACCTTTATATATAAAATGTCGGGCTATTTAGTTCGTTTGTGTCTGTGTTGACATTGATCATCTCACAACAGGATTTCCGTGACACAGAGGTCTCATGATTCCTCTTTTCCCTTTCTTTGGAATCAATAGATCATTTTTTATTTGTAATTTTTCCCTCTGTGTTTTCAATTTTGCTTTAGCAGTTAGCTTAGAGAATATATGTGCATCCATGTGTTCTGAAATACAAATTTTGAGAGTAATAAAAATGTAAATATTTATTTTCCCTCTTCCCAACAATGCTATATAGAAACTTGAAACACTTTATCCCTTTGGGCTTTACCCATGTCTTTGGCTTCATTCTTGCCATATAGTTTAATTTTCATATATTTGAAGCCACATACAACATTACAGTCAATATTCATTTATACATATGTATATGTTTATGCTTTACAATGCTCTTGAGCCTTCATGCACCTCCATGATTTTATAAATCTATAGTCACTTTTTTCTTTTGAAGAATGCGCTTTTTGTTTTTTTTTCAACGCCTTAAAGATTCCATTTCACTGCTTTCTGTCTTTTTCCACATTGTTTCTCCAAATAAGACTTTTTTTTCTGTTTTCAAGACTTTCTCTTGGTCTTCAGTTGTCAGCAGTTATTCCAAAATGACCAATGCTTGATGGTACATGATGAATGAATCAATATGAGATCCATTCAAAGTGCACTTTATGTCAATAAATTCGAATGTAACAGAATACAAAAATAAACTACCATATGTCAATTGTTCTGTATATCAAAGAAAAATATTCCCCTATCTGAAAAGATTATCCCTATCAATTTTTCTTCATTTTGTTACTACATACTTGTTTGAACTCAGATTTTCTTCATATAATTCTACCAAAACAATATATTACAACAGATTGATTTTAGAACCAAGTAGTGATAATCAAGGTATCTTCTAGTAAACCAGATATGAGAGATATTTATAAAAAAATGTAAAGCACTTAATTATAGAATTAATACTTTATTTTTGGAAAATACAGTTATGTTTTGTAAATATGTTACACTATACTAACATAATGGATATATTATTCACATTTTAAAAATGAATTGAATGCATATTTTGAATACTTCTGTTTTAATTTCTAGTACATTAAACATGTATACACATAACTCACAAAAAGACACATTGAGTACTTCGATATATTTAGAATATAAAGTTCAAAAAATCCTCTTTTAGATGTATATACATGTGTCTTGTTTGAAATCCACAGTTTCCTGATATTGTTTTTCTATTTCAGAAACTTCTTAGACATGCATTATTTTAATATTGTTCTGCTCAATAGTCTTACATATTTTTCTGTATTCCAATTACATATATGTTAAACTTTTCACTTGGTTCTCTATATCTCTTGTGTTTTTCCATGTATTCCTTTTTTTTTTTTTTTTTTTTTTTGGTCTCTGTGCCTCGGTTTGCATTTTTTTAAATTGATTTATCTCCCAGTTCAGTAACCCTATCATTGGCTGCCTATTCCATTACCCAAGTCTTGAGTTCATACTTGTAATTGACATTATTAACATTTAGAATTTCCATTAGATCTTTTTTATCTACAGGCATTTCTCATGTTCTACAGCATTTTTAAGTGAAACTCTTGCAAATCAGAACTGTGTCTTTGCTTAGGCAGATCTCATAATTACTGGGACAATGCAAAGCAAAGATGCTGTTTTACATGCACATATTTCAGTTTGTACAGTGTCATTCATGCAAAGTGAAGACTTCTGGTAACCCAATTTTCTACTGATATTTTACACCTCTTTATTTTCTGGAATGTAATTATATGGATTTGGGCAAAAGTAGGTTTACAGTTGTTTTATGGTAAATAATACAATTATTAAATAATAATACAAGAATAAATTCTGTGTTTTGCATACTCACAACTGTATACCTACTTTTGCTACTGCTCTGTATTTACTTAAAATTCTAATTTTTTAATTCTGTTTATCACAGCAGAAATACTCAAAATTCTACTCTGTTGTAAGATAAGGAGTTGCTCCATAATGTAAATTTACTACATCACTGATTAAATCAGTTAATTTTTTAATATCAATAATTTCAGTGACAGAGCAGTGTATTAATTTATATTTTCTCAGCAGCTCTTTATCTTCCTGACCTTATCAATATTACTTTCAGGTGATATGATTCCATTTCATGTGTAGTATACAAATATATACTTCTTTTTCTCCCATCCTAACTTTTGTGCTATAGCTATCATATAATTCACTACCACATATTTCATAAACCTCTAAATGCATAGTTATATTTAACAGGAAGTTAGCCATAAAGTTATGTAAGTAATAAGAATAAACATATTTTGTATTCTGCCAGGTAGTTACCAATTGAGGTATCATACTTCCTTTGTCTGAAGAACTTCAGTCATTCCACTTATAACACAGGTCTTCAGGTAATGAATTATTTCTGCTGTGTTGTTTCTGAAACCTGTAATTTCCCTTTAGTTTGAAACATTTTGATTAAATTTAGAAATCTAAGATGAACCCTATAATGTTAAGTTGGTAGTTTCTTTTCTATTTTTTTTTATGGATATTTAAAGATGCTTTTATGCTCATCAGTGATACTGGCCTGTAGTTTTCTTTCTTTGTTGTATCCTTATCTGTTTTGGGGATTAGGATGATGCTGGCTGCATAAAGAGTCTGGGAGTTGTCCATCTTTTTTGGATTTTTTGGAATAGTCTGTGAAGGATAGGGATTAGACCTTCCTTAAATGTTTTGTAAAATTTCCCATGAAACCATTCAGTCCAGGGCTTTTGTGTGCCAAGGGTTTTTGGATGACTGCTTTGATTTCATCAGCTGTAATTGGTCTGCTCAGGCTTTCTGCTTCTTCTTCATTCAGTTTTGGAAGATTATATTTTTCTAGAAATTTCTCCATTTCACCTAGGTTTTCAAATTTCTTGGCATATATTTTCTCATGGCTGTAGTCACTGTCATGAGAAAGATAGTTTTTTGAGTATTTCATGAGAGGTAAAAGTCACATTGGATACTTATCCATATTTATTTTTGAGGAGTCCAAAAGTCTTATTGGTAAATATTCTTTATTTAGACAGAAACCTTGTATTGTCATAAGACATGTCACATTGAACTGTGGTGTTTCTGTGAAAGCCAGGAACATAGACTAAGGTAACTACAGAAACAGCAAGTATTAGTATAGCCTTCGTCCATCTGGCCTTATGATAGAGTTTTAAATTTCATTATTTTTTATTAGAATTATGGCAACTGTCCCAGTCTGTTTTCAGAAGCGTGACTGTCCAGTTGCTCATGAATTTTATCAGGGGAAAAATTCTGATTCAAAAATGCAGTTCAAAATGACCAAAGGCTATTATTTGTAGAAGATTGTGGATACCAAAAGTTACACCTTTCTACCGTGTTTATTGAGTTAAATTTATCTTCTTCCAATGGAATGCAATGTGTTTCACATGCATTGTCTCACACATATTTATGTATTTTTCAAATTATTCTTATTGTTCTTAGACTGCTCCTCCACAATTATTTAGTTATTTGTACCCCACAATAATGATGTTGATCTTGAATTTGATCAACAATAAATCCTTAGACCTGACAATATCTCATAATTTATGCATCACAGAAATGTTTTTATAAATAAGTAATAGATTATAATTTATTCTTTAACATAGGTTCAATAATTGAGTTTGACTTTTGAAAAGTTATTGAATATTAATGGTTTATTTTCTTCAAATTTTAAATCTAGAAAAATATGTTGTGGTTAAATTTACTGGTATTGAATTTGATGAAATATAAGGAAGAATTTTCTGACAAGAAGATGGTAGATAACTTGTTTTCAGATAAAATATTTTCATGACCATGTAAAATAATACCCTTATTGTCTGACATTAATATTTTTCAACTTTATTTTTAACCAGAAAAGCAAATTACTAATTTGAGTCTTAACATATTTTGAAATAGTTTAACAAAATTTACTAAGATTTAATATGTAGCCCATAGATTGTGAATATACAAAAAATGCAAATTAAAAATTTTACAGTTGGAAAACCGTGTAGAAGTATAAAGCTACTTCTGGAACAGAAAAAAATTGCATTTCAGTATCATAAATGCGTGCATGCTATGATTGGAGCTGAACTTGGATTCTATGGATAGGAAACATTCTTACATTAGTAATGTTATTTACTTCCCAAAAAGTAAAACAAAAGGAAACACTATGATATTTTAACATCTTACCAGAATTATGTAAATTTATGATACTCATTTGTGATATTTTATTAGACATCTTAACATTCTGTTATTGAATTGCTTTAATAGCATCAGAGTCTGTGTCCTATTACTGACTTCCATGAACAGCCTGAGACAATTGGGTTTTTGTAATGCAGCTTTAGATCAAAGGTTTGTCATATAAATTGCTGTCCATAGCAGATAATTCTGATGAGATTTGCATCATTTATTTCTGAGAAATAAAAATGTATTAGGATTTTACAAAGCATAATTAAAATACTAATTGAAAATACTCTGCTGTATGCATAATGCTTGTCATCTCACTTTTTCAGAGTTAGGCCAGTATTTTAAATATATCTGACAAGGACACAATAGCAAAACAATGTCTTTGCAATGTATGTGCAATGCATAAATCCAAAAAAATCAACTGTTTGAAATTTTCCCTCTTTGTATTTATAAAAATAATTAATGGTAAGTGAATGTAGAGTTATTATAAAAATTGATAAAGGCATTAGTAAAAATTACAGATATTAGATCACATAATTAAGCTCTCCATGTGTTTTTATAGTTAACTGTACCTATTAACTTTTTATTTATAGTGCTATTCTCTATGTTAATATTGCAATGTACATAGTAGTTTCTCATTGTCTGAATTATAATGCAACTTCACATAGGCCAAAGATTGTCTTAGACAGTTAAATAATCCCACTTTTATAATTTTTGGGTTTAACCTTACTTTTCTGTGTGAGAAAACAATAAAGAAAAATGCATTTAAGATATAATGTTTCTAGTCTTAGAAATTGAAACCAGTCAATATTGGTAAATTATTTTAAAGCATACAAAATTAATCACCTTTAATCAAAAACCATAATACTACCAGTTTCCTTTACAACTGTATTCAGTAATGTGACTTTAGATTCTACTTCTTATAAGAACATTGCAAGTTTATATTAGAGTTATAAATCAAAGGGAAATGTTGCAGTGATAATATCAGAGAGTAACGGATCTGCTTGGCCAGTGAAAGAATCTCCTGAATTTGCTACTAACCAAAAATAGTGTAATTTATTTATAAATATTATCAAAATAAAGGAAACAGAAAATTTTTAGTCCATAACTAAAAAGATGCTTTATCCTTATTTAAAATAGTTATAATAATGAGAGCATTATACATCACAAAATGTTTTAAATTTTCAGGTTTACAGTAGGGAATAGACAAAAACTGCACAGAATATAAAGCACCTAAGTACTTATGTGGAAGAAATATGTTCTTACTATTGTTTTTCACACTATATTTTATTTATTTGTTTTACTTTGTTTTTATAACAAGCTATGAAATGGTCATACATTTATATTCTCTAAGGTGATGCTAGCATACATCCTGTTTCCCCAAAAGTTTCTCCACAAAAATAATGTTTTTCATTAGACCAATTGTGGACTTTTAGTTTTCAGGAGAATTAGATGAATTTTAATATGCATATATTTGGCTTGGTAATTTATAAATTAATCTTTTATATTGACCCAGTTTAGTGTCTCTGGACCTAACATAAACCATAATACCAGTTGTAAGTTTTTAAATATTCTGATACATTATTGAAATACAGATAATACAAATAGTAGCATAAACTAATTGAGACAACATCAGTTAATAAGATTATATAGGTTTCAAGTGTACAATTCTATGATACATCTTCTATATATTGAATTGTGCCCATCACTCAAAGTCAAATCTTCCATCACCATATATCTGACCCCTTTTAAAGAGTAAATCAATATTTTATCTTCAAAATATACTTCTCTCTTGTGTTTGAATTTATTCTCAGAGGATTTACTTAAAAGCAAATATTAAGGCTCACTGGGAGGATAGCTGTTATTTTCAGTATCTCTTTGATCCTTCCTTACACTCTGCTGAAAGCCAGGATGGAGGAAATGAGCCAAATCTGATACAATTCAGCTAAAGTTGAATTTTCCTTTATCAAGTCTTATAGGAAACACAATAGATAATTTTTTCTTCAAACCTAGGGACTTAAACCAATTTTGAAAACAATAAATGATTAGGCAAAAGAGTTTTATTAAATAAACATGAAAGAAAATGCACCAAAATGACTCTTCATAGTTGCTATTTGAATAAATAATATATGCAAGGCATTTTATTAAAATCTTTTGTCAAATTTCTCATTTTAAGACTAGATGAAAGATACCTGCATACCCCTTAAAGGACTAATTTTTACTTTAGTAAATATTCTTATACTTCCACTTTTATATAACATTTAAAATAAAGCACCTTAAAATATAGAACACTGTTTTTTACTTAATACATTAATAAGAATAAAATATTCCTTAAATATGATGATAGTCCTGGCTGGTGTGGCTCAGTGGATAGACTGCCAGCCTATGAACCAAAGTGTCACTGGTTCGATTCCCAGTGAGGGCACATAGCTGGGTCATGGGCCAGGTTCCCAGTAGGAGGAGCTCAGGAGGCAACCACATGTTGATGTTTCTCTCCCTCTCTTTTTTTCTCTTTTCCTCTCTAAAAAAAAAAATAAATAAAATATGTTTACAAATCTTTAAAATGTGATGATAAATCTCCTTTAAAATAAGATAAATTAAAGCCATTATATAGGTACTAAGCAGAATAATACCCTTTCCCCAAAGATATCCATATCCTAACTGTTGGGAACTGCCCTGCCTGGTATCAGAAGCTGTAACCTCCACCAAGGCTAAGGCTGAGGGAGTGGCCTTGGACCATAAGCCAGCAAGGAGACAAAAGCTTATCTCCCTGGCAGGAGCACTGCCTCTGCTGCTTCATTCATAACTGAACCCCAATGCTTGGTTGGTTAGCCAATTACGGGTAAGATTCCCCAAGGGGAGAATGATCTAAGACAGGCACGATCATTGGACCCCAAGGAAGGACTTTGGTGGCTACAGCAAAAGGGGGTGATGGACCCTTGCTTCTCGGCTGTGATACAGCCTGAGTCCTCACCGTCTGGGAGAAAATCTCCTTATCTCTTGGTTGCCTTAGTTCCCTTGCTCCACCTAAGCTGAAACAATGACAGGGTGGTGCAGCTCTGTCCTGAAAAGGGCAGGTTCTCTGGGTGATCAGGCCTAAGAAAGAATATGTAAGATCCTGTGAAACCAGCTTTGTTTAGAATGCTCTCAATTAACTGATAAGGGTCCAAGGAAGAAGTAAGTTTGTTCTTTAAAGTTTTACAGCTCTTTGACCCTGACTCAAAATAGGCCCTCAGACTACCTTGCTATCTATTGTTTGATCCTTACTTCCTGGCAATGTTTAATGAGCTTTTACCTGAATTCTTATTCAAACAAAACCAATAAAAAGCCTCTCTGGAGGGGGAATGGGGCACTCCCCATGTGAGGAGTGGCCATGGCGCTCTCCAGGAGAGAGGTGGCCAAGGCGTTCTCCATGTGAGGAGTGGCCCTGCTTTCCTATTCCCCCACAGGACCTGGTTGTCTCTGTGTATGTTTTTAGCATGTTTCGACGAGCATCCGCAGCTGAGATGGATACTGCTGGCCAGTATCCTCCACACCTAACTGGCAGAACCAGTGAGTATATTCAATTTCACAATGAAGGGGAATTTAAGTTGAAGATAGAATTAAGGTTGTTATTCAGCTGACCTTAAAATCAGCATTTTACCCAGGACTGTCCAGAAGGATCCAATAGAATCACAAGTGTACTTCAAAGTAGAAGAGGGAGACAGAAGAAGCAGTGAAAGGAAGATGTGATTACTGAAGAAAGCTGTGAGAAGTAGTATAGCATAGTTAATGAAAATGGAGGAGAGGGCCCATGAGTCCAGGAATGTGGGCATCATCTAGAAGCTGGAAAGGATAAGGAGACAGTAGATCCCTATAAACTCCAGAAGGAATGAAGCTCTGCTCACGTCTTGATTCATTTTAGCCTAGTTAGACCTAGGTTGCACATATAAACTACAGAAATAGAAGGTAATAATTTTTTAAAGTCACTAAGTTGTCCTAAATTTGTTAAAGTCTCAGTAGAAAACTAATACATCACACTTTTTGTGTCATAGCAAAAAAAAACCCAAGACACTATTTAAGCCTATATATGTGTGCTTATGTGTATATACATATATACATATATGTATATATATTACATTACTTTGAATTGTGTTTTAATGCTTTCTATATCAAACATAATGTCAATTGAGAAAAACTTTAGTTGAGTTAATTTTACGATACTATTCAAAATTTAAAATACTCCCATTGCCTCACTAATACTATTTTGGGGAATTTACTCTAAAGTTATATTTACATTAACAGAAAACAATAGGTCACAGAAATATTAATTTAAGAAAAATATTTAAACTAAAAAATTTGAACTAAATATAAATATAGAGATAACTGCTTTATCACCTCTGTGTTTGTGTGAGTATATTATTTTCATAGTCTATAATGTCTATATCTTCAGCAAAACACATCTTGGCAGATCGAGACAGATACAAGGGTTAATAACTTTCAAAAGTATAAATTTTTTCAAATTTGAATATTAAACCATAAACATAAACAATTTTAAGAAGTGGGTTGGTAAATTTAAAAATTAATGATATTGTGTCATAAGTTTCAGGGTTAATGGTTGTGGGAGAAATTTGTAAATTTAAAGAATAATTGGTCTTCTAACACCATCCTACTTTTTGTTGAGGCTAAAGAGCTTTTGCTGACCTATTCATTGATTTTTCATGAATCACGAGATTCAAGAAATTGAATCTCATTTGCAACAAGTTTTCTTTGTCATAAGTTTAGTGTAAAACTACATGATCAATTGAATAAACAGCAAATAGAGGACTTTGTAGAACAGCTAATGTCAATTATCTTTGAAACAGAAAGTTGCTGATACTGATGACACTTCTAAGGGGTAAGTCTTCAGGTGTATAAGCTTAAACATTTAGAATAAAGGTTCCATTCCAGAAACGGCTTATGCTGAAATTGAAGTGGATTTTTCTAACCTATAATTTCCAAAGAAGATGACCATATGGTTAGATCACTTTGAAGTGTGCTACAACACACTTCACTAATGTTAGGTGAGAAAAATTACCCATTTACAATTGCTTCTTTTAAAGGCAGTTAAAAGGAATAAAAACTCTCCCAACAAATCAGTTATGCTGTCAGTGGATCTGCATTAGACTACTCCTCTGGCATTTCCTCCAATGAAGAAGGTTGTAACAGAAAACCACAGATACTTCCTAAAGTCAACAATTTAAAGATTATTTATCAGGTTGAAAACTTGAAATAGCCCATTTAATTTTGGTTCCAAATCCTTCAAAAAAAGAATATGATGATGGCCATAAGAGCCTCCTAAGAAATATGTTGCATAAGAACCTTAAAGGTAATATGCTTGCTATACACCTGGTGGACAGTTACCAGTGGTCCCAGAAAATCAATAATATACAATTACTGGGCACTTGGTGGGGTACAGCTCAGAGGAGTAGCTTTATTTTCTCTGGAACAAAAACGAGTTAGGTTGAGAGTGTCAGCAAATAGAAAAAAATAACCACAATAGAGACTGAGGCCATGAGGGTGAATCCTCATAGAGAACATGATCATATTTTTAGCTATACTTTTAATTCTTATTTAATATTATGTGAAGTCTTATGTAACACTAACAAATATACCCGGTAAGGTAACAGAATGAAGACACTGACCTGTGAAAAGTCAGTGAATTATAAAGGGTAACAGTTTAAATAAGCATACTGTGTTTTAAAATTATTTTTTAAGATATAACACACTATATAAACTGCTTAGAATCATTAAAAATATTTGGACGATGCAAAAACATTCCTATAGATTTCAGTTAATAAGAAATGAAATTCATTAATGCAAATATATCTACTAAGTCAAAGTACTTTTATAGATCTTGAAATTCTTGCCATATGATTACAAATGTGACGGATTTGCTCTGAAAAAATAATAGAATGCCACAACAAACAAAATTTATATAAAATTTCATATATTATATATAATCATAAATATAAGCCTATTTTTGATAAAACTTTTCTCTGAAAATTAAAGGGGAATATTTTTAAAGCAGCAGATTTTTCACACAAAGGGTTAGAAAGAATTAGGACAGCTGAAACTCTTCCTAGTCCATACAGCTTCTGTGCTTTCAGAAAAAGCAATTTTAAGTGTGTCTCAAGGTCAACTGCGGAATATAAAACAGTAAATCCACATGTTCCAGCTTAGTTTCATTGTAGAATTACACACATTCATAGTAGAAAAGATGCAAAAAGAAATAGCATCTGCTCAGCTTTAGGCCTGATCAAGGGAAATTAAACTAATTTCCCAGCAACATATGCAAATGTTTATTACTTATCATTAGACATAACAGAATCTTAGGGCCAAAGGAAGCATAATGTTAACTTGTACAGCTTCTCTCTTTCTTTCCCTTTCTCTTTCTTTCCCTTTCTCTTTCTTCCCCTTTCTCTTTTTCTTTTCTTTCCTTTTCTTTTCTTTTTTCTTTTCTTTCTTTTTCTTTTCTTTCTTTCTTTCTTTCTTTCTTTCTTTCTTTCTTTCTTTCTTTCTTTCTTCTTTCTCTCTTTCCTTCTCTCTCTCTTTCTCTCTCTCTCTCTCTTTTCTTTTTCTTTTTTTTTTTTTTTGGCTTGTTTCTGTATCAGGGGTTTAGATAGTATCATCCTCAGTGGTTTACTCATAATGAAACAACCAACTACAGACAAAACTGAAACTTGAATACATGTTTGTTGTTGTGGTACAATTTTCTATCTTTTACTCCCATCCCAAACTGCCCAGCCAGACCTCCCCTCCTCCCTCCCATTTCCACCTGCCCCTAGTTTTTATCCATGTGTCCTTTATACTTCTTCCTGTAAACCCTTCCTCTTTTCCCCCAAAATTCCCCTGAAATTCCCTCTCCTCTCCCCTCTGAACACTGTCAGACTGTTCTCTATTTCAGTGTCTTTGGTTATATTTTGCTTGTTTCTTTGTTTTGTTCTTTAGGTTCCTGTTAAAGGTGAGATCATATGGTATTTATCTTTCACCACCTGGCTTATTTCACTTAACATAATGCTTTCTAGTTGCATCCATGCTGTTGCAAAAGGTAGGAGCTCCTTCTTTTTTTCTGCTTACATAAGCAGCTATACTTTCTTATAAGAGATTATTGCCACTTTTCTAATTTGTACTTATTTTTCTTGTTTTATTGCACTAACTATAGCCTCAGGAAAAATGTTGAATAAAAGATATGAGAGTTGACATTTTTGCCTTTTTCTTGTTCTTTGGGTGAACACAGTATTTTATCATTAAGTCTGATATTAGGTATAGCTTTCATGAATGCCTTTGTCAGGATGAGGAAGTTGTCTTTATTCCTGTTATGCCTAATACTTTTTATCATTATTAGGTATTGAATTTCGCTAAATTCTGTTTCTGTCCTTATTGAGATGATCACATGATTACATGATTCATTTTCTCCATTTTTTTTTGCTTGTTTGTTGATATGGTGAATGAAATTAATTGATTTAAAAAGAATGTGTAAAGTTCACATATATAGAATAAGAACCACCAGCTCATAACACATTATCTACTTATATATTTAATTTGACTTACTAATACTTTTTTAGAAAAAAAATTTAGATATGTTCATGGTAGATATTGGTATAAAGTTTATTTTTAATGCCTTTGTCTGGTTTTGATATCATAGTAATCCTGGTCTCATAGAACTATTAGAAAATGTTTGCTTTCTTGTTTTTTCTGGAAGAGTTTGTTTTGAATTTCTCTCTAAAGATTTTGTAGAATTTCCTCATGAAACCATCTAGGACTAAAATATACTTTGTGGAAAATTTTAAACTAAATTCAATTTCATCATACACTTAGGACCATTCAAGGTATCTGTTTCTACTTGAGAACAAGTAGTTTGTTTTAAGTCATTTCTCCATTTTATTTAACTGTAGAATATATTGTAATCATATTATTTATAATATTTCTTTATTATGCTTTAAATGCCATTGGGGTCACTATTGATCTGCCCCTCTTAGTTCTGATGCTATTATCTTGTTATTTTCCTATTTTTCATTTCTTGATAAATTTGGTGAAAGATTTATCAAATGTATTGATCTTTTCAAATGATGCCATTTAGGTTTTATTAATTTGGTTGTGATCATGTTTTCTATTTTATTGATTTTTATTTAAAAATATTTTCTCTGCTAGCATTGGGCTTAGTCTGTTTTCATTTCTTATTGTGGGAAGTTTATGTCATAACTTTGACAGTGTTCTTTTTTTCTAATGTGTAAGTATTGAAAAGTTTTAGCTGCATCATACTACTTTGAACATATCATGTTTATAAAAATGTCATTAAAGTGTTTTATAATTTCCCATCTGATTCCTTTTCTAACCCATAGATGATTCAGTAGTGTTATTTAACTTTCAAATATTTTTATATTTTCTTAGTCACTTTCTCTTATTAATATTTAATTTACTATTATTATCAGTGGGCACAATTTGCATTATTTTAATAATTGTAAATTCATTGTGACTTGTTTTGTGGAAGCAAACTTGATCTACCTTGCTAAATGTTCCATGTGCACTTGAAAAGAGCATCATTTATGAGTTCCATAATTAGTTAACTCAGCGTGATCAATATTTTTAAAGTCTTCTATATTATTACTGATTTTCTGTTTTATCAAATTAGCAACAGAATGTATGGTAATCTTCAACTGTCATGGAAAATTTGTTTATTTCTTCATTCAATTAAATCTGTCTTTTTGTATTGCATTGCTTCATGTTAGGTTCACACACATTTACACACTTAGTTTTTCTGGGATTTTCTTGAATTTATCTCTTTATTATTTGAAATTACCCTCTTTATCTCTGGTAACATTTTAGGGTCTCAGATCTATTTTGTTTTGTCTTAATATACTAGTCAATGTTTTTCTTCATTAGTATTAGCATCTCATATTTTTAATTATTTTATTTTTTTTGTATTTTTCATTACCATTTAGTTGCCTTTTACCCCCTATCACCACACTGTTGTCCATGTCTATGAGTCCTTTTTTCTTTTTGCTTCTTCCTTCCACCCCCTGCTCTCCCTGACTCTTATTTTTAAAAAGATTTTATTTATTTCATTTTTAGAGAGAGAGGGAAAGGAGAAAGAGAGGGAGAGAAACATCAATGTGTGGTTGCCTCTCATATGTTGCCAGAAGCATTCCCCCACTAGAAAACACCATTTGTGTGTTTGTCAGGAGGTTTGTCAGTATTTTTCAAGGAGATTTAACTATGTTACCTTCTTTATTTCCTGGAAATATAATCTATGTCCAATAAGCAAAGACAATGGATAAATTAAAAACTGGCCTGCAACCCAAGCATGTGCCCTGATCAGGAATTGAACTGGTGACCCTTTGATTCATAGGTCCATGCACAATCTACTGAACTACAGCAGCCAGGGCTACATTAAGTTTCATGTACACTTATTTTTCTAGTATTTCTAGAAACCTAGGCCTCCCTGACCCATAAAATCAGACTGCTAGCCAGACTGTACAAAGTTCCCACTTACTCTGCTTGGCTTGAAACTTTCCAAAGTGCTTCATTAACCACAGGGCCCTGCTCATTTGTTTATCTTTGCTCATGGATCACTGCTTGTGCTTCCTGTTGCCCAGTGCCTAAAAACCCCATTTTGTATGTTTTGCCTGGTCTTTTGGCTATTTAAAGTAGGAGGGTACATATGTTTTGTTACTTTACCATGGAGTGAGGGAGGTAATTTATTGATATATTTTGACCTTCATGTATTCTAAAAATTCAGATTTTCAATCAGATTCATACAACCTGGAGTTCTCATGCTGTATTAAGCATACTACTTGTTTCAAGGATGTAAGCAAGTGAAACATGAAGGGAAGAGGCACAGGACCAGAAACACAACTCACACTCATTTATGGCTAGTGAGAAATAATCTAGCTCAGGTTAATATGTGAAGTCTCCAAGTAATATACCCAACTGCATAATTTTCACCGAAGAGTCATTTTTGACATGAAACATCTTCATTTTATCCTTTTTGTTTACATCAGGGTTGACAAATTATGGCCCACTGACCTAATGTGGCCAGCAAATTTTTTTTCTTAGGTCCCATAAACTAAGAATGGATTTTATGTTTTTAATTAAAAAAATAAGAGAAGAATATGTTAGAACATATGTGACCTGCAAATCCTTACATGTTTACTATTTGACCCCTTTCCAGAAAAACGTTTGTTGAATCCTGGTTTACATGAGAATCCATATAGCAAGGGCAAACCAGGTATATGTTGCCACAAGCCTTCCCCAACTAGAAAACACCATTTGTGTGTTTGTCAGGTTTGTCAGTATTTTTCAAGGAGATTTAACTATGTTACGTTCTTTATTTCCTGGAAATATAATCTATGTCCACTAAGCAGAGACAATGGATAAATTAAAAACTCGCTCATTCTTTCTATAAATATGTTTCTACTAATTTATTAACTTGAGTAATAGATCTTTTAAATTATTTTACATAAGCATTATATAAGTCATAAACATGTATTTCTAAATTTTATATTTTGTTTTAACTTATCGCCTTATTCTACTGGTTAGAACCCCTAGTAGACTGTGGAATAAAAATAGTGGTAAAAGAAAGAAAAAAAAACTTACTCCCTGATTATTTTTTCTTGAATGAATTTCCTGAAGTAATAAATTTTTAATCTACTAAAAGAAGTAAAAATATTGTTTTGTCTTATTTATAAAAATATAGAAAATCACATTGAAAATTTCCTTGTTAAAATTTTGTACTTACCAAACTACAGTAGCTTTTCTTCGTTGTTAAAAAATATGCATTAAAGGGTACAAATTTACTCTTAAATATGACTTCTTACATTTTTCAAATTCTTATATGTAGTATTATTGTCTCTATTGAAATAACTAAAATAGTGATAGCTTTTAAAAAAGGTCATTAGTATTTTTTACATAAATCATCATATTTCCTGCAAATAAAAACTGCCTTACTTTATTCATTACAAGTTTTATAACTTTGATCTCTTTCTTTTCCCTTCTTTCCCTTCCTTTTTTTTTTCTTTTTGGCTTTATTGCATTTCTTAGAATCTACAGAAATATAATCCATAAAAGTGATGAAAGTTGAAATCTTTGTTCCCACTTCAGTATTAAGATATGGCCTTTAGTTCTTTATTATTAATATTGTTAATTTCTGTTACATCTATTATTTTAATCTTTACTCTGAATAGCTCATCAATCTCAATTATCTTTTTAAATAAGCTCTTTTCCCATTAAATTTTACTATTATTTGCCATTATTCTATTTCATAGTTTTTTATTTCCTTCCCCCCTATTCTGCTAAATCCCAGCCCCCATTATGGTGGAAGTTCAGATTGTTTTTTTAGTTCAAATGTATGCTTTTTTTATTTTTTATTTTTTATTATTATTTTTAAGATTTTATTTATTTATTTTTTGAGAGGGGAAGGGAAGGAGAAAGAGAGAGAGAGAAACATCAATGTGTGGTTGCCTCTCATGTGGCCCCCACTGGGGACCTGACCTGCAACCCAGGCGTGTGCTCTGACTGGGAATTGAACCTGCGATGCTTTGGTTCGCAGCCCAAGTTCAATACACTGAGCTATGCCAGCCAGGGCTCTCAAATGTATGCTTTTTAACATAAACTTTATACTATGAAAATCCCTTCAAAGCACTGCTTTGGCTTTTTTGGTATACTACATTTTGGTATACTACCATAAGAAAACACCACACTGGGGTGCTTAAACAACAGAAATTTATCTTACAGTTCTGGAAGTCCAAATTCAAGGTGCTGATAAAGTTGTTTTCTAGTGAAACTCTTCTCCTGAGGTTGCAGATGGTCACCTTCTCTTTATATCCTCACATGGTCTTCTCTGTGCATGCACATTTCCAGTGGCTTCCTCTATTTATATGACCACCATTTCTATTCAGTTAAGATCCCATTTACTGTACTTCATTTAAATTAAATTATCTCTTTCAAAGAACTATTTCCAAATAGTTACATAGGGAATTGGGACTTAAAATGAATTTTGGGTGGACAGAAGTCAGTTTATAACACAAATATAGAAGAACATTCTAATTTTGTTTTTATGTAATTAAATACTAGCTTAATTCTCATGATTTATATGATATCAATTATTGACATTTTCAGAAATTGCCTAATAGCTCAGCATATGGTGATTTTCTAAACTCTTCTGAATATGAGCAAAAAATAAAGTTTATCCTGTAATTTTTCATTACTGATTTGCCAACTTTATGAGACTCAACAGTGACTCAAATTCCCAGGGCACAAATAGCCCCAGGTGATGAAATCTTTAGCCAAAATTTCTCTCTTCTACCTGATCTTCCTATAGTAATTTTTCACTGCAGTGTTAGCTTTCTGATTCCTTTAAATGTCAGCCCCCAGCTCTCCAATTGTTCTTAGTTGAGCGATTAGTCTGAATTACATGATTATATGTTACAAAAACATTAAAGGAAGTCTTTCCTGGCTCTTCTTTCTTAGCTGTAGATGCTGATGAAAGAAGTCAAATTGAAATGGACTCTTATCACAATATTATCTGTAAGAAATGAATAATATCCTCTTGGCTTTAGGTTAAAATATGTAATTATATATTTTTAATTACCTGGGCAACTCTATGTTGAAGAAGGAATGCTCAAAATATTAAAGCACTTTAGTGCCTCAGGATAACACTAGTGTCTAAAAATGATAACAGCCATTTTAACTGGTCTTCCAGTGTGAAAACATGTAAGACAGGCAATTATATAAAATTTGCTCCTGTTTGCCCTAGTTTTTCTAATGTAATGCTGAATTTATCTCATGTTATTTTTCTTCATGCTTGCAAGGTTTCTGTTCTATATACTATTGTTACACAACAAATTATGGTGCTATAAAGCATTTTGTTATACTCATGGATTTTTTTTAAGTCAGGCATTTGCATATGGCAAGTAGGGGTAGCTTTTCTCAGCTCTATGTTTGGAGCTTCAGCTGGAAATAACAGCCAGCTTTTTGTACTCATCACATTAAGCTTCTGAAAACCTGTCCTGAGGAAATGTTGGCTCCCATTTTGTTTCAGATGAGTTGGAGCCAATATACACGGAAGAGTCAGTGCTTAAGGCCATTGAGAATCATGGCCTTTGTGATTAGATAATGATTTTCAGAAGGTAACCCTGTGATGTTTTTATCTAAACCCTTGCCTTTAACTGATACCTTAATCATATGTACTCAAGTTTTACATTGTGGATGCATTGCATCCCCATCAGAGGAGAGAGAAGCATTCTCCTATAAACTCCATGCCATAATGTTGTAATGGACCACTGGTTCTGCCATCTTACAATTGCCAGAAAGAGGTTGAACCAGCTGTTCCAAAAGTAATCTGAATATATTTAATGTAGTCTTGAAGATTGAATGCTAAAACTCTTTATTTAAAAACTCTTAAAGCAACTCAATTGACTAGTCAGGGAGGTATTATGTGATTATAGTGACTTTGATACTTTACCAAGAGTTTATATTTCTTAAAGTTACACTTTACCAAATCCATTATTAAGGTTCATGTGTGTGATTTGTTTTAAAGATAAGTATATGCATTAGTCAATCTAAAATTTTCTCTAAGAGAAAAATATAGCCATACACAGTGACAAATACTGTATTTTCTGCATTTTGAAATGAACAGAAAAATTTTCCAATAACTATCGTGCTGCTGTTCATGGGACTTCATTAAATCTATACGTTGCACATGCAAGTTATTAGATTTTTAAATTTTCATAGGCAAATATCATTCTTTATTTGAATAGTTAAAATTACTATTAAAACATGACTCTACCTATAATATGTAAGTGTTTTTCACGGAGTGTAACTTCAAATTTCCTATATTATGCCTATCAAAATGTCAAAACACTGAGGTCAAGCTAACCCTTGAAATATTGAAGGAACAATATAACTTCTGTTTGGAGGTGGTTCCTCATGCAGTGGCTGAGAAAAACTGTAACACAGATAAAGACTTTTTTGACTATGAGCAGAGTAGGAAGAAATTTGATAAAGGAGATCTATAAATTTCATTATATAAAATGAAAAAAATTCTCTTTGTATCTTTATTTATTTATTTATTATACAGTATTTTTCCATCACCATTTATTCCCCCTAACCCTCTTCCAACTCCAACCACCCCTTCTCTACCATAATCTTTAAACATTTTGAAAGAGTTTTCTAGTGTTCAAAATTTCAGGCATTTATCAATTTCTGGCATTGCATTTCTCTACACACATATATGTTGAATAATTTAGTTTGATTTTCAACCAGTGTGCCACAGCACACTGGTATGTGCTGCAAATATTTTTAAAACATGCAACACTTGACTATTTAGTCAGGGTACTGACCTCTTTTCCCTTAAATTATAAAATTTAAAAAATAACAACAACCAGCTCAATAGCCATCTGGTGTGAATGAATCAAAATTATACTTATATTTTTGTCACATCAGCAAAATATATTTTTTGGTGGGCTGCAGAATTTTACAAATTAGTTTATGTGTGCCATGAAATGAAAAAGGTTGAAAATTACTGATTTAGTTGGTTGTAATATGAGTTAGATAACATACTAGGCTAATTATAGAGTAATCCTTTAAGTTATGCATTTACAGTTGTATTTTGATCCATTGTATATGCTTTGGAAGCTATACCTGGACTATCCAAGACAATGTCTCAAGGTTTAGTAAAAAGTACCTAGAAAGTATTGAATCCAGAATTTAGTCAGGACTACTCTATAATTCAACTCATCTCTTATTTTCACTAAAAAACTCTTTTGAATTATTTATAGATTTAACCAGTAAACACAAAGTTGCCTAACTAGGGGCATCTTTTATAGCTATTCATATCATCTCATAATAGTTCCTTACCCGTAGTCAGAATTAAATATAGTAGAAAAATCAAATTTAGGAATTAGGTATGTGGGGGAAAGAGATATGAAATTCTTGCTATGAAGTTCAGCTTAATTAACTTAGTGGTGGAAATGGGGTTTGTACATACCTACCCTCGTTCAATGGAGATGTCAACTGTCAGCTGTGAGGTAATAATATATATTTTGTATTATTCCTTATGACCATTTGTATTAAGGTCTAGCATTAGGGAGTGGGGTATCCTTAGAAGCAAGACTTAGGTATTCCTGGCTTCCTAAATATGTTAATTATCTAACACTTCATTTATCTATACAAGAGTATCTAGATTAGTTTTTTTTTAATTTTTTAGTAAGTGTAATAAAGTGAAGCAAATGTGGAATAGATTCTCACATCTTCTAATTTTTTTTCACAGACTGTCTTTTAATTTACATCTAGAATAATACTATTTTAAATCCAGGCAGGGGGAAGGACCCAGGAAAATGTATGAAAGGAAAGGTGAAATACATGGAATTATACTTCCCCAAGATCCAAAATTCCCTAACAGGTTTAATAGAAAAGCCTGTAAGTAATGTATCTAGACTGTTATTAAGTGTAGTCTCTTATGAGGATACTGACTTAAAGGTTGGTGATGAAGGGTCTATGGCAGTATTTGGTTTTGATTTTTGTCTTTGCTGTTTGAATACTTTTACACTGAAAATGTAGTTACATATTCCATCTGAGTTTAAAAATGAAATATAAATGTCTAGAAAAGTAGCAAAAACCGTAACTATGAAAAAGATAGTGACCAAAGCATTTTGTGTTCTTCAGTTTTATATACTGTTGTATTCAGTTTCTTTTTATAGCTAGAATGTGTTCATTCATCTTTGCAGCACTTAATTTTTAATGTTTTTTTTCAACTTGACATTGGAGACTCAAGTTTCTTTCCTCTCTTCCTGGCTTTTCCTGATTGAATTACTCACCTCTGTTTCAGACGGCCCAGTCCTACATTGTTACCTATCTGACACATCAATAATTCAATTGATTCCCACATCTGAGTTGTATCTTTGGGGTATGGTAGAAAATACTACAGCAAGCTGTTAACTCGTATAAATATGTTCACCATCTCAGCCCTATGGAATATATCCATGTCATTACTTAGTTCATTCATGGAATGGCTCATGTTCTTGCTTCCTGAAAACTGCCAATGAAATAGAGCTTTATTCATTAGACAGCTTTATATTTTCATGAGGAAATGTTAGTAGGTGTTAACATATTTTAGAATACACAATATAAAAAGTTTTTTGTAGACATTACACAGGCCTCAAAATTTCCACATCTTTTGCTAAGATCTGATGTTTCTAGCATTTAGGATATGAGTTTCGCAGAAATAAACATAGCAGCTTAACGTGCATTTATACATTGTGAAATGCCAAGTCAGAAGTATGCAATTTAATACCTTTCCCAAGTCCCATTAAGAATTCTCACATTTTAAAACAATATGTGATTAACTAGTATAAAGAGAGGAGAACTTCATATTTCTTAATAACTGGTTAAAAACTTAATGCATATTTGTATTTACTCCATAGAATATATTTTTAATGCAAATATAATCACACTTTTTGTTTTCAGAATTTTTTACTTGGTACTCCTACTGGAAAATACCTCTGCAAAAATGAGCTCATTTACAGACTGTTCTTGACTCATTCAGGTCTCAGCTAAACTCTCAATTCTTCAGAGAATTCTTCTTAAGGAAAATACATTAAACATTCCTCTCTATCCCAAGACACTCACATTATCTTCTTCCAAGTCCTTAAAATTGTGATCTCCTTGGCACCATATTTAATCACCACAATAGTAAAAAATTACTGTTTATTCCTGTATTTCCATTATCTAGAAGAGTATCTAATACCAAATGGGTACCCTATAAATATTTTGAGAGAATAGAGTTTAACTATTGAATAAATACCAACAAATGTATAGTAAGTACAATATCATTGGCCCTCACCTTATGCAGAATTTAGTTGATGAGGGAAAAAAAAGATAGGCTTTTTTTCCAGTGCCAGCAGAGATGATACACACTATGACCATAACTGAGAGTCTTCTGAGTTGTATGGTTGGCAGATGCTGGTTTCCACAATTTTTCAACTGCTAACGGTGTATGTTTTACTGAAACTATGCTCATCCAGCTTCCTGCCTGGCTTAGTATAACCCTATGGGGATTAAACTGCTGCATCCCCTTCCCACACATTGTGGAAACAATAAAAACAGGTAAGAAAAAAATATATCAAAGAACCATTTATTTCAAGCAACTTAAATTTAAGCTTCTAAACCTTTGGTTCTAAATAAATTTTTTATTCTAAATATTAGTGATGACATTGTTTTACATTCCATGAATGTTGGGACAGCAATTTTTAAAAAAATGTTTATATTCTTATTGAGGTTCTTCCCATCAGGATCACACAGGAAATAACTACTCTAAATATCTTTAGACAAGAGAAATAAACATACATACGTAGACATGTAAATATAGATGTAGAAACAGATTGTTGTAGACAGGAAACTAGTTTCTAAGAAGCATAAATAAAATATAGCAGGGTTTATAAACAATATTCACATAGAATGCAACAGAAATTCAAATGCAAACATGGACAAAACATGGGATTGCTGTGCTCTGTGTGTGGAAGTGGTCAGCGGCAACTGAAAGTTCAGTTACATAAATGGGATGAAGTGTGTTGCACATGAGAGGGAAAATTAAATTCCATTTTCCTGCTCTAACACGGTGTCCAATTCAAGTCTATATCAATGAATGAAAAATTGCAGTTGATTTTTTCTCAGTTAAAATTTTCTTTAGATTCTAAAATAATTGTAAATTCACATGCAGTTGTAAAAAATAACAGAGATACCGTGCATGCTTTCCCCCAATGAAAGAAACCTTCTTGCAAAACAACAAGATGGTATCACAACCAGGATATTGGCATTAGTCCAGTTGGAACACAAAATATCTCGTCATATTAAGGATCTCTCATGTCACTCATTTTTAGCAACCTCCCACAACCACTAATGTGTTCTCCTGATCTAAAATTTTGTCATTTTAATAGTGTTTACAAAACATATCATATCTAACATTCTAGGATTGACTTTTCACACAGTATAAATCTCTGGAGATTCATCCAATTTTTGTGTGTATCATAATTTATTATTTCATTGCTGAAAAGTACGGGGGTAGCTAAAAGTAGGTTTAAAGTTGTGCGTGTGAGAAACAGTTTTTTATTTTATTATTTATTAATTACTGTGTTACTTATTTGTATTATGACTGTATATCTACTTTTGCCCTCCCCTGTATATGATGATATAGATGTGCTAGTTTGTTTAAACCATTCATTCAGGCACCTAAAGTCATCTGTGTTGTTTCCAGTTTTTGGATATTATAAATAAAGTTCCTAAAAACATTTGGGTACAGATATTAGTGCTAACATGATTCTTTTTTTCCCGGACAGAAATGCCTAGGAGTTTAATTGCTGGTTTTATGGTCATTGCATGCTTGGATTTAAGAAACAAACTCCTTTCCAGTATGGCTCTAACATATTACCTTTCCAACAGCTGTATGGAGTGATTTGATTTTTCCCACACTCTTGGCTATATTTAGTGTTGTCACAATTTTTTTTATTTATTTAAAACATTTAGCAATTCAGATGGGTATATACTGATACATCGTTTTGATATTAACTTGTACTTCCCCAATGGTTATGATGTTGATGATTTTTTCATGCACTTGTTACCTGTTTATCTTTTCCTATGAAAATTTTCTTTATATGTTTCATCCATTTACTAAATGGGTTTTTATTATTGAGTTTTGTCAATATTTTATTGACACACTCTAGATACTAGTTTTTATCAAATATTTAGTTTGAAATATGTTCTTCCACTTTGTAGCTTTTTTCCATCTTGTAACAAGATATTCTATGAAACAAAAAGTTTTAATTTTTGAAGTCCAATTTACCAGTTTTCTTGTTATGTATTATACTTTGTTGCCAAGTCTAAGAACTTTTACCTAGTCCTAGATTTCAAATATCATCTTCAAATTTTCTAGAAAATTTTAGACTTGTTTTACATTTTATTATTTTTAATTTTATTGTTGTTCAAGTATAGTTTTCTGCCTTTATACCCCACCTCTTTCACCCACTCCAGCCATTCCCACCTCCCTCCCTCCCCCCCACCTTTATCTCCTCCCATCTCCCCTTTGGTTACTCCCTGTTTGTTCTTAATTTCCATGTCTCTGGTTATATTTTACTTGCTTGTTTGTTTTGTTGATTAGATTCCACTTAAAGGTGAGGTCATACGGTATTTGTCTTTCACTACCTGGCTTATTTCCCTTAGCATAATGGCTCTCCATTTCCATCCATGCTGTCACAAAGGGTAGGAGCTCCTTCTTTCTTTCTGCTGCATAAAATTCCACTGTGTAAATGTACCATAGTTTTCAGAACCATTCATTTACTGATGGGCACTTAGGTTGCTTCCAACACTTGGCTATTGTAAATCGTGCTGCTATGAACATTGGGGTGCATAGGTTCTTTTGGATCATTGTTTCAGGGTTCTTAAGATATAATCCTAGCAGTGGAATTGCTGGGTCAAAAACAAATGCCTTGTTTTACATTTTAGTTCACTATCAACTCTGAGTTATTTTTGTAAGGTATGAGACTTAGCTTTAGGGTCATTCCTAGTTACATAGACAACTATGAACTATTCTAGTTCTGTTTTCCACATAACTTTAGAATAATGTCTATATCTATAAAATAGTTATAATTTTAAGTGCAATTATGTTAAACCTTTATATTAGGTTGGAGAAAATTGACATCTTTGAGGTGTTTAGGTTTTTCCCCCATCTTTGAAAATAGTATGTCTATTCATTTATTTAGGTCTTTGGACTTATTCATCAATGTTGTGATTTTTTTCAGTATTTAAGTCCTGTACATGTTTTGTTATAATTACACATAAGTATCTTATTTTATTGAACAACTATAAGTGACATCAAATAATTTTTTTGTGTTTGTGGTCCTTGCTGGTGTTTCAAATATTTTCTAATTGTATGTGATGGGTATATTCTCAGAAGTGGAATTGCTGGGTCAAAATACAGTTTCATTTTTAATTTTCTGAAGTAGCTCCATACTATTTCCCACAGTTTCTGTAACTACATGCATTCCCACCAACAGCAAACAAGGTTTTTTATTTTTTTATTCTCCAGATCATCACCAACAATATGTCATGCATCCTGTGACCTGAATGAACTCACTAATGAGTCATTAATTAAAACTTCCAGAAGTATGTTAAATATGAGTGATGATAGTGGATATCTTTTACCATACTCCATGGAATTACATTAATTTTCAAATATTGTACCAGTCTTGCATTTCTAGAGTAATGATGTATAAATTTTTTTAGATGTTGCTGAATTTTCTTTCATGATATCATGCTAAGGATTTTTGTGACTATTTATTATGAATATTGGCCTTCAGTATTATTCCTTCTTGTACTTTCTTTGTTCACTTTGAAATCAGGAAAATGATAGGTTCTTAAAATAAACAGGAAGGGTTTCCTCATTTTTTGTTTTCTAGAAGATATTATGTAGAATTGGTGTTAATTATTTTTTAAACATTTGGTAGAATTTGGTGAAATTATGTGGGCCTCACAATCTATTTGGTGTAGCTTTTATATTATGAATTCAGTTTCATTAGAGTTATAGGCTCATCACGTTATGTGAGTATACATTGTATTAGATAGGTTATGGTTCATTTTATCTAAGTTGTCAAATGTCTGGGATTTCAAGGTCTGCCCAGAAGATATCCAGTCATGTAACATAAAAAACATACCAAAGACAAGAAACAGTGTACATTGGACAATTACACCTCAGTTCCCTTCAAAGTAGGTACTTTGGGACCTCACATAGTTATCTCAGTTGCCATCAGCTGACCCTTTGTTTTTTCATGAATCGCATCAGTGGTCTGAAATGTCTTTCCTTTTCAAAAGTGATTTTAGTTTTGGGAAAAGCCAGAAGTCACAGGGTATCAAATCTGGGCTGTAAGGGGCCTGAGTGACCTGGGTGACTTGATGTTTTACCTAAAATCTCTGCACAAGACATGATGCATGAGCTGGCGCATTGTTGTGATGAAGCTGACAATCACCAGTTGTCCATAGCTGTGGCCTTCTGAATCATCCAAATAGTTTCCATAGAAGCATGTTCCAGTTTAATGTAAAATTTGATGCAGATTCATTGCTCTCCTCATTCATTTTCAATGTGACTGCCACAAAGTACACATGCTCACTCAACAGCATGTTCCACTCCTACTGACTAGTACCATGAAGTCATCATTACTCAATCATCCGTATTCCAGTCCACTCAACTTGGCTGCCAAGTTACATTGATGTTATGCAAACTGTTCTTGTTAAATTAACAAATTATCATTGGCTGAACTTTTTTTCTGGAAAGAACTAATATGGGTTTTCATAATATTCCCTGATGATACTTTTGATGTCTACAGAGTATAATGATATTTCTTGCCTCAGACTTATATTGGTGATATATGTCTTTTTCAGTTTTGCTATGAGTTTATAAATTTCATTGCTTTATCAGAATAACAAATTTTTGTTTTATTAATTTTTCTAAATCTTTTTGTTTTCTTAAAGTTCATTGATTTCCTCTGTTATCTTTTTTGTTTCCCTTTTTATTACTTTGTGCTTATTTTGCTCTTCTGATTCTATATTCTTGATGTGGAACCTGAGATTAATATTGTGAGACTTTTTTGTCTAATATGTACTGTTTTCTAAAGGTGAAAGGAAATGAAAGAAAACCAGAAACAAATCGATGTTAGAAAAATAGTTTTACAGTAGACAAACTGCATTAGAAATTAAATGTAAGTAAACAAAACCTCCAAAACATAAGGAAGATAATAATAACAGATTTTAAAAATATTCTGTGTACAAGAAACACACATTGAATATAAGGAAATAGAACATTGAAAATTAAATAACAGAAAGCATGTAATATGCAGAACTAATCAAAATAAAGTGGATGAATTTTTTAATGTGGACATTACATATCCTTGATTTCATGTATGAAAGTGACACTATACCTCAATGCTTTACCTATCAAAAACAAACATAACCTCATTCTAATCATGAGGAAAATATACAAATTAAAATGGTGGAATAAAATAATTACATAGTGTACCTAAATTAAAAGTTTATATGAAAAACCCAAAGAAATTGGTATGTCTATACAAATATCTTAACAAAATATACTCTAAACAAAACTCATCATTATATGCAAAGTAATCCTGCTACTAAACTATGTGCATAACTTTCAGGTTTATGAGATATAAGAAAGAATAATGGAATAAAAAAAGAATAATAATATGATTAGCAGTAGGAAGAGGAGGAAGAAAAGAAGGAAATAAATAATTGCTGACCTATTCTCAGTTATGTAACAGGCAGAATAATACAAAATAATATCAATTTAGAAGATATATATAACAAGATTAACAGGTATATTCTTATTGACAAATATAAAAATGATTTTGACATTCCTATAAATTTGGAAATTAAATATCATACTAAAAGATAAATCAACATATTAAATTATAACTTAAAAATATTTAACTGAAAATATATTAATAAAATGTGCCCTAATCTGTAAAATTTAAATTCATATATGCCTATTGTATGATTTACATTCTCAAATGTATGTATTGGAAAGAAATACCCACTTCAATCAATGGTCTAATTAGAAAAGCATCACACAGTAAACTTGCAAAAGTGAAGGAAATAATAAGAACCGATTAGAAATGGGTGAATTTAGAGAGTGAATGAACAATATATAAAAATTATCAAGCGAATAATTGATTTTAAGAAAGACTGATACATGAATGATGGAGAGAACAAATGACCAATACCAGTAATTTATAACAATGTAGCTTCATTAATGCCAACTTAGCTTCAATAGTGTACACATACCCTGCCCTTAAACAGCTCTGCCCACCTCTAGGTCTGTCATGAAAATTTGAGTAACTCAGCAAGTCTTTCAAGGCACACACTAAATTTAATATATTACTAAAAAAGAAATGAGGGGCACTTTCATTGTTTATCAAAGAGATATCCGATCTACCAATAAGTGCAAGTTTCCCCAAACACTATTTCTTATGAATACAAAATATATGTAAACTGATGTGTAAAAATGATGAATACATGTATATCCAGTCACTACCTTGATCCAGGCAGGATAGGTAACTTAAAGTGCTGTCCAAATAAAGAAGTTCAAGGTAAAAATCCCCACAGAGAATTTCCTTCAACTTCCCCAGGCAAATTCAGCTTGCACGCCATCATTATCCTTTCTTTTTATGTAACACATTTAAATATGTAATTGTGATAATACATCATGTTTTTATTCCTTGGATGGGAAAAATATGTGTACACATTTCTTTTTAAAATGAAGGCAATGTTAAGGTTAGCTACTCATGTTTTTCTCTATTGCACTCCTCCACGAATAGCAGTGTGCATTAGTGCTTGTGGAGCTAATGATCTCAAAATGATTTTGAAGAATTTTAAAACACAGAATGAAACCATTAGAACTCAGTAACTGTTCATTTTACACAATATAAGTACTGACATTTGTAAATGCATAAACTGTACAGCATAGTTTAGAAGCATTTCATCAAACCAGAAGAAACAAATGCATAATGATACTACACAATTATATTTTATATTCTTTTGGAATTTGGAGTTTCTGTATTCCCTTTAATTTATATGAGTATAATTGACTTATTAGAAAAAGACAATAAAAGAATAATACCTTTAAAAGAATTTGCCTTTTTTTCTTTTTGTTTTTATACTGATTAGCTAAATTGTGGTTAGAAACCCTTCTAGAATAGTCTATGGATAGTCCATTAAATGAAATGAATGATTGATATTTATGTTAGGGATTTTGTAATGGTTAATGACACTTTCCTTTTTAAATACTTCCACAATAGAGGACTTTCATTTTAGTCATGTTTGACAACCAATTAATTATTAATTGCATCACTTTATTTTTTGTCAAGGCCCAGTTTGCTTATTACATACTAAATAATTTGCTGACATCAACATGTTTCACTTCTGACTTCAAAGTATATTTAAAACAAAGTATATCTCTATTATATTCCTTAAGATAAATAAACTAGTGGTTGAATTATTTTATTTTTCTTGAACATTTAGTTTTATGTTTGGTTAAGAACATTTTCTTGAGTTCAACATATGTTAGGCCTCCAAATAACAAAAATCAATTCTTTTCTAATTCAAAGCATTTGAGTTTGATTTAGCATTTATTTTAAATTCTTTCAGACATTTGATATCAGCAATTTGAGTTGAGCATTCTGGACTTTACTTAAATCTTTTATTTGCAATGTTAAATTTAGTACCTGGAATTGTAATACAAGAGATATTTAGGTAAGCACTAAAACCTAGCAATATTATTTCTTTAAGTCTCCCTTCTAAATAATAAAACATCAAGCATTTGATGGATTGTTTTTAGATTTCTTGGAATTTATAGTCCTTAGTTTAAGGTCACTGAAGGGTCTTCCTTTTCAGGTTTTCCAGAACATTTTATGCTATCAGTGATATTACATGTGCATAACAATGAAATCATTCCCTGGTGTTTCTTGAGCATGTAATGCCCCTTCACATCTAAATTCTATTTAGGGTAATCAGAGTATTTAATTTAATAGACAAACACATCTTGATATAATTAGTTTTCTAGCCAACTGATGTTCTTAAAGATGCAAAGGACATCTCTCACATAATAATAACCATAGCACCGAATCCTAAGTTTTTACCAAAAATGTTAGCTTAAGATCTACTTATAAGCTATAAACTTGGTATATGTAACAAATAAATCAGAAAGCAGAATAACCAAAATACTACTGAGATGAAACCCAAAAGTTATTTAAATGAAGGGAGCAAAAACCCATATTTTGTAAGAAAATTAATTTTTTTATGTCTTTAAACCTGTCAAGAGTAAGTAAAACATGTAATAGAATTTGTATACATATGAGCTTTTATGGTGTGTGATATCATTAATCCATTTATGATTTTATTTCTCTTTATTTTCTATTATATTTGAATCAAATCAGCCCTTAAATTTTAAAATGGAATGCCTTTTTAAAGTTAAACTGTTGATAATATTAGTCAATTAGTGATTAGTTATAGGCAGTAATAATTTTCTAATTTGAAATAAGCAGAAATAGAAATATTTTCTCAATCAGGAATTTTGAATCTAAATAGAGAAACATGAGTAATGTATCTGCATCATGATTTATTTGGCATATTTGATTGAGTCAAGAATAATTTACTGTAAAGTTTAGTAGCTGTTACATTTGTTATCTGTATTTCATTAAACCTTAAGTTACAACTGTTGTAAAATGCAATCCTGCTAATCAAAATAGGATATGAAGATTCCTTACACCATTAATAATAAGGGGAGTCCACATTTCAGGAAAAAAAAAACAAATGCTGAAAAAATTAATAGAAAAGAAGTTAATAAATAGGGTTTTCTAAATTTTACAATGAGAATGTATAGGCTTGTTACTTTTGTTTGGAAGAAAATGTTCTTATCATGACACTGACTTTAAGGAAATACAAAGGTCACTGGGCTGTTCAAAGGTACCCTGCTTTTTAATTTTCCCTTGAATTTTTAATTTTTGTGTGTCTAATCTCTATTCATCTTATATGTGACTGTCTGTGTCTTTAAAGATAGTCGGTCCTCATTGTTTTCACTACAACTCTACAATTCTTCTATAACTTGTCTCAAGTATGGAGAGTATTTTTAATGTATTTTTCCTCTTACCTTCTCAGAAATTAAGTGTTTACACTTAGCCATTGTTTTTTTTCTGATACCTTCTGAAATCGTCCACATCACTAACCTACTCCTGCTCTGCCTCTTCTGCCCTCACACCCGTTCACCCTTTTCCTGCTTTGAATTTGGGGGGCAGCAGTCATGGTTCTCACTTGACCTCTCTGATCCCTCCTTTACAGTCATCCCCCTTCCCCTTATATATTAATTCTGTTCATTGTTATTCTTTTATCAATTGCTTTATTTTCTCACATCACTTTAGCAATAGTCTATACTAGAAATACCCAAATCTGAATTTTATTCACAGAACCGTATTTTCCTATTGTTCAAAATCTCCATTCACATAGTATTCAGACACCTTATATTTAATGCAAGGGAAAATGCAGGCTTGCCCTCCTCTGGAGCTCCTCCAATCCTACAAGCTGGAAACCTTGAAGTGATGCTCAACTCATTCGTCTCCATCCCTACTTACATTCATCTGTAGTGGATTCTATTTCATAATTTATTAAAACCTATCCCTTCATCTAAATTTCAAATGCAATGTATTAGTTTTCATTCTGATGTCCTTTCACCCAGATTAACATAAGCAAAACAAAGCAACAACATACTTTTATTATTTCTTCATCACAGAGCTGATTTTCCCTCTTTAAATATGAGGTATTTATGTATTTTCCACTCCTTTCTGTTTCCCCAGTGTATTCTCAAGAATTTCTTCTGATATCTTCTACATCATTAATCTTCTGCCATCTCTTCTCTTAAACCAATTCATCTAGTTTTTATTTCAACATATTTTGGCATTTTATATGTTCTATTTCTAGAATTATTGGAAATTAACAGTTGCTAGTGTTTGTTTTGACTGGCTGTTTATTTTGAAGTTTAATTTCCTCCTATGCTTGTTTTTGTCAATTTGCTGAACATACTATTTGAAAAATAATATATTTATATGGATACTATGATGCATAAAGTAAGATTATTTCTATTCAATGGGATTTGTGTTTGCTTTTGTGAAGCATCTCATGCCTTTCCCAATTAAGAATCACATTAAACCAATATCAAGGCTTGAAATTTGGAGCTGGGTTTTGAACTGGATTATAATTTTGCATGGCCTTCCTTTACCCTGATATTGCAGCCATTTGATCTTGCACATTTGAGGGAAAATGTCTTATCTTTCATTCATCTCCTTGAATGTAACCTGGACTTTGATATTTTTCTTTTCCTGTACGTATGTCAGCATGCTTTTTTAATATCTGGAAAAGGGAATTCTTTTAGGGCAAGAGTGGACCTCAATCTCATCTGCATGTAGGATTCTAATTTCACTAAATTGTAAGACTTCACAAATGTCTGATGCTTCTATTATTAACAGTAAAAACAAAAATACATTTTATTTATCATTATGTAATATATTCAGCAGGGGAATTGATGCAAGTAATCTAACCCACCAGAAACAGGAAACTGCTCACTGTTTGCCAGTCTTTCTAGAATGCAATTTGTGTGAGGGCAAGTGTTTTGTCCTTTCATATGCTTGTTTATCCCACTGAACCTAGTTTAATGCCTCCAATACAGCAATTGTTTAAGTCGATTTTTTGAATTAATACTTTCTTCATGTAATTATATCCAGTGTTTTAAGATAATATAGGTGGAATGGTCTACCTACTATAGACAAAGTAACTCCAAAACTCATTGATTGAATGTTGACATTAAATACTACTTGGCTATTAGATTTGCTATAATATACAGATAGTACCTGACTTAGTGGTTTTCAACTTTACAATGGTGAGGTAGTGATATGCATTCAGTAAAATGCATATTTTACATTTTAAAATTTTATCCATTCCTGGGCTGTCAAAGCAGTATAATACTCTCTGTAATACGATACTCTGTAGTGATTCTGGGCAGCAGAAGTACACTCCAATTCCCAGTCAGCCTCATGTTCACTGTAGAATAAGTAGATATTCTATAGTGTAATATTAAATGCATTTTAATTTACTTCAGGTTTATTGGGATGTAACCTCATTGTAGACGTAAAAGTATCCATATACTACATGTTGTATTGGATATAATACTTACCCTAAGTGTCAGGTTATTCAACTGTAAAATAGTATAATAGGGACAATCTATGGTAAAATGGGACCACACAAGTAGTTAGTATTATTAAGACTAAAAGACTTAGAGGACACTCATTGAGGAATTGTAATATGCTAGAGATTTTTCTAAATGCTTCATTTGCATTATCAAATTTAATTCTCCTCATTCCTTAAGATAGGGATAATAATTCCCCATTTTAGACATTAGGAAATTGAAACAATATAGGTAATTTACTTGTTCGAGGTGCCACAGCTTGGCACTGGAACATTAGATACGCCTTGTTCCACACTCAGCACTTCGTACTGGCCTCAGTAGGTAATAGGTCTCCTTTATATAGGTATGCATGTTTCAATATTACATAATAAAATTTAATTTTTGTGTATATTTTATTATTAAATTTTTTTCATGGACCTGCTATCCTTTGAAAAATAATTCACAAATGCATTTTAGAGTTGAATTCCTTAGTCAAAAATTGTTTCCTTATTTTTATGATGACAATTAGATAAAATCAACATTCCTAAACATACTCTTCACTGTCATTCTTCCTACACACAGAATGTCACACACTCACTCATTCTTTGAGTTTAACAGTGTCCAATGCTATCTCCTACTCTTGCTTCTTTGTAGTTATTCTGCTGGTGATATCCTTCATTAAGTGTTTTTCTTAGCAGTTTTCATATTCCTAAAATTATAAAGAAATTACAATGTCTATTTTAGGTATATTTGTGTATGTCACAAAAATTGTTGATTTATTTTCTAGGCATTTCACCCTAAATCAACTTTCTTCATTATGGAATAACTACTAGATAATGAAAATCATTAAAATAAATAAGGATGGTTCGTCTATGTAAATAACTAATCTGAAATTATCTAAAAAACATGTTTCTATCTGCTGTAAGAAGAAAAAAGTCAATTTATTTAAGAATATCATTGAGCCACAGGGAGAATCTAAATCTAGATCGCTGTATATATAACAGATTTGTGTCCAGTGCTAAAGATTTCATTATTTTCTAACTGATAATTCATTTATTTCATTTATTTCAAAATAGCTTCTGTAGAAATGATAAGCTAAAACATGTCACTAACTGACTGATGGTTGTGTTTACTTAAATGCTTATTCATCCTTACCAAATCTATTATAATCACATAAAATCACTTAAGTGCATAAAGAATACAGTTAGAAAAGCATTGAGAGAGAAGAAACATACTCACATATCAGCATAATCTCAGGAATATTACAAGAGGAGTTGTATTTTACATTATAAGAAAGGAAGATGTACGGTAGTAGGAAGCATTATGGAAACCCTGGAGACCCTCAGATGTTATGCAGAAAGAAGGAAGGGACTCAATTTCAGATGGAAGATTAAAATACTGTCAGGAAAACTGTGGCTCACTTTTTCACACATCCTTACTTTCCCATATCACATTCATATCTTAGGTGTTTACCACCAGTTTGAAGCTGGAGGACTAGTTCTCAAAGAAGACTGCACTTAATTAGACGAGTCTGAGGCTCCCTGAGTAACGATTGTTGCAATAAAGTCGGTCATTTCTTATACGTAATGCTAATGATAGTTAAGGGTGAATTTGGTATAATGTCCTGATTGTTTTACTTAAGCACACACAAAAAAACCCTGCCAATAGATATATCTGTCATTCAAAAGGAATAAACATTTAAGTATTTTTATGTATTAAAGATACATACTTTACCTAATTAAGCCTGTTTTTGATTCAAAACAATGAATAAACTAGGCACATTAGGAAAGCTAGCACTAACAGGAGGTGCACAAATGCTTTTAGAATAACTCTCCTTAGAGAAAACATAATTCAGAGAACAGAAGAGAACTTAAATATTATATTTAGTTTCTTCGACAATAGTATGGGAAAACTTGATATCTACATGTGAAAGAATATCCCTGAACTCTAACTAAACACCAAATACAAAAATTAACTCAAAATGGGCCAAAGACTTAAATGTTTAGCTAACACTGTAAGACTCCTAAGAGAAAACATAGAGGTAAATGACCATGATGGAAATTCAGAAGAATCCTGGTTCTTCAGTCTTTAAGCTTACAATTTAATTACATGTTTACTTCTTGCAACAATTCATCAAAACAACATATTGATTTGCAATGGGAAAATGAAGATTACCATGAGAAACATCGAATCAGAAATTATTACATATGTTTTTCCCAGTCCATTTGGTCCAGGTATTTGTGCTAAGTGTATGCCAAAGGATATTTTTCCAATTAGTATGTACTTTGAAGTTATAGCCAGTGTTTGCTTATAAATATAACTTTAAAAAAACTATGATATTAGATACTAGAATTGTGAAATTATTTCATACTGATTTCTTAAAATAAGAAATTAAAATCTATTTTGTTACTTTTTATTTTTTCATTGCTGTTATTTACTAATCCACCAAAGACTTTGTCATTTTGTCTGGTCTCCACACTTCTCTGCCCTTTATTTTCCACTCCACTGTCCTTAGGCAGACTTTCCAGTTCCACTGTAGTGAACATGTCTCATATGCACTTTTCTCCACAATGTGTAATTTGGACTGTGTCATGTCAGGGATGCAACAATGCTTTAACCACATTTAACACTCGATTCCCTACTGACGCTCAATAAAACTTATTTTGTTGAATCTTCTTTGTGTTTTTAAGCTCCTACTTTGATTTTATAATTTAATAGAATAAAGTGTTTAGGTATTAAAAAAGGGGAATTAATTTAGAGATTATATGTTATGAGCACTATAGATGATATGTGCATTTTAAAAAATAATATATTTCACTTAAATAATGCATTTTATAGTGAGTATTATCATAAGTACAATTATACTTCACACATATTATAAATTCACAATTCATAAAATGTGGGCTTAGAAATATCTTTAAAGATCTGCAACACAGACCTGCTTATTTTATAGGAGAAACAGAGTTCCAGATACACCAAAGCTTTAAATCAAGGTCAATAACACCGGCAGGCCTCCAATGAGCTGTTTCTCCTAAATCTTATCTTGGCCCCTCTTTCACCAATGTCAGGTAAAGTACTAGATAATGGAAATGCTAAAGGTAGTTTAACTCAGCATAAAAGAAATGTCTTTCATTGACCTGTGCATTCATTAACATATTTTGAATATATTTCCTGATAAAACTAAATACATTTCAGCTAATTACAAAAGTATATAGCTAATCTGCATGATGTTGCAAGTCGTTTGTTTCTTTGTATAGCTGTCGAAAGATGTTCAAAATCCCTGCTGCAGTAAGGCATCTTATAGTAACTGTTAAAATTACATTTGAAGTATGAAAGATTTTCTATAACATAATATGGAAAATTACTTGCATTATAGTATATTTATTTTTCTTTATTTTTTTTAAGATTTTATTTATTTATTTTTAGAGAGGGAAGGGAGGGGGAGAGAGAGAGAGAGACATCAGTGTGCGGTTGCTGGGGATCATGGCCTGCAATCCAGCATGTACCCTGACCGGGAATCAAACCTGCGGCACTTTAGTTTGCAGCCCACGATCAATCCACTGAGCTACACCAGCCAGGGCGGCTTTCTTTCACACATGCATGTACACACATACACACACAAACACTCAGAATGGAAGAGAGTGTGAAAAGTGTATTAAGAGGAGAAGAGAGAGAACTGAACTTACTGCTGGTACCAAGATTCTTCCATCTTTAAGCTTACATCAAAATATTTTTTTCTATCTTTTGTTCAACATGTGTTGATTGTCCCATTTTAAGTGACAAATGCCTAATTAGAAATACTTTTATGTGTTACAAAGAATATCGGGCTCACTCTAAACATTTATGTAAACTTCAAGTTAGTTCCATGCTAGACTGAGCTTTGTGGTCAGTTTGAAATGTGACCATGAGCATGTGTTATTAATGTATGTCCATTTCCTTAAGTGTAAAAAGTGTAAAAACAAGAATTTTAAAAAAATTTTCTTTACAAATTCATCAACATTTTTTAATGTAGGAATGGATTACGTGGCTGCTGTCAGCCTCAGAGCATCATGATCAGTTAATGATGTCTGGATGTCTGCCTGGCTATTAAAAGGTGTACTCACTAAAGAATTCATTTTATTTTTTGTTCACTCTTCTATAAATGTTATATTGTTTCAAATTCTAAGGCTCACTTTTATGACTGCTCCTCTGCAACTTTTTAGATTTGTCACAGTCCTTCCAATAAGTACAAAAAATACTCAAGATGTTAATCAGTTTTTAAAATTATAAATTTCTTGACCCTTGCTTTAGACCAAAAGTAGAATTTCTTTGTCAGCTTAATTGGCATAGACTGTAAGAAATAAAGGCTCAAAAGACAGAAAAGTAAGTAATGGGAAAATTTTTCATCATTTTGTGACCAAGTATTTTAAGTAATTGAAAAGAAGTTGTGTCTCTAACATGTTTGTTCTTTATTACTGAACCTGAGTTTGATAAAATTCCTCTTATCTTTCAGCTTCCTTCCAAGTTTTTACTTCAATTTAAAATCTTAGAACTTGCCTTGTCTTGAAAATCACTTTGTGCTCTTGAAAGGCTGTGAAAAGCTTAGTGATTTTCTACTTTCTTAATTTTTTGAAATGCAGAGAAATGAGTAAAATGAATCTCTCTTATTTCCTCTTGAGCTGATTCCTTTCCCATTTAGAGATCTTTGCAGAATTTATGGCATGTTTCTACATAATTGTATAATTTTATTAATTATCATCTAACATTTGAGTTACCACTTAGACAATGCCATCCTTACAACTACAATCCAAGGTAAATTACCCAGTTTGCATCTGAGGAAAATGTATATGCATATGTATATGTATATACACTTACACACATACACACATGTACAGATTAATACATAGATCATAACATAATACATACAAACACATACATAGCATGAACATAATTATTAGTGTATTTTTATAGATTCTTTTTACATTGCAATGGACTTTGCATTATTCTTTCATATGGGCAGCACGGTCAGGACTCCTGGCACACACTCTGAATCTTAGAGACCTTCGCAAAATTTTTTCTATTACTTTGGTGGAAATAACAGCTATTGGATTATAATTAAATTTAGGTAGAAATTGAAAGATGATATTTGAAGTTTTCAATATCAACTTTAGAGTCTAAATATGATAATCAAACCATGGATTAGATTTTGTGCTAGATTGGTGGATATATTAGAGAGTACAAAATCAGGTTTTCATGTTATCAGTAGCTGCTCTTCTCATCAGAACTATTTTACTCTACATTGCTTACATTCATCTTACTTTCCTACCAAGGGAGATCATACTATAGAAAGCTAATATTTATTTTACAATTGGTAGCACACTTACGTTAAAGAAAAATGCATCCTGAAGGTTAGCAAAAGTTGTTTTGGTGAAAGAATATTTCAAGCATTACCATTTGTTACCAGAGCAATGTTATATAATTGCATTTTTAATTATTTGGAATACATGAATAGTAATATTCTCCTTTACTAAGATTTCTTATTTAATTTTTGTGCTTTAATATTCTTCCCCTTACTGAACAAATCTCCTCAGCCTTTGTTTGATTTGGCATATTTATATTTCTTTTATGCACCAAAATATCTGTAACAATGTGAAAATTATTAATTTACAAATAAGTCACAGCAAATGAATGTAAATCAGTATTCTGAAAACATAACCCACTTAAAATTATTTCTTCTAATTAATTTGAATTTAGTCAGTACATGTATCCATAGGGAAACCCACAATTATTGTTTTGGACAATCAGATTTCCTATATTCCCTTGCTTCTCTGCACCCTCATCTTATCATTTCTTTCTCTTGACTTGATTATAAGTATTTTCCTTTAAGATCTTATAGGAATAGACACATATTCATTCACCTCCTTCAGGTATTTTGTCCACTAAGGTGACTTAATGGATGCTATATATTTATCTATCTGTATTCATGGAGAATTTGTTCCAGGACCCCTGAGGATAACAAAATCTGTACATGCTCAAAACCCTTATACAAATGACGTATTTGTATGTAATGTACACACTTCCTCCAATATACATTGAATCATCTCTAGATTACTTATAACACCAAATACGATGCACATTTATATGTTATGCTGATGCATGAAAATGCTCTCTTGGCTTTCTTTTGCCTAAACATAGTCAAAAAGGTTTCCAGGTTTTGCTTGCTACTTTTTTTAGGGTAACTTCATTGGAAAAATTAAGAACCAGCTGACGTTCACCACCAAGGGGAATTAAGACTCTGAGACCACCTGCTACTTACTTTGACACATCAATGCCAACCTTTTGTAAAGTGTCTAAGCTGCAGGTGGTAATGTCCAGGTGTGCTGGCATATTTTGCCACTTCATTTCTGTGTTCACCCTGATTAAAGTGCAAATGGACTATTTCAGGAATTTTTTGTTTTTGCTGAATGTGTTTCTAATATTGCTATACTGGTTGTTGTTGGAGACAAGTTTTCTAAAAATGGATCTTTTGGGAACAATCAGACATTCTTCTTTTTGTTTTATTTTAGAGCTTTACTTTTAAATAGTAATTGTCTCTCCTTAGCACTCCTTTACACTTATGTCTATTATTATATTTACCATGCAATGTTTTAATTGTCTCTGTCATTTTAAATTCAACTTTCAAAAGGTATAGTAAGGAAGAAAAGTAAACATATCTCGTTAACAAATAAAACAGAGGCTCATTAACAGAGTAATGTTGTTTGAAAATACTAAGATTTCTTATTTAATTTTTGTACATTAATATTTTTCCCACTACTGCATAATGTTGAGATAAATTTTAATACAAATTTTAATTATAAAAAAGAAATCATTAATTATACACAGCTTAGAGTGATTGTACCTAAAAATTTAGGCTGTGGACTGAATTTTCATAGTGTAATAAAGTTAGAATGAATGAAAATAAAATGAATATCAGAGTGACCTGGCAATATTCCCTTAACAAGAATGTTATACACTACTTCTATTCAGTGCAGAGTCCAGACTGTATTGCTCTCCAGTGACAAGAAAAGTCTGCTCTGTAAGCCAAGCGTTTATGTCTATATTCCCTAAAACATATTTTAGGTTAGGTAAAAGAAAAATTACAAACCTTAGTATACTTACTATATATTGTACTCTGACTTTAGTGGCAGAGAATTGAATGATCAAATGTTTTAGAAGACATTTATATATAAAAATAATAAAGTTTTTATGAAAAAAGTGAGTAAAATATAATTATACACACACACACACACACACACACACACACACACACATAATCCAGGAAGTAATTTTTGGACTAAATATTATATGTTTTACTTTTTGTTAGATTATAACTGAAATATGATTCTACACATTTTATTTTAAAACAAGTACAAATAGTCTTTTATAAGTAGATGATTTTAAAGAGAGGCAAGTTGTAGAATAAACTGTTAACAAATAATTAACAGAAAACTTCCTAAGGCTTTCTTTTTCTCCTAACACCTACCAACTCAGTTCATGTGAAAACCAAAGAGATAATAATCTAGTTTTCATATATTATATGTCAGTTATTGTTTAAGATGCAGATACATTTCTACTCACTTAACTGACATTGTAGCTGAAAATCATTTCTATTATTCTAAGTTAAATGTATTGTGCTAAGCCTGAGATTTAACAGAGTTCTTATGATATCTGTATAAGACACAAACAGCAATCAAGATAAATATGTCCATATTGCCTTGGTCAAATAAATGTAAGAAATATGTGTTTTATTTAGATGATTAATCCCATCTGTTTTGTGTTCTTTCTGTTAAGTATAATTTTCAGAGGGAAAATTTATCAGACAAAATAGGCCTCAAATAAAGGCCATAAAAAGGGACAAAGGAGGTCACTGCATAATACTTAAGAGATTAGTCCAAAGGGAGAATATAACCCTTGTAAACATATATGCACCCAATATAGGAGCACTTATGTATATAAAGAAAAGTTTGAAGGGCATCAAGAAAGATACTGACAACAACACAGTTATTGTAGGGGATTTTAACAGTGTCAACAATGAATAAATCTTCCAAACAAAAACTCAGCAAGGATATTGTGGCACAGAACAACACTCTGGATCAAATAGACTTAATTGATGTATTCACAAGCTTTCACTCACAGAAGTAAAATATCCATTTTTTTCAAATGCACATGGAACATTTTAAAAGACCACATGGTAGGACACAAAACAAACCTTAACAAATTCAAGAAAATTGAAATCATATCAAGCGTGTGCCTAGATCACAATGGATCAAAACTAGAGACTAACCTCAAGGAAAAAACTCAAAATCACTCAAATACATGGAGACTGAATAACATGTTATTAAATAATGAACAGGTCAACAATGAAATCAAGGAAGAAATCAAAAAGTGTCTGGACACAAATGAATATGAATACAAAACAGCCCAGAACCTATGGGACATAGTGAAGGCAGTGTTGGCAGTACTGGAAATTCAAAGCAGTACAGGCCTACCTAAAAAAGATAGAAATTTCAAATAATCAACCTAACACTACATCTATAAGAATCGGAGGAACAACAACAAACAAAGCCCTTAGCAAGTAGAAGAAAGGGCTAATGAAGATCAGAGAATAATTAAATGATACAGAGACTAAAAGAACAATTAAAAAGATAAATAAAGCCCTGGCTGGCGTAGCTCAGTGGATTGAGCCCGGGCTGCGAACCAAAGTGTCACAGGTTCGATTCCCAGTCAGGGCACATGCCTGGGTTTCAGGCCACGGACTCCAGCAACCGCACATTGATGTTTCTCTCTCTCTTTCTCCCTTCCTTACCTCTCTAAAAATAAATAAATAAAACATTAAAAAAAAAGATCAATAAATCCACGATCTGGTTCTTTGAAAAGATAAACAAAATTGACAAACCTCTCACCAGACTCATCAAGAAAAATAGAAGACCTAAATAAATGAAATCAGAAATGAAAGAGAAGTTATAACCAATACTGCATACATACAAAATATTGTTAAAAATTACTATGACCAACTACATGCCAAGAAATTGGACAGCCTGGGAAAAATAGACAAATTTACAAAAACACACAATCTGCCAAAACTGAATCAAGAAGAAGCAGAGAGCCTGAATATACTGATAACAACTAGTGAAAATGAAGCTGTAATGAAAAAGCTTCTGGCATACAAAAGCCCTGGAATTCACGGGAGAATTTTACCAAACATTTAAGGAAGAACTAACTCCTATCCTTCTCAAACAATTACAAAAAATTCAAGAAGAAAGAAAACTCCCAAATTTTTCATGAGGCCAGTATCATCATAATTCCTAAATCAGCTAAAGATACAGCCAAGAAGAAAACTACAGGCCAATATCTCTGATGAACATAGATACTAAAATCCTCAACAAAATATTGGTAATCTAGATTCAGAAATACATTAAAAATATCATACACCATAATCGAGTAGGATTGATTCATCACAGGGATGGAAGTATGGTATACTACTTGTAAATCAACAAATATAATACACCTCATTAAAAAAGGACAGAAATCACCCTGGCTGGTGTAGCTCAGTGGATTGAGCTCAGGCTATGAACCAAAGGGTCGCCAGTTCGATTCCCAGTCAGAGCACATGCCTGGGTTGCAGGCCAGATCCCCAGTAGGAGGCACATGAGCGGCAACCACACATTGTTGTTTCTCTCCATCTCTCTCCCTCCCTTCCCCTCTCTAAATAAATAAATAAAATCTTAAAAAAAGAATCCCAGGTTTCATATTAAAAAAGGACAAAAACCACATGATAATATCAATAAAAATCTCATGGTAATATCAATAGATGAAGAAAAAAGCATTTGATAAAGTTCAGCATCCATTTGTGATAAAATTACTCAGCACACTGGGAATAGAGGGAGTATACCTCAACATATTAAAGGCCAAATATGAGAAACAGGCAATAATATGCTCAATGGGCTAAAGCTAAAACCAATTTCCCTTAAGACCAGGAACAAGACAAAGGTGTCCACTTTACCACTCTTATTCAACATAGTACTGGAAGTTCTAGCCACAGCCATAGGACAAGAAAAAAAAAAATAAAAGGGATCCAAATTGGAATGAAGGAGGCAAAACTCTCATTATTCACAGATGACATGATAATGTACATAGAAAACCCTATAGTCTCTACCAAGAAAACTACTATACATAATAAGTGAATTTGACAAAACAGCAGGATACAAAGTCAATATCCCAAAATCAATGGTGTTTTTGTACACCAAAAATGAAATCTCAGAGATACTAGGAAAAAATCTCATTTACAATAGCAACAAAAAAATAAAGTACCTAGGAATAAATTTAACCAAGGAGTTAAAAGACCTGTACTTGGAAGACTATAAAGCATTGAAAAAAGAAATTAAGGAAGATCCAAACAAATGGAAGCATATACCACATCCATGGATTAGAAGAATTAACATCATTCTAATGCCCATATTACTCAAAGCAAAATATACATTCAATGCAATTCCTGTTAAAATACCAATGGCATATTTCACATATCTAGAACAGATATTTCAAAAATTTATATGGAGTCAAAAAATACCCTGCATAGCCTTAGCAAGCATGAGAAAGAAAAACAAAATGAGAGGGAGCACAATACCTGATATCAAACTATACTACAAGGCCACTATAATCAAAACAGTCTTGTGTGGCATAAAAACAGACACATACATCAATGAAACAAAATATATAACTCAGAAATTAACCCAAGTCTCTATAGTCAATTAATATTTGACAAAGGGGTCATGAGCATACAATGGAGAAAGGTAGATTCTTTAATAAATGGTGTTGGAAAAACTGGACTTGTACTTGCAAAAAAAATAAAACTAGACAACTAACTTATATCACACACCAGAATAAACTCAAAATGGGTAAAAGACTTAAATATCAGTTGTGACCCCATAGAACTTCTAGAGTCATAGGCAATAAAATTTCAGATATCCCATGTAGCAATATTTTTGTTTCTATATCTCCTAAGGAAAAGGAAGTAAAGGAAAAATTTATATAAATGGTACTACATCAAACCAAAAAGGTCCTGCACTGCTAAAGAAACCATCATCAAAATGAAAAGGGAACTGACTGTATGGGAGAACATATTTGCCAGTGATATATCAGACAAGGCTTTGATCTCCAAAATATAAAAAGAACTCATGTAACTCAATACCAGGAAGACAAAAAATCTAATTAAAAATGGGCAAAGGATCAGGAGGGACACTTCTCCAAGGAGAACATATTGATAGTCCATAGAGCTATGAAAAGATGCTCAGCATCACTAGCCATCAGAGAGATGCAAATTAAAGCCACAATGACATATCACCTCACACCTGTCAGAATGGTCATCATTAACAAATCAGCAAAGAATAAGTGTTAGTGAGGATACAGAGTAAAGGGAACCCTAGTGCAACTGTTGGTGTGAATGCAGACTGGTGCAACCACTGTGGGAAACAGTATGGAATTTCCTTGAAAATCTATAAATGGAATTGCCTTTTGACCCAGAGATTCCATTGCTTGGAATATACTCTAAGAATCCCGAATCAACAATTCAAAAGGACTTAGGTACTCCTATGTTCATAACAGCACTATTTACAATAGCCAAGTGCTGGAAATCCTAAGTGCCCATCAGTAAATGAGTGGGTCAACTAGTGCATTTACACAATGGAATACTACACAACAGAAAGAAAGAAGGAGATTCTACATTTTGTGACAACATGGATGGAACTGGATAATATTATGCTAAATGAAATAAGACAGTTGTTGAAAGGCAAATACCATAGGATCTCAACTATATGAGGAATTTAGTGAACAAAATAAACTAATGAATATAGAACCACAGGCATGGAAACATGAAACAAACTGACAGTAACCAGAGTGTTAGGGGCTAGGGGGATAATGGTTGAAAGAAGAGGAAGGGACTAGACAAAGAACATGTATGAATGACCCACAGACATGGACAACAATGTTGAAATTGACTGTGGGAATGTGGGTTGGGATGGGCAGAGGAGAGCAAAGGGGGATAATTGGAACAACTCTAATAGAACAACACTAAAAATTATTTAATAAATGAAAAAACCTAAATCAAAAAATAATTTCAGTAAATATACTCTGTATGATAAGAAAAATAAATACAAACTAATTCACATTTCTCTCATTAGAAATCTTCTGTGGAAGATAAGACCTTTATTCTCAAGACCTATTCCAGTTCCTGGAATAGTTGAAATCCTTAAGATAAGGGACTAAAATATTAAGGAAATTGCTAACAAATGAGTTATGCATAAAATTCCTTAACTCAACACTAAACATATACAGGTAACTCTTTTAGGGCTACCTATTTCTCTTTCTTTGATCCTTTATTATAAATAATTTAATATACAAGGGTGAGCAAATGTAGGTTTACAATCATTCATGAGGAAAATAATAATAATAAATAATGTTATAATAATAAACTATTTTGCATACCAACAACTGTCAACCTACTTTTGCCTACTTAAAATGTACATATGATTTTATTTTCTAAAAGATTTTATTCATTCATTTTTGGAGAGAGGGGAAGAGAAAGAGAAAGAGAGGGATAGAAACATCAATGCGTGGTTGCCTCTCACACACCCTGTACTGGGGACCTGGCCCTGAACCCAGGCATGTGCCCCGACTGGGAATCAAGCTGGCGACCTTTTGGTTCACAGCCCATGCTCAATCCACTAAGCTACACAAGCAGGGCCATATGATTTATTTTCAGTCAAGCAGTTAATGTTGTGGCTGTTTTAATTAAAATATATATTTCTTTTTAAAGAAACTAATAGTTGTAACAAATATAAGTGAATGTTTTTAGAATATATTGTTTTTGAGTCATATGTTTTTCACAAAACATATAGGTTGTCAATACAGATATGTTCACTAAACTTTTTTATTGCTGTTTAAGTGTAGTTGTCTCAATTTTCAGCTCACCATGCCCCCCACCACACCCATCCCTTCCTCCTACCCTCGAACCTACCCCCCTTGGCAATGTCCATGTGTCCTTTATACATGCTCCTTGAGGGCCCTTCCCCTATTATCCCTCTCCCCCTTCCTCTCCTGCAACTGTCAGTTTGTTCTTTATTTCAATGTCTCGGGTTGTATTTTGTATGAGAAAACATTTTTATCTGAAAATATTGACTTTAAAATAGTAGGAAATTATTTTTATAGTCCCAAACAGATGTTTTTAATACATACATTGTGATTAAAGAATCTATCCAATAGCTCATTTAAAATAATTAGTGGATTTAATCAATGGATTCACAAACTAAGCAAACTTTTTAGAAATACCATCATCCTGTGAAATAATTTATTTAAAAATTTGTTTAATGTTTAACACAGTTCATTATGTGTTTTAGCAACATTGGAATAATGTGCTTAACAGACCTACTAGAATAGGGCCTTGGGGCAAAGCACTCTATATTAAAACCTTGATGTCCTTCTCAGAGATGAGGTATTGTAACTCCACTTTAAATTGGAAGCTTAAGGAAAATTAATGAGGGACTTAGTGATATTAAGTGGAGAATAAATAAATCACTTTGTAAATAAAAGTCATATCCTTGGAGACCTCTGGGTTAATTTCTGATCTACTTAAATAAATTGTATAACTAGAACACCTTTGTAAAATAAGAAATGTATTGACACACATGTTCAATCTCATTCAAAGCAATTTAAAATTAATCCAAAATAGTTATCTGAATAATTTAATAGTAATTTTAATTTGTTATAGTAATAGTAATAGTAATAGTAATTTTAATTTGTTTTTATACAAATAATGTTATGTTAAAGATCATATAACTCATTCACTTTCACATGGTTGTATGGTTGTTTTGGTGATTCTTTCTGATTAGGCATTTTGACATTTTCCAGTGAAATGTGACTATTGTATTGCTCTTTTGTCTTCAGTTCCTAGGAATGAATGTGTGTGTGTGTGTGTGTGTGTGTGTGTGTGTGTACTCATATATATATATATTCAATCAAATGTCTTATGTATTTTAAATAAATATTTTTAAATGGCCACAATTAAGACTAAGCAAATCAGAATGTTTGGCTCCATTTTTAATTTTGATGTGTTCATTGTTAGTACATACAAATATAATTGGTATGTGTATTGCTGTTCTATAGTGAGAGCAGACTTCTTTGCCATGGGCCCAACTTCATAGGAAAGTATAAAGGCTTTTATCATTAATACTAATAGTTGCATATATTTTACAGATTTTAGTTAACAAGGTGAAAATTATTTTCTATTTCTAATTTTATGAGTTTTTATCATAAGCTGGTATTGAATTTATCAAATGATTTTATCAACTGATATGATCACATACTTATTTTTAGACTTTTAATAGATGAAAAACATTTATTTTCAGTGATTGAACCAGCTTTAAATCCAGGAATGTACCTCTGGTGGTCATGGAGTACAATTCTTTATATATGTTGCTGGAGTTTTGTTATTATGTTTAAGGGTATTTGTGCCATGTATTTGAGAGGTGTTGGTCTGAAGTTTTTGTTTTGTGTTGTTTTTTTTTGGTCTCTGGTTTAGGCAGCCTGGTAATAGTGGCTTCATAAAATGAATTGGAAAATATTCTCTTTTTCTGAAAACAGTAGAGCAAAATTGCTAGTAATTATTTTGTAAAGTGTTTGGTACAATTCCATTGGAAAACATCTTGGCTTAGGGACTATTTTTGTATTAATAATAATGAAAGTACTGCCCTGGCTGGTGTAGGTCAGTGGATTGAGCACAGGCTGCGAACCAAAGTGTCTCAGATTCAATTCCCAGTAAGGGTACACACCTGGGTTGCAGGCCACGGCCCCCAGGAACCACACATTGATGTTTCTCTCTTTCTCCCTCCCTTCTCTCTCTAAAAATAAATAAATAAAATCTTAAAAAGAAGTAAAAAAATAATAATGAAAGTACTATTATCATAGTTTTTGTCTAAGTATGGGATTTCTTTAATGCTTCTTAAAAATCTTTTTGTAAATTACTTCATGGTTATTCAATTATATTGTCTTCATTTGCTCCCCTCCACTCTCCCCAACCTCAGCCAAACCCACCTCCCTCCCTATACTTACATGAAGTTTAAGTTCAGAATGAACAACCACAACAGAAAAATGTTAACAAAATTATGAATCTTTTGAGTTAGGTGAGATTCCTCATTAGTAAGGGAGATAATAATCAGTCTCTAATAACATTATCCCAACTGCTATCTCTCAGTATAAATACCACCTCTCACAGAAATTTACACCTATACATTTTTTAACAAATAGATTATAATTTGGGCAGAAATTACAGATTTCCCAATTATATACTGAACCCCATCCTCTACCTCACAAACACAATTTGCTATATTATCAGTATCTTGCATTAGTGTGGAGCATTTGTTAAAATTAAAAAAAAAATTGCCCTGGCTGGTGTGGCTCAATAGATTGTGCACTGGACTGTGAAGTGAAGGGTAGGGACTGTGAAGTGAAGGGACTGTGAACTGGTTCGATTCCTAGTCAACGCGCATGCCTGGGTCGCAGGCCCAATCCCCAGTAGAGAGGCAACCACACATTGATATTTCTCTCCCTCTCTTTTTCCCTCCCTTCCCCTCTCTCTAAAAATAAAGAAATAAAACCTTTAAAAAACAAATTTGTGCATTATTATTAAAGTTTATAGTTTAGGGTTCATTCTATGTGTTGTAGAGTAGTATGGGTTTTGACAAATATAAGATGTTATTTCTCTATCATTATGGTATCATACAGAATAGTTCCAATACCTGAAATACCCCCTGTGCTGTTTGTGGTCCCCCCTCATTGCTACCATATCCCTAGCAACCTTATATTAATTATTTTAATGATTTAATTCATGCCAAAATTCTATGAAGTTATTATAGTTATTACAACCATCATTCCCAACTAACAGGTGAGGAAACAGGATGCCGGTCATGCCACTGATAAGTATAGGTCAAGCAGGAAGTCTGACTACAGACCCAGACTCTTAATCATTATGTTACAGTGCCTCATTAACCACATGAATTAATGTTCCAAGAGATAAAGATTTTTTTAATTTGCAAAAATAATTTATCTCTTGGTTTTAATAATGACAGGTCAAGAAAAATTAAACAGTGGAATATAGTACTTACTTGCAATAATAAAAAAATCCTTTTCAGTTTTACTAGATACATCTTTTATAGCCCAGAGTCACCAACTCACTAAAAATCTAAGTCCTAATAACATGGATTACAGAACCTTTTCCTCCCCCCATGTCACCATGCATATTTATAGCTGTCGATGTCAATGGCTAAAATTTCCTATTGTATCCCTGTCTTTATCTTTGATATTGTCTTTGGGTTCCCTTTTTAAATATTATAAGTACTAACAGTTCTTGTAGCTGTAATCCACTGATTTTACACAGGAGTCTGATTCATATATTGGGAGGTCCAATAAATACAGAATCTAGATCATTTTAAGCATTCAAAAAATGCTAGCTATTATTATTAATGGGCATTTTTGCAGATAGCAGTTTCCTTACAGTAAGCATAGCATATATTTTAAAAACACTTCAGATACTAAACACTTCTCAAGACTGAAAAGAAAATTATGAGTCATTACTGCATGCTGTGTATTTACATAGCCATATTTGTTTAAAATCTCAAAGGTTTAGATACAGGAAATATATTTAGCCTGCTTTTGGAACAATAGAAGCTATAAAAAATTATTCTTTCTTGACCTTAGATTTTTCAGACCTACTTACAAACAAACATAGACATTGAAAAAAAGAGAATCATATTTTAATGGTCAAAATACAGTCACTCGCCCTGGCTGGTGTGGCTTAGTGCATGGAGCAGTGGACTGTGAAGCAAAGGGTCACCAGTTTGATTCTCAGTCAAGGCATATGTGTGGGTTATGGGCCAGGTCCCGGTAGGGGGTGCATGAGAGGCAACTACACATTATGTTTTTCTCCCTTTCATTCTTCCTCCTTTCCCCTCTCTCTAAAAATAATTAAATAAAACCTTGTTTCAAAAAACAAAATATGATCACTCTATCAGGTGCATCCAAACTTTTGGCATCTTTAGGCTACATAGGAAGAAGAAGAGTTGTCTTGGGCCACACATTAAATATGCAAACACTAACAAAAACTGATAAGCAAAAAAAAAAAAAGGTTTTAAGTAAATTTATGATTTTGCATTGGGCCACATTCTTAGATATCCTGGGCCACAGTTTGGACACCCTGAGATCTTTTTTTCACACAACACTGACAGTGCAGTAAATGTGGAGCCATGCTGGTATTAGCACAGTTCTGAGTGCTTGATAACACCCTGTTCTTAGTGTGGGTGCCTATATGTCTGAAATATTTTTAACATAATCGAATTCTTTAAATTGTTGTCACAGAGGTTTATATTTTCATTGTCCTAAATCATGTGGGAATTATGCTATAAAATAAATTGGCATTTTTAAAGCATAGTTAGGTTAAATTATTTTTAAAATCAGACTACTTTTGCTCAAATATCTTACATCAATTTTTCTAGTACAAGTTCGAAGATACACTGTTTCATCTCAAATTTATGAAGATGTTCTTATTACCATGTTATTTTTTTCCCATTTCTAAGCAAGACTGAAATGCTGGAATATGTTTCTAACATTTCACCTATTTTCACTCCCCTACTATTTTAGATATATTGGGAAAAGGACTAGAGATCTTATTTTTCCATCTTAGGTCCTCTTTTATCTGCTCATCTTTAATATGATTTGTGATAGCCTGTTTTTCTCTTCATACTTATCTTACCTTGTCTCTTCAGCTTGGTTTCAAAGCAATGCTATAATGTTACATGCACTAAGCTCTTCCAAACTCACCAGTAACTAAGGTATTTACATCTCAAAGAAACACATGAATGATGCAGTTAATAATAAAATGACAGAATATGCCTGATAACAAATTAAACTGGTTGTCAGTTTTTGGTGAAGATTTATTTTTAAGTTACAAGGGAGAGACAATTAAATAATATACACAGTCTTATAAATAATACACAAACATGAAAAAACTCCAGAAGAGTTTAGGAACTTATTTTTAATTGATTTATTTAGTGACGTGGAAATATGACCTTGTACTTGCATCTTCCCAAGTTAACGGTAGTTTCTTCTGGATTTTTTGCAGACAAACATGGATATGCATCAGAGATCTCACCTAGAATTTCGTTCCTATATTTTCAAATAAAACAAAATATCCACTACATAATATAGTCAATGAAGTAAATATATGTTAGCATGATCAATAGCACAGGATATTAAACAATATTGATTTGTTGTTCCTGCTTAGGTGTGGTTTTCAAGAAGTCGTTATCAAGACCTACGGCAAGAAGTTTTATTCCTGTGCTTTCTCCTAGGAGCTTCATGGTTTCAGGTATTACATAAAGTCCTGGATCCATTTCAGGTTAATTTTTGGAAGTAGTGTAAGATAGGGGTCACATTTCATTCTTGCTTGTCTTTTTTTTTTTTTTCATTGAGTATTTTAAGCATCCTTGCTAAATATTGGTTGACTGTTAAATACATTTGGTTGGTTTATTTTCTGGATGTTTCATTGGTATATTTGCCTATTTTTATACCACTGACATTCTGTTTTATTTTCTATTGCTTTATAGTACAGCTCGAAATTAGGAAGCGATGCCTCCTATTTTATTCTCTTTTATCAGACTTTATTTGGGAATTCAGAGTATTTATTTTGAAGTGTTTCTTCTCTTCTGTAAAAAAATACCCTTGTAATCTGTATAGGCATTGCATTGCATATGTAGATGACTTTTAATATTAAAATTTTAACAATGTTAATTCTTCTAATTGATGATAGCCAAACATCTTTCTATTTATTTGTGTCTTCTTCAATATCTTTCATAAGTGTAGAGATCTTGTAGTTTTCAGAATAGAGATCTTTCACCATCTTGGCTAATTTTTTTCTTATGTATTTTATTGTTTTTAATGGTATCATAAAAATAAACTGATTTTGAATTTATTTTTGGAAAATTAATTGTGAGTATATGAAAATGCTACTATTTTTGTATCCTGCAACTTTACTGAATTTGTTGATTAGTTCTAAGTTCTGTAGTTGAGTATTTAGAATTTTTCTATATGTAAAGTCATGTTATCAATAAATAGAGATAATTTTACTTCCTTTTAATTTCTTTCAATTTAGTTGCCTTTTATTTTCATTTCTTGTCTGATTTTTCTAGCTAGGATTTCCACTACTATGCTAAATATTAGCTGTGAGCATGTCACATATGGCCTTTACATTACATTTATATATGTTCCTTCTATGCCTATTTGTTGTGTTTTTATCATAAACAGATACTGAATTTTGTCAAATGGTTTTTCTGTATCTATTGAAATGATCTTATGATTTCTGCTTTTATTCTGTTAATGTGATATATCATGATTGATATGTGTATGTTGAATAGTCCTTGCATTTAAATGATCAATTCCACTTGGTCATGGTGAATGATTCTTTAAATGTACTGCTAATCTAGTTTGCTAGTATTTTATTTAAAATCATGTATAGATATTCACTGGGGTATTAGCCTGTAGGGTTTTTTTTCCTAGTAGTATTCTTATCTGGATTTGGTATTAGGGTAGCCCTGGCCTTGTAAAATAAGTTTGGGAGTATTCATACCACTTTGTTGTTATTTGTTCCTTTTTTTGTAAGATATGAGTATTGGTGTTAATTCTTTAAAATTTTTGTGAAGTTTGAGAAGGGTTGATGTTAAGTCAATTTTGCCTGGCCTTACTTCATTGGAAGATTTTTGATTACAGATTCAATATCTTTACTTTGTAATTGGTCTATTCAGATTTTTTTTCTTCCTGATTTAGGGTTGGTAGGTTGCATGTTTCAAGAATTTTTTCCTCATTTTTCTAGGTTGTCTTGTTTGTTGGTATCTAGTTATCCATGAAGCTTTTTATTTCTGTATTACCAGCAATAAAGTAGCATTTTTCACTTACATTTTTATTGATTTTGATTTCTCTCTCTCAATTAATCTAGGTAAGTTTTGCCAATTTTAATTGTCTTTTCCAAGAACTAGAAGTTAATTTGGTTAATCTTTTGCATTTTTTATTTCATCTATTTCTGTGTCAATGTTTATTATTTCCTTCCTTCGGTTAACTTTGGTCTCAGTTTGTTATTTTTATTTCTATTTTCTTAGGGCTTATGGTTAGGTTGTGTATTTGGGATCTTTCTTGCTTCTTAATATGGGTATTAATTGCTATAAACTTTCCCCTTAGAACTCCTTTTACTGCATACCATAAGTTCTGGTATGTTTTATTTTCATTTTCATTTATCTGAACTAACTTTTTTATTTCTCCTTTAATTTCTTCTTTGATCCATTGGCTGTTCAGGAGGATGTTGTTTAATTTTTATGTATATACAAATGTTCCAGTTTGCCTCTTCCTACTGATTTCTACCTTCATACTATTGTGGTCAGAGAAAATACTTAGTATAATTTCAACCTTCTTCAATTTGCTAAGACTTGTTTTGTGGCTTAACATATGGTATATTTTAGAAAATGTTTTATTTGCACTTGAGAAATATGTGTATTTTGCTGTTGTTGAGTGCATATGTCTGTTAAGTTTACAGTTTGAGTGTTGTTTATATCTGCTGCTTCCTTATCAATATTCTGTCCATTGTTGACAGCTGGGTATTAAAGTCCCCATATATTATTATAATTCTATTCATTTCGGCTTTAGTTGTTAGTTTTGGCTTTATTATATTTAGCTGCTTTGCTGTGGATGACCAAATATTTATAATTGTTATGTCTTCCTGAGAAATTGATACTTTTACAATTTTTAAAGTTTTTTCTTTTTTACTTTTTCTGATATAAGCTTTTTTTTTCTTTTTCTGATATAAGCATACCTACTCCTGCTTTTTCTCAATTACTATTGCTTGAAATATCTTTTTTCCATTCTTTCACTTCAGTTCTTCCATACCTTTAACACTAAAATTTCTTGTAGGCAGCATATCATTGGATCTTTTTTATCCTTTCAAGCATTTTGTGTCTTTTGACTGAATAATGTGTTTGTGTTTGCTGGTAGGTAATAACTCAATATTGTCATTTTGCTAATTGTTTTCTTGTAAATACATTGTTCTTTGTTCCTGCTGTTTTTGATGGTATTTTTTGTCTTTTGAAATTAATATGCTCTGACTTTTTTAATCATGTCTTTTGTGTCATTGATATAGTTTTTTACCTTGTGGTTACCATGAAGATTTTATTAAAAAGTTTCAAGCTGATGACAACTTTAACAGAATTTCTAAACTTTACACTTTTACTTATCCTTTCCCTCATATTTTGGTTATTGCTGATATAGTTTACATATTTTTATATCATGTAGGTAAAATCAGATTATTATAATTATGGTTATTTCTACTACATTCATTATTAATCTTTAAACTAGTTATAAGAATGCACCACCATTACCAAATGATAGAATCAAACTTTGACTTTGTATTAACTATTACCAGTGATTTTTATGCTACCTTTGAATGTTTTTCTGATGCTAATTACTATCCTTCCTTTCACTCAAGGACCCCCTTTAGCACTTCTTATAAAGTGGGTCTATGTTAATAAACTTCCTTTTGTTTTGTTTTTTGTTTTTGTTCTTGTTTTCAGGAAAATTTTTCTTCTTCCTTCATTTCTGGATGACAGATTCCCAGGGTATAGGATTTTTGGTTGACAGCTTTTTTCTTTCAACATTTTGATCTTGTCATTCCATTCTCTCCTGGCCTGGAAAGTTTCTGTTCAGAAATCTGCCTATAGTCTCATGGGGGTTCCATTCTCTGTAGCTTCTATCTTTGGCTGCTTTTAAAATGACCTCTTCTTCTTTTGACTATTGACAATTTACTTGTAATGCTTGTTGTTGTAGCCCTACTTAAGTTCAAACTTTTGGGGACTTTTTGGTGGGGCCTCATGGACCTGGATGTCAATTTGTCTTCCAAAGTTTAGGAAGATTTTAGCCCTTATGTTACAGAGAGGAGAGAGAAAGGTCCAAGTCAGGAGGCTCCTCCACCACCTCGGCTCTTGTCTCACTTGCAAGACACAAATTTAAGGGACAGGCAGACACATATAGTGGAAACGAGACAGCAAGTATAGTTATGAAACACACATGCGCACAAAGCTGCATCCAGGTACCCAACTAAAGAAATGCTCCGCATAAAGAAGAAATGAAGTTGTTAGTAATGTTACAGGGTGCAGCCAAGAGGGGGACCCCAAATGGGCTTTTGAAATGGGGTCCAGAACTTAAGGTGTCCAGGAGATTTTAAGATGTCTCTATCCCCCCCCACCCAGGGTGTGGGTTGGGGGAAGGGACATATGGAGCAGGACCATTGAGAGCTGTTTTGCATAGCAACAGCCTTGCAGCTAAGCTCTGGTGTGGTCATTTAACATATCTATAGCCTTTGGCTGGTCGCTTAGATATGTTAAATAGCTATGATCATCTCTGAGCCAGGGGAATGGAAGTAACTTCCCCACCAAGAAGTGACTGGGGGCAGATCCCCCAAGCTACAGCGCCTGCGCCTGCGTGGGAGCTCGGAGAAGATTGGCTCCACGACATGGGGCCACACCTGCCCAGACTCATGATGGCAGCCCAGTAAAGCTGGAAGGATACGAGTTCTGGCATGTGAAGCCGAGTGTGAGAGGAGTCGGAAATGAGGCTGCAGAGGAAGATTGGCCGCCGGGATTTAAAACCCAGACTTTGCGGCCATTAGGAGGAAGAACCACGTGGCTTTGGCAGAGTGAGGACTCTCCCTTCCCGCAGCCCTGAGAGGGAGAACCACGAGGCCTGGACAGAGAGGGGACCCCCACAGCTTTAGAAGGGGAACCACCACCTGGTTTTAGCAGAGATCCCGGCGACTCAGCGGAGGGTGCCGGCAACCCAGGGAGGTCTCCCAGTCGAGATGGAGGACTAACTAAGAACCAGAGAACTGCCTGAGCCATGGACTTAGTTTTCCTTTCCTGAGATATGGTACTCTGGACTGGGCAAAGGGGGAAAGAAGGAAGGACTGTGACTGTGTTTGTGGGTGTTTTAAGGGACTTTGGGATTTTTGATAAAGACATTAGGTCACTACTTTAAGTTTGTATAGTATTAAATAAACATTTCCTTTCCTTTTCACGAATCTCTGGCATTGAGAGACGTCTTTCCTCTGGCGGCGGACATAACGGACCCGGGGCCTTCTTTCAATAATAGTATATTGTCCCAGGCCCCCCTTGTTGTGTGTTCTGTAACAGTAAGTTTATCAATAAGTTCATTTTATACACTTGAACCAAGGGTACGAGAGGGTACTTAGCTAACTTGAGTACACCAACTATTGGAGTTCAGGGGCTATATAACTTAGCTAGCTTTCAAAGGTACCCTTCCTTCTCCCCCTTCTAAATCTTGGAAATAATGTACGGCTACAAAGGCTTTCTTTCTCAGTTAGTACAGACTCTTTGTCTTAGCAAAATTCATACAGAGGCTCCTTTTCCCAGGGTAGGCTGTGGGCAGCCACTCTGCGTGGTGTGGGCTCAGCTCCCACTGGAAGATGCACAGGACCCACGCCCACAGGTAGGTTTTCCCATGGGGAATCAGGCTTGCAATATGCTTAGGCTGCTATGAGTCTTGCTTTTTTTGCTAAAACTCCCTAACCCTGAATTTACCACAAAACAACTTTCTGAAAACCCTGGCTAAACCTTCCAGGGATGAGTGTAACCAGTCCAACTACTTTTGCCTTTTCATTTGCTAATATCCTTCTTCTGCGATGTGATTACCAGCATCCTCTCCTTTGTTTTCTGTACAAGATAACCACCTAGAGTGAATTTGTGCATGGTTAATGAGGACCTTCTTGTAATGTGCCAGTAAGACAGTAAAAACTCATTGGAGCAAGGTCTAAGGCTTTTGCTCCCCTTGAGAGAAAAGCCACGCTGCCCCTTTTCCTCCACCAGATTTGGTAGTCTGTGTGAATGTCTCTTTTTCATCCATAATGATGTGGACCCCATGAGCCGGGGTCCACATCATAGGCCCCTCTCTTCCTCCTGTGCAATTTTCACCTGTGATGTTCACAACACTTGACAATCTTAGTAAGGTTTGTTACAGAAGCCTCCTTTCTCAGCAAAGTCTCAAGGACTCTCCCTTTGTCTTGTACTATTTAGCTTGTATTATAAAGGGCCTGTATTATTTCCTCCTCTGGCTACTCATTCCTAGCTGCTACGTAACACTTACTGTTTTAAATATACTTTCTATATCTTTCTGTTTATCTTTTCTTTCTAGAATTCACATATGGGAATATTGTTTTTTCATTGTGTCCAATAAGTCTTATAGGCTCTGTTCGCTCTTTGTTTTTCTTTTTACTCCTTTGACTGGATAATTTCTAATGTCCTATCTTCTACATAGCTGATTCTTTTGTTTGTATGGTCAGGTATATTTCTGAAGCTATATATGGAATATTTTAGTTCAGTCATTTTCATTTTTAACACTAGAATTTTGGAAATATTTTAATGGTTTCTATTGATTTCTTGAACTTATTTTGTTCATACAATGTTTTTCTAGAAATTTAGTTATATATCTGTGCTATTATAGTTTACTAAACTTGTCTAAGATGATTATTCTAATTTCTTTGCCTAACATTTCATAGATCTCCATTTCTTCAGGATCTGTTATCACAGATTTTGTAGTTTTGGTGTTAGCTTGTTTTTTTGATTCTTGAATCTTTATGTTAGTGTCTATGTATTTAAGTAATCTGGTTCCTCTTCCAGATTTTACAGATTTTTTGACAAAGACAGATTTTTAAAATTCAGCTCAGTCTGAGTTCTTGGTATCTGCTGATGATGTCCAAACATCAACCGTTCAAGGACGTATGAGCAAATAAAACCAGAAATTGAAGCTGATATTCTATTAACATTCTTTTTGATACTTATGTATTGAAACCCATTAAAATATTTTTTTTACCTGAACCATGAAGCAAAAGTTTCAGAGTCAAAAAATGGTCTCTAAAATATCCAGAATGACTATCTGCTTGTCAGTACCTTCTGAATATTCATTATATTTTTAGAACTTAACATGAAATGTTTATATTATGCTGGCCTTTCTATTGATTTAAAATTAACAAGTAGATAGTAAGCATATTTCTAAATGTCTGAATTAACATGTTAAAATAAAACAAAACACAAAACTTTCCTGTTATCTTTGGGTTGTTATAATTTAGAGCTATCATTTTTCTTGTTTAACAAATTTATTGTCTAAAATCACATTTCAGTAAGCTAGATCATTGAATGATTTACCTAGACCGAATCATTTTTTCAGACTTGAATTACAGTTTTACCAGTTTTGCATTATTTTCTCACAATGATGGTCTGCTGTTTTCTGAAATATGACAGTAAGTTGGAGAAAGTGTCATGCTATCAAATGTGAAATAGATGTGTTTCCCTTGAGGAAAAACTTTCCACAACAGGTCAAACAGATGTCTGAAAAACATTGAAATTTATGGACTTTTCGTACATTTACATGACAATGAGACAATATAAATTCATGTATCCTTGTTATATAAATTGAAAATAAACATCAAAATAGAATTGAAATTATGTCTTGAAAATGTCATTTAAAACCTAAGAGACTTTTTTCTTTGTTCTTGCTGTTCCTCTTTCAAATAAAATAATAACTGTTAAAAATTAGGACACTAATACTGGATTCAAAAAGGAACTAGATTGCATGCAGAAACAGAACTGTGTTGTGTGAAGCATTATATCTAATCAATTTCCTCTGTACTGAATCTATAAACTTTAAGGATAAGGTTATTATGGTGTAAGAAAACAGGAAATGGTTGGGAAGCTTGTAAAACCAAATTGGACATTGTCTGGCTGAGTACTTTAAAAAATCCTTTTGCTTCACCTTTCTTACATTAACAGTAAAGAATCAAATTATATTATTTGTTAGGTCCCTTGAAAATATTCTGTTATCTTTACCAGTCCTGGTTGTGTATCAGAATAACTTGTCTGGATTTAAGAAATACAGATGTAGATGCCTCTTCCGAAAATCGGTACTTTAGTGATGGGATATGGCTATTGTATTTCTAATTCTCAAATTATAAACATCTAATTTGTCCTGGAATATTGTGATTTTGTTCAATATTATTTCATTATAAAGTCAGTAAGATGCCATAGGAACTTAGCTTTTGTTTACATCAATTAACCTATGGCAAAACTGGTTTCACTTTATGTCATTTCACTTAAAGTCACAGAACCTATTGAAAATATTAAGGACTTACTCTGTGTGTGTCTTCATGTATCTGCATATCTCATATTGACAGAGCTATTTATTTTTCTGTTGTAAAGGTGTTATTTAAGTAATTTGGTCATTAATAATCCTCAGGTTATTTTTATAAGAAATGACATTTAGGGTCATTGGGGAGTTCTCATTTCCTTGCTAGTGGGTAGTTACTTATAATCAAATATGTCCAATATATGATTCTACTACATATCCAAATATTTATTGGCAAATGGACCCAAGAACAATCTACACTTTACATAGTCAGTGACCTGTGACACATCGCATTGCTAGTTAAGCACCTTGAAAGAAATATACATTGAAATAAGAAGCAACATAATACCAACAGCATGAATGATGAAACTTGTGATTTGAAAATGCTGTAAAATGTTTCATTTCAGATTCCATAGGAAAATGTGGGATTGTAAAGAGGCTGAGCATACAATAACAAGCAAAATGAGCATGATTTGCAAAGGCAAATATACCTGTAAAATATCAATATTATAAACACCAGTTATTTCAAAATTAAATCAAATTAGTGATCTTTATGGAAATTAATAAATGTTTAGATAGTAGTACTTAGATCTGTTATTTCAACCCACAAGTTAGGGATTTTTTAATGCTCCTAACTACCCCTGCTGTACAAATTAATGAGTTGTATACTCTAATCATCTACTTTAGAGTGCAAATTAAAACTAGTATACCCAGACTTTCACCCCTGGTTCTTGATGGAGCAATAAGAAAATAATTAACCTCCCACTGTATACTACTATAAAACCAGGGAAAAAAGGAAATACTGGGTTACAAACAAAAGTCAAAGGGCACTGAAGAATTTTGATCCTCATGAGAAATGAAAGAAACAAGATGGGCCTATAGTAAACCTAAGGTTCTACGTGAAAGTAAGTTTGTGACTGTGATTGAAGGGAGTAAAAGCAATAACAAGCCTGGAAGTCAAGCTGATTTAGGGAAAGGGATTTGATAATTGTGGAGGCTGAGAAATTTATAATTTTTAGATTTTTTTCCTGAAAGATAGGAATTATATAGAACAGATCCCAAGAATTCTACATAATACTTGCTTTGAGTCTTCCATACATATCAGGTTAATCACGCTTATGGTAAAACTCTACAATACAGAACTCAATAGCATGGAAGAATATAAGGTGAGAAGTTTCCAAAGCTCACACACAATAAAGACTTAGTAAGTTCTAACTATCCAGAGCAAGGAGTTCTTATTTAGTCCTTGAGGTATTCAGTGGCTATTTCAGAGGGGACATGTCTTAGTTGAAAATTTGAGCTATTAATTAAATGAAAAATGTTTTCATATGTGCCAACTCAACTGCTTGCAGGAGCAAAGTCCAACAATCTTTCAAGAAGGATAGCAGACTGGAGACAATGAACATTATAATGTTCACAAGGTCTAGCTAGCATCACTTTGCCAAGTGTGCAATAAAAAAATGCAAGACTTTCCAAAAAGCTAAAATATGTGACCTAAAAACAGGAAAAAAGTCAATAAAAGCAGACCCAGAAGTGACAAAGTTTATGGAATCATCAGCCAAAAACCTTAAAATATAAATTATGAAATATTATACTATTTGGAGGAAAACCTAAACATATTGAGGACAGAAAAGGAAGGTATTAGATCGAACCAACCAACTGTCATTTTAAGATAGTGAGAATAAAATAAATAAAATTAAAATTTCATCGAATGGGACTAGCTGAATATTATGCACTGTAGCAGCAAATACTATTAAAACAAATATATAACATTAGAATTATTCCAAATGAAAGCATTAAGAGCAAAAACCTAAAAATGCAAAATAACAGAAACATTGTCTAAGGAACAATTTCAAGCTGTACTATATATATGTAAGTGTAGTTTGACAAGGAAGGAGCTACAGAAAAATATGTGAATAAAACACTGACCAGATGGTTCTCAGGTTTGATTAAGATTTAAAACACTATAAGTTTAAGAATATTGTAGAAACTGCAAAACAGAAAACCAAAGTAAGACTGGTACAAATATGTGATCAAGAAAATCTTAATCTTAGATCAAGTGCAACGATAAGAAAAACAGATATGCAAAATAGCAAATTCTCTGAAACTATGAAAGCATGAAGAAAATAACATCTTTAAAGTGTTAAGTTGTTGTGGTTGAAAGGAATGGCTAACAAGTTAGAATTCTATACCAAGAAAAAAACACTGTTCAAAAATGAGTGTGAGATGGATACAGCTAACAGAGTTGTAGGTAGAAATTAGCAAACATGACGAGCAGTGAAGACTGATATGAATCATAAACATGTAGTAACCATAAATTATATTTTATTGGTGAATTTACTGAAACATAATAATATTGATTATTAAAATCAAAAGTATTAATGATATATCATGAGGTTTCTACACATATACTAGTAAAAACAAATCATAATAAGATTATAAAGGAAATTATGTAGAATGATACTATTATGTTTGTAATATGTGTAAATTAATATGATGTGTTAATGAATAATTTAATGTTAAAATGTATTTTAAAATGAGTAGATTACAAAATACAAAAAATGGAAAATAATAATCCACTTATTCAAAAAAAGATAATGCTCTCCAGTTCTACCCATTATTTTCTTTTTTTGAATAAGTGAATTATATTATTCATTTTTTGTATTTCCTAGTCAACTAATTTTAAAACATTTTAACATTAAATTCTTTAACATATTATATTAATTTACACATATTACATCATGTAAGACAAATACCATATGATCTCACCTATGAGTGGAAACTAATCAACAAAGCAAACGAGCAAGCAAAATATAACCAGAAACACTGAAATTAAGAACAACCTGATAGTAACCAGAGAGGAGGTCAGAGAGGATAATGGGGGTGAAGGGGGAAGGGTTTTCAGGAACATCTGTAAAGGACACATGGACAAAACCAAAGCAGGGTAGCATTAATGGTGGGAAGTGAGGATGGCTTAGGTCAGTGGGTACTGGTGGGGAGAAAATGGAGACAACTGTACTTGAACAACAACAACAAAAAGTTTTTAAAAAGAAGATAAAGAAGACAGGACAAATAGAAAACATATAGCATTGAAATAGTCAAATCCTATTAAATTTAAAATGTTATTAGTTGCAAAAGATACAATTAACAATGTAAAAGAGATTGTCATATTGCATAAAAAGGAACCAAGAACTATTTTTGGTCTTCAAAAAAAAAAACAAAACAAAAAATTAAAAATTAAAAGACTTCATAGACAAGTGAAGGATATAAATGCATATGCCATGAACACATTAAACATAAATAAACTTCAACATGTCTAATAATATTATATAAACAAGACTTGAAAAAATATTACTAGGGAATATTTATGACAAACAGATTTGATTAATTGAGAACATATAAGTATGTAAATATCTGTGAATCCACTAATATAGCTCTATAATACATGACAGAAAATTATACAAAAACAAAGAAGAAAGAGACAACACTTCTCTCTTAGTAGTTGAATAATAGATGGAAAGTCAGTATAGGTAGGAAAGACTTCAATATAGGCAAATAACTAACCCTGTCTGACATTAGCAGTCAATGTTCCCAACCACAACAAAACAGGATACACATCTCTTCATGGGCATATGGTTCAAAACATTTTATTTAGTAAATGTTCCATTAAAAATAGCAATTCAGTTTTTTAATTATTTATCAAAAATTTTGATTTTTCAGATATCTTTCTGTTATTTATTTGTAGTGAATTCCATCTGGTGAGAAAATGCATTCTCCATGAGATTTGTTATATGGTGCAATATGTGGTCTATCTCATTGACTGGAACCTGAAATGGACAGGGACATAATAGGAATGTTTGCAAGGGAACTTTCTTACAAGTTCTTTCTAAAATGTTCTACAAACATCTTGATTATAATGGTGGTTACACAAATGTATGCATATAATTCAACTCAACAAAGTATAATAATAATGGATGCATTTCATTGTATAAATTATTCTTTAATCAATGAAAGAAAACAAAATTTCCTCTTTTCAATATGAAATTATTTTAAAGTAACTTGGAAACAATGTAATGTCTCTGAAACACAAAAGCAAAACAAATACTCCTGAACTTGCCACTCAGCATGAAATGGTATTAAATGAATTTAAGAATAGAGAATGAAGTATATTTTCATAAGTCATTGAAGAAATGAAAATTAAGACTATAGAGAATTACTGTATGGTACTAAAATTGCAAAAACAAGTAAATTACAAAAATAATCCTTTAAGTATTGTTGATGAATTAGTGCTAGACACAATTGCTATGGGCAGTTAAACTGTGACAACCTCTTTGAAAATACAATCTGGCATTATTTTATGCAGTTGAACATGCAGAAAATCTATAGGTAATTAATCCAACTTTCAGGTGTACATACCAGTGGCATGCAAAGGAATGTACATAGAATATCATTGTAAAGCAAACACTGAAACTGAGATCAATCAAAATATCTATTCAGCAGAAAATGGATAATTACACTGTGGTGTATTTATATACAATTAAATTATGATTCAAGAATAAAGATAAACTACAACTGAATTAACAAATTGGATGAAATTTAGAGGTAAAAGGTGGTTTGAAAAATTGTTGCAAAAGAGTTAATACAATATAATATGATTTTCATAAATCTCCATAGCAGACATCTATATTTTTGAAAATGAAGATCTTGTAAAGATTAAAGGTTAATCTTAGTGCATAACCAGGGATTAAAAACTGTTTTTCTAAAATTAACAAGTAATATAAAAATTCCACAATTCCTGAGAATTATAATTTGCTTGGAAAATTAAATCTTGAAATTTTGTTTTTTTAATATTGAATTGGCACTTCAGGAAGTTATTGGTTTGATAAATCGAACATCATTATCTAAGAACAGGAAGAAAAACAGCAATCCATGTAACCTTTGGGAAAGAGAAAAGCACTTACATTCTTAAGAAATGGGAAGTAGGTGAATCTTTTCCAAAGAAATGAATATGACAATTGAAGCCATGATCTATCATAATTTCTTCAGATATTAAGACCCCACCCCATCATACTCTCTTCAGATATCTAAATTCTGTGTTATCTCAGTCAGGATACAGAAGTTTGTGGGGAAAAGCTACCTATGCAGGACATGAATGTGCCCTGATACACAGAGTTCTACTGTACATACTTGAAAGCAAATTTGCTACACCTCAATGACTTTTAAAGAATTGAGTGCTATTTAGTGAAATAAATATCTAATCTTAATCAATGTCTTTGATTCTTAAATACTTGACTATGAAAGATTCATTACATGTTCTTTTGTTTTTAACATTCTTTAATTTACTTTGGTGCCTGATAGTACTCTAATGTAGACATAAGTTCCTGAAAGAGCTATTGAACTCTTCCATGTTTAACTTACTATCATATCTAGCTTAATCATAGTTGATTTAAAAAGCATGCTACAGTAGATTATTAATTTCATCCTATAAAAATAACTATGACAAAATGAAGAATATTATCATTTCACACCTACAATATGCCTTACTTTATAATTCATACCTTTAATATGCTTAGAATATGGTTTTAGATTTGCTAAAACATTTTTTAATCCTCAATAGCTAATGACATTTGGCCACATTGTGTCAAACACAGAAAAACTCATTTGATTTTTCTTGTGTGATATTTTGTTAGGAATACTGAATTATGGTAATTATTCTGGATGGTCATTTTAAGATTTTCTCATAACTGCACATGTAAACTAAGGATGACATACTTTCCCTCTGTCCTCTAGGAAACAGATCTTTTTCTGATATATAAAGCAATTCTAACTCAATATAATTCCTTCAGAAATAGTCAATTATTACTTAAGTTACAATTAAGAAGTCATACTGAAACTCCTCATGAGGAAGCTAGATATACCAACTTAAGAGTACTTATCCACACGATTACTCATATTGACTATTTGTGGGCCAATTGCCCAAGAAAAGATTGTGAAGCCAAATGATAAATTGAGTCATAAGCTGTATAAAAGAAGGAGATGTGTTGTTACTCAATCATCCATAGTATAGTGTGAGTGCACTGCTGTTTCATGGAGACCTTTAAATATTCTAACAGATCTTTCCCCATTTCCTAAATAACTGCTTAGTCAATTCTTAGTAAATACAATCCTTAACTCTTATAGTCAATAACAAAAATAGTTTAAGCTATTTCACATATATTTGTGTGTGAAAGGAAAATCTGGGAGTAAGTTTTAAGAAAAAATTGGAGTAAGTGCTATCATGAAATATAGAGTCCAGAAGCTGAGGCAGAATTTTAAGTAAGACCTTTGTGGCTGATGTTTACATATATAAAGATCAAACACATATTGTAATGCATTATTCAATGTGGAATGATCCTTGACCATTACAATATCTTGTTTAATTTATTTGAAAAATAATGATTGTTTCTCTGTAACTTATAGGTATTGCACCATGGGATTAATGAGCAATCATTTAGAATCACAGTTATGTAACTTAGAACATTTAAGAATAGTTCTCAATTTTCCAAGACATTATAATATTTTCTATCCTAAAATTTAAATGAGCTTACCAAAAATGCTTTAGAAATGGGTCCATCCTTTAGTTCAAATTATAGGCATACACAAGTGTTCTGTTCCTGTATGTAATCCATTCTAAGCAAAATAGCTATTATGGCCACCATCTGTTTTGGCTGCTTATCCTATTTTTGGAGGCATTTGAACAATGATTTAATGAACGAGTGAATCGTGGACTTATTTAGAACTCTAGTCACTGCCATAAAAATTAATTGTCACAGTGAAAATATACAGAAATTATGATTCAAAAACACTCACTGGGGGCCAAAGTTCCAATAGATATTATTTTTCTCTTTTAGTTGACACTCTATTATTTCTGAACAGAAGAATTCAAGTTTTTAGAGTAAATTTCCTTCAAGAAGATTCCAGATATTTATGTCATTGAGAATTAAATCAAGGAAAATGAAGGATAATGTACCTTTAAAAAGAAAAGTTTTAATAAAGCATAGCTATGTTGGAAACTGCCCTGCCTGATTTCAAGAGTTGTAACCCCTCCATGGCTAAGGCTGAGTGAGCAACCTGGGGACCATAAGGCACTAAGGAGACAAAGTTTATCTCCCTGGCAGGGGCACCACCTCTGCCTTTTTTACTTCACCCTGCCTGGCCCCCAATGCATGATTGGTTAGTCAATGACAAGTACCATTTCTCAAGGGAAGGATGATCTAAGATAGGCACAATGATGGGGGCCCCCAGGGAAGAACTTGGGGGGCTATAGCAAAAGGGGGTGATGGACCCTCATCCCTCGACTTTGACATAGCCTGAGTCCTCAGTCTGTCTGTGAGAAGTCTCCTAATCTCTTGGCTGCCTTACTTCTCCCACCTGACTTAGGCCTGAAACAATGACAGAGGGTGGTGCAGCCCTGTGCTGGAAAGGGTGGGTTCCCCAGGGTGATCAGGCCTAGGAAAGAATACATAAAATCCTGAGAAACCTGCTTTGTTAAGAATGTTCTCAATTAAATGATAAGGTTCTGAGCAGGAAATGAATTTGTTTCCCAAAGACGTGTAGCTCCTTAGCTAACAAACCCTGACTCAGAGTAAACCCTCATAGTTTCTTGTATGTTATCTATGTTTGATGCTTACTGCCTGACAATGATTGATGAGCTTTACTTGTATTCCTGTGCAAAATGAACCCAATAAAATCCCACTGAAGAAAATGGCTTTACCTATATTCCTGTGCAAAATGAACCCAATAAAAGCCTATTGAGGGCCATCTTGGCCCTCCTCCTTTGAGAGATTGGCCACCTTTCCTCCCCAAGCAGATCTTGTTTGGGTAGACTTATTCTCAACTATGGCAGCTGGGGAGCCCTGTGGGCAGAGTCCTCCCACATAGCTATATATTATATTAATTTTTAAGGTTTTCTTGTATTTGGGAAGCATAGTTATTTTTCATACAAATCTGTTATTTATGCACACCAAAGGGTTGTTGTTGTTACTGTATATTTTATTGATTATGCTATTACAGTTATCCCAATTTCTTCTCCCTTTGCCTCCTTCCTTCTGGTACTCTCTTTCCTCCAATAATCCCCTATCTTAGTTCATGTCCATGGGTCTTGCATGTAAGTTCTGTGGCTTCTCCATTTCCTATGTTATTCTTAACATCCCCCCATCTATTTTGTCCTTACCAATGATGCTTCTTAATTCCTGCACCATTTCCCCATTCTCCCTCTTCCCCCTCCCAGCTGATAACCCTCCAAATGATCTCCATATCTATGATTCTGTTCCTGTTCTGGTTCTTTGCTTAGCTTTTTTTTTTTTATTCAGTTGTTGATAGTTGTGAATTTGTTGCCATTTTAATGTTCATAGTTTTGATCTTCTTTTTTCTTAAATAAGTCCCTTTAACATTTCATTCAGTAATGGCTTGGTGATGATGAACTCCTTTAGCTTTGCCTTAACTGGGAAGCACTTTATCTGTCCTTCCATTCTATTTTTTTTCTTTTTTTTTAATTATGTCCTTCCATTCCAAATGATAGCTTTGCTGGAGAGAGTAATCTAGGTTGTAGACCCTTACATTTCATCACTTTGAATACTTTTTGCCAGTCCCTCTTGCTGCAAAATTTCTTTCTTGCTCTTCCTCTTCTTCTGACATTCCTATGATTCAGATGTTGGCACTTTTGGAGATATCCCACAGGTTCTTCAGCCTATTCTCCTTTTTTTGAATTCTTGTTTCTTCTTTTTTTTCTGGCTGAATGTGTATCTCTTCCTAATATTCCAAATCATTGGTTTGAATCCTAGCTTCCTCCCCTTCTCTGTTGGTTTCCTGTAGATTATTTTTTACTTCACTTGGTATAACTGTCATTTCTTCCTTTATTATTATTATTTCTTTTGCCATACTCAAAGATATCTCTGAGTATCCTGATAATCAGTGTTTTGAACACAGCATCTACATCTGATGGGTTGGCTATCTCTGTTTTGCTTAGTTCTTTTTTAGGAGTTTTGTTCGGTTCTTTCATTTGGGCCATTTTTCTCTCCTCAATTTAGTAGCCTCCCTGTGTTTGTTTCTGTGTATTAGGTAGAGCTGCTTTGACTCTCTGTCTTAGTAATGTGGCCTCTGTAGAAAATAAGTTACATTGTGAGAGGTGGAGCCTTAGGTAATTGCCAGGGTGGGGCAAGCTTCCTCATTGCTATGTGGCTGTGTGGAGAGGGTTCCAAGAGGGAATAGTGCCACTGCCTGGCTTCTGGTGGTTTGGCTGGCACTCACTGTTTCCTGTCACTTCATCCTCTTCCTATGTGTTACTGGCACCTTTCCAGTTGCTGCCCCAGTGGTGAATCCTGGTGGGGGTGGGTTTGCGTATATTCTAATGCTGTGCTGGCACTTTAAGTAGAGGAAATCTAGCCATTTCTTCTGCAGCTCCAACCCCTGCTACGTTTTACAACCAGAAGTAACTGGGATCTATTTTCTTGGTGCTGGAACCCTGGGCTGTGTTGTCTAGCCTGGGACTGTGATTGCTGGCTTCTAAGGTATCCCTCCACTCCATTCCACCACCACTGCCACTGCCTCTTCCCCCATCCCTGCAATTCCACCCCTCCTACCCATCTGGATGAATGTGTCTTCTTTAAATTCTTAATTGTTGGACTTCCATACAACTGGATTTTCTGATGGTTTTGAGCATTATCAATTTTGAGATCTGGTTATAATTTTTTCTATGGTTGTGCAAGGAAGCGAAGCATGTCAATATCTGCCTCCATCTTGACTGGAAGTTCTATATTATATTAATTTTTAAATTCCATTACAAATCAGACTACTTTAGTCGGCTAAAGTCTGAAGGAATTTGTTTGTATTTATTCAGGTGCATATGGAAGGCAACTAATTGATGTTTCTCTCTCACATTGATGTCTGTCTCTCCATTCCTCTCTCTCTAAATGCAATGAAAAGATGTCCTTGGGTGACAAAATATATGTATATATAATGTCAAGGTGTCTTCAGGGCCACACTAATTCTGAAAAGTTTTAGGGGCGATTCTATTTCTTGCCTCTTAAACTTTTGGTGACTGTCATATTCATTGACCTGTGGCTACATCAATCCAATCTCTGGCTCTGTCTTCCCGGGACCTTCCTTTTTCTGTGTATTTTCCTCTTCTCTCTTTTACAAGAATAACTTAAATTCAATTTAGGGACTATGAAGAATGATATAATCTCAAGAATTTAACTAACTGATACCTGCAAAGATGATTTTTTGCAAATAAGGTAATGTTAATATGTTTTAGACTTTATGATGTGGATTTATCATTTGGGGGGACACCATATTACATATTACATATTGAACATATTACAAATAGTATCTGTCAAAGGTTAAACTAGTAAGGTTTACTAGCACCTAGTAAACTCTAAATTTAACTGTCTAGTTTAAGAAGAGATAAGAAGAGAGAAAAAGAAGAAAATGACACTTCTTATGTTGTGCCAACACACCATGTGGCCCACCTTCATTCCTCTCCCCCTTAAAGCATTGTTTCATATTTTCAAATCTTTTCCTAAGGCCCTGACTGACCACCCACTGCTGCCTATATGTATGATATATCCTTATATCACACCAGTTGTCCTGTATATAAGAGATAATTAAATATACTGTTTGAGGCTTTGCCAACTGGGAGTATTTCCCCTTAATGAAGGTTGTTTAGTGCTACAGTTAAACAATACTACAGTACTGATGCTATCCATTTTCAGCCTATACCAATACAAGTTCATTTATTTGTTAACCAAACCCAAGCCTTTCTCTATTCTATTAATTGCTCATAGGAGAACTCCCACGAGTCCATGGCTATAATTGAGGGAGAAATATCTGTTGATCCTTCTCTTAAAGTTCAGTCAGGGAGAAAAGGAGCTAAAAGAGTCATCAAGCTTGTGTATAATTATGAAAAAAAATTGTGCTGTAATGTTTTGTGGAACAAAATGCTGCTTTTTAAAAACAACAAATACATGTCATTTGTAGACCACATTTTGGCAGTTGTTCATTTGATTTCATATCTTTTAAGTGGTGCAAAAGATAAAGAGAAGGAGTCATGGTAAGCAATTTGTAATTGAAAAGATTTGCAAGAATCAGATGGTGGAATGTATAGGATAAAGGTAATTTATATACAGACTTGGAAATTTCTACCCTCATTTCTGGGAATATGGATCTATGGATATAACTCATGGCTCAGGTAAAGGTAGTGGAATTAATAATGTGCTGCTTCAAAAAACTAAAACTCCCCTGGTTACCCCCAGGATCAATTTTACTGATGGTTTCAACTGCCATAATTGAGTACACATTCTGTCTTGACTACACAATTAGAAGGACAAAAGATTCTGCTGGGAATATCTGTCTTGCATAGATTACTAGCAGACCCTTGCCATGTAATCTTTTTCTATAGTTAATAATTTTTATGATCAATTGAAGAAACCTTTTGTCAGTCTAAGATTGTAAAGATACTCTTGTTTTCATGTAGACGATTATATTTTTTTACTTTTAAAATGTATTTATACAACTTATCTGGAAACGATTAGTGTGTATGTAGTATGAAATGAAAGCAAAGTTTCCTATATGAACAACAAAGTTACCCAGGATTCTCTATAATGAAGCCCGTCATTTCTACAAAGCACTATAGAGTCACCATTTAATAAATCTGGTGAGGCAATGTATGTGAGGCTATTTCTGAACTCTTTATTGTATCCCATTAGCCTGTTTTATCCTCCTTACACATTATGTTAATGCAGCTTCATAATAAACACACAGTGAAAGTTTCTAGTTCTTTATAAAACGAAGGTTGTCTGCATTTTTCTACAGTATTTCATTGCCATATGTAAATATTTAGTTGAGGTATAATTGACATATAACATGTTAGCTTCAGGTATACAATATAAAATATACATATATATCACAAAATAATCATCACAATAATTCTAATAACATCTATTCAAATAACATAGTTAATTTTTTCTTGTAATATGAAACTTTAAGACCTGTCCCTTAGCAACTTTAAAACATACATTACAGAATTATCAACTATAGTCACCATGCTGTGCATTATTTCCCCATAATTTCTTTATTCATGACTGGAAGATTTTACCTTTTGATCACCATTTCCCATTTTGCTAACACTCCCCCTATTCTCTACATCTATGAGTATTGTTTCTGGTTTGTTTGTTCTATAGATATGATATCAAGGTTTGTGAAAAAGTATCCAAGCATGTAATGTGAAAAATAGAGACATTTGTTGAAGAAGATGCAAGATATAAGAAACATTGTACAGAGGACAATGACACCTCGATCTCCTTCAAAGTAGGCACTGTGGGACTTCACACCATTCCAATCACCATAGCTGCCCTATTGTATTTTTCTAACTCTCATCGCTGGTCTGAAATCTCTTCTCTTTAAAGGTGATTTTAATTTGGGGAAAAGCCAGAAGATACGGGGTGTCAAGTCTTGGCTGTAGGGAGGCTGAGTCACCTGGGTGATTTGATGTTTCACCAAAAAAACTCTTCAAGAGTTGTGATGCTGTCATGATGAAGCAGGCATGTTGTTGTGATGAAGCTGCCAATCACCAATTTCCCATAGCTGTGGCCTTCTGAATCGTCTGACTAGTTTCTGTGGAAGAATGTTCAAGCTTAACTCAAAATTTGATGCAAATTTGTTGCCCTATGTGCTCAGTCATTTTGAATGTGACAGTACACATGCTCACTCCATGAAGTCTACCACCCTTACTGACCAATACAATGAAGTCCTCATTGTTCATTCATGTGCTTTCTCTTTGGCTGCCAGGTTACATTGATGTCATGCAAACTATTCTTGTCATATTAACAATGACTGGTCTTTTTCTGGACAGACCTGGTAAAGGAATTTGTTTTTCTAAGTTATTTCACTTAGCATAATGCCCCCAAGGTCCATCTATGTTGTCACAAGTGGCATATGTCTTCTATTATGGCTGAGTAATGTTCCAGTGTATATACAGATATCACAATTTCTTTATCCATTCATCCATCAATGAACATTTGTTTTATTCCATATCTTGGCTGTTATCAATAATGCTGCAATGAACATGAAGGTCCAGATATCTTTTCAATTTAGTATTTTTGTTTTCCTTTTTGGATAAAACCAGAACTGGAATTGCTGGCTCATATGGTAGTTCTATGTTTTATTTTTTGAGAAATCTCCATACTGTTTTCCATACTGGCTGTACCAATTTACCTTCCCATCAACAGTACATGGGGTTCTCTTTTTTCTATAAGTTCTCTAACATTTGTTATCACTTGTCTTTTTAATAACATCCATTCTAACAGGTATGAGGGCATTTCTCATAGTGGTTTTGATAGCATTTTCCTGATTATCAGTATGTTAAACATCTTTTAATGAACCTGTTGGCCATTTGTTTAGCTCCTTGGGAAAATGTCTATTCAGTTTCTCTGCCCATTTTAAAATCAGATTGTGTGTGTCTTGTGCTATTGAGTTGTATGCATTCTTTATATATTTTAGACATTAAACCTTTATCAGATATGTGATTTCAAATATATTCTCCCATTTGATAAGTTATTTTTTTATTTTGTTGATGGTTTGTTTGTTGCGCAGCAGTTTTTTAGTCTAATGTAGTCAGTCCCATTTGGTTACTTTTACTTTTTTTAATTGTTGAACCCCAAAACTCATCTGCAAGACCAATGTCCAAGAGCTTACCACCTATACTTTCTCTTAGGAGTTTTATGAATTTTACATCTTGTAATCCACTTTAAGTTCATTAAATTTTGTGTATGGTTTAAGATAGTGGTCAAGTTATATTCTTTTGTATGTGTCTGACTAGTTTCCCCAGCACCATTTATTGAAGAAACTGTCCTTTCCCAATTGTTTACTCTAGATTGCTTTGTCATATGTTTATTGACTTTGTATACATGGTTATGTAACTGTGATCTCTATTTTATTCCCTTGATCTATGTGTATGTTTTCATGCCAATACCATATTCTTTTGATTATTGTGAATAGCTTGGAATCAGAGATCATAAGGCTTCCAGCATTGTTCTTCTTTCTCCAGATTGCTTTGGCTGTTCAGTGAATTCTGTGGTTTAATACAAACTTCAGGATTGTTTGTTCTGTTCATATTAAAAATGTCATGAGAATTTTTATGGGAATTGCAATACAACTGTAGATTGCTTTGAGGAGTATGGGCATTTCAACGATATTAATTTTTCAACCCATGATCATAAAATATAATTTTGTCTATTGATATGTTCTTCAACTTCTTTACCAATGTCCTATATAGTTTTCAGAGTACAGATATTTCACCTTCTTGTATAAAAATATTCTTAAATATATTTTTATGTGATTATAAGTGGAACTTTCTTAATCTTTTTTCCTGATAGCTTCTTATAAGCATATGAATATAACTAATTTTGAGATTATAATTTTGTATTGTGCAACTTTACTGAATTTATTAGTCCTACTAGCTTTTTGGTATAGTCTTGGGGTTTTCTATATATAAGATCACATCATCTGTGAATAGTGACAGTTTTGCCTTTTCCTTTCCTGCATGAATTCTTTCATTTCTTTTTCTTGTCTAATTGATCTGGCTGGGAGTTACAGTACTATGTTAAATAAAAGTGGAAAGAAGGGCATCATCCTCTTGCTCTTGATATTTAGAGAAAAGACTGAGTTAACTAGAGCTTCTTATATGTGGCCTTTTCATATTAAGGTTCATTCATTCCATATTCATTTATTATAGTTTTCATCATAAATAGCTGTTTAATTTTGTCAAAGCCTTTTTTGCAACTATTGAGATGATCATATTATTTTTATTTTTCAGTTTTTTAAAATTGTATTATTTATTGTTTTAATCCTCAACAGAGGACTTTTTTTTTTTGAAAAACTAAAAGAGAAGAAGGGAGAGGAAAAAGATAGAGAGAAATATTAATGTCAGAGAGAAATATTGATTTATTGTCTCCCATATATGCCCTGATTTGGGATCTTCTGTGCCCTACCCAGGGATGAACCCTGCAACCTAGACATGTTCCCTGACTGGGAATCAAACCACCATCTTTTGCTTATGGGACTGCACTCCAATTGAGCCACACAGGTCAGAGCTTATTTTTCAGTTTTTCAATGTCACATAACATATGGATTGATTTGCAGATGTTGGACCATCCTTGCATCATTAGAATAAATCACACTGGTTGGGTGTATAATACTTTCATGTATTTTTAAATTCAGTTTGCTAAAATTTTGAGAAAATTTTGACCTATGTTCATCTGAGTTTTTGGCCTGTAATTTCCTTTTTCTGTCATGTTCTTGTATGATTTAGGTATCAGGGTAATGTTGACCATGAAAAATGAGTTAGGGTGATGTTTTCTTTTCATCCTATTTTTTATAAGAGTTTGAGAAAAGTTGTCATTAAATTTGTTGTATGTTCAGTAGACTTTATTGTAAAGCCATCTGGTCTTGGACTTTTATATGCAGGAGCATTTTTATTACAGATTTAATATATTTACTAGTAATTGACCTGTTCAGATATTATATTTCTTCATAATTCAGTCTTGGTTCAATGTATGTTCCTAGGAATTTATCTTTTCTTTCTAGGTTGCTCAATTTGTTGGTATGTAATTGTTCATAGTAGTTTCTTTTGTTACTTTGTATTTCTGTAGTATCAGTGGTAAAGTCTCCTGTTTCATTTCTGATATTATTTATTTATTATTTTATTGGTGAGTCTAGCTAAAATTTGGTCTATTTTGTTTATATTTTTAAAGAAACATCTCCAAGCCCTGGCTGGCGTGGCTCAGTGGATTGAGCGCGGGCTGCGAACCAAAGTATCGCAGGTTCGATCCCCAGCCAGGGTACATGCTTGGGTTGCAGGCTATAACCCCTAGCAACTGCACAATGATGTTTCTCTCTCTCTCTCTCTCCCTCCCTTCCCACTCTAAAAATAAATAAATAAAATATTTTAAAAAATTCTTTAAAAAAAAGAAACATCTCAATTTTGTTGGTGTTTTCTATTGACTTTCAGTCTCTGTTTTATTTCAGCTCTAATTTTTTTCTACTGCTTCATTTGAATTTCATTTATTCATTATTTCTAGTTTTGTGAAATGTTATGTAATGTTGTTTGATAGCTTTCTTGTTTGCTTGACATAGACATTATCATGAACTTCCCCCCTTGAAGTGCTTTTGCTGCATCCATTAAGTTTTACTAGGATGTGTTTCAATTTTCACTTTGTGCAAGATATATTTTCATTTCTCTTCTGCCTTTTTCTTTAACCCATGGTCATTCAGTAGCCTGTTATTTAAACTTCATGTTTGTTTTACAGTTTTTGTTCTGTAATTTTGTTACCTAGTTTCATGTAATTGTGATTTGAAAGATGCCTGATATGTTTTCAGTATTCTTAAATTTATTAAAATGGTGTCTAACACATCATCTATCATGGAGAATATTCCTTTTATACTTTATAGAGTATATATTCTATTGCTTTTGAATAGAATATTTTGTTTATCTGTTAACCATCTGTTATGCCATATGTTTAAGGCCAGTGTTTCCTTATTAATTTTCTGTACAGATAACCTATCAGTTGAAGTTAGTGAGAGATTCAAATTCCCTACCTACTAATATATAGTTATGCCATAACTATATATTTCTCTCATTGAGTCTGTTAATATTTGCTTCATTTATCTAAGCACCTTATATTGAATGCATAAATATTTACAACTATTATATTATTTTTTGATTGACCCTTTAACCATTATGTAATGATCTTTTGTCTTATTATATTCTTTGCATTAAAGTTTTTTTCTGATATATAAATATAGCTCCCCAGGTTTATTTTTGTTTCCATTTGCATGGAATACCTATTTACTTTCCTCCAATTTCAGTCTGTGTCCTTGCATCTGAAGTGATTTTTTTATAGATAACATATTGATATGCCTTTTTATTCATTTAGCCACTTCATCTTTTGATTACATAATTTATTCCATTTACATTAAAAGTAATCATTACCATTTTATTTTCTGCTTGTTTTGTAATTTCTTTGTTTTTTTCCTCCTCTTGCTCTCTTACTTTTTCATATGATATTCTGTAGTGGTATGTCTATACACCTTCTCTTTATATTTGGTGTGTGTGCTACAGGTGTTTGTTATGTGGTCACTATTAGGCTTACATAAAACAATTTATAACAGTTCATGTTACATAAAAGCAAATTAAGTTGCATTGCATTCTAAATCTCTACATATTTAGCATTCCCATATATATCTAAAAATTAACTTGTCAATTTTTTTCTCATAAAAATACATGTTATTCTGATTATAAAGCAATGGCTTTATAAAGAATTAATATTGTTGTAGTTAGTTTTCCAATCCATTCTTATCCTGTTTCCCACCATTTATCTAGTTTTCTTTTTAATACTTCTCAACAATATCATTCATTTATACTATCAGAGGTTTTGTGCATCATTCACATTTTTGCTTGGTATTTGATTTTTTCAAGATATTAAGTGGTATAATTTTGTTACATATCCAATATTTTTGTATGTGTATAGAAATATAAATATATGTAGATTAATAGCTACCTAGGAAAATATGGCTATGTGTGCCTATAAATATTTTTATATATAAGCTTGCTATATATGAACTGAAGTGTAGATTTCTCAGACATTTTTATTTACAAAATAAGGGATGAGAAGTTCCTACAAAGAGAGTTAGAAGGGAAATATTGGGAGTACTGAGCCTGATAGTGGGCAATAAGTGATTAGTAGAAATTCTAAGAAATAATTAGGGTTAGTGAATGCTTGCATTGATTGTTACAGGTTTATAGAAAAAATAAAGTTTTATTTAAAACATACATGGATGGCTAAAGAATGCCATTTAAGACTCTTTTGCTTACAAATGACATAAAGCCAAATCAAATAAGCCAAATCAAAAAGCCAAATCAAATAAATAAATAAAACAATCTTTGGTTTTTATAGCATAATATTTCAGTACTAGAGCTGTGTCCAAGCAGAAAATTTGTGTATTCAAAGATTACACGAGAAGCCTGTCACTCGGTGCTAATTTCCTCCATGTTGGCTTTATTTTTAAGGAGGCTTCTTTTGGCAAAGAGATGATTACTGATTGCATTTGTGTGGCAAAACTAGATGAAGAAGAGTACTTCAATCACAATAGTTTCAACTGAAGTTTTTTTATTGAGTCTCTGTAACTTGGCTTGAATCACATAATCAAATTTAAGTCAGTCACCATGGCCAGAAACATTCAGAGATGTGTTCTCCAATCTACAATTATGAGACTGAAATTGAGCATAATTATTTATTCCAAGAAAATTTAAAGGAAATTAATGTTAAATAAGAGATACATACTGCACAATGCACTGGTTTAAGTTAATTTGTCTTTAAAATGTGAACATTTAAAAATCACCATTATTTGAGGTTCTTAGAATTGTATAAGGAAAAGAAAACTTTTGGTGTAACTTTTGCTTCATTGCGAACTATTAAAATAGGTATCCAAAGATAACAATATTGCAATGAGGTCCAAATGAGACAACTCAGTGGGATCTAGCGTGAGAAATGGGGGCAGTAAAGAGGTATTGGCAGTGTAATTTCACAGAGAGAGCAAAGTAATATTAATTGAAGGAGGAAAAAAAATAAAAGAATCTTTACAGATAGAAATTAAGATAGTGTGTTCAACAAGAATAAGCATTTTTGAGATGCCAGTTACTAACTAACACAGTGCCAGGTATCAGGCAAATAATTACTAGTTTCATCTATTCTGATAAAATTAAACATTATAAAACCCAAGGATGATTGAATTGGTAGTTAGGTGTTTTGGAAAGAGCACGGTTGACAACATATTCAAACAATAATAGATCATGGTTTCATTATTTTTGCCATGAGAATAATGGAGCCCTTCTTAAACTTGGCTACTGAAGTTGAATAAAGAAAACATAATGAAGACAAGTGTGAAATCTACAGCACTTTTTTTCTTCCATAATAGGTCAAAACCAAGGTCACTTTGTATAAATGGATTTTCTGGAAAAAGAAAAAATTGGCAATATCCCTTAATACTCTCATTTTTAAAAATCTCATTTTATTAGAGTAATGATAGGCAATAAAACATGCCTTCCCTCTTCTCCATGTGTTAATGAATTAGAATGCACAAAACCTTAATAATAATTGACACAAAAGGTTCAGAAACATTTTTATGATCTTTCTTACCAGCATTTCTGTTAAAATGATATTGCTTTAAAGTGAGTTTTATTGTACAATTTGAAAAGAAGTATGATGACAGTTTTTAAAAAGATAAGAATGGGTGGTATGGAATGTAGTTTAGAATTCAGCCTACACTGTGTGTGAGAATTTATCTTAAAATAAAAGTATAAAATGTAATTAATTAACTAAATAATTTTGGTTTGGAAAATATAATTTTTAAGTTATAAATATTTAATTTCCTAGAATCTTTATTCCTGAAACTTTGAATAGTTAAAATCATTGGAAAATGAAAGCAAGAATCAAACTCTAAATGTAGGTTAGGCTCTAGGTCATTGGAGGAAGTGCTGAATTTGGCAAATATGCAGACATGTGCCTGGTAATAATAGCATACAGTTTGACCATCTACTGCTTGATCCTCCCTTGGATAATTAAGCACATGCCCTCTCTAAGCAGTTTATTCTAAGTGTACAAAATTATGTCACTAATTAAAATGTCCCACTAATGTCTTCATTTTATTTCACAGCTCAGTTATTTCACTAGGCAGGTAAACTAATAAATGATTATTATTAGCTTACATTTTGAATCCTATCCAATAGTAGTGCAGAATCTTTCTATGCCATTTCCAGCATTGAACTGGCTCTATATGCTGAAGACTTGAAAATACTGTCCACTCTTACTTCTTTTATATTACACATTTTGTAACTTTGCCAAATACAGTTTTAGATGCTTAGATCTCACCTGATAGATTTTATTTTAATTTAATTTAGTTAAATTAGAAAATATTTTTCATTTCAAATGTCTTTAGTTCATGTGTATTGTGAAACTAATTTATAAATATTTCATTCGATCATTTGAAATTTATGTGAAGTTAGTTTAGCCCTCTAATATCTATGATTGAAAAAAATGATGGAAAGACTATAAAGTACAGGGGTCACAGAATCAAATCTATTTGGAAAGAATGGGAGGGAAACATGAGCACTGAACAAACAAGTAACAAACAAGGTAACAAACAAGGCCCAAGATAAACTGCATTGAGCTTTGTCTTGCCCTTGACATGTCTCTCATTGATAGATTTAAGTAAGCATTATATGTGTGCCAATATGTTATTCATTTTAAATGTTTTCTAGTAACTTGTTTTATTTATTTGTATTTCACTTATTTTTATTGAATTTATTGAGGTGATAATTTATTAAAATTACATAGGATTCAAGTATACAATTCTCTAATACATCATTTGTACATTTTATTGCATGTTCACCACCCCAAGTTGAATCTTCTATCTCCATTTATCCCCCTTTTACATATTTCTACTTCACCTCATTCTCCTTTCCCTCTAATAATCACCATACATTTTTTTAAAAATTTTGTTTATTTGTTTTTAGACAGAGAGGAAGGGAGGGAGAAAGAGGAGAGAAACATCAATGCATGGTTGACTCTTGCATGCCCCATACTGGAGACCTGGCCCTCAACCCAGGCATGTGCCCTAGACTGGGAATCCAACCAATCACCTTTTGGTTCCCAGGTTGGTATTCAATCCACTGAGCCACACCAGCCAAGACTAGTAATCACTATACTGTTATATGTGTCCAGGAGTCTTTTTTTTTTCTTTTGCTTAATCTAACAACTTGTTTTGAAATTAAGGTTTTATGAAACATTGAGATAATTTTCTAGAAAATATCTTGCACAGCATTCAGGTAATATAACCCTCATTTGGGGACTGATTTCCATGGATTTTGTTAACAATGACCCTGAAATGAGGGAGGCACACGCTACATTTTACTTGTACCAAGGTATTTTACATAACTTAATTCAGTTCAGACTCATAAGATCAATTGTATCACCTTGGCGAAGCTACAGAGTTTCTTTGGTTTTTCAGTTTATTTATTTAAATGATAAATGATGGTTTTGGAGTAGATGATCTGATGTCTATTCTGTCCAATTTTAGCCCAAATGCTAGTGGGAGATCGATGGTCCCTAACTGAAGGTGTGGGACTGTTTGGTATAATAATAGCAATTCTGTCTCTCTTGACAGTGACTCCTGTGGGAACTTAGGCCTACTGAGCAAGCACCAGAAATCTCCTGGAACACACACCAGTTCAAGGATGTCAGAGAATAAATTTGTATTAGTAAGACTAGAAAAGAACTTTGCCAGATGCCTCTTGGAAATAATATTTCTCTTAAACTCTTACTCTAGATACATTTAACAGTCATAATGCATGTTTCTCTATTTATCCTCTGACATAGTATCTCATTGTTTATTGGAGAGAGAATTTTCTAAGTGAAAAATATACTTCAGAATTTTCTGAAGTATAAGTGAAAAATAAAAGTTATAATACTCAATATTAGCCATTAAGTTATAATTCCTATATGTATTTTAATCTTTGACTTGCCAAATAAAAGGAAATCACAAAGTATTTTCTTCTCTTTAAATCCATGTGTCATCTTTTGGAATTCATTGAATAATTTCAACTGAAAATAAAATTTTAGAGCATATTCAAACAGCAAGTAATCAAGTTTTGGAACTTTGCTGCATATTTCAATTATGAATTTGGAGTGCCTTTCCAGTACTTTAGTTGTTTTAGTAGAATGGATGCTAGCCACATGACCCATTCAGACAGCATTTTATTTTCCTCTAGAAATCATCCCTACAAAGCTACCCAAACAGTGAGAAATAAAGCTATATAAATACGGATATGTGATTGCATTTGAGGATTTTTCTTTGTTTTTCTTCCCATATTGAAAGAAACCAAAGAAAAGGTTTAATGTATAAAGCAACCTAACAGGTTTATCTATTACATTATCAATGTATTTTTAATTAAGTGTAACTCAATATTAACTTTCCTGATCAAGGACAGCTCAGGTATGTTTTTAAATATAAGTTTTGTAAAGATAAGAATATATAGAAATAATTAAAGGAATTTAACAATAGTTTCAATAAGATAGCTTATAATTTTCATAGCTTTGCTCATCTGACATTTGGTATTATTAACAGAATAAAATTAATTTCCTAAAAACAAAATACATTTTAATTAAATATCATTAGACACATCAGTTAGAAAATATATCAACTTGATTTGGTGCTGTGTCATAGCTTTTGATTTGAGGTTTACAGAGGAAATTACAGACCTATGATAGAAGCATATCAAATATAACAGGCACATATTTGAAATATCCTCAAAAATAGAAAAGTCACTATTTTCACTTTCGTAATTGACAACTACTCAATAGAGCTGTTTCCTCCTTAGTATACATGTCACTCCAGCAGTCAGTGGGCAGTGTCATGCTTTTTAATCATTTGTGGAAGTATTTGAACATTTATGGGAATGATAGTTCTGTGTCATTTCAAATAGATTGAATCAGTGACATGTTCCTGGAAATCACTTCATAGGACACTATTATACAAGAAATGAAGGGAAGTTATTTCAGGAGAAGAGAAAAATCTCACTGTATTGGGTAACAGGGATTATTTCAAATATGATAAACCATGTCACTTAGTCTGTTTTTGCCTCAATGCAACTTTCCTTGTCTGTATCAATATTATTGTTATATCTGCTACTATGAAGGAATACTTAGGTTCTTAAAATTACCTTAAAATATATCTTACAGTGCCAAAGAAATATGAACTGCTATTCTGAAGCCTAAAACCATGTTTTAATGTTTTGGTAAACATTGTTTTATCCACACACCATGCACGGCCATGCACTTAGGTATGTATGTATATACCCACACACACTCACAAAAGGAATGAATTGGTAACAATTGTTGGAAAATTTACTGCTTTACTAAATTTGCTAAATTTACTGCTGGTCTAATAGGTGAAAACTGCCTGGATTATTTTAGTTAACTTGGACTTGAAATGATGATCTAATACAGAAATTTTTCTACATAGTTTTGGTAAGAGTAATGTTTTAAAAGTTGTCTGTAACTTAAAGTTATATTAAAACAGATTTGAGGAAGTCATCTGCTTAGATGACTTCATTGCATTCACTATTTCACAAACTTTATGGCTAATCTAATGAAAGTACGCATAACATCAGTTTAAACATTTCTTGGATAGACTATTTATAAAGCATTTGTTTTAAATAGTTTTATGTGTATAGCCTTTTAATATTTTCACTCCCATGCCTTTATTACTCTTAATGCATTTTTATGAAAGGGACAAGTTGTCTAGAAAACAGGTTGCAATTTTTTTGGCTTGAAATTTGTACCAGAGTGTCTAGACATTGAGTCTTTTCAGATCAGCCCTGCTTTACCAGTTTTGTTGTTCTGGAAAGTTGTTTCCTAGCATTTTTGCCTAGTAAAATGAATAATTTGTTTATACATATGGTTTATTCCCAAAAAAGATTCAAGGCATGGTCCTTATAACATCAAAACTTTTCTTAACATTTTTGACCACACTACTCCAAATTCTGAGGTTACCAGTTCCACTAAGATGTTTAGTGAGAGCTGTCCATCTGCTTCCCTGTAGTGGTCAACTAGACAACTCCACTGAAGTTCACTTTATCAGTCTGCACCCCAATCATCGATCTTTGTTTAGTCTTTCTAGCCAGTTCTCCCTGTTCAGGGATAACTTTCACATCTGCCTCTTTTACTGGCATCTACTCTATCACTGTCCTGGTCAACATTCTTCAACATTTCCATTTGAATAATACATTCAGCACATTGACCATTTGGTGCCTTGTCTTCATATTTAATTGATTTTTCCCTCCAACTTATACTCACAAGATAATATCCCAAACTTATCATTATAATACACATAGCACATCTGAAATCTCAAATTCAATTATCCTACCTTTAGGATATTACCTGCAATATTAAAAATTCATTCTTTTTAGACTGAAGTCAACTAATAACACCATTCTCCCAGGTGACTATTTAACAGGTTATTTTTTATCTCCTCAAATTTCCAAAATCCACTTTCTTCCCAACTAATAACCTTCCTATTTCAATGCTGTGCAGCCAAGAATCACTAGAGGTATATGGCATTTTGTGATTAGCACAGTGATCTAAATTTTGTCTGCACTTATTAGAGAAGATTAGGTCATCTGTTTGCTTTTATGTTTTATTCTCCCTTCTCTCCAGTCCCAAAGTAACATTATCTTTTTCCCCCCAAAATTACTTAGTAGTCTTGAGTAATTATAAATAAGTTGATATCTGAAAATAACAGATTTACTATGAAAATTTTGTATGTTAAAAAGAAAGTTGACAATAGAGCTACCAAAGGTGGCATTGCCTTAATAAATGTATCAAAATGTAGGGCTTAGCCAGTCTTGAGCTAACATACACAATTTTCAGTAATCTAAATTTCAATGCCCACATAATGTAAATTTTGATATTTTGTCAAATAATTGTGCTTTTGACATTAATTGGACCTTAGTGAATATATATGTGCATCGTTCTCTGTAAGTTTGGAGGTTAGAGTTGTGCAACTAACACAGCCCAGGACTACACATTGAGGAGAATGAAGATGAAATATTTTGTGGGAATAATTACTGATTTTGGTTTGAACTGCTTACCTTATCCAATACCCAATGATAATTATCTTGATTTATGCTCTCCAAAATATATATAAAGACTTATTTTCTTTTTAATTATACTGGTTTGTTTTTCTTTATTAAGGTATAATTTACATATAATAAAATCCCCTCATTCTAAGTAAATTGTTTGATGAATTTTGGTAATTGAATACAGCTGTGTAACTTCCACCAAAATCAAGATACAGAAAATTCTCATAACCAGATTGACCTTTTCCAATTTTATTCTGTGAAATTGCTTATATTCAATAAAAGAATATCTTGATGTTACTATGAATGCCAGTCCAGGCTCTGAAAACACTGAGCATTTCCTGTTAGTGTCAGTTTGTTCTGAAAATTGGGATTCTTTTCTTTTTCACACTTGCCTTTTAACTAAAAACAAAATGTTAATCAGAAGATAAAGTTTACATCACCTCAGTATCTAATATACATATCTACTATTGGAATAAATATACTTTTAGCTAGTTTCTGCTGTAGATAAAAATATAACTATTCTTATAAAAGGAAAACCCTTCTTATATATTGGATTATGCCCTTGTCCCTTAATTACAAATCTTTCCTTTTAAATATTCTTTTTTTCCTTCTTAAACACTGATTTTTCTTCTATAGTAGGTCATTCTCATCAGCACACAAATATTCTCTAGTATATTCTATCTTGAAAATAAAGATTAAAAAGGTTGCCTCAGTCTTCCATCTTCCTCCAGCTTTTATAGCACTGCTCTCATTTCAAATGAAATTACTGAAGTACTGTACATATTCAGAGTCATCATTTTGTCTTTTTCTATTCTTCTTAAACTTCATCCACTTGTCCCCTGAATTCCACAACAGCAGTTAACCACTGAGGTCACTAATGACCTCCATATTGTCTAAGCTATGGGTTAGTTCTCAGCCCTCATTTTATTTGACTGATCAGCAGCATTTGACATGATTGCTCCTTTATTTTTGAAACACTGCTTTCATTAATTTTTGTAGTAGTGAGATCTTGTTTTCTTCTGGGTACTTCTTAATCTCTGGTGATGGACTGTTTTCTTTTTGCTGACTTGCATTTTGAATGGTAACCTTGGATTGTGCCCTATCAAAAATTGTTTAATATATTTAAAGTCAGTCTCTGGGTGATCATATTCAAGTGATCATGACACTTAGAGAGAAATAATTTCAAATGTATTTCCACCTCAGATCTTCCCCCTGAAGTTTAGACATTAATGCTACCCACATTTCAAATGTGGCATGCCTTAAAGCAATTTTCTCTACCGTCTTCCCCTGTATGATAGTGTCTCCTATCTGTTAGCATCCTAGGAATCCCTCTAAGCCAGTCGCCATTTCTTCCGGGATTATACAAATTATTTGTCATAGACTCTCTTGCCAGGTGGCTTCCTGTTAGATTGTGCTCATGTTAGACTCTGGCAAGAAATTGAAAGGTGATGGAAGGTGAATAATAGATTTTTATAGCTTTTGAGTTTTCTGGCAATGGTTGTTTTAACTTACTGGCGGAGTTGGTCATATTGAGCAAATTTGGGAAACAGGAGTAACAGAGGAGACAGCAATAGGGCTGTGTTAACAGCATTTACAGCACCAGTAGTAGCTGCACAGAGTGAATGTGGGTGAGTCATTGGCTTTCTGCTTAGCCAGTTCAAACATAGCTGCAGAAGTCTCAGTTGAGAGAGTGATCCCAGGCTTGGGATCCATTCTCCCATGCTTCTCCAGCCCAAAGAAAAATAGTAACTTCCTGTAGTTAATCATTATTTAGTAATTGTACCTATTCTTTTTTGCACCTATAATTCTTTAATCATACTTTAAGAAAACAAATTCTCTATATTATTTCCATTTAAATTCCTAAAGAAGCTTCTGTTTGCATGATTGAAGACTGACTGATCAAGTACTGAGCCAGAAGGGCTCTTTTCGGATTAGTTATTTAACATAATTGGATCTGAAAAAAGTGGTGACATCATTAATGGTGGAAAACAAATTAGAAGAGATAGATGTAATTACTAATGACTTTGGCATTTGTTTTTTGAAGGAGTGAGATAGTCTTCCTTTGGACAAAGTATAGCTGTATTCTATTAAAAAGGGTATTTATTGCCTTTGCTGAGCAGCCAACATAGTGAACAGTACTAAGTACTGTCTTGTGTCTCCACTCTATACCCACTCTTCAGGTTACAAACATAAATTATATGTCCCCATCTGCTTTGCCAGCTGGCTTCCCCAATGCATTCTTCCAATGGAAGACACAGGCAAAGATTTGAATGCAAGCAAAAAAGAAAGGCCAACTTACTGAAGTAACTAATCTTTGAGTAGTTATAAATTATTGGTCAGGAAGTGATAGCTTAAACTGCCCAAAAGACTAAAATTTCACTGGCTTGTTTATTACTCACACTACATGTCCACCCCCAGCTAATATGAGGAATCTAACCATGTCAATTTAACCCCAGGATGCAGAATTATAGCATGTTCAACATCTGGCATATTGCTAACTGTTGCAGCAGCAGTCAGGAGCTTATTTTCATATTTAATTGGCCAAATAAAATCACTTGGTTAGACCTATCTCTCAAATTACCAAAAAGCTGGAGCTACTCTGGTAATAGCATTAGAGAGTACTAAGTTTCCGTCGTATGAAGTTGTGCTTCCAGCACTTCTCGTGCTTCCAAACAAATCCCAGCATTACAATTCCTGTACAATTAAAAAAAGAGAAAGAAAAACAAATTCTAAAATACTTTTAGCTTTTTTACTGACCTTTATTGAAAACACCAACTTAAGTCATTTTATTTTTCATAGTGCTCCTCATTGACGTAAACTGGCAATCCATCAACTCAGTTTTTTAATAAAAAATATTTTGGATGTCTCTATTTATCTTATATACTCAATTCATCAGAAATTCTTGCCACCTCTGACTCTGAAATGGTTGCCAAACCTAAATATTCTTAGCACTTCTGTTGCTCCAGCATTTGTCCAAGCCACCATCACTTCTCATCACAGTTATCTTCCTAACTGATCTCTCTGCTTGTACTCTTTCTGCAACAAACCTGATAAACTTTTTGACATGTAAGTCAGAGTTTGTTGCTCCCTTCACCAAATTCCTCTGATGATATCTCCTTACTTGTAAAGCAAAATTTCAGAGCACGGTTTACCACACCTTACACAATCTGCACCTTACACAATCTTACACCTTCAGCACCTCATGACATCTTCTCTTTCACTCTTTTCCTTGTTCAAGGTCTTTTCTCTATTACTTCTTCAGTTTTTATCTTTGTTTCCCCTCTTTATGCAATATTCTTAAATAAATATATAATAACCCACTCATTTAATTAAGCCCTCCACTCAAATATCAGGTCCTGCTCTTTTTTTGCTTTACCTAAAATAGAGTGGTCATAATATTCTATACACATGCCTTGATTTATTTCAGTCCATTACAGTTTTTAATCATTTAAAAATTACATATCTACTTGCTTATTATCTGCCTCACTAACAACAATGTACATTGCACAAAGGCATTGCATTCTCTCCCTTTTTTCCCCCTGGAAAATGATATAAACTTTGTAATTGAATAAATGGCTTGTTCAGGTAAATTAATAATGTTTCAAGGAGTTTTTGGTATTCTTTGATAACTTTGTTAACATAAAAGTACATAGAACAACGTAGTCCTTATATTATAAGTCAATTTTTTCCCTCTGTTGGTGTTCTGGATGCTATAGTAAGACATGTTATATATTGAGTGGTAGGTACACAAATGATAGATCCAATTGTATTAGTTATGTAATTAAGTAGGTACACAGGCCAGTAGATACGTACAAACATAGAAAAATGGATGCTTCAGTGAAAGCAATGAAACTAACAAAATTCAAATAAAGGCCTATATCAGACATGAAGGAACTGCTAATGACAAGGATTGAAGACCAGACAGACACAGAATCTTGTCCCTTACACTTCTTGTCATAGAAGTGTAACCATTATAGCCAAGACAAAGTGTGATGTTCAAATAAAAAGCTGGATTGTAAATGTATATGCACCCAACATAGCATCACCCAAATATATAAAGATATAGACAGCAACATAGTCATTGCAGGAGATTTTACATGCCACTGTCAACAATGGACAGACCTTCCAAACAAAGAATCAACAAGGATATTGTGGCACTAAATGACACTAGATCAAATGGACTTAACTGATATATACAGAACTATTCACCCAGAAGAAACAAAATGCACAATCTTTTCAAATGATCATGGAACATTTTCAAAGATAGATCACATAACAGAACACAAAACAAGCCTAAACAAATTCAAGAAAATTGACATTATATCAAGCATTTTCTCAAACCACAAGGGCTTGAAACTAGAAACAAACCTCAAGGAAAAAAAATGCAAAACCATCCAAATTCATGGAGTCTGAATAATATGTTATTAAACAATTGTGGGATCTAATTTCATTCACATGTGGAATCTAATGAATCTAACAACCAAAACAAAGACAGATTCATAGATAGAGAGCAGGATGACAGCTAAGGACCAGGGGAGCTTAGATGTTGGAATTATTGACCATAATATATATAAAAAATCATAGACATGGACAAGAGAATGGTGATTGCAGATAGTATAAGAGAGTATAAGGGGGTTGAATGGTAATGGAAAAACAAAATAAAATTAAAATTAATAAATAAAAGAAATGGAATGCTGAATAAAATGCTGACTAGACTAGGGTGTTGGATTTAGTGCTGGTTTGAGTGGTTTAATTAATTCAAGAGTCATTATTCATTCCATAATACGAAAGTAAGTGGTGATTCTGTGTGAGCTGAAGGTAAACCAGCTGAAGAATTTTTGGAAACTGTAGATAGACTCTTTATGTGGCAAATGTTCAATCTGCATGAAACCTCACTCTTCTGGAACTGAATACCTGAAAGGACTTTCATCCATAAGGAGACCAAGTCATGGCAGGTTTCAAGGATTTTAAGGATAGGATAATGTTCTTGTTTAGGGGCAATGTCACGGGCTACAAATGGAAATTCCCTGTGATTTGGTGCCATGAGAACCACAGGTCCTTCAAGCATATCAATAATTATATCCTACAAGTATGCTACAGGGACAATAAGAAGACATGGATGGCCCAGCTTCTCTTCCAAGATGCCCTCCTTTATTTCTATGTCTACAAAATGAAGAAGTACTGTTTGGAAAATAATATGCTTCTGGACGCTATTCTTTTATTGCTGGTCTTTATTCTAACATCAAAATGATTTTTCTTTCTGAGAAGAGCACCTCTTTGATCCAACCTATGGATCAAGGGATTTGAGCAGCTTTTAAGGCCTACTACCTGCGGAGGTTCTTTGCCCACCTACTGTCTCAAATGAGAAAGAAACTGGGAAGACACTGAGGCAAATCTGGAAGGATTACATCTATGACTACATAAAGAAAATTTCTTGGTTTGGGGGTAACGTCAGCAATAAGTCTGTTAATAGACATCTGGAAAGAGACAAGAGTTTTGTTCATGACTTCTGAGAATTTGCCAAGAGTGAGTACATTACAAAAATCAACAAGGTTGTACTTGTGATGGCAAACAACTTTACTTTTTATTTTTATTTTTATCATATTTTATTAATTATGCTATTACAGTTGTCCTGATTTCCCCCCTTGCCCCCCACTCATCACCTTCAGTTCCCTCAGGCAATCTCTACAGTATTGTTTATGTCCATGGGCCATGCATAAAAGTTCTTTGGCTACTCCATTTCCTATACTGTGGTTTACTTCCCATCTCCATGGCTATTCTGTAACTACCTATTCTACTTCTTAACCCCCTCACCTCTTTACCCACTCTTCCAGACCTCCTTACATCTGGCAACTGTCAAAACACTCTCTGTATCCATGATGCTGTCTCTTCTTGTTTGCTATCTTTGTTAAATTCAATTGTTGGTATATATATTTGTTATTTTAGTGTTCATAGTTTTGATCTTCTTTTTCTTAAATAAATACCTTTAACATTTCATATAATAATGGTTTGGTGTTGATGAACTACTTTAGTTTTTCTTGTTTGGGAAGCTCTTTATCTGTCCTTTGATTGTAAATTATAGCTTTGCTGGTTAGAGCAATCTTGGCTCTAGGTTCCTGCTTTTCAAGACTTTGAATATTTCTTCCAAAGTTTCTGTTGAGAAATCAACTGACAGTATTATGGGAACTTCCCTGGATGTAACTAACTTTTTTCTCTTGCTGCTTTATCTTTAGCCTTTGGTATTTTAATTACAATGTGTCTTGAAGTAGGCCTTTTGGTTCCATCTTGTTTGGGACATTTTCTTCACCAAATTAGGAGAGTTTTCTCTCATTATTTTTCCAATACATTTCCAATTTATTGATCTTTCTCTTCTACTTCTGGCACCCTCTGATGCAAATTTTGGACCTATGACAGTTGCTCCACAGGCTGCTTACACTATTCTCATTTTTTGGATACTCTTTTCTTCTTGTTGTTCTGATTGGTTGTTTTCTGCTTCCTTATGTTCCAAATCATTGACTTGATTCTCAGCTTCATCTACTCTACTGTTGTTCCCTTGTAAATTGTTCTTTATTTCAATTACTGAATCCTTTATATCTGATGGGATCTTTTATGTGCTGCTGAGATCCTCAGTAAGTTTCTTGAGCATCCTTATAAATGTCCTGAACTTTGCACCAGATACAGCACTTATCTCCATTTTGTTTTGCTCTTTTTCTGAGGTTTTGATATGTTCTTTCACTTGGGTCATGTTTCTTTGTCTCTCATTTTAGCAGCCTTCCTGCATTTGTTTCTATGTATTAGGTAGAGCTACTTTGACTCCATGTCTTGGTAGCATGGCCTAATGTAGCATGTGTCCTATAGGTTCCAATGGAACAGCTTTCCCTACTATCCAAGCTATGTACTCGAGGTGCATCCTTCATGTGGTCTGAGTACACCCTCCTTTCGTAGTTGAGCCTTAGTTTCTGATGGCAGCACAATGAGAGGGATTTACCCAGGACAGTTAGTACAAGGATCAGCTGCAAAGACTGACAACCACTCTCTGACCTCTGTGGAGCATCAGCTGTGCAGGAACACAATGGTGGTGCTTTGATGTGGACTGTAGCTGTCCACTGTGTGTGCTGGCCCTGGGGTTTCCTGGGTGGAGCAGGCCACAGTCTGCTCCCACCTTTGTTTAGCCCTGGGCCACCCCATCTATGCTGTAAAGCAATCTAAGATGGCTGCTACTTGTTCTGGGTTGGAGATTCCCAGACAAAGCCAAGTTGTGACTTGAGGCTGGCTGCTGCTAGTGCCAGACCTGGGACTCACTGAGGCCAGCTGATGCTCATTTAAGAGGATTTCAGAAGTTGTGCAACATGAGCCAAGACAAGTCATTCATATGGATAAGCAGCTTGGGTTGCCTTATAAAGTGGATGGGGCAGAGTCTCTGGGGATCTCCAAAGTAAGTCAAACAGTGTTAGCCAGGTTGATGGAGTCTCAGATGTGGCACCAGCTTGCTGGCTCTGTGGCTTTATGGTTCTGTGTGGGGGGGGAGAGATTAGGAAAGGGACAATGGCCTCTGTTTGCCTTGGTACCAGGGACTTCAATTCCTCCCTTTATGCCACTGGTGCTTTTGAAGTTGCTGGAGCTCAGAGGGAGTGAGTCTGAGTACGTGAGTACATGTGTGTGTTCTTTAACAGGAAATGCTTGGAGTCCAGAAGTTTCTTCCACTGACTGGATCCCTGTTGGTTTTTGCAGCCAGAAGTTTTGGGCACCTTTGTTCCTGGCACTGGAACCTTAGGCTGAGGGACTTGGTGTGGGTCTAGGACCTCTCACTCCCATAATATCTCTCCTAAATTTTTATACACCATACATGGCTGTGGGACCAGCCCATTCCACATTTGCACCCCTCCTACCAGTCTAATGGATGTGTTTCTTCAATTCCATAGTTGTCAGACTTTCATTCAACTTGATTTCTGACAGTTCTGACTGGTAGTTGTCCTATATTTTAGTTGTAATTTTGATGAGGTTGTGCAAAGAGGTGAGCCATGTTTTCCTATGCCACTGACTTGACCAGAAGTCTCGGCAAACAACTTTAACCTGTGTGTGGATGTGAATGACAGTAATGAGCTCTAGAGGTGGTCCCTGAAAACTAAATAATGAGGAGCTGAAACTGGAAATGGAATGCATAGCTAAAGAAGAGGCGAAAGAAAAGGAAGCCACAGGGAAAGAAAAAGAAGAACCCAAGACAATTCACAGTGAAGGGTGTAGCAGAAATTTTAGTAGACTTCAATAAGCTCCTTACATAAAGTAAAATCATAGTCCCCAGCACTGAGAGGCTTTCATTAATAGAGGAGATATGTTCATGGTGTATTATCTTCTTATAAGGACATATAAAAAAAGAAATCATGCAAATCACCATGGACATATTTTTGGAAATAGAAATCTCCTCAAGTAGAGCCTCAGCAGCCTCCTTCAGGAGGTATTACAGAAGACATTATCATCATAGGATATGACACCTCCACATGTGTTATTGCCCCTGAACACCTTCTAGTGGGCCAAGATGTGGAGGTGGAAGATGGTGATATCAATGACTTTGACCCTAGATAAGGCTAAGCTAATGTGTGTGCCTGTCTTAGCTTTTAACAAAAAAAAAGTTTAAAAATCTAAAGAAGCTAATTAAAAACTAAAAAATGTTTTTAGAATAGGGATATAAAGAAAGAAAATATTTTTGCATAGCTGCACAATGTTCTGTGTTTGAGCTTAGTGTTATTACAAAAGGATAAAAAAGTTAAGATTACAAATGGTAAATAATTTATAGTGAGCTAATAATTTATTATTAAAGAAATAATTTCTTTATAAACTTGGTGTAACCTAAGTATACAGTGTTTATGAAGTTTACAGTGGTATACAGTGTTGCCCTAGTCCTTCACATTCATATACCAATCACTCACTGACTCAATCCAGTACAACTTCGAGCCCTGCAAGTTCCATTCATGGTAATTGCTGTGCACAGGTATACCATTTTTTATCTTTTATATTGTATTTTTGCTATACATTTTCAATATTTAGGTATATAAATAGTTGCCATTATGTTACAATTGCCTACAGTATTCAGTTCAGTAACATGCTATATAGGTTTATAACCTAGGAAAAATAGGCTATAAAATAAATTTTAGATAGGTAGTAGACTGTACCATCTAGGTTTATTTAAGTGCATTCTAAATGTTTGCACAAGGGCAAAATTTTGAGGCAATTCTTAGAATGTATCCCCATCATTAAACAATAGATAGTGGTAGTGAGAACTGTAACCATGAACCAATCACAGAAAAACTCTCCAGTTTTCGATATGCATTATTAGGGCATGTGTAATGAATACAAGACTTCTTTATAGGTAATGTCGATTAGTTATAAAAGGACAAAAAGATGATCGTATTTTTGAAATGGGAGATTTTTAAAAGTAAGCCTTGTTTTTTGTGACTTCAATAATCTAGAATAGCCTGAACTTGTTTACTTTGTTGCGGGATCATCACAATATTTAATACTGCACTCAGAATCAGCCATTTTAAAGATGAAACTGTGGGAAAGCACTGAACTCTCTAGAGTTTGACATTTCTACCACACCTAATGATTTTCATCACCTATAAGAGAAAACAACAACTGATCATATTTTATAACCACATCCAACTTCAACCACAAACTCAGGAGAGAGCTTTACACCTGAATTTGATCAAACCTAAGTTATAAAATTGATTTGCCTTTGTTTTAAGCTTAAACATTCAGTCTTCCATGTTTTTAGGCTAATATCCAGTAAGCTTTGTATCTGACAGCGTGCTTACAGTGTTTTTTAGCGAGAAATCTTCATTCTAAGATCTTTACTCTGAGATAGCTGACATTTCTATGAAATTATATAAATAGTATTAATGACATTTATATTCAGTTGTATATGGCATAGAAATAAAAGTTAGAAGAGTAACAAAAAAAATGCCAAAACATAGACTCTAACACAAGCCATATACAAGTGCCTTATCATCCCTCTCACTTATATAAATAATATCTTATTATTAATTAAATATTTCACTAGTGTAAAAATGTAACTGAAATTTTTAAATTATTTAAAATTGGTGCCCTTTGAGGTCCCATAAATGCCAAATATTGGAGATAAACAATCCTGGGTATTGTCAATGAAAATTTTTTCACACAGGTAGAAATGTATTCCTCCTTATCTCCCTATCTACAACTACAATCAATATAAGCAATGATCTTAGATCAGTAAAATTATAGGTTTAGACAAACTATTAAAAGTTAGCTAATTTTAATTAATATAAATCATGTGTTTTCCTTATTCCTCAAAGCAAATAGATTGAAAACCAAGCCTATTGTCCTTTTTTCACTTTTTATATTTTATATCAGTAATTATCCAGATTTCACATTTTGATCAATTCTTTATTCTCTTCTACCTTGAGCTATATATCTATGAAATATTTTTTCATAATATTTGTTGAGACACCCATTTCACACCTATATTAAACACTAAATAAAATATCTCACTGTCATTGTAAAGTTTTCTTTATATTTTTTATGTTCTGTCAATATTGATTACAGGTGCTTGGGCACTGTTATTAAGTATACACACAAGATTATCATACCTTCTTGATTGATTCATTTTTATATTATGGTATGTCCCTCTTCCCTAGAAATACTTTCACTTTAATTGAATCAAACACTACATTATCTGCCAGCTATGCTAGTGTTTATTTGTGAATGTTTGTTATATTTCTCCTTTTTATTTTCCACCACTGTGGACACTTTATATTTTAAATAGGTTTATTTTAAACACCAAATAGCTGTCTAAATTCTTTTCTATATAGCCTGACAGTCCTTGACTTTCAAATGGTGTTAATCCATGTATATATACATTTATTACAATTTTTAATAATGTTGGCTATAAGACTACCACTCACTCTCTTTTACCTATCTTCTTTGACATTGATTATATGTATTTTAGTATTTCATTTTATCTAATTTATTAAATATATTCAATATTTTAATGTTTGCTAAAATATGCATATTATTTTTTTACTATCTGTCTTCAAATGATAACAACACTTTCCAAAGAATATAATAACTTTACCAGAGCACAATTCTATTTACTCCATTTTTTGCTTTTGTGAACTTCTCATGTTTGTCTTCTTTTCTTTATCTGAAAATAAATGGTTATTATTTGCCATATGAAAGTGCTAAAAAGTACTGTTAAATCTATACAAATATTTTATCTTTCTGGTGATTTCTGTTCCTTCTTGCAGTATTATGGTTTATGAAATAATTTACATCATTCTAAGTAACTTTTCTAAGCTCTTATTGTAGTATGGTTTTCCTCATGACTCATTGTATCAGCTTAAGTCTGTCTGATATATCTTCGTTTCTGTTGTATTAAGAAATTTTAATTGAATATAGAACTCTAAATATACAGTTTTAATTTTCTAAAACTTTTGAAACATTCTATTATTTTCTGCTCTCTTTCTATTTTTTCTTTTATTTTTTAAATTATATTGTTGTTCAAATACAGGTTTCTCCATTTCCCCCCAATACTCTTCTCACCCCGCCCTCTATTTACTTATTAAAAGTTATATTTTATTTGTTTCATTGTTCCTTTTATGTGCTGTTTCTTTTCTCTTGGCTACTTATATTCATTTTATATTTTGATTTATTTTTTTTTTATTTTTGAGCAATTCAGTTTAAACATACTAAGATGTGATTTTTAAAAATGATTAATTGTGCTTGTGTTTTTTTGAACTTCACATCTCTGTATGTCTATACTTATCATCAAATTTGGGAAATATACCTTTTAGACATTTTACATTATTCCACAGATCTAGAAAATACTGTTGTTTCACTGTTCTCTTTTTAAGAAAATGTTTTAGTTGTGATAACCTTTTATTGATTAAGATTCAAATTTACTTATTTTTTACTGCATCTAATATGCTTTTGAACTCTATATATTTATATGACATAATTTATTGAAGATTTCTATATAGGTATATTTCTGCTCTTTTTTCCCACTGTTGAGAATACTTTTTTTTTTTCAATAAATTACACTTATTACAATTCTGTTGCTGGAGGAGAATATAATATATATTAAGGGCACTGAAAAACAAACTAGGCTAAGTCATGAATGGATGAGGATATTTTTAAATATCAGAAGCAACCATTGAAATAAACCAGTGTAGCTTTGCAACATATGAGATTGTTCACTTTATTTATAAAGGTAGCCTGCTGTTTAAAACAGTATAGTCAACCATTTTATACTTCCCTTAATATGATTTTGCAAAATGAATAATGAAAATCAAAGGCAGTGTGTATAGAATTATATTTCTTAGGTTTTTGTAGTTTTTATAATGCAAAAAAATTAAAAATAACTAATATGAGTAGTAACTAACCCTTGAAACACCACATTTAAGCCCTTAACAATTATTTTGAAATTATCTGTATATGTAATATGCACAAAGTTTAATAAAAACCTATTTAAATTAAAAACTAGGGTGTCAGTTACTACCCAAACTACATATAATTTAGTAATTCTTTCCACATGTCATAATCTTGATTATAATCAGGGCAATTTTATTTCTTATTTTTTTAGTATTTACTTGAAGATTCATGAAAAGATAATTGTTCATCACCGTGAATAGGTAAATATTTAAGTAAGGAATTTCAGCACATCAGAGCTGCCTCTCAGATTTGGTGTAAATGAATGTGCCTCAGAGTCATATACTAAAATCATGTTTGAAAGTTACTTTATAAATTGTATTTCTGATAAAGAAAAATTAGTATAAAAACAATTGACTTAAATACATTAAAAATATTGATCCTGTTCCACACATGTTTTAACATGCATAAAAATAAAATGTATGTGTTTACATATGTATGAGTATTCCATGAAGTAACTTTATCTAGAATACATAAAGATCTCAAATTTGATAATAAAAAACCATAAACCCAATTTAAATGGGCAAAGATTTAAATCAACACAATATTGATAGATAGTGAGAAAATAGTACTCATTATTCATTAATTATAATGAATATTATTGGCTTGTAAATTAAGACCAAAACAAGAAATAATTACACAATAATAAAAATGGTTAAAATTTAAAATTTGGACATATCACTGCTACTGGGAAAGTACAATGACACAAATTGCAAAAGATCATCAGTTTCTCTAAGTATTTAAACATAGACCTACAAAATGATCAGCCATTTTACATTTAGGTATTATCAGAAAAAAAGAAAGCTTACATCCATACAAATACATGTACACATGTGTTTGTAACAGCTTTATTAATAATGGCCTCAGTCTAGAAATAAGCCAAATATTCACCAATAGGTGAACATATTGATGGCAAATTGTGGTACATCCACACGGTGGGAGACTACTAAGCAATAATAATATGTACAAAGACATGGGTGAATCTTAAAATCATTTTACTGAGTTAAACTAGCCAGATAATAAAATATACACTGTATTATTCCAATTATATAAAATACTAAAAAAATGCAAACTACTCTATAGTGTGGACAGAAGAATAGCAGATATTGGGGAATGTGGAAGGTTGGGGGTGTTGGGGGTATGAATAGCAGGAAAGAAGGGATTACAAAGGGCATCAGGAAATTTTGAGAGTATTGGATATGTTTATTATCTGGATTGTGGTGATGGTTTCATAGAGGTAAATGTGTTAAAACTTATCAAATTGTGCACTTTAAATTTTTGGAATTTATTATGTGTAATGTATAACTCAACAGAACTACTAAAAATAGTAATACATTGAAAATTACTTGCTGTCTGAACTGGAAGCAAAGGGCTGTACAGAATTCTCCAGTTCTATTCATGCCATTATGAAGGGTAGGAGTTCCTTCTTTCTTTCTGCTGCATAGTGTAAATATACTAAAGTTTTTTGATCCACCCATTTACTGCTGGGAACTTAGGCTGTTTCCAACACTGTGCTATTATAAATAATGCTGCTATGAGCATTGCAGTGCATAGGTTCTTTTAAATTGGTGTTTCAGGATTCTTAGTGTCTAGTCCAAGCAATGGGATGGCTGGATTGAAGGAAGTTTCATCTATAGATTTTGAAGAAATTCCATAGTTTTTTATTATTCTAAAATTTAATACATTTTGATTATTGTTTCTTTTTTATTTATAGTAATTTTCTGTGTTAAATTCAATATCAAACTTTTTTATTTTTTAATATTTTCATCTTTATTGATTTTACAGAGAGTGGAAGTGAGAGAAACATCGATTGGTTGTCTCCCATACACACCCCAAACAGGGATTGAATCCACAACCTAGATATGTGCTCTGACTGAGAATAAAACCCCCAGATTTTTGGTTTACAGGACAACACTCCAACTAACCAAGCTACACCAGCCAGGGCTCAAACTTTTAAAATGTATTTGTTGTTTGAAATTTAAGAGATGTTCATATTACATAATTGTACATATATTTTCTTTATATATTCATATGTATAGATGTACCTAAATGACTATAAATTTGATTTAAGATTTACATGGAGTTGAAGGTTGAGTTTAATTTTAAATGTAAAATTGATAGCAATTGAATTGATTTTTTTGAATCGAAAACTGTATCTTCTAATTTTTGGCTTTAATTTTAATGGTATGTTATGCAACTTAAAACCATGTCATTAAAACTGTCAATAAAATAAAATGTGCCGTTAAAATCTATTTTATCCTGGAAAAAGTAAAAATGGAGCAAAGCTTGTTAAAGGAAATATGCCAAAATTGATAGAAATTATTTTTTCCTTTTATGTAAGTGAAAAAAATACCAACACAACACGTGTCAGTTTGTCTCCTTCTTTTAGTTATTTTAATATATATTTTCTGGTTGAGAAGATAATCATCTTTTTTGTTTGTCTAAACATCTATCTCCCTGGTGAATAGATAAAAAAACCACTATGTAAGGAAACATTCCTGGACTATTCACAATTCCTTACTGTAATAGCATTGCATATTCTAGCAGTGTGGGTTGTTCCCTGCACAGAAAACTGACATTTTAAATGAAGAAACATGAAGAAATGGAATAAGAAATATTAGAAACTCTTTATGTTGGATTTAATCTAAAGTCTCAAAACAGTTTTTACAGGCCAATTTTTTTCTAATATATTTAAATATACTAAACTACAAAGAGCAAAGTGTAAAAGTTAATTTGTAGAGACCTCAATTCTGGTATACTTAATAAACAGCAATGCTGTAACAGAAAAATTCAAGGTTTCAGTACACTTGTCCCCAGGGTGCCTGCATTCTCTGGAGAGGGAGAAGGTCACCCTGAGTTAGCATCTGAATTTTTATTTTCTCCCTTCTATCCTTTAGTATAATTTATTAGTTGAATATTAATCTAGGTGATTCTGTTCTTCTTGAAAGGCAAACAAATACCGAAATTTTTCACATGCATACAAAAAGGTATTATGTGCAGTATTCATTGGTCAAATAAATGATATTTGATATTCATATGGGCCTTCTACTCTGAGATTTGTTTAATAATTCAGAGAAGCCAGTGATAAAGAGAGCAATGCATTGGGTGCACTGCTTATTAATTTTGTTAATAGAATTTAATGAAGAGATTTGGTTGTATAATATATAATATTTTTTAATGAAAGTGGTTTATCTGAGTAATTAGAGGTTGAGTTATCTATCACAATATGATAGATTATTTATCTTCAGATTGTGTACCAATTTATAAATGGTTTGCAATACCTAAACTAGAAATATGTGATGTCTCTGCAAAATTAAAATTAGAAATTGGTGTAAATAGAAAAGAATCCATACAGATCATAATCCTCAGTAATCCTGTCAGCTTAATTAACACCATACTAAAAAAAAAGGTAAGTCAGAAAGGTGTCTATATGTATCATCTTTCAGTCATTGGTTAAGGTAGGACTTTCATATTAGAAATATTACTGATACATGATAGAAATTTCCTCTACTTATTTTACATATTTGTCAATTAGGTTCAATTTTTATCTTGAACAGGTTTATTCAAATAATAAAATCAGTAAAATAAGTTTTTCTTTTTATCAATAAGGTGTTTCTCTAAATTTTAACATCCAAAAATTTTCCTATAGAAAAATTCAGTTCTTCAAGGTAATAATATCTGTTTCTAGGTAGAATATAAGAACAAATAACTAACAAAATACACTGCTGCTGATCAGGGTTATTATTTTATATTAAGTAATATAATGGATTCAAATGCATGATAGGTGAGTTATTAATAAATGTAAGCCATGAAGTGTTTAATATGAATGATATATTTATTAGAAATGAGTCCACTTTGATGTAATTATTGTTTCACCTATTTTACATTAGGTGTGGTCCTTTTTATTTTCCTAGGCTAAAAAAGAAAAAAATTTCCCCGTGGTTTCTTGTGTAATAAACCCAAGTTTATCTCACAGGAGATTTTGCTGCCTTGACTCAGGTGGCCCCAGGTCTGCTGTAGGTCAGAGCTCCACAATATGTGATGAATGACCAGTTTATTTATATTTTATATTAAGCTTTGTAAATATAACTTACAGGAGATTTTAATGTAATTTAAAGGAAGCACAGAATATACACTTCAGTTTTTACTCATAAAGATTGCAGTGGTGTTGCATTTTATATATCTATATTTAATCTTTCAACAGTCACTAAACTTATAGTTAAATTTAAACTATCTTTCAATTAAGTAAATAATTTGATATTTCATTTTATTTTACTTAATGTCTAGCAAAGTTACTTAAAGAATGTCATGTTTCCAGCACAGAGCTTCCCCACTTGTGACACTGACAGCACACCAACGGGCCTGTATCTTATGCAATAAGACAAGTCCGCGGATCCCTTTTTAGGTTGTTGCACCAATGTGAAATTGCTGTAAAAGCCTCTAAATGCTTACTTGCAATTTCTGCACTTAAATTGTCATGGACCAACAAAAAGTAGGTCTTGGTCACTAGCAACAATCCCAAGTGGCACTTTGGCAGCACCATTTTAGGGATTGATAGCTTTAAAAGATTTATATGAACTTTAGGACAATCACAAGTTTTAAAGCAGCATCCCCATTCTGTGATCAATACAGGAAGATTCTTATGATCTTGAAATGCCTCAGAAATTAATTGATATATGCCTCTATTTATAGAATATTTAAAATTTTAAATTTGCTTGTTAATTTATCTAGTCTAGGTTGAATTCACAGCACTATTATTTGAATTGTTACTCTCTAAGTTTATTAATTCCATTTGCTGGTCCAAAAGTGAAAGAAAATCAAGTTGTGCCATTATTAGTCTCTGTCTTATCAAGCCTCTTGAAGGAAGCCAAGTATTAAAGAAAAACGAGTTAAAATTATTGACACCTTATGTTAATTAAAAATAATACATCAAAGAATAGACTATCACTTCACCATCTTCAGGTTCTATGTTACATAATAAAAGAAATAAGAGGGAAAGTTGAGAGAATGAAGTGAGGATTCATAGATACTTGCGTTGTTAATGGTGGTTGCAAGGACCTCACAGGCATGTGAGGCACACACCATTCTGTCAATCATGCAAGATAAGAAAGCATATTTTATTTATGATGCCCATCCCAATGTAATCTTATTCCTTAATCTCTAATCAAATAAATATTCATCCTAAATCCTTTTACAAGATGAAGCACATTTCTTAAAGATTTTATTTATTTATTTTTAGAGAAAGGTGAAAGGAGGGAGAGAGAAACATTAATCAGTTGTCCTGACAAGACAATAAACCTGTAACATAGGCATGTGCCCTGAGTGGGATTTGAACTGGCAACCTATTTCTTAGTGGGACAACACCAAACCAAATGAGCCACACTGGTCAGGAACAAGGTGAAGCACTTTTGCGACAATTACATTCTGGCATGTACATTTTGTTTTTCTACTTTGATGTTTACTATATATTTTTTCTATTACCATCTATTCTCCTTATATCACCCTCCTCCCAGCAATCACCACACCATTGTCCATGTCTATGAGTCTTTTTTCCTGTTTTCTCAAACCCTCCACTAGCTGTCATCTGTTCTCCATCTATGAGTCTGTCCCCATTTACCTTGTTAGTTCAATTTGTTCATTTGTTCCACATATGACTGATATACGGTATTTGTCTTTCCCTGACTGGCTTATTTCACTTAGCATAATGTTCTCCTGGTCCATTCATAGAGTTGCAAAGGGTAAATTTTCTTTTTTTCTGCTGGATAGAATTCCATTGTGTAAATGTTTCATAGTTCCTTTATCTGCTCATCTATTTATGGACACTGGAGCTGCTTCTACATCTTGATGATTGTAGATAATGCCGCAATGAACATAGGGGGGCTTATATTATTTTGATTTAGTATGTTAGGTTCCTTCAGATATATTCCCAGAAGTAAGATCACTGGGTCAAAAGGAAGATCAATTTTTAATTTTTTGAGCTATCTCCATACAGCTTTTCCACTGGTACAGTGTCTGTACCAGTCTGCATTCCCACCAACAGTGCAATAGGGCTCCCCTTTCTGCACATCCTGGCCAGCACTTGTTTGTTAATTTATTAATGATAGCCATTCTGATAGATGTGAGAGGGTATCTCATTGTGGTTTTATTTTGCATTTTTCTGATTAGTGACATTCAGCATTCTTTCATGCGTGTATTGGGCATCTGTATGTCTTCTTTGCAGAAGTGTCTATTTAAGTCCTTTGCCTATTTTGTAAATGGGTTGTTTGTTCTTTTGGTGTTGAATTCTGTAAGTTCTTTATAAAGTTTGGATATTATCACTTATCAGATGTATCGGCAAATATGTTCTCCCATTCTGGGGGTTGTCTTTTTATTTTGTCAATGATGTCTTTCATTGTGCAAAACCTTTTTGGTTTAATGTAGTCCCATTTATTTATTTGTTCTTTTGCTTCCCCTGACCAGAGAGATATATCTGATAAAAAATCTCTATGAGCAATGTCTGAGATTTTGCAGCCTATGTTTTCTTCTAGCATGTTTATGGTTTGGGATTTAACATTTAAGTCTAAGATCCATTTTAAATTTATTCTTGTGTGTGGTGAAAGAAGGTGGTTTAGTTTCATTTTTCTGCTTGTATCTTTCCAATTTTCCCCAATTTATTTATTGAATAAACTATCTTTAGCCCATTGCATGTGTTTGCTTCCTATGTGAAATAGTCCATATTAACGGACTATAAATATGTAAGTTTAGCCCTGGCTGGTATAGCTCAATGGATTGAGTGCAGGCCTGAGAACCAAAGGGTCACCAGTTTGATTCCCAGTCAGGTCACATGCCTGGGTTGCAGGCCAGGTCCCCAGTAGGGGGCATGCTAGAGGAAAGCACACATTGATGTTTCTCTCCCTCTCTTTCTACCTCCTTTCTCTCTCTCTCTAAAAATAAATAAATAAAATATTTTTTTTTAAATATGTGCATTTATTTCCAGGTTCTGTATTCTGTACCATTGACCTGTGTTCTGTTTTTATGCCAGTACCATGCTGTTTTGATTACTGTGGCTTGTAGTATAGTTTGATATTAGAGGTAGTGTGATTCCTACAACTTCATTCTTCTTTCTCAGGATGGCTGTTGCTATGCAGGACCTTTTGTGGTTCCATATAAATTTTTGAAATATTTCTTTCAGTTCTGTGAAATCATTAGAATCTTGATAGGAATTGTGTTGAATCTACCTGCACAGGTAATTTTGTTCATTTACGTTCATTCCATTAGCAAGAGAAAGAAGTCAGTGACTCGATAATACTATAAGACTCCAAAAATACCCCTGTCACACTTCAATTTTAGGTTGAAATCATGTAAAATCTTCAAAAAATTTTCTTCCTTTATCTTTGTCTGAATGCACATTATGAAACAAAACAATTTACTTAGTTTTATATTTCATTTTTACTAATACAATATACATACTTATAAAAATAAGTACATATTATAAATACATAAACATATCCCTTGATATCTATACATGCACACACAGATACACATAGATGCAGTTGTTGATATAGACAAAAGTATGTAGCAATAGATAAAAATGCTGATAAATATGAATAGTGTTATTTAATCTGATAAATTTTTCTCTACCTTAATACAATAAACTATCATTTTGATTAATAATGTATAGTAAGATCAATTGAGAGGTGTGCCTCCTTGATGTAGATATCATGTGTGATGAGTAAATAGACAAAAAATAATTAAATTTTCAAGTCAGACACACAAATCAGTGAACTTATGTGCAAGATTCAAGTAATTAAAAGTAGTGAAGCAGGGAGGAAACTAGGACTCCCACACATAGCTCTTCAGGTCCTTCTTGACTACATCTAAATATATTCTGACCAACATTTGTGTGTGTTTTATGTGTTACCTCTCCAATGTATGCATCTCCATTATTTCAGAGGAAAGAGATATCTTGATCATATAACATCTGCATTTATAAACATGTAGTTACATAATATTTATAACATTTTCCAGAGAAACATGTTCCTTAAATCTGTATATTTCAGGTTATCATAAGTAATCTTAGATTACTTATATCTAAGTGATATATGTATATCCTGTTAGAAGTATTCCACAGGAAACCTCTCCTCCTAGCAAATACCATTGATGCATTTGCCTATAAGTCTATGGTATTGTACAGATTTACAAACATGTCATGTTATCTTCTTTCTTTCTCAGATGGAAATCCTGAACAATGGAACACAATGGTTTTCAGACCTGTTGAATAACTATTTTCTTCTCATTAATAAAGTAAGAAAAATTTGAACAGAATATATAAATTTAAAACATATTCAATAAATGTCAATTAAATCTATTTGGAAGATATGGAAATAATAGAGTTGAATAATTCAATACCCTTTATTCCTGCTGCTCAAATAGGACTATTCATACACCTGCACACCCGCATATACACTTGCACCCCACTATGCAACTTTGCCACTTTCAAAGCATCTCAGATAAACACATGAGAACCTCAAAGAATGTAATATCAATCTAATGAAGTTTTCTCAGGATGCATATAAAAAAATTAAATAGTGAATTAACATAAAAAGTAAAAATCTTGATTTTGAGTGTAGAAAGTCACAATTTCAAATTTTAATATTTAGTACCAATTAATCTTAAAACAAAAAAACTAGTAGAGGAAAAGAGTCACATTTCTATGTGTATACTTAATTGAAAGAAATTAAAAAATAATTGTATTACAATATTTATAATTTAAATGAATGTAAACTACAAAAATATTGGGAAATAATATAAGGTTATGATATTAACTCTATCCTATAGTTTTATACTTAATTTAAATTCTATAGAGAGCCTATAATCTTTCTTAAATTCATTTCTTGTGGAAAAATTTTTCTTAAGATCTGATCAGAAATTCATCTGCTTCAGAATCAACTGAGATCTAGTAAAAATTCATATGTCTAAGTTCCAGAGATCTTGAAATAAATTTCTTTCATTGGATTCAGAAAACCTGAAATTTAGCAATTCTCAAATGTTATTTTTCTCCTTCCACTCTGAAGTATAAAAATTGCTAGCATAGACTAATACTAAATAGGAATAATAATATGTTCTTATAAGCTAAAAATACAATAATTCAGTTGTAAGAACTGAATGAAATTTGGTAATGCATGAAAATTTCTTACTATAATCTCTACTATTAGTGGGTACTCAAAATAGATTCATATGCAGTGTATGTCCTCAAAAGTATGAAAATTATCATAAATAATTTAGGTATTAAAAGGAGTACTTTAATAAGCCAGGCAGTGAGAGACAAATACTATATGATCTCACCTTTAACTGGAACCTAATCAACAAAATAAAAAAGCAATCAAAATATAACCAGAGACACTGAAATTAAGAACAATCTGACAGTAACCAGAGGGCGGATGGGAGGGGATAATGGTAAGGAAGGGTTTTCAGGAATAGCTATAAAGGACACATAGATGAAACCAAAGGGGGGTGGAAGCAAGGGAGGGAGGTGGGGTGGGGGGGTATTGGGGGTAAGTGCAGAGAACTGTAATTGAACAACAATAAAATAATTTTTTAAAAAAGGAGTACTTTAATTTGAGTCAGATGTAAATAGTAGACTTTATCGAAGCCAAATGAATAAACTCATCATATAATTCTTTAATAATGGAGATGAGACAAGTTACACTGCAAACTCATTTTTTAAAAAATACCTCAAAATGTAGAGCTGAAAAATTAAGTATAACAGAGGACATTAATAAGAATGTACTTTTAAATAGAAATAAATATAATCAGATTCTTGTTCAAGCATTTGATTAGCCTGAACATTTTTACTAGAACATTTTAGTGAATAGAACAAAAATGTGCATAGGGTACGCTACAGAAAAAATGTGATGCAGATAGTTATAATTTCAAAATACAAAATGTGAGTAGATTCAGACTAACCATGAAAGATGAAAACTAAGTGGGCATATACTTTAAGGTGTACTGAAAATGAAAGGAGTTTTATTACCAATAGTTCACTAGAATATTGAAAAAGAAAGTTGTGTTTATTTATTAAAGTAGAAACAAAATGTTACCAGAGGAAATAGGTCCTTCTGCAGTGTTGTAGGAAAAGAATTTCAGGGACATTCACATAGGAGAAGTTTGAAGCATAGTTGCAATATTTATTAAAGTGAGAAGCAATAGTAGGCCCTGAGAGAGACAGAGAGCAGGCAGGTTGGTGGATAACAGCTGGTGCCCAGAGGTCTTTGATAAACTTCTTTGTATTTCTTTGGCTTTGGGAAAGAGCAGGCTTTCTTTCAAACTATCCAGTCTCTTTCTTGGATTTTCCTGGGTTTGTGTTTGTGCCCTCCCCCTACCCAATCTCTTTTTCTCAGATTGCCCAGGCCAGTGTCGACCCCTTCTGATGTTGGCCATTTCGGCTCCTACAGTTCATGCCTCATAGTTCTGCTTCCTCACTTGGCTTCCAGGGCACACACACATAGTAAGAGGAATTCCCTTGCTCTGTTCTCCTTCGTCCTCCCCACTTTCTACCTCCCCTTCCCCTCACCACACCATTAGCTGGGCAGACTCTCCCAAGTGACTGAAAAGCTGTTTTTTTCCCACCTATTCAAGATTAATCAGATGTCTGGTTCCATTTGCGTCTTCATCTTTTTGTTAATATTTAACTAACTGCCTACTCTAACAAAAAAAAATAGAAAAAATAAAACAAACCTAGAAGGAATAAATATATAGAACATATTTTTATATTCAAATATCAAAATATTAAATCACTTGTATGGAATTTATATAAAGTAGTAGTTTGCAGAATGCAGGGAAGAATTTAAAGATATTTACTATATGTCTTAAATTTTTAATAGGTTGCCATGATATAGGGTAATAAATAAATACATACACAAATACAAACAAAATAAATGAGAATTTTACTTATATATTTCATTGTTACTCTAAAACAAAAGTATAAATGAGCTGACAATAGTGTAAGCTTGAAGCCCTATTGTCCTTTTGCATGCTTAGAAAATATTTAACAGGTGAAGTGATTAAGCAAAGAAAAACTCATAGACACAGAGAGCAGTATGGTGATTACCAGAGGGAAGGGGTTTGGGAGGCAGAAAAGGGTAAATGGGAAGTAAATCATGACAGAAGGAGACTTGGTGCAGTGAGCATACAAACAATATGCAAAACCTAGATAATTCTGTTAACTAATGTCACTCCAATAAATTTAATAAGTAATCTTCCAAAAAAAGAAAAGTTAAACATAAAGCATCTTAAAAATAAAAAAGGAAAAACAAATAAAATAAAATTGTAAATGTTTTTCTTTAATTTAATAGGCATTTTCTGTAGCTTTTTAATCAAATAATAATTTTCCAGTCAGTCATTGATATATTTCCATAGGGTTAGTGACCAAAATGGTCTGGTCTTAGTGCTCCCCTTGGCTGGACTAAAGGTTAGGCAGGCTTCATCCTGGCTTTAGGCTCCCAGCCTCCCTTGTCTTATAGCATTTACTTGAGAGAACTTGTAATAGTAAACTCTTTCTAGCCTTTGAGTGGTAATCCCCCATCCCCCAGTTCCTTGCTGGTATTAAAATACAGGAGTTTTTGAAAAACCTGGCATTCATCCCTTTGAAATATAATCATCAAGAGAAATAGAGTCCCTATCTCCATGTCTTTGTTTCAGAAAAGACCTTAATTCAATAAAGGTCAATTAGCAAATAGATTTCCTAATTGCATTGAGCAACCTTCTTCAAAGTCCTGCAGTACTTCCCACTAGTTAACCACATAACTTAAAAACTCTTCCATCTCTCTTTTACTATAGTTGAGTTTAATCTCTCTCTTATTGCATTGGATAAACAAATTGATATTTAATATTATCATAACAATTAGATATGTTATCACTTGCTTATTTAGCATCAAGTATACCAAGTATAAATTAAGAAATAAGCTCTAAAAAAATATCTATAATAAAAAATGGATCTCTAAATTTTAAAAAAGAGGAATATGGCCAGTACCATTTAAATATTACCTATGTTTCTAAGGGCTTATATTAAATTATGTAAAGTTGTCAGATGAGTGAAATTATCTGTTTATTTTAAATGCTCACCACTTAAAACACAGGAGAGTGTTAATTTCATATTTCAATGGGACTAACCTAACACAGAATCTATTTTTATTTTTTATAATGAAAGCATATAATTCTGAATTATGTTATTAGTATCAGAGGACCCGATGATTATTTTAGATTGAGGAAAGAAGACAAACAAACAAACAAACAAGCAAAAAACATTGGCAACTCCATCCCTGATTTCTTCCTTTTGGAAAACTTTGGAATGTTCTCAATGCTGTGCAGTAACACGTATTATTCTCTGATACACAGAGCTATTAGATAAACTGATTAAATCCCCATCAATCATTCCATGTGGCAGCAATAACAATGCCAGTGGAACAGAGCATTGTTACAAGATTAGTGCCTCCTGCTTTGAGAGTAAACATCTCATTTTTACCTCATTTATTTTTCATAACTTCCTTGTCTTTGACTCAGCGTTTAGAAAGCTGTAGGAGATTGTTTCTGATGATGTTCAATGTCATTTAAGTATTATATTTAGAAGTGAAAAAGTGCATAATAATTCTGAGTCATATTTCAGATTTTAACATACTAAATAAAGTATGCAAAGAGCTTAACAAATTAGAAGCCATTTGAGCAATTATGAAATGGATTTTGATTAATCACTGTTATTGATGCATTTGAGGATTACTCTTAAATCCACAGAAGTCCTCTTAATCATTAAATATGTTCATATTTAGTTTACTCCCTGGTGTTAACCCCTAGGGAATATCCAATAATTTTCACATTATTTATCTATTTTAACGTGGAGCCATGGAACTATAAGCAATATACAAGGAAGTAAACAAAGAAAAAGATTACTTAAGATTTCCAAAAGGTGAATTGGCTGGCAAATGTTAACTGAAGATTCTGTCACATCAGGACTGTTCAGAAGACAGAAACTTCCCAAAACACTTTTAGCAGAAAATTATTATTTCTAAGGATTAGGGTGCTTATCCAATCTTTGGAAGTTATAAGGGAGTGCAAGATAACACATTGCTACCAGGCCTTTAGCTTTTACATCTTGCCACAACCACTGGTATTACCCAAAGGCCAAGGAAAGGTCAGAGTTGCATATGCTGCACTCATGAAGCTGGTGCCCAGGCAGTTGTTGAGAGACATGGCTCCCTTCTCCCCAGAGCGATCCTGTTTCCTGTGGCATCCAAAAGGTGCTATCAGCCATTACATGGTCTGGTTTTCACACAGGTGCTCCTCTCTGACAAATCTTACTTTGCATGTAATATCCTAGCTAAAAATTAATCTAGAATATTTTTTAACTTTATTGTTTTTTGAACAAGAGGAGAGTGAAGTGCAGCCAAGGGAGGCAATCCAAGTACCTTGCACGAGGCCTACTGAAGTATACAGCAAGCTTTACTGTCTAATAGGGATGCAGAACTGGAGCAAATAAACAGTTCACTCCAGTGTTTCATTACCTTAAGAGGACTGCCCATGAACTTAATTCCTGTCTGGGACTGTTTGCTCATTTCTATTTTTTTTTTTTAATTTCTTACATAGTATCAGAAGCCCTGGAAATTAGGGCCATAGTGTCTAAACTAATAATCTTATGAAATCTTGGTAACAATCATAGGATTAAATTTAGAAGACTTATGTTTTATCTTGACTTTGCATTAAGCTCCTGTTGACTAGGCAGTTAACTCAAACTATTTAGATTTAAAATATCTCATGATTTAACTGCTATTATTGTCACCCACCAGGTTTCACCAAAAAATGTTGAATAAGTTAATACTATGTATAAGAGCCTGTGCTTTGAAATAATTACTATCTAGGAAACAACCTGGAGTTGTAATTATTGATTGTATCAATAGAAATACAAGCTGGTAAGGATGACAAATTAAGGCTGAGATTTTGGGAAAGCATTAAAGTGGGGATTGCCTTTTGTAAAATGTCACAAATACATTTGAGATAGAACTAATTATATAGACAGGTGAGAAGGCCAGTAAAAAGTAACAGCATGAAAAATTCCTTCTTTGAACAGTTTCCTCCTATTCCCTGAGAACTGAATATGGGGAAATTTTACTCATTCTTTAATTTTAATGGTGAAAACATTGCTACAATGAGGCTTTCTCTGTGTCCAGAACTAATTTTTGTTCCCATGTTAACATTTTTGAAATACCATTTTCTTACTCTTTTCAAACACTCTCATGTTTATGAATGCTTGGAGTCTGAGTTATTACACCTTAAGCTCTTTGAAGGCATGGATGGGGTTCACATTCCCTGTATCCCCAGTTCTCACACATCATGGCATTCTTCACACTCTGCACTTAAAACATAATTGTCCATTAAATGTAGTCATGGAGATATTATTTCTTTTGGATGGCAAGAGAATAGGGATCAGAAAGGTAAGGTGCTAGCAGGAGACATAAAAGGAAAGGTAGATGCAGAAATGTTATAAAGTGCCTTGTGAAACAAGTTAAGAACCTTAAATTTTAAAGGCAAAGGAGGACTTACAAGATTGTAAAGCAGTTGAAAGTGATGCTATATGATATAGTGTATATAACTAAGTGGCTGGTGAGAAATATATTGATTTATTAACTTCTCTGTGTGTTCAAATTGAGGGAAATGGCATTTATAGATTGTTGGCAGTTTCAGCACTTTGGAAGACAAGAATAAATTACTCGTGAATGAGTATTCCTGGGTTTTGGAAAAAAATGGGCCTTTTTAACTAATTTAAAGCAAGTGTCTGCTTATTATTCTTGGAGAAAAGTGAGGTGTCACTATAAATCTAAATTCGGAAACTGAAGACTGAGAGATATTAATGTGAATTGTGGAGAAACATATATTAAGTTTGTCATAGTCAGTCTGTGCCCTTGAAGAATTAGAGATGTATTTTTCATAAGCATGCATTAAACCAGATATTATTTAAAATGTAATTGATGTAAATAATTCTTTTTAAGGTATAAAAATATGGAATTTGAGAAATAACTCAGAATTGCTCTTCTTTCCCTGTTTTTGTTTTTTAAGTCAATCACTTGATGAGATTGGAACATTTCCTCTGGGAAACACAGTTTCCCTATTTGAGGTCTTTCCGCTGTAGGTGAACAGTCTGCCTGAGAAAGAAAGGATGCTCTTGCTTTAGAAGTTCAAATAGTTTGGAGTTTGGTCTTTGAAGGTAAAAAATGTAGAACTTTCTATTGGCCTTCTGTCACATAAGAATGTAACTGGATTTGGAAAGAAGACCCGAGGTCCACATATAAGGACCTGTTAGCCTAAGGAGGGTCTAAACACAGCTTCAGCTCATTAGTGTCTATGACAGGGGCTTCCAAAAAACAGAATTATCTTCTGGAGGATGGGCTTCCTGTAGCAGAGGCTTCTCTTGCTGGCTGAGTGTTCCAGGAACCCATATGTATCAGTGTACCAGTTGGCATTGTTGTGAGGGCCTGCATTTGGCTTCAGTGAATTTATTTTGAAGATTGTTCAACGTATTTGCCCACTTCATGATGGGTGATTTATGAACACACCTGCCCACACCACGCAGAGTGTTCAGAAGTTTTTGACCAAAAACAGCATGACCCCCGTGTCCCACCCTCCCTGTTCACCCAATCTTGCACCCTAGAGAATTTATTTTGTTTCCCTGGGTGGAAAAAAGACCTCAAAGGGAAATGCTTTGCTGATGTGGAAGAGGTGAAAAAGAAAACATGGCAGAGGCACTAGACGGCATCAAAATCAGTGAGTTCAAAGACTGTTTCGAGCAGTGAGAGAAATGTCTTGGTAGGTGTATTGGTTCAGATAGAGAGTACTTTGTAGTACTTTGTGAGTGAAGTTTAAACATGTAGGAATAAATACACAGATTTTTATAAATAAGTTATGGATTTTGGGGTCCCCGCTCCTATAGTCTTGACCTTTGTTGGCCTTTAGGAAATCAAGGGAGTGGCTTGTACTAAATATTTACTAGGTATAGAACCCAGTGACTGGGTGAGATGGTCTGAAGTTGTATCAAAAACAGTAAAGACACATAGTGGCCAGAATTAATTGTACTTCAAACTTGGGGGCAAAAAATGGAACCACAATAGAGGAACTTTCAGAAATTAATTATGAGATGAAGGGAACCTCAGGAGAACAGATGTATCATCTGTCTATAAAGAAGGCACAGATGTTTATCACTTTATCATGCTTATGTCCAGCCTCTTTTCACCTATTGATTCACATTTAAATCATACTAATAAATGTTTACTTCTGTGCTTCCAATAATCTATCTACATATTTTTGTTTTTTGAGAGTCAGGAGTGATGAGTGTTCTAATCAGGCAACTTGTCAATAATGACATTTACTCTTCTACTCAATACAAATGCAATGAGGTAGAACCTTGAATAAAGAAGACAATTTTATTATTTCTAACAAGCTTTCTTTCATTGGAAATATAGAAAATAAACAAGACAACACATGAGTAAACAACATCAGTTAAAGTGGTGGTAAAATCTATGAAAGAGAATAAGATAGGATGAGGGCCATAGAATGGAAAGAGGTCTTCATACTAAAAATTCAGGAGTACTCTTCTCTAAGGAAGAGCAAAAATTAGAAGTTTGGGTTGTATTTTAAGTGTGATGAAAGAATTTCAAATGCTTTGAGCAAGAGAATAAAGTGATATACATTTTATAAATTATGCAGGCTTTTGTTTGAAGAATAAATACACTGTACAATGGTACACATGCGGAATGTGAGAATCAGTTTGGACTGTATAACTGTGACTCAGGTAAGAATTTTCATTGAGTCCTACAAAATGGTGATTCTCATGGTGGGAAAGAATGGTAGAAGTTTAGAATTATTGTCAAATTAGAGTTTCTCTTCATGTACTTACACATTTGGAGCCAAAGCACTTGAATTTATACATTATTTTTCTTCTTTTTTTTTTTACCATAACCCTTAGATAGCAATGAATTAATTCATGTATATTGATTAAATACCTATAAAATTTTTAGTAGGGATTTTTTTCAGTTTTAACATCTTTTTTCCTTTTTATTACTTTTTTTACAAGACATTCTTCTTTATTTATTAAATGCCTGTGTGACTTATGGTTTTGATTTCAGCCCACGTCTACTTTTAAATGGAAATAATCTTCCTGAGAACGCATATCAATATATCAATTAATTCAATAACCACCAAAGTTCCCATAGCTTCTAAAATCTTTTTCTTGCCCTGTTTTATTTTTCACCCTTCATATGTTTGTATTCAAATATCTATTCATATTTTGCATTTTTACACTGGTAATTTTGCCACTATAAAGTTGTTCCCTCATTTTCCCACAATACTTTGTGACCTGGAAAGATGAAGTATCTGGATTCAAAGATTCGATTTCCTTGCCCTCTCACTTTCTGATATTTTAGGCTGATGAGAAGCACTATGAGTGATGGAAGACAGGAGAGAAAGATCAGGTTATCATTTCTGCAGATATTTCAGGGTATGTATTTCTCCCTGTTTTGAAGAAGTTTGCCAGTAGCTGAGTTCATTAAGTTCATGGCTTCTGTGAGGAAGTCTCACTTCTGGGACTGTATCTCCAACTGAATGCCAGTGAAGTGCCCATCTACTTCCCCTCTTGGCCCATGAGATGATGACTTCCTTTTTTTCCTAATCCCTGCTTGCTTGCTTTACCTTCACCATTAGTTCCATTATTTTTTTCACTCTTTTATTGTATTTTTTCCATTACCATTTAGTCTTCTTATATACCTCTCCCCTACTAATCACCACATTGCAACCTATGCCCATGAGCACATTTTCCTTTTTTGCTCATTCCTTCCACCCCTTAACATCTCCCTTCTTAGCTCTTATCCGCTATCTGTGAGTCTGTCTCTATTATGCTTGTTTAGTTCAGTTTGTTCATTAGATTCTACATATGAATGAAATCATATGGTATTTGTCTTTCTCTGACTGGCTTATTTCACTTAGCATAATATTCTCTAGATCCACCCATACTGTTGCAAAGGGTAAAATTTTCTTCTTATGGTTGAGTAGAATTCCATTGTTTAAATATCCCATAGTTGTTTTATCCACTCATCTACTGATGGACACTTGGGCTGCTTCCATATCTTGGTGGTTGTAAATAATGCTGCAATGAATACAAGCATGCCTAGGTTCTCGCATGAGTGTTTTGTGTTCCTTTGGATATACTCCCAGAAGTTCCATTAGTCTTACCCATACCTTGTTAATAATCCCTTAATTAAATATTTTAATTATTCTTTAGAGAGTGTCAGCAAATGTTTTCTCTAAAGGTCCAAGTAGTACATATTTTAGGCTCTGCAAGCCAAAAGTCAAAATTGGGTATATTATAGGTAATTTTACATAAAAATATTCCATATTTTTGTCAGTATTCAAAATATAATAGTAATAGTGTACATTTTATAATACCTGGGTAGTAATGAGAAGAGTGGGATTAGTTTTTTGGTTTCTCTTGGTGGAAGAGGATAACATAGTGCTTAATTAACATATTCACAAACCAGTTTTCATCAGTAGTTCAATAAAAGCTGTGTGAAACATGTTAAAATTTAGCAAATCCAAAAGGTAAAGATACAGAAATTTCATTGAAAAAAATTCAATGCATATTTATATTGCATCTTCTACAAAGTTTATTTACTTTGCTGAGGGAAATATAACAATGAATAAGATATCATTAATGTTCATTAATACTAAAATGTAATGAGACAGAAATGCTTAGATATAAAATGATCACATATTTAAAATAAATATGTTTCTCTGGCTGGTGTGGCTCAGAGGATTGAGCGCTAGCCTGCAAACCAAAGGGCTGATGGTTCAATTTCCAGTCAGGGCACATGCCTGGGCTGCAGGCCAGCTCCCCATTTGCAGGCACCCAGGAGGCAACCACACATTGATATTTCTCTCCCTCTTTTTCTCCCTCCCTTCTTCTCTCCATTGTTAAGAATAAATACATAAAATTTTAAGAAATAACAAAATAAATGTTATATTTTGTAACACATGTATCATATAATGCATATAACATATATTGTATTACATATAACATACATATACATGCATAGCAATGTAGTATAATATTCTGGATTATGTCTGTTGTGTAACATAATATAATATTTAAGGTAAATTTTAATAAGTTTAATAAAACAATGTTTAATTTAAGTTTTTGATAATTTTATAGTAAATTTTTCTTTCTCATTATATTATAAATTATTGGGGTTAGTGACTGAAGGTGCATATGTAGAGAACTTCAGATGTAGTGCTAATCAATTTACTCAATTTCTTGGTCTGCTTTCTAGGTTGATAGATGTGTTCAGTTGTTTCAAATATATTAAATTGGGAATTTGTTATTTGTGCACTGTTATAGATGTATATGTTATTTCAAAATTAATTTATTTATCCTATTTATATCACTGAAAGAGATTCAAAAGTTTGAAAAACCCAAATAAAAGGTTTTTGGAATAATCCCAAATACTAGCTGGAAAAGATGGAAGAACATCTTTCACTTTGGGAGTTTGTTGTCTGGTGCAGTAGTTTATAATATTCATGGTCAAAGTCTGGGGTCAGGAGGAAAACATGTGTACAGTATTCTATTAAAAAGAAAGGTACATTTAATTTTCACCTTGAAATCAGAAATTCTCATGTTGTACTTTTGATTTTTAAATATTTGGGTGGGTTTTACAATTAAAAAGATCTATTTTTTATGGATCCAAAGACTTAATTGAATACTATCTAATGGTGTCAGCAATATAAGCCTGACTTTACCTTATCTGAATATTTTCTTATGGATCATCAAAAAAAAAAACATTTCAAACGTAATCTAACATGGACATTTTTCTCACACGGTCATTTCCTACTATAAATCTAAATAGGAAAGCTTGACTCTGCTGTTATAATGGAAAATCATAGTGAAATGTCTTTCACTGCCTCCTGTCAGGACATTTTCATATAATAATGTTACCTCATTTATACTTTTAGCCTTTATTAATCCCAGTAATCACAGAAGTCAGTTCTGCTCTATTAGTGTTTTCCCTCACGGTCCCTACCATTAAGCACTCCCTTATTATGTGAGAATCACCAAATATCAAGTAAATTAAATGGTAAATAGGTCATGCAGAAATTTTTAAAATGTAATTTGTTAGTGTAGACTCATCTACCAGGAATGGAATTGGACCTTTTAGGATGTTTAGGATTTTGGAATGCAGAGAAAAATAGAAGGTGTACAAGGATAGCTTTCAAGGGAACTATAAACTTAGAGACAAAAATTTTATTTTTTTTAATTAAAATTACTGAAGTGACACTGGTTAATAAAATTATATAGGTTTCAAATGTGTAAGTCTATGATCCATCATCTGTATATTGCACTGTGTATTTACCACCCAAAGTCAAATCTTCTGCCATCATGTATATGATCCCTACACTCTTTACAACCTCCCCACCCCCCTTCTCTCTGGTAACACCTTACTGTTGCCTGTGTTTATGAGTTTTTGGGTTTTTTGTGTTTATTAGTTGCTTTCAGTGTTATATCCTACATATGAGTGAATTTCAAAAGAGAAACCACCAAGATTGTAAATGTCGTAAAATCTGGGGACCGTTTTTGTCATCTCCCAAATCCGTTTTTTTAATAAACACCATTTCATTTCTTCTTTTATAATTTTGTATAAGGCAACCACAAGATAAAAGACATCTCCATAGGTTATAGGAAACAATATTTCAACTACATCTAGTCAGTTTTAAAATGAAATTTTCATTTTTTAACTTACTATCAGCATTTTAGATATGCTGTGATCTATCATGAACATAGGTCCAGTGCAATTTTTAGGAAAGGCAGAAAATCCCTGTAGTTTCCTTCAGAAATTATGTAACTCCACTTTCAACTATATTTTATGATAAAAATTTTATCTTTTAGATGATGCATAATTTATGTTCTTATTCACCACACTGCTCACTATGTCACACATATTTATTAAATGAACAAACTAACTGGATCATTTAATTCTTTATAAATTTCCATTAATTCTTATACAATAAAATAAATAGTCTTTATCTCAGCATTTAAGATCCATTTCAACTTAATGGCAATCTATACTGTTCTTTGTAGTTTACTGCAAAAACAAAAACATGTACTTTTAAATAGAGCAGTTGTAGATTCAAAGAGCTGTTGATGACTATTTTTCTAATGTGTAGAATAAATTTGTGCACATACTTAGGTTAGAAGCTTTACATTTAATAACAAATGACTTTGTTGCTTTGGCATTGATAAAATTATTACATGAGTAATTATGTAAGGATGTTGTCTTAATTATACAAAAAAGTACATATAAATTTAATCTTAAGACTTCTTTCATTAGTTTGTTTGAAGAGCTAATCTGCTTGAAGAAGCAATTAAAATGCTTTCATTTTAAGTGTATATTAAATAAATCAAATATGATGATGTTGTAAACATTCATTATAGATTTATTTTGATATTTGTTCTGCATAAATTATAGATATATGCATATTTTATCTTTAAATATCTAATAATATTTGATAATCAAGGCAAACAACCATGTGCTACTTACAAGTGATGATATTTAGCTAATAAAATGACTGTTTTATTTCCTGATTTATAAATATACTGAAGAGATCCATTAGCAAAACTATTCTTTAGACTCTTTTGCCTATAAACTTCTCATCTTTTTATAAAGATTTTGTTTATTTATTTTTAGAGAAAGGGGAAGGGAGGGAGACAGAAATGGAGACAGACATCAAAGTGTGGTTGCCTCTTGTGCACCAGTAACTGGGGTCCTGGCCCACAACTCAGGCATGTGCCCTGGCAGGGAATGGAATCAGTGACCCTTTGGTTCACAGGCCAGTGCCTAATCCACTGAGCCACACCAGCCAGGTCTAAACTTATTATCGTTTGAAGCTTTGTTTCATTTAGAATTTATATTACTAAAATGTTGGTATTTATATTGATATTGCAATTTTCCTATGAGTATGATCATACTTAAAAATACTTTAGATTGCATGAGATACTAATTTTATTTTATTTTTATCCTCAGTTTTGCCTTTTTTATTCAAATTGCCAAAGAGGTATTTTTTGGATGTTCCAACTCAGAGTTAGGAGCTACTTGGGCACTTAATCATAGTCACTTGGATACTTAGTATGTGATCTAATTTCAAAATTAAATGTATGTGCAATACAACTTATTGGCACCTTTCTGTCCAATAAGACAGATGGAGAAGTCTGCTGAGGTGGCTGGTGCAGTATAAAGATGTTCCCTACATTCAGAAATACTTTGGACTCTGTCTCTTCTCATTTGCTACATGTGCTAGAATAAAGATGTGGTAATGGACCCAAAGTGGCTATATTGTAATCATTGGGGGGTGGGAAAGTTGATAAAAACTGTATATATAATCACAGTAACATATTATTGAGTTATTCAAATAACCCTAGAACTGCCTATCTCTGAGCTTTTTTTAAATAGAAAATATATCATCACTTCATTGCTTAAACCAGTACTAGTGAGTTGATTCTGTTACTGGCAACTTGATGCATCTTAATTGATGTGTACCTGTTACTAATCTATACATAGTTACCCATTCCAGTTTTTAGTTTCTCCTGTAGTTTCTCCTTTAGCTAATCGTAGGATTTTTATAAAATTTTAAATAGATTGGAAGTTAATGTTTGATATGAAAGTGCCAACAGGGATATTATTGAATCCTTTGGATATCATGATACTCCTTTCTTTTCCCATTAGGTAGCAGCAATCCTATTCTCTTCATGATAACCAAGGTCAATAACACTTGCAGGCATAGTAATTCCTTTCTTCACCTCTTGGTCTACTGGTATAAGGAGCAAAAACTCACTGGGAGCTGACTTTAGGTTTAAGTTTAATGGAACCCCTACCATATTTTCTGGTAGAAGACTTATCCATCTCTGGAAATCAAGAACTCTAGTTCATTAGAGCCAACATTTCTGAGACTGGAATCTCACATTTCTCAGGTGAATTGTGAAGAGGGATGATGAGCAAATACTCTTCTCTTTCTACCCCTTTGTTGACAATACAGTATCACACTCATCAGGAAATATAGCACAATTTAATTAATTTCAATAATATACCACGTCAAGAAAGATAGGATTCCAGCCTCACAATGAATTCAAAAGAGTCATCCACTGGGTCATTCTGTCAAGGAACAAGCTATCATATGTTCCAAATTCTATCACCAAGAAAGAGGCACAGGACTTGGTTGACTTGCTTGAGTTTTAGACATGGTGCCTACCACTAAAGAAAATATTACTTCAACTAATTCTCTGAATACTTAGAGGGCTGTCAAACTTGAGTAGCATCCAGATCAAAACATAGCATTAAGACAAGCACAGTGAATAGTAAAATGACAACAAACTCACAATTATCAACAACTGAGCCTAAAAAAAGAAAAAGAATGAAAATAAAAACTAAGCAAATGACTAGAACAGGAACAAAATCTGAGAAATGGAGATCACATGGAAGGTTTTCAGTGGGGAGAGGGAGGGGAGGAATGATGGGGAAAGTACAAGGAATAAGAAGTATAATTTGTAGGCATGAAATAGACAGGGAAAGGTTAAGAATGGTATGGGAAACAGAATTCAAAGAACTTATATGTACAACCCATGGACATGAACTAAGTGGGGAAATGATGGAGGGTTGGAGGATGCATGACAGAGAGGGGATAAAGGGGGGAATTTGGGAAAGCTGTAATAGCATAATCAATAAAATACACTTTATAAAAATACAAGCACAAGTTCTGATATAAGTAGCATGTCACTTAGGCCATATGATTGAAGAAAATCTGTGGTGTTAGGGAGCTTAATGGTGGAAAAGATGCTGTATGGAGTTTCTGCCAAGTTTAGCCAAAAGGTCTCTACTATTGCAGAACTCTTGTCTTTACTAATGACAATGTCAAGTACCCCAGCACAATTTCCTATTCTCAGCTCTGGCCTAAAGAGAAATACCGCTGCTGAATTTCTCAGTGACAACAATGTTCCTTTCACTAGTCCATTCTTTATTACTTTAGTGAAAGGAGGGTTCTCTGGGTTCTAAAAAACCTGAGTTGGGTTTTCTAGTCTTAATACGCAGGATGGGGCAAAAATAGGTTTATAACTGAGAGTACATGAAACAAAGATTTTAGTTTTTAATTATAATTTATTATTATTTTCCATATGAATAAATGCAAACCTACTTTGGCCCCACTTCATCTGTTTTAGTATACCTATATGTCCAAATATGTCCCTCATTTTTTTTTTGTCAAGGCTTTGGCAGAATCCACTAACTCTAGGCCATCATTGTGCCCAGATATCCTTGCAGGGATGTTAAATCTGAAGAAAAGGGAAGGGCTCTGACACTAAATTTCAGCTTATTCAAGCTCATTTTTCACCATGAGGTCCACCACATTAAAAATTATTTCCAGTGCATGTTACTCCAGTACCTTCTACTACTTATTAACCAGTTATTTCAGAGTATTTAATGATTAGTCTCACCTTCTGGATCATATACAATACTTCTTTGGTTATTCTATGTTGAAACTTGGCCCTAGTTATGTATCTAGAGGTGATTAGGGGCAATTATTTTAGACCTTGAGTAGGGAAAGTAATACCTTACAACACATCATGTAAAGCATGTGCTGAGTCATGGGCAAAAGGAGGCTACTTCACCACTTTCATAAGGTCAGAAGTTCCAACTATATCTGGGAATGAGTTCTCAAGTATGTCAGTGAAAGCATCTTTATCCCAGATCTCAGAGTCTTACTCTATCCATATCAACGCCTTTATTTTAGCCTTGGAATCTTGCCAGCAATCTATATTCAGGCTTAGAAAATGTAGCATCTCTATTCTTACAATTAGGACTTGAGTGTGAATTTGAAGACAGACATGCTTTTTACTGGAGACTACAAAAAAATACCCATTTACTATTGCAATTATAATAACTAGTAATAAATTTAAACAAGGAAGCAGAATACCTGTACTTAGAAAACTATGGAACACTGAAGAAGAAAACTGAAGAAGATACCATTAAGTGGAAGCACATATCATATTCATGGATTGGAAGAATGAACATCATTAAAATGCCCATACTCCCCAAAGCAATCTACACATTCAACACAATTCCTATTAAAATACCCATAGAATATTTCACAGACTTAGAACAAATATTCAAAAAACTTATATGGAACAGAAAAAGACCCCGAGTAGCCTACAAATCTCGTGAAATAAAAACAAAGATGGAGGTTTCACAATACCTGATATCAAACTATATTCTAAGGCCACTGTAATCAAAACAGCCTGATGCTGGCATAGGAACACACATAATGGATGGAACAGAACAGAGAGCTAGAAATAAACCCATGCCTTTATGATCAATTGATATTTGACAGAAGTGGCAAGAGTCTACAATGGAGAAGAGACAGTCTCTTCAATGGTGTTGGGAAAATGGACTGATACATACAAAAAAATGAAACTAGACCACTAACTTATACCATACAAAAATAAAGTAAAAATGGATAAAGGACTTAAATGTAAGTCACAAAACCATAAAAATTCTGGAAGAAATCATAGGCAGTAAAATCTCACATATCTCAAGTAACAATATTTTTGCCAATATTTCTCCTAGGGCAAAGGAGACAAAGGGGAAAATCAGCAAATGGGACTACATCAAATTGAAAAGTTTCTTCACAGCTAAAGAAACCACCAGCAAGGTGAAAACAAAACCCACTGTATGGGAGAATATGTTCACCAATGATAAATTTGAGAGTAGTTTAATCTCCAGAATATACAAAGAACTAATACAATTCAATACCAGCAAGATGAACAATTTGATTAGAATGTATTTACTCTGTGATAGAGGCTCTTTAGGTGTTACTTGATGTTTGAGTTAATGGCTGGCTGACCTGCACGCATTATTTTCTTCCATCAATATTTCAGTGGTACTCAATAACCAATGAAACCAATTAGTGCAACCACACTCCTTATAATTACCATTGCTCCATATCTCTCCATTGATAGAAATACTACAAAATTCACAGATCCCTTTCCACATGTGTTAAATCTCACTTCATCATTTGAGAGTTGTGGTGATGATGATGCTTTAGCCCACCCAGGGTTATCACCTCCCAGTTACCACCAGCTATGTCATCGTTGGTGCCATCTGGATATAAGATATTCAGTTCTCAAATCTTATTCTGAAAAACTGTTTCCAAAATTTACAGCTGTTATGGCTGTTGTAGTTTGGGTTTTGTTAAAAACAGAATCTTGGGCAAGTAAGATTACATGTAAGTACTTTTAACGAGGGATTAGACTTTAAAAATATTTTGGGAAAGAAGAAGGAAGGCATCAAAGGAAAGACAGATAATAGAAGGCATCTTACCATCCAGGTGTCATCACAAGCAACATAAACTTAATACATGAAGACCTCAGAGCCAGTGAAAAATACCAGCTTGAGAGAGATCTCAGTGAAGGAGCAAGAAAGTTAAGCTAATTCTTATTAGGCATGGATCAAAAATCTTCTATTTGGGGCTTATATTTTTTATGCACATTATCATGCAAACAGGCACAGAAGGCTATGGGAGTCAAACACAAAAATCAAAACCAAAAAACAAACAAACAAACAAACAAAAACTTTTGGGAAGAGACATAGAGATGCTGGTAATGCAAGTGTGGCCAGAATGCACTGAAATGCTAAGGCACAACAAGGAAAGGGAAGGCATCATAAGTCTGTTATAATTATATTCTGTCTGAATCTTTTAAGATATTACCCTATTTCTTCTTCACTTTATTTATATTCACATTCTATCTTCTGTAATACCTCTTGAGCTTTTACAGAATTTATCCTCTCTTATGATATTGCAATTTAATTTTTGTTTTGGAAATAATTTTCCCTTCAGTCACTTTCCTAAATTCTTTCCATTTGTGTTTTGTATCCTCTGTTTCTAGACACCACCTCTTGTTTGTCAGTCTGAGTTTCTGTACATGCTTTGAATTCTTTCATCACAACTGTAACTGTTCTATTGGTTTTTCAAATTCATGTCAGATTATTGTGACACAATATTCCTATATTCCAGGGTGGATTTTCTGTATTAGTTTATTTTGGGAGGATTTGAACTTTATTTTTAAAATCTTTTTTGTTCAATTTAATATATTTGTACAGTTTTATTGTAGATTTTTAATACTGGAGCAACTTGAATATTTTTGACTACTGATTAGCAGAAAGGTCTCATAATATTTTCTACCATATGGTTAATTAACTATGCAAGTTAATTAAAACTTACATGGTTTTAATTAATATGTAAGTTGAGGATTTGTTTGTTTTCTATTCAACTTGTTTCAGTATGGCTACAGGTAGAGCTGTAGTTGGATTCAGATCCAGAACTCATAATTAATTTAAGAAATATTTTAATAAATGTACTTATGAATTTATTTTTTATTTTCAGAACTTTAATAATTTGACATTTTCTTCAGATACTCTGTTTTCCCTTAACTTTAATAATATTTCCATTCAAAATAATTGTAAATCCACATTCAGTTTTAAGAAATAATACAGAGAGATCCCCTGACTTTACCCAGTTCCCCAAAATGGTAACATCTTCGATAGCCACAGTACAATACTATAACCAGTATGTAGCACAAAAAGGCATTAATAAAATCCATCAACCTTATTCAGACTTAATCAGCTTTACATGCTATATTAGCTCTATGTGATTTCAAAACATGTAGATTGCCCTCATTGGCATAGCTCAGTGGATTGAGCGTGGGCTGCGAACCAAAGTGTCACAGGTTCAATTCCCAGTCAGGCCACATACCTGGGTTGCAGGCTACGGCCCCCAGGAACCGCACATTGATGTTTCTCTCTCTCTCTCTCTCTCTTTCTCCCTCCCTTCCCTCTCTAAAAATAAAATTAAAAAAATTAAAAAATCTTAAAAAAAGAATAAAAGTTTGCTGTGTTCTCAAAAAAAAACCCACACATGTAGATTTGTGTCATAGCCTCCACACACTTATGATATAAAAGAGTTTTATCACTTGTGCTATTCATTTTTGCCATAGACTCCCTCCTTCATCCCTTTTCCCTAACTCCTGGAAACAACTAATCTGTTCTCTATCACCATGACTGTTACATGAATGGAGTCATATAGCATGTAAGCTTTGAGACTGGAATTATCACTAAACTTAATAAAATTGAGATCCATCAAAACTAGGTGGATATCGATAGCTGTCCCTTTTTTTCTCTGAATGATATTTCACAATATGTATGGTTTAACACTGTTTGTTAAATAATTTCATTCTTTATATATTGGAATATCACAGCATACTTATTTTGGGTCAATTTCAAATTATAATATAATTTGTAACTATTGCAGTGAAAATTGTCCTCTTTATTACATCTTCTAAACTCTTCCTGAAAGGGGATTACAAAGTTTTCAAATTCTGACTATGAGATTTCTTTTAATCTAAAAAAAATTCTTAGTAGGTATCATGACCACCTTATAACAACAAAATGATCCTAGTTTTTTTCCCATCTCTTGCATCATTGATGTCATTTATTTTACATACACACACACATCTATATATGCATATAAATACATATGTAAGCATACTTATATATTAGCATACATGCTATAAGGCTTAATTTCACTTATATATAAGCATACATATATATCAAACAACAATATGCATAAATATATACAAGTGAATATATTGTTGCTATTATTATGAACAAATTTATGTTAGATTAAGAATAAAAAATAAAAGCTTTTATTTTACTTTCATGTATTCTTTTGTAAATACTTTTCCATTTTTGTATAGATCTGAGTTTCTGACCTATATTATTTGTCTCTCACTAAAGAATTTCTTTTAAGATATGTCTACTGGCAACAAATTCCATCCATTTTTGTTTATTTGAGAAAGTCTATATTTCTCCTTTACTTTTGAAGCATATTTTATGGGGTGTAAAATTCGAGATTGGTGGGGTTTTCTTTTTCTCTCTCTCCTTCTGCTTAAAATATTTTACCCCACTCTGTTTTGACCAACACAATTTTTGAGAAGCTAAATATAATTCTTATAATTTTCCTCTATAGTTAAAGCTCTTAGTCTTAATTTTCCCTGTGGCTCCTTTTAGAAATTTTTCTTTATCTTTGATTTCCTGTAGTTCAATAATATTTTGAGGTATAGATTTTGTTGTTGTTATTTTGGTTTGTATTGGTTTTTGGATATTTATCCTATTTGTTGTTCTTTGCATTTCCTGTACCTGTGGTTTGGTTTCTGACATTAATTTGGGTATATTCTCAATAATTATTGTTTCAAATATGTCTTCCATTCCTTTCTTTTTTCTTCAGGAATTTTCATTATTCATGTGTTACTCTTTTTATAGTTGGGCCACAGTCCATGAGCATTCTCTTCTGTTTTTTACCAATCTTCTTGTCTTTGCTTTTCTGTTTTGGAGATTTCTATTGATATATCCTCTGGCTCTGAGATAATTTCCTTAGCCCTGCCCAGTCTATGAATATGCTCATCAAAGGCATTCTTTATTTCCGTTACAATGTTTTTGATTTGTAGCATATCTTTTTGGATCTCTCCTAGAATTTTCATCTTTCTGCCTATCATGCCCATCTGTTTGTTCATGCTGGTTACCCTACCCATTAGAAACCTTGGCATATTAATCACAGGTTTTTTTTTAATTCCCAGTCAGATGATTTCAACATCACTGCCATATCTGATCTTCTGCTTACCCTGTCTTTTCAAGTTATGTTTGTTGTCTTTCCATATTCCCTGTAATTTTTCTTGATAGCCAGTTATGATGTACTAGGTAAAAATATCTGTTGTAAATAAGCCTTTACTAATGTGGTGGTAAATTGGTTATGGTAAAGATAGTGTTCTATACTCTCATGGTTAAGTCTCAGTCATTTAGGGATCCTGTGCATCTGGAAGATGAATTTCACAAGTACTTCTTAGTTCTCCCTCCTCCCCTTTTAATGGAACAGAATAGTTAGTGTGGGCTAGAGTTGTGAACTTCCCTTCCACCAGGTCATACAGGCTTTATAAAAATTATAGGTGAACTAATATTTAACCAGAGCAGTTTAGGTTCTGGTTAAATAATTTCTCCTAAAGGCAAGGCCTTGTTAAGAAGAACAAAGTACTACTGATTATTTCAAATCTTCTTCCAAGAAGCATGAAGAGGTTCTCCCCTAATATTTATTTTGAAAAACTAGTCCAGTTCATGGAGGTAAACTCACGAAAATGTGAAGATTGTGGAGATCCTCTATGATTAGATCCTTATGAAGTTTTCAACTCTCAGACTTGTCCACGCTGAGCCTCCAGTAATTCATTCAGCAATTACAGTTTGGGTTTGCCTCCTTGGGCACTAATTTCTCTTTATGAGTCTGTGTTCTGATAAGTCTTGACTCCTTGTCTTCCTCAGTTTGTCTTTCCCTCCCTTACAGATCCAAGAAGAGTTATTGATTTTTTTCAGTTTGTTCAGTTTTTTATTTGTTGTTAGGATGAAGTGGTGATTTTCAAGTTCTTTACATGGGAACCAGAAAACAGACCCAGATATTTTTTTTTTGAACTGGTGGCTGTATTGTGTATCCATGTGCTTTGAGCTTTGGAGCATCCTTACATGGTAATTTTGCTTGTTTTATGTTTGTCATAGTCAATCTGTCATACTTAGTCTTCTCAATATCAATTGTTTTCAGTTATATTAAGTTCTTACTTTTGAGGTTACACAGAAAATATTTGAAAATTAAAAAAAATAAATCCAAAAATCAGCATGTATTCCCCTAAACATATTTTTTCTTAAAGTAACATTTTATATGTCAACAGTGATATACATGAAGCAGGCAGTTAGTGTTTTAAATAAAATGTTAAAAAAAAAACAAGATGGAGGTAGGGGCATATGAAAAGAGATAATGTTAGCTCTGACCAGATCAGGGTAAGAGATGTGCATTACTGACAGTGTGTCCTCTTTATTTTTCCCCAATACTCAGCTTTCTTCCTAAACACACCCCTATGTAATGCAAAGTAGTTGCTAATTCTTCTCAAAATGCAGGATGAAAACAACACTGCTTCACTAAGCTGAACAGTTTGTCATTGACCATATGTGAGCATTTTGCTATTTGATTATGCAGCCAGAGGTCACAGTTCAAGCAAAGGAGGGAAGGATTGTGTTTTTGGAAATTGAGGCTGAGACTGTTTTATAAGGAGAGCTGATCATAAAAAGTAAGGGTTTAATTCTATAGGCAACGGGCATCATTGATTGTTTTTTGAGCCAGGGATTAAAGTGATCTAATTATACTTCTAGAGAAAAGCTCAAGGAGAACTGTAGAATTGATTAGAGAAAAATGACTGAAAGTTACAGAGCCTGTTAACAGTTGTTTTGTATTTTCTTAAGTGTATAAATGCATAGTTCTAATAATGAAAGCAGTTAAATATAAACACAAAATATAAGTTTAACTCATATCAAACATGCTTCAATTAGATGACGTGTGGATATGATATATTCAAGAACACATGAGCATTTGGTTTAATGACATTTTCTATGATTAATCTTTCCTATGTTTCTTATGATCTCTATCCCTTGGCCCTCGTCTGATTATTACATCTGTGAACAATCTTGCACTGATAATTATTTCATTGAAATATTTTAAACTAGATATCTATAAATCTGTTATGGTAATTATAGTACCCTTAGAATATTTTCTTTTTAAAAGGAAATCCCATTTTCTTTAACTTATGAGAATGTTACAGTGTAGATAGAAAATATTTTCTCTTTTTATCTTAAATTCTCCACAATCATTCCTGAAAATAACCATATAATGGAATGGTTGATAACTTGAATGAGTTTAGGAACAATTTTTGACTCTGTAAATAAAAAAATTTAAGTGATCACAGTGTTCACAGGTATGAAAAATCTTTCTTCTCTTGTAAGATTTTGTGAATGCTCACAAAGTGATATAGAGAATCTATAGTTAGGTGTCTCTACATGAAGAAAAAAATATTTTAACTTGACTGAGTTCAGAAATTCAGGTACCAAATAGTTAAATATAGTAGATAAATTGTTGGTACACAGAATTTTAAATCTCAGTCAACAAATTCATATTTTAATCAGAAATATTTCCATAACAGTGTGCTATCACCTTGTCAGAAAATGTCCTCAGCATTGCATGGCATGGTATTTTTCTTACTTCTCAGTCCTCTTTCCTTTCCACATAATATTCATCTTATCCTCCTCGGTTAGATTTGCTCTTATTGAAAGTAGGAAACACTCACTTCCATAATCCCACTAATTCTTTCACTTCATATTGTATTTGCAGATACTTTGAAGCTCCTGATTAGAATGGAAGGAGGTATTTGGATTTTCCAAGTTAATGACAATAATTAAATTTGCTTTCCGTCAACATTCCTTGCTATTACAGCACTCAATTTTTTTGCATTTTATTTTATCTGTTAAACAGTGTGTTTTAAATCATGGAATACTTGTCTTCAAATTTACAATTTTATTCAGTATTAGCATAAATTATTGAGGGAAAGTCTAATTTAATAAACCTATTGCCAAAAAAGACCAGATTAGAAAGATTATTTAATAAACATTTGAGAGTTTATGATGGGCATCTGAGACACTGGGATCCCAAATAAAGACATAATGAGACCTCTGAAAAAATTTTCTGAATTGGGGACACCATCTTTCTTTCATGATAGTTCTCTAATGTGCTGTGTGAGTTGCCAAATGCTTCAAACTACATCAAATATACTGTTACTTGTTGATGAGTAAAGAGGGTAAATAAAATGAGTGGATGCAAAAAATATATAATGAATAAATTTACAGATGGTTTAAGAAATGAATCAATGGTAGCACAGTACATGGATGAAAAAGTAGAATATAAAGATTAGAGCACAGTGTCAAATAAGGTAAATTATAAGGAAAGACTAAGTTTAGATAATGTCATTTTACTTCTGATTCTTGGGCCTAGTTAAGAATTGTAGATCTGTTATGTTTCCTGTTGGGAAGGGGTATAATATAAACATATAGTACATGTATTATATTCTACTGATGTAGTTCTATGTCAAAGCATTAAATATAGGAATGCATTCTTGCATGGGAGGAGGTAGTAGGTGGGGACTGCAGATGTTAATGTGGGAAATAGGTCTCAACATTTTTATGGTTATTTGAAATACTTTGGTCCTGGGAATACTAGATCCTGGCATACTGTAATTACTTGCTCATTTTTCATCCAACCAGTGGAAGAAGGACTAAGATCCAAATTTTCTATATAGCCCTCTAGTGATAATTGCTTGAAACTTGTAGTCAAACTCCATAACACATGGTAGAATCGGGGTGATTTAATAATTCATTCAGAATTTATCCTGTTTCAGTACTATAACATTGCTCATCTCGGTCTTTATCTTGTTGGTTACAGCAGCTTGAGCTTCCAAAACCCTTGACAGCCCCTGTTAATAGTGGTAGTTTTCTCTATATTTGTCAATCATTGACTTCCTATTTTGAACTCCTATGTTAATTCAGTACATCTCTTGTGTTTTATAACATATAGTGAGTATTCTTATACATCACATGTTGATTATTCGGTCAACATAATATTAAAAACATAATATACATTAATTATGCTAAAAGTAGTGTTGATATTTTTATGAAGAATTAATGGGTTAATTATTTAGATAAATATTACTGCAATTTACATTAATTTGGTCATAGAAATGAGTTATTTTCTAGGAGTATTCAATTAAAGTTCTTTTTTAGTATAGCCTTTTAATACATATTAAAATATCACTTATTTATCAGTTAGTAGATACTGATAGTGACATAAATGCTTCAAGCTTATGTCACTTATGTCTAGGTACTATATTTTATTTCTTAAATTTGACGCTGTGGATTTCTTATTTTTATCTTAGATGCTTTTTTTTGGTCACAGAAAACCATTCACTAGTGTAATGTACTTTCTAAACATTACAACTTGTGAGAGAGACAACCCCGTACAGAGTATGAGTATGATTACTATTGCAGTCATGAAGCTCTGTAGCAGGTAAATAACTGTATAAACTGACCCTAGTGGCTACCATGAAACAGTCTATTTATTGTATTCTTAACGCGACTCTAATTAATATCATATCCAAAGCCATAAAATATTACTATTTCAGGTTGCAGATTATTGGTAACATTTGTTGCACAGGATAGTAGTTTAATGTGCAGTCGATGTTATAATTCACTGTTAATCTTTCAATACTGAACCTTTAAAGTGCCAGTTCTTAATAAATTGCTACTCTAGTATCATTGGTTTGAACTCAACTCTAGATGAAAATGAGCTATTAAACTTGCAGCAAAACTGAAACATTAGAAAACTGTTGCCATTAAAAATGGATGTTACTATCTGTAATATTTCATAAGTAAGAAATTGGAGCATTGGATAACTAATCATAAAATTTGATAGCTTAACTTCTTTTTTTTTAAGATTTTACTTATTTATTTTTAGAGAGGGAAGGGAGGAAGATAGAGAGAGAGAGAGAAACATCAATGTATGGGTGCTGGGGGTCATGGCCTGCAACCCAGGCATGTACCCTGACTGGGAATCCAACCTGCGACACTTTGATTCACAACCCGCGTTCAATCCACTGAGCTACATCAGCCAGGGCAATAGCTTAACTTCTTATTGCAAAAGCTTTGCCATCCTATGAAATTAACAAAAAGCTATGTATAAATTTGAATACAATAGTTAAAGAAAACAATCTATGAAATCTGTTAGAAAGTTACATATTTTGGAGATATTATTCTTATTCAGCAGGCACAAAACTTGTCAATTTCAATCAGTGTATATATTGAATATTTTCGACCTTTAACCTTGTGTAAACAAAAGATTTGCAGGTGTGGAGTGGATCAATAACTAAATAAAAAGATCTATACAGTATTATTGTTTTTTTATCAGAACTCAGGGACCAGTGCGCCTTGTTCTTGAGACAATGCTAAGCATGCTCAGAAGATTCAAAACCAGAGAACTGCTATTAAGCTGTAGACTACAGTAAATATTTTATTAAAAAGTAAATAACAGGTTCTTTTGATAAAAGCATCCTTGACATTGTAAGCCCTTTTAGAAACAGTTGATCCTTTGAAACTATTTACTTTTATTACTTGCTCTTAGTTTTTGCTTCCTTTCTTATGCTTTTAAAATAGTATATTCTTAAGCTATTATGACACCAAAACTTTTGATTTCCTCTCAAATTTGATCAAATAGGCACAATGATCATCCTGCTACTATTGATCCCTGCTCTTAAAACTTGTAAAACATTAGATATTTATCAATAAAATATTTTTATAATGTGTATAGTCACCATCAAAGTATTTAGGTAAAACAATTCTTGTAAAGGACAATGAAGGAATTAAATAGAAATACTAGTGTGCATGCTTCTTTCCAACCCTCCTGTAACCCGAAAATTCTCTGCATTCATAAATCATGAGTACTGACACCAACAGAAGTGAGAAAGGACATATTCTCCGTTCAGAAGAAGGGCTATAAGATGGTAATGTAATGAATTCTAGTTTGAAATTGGAAATACCGTTTATATCCAAAGAAAAATCTCAATTTTGTAAACCCAGTTTTGTCAAGATTTTTAAATAAGTGTAGATATAATAAAACTTAAATTTGGAAAGTGGTGTAATTTAGACTTTTGGAAGAAGAGAGAGGAGAACTTAGAATGAGAAAGATAGTTTCTTGACATATTTTTGCTGTGAATATAGTTTGAGTGAATGTAGCAAAATATATCTCAATGATATTTAACTCACTTAACCTGCAATGGTTTGATGCTTTCTAAATACAACAAATATTTCTCCCTGGATATCATAAATTACACATTGTCATGTACTAAAAATGTTCTGAGCAATAATTTGGAGAATTACAAATTATTATCTAGGAATTGCCTGAAAATTGATGTAATGCTTGAATTTTATACTTTCTCCCACATACATACTATTGTGTTTCTTTACACCCTACTATATTTATACAAATATAAATATCTATAATTAACTTTACTGTAGATTTAGATGTCTTTATGTCTTACATATGAGGGTATGTTTCAGATTATTATGTAATTCAATTTAAATATTTTCCTTCCAGAGTTTCTTCTTTTTCAAGGGCCATTTCACACAGAAACATGTTTGTGCCTTAAATTGCTCCTCTATGCTTATCTGTGTTTTATAGTTTTTAATAAAATGGATGTCTATTATGATGACCATGCATAATAACACTGATAAACCATGAACTATGAATGTAAGACAATGAATATTTAAAAGGGCAAATTTAATCTCAGGTTTTAGAATGTTTCCTTGTAAATTTTAATGATGTCATATAGGATTAACTGTGATATTGAAAAGCCTTTAAAAAGTAAGTCTGATGTTCTTTTTATGAATTAATGTTTTAAACTCAAGCATCTTTATTTTTAAATTCTTTATCTATGAAAGATCTTAAAATATTTTTATTGAATTTTACTAGATCTCTAGGTTTTTGTAAATCATTCAAGGACATATATTTAATAGTTAAATAAAAGCTTTATTTTTTATTTCAAAATAAAATTCATATATATATATTTCCTGGATACCATCAAAGGTGTGCTACTCAGGGATTATAAAGAGGCATTTGGGGTAAAAAATGAAACCATTTGATTGCAGTCCATTTAATTCAGTGTTCAGTTCCTTGACATTCTACTAGTCATGTCAGTATAATTTCACATTCTCTTTCAATTGTAAGCAGATTACAAAACATCATGAGCCAAAATAAAGCATGTAAAGGGATCTTAAATCATGTTCCAGTGTGTCATTGCTAGCTGTGAGGTCTACATGTAAGCACCCTTGGATGCAGTTTCCATATCGTTAAATCATATATCAAGCTGTAGGGATGAATAAAATTTGAAGACTCTGAAGTCCCAGTATGTTTTTTCAAATAAAGGACTATTACATATTGAAGTTCTAAACAATCATCATGTGTTTAGGGTAGCATTCAAACACATATTAATCTTCAACATTATAAATTACTTAATATATTTCTACTTCATATATAATGTTTATACATTATGCTTTGTGTTATATAAAAGTATCAATATAGGGTGAAATTACATACTATTACTAGTGTAAATATAATTTATGTTATGTAGATGGCATTTTACTTATTAGTGAAGGATAATATTTAATATGTATACAAATATACAATTAAAAATCCTAATGTTAGATTTCCTCCTTTATATTTAATTGGTGTGTATTTGTGTTCAAGAATTGCAAGGAAGTTAAACTTATGCAATTCCATAAGACAAAGATTGTGATTTCATTAAAATACTTGTGGTTTCATTAAAATACTTAAAATATTTTTACTTAAAATTTTAAAAATGTATAAATTTGGAAAAATACCTTTAGTGCATACAAACAAAAATATAAGTTAAGGTCATTACTATATTGCATTTTGCTATTTTATGTGAATAATGATTTAAACACAGTAGAAAATTTAGAAGAGCATAAAATGGCAAAAGGAAGAAATATAAGTAAGCAATAAACAGAACTGCATTTATTATCTTTACCATTGGAAAATTTAAAATCAGAGATATCATATTTCCATCTTTCAAGCTGACAAACATTAAAAGATTGGTGTCTAGTAGTTTTATTGGGGATGTGAGAAAAAATATACAAGAGGAAGATTAGTCCATGTATGTCAAAAGTCTAAAAATGGACATCTTCAAATGTGGCAACCGCAATTTTAAGTATTTCTCATAAAGAAATAAATGTACAAGTGTACAGTGGTGAATCCAAAAACATTTGCAGCCCTTCACACCACTGTCATCCTTCAAAGTCCTCCATCTCCTTACCATCGTGGGTCCTGACACAGCTTGACAAAGGCTGCACACATTTCATTAGGCTTTCAAGTCATCATCAAATGTACTTACAAAGTTAATCTAAAATTTAATGACATGCATGTTTATTATGATGTTGTATATGTAAAAATGGCCAAGTATTCATTTAAATCACTGTGATTAGTATTATGCTTGGAGATTAAATCAAATGCCAGTTCTAGCCAAGAAATATTATTGAGATTTGCTAAGTGCAAATAACTATACTATAGTTATTAAATAATGGGAAATGACTTATCTAGTTTATGGGACTTAACTCATTCCATTCTTTACTATATTATTTTTCATACATATCAGACATTCCAGGAAAACTAAAGCTTACTCATGGTTACAATTGTTTGTAAATATGCCAAAATATAAATTTACATGATGAATTTCAAAATGTGCAATTATGAGTATAAATATTAATATTCTTATTATTCTATTGTGACCTCACTATATCTTTCTCCATCTCCTTCCACTTACCCAAATTGATTACAAAATATGTTACTATATTCCTTACTTAATTATCATTAAATATTTATGATTTTGGTAATGCTTTTTGAAGTTTCTACCATTATTCCTTCCAAATAATATACAATATAGAAATAGTTTTGCAAGTATATGTTTCCAGAATATGACACATTTTTCTGATGTGTAACACTTTAGTTTCAAAAAGTATATAAAAACAATGAATAAATTTAAAAATAGTTTAATTACACCATAAACAAAATTTATTAGGACTTATGTTTCATTCTGTATCAGTGAGGTCAACCAAAGCATCATCAATTTTACCAGTTCTTGTTAACCACATATACACACTAAAATAAATATTGCTTCCTGAAGCAAATATGTATTATCTTTCCTCCATTGTTTTCATTTTGAAGAACCTTCTTCAGTGTAGACATAATGTTTACTCTGTCATAGTTGAAGGAAATTGGCAGGATGTTATCAACTGAATAAATACCAATTAGTTAAAATATAAATTGAAAAAGATGAACAGTGAGATATTTTAAGGTTTTTAATGCAAATATTTAAATGATGTTTCCTCATTTTTTAGAAAGCTGATTGGTAACAGAAATAATTGACTAAAGAAATAAATGTAAATCAATAAAATACATAATTTTTGATGGTTATATTAGGACAAAAATGATATAAGAGCATGGATTGAACTTTGGATTTATAACCTAAAAAACATGAGAGATATGGGGTAAGATAAAAGGATTTTTCCTTAGTGAGTCATTGGTAATGCTAATATTTTATAATTTCAATAAGTTAAATTATAAAATAAGTTCAATAAGTGAACTAAAAACTCATCAGTATTAGATAACATACATCACATGCACTTATTGTTCTATATAAATTAAAGAGTTTTAAAATAAACAAGGAAAAGACTGAAAGTTGGAGACTGGAATTTATAAATGCATGGTGTTTAAATTTGCTGGGAAGTATAAATGACCCCAGAAAAGTTCCCTTTAGGAGATTTTCACTGAAGGAGAAATATTTTTGTTACCACTGAGGATTAACATCACTAGACTATTTCCAAGACTTTTTAAAGAAGATCTTGGTATTATGTAAGGGATAAGTGATCTCACTGTGCATTGATACAGAATCTGTAAGTCTGGTGCAAAATATTAACTAAGATTGAACAAAAAATACTTCACACACACACACACAAACATTATACCTATCTTTTTTAACTTTATTTTTATTGTTGATACTATTACAGATTTCTCCCCTTTTCCCCCCTTGCATACTTCGCCCAGTGCCCCCTTCCCTCTGGCCATCACCATACTGTTGTCTGTGTCTCTGGATTATTATGTATGTGTATATAAATAAACAAATTAATAAGATCTTTGCCTAATCCTTAATAGCAGTTGTCCTGCTATTTCCAGGGTTTTCCACTAATTGGATAGAAATACTAACCATTCTTTGTTCTCAATACAATTTTGCTCAAATGAAATTTAGTTCATTCCTAATTCCAGTATGATATACTGTGACTATAATTATCAATATAAGTTTATGGTTTGAAGCATTATTGTAAATAGCATTTTTAATGATTTTTTTAATATTACAGAGTTTTTATTTAACTCTAATGGAGCTAATAAAGGTGAAAAATTCTACATGGCATGCTCCCAAACTTGATCTCTAGTGAAAATTCCACTTTTTCATTGTATGGTAAGTGTTAATCTATTACCATTCTCAAAATTTGTTAAGGAAATAATAATGTACATAGTTTGGAAACACAACAGTCAGAATCTAATTATAGTTATGTCTTAGGAATAATTTATTCACTGCTATCATAACAATGAAACTTAGAGTTACTCAATAACTTATATAATGACTTGACAAAAGGAAAATATTTTATTGTTTATGATGTGTATTTTTAAACCAAATGTAAAACAGATTATCTTATGATCACGCACCATTTTTCCCCCTACATTTGGAAAAGTAGATGCAGTGTTGGTTTTCTCTTCTCCAATTTTGGCCAATACTATAAATTGTCACAAAGAGAAAATATAAAAGCTATTATAAATTGGTAATGTTTTTTTAAATATACTCTGTTCCTTTAAAACACATTTTCCTGAAAACAATTAAACTTGTATCAACTCACAAGGAAAATATTTAGTACTTATATCATATAGAGATTTATGAACATCATTTTTAAAAGTTAATGCTCATGATAACAAAAATATTTCTCATTCAATGAAAACCTCCTAAAGGGAATTTTTCTTGTCATTTATACTTCTTAGGAATTTTAAATAGCATGCATCTGTTAACTCCAGTCTCACACCTCCAAAATCTTTTACCTGCTTATTTTTTAAATAAATTTCAAATGATACACTTATTCAAGTCATTTAATTTTACAAAATATATATGATGAGTTAACTAAAGTATTATTTTGCCAACCAGAAATATTTTGCATATATATAAAAATAGCATGTCACTTAGAATGAAAACAACTTAGTACTAAATCATCCTGGCAATTAATATAAACTTTGGTATATGAGTTTACATTTTTGATCATTTTATTCCAAATTTTGAAAGTGTTGTCCTACATCTTCTATTCTACTTCATCCTGGTTATAAAACAGTGCTATTTTATTTTAACTAACATTTAGAATACACATATCAATCCAAAGGTAACTGCAAGAAAAGAATTCCAAATGGGATTGAGGAATTAAATATATTTATTAAATTCAGTATTCCAGTAGCAACATTTTAAACAAAACAGTGGATATTTTATCTATATTTTTTTGAAAATTAAAATATTTAAATATTTATTCATTTTTCTCTATGTATATTTTATCTGAATAAAATACACACAGAGACACATACAAACATATACATGCAAACACACTTACAAACTTAAACAGGACTTTCTAAGCTCCCCCATATAGAAATGATGGTGGCCTTTGTTTCCCAAACCATGTATTGAGGTCCTAGGCAGTGGTAAAGCAAATGCACAGGGGCACAGTGGGGATTTTAGTTTTCCAGGAAAACACAGTAACACCTGTTAAATATCACACAAATGAGTACTATAAAATTGTTTGGATGTAATTACTTAAAAATCTGAGCTGTCTGAATAAAATCATCTGGGGATAAAAAAGAATTTAAACAACAAATATTTGTGGAAGTATAGAATAAATGGAACATTTCTAGTGTGGAGGAAAAATAGTTGGCAGGCTGTTTTAACTTTATTTTTATTATTGCCACTATTTCAGGGGTCCCCCTTCCCCCTCCTTTGCCCACTTCAAGCCAGCCCCTGCCCCTTCCTTCACTCTACTTATCAGCACACTGCTGTCTGTCCATGGGTTTAATTAAAAGTTAAAACTGCTTATTGTATGCCCCAGTGATAACTGAGCCTCTCTCTGCAAGTATATATTTATGATTTAACTACTGACATATGCAACAAATATAAATCTAAAAATCATTGTACTAAGCAAATGAAATTAGGCACAAAATCCTTCATATTGCCTGATTCTATTTAGGTATTATGGAGTAGGCAATGCTAACCTATAGATAGAGAAATCAGACTATGATTGTTTGGAAGTGCATGACTGGAAAATGGGATGAAGGACCTTAGAAACTTTCCAAGGTCATGGAAATTTTCTCTGATTCAATAGAGATTCAATGTGTGTTAAAATGAATGCATATATTTATCAAAATGAATTAAAATGTATACTTTAGATTTTTTCATATTATGAATGAATATAGTTAATTTAAAAATCTAAATAAAAACAAATTTGGGAAGTTTACAGGCAAACAAAAACCTGAGGAAATTTGTCAACATCATTCTTAATTGCGATACTAAAGGTGGTTTTTCAAGCAGAAGAAAAGCACTCATATGACAGCCTGGAAAACAGAAAAGGAATGGAGAACACTGGGGAAGGTAAATGCTGGATTAATACAAGAAAAATGAATAATGGCTATTTGCAGAAATACCCATTTGTTCCCGGGTTTCATATATATGCACTCATGAAATTTATGGTATCAATAATATAAAAGACAAGAGAGCTAAATGTAATTAAATTTTTATCAGATTCTTTCATTCTGAGGATGTGGCAAAAGTGGTACAGTACAATAGACATAAGCAGTAAATATAGAATTTTAGAATCTTCAGGATAGCTATAAAATAATTTTAAAAATTTAAGAATGATAATCCAATAGGGAAATAAGTGGAATAAGAAGCAATACTTAATAAATTGAAATGAAGAAATTACTGGGGAATAAAAATTAAACATCCATAACTATATCCAGTGCAAATGGAAAATATTTTCCATTTAAAAACTAAAACTTTTAAGTTGTATATGAGAAGCACAAACATAAGGATTCAAAAAAGTTAAAAGCAATACATTTAACTATACATATAAAAAATCTATATATATATCATGCTAGCAACCCCACTCTTTAGCAAATATTCTATGAAGATTAGTGCACATATCAACCAAAAAATCATCCTGATAATAGCTCAAAACAACATTAAAGATAGAACAAATAAATTGTTATAGTCATGAAATACAATAGTGCATAGCAATGAAAAAAAATGAACTGTGACTAGCTCCAATAATGCTAATGAATAATAACAGACAATGTTGAGAGAGAGTTGTTACACATGATTCAGTATTCAAGAAAAATAAAATGAATCAATGCTGATAGAATTTAGAATACTACTTACCTTTGGAAAATACTAATTAGTGTGAGCATTAGGGCACATTCTGGGACCTTGTTTTGTGACAAAATAATTGTATGCATATGAAAAATTTACTTGAACTGGATACTTAAAACTTACAGAGTTGCTTCTGTATCCTGTAATTCAATAAATAATTAAACCACCAATTTATGCTGCTGTTTCCCCCCGATCTTGAAGATACTAAGATAATATCAAATGTTAGTTAGAAACCATAATTAAGTATAATTTTCATAAATACATTACAATCATTGTTACCACTACTTTGAGAAATTAAATATAAATATATCTTAGGACCCAGATGTTCTTATGGTTTATAACCACAACAATAAATATTTATAAAATGCATCTATAAGTATGCCAGTGCAGTGCTGTTTATAATAGTGAAACACTACAAGGAGAAATGTCTATCAAAAGTAGAAGGGAGATGGGGAAAGGGTTATCAAGGAACATGTATAAAGCACACATAGAAAAAACCAAAGGGGGGTAAGATTGAGAGTGGGAGGTGGAGATGACTGAAGTGGGGGAGAGTAGTGGGGGCAAAATGGAGATAACTTTACTTGAACAACAATTTTTCAAAAAGTTAAAAAATAGAGTAGATGGGATAATAAATTATGGCATGTTAAACAATAGAATACTATGCAGCAATGGTTGTATGCAACCTATAATATTATGGTTAAAACTCACAAAGGCAATGTTAAGTGAAAGAAGCCTGACTTAGAAAAAGACATACCACATGAATGCACTTATCTAAGGTAAAAATGGGAAAAATAACACAGTGCTATTGTGGTACAAAGTATGACAGGGATTACCCGTGAGGAAGGGGGAGTGGGTGTGACACTGAAGGGGCTTAAAGAGACTAGTAACCTTGCATTTTTTGAACTGGTTAGGGATTGATATTAGCAATTTATTTAACTGTATATTTAGTTTTTCATATTCTTCTGTGTGTTTGTTGTAAATTTGAAATTTTTAGAAAGAAGTCAAGTTTAGAATTTTTCTTTTATTGCCAAAACATGACAATATACAGAGATTAAAAGGGACTTACTAAATTTTAAAACACACACCCCTACATACCCACCTTTTTTATTTTAGAGTGCTGTTAGATTTACAGGAAATCTGCCAAGTTAGTACAGAAGGTTCTTTATTATCCTTTCCTCAGCTTCCTATAGTGTTAATGTGCTAAAATACCATGTGCATTTGTCAAAATAATAAATTATTATTAAATTATAATATTCTAAGTAAACTAAACTACACACTGTATTCAGATAACATCAGTTGCAACTGATGCCCTGCTTCTCTTTGAAGAATTAAACAGGTTATTGTATCACATTTAGGTTTTGTCTCCTTAGTCTCCTTTGATGTGGCACAGTCCTTGTTTGCTTTTGTTGACCTTAACATGTTTGAAGAATACTACTCCGGTATTCTGTCTAATGTCCCTCAGTTTTGATTACACAGAAGTTTTTCAATGGTTAGAATGAGACTGTATTTTTTGAAAGGAAGAATACCATAAGGGTAAGTGCCCTTTCTTCACATAAAAAAGAAATATATATGGTATCAACATGATTTATTACTGGTTAGTGTCAGCCTTGATCACTTGGTTACAGTAGCATATGCTTGCTTTCTCCACTATAATGGTATAATTTCCTTTTCTGTTCTCCATACTTTGGAAGTGAGTAATTGAGTGCAACCTATTCTCAATGTCAGTGAATGAAGCTACAGCTCCCAAAGGGAGTAGCATTTACATACATTATTTATTTTTTTTCTGAAATGAAGACTTTGACTTTCTCCTCCATTTATTTATATATTCAATTATTTATATCATATAGATGTTGGGGTGCTTAATCATTTGGATTATAATCTAATAATTTCATTATTAATAAAACTTTTAAACTTTAGAATGGTTTCAGAGAAATTGCAAAATAGTACACAGAACTTCCATAAGTTGCACACAGAATTTCCATATGCTCATACCAAGTTTCCTTTATTAATAACTTCTTTTACATATTTGTTATTATTATTAAATCAATATTGACACATTACTGTTAACTAAAGTCCATACCTTATTCAGGTTTTTGTACTTTTTGCATAATGCCATTTCTGTCCCAGTATTCCATTCTGTATACCAAGTTACATTTTTTTTTTTAGTTATATCTCTTTAGGCACCTGTTGGTTGTGACCATTTCTCAGAATTCCCTTGTTTTTGATGACCTTGACAGTTGTAAGGAGAATGGTTGGGTATTGTGTAAACTACATTTCATTTAAGATTTGTCTGCTATTTATCTCACAAATGGACAGAGATTATGATGTTTTCTTTTCCTTTGAGGAAGACCACAGAGATAGAGTGCCATTTTATTGCATTATATCAAGGGTATATACTGTCATCATGTCTTATCAGGGTTGATGCTCACCTTGATCATCTGGCTGAGATGGGGTTTTTAGGTTTAGCCACCAAGTTACTTTTTTTTTTTTCTTTACTGCTCATTGATGCTGTATTCCTTGGACACATTCACTTAAAGGGTTGTGAGCTGTGCCCTGCCTGCTTGAAGAAAGAGTATATACATAAATTATTTGAAACTTTTCCACATAGGATCTTTGCATATTTTTATAGATTTTTGGGGGTGTATACACACACACACATGCATATATATCATACACATATAAGTATGTATAGGTATATGTAATAATACAATACCATTTTTTTACTCATAGTATTCTAGCTTTAGCCATTGGAAGTGCTTTCAGATGGTTCTTATGGCACTAAAGCATACCTTTATCATGTGTGGTTTTGCATGTGTGGGTGTGAAAATGAGAGAGAGAGAGAGAATGAGTGAATGAATGTACTTCCCTTCTAAACTGCAGGATTCTCCATGTTCATTGTCTGTATATCCTGCCCCAGACCTAGAATCAGCCCTTCATCTAAGCAGTCCTGGTTTATCTTATTAGAGGATAGTATTAGAACAAAGACCGGGGTGTTAAGTGTGCTTCTAGGCCCTCTCAGTTGTTGACAGAACAAGATAATATATGTGTGTATATTAATCCATATAATATAAAAAGTTTGTCCAGAAAAAAGGCCAGCCTTTGTTAACATAACAAAAAATGTTTGTGCAACATCAATGTAACCTGACAGCCAAGGAGGGTGGACTGGAATGTGCATGTGTGAACAATGATGACTTCACTGTACTAGTCAGTGGGGTCAGTAACGCTATTGAGTGAGCATGTGTACTGAGTGGTCATCACATTCAAAATGACTGAACAAACATTAAGTTTCTTGAACATTCCTCCATGGAAACTATTTCAATGATTCCGAAGGCTGCAGTTATGGGCAGCTGGTGGTTGGCAGCTCCATCATGACAATGCACTGACTCATGCATCATATCTTGCACAGAGTATTTTGGAAAAAGATCAAATCACCCAGGTGACTCAGCCCCCTCTCAAAGCCCAGATTTGGTGCCCTGAGATTTATGGCTTTTCTTGAAACTGAAATCACTTTTAAAGGGGAATAAATCTCAGAGCATAGATGAGATTCAGGAAAATATGGTGGGATAGTTGGTGAATGGGAGAACTGTGTGAGGTCTTAAGGTGCCTACTTTGGAGGGGACTGAGGAGTCATTGTCCTGTGTACAATGTTCCTTATATCTTGTATCTTCTTCAATAAGTGTCTCTATTTGTCATATTAAGTGGCTGGATATCTTCTGGACAGACCATATATGTACACAAACAAACATCTTTGTAACTCTATTAAGCTAAACATAACTTTATACTGATGTCACTAATTCACGACCATGTAGGTAAGTCTAGCCACTCCCCCTTGTTTATCTGTAACTTCCCAGACCAACAGTGAGAAATCTGGCTATGATCATCCACTGCTGATTTATGGAATTGTATGGTTTCAATATATGCAGAATCAGAATTATTACTTTATACTACAAAGATGACAAAGAGCTTCATCAACTATAGTTAATACATACTATGGGGCTTATATATAGTTTCATTTGCCTCTAGTCTTATAAACTCCACCCATTTCTTACGTTTTTTAGATCAGCACCATTTTCACACTTCCTTCAATGAAGTTGTTTCATAAATTTATAGTATGTTTTGTAACATTATTCATTTTATCATAGAATCCCATAACAACCTATTTTTTAAAATTTGTGTATGGTGCGATTCACTCCTTAGACAGTAAAATTATATGAGTTCTGGCAAACGCATCATGTCATGTATTTACCTTTGGAGCATCACACGGATGTGTCATCATTCTAAAAACTGACTATGCTTCACCCATTCAGCCCTCTCCCCTCCGTCACCCTTTATTATCACTGATATTTTTCATCATCTATACAGTTTTGTTTTTCCAAAATGTTATTTATTTGTAATCATTTACTGTATAAGCTTTTAAGACAGGTTTATTTCACTTATCAACATGCATTTGAAATCCACCCACATCTTTCAATGGCTTGATTATTTTTTTATTGCTAAAATCTATTCCATCTTAATGTGATACAGTTTAGTTATTCATTTACCTATTAAAAGATACTTTGATTGCTTCCAGTGATTTTGGAAAATTGTAAATAAAACTGAAATATTTGAAAAACTGAAATAAAACTGAAAACTAAAAAAAAAATAAAACTCATAAATATTGTAAGTTCAGTTCCAGATAACCATAATGAAGCTAATATTTCAATAAAATGAGTCGCATGAGTGTTTTGGATTCCCAATGCTTATAAAAGTTATGTTTACACTATAGTATAGATTTTAAATGTTCAATAGTATGTCTAAAAACAATGTATATATCTTAATTTAGTGTTTTTTTGCTAAAAAAAAATCACTAACCATCATCCAAACCTTCGGTGACCCATCATTGTTTTGCTGGTGAAGAATCAGGCCTCAGTGTCGATGGCTGCTGACTTACCAGAGTTGCTGTGACTGTGAAGGTTGCTGTGACTACAGGAATTTCTTAAATAAGGCAACAATGAAGCCCTGGCTGGTGTAGCTCAGTGGATTGAGTGCAGGCTGCGAACCCAAGTGTCGCAGGTTCGATTCCCAGTCAGGGTACATGCATGGGTTGCAGGCCATGACCCCCAGCAACTGCACATTGATGTTCTCTCTCCATCTTCCTCCTTTCCCTCTATATAAATAAATAAAAATCTTTAAAAAAATAAGGCAGCAATGCAATGTACAATGTCAATGGACTCTTCCTTTCACAAACTATTTCTCTGAAGCACACAATGCTGTTTGACAGCATTTTACCCAGAGTAGAGCTTACAGTATTGGAGTTAACTCTTTCAAACACTGCCAGTGTTTTATCAATTAGATTTATGTACTACTCGCAATCCTTTATTGTCGTTCAAACAAACTTCACATCATCTTCACCAGGAGCAGATTCCCTCTCAAGAAATTTCTTGCTGTTTCTACCACATCTGTTGTTACTTCCTGCACTCAAGTGTTGAACCCCTCAAAATCATCCATGAAGATTGGAATCAGCATCTTATAAACTCAAAATAATGTAGATATTTTGACATCTGACTATGAATCAGAAATGTTCCCAATGGTATCTAGAATGGTAGATCCTCTCCAGAATGTTTACAATGTAGTTTGCCTGGATCCATTAGGGAAATCACTATGGCAGCTCTGGCCTTACAAAATATATTTTTTAAAATAATAAGACATGAAATTTGAAATTACTCCTTTATTCATGTGCTGCAGAATGATTGTTGTGTTAGCAAGCAAGAAGACAACATTAATTTGACAGGTGCACCTTCAATGATTGGTAATATTTTGAAAGGAATCTTTTTTTGTTCTAAACAGATATCAACAATGGGCTTAACATATTTAATAAACCATGCTATAAACAGGTGTGCTGTCATCCAAGATTTGTTGTTTCATTTACAGAGTACAGGCAGAGTAGGTTTAGAATTATTCTTAAGGTCCCTGGGGTTTTTAAAGTAGTAAATGAGCATTGGCTTCAACTTAGAGTCCCCAGTTGCATTAGTCACTAATAAGAGATTTAGCCTCTCCTTTGAAATTTTGAAGCCAGGCATTGACTTCTGCTCTCTAGCTAGGAAAGTCCTAGATGGCATCTTCTTTCAATATAAAGCTGTTTTTTCTACACTGAAATTCTGTTGTTTATTAATTATTTTCATCAATTATCTCAGCTAGATCTGCTGGATAATTTGTTGCATCTTCTGCATCAGAACTTACTGATTCACCTTGCATTTTATGTTATATAGATGGTTTCTCTCCTTAAACATCAGAAATCTACCTCTGCTAGCTTTTTAAACTTTTATTCTCCAGCTTTCTCACCTGCCTCAGCCATCCTAGAATTGAAGCAAGTTAGGGCCTTGCTCTGGATCAGGCTTTGGCTTAAGGGATTTTTATGGTTGTTTAGATGTTCTATTTAAGTCACTAAAATTTTTTCCATATCAGTAGTATGGCTGTTTTGCTTTCTTATATTTTCTTGTATATTTCTATAAATATTTCTAATATTTCTAATTTCTAATTTCTAGGGTAGTATTTCTAATTTTCTTCAAGACTTTCCCTTTGCACTTACAAACTGTCTAACCAGGCACTAGACTCCTAGCTTTTAGTCTATCTCAACTTTTGGCATGCCTCCCTCACTAAGATTAATCATTTTAAGATTTTGATTTAAATTGAGAGCAATGCTAGTCTCTCTAGTATTAGTATAATATACATTTTTCACTTTACTTTCAACTTATCTGATTCTCATAATTATAGAAGGTTTCTTATAGACAACATATAGTTGAGTCCTGTTTATAAAACTTCAACACAAAAGGGTGCCGGACAAGGAAATTATCAGGAATAAAAAGGTACATTACATAATGAATTCAAAAATAGATAAACTGAAAGGCAAAATGGAGAAATCTACTTTTAGGCTTCCTTATTTTTGTTTCTCCTTTTCATATGTCTTCCTCCTCAAAGAGAGACAGCATCTTGTAACTTATTCAGCTGTAATCTACTGATATTACACTGAAGCCTTTTGATGTGTTCTTCAGTTCTTAGCTAGATGAAACATTCTATAATCTTACTTTTAAATTTCAAGTTATTTAGCGGGCCTCTCTCTGGGCTGTGTCCATCACAAGTGCTATTCAGGCCAGAGGTATTTATTTGTTCCCCTTAGGTGAGGTAGAATGCTAATGCATGCTGATGCAGAAGGGATGCCTTTCTCCAGTTGGTGCAAGGTTCTAGTAAAACTCCCCTGGAAAGTAGGGCTTTTGTATGGAGAACACCCTACTTATATATCACAATAATTACTTCCCTTCCTTCTGCCATATTCATGAGAGGATTTTACTTGGAAGTTCACTATGAGAACCTGGTGGGGTTTCTAGAATTAAACCCATTGAAAATGCAAACCCCACTCCTCAGAATTTGACATCCAAAGTTTCTCACTCTCAACATCATCCACACTCAGACTCCAAAAGTTCATAAACGTTATCACTTAGGTTTTACCATCAGCTCTTCACTCCTGTACCTTCTGTGCCAGGTAAGCTGATCTCAGCTGTCACTCTCTATACTCAGCTATCTCTCCAGATTTGAAGGTAATTGTCCTACAACCTTAGCTTTCTAATAGTTTCTGTCTTTTTCTCCTGTAAGAATGAGAATGACAGCTTCTAAGCTCTTATGTGTTGGGGCTCAAATGAAAAATAAACACTATTTATTTTGTTGCTTAAAATGTTCTAATTCTGGACATTGGGGAGTCTTTCAGATGACCTCCATTTTCTTTGGATCTGACATCATCATCATCATTGTTATTGTTATTATTAATCAACATTCCCTTACTTTCTGGCAACACAAGGTGCTCCAGTCTCATCTTCTGTTTTCTCTGTCTTGGAACAGAAAGAGCTGTTACTTTGGGAAATACTGGTTTTAATTCCAGTGGAATTATATCCAGAAGCCAAAACAGGTCTCTCTGTGAGGTTGTCACTACTGCAGTTCTAGAACTTTTCAATCCATGCATTATCTAGGTTTTATGAATATAATAAAAATACAAAAAGCAAGAATAATACTACTTAAAATTTTATGTTTTCTTAGTACCTCTGAAAACCTAAATCAGAATATCTAGGGGTATCACAAAGGATTATTTATTTTTCAAATACTCTTTAAGTTGCCCCTGTATTCTTTAAAGTTTGAAAACTTAAAGTAGTTAATGATCACCACACTAACAGGGAAAACACTATTAAATATTTAACAAGTTTATCTTTATTATAGGAGTGATATGTATGAATTAGGAATATAACCTAAGGAAATAGTCAGTATTTTTAGCGTAGTGATTTTGGGAAAATATTGTCAACAAATCTGAATCAGTATAGGAGGCAGGGTACTGGGCTTCTGTGTATCACCTCCATTACCCCTTACAAGATGGAGGAACTTTTTTCCCTCACTGCTAGGAGTGCTGGTGGCTAACACCAATTTACCTCTCTGTTAATTGCCCTGGTTGAAAGAGCTCCCTATACAAAAGTCACATCTCCCATTTTTAGGAGTAATCTATATCCAGTGATTGATCAATATAGGCCTATGTGGAACAAATAGTCTTCCCTCATTTAGGAGCAACTGTGAAGAGCCATGGCAGCCACAAAGCCACTTTTAGGGTAGCCTAGGCTGATGTTGCAAATGTTTTGTAATCCAAAGTCTTCATCTGTCCAGTTCTGCTTTTCTCACACCTGCCTGGTGGTATTTTTGAGCACTTGCCTATAAATCTTGTACCTAATTTTCAGAACTTCAGATTCCGTTTGCAATGAATGCAACAATGACAATGTTATGTTGTCATAATGTATTATGTGATAAAACTGTTAGGTAGTAGTTATGAATGAGTGGCCAAAGGGCAAATGGGGAAACAAAGCTGGGTCCTTGTCATTACAGTCTAACTTAATACAGAAGGCTAGAAGCAAGAGGGAGACACATCTTGCCAGCTGTCCCAGCATTACGAGCAAAAATGGGACAGGAGAAGGGTCATCCTAGGGATTGTGCTGGGAAAGGGAGCTTCTGTAACATTCTCACTAATACTGCCAGGTGCTGTGAACATCACAAACAAGGATAACACCAGATGAGGGGAGTCTTTGAGATCCTATGCTGGGAAAGGGGGTCTCTGTAAGAATTTCACTAAGACAAAGAGCCTTTACTAACTGAGAAAGAAAGTCTTTGTAGTGGTGCCTTATTCCCAAGGTTTAGAAAGAGGAGAAGGAGGGAGAACTTAGAAACCAACTAAAGAATGTAATCCCTGAACCCCAAAAGTCAGCATATTTAGATTAGCTATGTACCTACTTATAGACTCAGCTCAACTGTACAGAACAAACTAATAGACTTACTAACAATTTCCCTTCCTCTATATGTGGGGCATTTAGACTAGCTGGGTTCTTGCTTGCAGCTTTGTGCTCATATATGTTTCATAAATAAACTTGTTATCTCATTTCCACTATACTCATTTGTCTCTTACTTGAACTTGGCTCTTGCAAGTGAGACAAGAACTTAGATGGTGGGTTTCGGGGGTAGGCCTCCTGACTCTGATCTCTCTCTCAGTAACAAAACATTGAAAGAATAATAAAATAATTATAAGGTTTTATTATGCCATAGGATTTGGCTGCATATTATATCCATTTCATACTGCCAGTACCACCCTGAAGATTTATGAAATAGACATCCATCCTAATTATATCATCATTTAAATTTCATCTATTTTAAAATACGATTTAATTCAGGCTGTTGATTAAAGTACTTTCAAATGAATTAATGAAAGATAATGTCAATATTTAAAAGGTGCTTTCAAATAAGTAAATAAACATATCTAAAATTAATTTTCCCCACAAAAAAAATAAATCAATATCTGGAATTCTAAAAAAAACTACAAATAAAGTTTAATAACCTAGTGGTTGCCAGAGCTACTTTTATTTCATTTGCCATAAGGTAGAAAAATGATAAAGGTTATAATTATTTTGTTAATTAGTTTTTGCCTTACACAGTCTTATAATGGCAAATACAGATGATAAGAAAGCTAAAATAATTAAATCTTAATTAATGTATGTTATTCTATCAAATGGATACTTTATATTTATTTCCATAGTGTTTTCTTATGTTATTTTGAATATTCACTATTATAAAAGTACTACTATAATATTTATTTTTACACATAATGATTTCCTAGCACTTGATAAAATTTAGTTATATTGTCTCTGAAATGAAATTATAAGTGAAATGGTATACTACTACTTTTTCATCTTGAAATATCTTATAAACATTTTATCAAATATATATTTTAAATCATTTAAAGTGCTACCTAAAATAGATGACACCTATTTCATGATTTCCTTGTCAGCATTATATATTCAATACTGGCTAATTTTAATAATGAAAACTGAAGGTAATGGACAGTCAGCAAGTGAATTTAAATGTTAAAATTGTTTAATCTGAGTTTTTTTCTGAAATAGTTGCATTGATTAAACTACATGGAAAAGAGTAAAGATGGCAAAATAGGCCACTTGAAAAATGTTAGAAGGTGGGTAAACGGTGATGGTTTTTCCAGGAAAACATATAGGCAAATTCTATATACATTTTTAGATAAGGAATTGATGACTTTGGGTGATGAAATTAGAATGGAATTATGAGGAAACAACAGGCTTAAAACTTACTTTCAGAAAGTGAGGCAGAATCTGAGAGTAAGTTTGAGTGCACTGTACTCTTCCAATTTCATCTTATGCAGGCATGCATGCACTCCGAATCTGAAAGCAGTATGAGTGAGGTGTTTATGCTTCAGTACATGATTATCTGAGTGTGAGATTTGCATAACATTCATTTATGTGGGGTGTATGCATATGCCTGTGCATCTCTTCAGTGTGTGTGTGTGTGCATGTGCGTGTATGGGTGTGAGTGTTGAATGTGTATCAGTTTGGGTGAAAGAATACAAGCATATGAGTGAATGTATTGGGGAGTACATATACATTCATACTAGTATTTTTGGTAGTGTCTATGAGTGCACATATGTGTATGTTCAGGATTATTCATGTGTAAGTACATGTGTATGTGGTGGATGTACAAGTGTTGATAGGAATGTGTATGTGAGATGTACACATCTGTGTTTATTAGTTGACATGTCTGTTGAGGGGGTGTGTGTATATGTGTCTTCTGAGGGAATTTATACTTCCATTTTGGGCATATTAAGTATGAGATGGCATTGGAGATTGAGATCAGTATCAGGGAAAATTAGGATTTGATATTATCATAGGTGCAAAAATAGGGAAACTTATAGATAAATACAGTTACTTATAGAATCAACTGAGATAATAGAATGAGGTGAAGTTATAAAATAATTATTGTATTGTGCAACATGAAATCATTGGTGACCTCAATCAGGTCCGTTTGAATCGGGGTACAACTCAGATTCAAGGATGTCAGGGAATAATATGGAAATCAAGAAGAGGAGACAGTATATACAGACTTGTTTCAAGATGTGTGGTTGTGAAAGAGCAGATGTAAGCCTATAGCTGGGTGGTGTTAGAGGCAAATAAGAGGGGTTGTTTTTTTTTTTTCCTTTGTTTCAATTTCAGGATATAAAATACTACATGGTTTTGCTTTTATAGAGACGACCATTAGAGATGGAGAGAGAAGGAAATCCAAAGGATCAGATAAGGACAGGATTCAGTGCACAATTAGAGATTCAGCTTTGAGAAAAGTAGGAAAGCATCTTCTTTTGAAAAGAGAGGAATAAAAGGAAGATGTGCTTACTAAAAATAAAACTTTTAATACATGATGATGAAAATTGAAAGTCCACCAGTTGGATGGCTTCTATTTTATCAACAACTTAGTAAATGATATAGTCACTTTTACTTTTGTTCTCAAACAAAAGTTATGAAAAAAAAACAGACATGATAGATCTACAGTGAAGTTTTGGCTGTCAAAGTATATTGAGTTTATCATGACTATGGTTTTATTAGGCAAAAGTCAACCAAAGGAAACAAAGACTAAGGATTTGAGCCTATTTTAATTGTTATGAATTGAATAGAAGCTAGAAAATAAGAACATGATGGGAAAAAATATAAAACTATTTTGAGGTCACATGATTAGTTTGTATAACACAGTTGATACACTTTATATTTCTTTGTGAAGAAATATTGTGAAATATCCTTTATGAAGTCTGGTGATTCAGAGAGAGGTGACCCAGAGATAGGATGTTACATGTATTATTTTTGACCACAACAAATAACTCCCATTTGCAAATTATTGTTTCAGTTTCTAAAGAAACACTGTGTAAAGGAGAATAAAGAAAAAAAATCCATCACCCTCTGAAACTTATATCCTAGTGGTGTGACAAAAAATAAACAAACCCATTTATAATATTTTAGCACAGAATAAATGATATAAATGTAAAAACCCACAAACATAGCTAAAGAGGGAAATAAATATTCCTACAATTTGATTATTTAGGATAAGCTATCTAAAAAGATGAGTTAAAAAGCAATTTTAGGAAATGAAACTTCAAGGTCTCAGAATCCTCGTGAAGTGCATTCAGGTGGAGGGCACAGCACTTGCAAGTCCCCAGTCCATGGCACATTTGACACGATTTTGGGAAAGGACAAGAAGTCAGTGTGTCTGGAGCACACTGCACATGAACTTTTAGAGAGAGCAAGGAACTGTGATGGAAACTTCATATTTTATTATAAGAATGGTAGAAACTTATTGAAGTGTCCTAGAGAGGAGAAGAACATAATCTTATTTGTTGGGAACCACCCTGCCTGGTATCAGAAGCTGTAACCCCCACCAAGGCTAAGGCTGAGGGAGTGGCCTTGGACCATAAGCCAGGAAGGAGACAAAAGCTTATCTCCCTGGCAGGAGCACTGCCTCTGCTGCTTCATTCATAACTGAACCCCAATGCTTGGTTGGTTAGCCAATTACGGGTAAGATTCCCCAAGGGGGGAATGATCTAAGACAGGCACGATTGTTGGACCCCAAGGAAGGACTTTGGGGGCTACAGCAAAAGGGGGTGATGGACCCTTACCTCTCGGCTGTGATACAGCCTGAGTCCTCGTCGTCTGGAAGAAAATCTCCTTATCCCTTGGCTGCCTTACTTCTCTTGCTCCATCTAAGCCTGAAACAATGACAGGGTGGTGCAGCTCTGTACTGAAAAGGGCAGGTTCCCCTGGTGATCAGGCCTAAGAAAGAATATGTAAAATCCTGTGAAACCTGCTTTGTTTAGAATGCTCTCAGTTGAATGATAAGGGTCCAAGGAAGAAATAAGTTTGTTCTTTAAAGTTTTACAGCTCTTTGACCCTGACTCAAAATAGGCCCTCAGACTTCCTTGTTATCTATTGTTTGACCCTTACTTCCTAGCAATGAGTAATGAGCTTTTACCTGAATTCTTATTCAAACAAAACCAATAAAAAGCCTCTCTGGAGGAGGAACAGCACCCTCTCCCCACCAGAGGGAGTGGCCATTCTGTTCCTACTTCCCCACAGGACTCAGTTGTCTCTGTGTATGTTTTTAGCATGTTTCGAGAAACATCCGCAGCCGAGATGGATACTGCAGGCTGGAATCTTTCACACTTATTCACATGTTAAAATTGTTACTGTGGCTTTGGTGGCCAACAGGCACATAAGGGTAGGCAAAGAGTAGTTGGGAGGCTCTGGGAACATTCCAGATGAAACACGTATCCTACCTATGTCACTCCTGTATATTTATTCAAGAAAAGTGAAAACATGCATTAGTCTGAAAATAGAAACTAAACGTATTGCTTGCTTCAACAAGTAAAAGTCATATGGTGTGATACAGTTTTACTGAGCAAAACACAGGTATTTTTATAGAGGATTTTAGGAGGATTTAATTTTAACAGTTGACACACTTTAAATGCAGGAGTGTTTATGAAAGGTACTGATTGAATCTTCAACATAGAAAGAAGTGCTTCCATAATAATGAAGTTGACAATAGGTATTTTTCTATACCTTGAGTATTGAGGGTGGAAACTTAATTCTCACTTGTGAATTTACCATAAAAATTTCAATGCAGAGGTAATAACTTAGGTCCTGTGATGGTTAGCCCAGATGTTTTGCTAGCATGAGGAATTGGGGTAATTAAGTATATATGACCCTTGTGAATTAAGAAAGAAATGAAAATTTTAAGTCTGATAGAAGGAGTTAATGGAAACAAAGCATTTTTTCCTAAAAGACAAGACAATAATAATTCAACAATATACATAAAGGAATAAAACCAAAATGAAAATGCAACCTGAGAAAAATAATAAAAGGATTGTTACTGAATACAGATAGGGTCCTGCAGCCCACCTCCCATAATTCCAGAGGCAGAGGTTTGTGGTGTAAAAAAAAAAGGAGTCTTTCATTTAAAAGCTACACAGTTCTGGAAGAATGATGGGTCTTGCTTCAGGGCCCATTCCTTCTAAAACAGTGGTCCACCAATCTTTTTGGCACCAGAGACCAGTTTCCTGGAGACAATTTTTCCATGGATGGTGTGGGACAGAAACAGGGGGTGAGCTCAGGGAGTAATGGTTAATGAGAGCAAACCTTGGCTCACCTCTGGTTGTACATCCTGGTTCCCAATAGCTAACAGGACACAGAACAGACCCATCTACTGCTCAGGTGTTGAGGACTCCTGCTTTAAAACACCCAAAGAAAAATAACCCTGATGGCCTTTGCCAGATGAATTCAAAGCTGTGCCCAGAATTTCTTCTCCCATTTAAAATGCCATCCTTTGGGAAATGCAGGTAGCTGCAGCACCACCATCCAGATGGCTTAGTTGGTTCCTGGTCTCAATCCAACGTCAGGTATCTTTCTGGAGTGTGGGCATGCAGGAGAACACCACCTAGCAGCTATACCATGCTGTTGTGTCTCAAGTTGGGAGAAGTGAGGCCAATGCCAGGCCGATGCCAGACCAATGCCATACTAGGAGAATTCTGGGACCTGCTGACTGGCCTGTGGACACTCATGCCACCTACAGGGCAAGCAAGAGGAAAGAGAATGGGCAGCCTCACCTGCCCTCTGTTTTAATATCTGCCTCTCAAATGCCATACACACCTGAAGGGTCCCACTTCCTAGGCAATCACATAAACTAAATTTGCAAGTCTGCCCCTCCCTATGCCACCACATTAACATCCACAGGTACATGGCCACACGTGTTCCTGTGACCTCTCTAGTGCAAACTCCTGCCTGCTTCTTCCTGCTGAGTCACATGCTGAGCTGCTTGGTTGCCAGGACAACACAACTGCTTCTGGCATTTCCTGACCCCTCCCTTACTCCAGGGAATGTAGGCTTTGTTAATAAAATTAAACAGTTTTGAGAGGGAAGAAATGTAGTGCATTATACATTTTCTCATCCAAGTACATTTCCGAGACTGAAGAATTTTGGAAGTTGTGATGGGTTTTACTGGAGAGAGTGTGAGAAGATCAGAGATGATAAGCTTAATTTAGAAACTTTAAGATTTGGAGAGCATCTTTTTGTAGTTAATTGTTATAAAATATGATTTAAAAAATATAATACATAACATTTTCTTCTAAATTATTATTTCATGGCCCTCCAGGGTATTTAACCTTGTAAATCTCATTTATTTAAAAATTTTGCCATTGACCCACTTCTCCTAAATGTTTCATTTTAGTGTATTTATTATCATATTTATATTTTATATGTTGCTAATTGGTCTGGTAATACCTTGAGCAGGAACCTCATTTATCTTTGTCCCAGGACTTAAATGCAATTTTAGGTAGCCTGTAAGAATTGTGAGAAGACACTTGAGGGGGTGAAAAAGTTTTTATAATAGGCAGGATCATATTAAAACTATATCTCCTTCCATTTAAAAAACAAAAACAAAAACAGTAGTAGTCTTAGGTGAGTGTCTATTTTTGCTTCAAGAGTATGAACTGTTATAAGTGCTTTTGTTTTTAAAATGAGAGAGAATTCATAATAAAAGAGTTAGTGACTCAATATGTTTTGAATGTTTTTAGATTTTCAAAAATGTATTTTTAATAGTTCCTTAGTAAATTATCTATCACCGATTATTTCTGATAGAACTTAAGATATCATTCATTTGATTTTCTATTGACTTGATTTTGGAACTTTTTTGTTTTTTAGATTCTATTTATTTATTTGTTGTGTACACACAAGACATAAAGTAGGAAATTGAAGTGATTATTCACACATTTAAGATTTGAAATACAGTACTTCTACTTTCTTAATGGAAAACACCTGAGCTAGAGGGCCAGCTGCAGATTATTGCTTTACTATTTTCTGTTTTAGTTTAGTTTTAGGTTCTGTTTTAGTTTTTTAGACAGAAGGGAAGGGAGAGAGAAACAGAAGAGAAGCATCAATGTGTGGTTGCCTCTAATGTCCCCTACTGGGGACCTGGCCTGCAACTCAGGCATGTGCCGTGACTGAAAATCCACCTGCCACCCTTTGGTTCTTAGGCCAGCACTCAATCCACTGAGCCACACCAGCCAGGGCATGATCTTGGACCTGTATTTTGAAGGAAAAACTGTCAGAGGTAGGAAAAGAAAACAGAATTTGGGAAAAAAATAAGTAAAGGTGCATATGCATGTATTCTTTTTTTTTAAAGATTTTATTTATTTATTTTTAGAGAGGGAAGGGAGGGAGATAGAGAGAAACATCAATGTGTGGTTGCTGGGGGTCATGGCCTGCAACCCAGGCATGTGCCCTGACTGGGAATCAAACCTGTGACACTGGTTTGCAGCCCGCGCTCAATCCACTGAGCTACACCAGCCAGGGCTGCATGTATTCTTTAGTGATTATTTTTTGAAGACCTGCATATAAACAATAAAACACATTTCATGAAATATCAATATTTAATTAAGATGAGTTATAAAAATTGCTTATGTAGTCTAGACACATGCACACTTTTGAATGATATTAATTTGCTATTCTTTAGTTTCTTCATTAAAATAGTTACCTACATCTTGGATTCTTAAGGCTATGCAATTAGGTCAGTTTGAAAAAAAAAATCTAAATTTAATTTACTGCTTTGTTTCTTTAACTCTCCTAAACATACACAAATTATTGGGAGCAGTGGGAAATTAAAAGTAAATAGTTTTTTTTGAGAAAAACCTAACAATAACTTTTCAGAAATATTTTATTTTATAGGCATTTTTTGACTTGCATTTTGTGATTATTGCTGAAGGTTAAGGTCACCTGCATTTCAGCACAGTGAGAAGACCAAAGCCTAGTTTAATCCATATTTTTAAGGTATTACAATGCTCTAGGTCCAAACAAATAATTCAAACAAGGACACATAAGCAACAAGCAAAGGAGTATTAGCATTATTCATTTAATAGATATTTATTGGACACTACTATATGTCAGATGTTGAGCTATATGTAGATTTGCATGACACCTATGGCATTTTAAATATATCAATTATTAAAGTACCTGATAAATAAATCAATTATTTGTTAAATATAATTTATTATATAAGTTAAAATTATATATATGTATTTTAAAATAGATAGAATATTAATTTATATAATTCTTTCCAAAATAACATGTGCAAATGCCTTTAAAAAGAAGAAAAAAAAGATTCAGACACTGGAGTGAGAGTATTGCAAGATAACCTTGGAGAAAAATATTAAACTCACAGTTAGCATTGCACAGTGTCTACCCCATTGAGTTTTGATTAAAGAGCCTCATAAGTATGTGCTTTGCCAAATATTAATAAAGGGTTATGGGGAAAAATAACCAGCTTTGCCTTTTGGGGGCCAGATGGTTGTTTGAAAGATGGCTATTTCTAATATGGAGTAGATGTGGGTGATGGAAAAATGAGGGAGAAGCTTAACTTCTCTTTCTATATTAGTGTATTTAAACTTTTACGTTATGCACATGCGAATTTTGTAATAAAGGCATGAATTACTTGAATCATGAAACATTCAGGATATGTGTATGTGTATTTAATGATAAATGATAAAGTAAACATTCTGAAATTACTTCTGTTTTAGAAGGGATAGCTAATTTAGGGTCTGAGAGATAAAACTAGCATAGGAATGCCAAGAAAACCTAACAATGCAAAAGCTTAATGCAACTAAAACACATTCACATTTTGTCTTCACTATTCTGTTGTAAAAATCCCCACATGCTTTGTATTGTGTTTTCTTTTATTAGATTTCTGTAGTATCCAGAATTCAATTCCTGAAACTTGTTTGCCTAAGCCTGTCATGATTTTTTATGAACCTGGCATCAATCTCAAAACATTAATGTTCCAGATCTTATTTATCTTTGAGATGAAAGAAGGGCTTGCATTATTTGTAAATGGACTGTATACATAATCTTTACCCAGCTTCCTTTTCTCTATGGATCTCCAGTAACAAATACCTGAAGTATCACTTATTTGATAGTAGTGTATCTAATTGTTAAGAGAATTTAGGAGCTGGGACCTGGCTCTCTGTGATTTTATGTGGAAACTGAAAAAGTGTGGGAAAGTTGCCAGTTTTTTCATCAGCCTTAATTGTATTTATATGTTAAGTAGGACCATATTGTGTCTTTATTATTTTAGATTCACATTTTATAAGTTCTTGGTATAGTTATCTCATATATAGAGATATATAGGGTCTGGCACAAATAATGCTCCATTTTAGAAAATCTTCTAGTGCAAAATCATAAGCACGTAGTTCTATAACATAACAATGTCACACTCAAGCACACCATATGACATTTTAGGTGTAATGTTGAAATTAAAACTATAAATTATTACACCCATGTTATTACCCTACCAACCACACTGAAGCAGGCATTGCTTCTGCCAGACTCTATATGTTCTTTCTTTAATTTTCCATAATTTGTAGAACCTGAATTAAGATTGCCAGAGACATATGAAAGGATACTCAGTATCAATAGCCATCAAAGAGATACAAATTAAAACCACAATGAGATACGACTTTACACTTGTGAGAATGGCTATCATAAACAAAGCAACAAACAACAAGTGCTGGAGAGGATGTGGAGAAAATGGAATCCTAGTGCATTGTTGGTGGGAATGCAGACTTGTGTAGCCACTATGGAAAACAGTATGGAATTTCCTCAGAAAACTACAAATGGAACTGCCTTTTGATCCACCAATTACCCTTGTAGGATTATGCCCTATGAATCCTGATACACCAATTCAAAAGAACCTATGCACTCCAGTTTTCATAGCAGCACAATTTACAATAGCCAAGTGTTGGAAGCAATCTAAGGGTCCATCAGTAAATGAATGGATCAAAAATTGGTGGTACATTTACACAATCGAATACTACGCAGCAGAAAGAAAGAAGGAGCCCCTACCTTTCACAACAGCATGGATGGGTCTGGAGAGCACTGTGCTAAGTGAAATAAGCCAGGCAGTGAAAAACAATACCGTATGCGCTCACCTATAAGTGGAGCTTAATCAACAAAACAAACAAGCCAGCAAAATATATCCAGAAACATTGAAATAAAGAACAAACTGAAAGTAACCAGAGGGGAGGTGGGAAGGGATAATAGGGGGCAGGGGAAAGGGTGAAGGGTCATCAAGGAGCATGTATATAGGACTGATGGACAAAGCCAAAGGGGTGTAGGATCAAGGGTGGGAGGCTAGGATGGCTAGGGTGGATGGGAGTGGTAGGAATGAAATAGAAACAATTGTACTTGAACAATAAGAAAAATTAAAAAATAATAAAATAAAAATTTGTCATGAAAAAAATTTTTTAAATCATATAATACATTAGAATTGGTTGATTTGATTAATACTAAAAACTCGTCTCCTAATTTTTTAGTTTTTACACATATTAGAATATGTATTATCTCATATAGTCATTATAGTATAAAAAAGTAATATAATAGACCCTGCAATATTATTCTATAATGGCTTAAGAGCCTGATTTTCCAGAACTCTCCTTTTAAATTTGAAAGGAAAGATTTGAAATGGTGAAAAATACAATCTAATTCCAAATTTCTGGGACACAATTTTGTGTCTGATAATATTGTTTGTAAATGAACTAAAAATCAATGTGTCCTTGAATGTTTCCATTATGAATTTAACTCTCATGACAAGTTAGATATTTAGTTAGCACAGACGCTGTTTTTTATCCCATGAGAGGTTTCATTTATTTAAAATGGGACTTTTCTACTGTAAAATAAAGCAGAATCTTCAATCAATTAAACTTGTTTTTCTGTTTTCAGAGGCAGGCGTTTATGAAATATGTCATAGTTTTCAATTCTTAATAAGAGATTTTCACTTTCATTCACTAAGCTACACAAGTATCTGTTTTAATTAAACATATTTTTTCAATTAAATTGTTAAATAAAATTTATTTAACATAATATGAAAATGAAAATTTTTATTTCAGTAGAACAGTCTGCTTAAAGCTTTTTAAAATTTATACCTCTTCTAAAACAATTTCATTTTAAGATTTCTTTTTTCTTTTGAAGTAATAATCTGTGTAAAATATATTTAAACTGTTGTACAATGTTAGCCATTTTTTAAAAATGTGGACTTTTTATATAATCATTCTTCGGAATTCTAAAGTTTCGTTAATCCTTTTTGGAGGGTGGTGGAGGTTTAGTACAGGCAAAGTTTTATTTAGGGAGCATGTTTTACCAAAATTAGAGGGTTAATGTAACAGAAACTGTTGTTGAAAACAAAATTTACTTTCTTATTTTTATTCTACCCTAGTGTGATTTAGAAAAATGTACTTGAACTTCACAGGAGAAAATGAGGTAGTTAATGAAGAAAGATGCCTCGCTGTGTGAAATTTGGTCCTTTTTCTTTTTCTTCAGTTCCCAGCGAGTCACAAGAAGGTCCCTACTCTTTCATTCCTTGGAGAGTCACTTCAGCTTTCCACAGTGACCAAAGTTTGAAAAATTTGTCTTAATGTTACTCATTTAATTCTTTTTAACTTTCTTTATGATGAAAATAATCATGTTCTGTTCTCTTAGCTAATTTCAATTATACAATACAGTTTTACCAATTATAGCCATCATGATATAGATTAAACCCTCAGATCTTAGTCATAAATGATTTTTTTTGACCACCCCCTGCCCCTGGCAACAGCCATTTCACCTCTCCCTATAGTTTCAGAACTTTTTTTTTTTTTTTTGGATTCTACATGTAAGTGATCCCATGCAGTTATTTGTCATTTTCTGTCTGGCTTACAGCACTTAGCATAATGTCCTCCAAGTTCATCCATGTTGTTGCAAAAGAGAGGACTTACTTCTCTTTTAAGACTGACAATTTTCTATTATCTATCTATCTACCTATCATCTATCTATCTATCTATCTATCTATCTATCTATCTATCTATCTATCATCTATCTCTATCATCTATTTATCTATCCATCCATTTATCACAGATTTTTCTTATCCATTCTTTTGTTGGAAGCCACTTAGATTGTTTCCATACCTTGGCTTTGTGAAAGATGCTTCAATGAACATAGGAGTAGAAAGATAGCTCTTAGAGATACTGAGTTTGTTTTCTTTGGTGTGTATATTAACAAGTGGAATTGCTGAATTCTATAGTAATTCTATTTTTAATTTCCTCAGTAACCTATACTGTTTGCCATGTGGCTATATAAGTTTATATTTTCACCAACATTTAGAAAAGTTGCTTTTTTTCATATCCTCACTAGCTTTTATCTCTTGTCTGTATAATAATGGACATATTAACAAGTGTGAGATTATATCTCATCATAGCTTTGATTTGCATTTTCCTAGTGATTAATGATGTTGACTATTTGTGGGTCTTCTTTGGGAAAAAAAAAAGCCTGTTTGGATCCTTTACACACTTTTTAATTAGGTTGCTTGTTTTTCTCTCATTTTTTAAAATTTAATTCTATGAGTTCCTTGTATATTTTGGATATTAACCCTTTATCAGAGTGCACATATTAGTTTGTGAATATTTTTTTAATAGATGTGGTACCACTTTTGCTTTTGTTGACTTTGTTTTGGTGTCAAATCACCTCCTCCCCCCAAAAAAAAATCATTGCCAAGATCAATGTCACAGAGCTTACCCTCTATCTTTTTTTTGAGGTGTGTTTTCTATCATCCTAAAAGATTTGTAATTTTAGCATTTTTTCTACAATCTACAAAATATTAGTGATTGTGACCATGCTTATTTTCCACACTCAAGGAAAGATAATGCATGACAAACTTTTACATGTGTACTAAGGGAAATAGTTGGCAGCTCATAAGAAGAATGTATAAATGAGAAATTGGTATAAAGTTGAATGCTTCAAAGGATCAGTTCACTATAGTCAAAATAAAAATAAAGGAAGCAAAATGCAGTTACGTAATTTCCTTTGAAAAATTTGTCACCTTCCATTGTCATTCTCTTTCTGATCCTAGACATATAGATTACACCAATTCAGTGTATTAAAACATCTCATCATTGTCTATGTTTAGAGACTATGTAGAAATTGGTAACATGTATACACATATATCTATACTACTCAGAGTATACTGTGTGAGAGTATCAAAGATGTCCTGATATGTATTTGAACTCATTGTACTTATATGTTATATCCTTTTCCACCATTAAACTGCAAATAGAGTCTTCCTAGTGCACCATAATGTTGTCTGTTGGTTGTTGTGCCATGACATTTGTACAAAAATCTTCGTTAGTCAGGGGTCTTCAAAGAAATAGAGTCAATAGAATAAATATATATGAGGTCTGTCCGGAAAAAATCCAGCCATTATTAAATACCAAGAAAGGTTGGTGTGACATTATGTAATCTGACAGCCAAGGAGAGTGAATTAGAATGTACATATATGAACAATGAAGTTTTCACTGTACTAGTCAGTGGGGATGATAGACCCCATTGAGTGAGCATGTGTACTGTGTGGCCATCACATTCAAAATGACTGAGGGAATAAAGCAATGAATCTACATCAAATGTTGTGTTAAGTTTGATCATTCCTCCACGGAAACTATTTGGATAATTCAGAAAGTTTGGGGAGACAATGAAATGAGTTCAGCACAGATAATAGTGTGGCAAAAATGCTTCAAAGTTGTTTGAGAATGTGTTGAAAGTGATCCACGTGTATGGGTTGCAATCAACAGAGATCAGCAACTGACAATGTGAGAACTAGAAGCTAATTTGGGGATTCCAAAAATTACTGTGTCTAAGATTTTGATGCAGGGATGGAATTTCACACCAGGGATGAGATTCAGATGAAATTCAGGAAAATACAATGGGACACCTAATGATGATTCCAACAAAGGATTTTGCAGAGTTTTGAATAGCAGAAGGGACACTGAGGGAACTGTGTGAGATCCCAAGGTGGTCACTCTGAAGGGGACTGAGGCCTCAATTTCCTATGCACAATCTTTCTGGTATTTTGTATATTCAGTGAATGTGTCTATTGTTCATATTATATGGCTGTATATTTTCTAGACATACCAGGCCATATTTTCATATCCACAGACACACATGTGTGTATGAAAATTTTCATACACACAGACACATATGTGTGTGCATATGCATATAGAGAGGATATTATATATCTACATATATATTACATATATGGTATGTTCTATTATATATATATGATATATAGATATATGATAGAACACTAAAAACACAGGATTATCTATTATCTTCTGAAGGGCGACCCCTTGTAGTACAGGCTTATCCCATTGAGTATTCTTGAACCACATCTGTATCAGACTATAGCTGGCATTGTTGTGAGAGGCTGCGCTGGGCTTCAGTGAATTTTTTTGAAGACACTTTCAGTGCATTTGCCCATTTCACGATGGGTGATTTTACAAATGCACCTGCCCACACTGTGCTGAGTGTTCAGCTGTTTTTGACCAAAAACAGCATGACCCCTGTGTTGCACACTCCCTATTCACCCAGTTTGCCCCAAAAGGGTTTTTTTTCAATTTTTTAAAAAAGATTATTTATTTATTTTTAGAGAGGGAAGGGAGGGAGAAAGAAAGAGAGAGAGAAACATCAATGTGTGGTTGCTGGGGGCCGTGGCCTGCAACCCAGGCATGTGCCCTGACTGGAAATTGAACCTGCGACATTTTCGTTCGCAGCCCACGCTCAATCCACTGAGCTACGCCAGCCAGGGCAGGGGTTTTTTGTTTGTTTGTTTGTTTGTTTGTTTGTTTTAATGTGTTTCCCTGGATGTAAAACATCCTCAGAGGAAAACAGTTTGCCAATGAGGAAGAGATGAAACACAGCACAGCACAAGCACTAAAAGCCATCAAAGTTGATGAGTTCAAAAAATATTTTAAGTAATAGAAAACAAATGTCAGTAGGTGTATTGCATCACATGGAGAGTAGTACTTTGAAGGTGACTGAAGTTTAAACATGTAAGAATAAATACACAATTTTTATAAATAAATGCCAGCTTTTTTAGTCCACCTTTTTTCTCATATATATATGAGAACAAAGAAATTGGCCTATATGTTTGTGAGGGCTAACAACTTCAAAATTGGGGGACAGACTGGAAGTCTAGAGATTCAGGGAAGAGTTTATATAGCTCAGTCTCAGAGAATTCCTTCTTTCTCAGTGGCTAATTTGCTAATCTCTGGTTTCCAAATGCAAAGAAAGAATGAATGCTATTTTGGTGAAGTAATTATATTTACTGAATACTTTATCTTTGGCATTTCATGGAACACCTCTGCTAGGAGAAAGAACTTTCATTTCAGAGTGTTAATAGTTAAAATATCTGTGGAGAAAATATTTGCAACAGTAAAAAAAAAAGCCAAAAAAAGGAAAAGCAGATTTTTTTCTGGTGGATTTACTACTAACCATTTAGCACTTACTCTTCTTTATTTTTTCTATCTTTTTTGTTGTTCAGGTATAATTGTCTCCATTTTCCCGCCACCACTACCACTCATCCCAGCCATCCCCACCTCCCACCCTGGATCCTAACCCCCTTTGTTTTTGTCCATGTGTCCTTTATACATGTTTTTTTGACAATTCTTCCCCCTTTCTCCCTCCATTATCTCCCTCACTACCCTCTGCTTACTATCAGTTTGTTCTTAATTTCAATATCTCTGGTTATATTTTATTTGCTTGTTTGTTTTGTTTATCAAGCTCCACTTATAGGTGAGAGCATATGGTATTTGTCTTTCACTGCCTGGCTTATTTCACTTAGCACAGTGCTCTCCAGATTGATCCATGCTGTTGTGAAGGGTAAGAGCTCCTTCTTTCTTTCTGCTGTGTAGTACTCCATTGTATAAATGTACCACCACTTTTTGATCCACTCATTTACTGATGGACCCTTAGATTGTTTCCAATACTTGGCTATTGTAAATTGTGCTACTATGAACATTGGGGTGCATAGGTTTTTTGAATTGGCGTTTCAGGATTCTTTGGGTATAGCCCCAGCAGCATAATTGCTGGATCAAAAGGCAGTTCCATTTTTGGTTTTCTGAGGAAATTCCATACTGTTTTCCATAGTGGCTACACCAGTCTGCATTCCCACCAACAGTGCATTAGGGTTCCCTTTTCTCCAAAACCTTGCCAGCACTTGTTTGTTGATGTGTTTATGATGGCCATTCTGACTGCTGTGAAGTGGTATCTCATTATGGTTTTAATTTGCATCTGTCTGATAGCTAATGGTGCTGAGTGTTCTTTCACATGTCTCTGGGCCCTCTGTATGTCATCCTTGGAGAAGTGTCTGTTCATGTCATTTGCCGTTTTTTAATTGGGTTGTTTGTGTTCCTGGAGTGGACTTGTGTGAATTTTTTATATATTTTGGAGGTCAAACTCTTGTCTGGGGTATCATTGGCAAATATGTTTTCACATAAGGTTGGTTCCCATTCCATTTTGCTGATGTTTTCTTTAGCCATGGAGAAGTTTTTATTTTGATGAAGAACCATTTGTTTATTCTTTTCTTTATGTCACTTGCTGTAGGGGATATATCAGGGAAAGTAAGCAAGGAGTATCTGAGATTGTCCTGCCTATGTTCTCTCCTAGGATATTTAAGTCTTTAGTTTATTTTTTTGCATTGTGTAAGTTGGTGGTTGAGTTTCATTATTTGTCATGTAGCTTTCCAAATCACCCAACACCATTTACTGAGGATACTATTTTTACTCCATTTTATGCTTCTGTCCCTTTTGTCAAATATTAATTGACCATAGAGACACTTACTCCCAATCCAGAAAAACATCAGTCAAATTTCACATTTGTAGAACATATTTTCCAGGGTACACTGGAAGGTGCACTGAAACCAGATTTGATTTACACAGTTTGCCTATCAGTACTAGCATATACATTGGGCCTAATATGGTATGGCAGACAGTAAATATGTTTATTTGTTTTAAGAACAAAATTAGAAATTAAATTATAAGCAAATAAATGCTTCATTATTCAACCCAGCGCTCTTGCTTTGAGTAGCCACAATTTTACGTTATTATGTAAATGAGAAGTCTACTGCCCATTATCTTTTCTCTAGTTTAAGCTTTACATTATTTCATGTAACATTTCTGAATATTTAGAGTATATCATATCTGATTAATTTTCTCCAAATGTTTTTTTTCTATCCCAATTTTCCAGGTTAAGTAAAATGAACCTTTTTCTGATGCTTTCCAAGTAAAACCCACTACCTCAAATGATTCTAAAATCATTTTATAAATGGAATAGTTAAGTGAAAACATGGGGCCCTACTTTAAGTATACAGTAGGTATTTTAAGAGCTTTCAAATACTCAATTACTGCGTTGTTAACTGTGAATTGTGGGCAGAGAAAAAAGAAATGCGAACAAACGTCTAGTCTGATAAAAGCTATTTCTATTCATTAAGAAATCCTCTAAAATGTTTTTCCCCAAGACCAGTGCACTCCAGACATACCACTAACAAACTCTATATCCCTCATCATTTATTTTCATGAACTTAATTGACCATTTTAGGAAAGAAATGGCCTTTATGATAACAACAAGATGAAAGTGGGTAATTGACAGAAATGCTTGAGTACAGCTAGCTAAAACCACTTTCCACTAATGGAGACCTGAATGAAAAGCATGAAAATTTCAGCCAATTGCAGAGAAAGTCACAAGATTTTTTTTCACTCTCTTTCTTGAAACTCACAAGAAAACAATGTTTTGATGATGCAGCAGCTTTAAAAAGTTGTGCAGAAAGGAGAAAATATCACATCAAAAATTGTTATGTAGAGCTACTGATTATCATGCACCTGCATGATGTATTATGGAAAACTAATATTATTTTAAAAGCTTTTCTTCAGTATTATTAGGCTTTCAGCACAAGATGATTTCATGTGAATAAGACCAAAAAGTCCATTAGTATTTTCAAAATTTAGTAACAACTATACCATGAAACAAATGTTTAATAATGTAAATTAAATGACTACAAAAGTTTTTAAAGCAAATGGTTTCATAAATTATTAAAGATTTTTATATTTACTGGCTAAAAATAATTGATAAAATAATTTAAAATAAATTTTAAAACCATTTATGTATATTCATTTTAACATACCAAAATTGTTATTATTTTACATGATTTTATTTATCTGCATTCTTATATTTATATCTGAACAAATTACAGCTCATATATTCCCTCACTGAGGGTAAAAAAAAAGTTAATATTTAGCCACCACTGATAGTTTTACTTTTCTTTCTGGTCAAGGACCTTATCCATTTACTATTCACATAAACTGGGACTACCCAAATCTTTAAAGTCTTGCTACAAAATCACTCACAGGTATGCATTAAGTTATGTTAATGCTAATTTTAAATGAAAACTCTTAATAAATCATAAGAATTTTAATGATTGATTAGTTTTTATCTTTATTTTTGATTTTATAAAAAAAATTTAAAGAGGTTATGTTCCTTAACACCAAAAAATGATTTTTGAAATGTAGTTGCTTTTGATGAAAATTCTAGAAAAGTGAGTAATAATAGAAAAATAAATATTAAGTGCTATTGATTTACTGCAACCTTAGAATTGTAGCTAATACCATTTTTTGTTTTTTTGTTTGTTGTGTAATTAAAGGTTCCTTCTCTACATCCCAAGGATATAATCCATATCTCAAGAAATACAAAAAACACAGAATGTTTTATAATCATTATCTATGAACTATTTTTCTTTATACTTTGACAAATTAGGTTAAAGATTCTACATTCTATAAAACTTATTTTTAAAAACAAATCACTGGCAAGAAACAGATTTTCTGTTTTCTTGGGCTTTACAATTTGTTTTTAAATTATAAAATTCAGCTGATTCTCCATCCCACTTATTTTTTTAAGACAAATTTACAGCATGTCATACTATTCATCTTATAATTCTCAATAGTTTGTCCTCCTCTTCAGTTGAAATCGTTCTGTCATTATATAATTTTAATAACTTTTCTTTTATTGTGTTTCTACTAAGTACGGAAGATACAAGCTAGGCTTCCAGTTCCCCCTTGATATGACTAATGCATAATAAGTAGTATCTTTAAGTCCAGGGAATCTGTTTTTCCTTCATTTTATTGGTGAGCTTACTGACTCTGTTTCAAGTGATTTATTCCCCCTTTATACCACCAGGCATCCTGAGTTCCATTTCAATTGCCTACTGAGTTCCACAAATACATATTTTTATTTCTACAAGTAGTCTAAAATAATCCCCATATTTTTTCTTTCAAAACACATCAGTGATTCTATTAATCATCATGAAATATGATTTATCTTCAATTGTTGAGCTCCAGTGTTTTAATCATTTAAATAAATTCCATCAGTAAGATGCCATACTCACTTTTCAAATGTTAGTCTTATTTGACAAATATTATTTCACCTCATACCATCTACTTCTCCTTCCATATGTTATCCAGAGAGTAAACTGAGCTTAAAAAAAACATAAACTTTATTTTAAAGTCCTATACATAAGTCCCCATACAATATTGCTGAATAATATGAAATTTGATAAGAGAAGTATTAAGATGCCTTAAATACATGGATGTAACTATTATAAAATCAATAAAAATATATAATAGTAAGGTTTTGAGGTGATAAAAACATGGACTAGGCAGATGACAATATAAGGAAGAAGAAATGAATTTCTAGAACATTAAGAAAACTAAATTAGAATTATTAACTGAATTTATTATAGTGCCTCAAAGAAAGTTAATATCTGTAATTTTCTTCTTTTAATTTTTACCACCATGACCTGACCTTTTTAAATATTCAACTTTGTATCTGATTTCTCATTTACACCCTGTCCCCATCAGCTGATGAAATAATTTAAAAACTCGATGAGATATGTAAAAATTCTTATGGCAAATTCCACAAGGAGACAATTCTTACTGAGTATTCACCAAAAGCATCATATATAGAGATATCCAATTACATAACTCATAGGGTGAAGAAAGAGGAAACATTTTTTTCTAAAGTAAACATACTGAAGCATCTCAGAAAACTCTTTAAATTATGGAAAATGCATTATTTAACTCCTTTATAAATTTCTCAAGTAATACTTTGTTAGAGAGTATTATTGTCCTCAGTAATACTTGTCTCAAAGTTGGAGGTGCACTGCAAATATGCCAGTCCTATAGTAATGTTATAATCTCTCACAATGAACACTACTACTCAAGTCTTTAACTTTACCTTTTCAGTCAATGTGTAAGTTGGTGCTTTCTTACATTATTTCAAGTTCTTAGAGAGTATAGCTAATTTTAGAACTCTCTGATTTAAGTACATACTCGTGTTCAAAAGCTTCAGCTACAAAAATTCTAATAAAATCTAGCCCATATTTAAATTGAAGTCTTTCTGTCTCATCAGCCATCTCCAGGAAGTAAGTTCTGAAATCAAGAAATTTTTTAAAGCTTCTAAATTTATAAACTATTCTGGCAATGTTAGGATCATTATAGCAGTCAGTGAGGGATTCCATAACAAAATACCACAGACTTGGAGGCTTAAACAACTGAAAGTTTGTTGTTGTTGTTGTTGTTGTTCAGTTCTGGTAGCTACAAGTCTAAGATAAAGACTTCTGTAGGTTTGGTTTCTTCTGAGGTTTTTCTCCATAGTTTCTAATGGCTCCCTCATTGTAGTGTGCTTACATGGTCTCTTCTCTGTGCATGTGCCTATCCAGCATACCTTTGTGTTAAAATCCCCTCTCCTTAGAAGGACACCAGTCAGATTGAATTAGAGTATACCTTAATAGCTTCATTTATAATTTAGTCATGTCTCTGAGGGCCCTTTCTTTAAAACAGTCAGCTGCTGAGGTACTAGGAGTCAGGACTTCAAATGAATTGTGGGGGACACGATTTAACCTATAATACACCATACTCTGGCCCCCCAAAATGCTTGTCTTACTCACATGCAATTGATTCATCTACATCTGATCAAACCAAGAGTTTAATCCTATTCCAGGATCATCCCTAAATCCCAAATCTCATCTAAATTAAAGTGTGGTCGAAACTGGAGTTATGATACATCTTGAAGCAAAATGCTTTTCTAATTGTGAACCTATGAAATCAGATGAGTTATCTGCTTCAAAAATACAGTGGTAGCATAGGTGTAAGAAGACATTTCCATCCAAAAGGGAAAATTAAAAACTGAAAATGGTCACAGGAACCAAGCAAATCCAAAACCTAGCAGCATGAATTACATAAAAATTTAAGGATGGAGAATAATCCTCCTTCTCTCAATGTCCATCTTCTGACCTACCAAATCGACACCTCCACTTATGGGTCCACTGGAGCAGCAGTTGGCCTACCAAAACAAAGGGGTGGCTCTACCTTCTGGAACTGAAGAGGGGACAGTCTTGCCCCTTGGACATGTGCCCTCTGGTCTTGTGGTGACAGTGGCAAGTCTGTTGATATCAGGGTCATTCTACAATATTCTTGTATAACTCTACTGTCTCATCCTGTAGAATCCCAAAAGTCCACAGCCTTCCTTCATTGTCTTGTCTCTGTCCTCTTAACTCAAAATTGGAAGTGTTTCCATTGGTGCTGATATAATGCCATCTCTCTCTTTGACTTCAAAGATGTTTGAGTAAGTTCATGAGTCATATCCACAATCTCTTTATCAAATGATTGTGCAAGCACACCCATAGTGTTTTTTCCAAAACATATTTCCTCATGTTTTTCCAATATGGATAGGCTGAGAATTTTCTAAATCTTTAAGTTCTGGTTCCCTTTTGCTTAACAATTCCTTCTTTAATTTATAACTCTCTCTCATATTTTACCATAATCAGTAAGGAGAAACCAGTCTGAACCTTCAACAAACTGTAAATTCTTCTCAGTTAAATATCCAGTTCATCTCTTATAAATTGTACCTTCCACAAAACACTAGAACACAATGCAATTCTTTGCCACTTTATTAAGATGAACCACCTTTCATCCAATGTCCAATAACATATTCTTTATTTCTATATGAGGTGTCACCAGAAGTACCTTTAACATCCATGTATCTACTAACATATTTTCAAGATAACCTAGGCTTTTTATAACATGCACTTCAACATTCTTCCAGTATCTATCCATTACATATATATTTTTATTCATTACAGTAGCACCTCACTTCCCTGCACTGAAATCTGTAATTGAGTTTTCCAGAGAAATAGAACCAACAGCATTTGTATGTATGTATATTGAGAGATTTATTTTTTTTGTTTCCTTGTCTGTGTTATTTTGTAGTGGTTAGTATAGGGATTACAATATACATCTTTAATGTTTTATAGTCTTTTTAAAGTTAATAGTGTAATTCTTTTTTTTTTATTTTATTTATTTTTCTATTTTAATTGTTGTTCAAGTACAGTTTTCTGTCTTTTACTCCCATCCCAGCCCACGCCCCAGCCTTCCCCACCTCCCTCCCATTCCCACCACCCGCTAGTTTGTGTCCATGTGTCCTTTATACTTGTTCCTGTAAACCCTTCCCTTTTTCCCTTGAAATTCCTTCCCCTCTCCCCTCTTGTCACTGTCAGACTGTCCTCTATTTCAATGTCTTTGGTTATATTTTACCCAAAGCAATTTATGGACTCAATGCAATACCCATTAAAGTACCAATGGCATATTTCACAGACATAGAAAAAACACTTCAAAAATTTATATGGAACCATAAATGACCCTGAATAGCTGCTGCAATTTTGAGAAAGAACAGCAAAGTAGGAGGGATCACAATACCTGTTACCAAACTGTATTACAAGGCCCCTGTAATCAAAACAGCCTGGGACTGGCATAAAAACAGGCACATGGACCAATGGAACAGTACAGAGAGCCCAAAAATAAACCCAAGTGTCTATGGTCAATTAATATTTGACAACAGGGGCAGCAACATAAAATGGAGTAACAATAGCCTCTTCAACAAATGGTGTTGGGAGAACTAGACAGCCATGTGCAAAAAAAAAAAAATAATGAAACTCCAGCACCAACTTACATCATACACAAAAATAAATTCAAGGTGGATAAAAGATTTAAATGTAAGCCATGATACCATTCAAGTCCTAGAGGAGAACATAGGCAGGAAAATCTCAGATATTTCATGCAGCAACACTTTAACTGATATGTCGCCTAGAGCAAGAGACATAAAGGAAAGAATAAACAAATGGGATCTCATCAAAATAAAAGCTTCTGCATGGCTAAAGAAAACAGTATTAAAATAAAAAGAGAACCAACTGTATGGGAAAACATATTTACCAATGATACCCTGGACAAGGGTTTCATCTCTAAAATATATAGAAAGATTTATTTTAAGAAATTAGCTCATGAGATTGTGTACCTTTAGTAAATTCAAAATCTGAAATACAGGCTGGCAAGATGAATACTCAGGGAAGACTTGCAGTTTGAGTCCAAAGGCAGTCTGTTGGCAGAGTTCCTTATTTTTCAGGTTTGAGTTCTTTTAAGACCTTCAGTTCATTGGATAAGGCCCACCCACATCATGGATGGTAACCTGCTTTACCAATTTTAATATTAATCTCATCCAAAAACACTTTAACAGAAATATTTATAATTAAGTTTGAGCAGGTATTTGGGTGTCAGGCTCAGCCATGTTGACATATAATATTAACCATCACAGTTTTAGCTTGTAATACCTATTTGATGATATCTAGAATTTAGTTGACATTTGGCTTTGGAAAATTATTGAATTGATGTCTTTGACATTCCTTAATTCTTACAAATCTACACATGGGACTATTTAGAATTAGCTTCCAGTACATGTGCAGTCATAAACCTACAGTGTGGAATCCATCTGAACTTGTCCCAACTTGATTAGTTAATAGTTTCTGCTTTCATTTCATTTTATTCCAGCCTATACTATATCAAAGCCTGCATGGAGAAATCATTAAGTACTTTTTATCAGTAGCAATTTTTATGATTAGTCTGGAATTTTATTTAGCTAATTTGGCTATAGTCCATTTGGATAGTAAAGTGAACTGGCCACAAAAATCTGACCAATTCTGCTTTCTCCTCTTTTATTCAACTTTATATTAATATTTTGCATCTACAGAGAAACCAAATATATTTAGGTTTTGCTTTTTCATTTCAGTCAATTATTTACTAAATTGTAGTATCTAAAAGCAGGTACAAATAACAGAAGAGATCTCATTTGCATGCAGATATACTATGCAACATTTATTGATTAGTGTAGTAAAAAAAGCATGTGTAGTATTTAATTTTGTAAGACACAAATGAAAAACCTATTCAAATAGGAGAAGCCTAACAAAGAGCTGTAAAACTTAGGTTGGACTGTATAGATAACATTATCAGGCATAATTTGGATTCACATATAATTCTTTCTTAAAAGGAAATAAGGCAACAGAACAATATATTTATCATTTCAAATTGCTGAAGTGTAACACCCACAAGATCTGCATGTGTGTACTGCATATAAATGGCATGTCTGCACTTTATATTTTTTATAATTTTATGCTGTCAGATGAAGTTGGTGTACTTTTAGATAAAACCTGTTGTAATACGTGAGTAAATGTAATCAAATCATTCCAGGTATAAGTGATGCCAATTCATCTAAACCTTTCTTCCTTTTTCCCCCTAAAAGTGCTCAATTTTGCTTGACTGTGAAAATCATACATAAATGGAGGACTATTTCAGGATTTCAAGTGTTATGTTTGCAAATAGACAGTGATGTCTGATGTGATGCAAAATTTTTCATGATGTACTCGCATTATATACAGTTCAACTAATCTGTTGAATTATGTTTTGTATATATTGTTTTTGGTTCCCTTAGATCTTTTGTGAACAGATCTATTAACAAAAGAAAGCAAGCTAAAAGCTTGAGAAATTATATTTGGCATGTTTTCTCTGAGTTGCATTTATAATATCTCACACCATATACAGTAAACATTAAAACATGCGATATAGTTCCATGTAAGCTTTAATAGAAGAGACACAACATTTATTTTTCCATTATACAAATTAAATATTCTCATGAAGTATTACAGAAAACAAGTTGTTCTTATGGGAGAATATTTGAAATAAAATGTATGCTCATTAAAAAGCCACTTATTTCAATAACTGTATATTATTTTCATGGCAGTATTGTGGGGGGATTATGAATGTGGAGTGAATTTGATGGGTTTTAAATAAAAAGAAGATAGTAAGGGATGTAAGGAACAAATATTTAAAGGAGATATTGCTGCAGTATGTTATTTTTGTTTATCAAAATGATACAGAAGTTATATGATCCTATCTATGCTTGGCTGTCATACTGTCCAGAAATATAAATATTTTACCATACTTTATGGGTGTTAGAGCCATCATAGACATTTTGACAAAGAAAAAATTAGGTTCACTGATATCTGTAAAAAGTGATGCACAATTATGATCTTCTTAATTTGCCTATTATATAAAATCATAAAATTTACATTTTTAAGATAAATAATTCATAAGTTTAATGAGGAAAGGAATGTGTTTATGTGTACATGTGTATGGGTTAAGAACTCACAACATTTAGTACACTGATGGGCTTGTGAAAATTAATCTATATATATCTGCTTTTGGATTAGCATTTGAATAGATAATTCTAAATCAATGAGATTTCTTCTTTAAACAGGAACACACAAAGGAAAATCATTTCACATTTGAAAGGATTCCATTAAATAGTATATTCATTAGTACCTTGCTAAAGGGAAGTACATGACATATTTATCTAGGTATTGTTTTATGTCCAAACTACAGTAATTTTATAAGCATGTCTAATGAGACAATGATGTTAGATGTTCTTCCAAGAATAGAAGTCTGTGCTTTGTTCCTGATTAAAGCAGTAAACAAAATTTTAGTGTAAATGGCACTGTCAACACTGTTCTTAAATTCTTATTCTACCTCAATGGCATATATAGAATGAGAGGCACACTTTATTATAATTAAAAAGGCACAGTGAAAAACAAAATAAATATATGATGAGCCGAAAAAGAGGAAGGCAATCTGGCACTGAAACAAAGAAACAATTGGGTTTCAAGATGATAAGAAGTCATAGGCCTCAGGGAGTTTCACTCCAGGCTGGTGAAGACTAAGTTGACACAGATGGTGGATTACCACAATGCATGTCAATCAGTGAAACTAGGATATAAAGAAAAAAAAAAAACAGGAATGCCAACAAAGGTGCATCCATTTATAAAGTTGAGGTGAGTGATGACATCATCTATGTTGTCACTCCATCAGCTATGATGGAGTGAGATGCTCACTTTTCTCCAGGCCAGAACTAGTAGGAAATCTATAACCCAACAGAGATTTCTTTGCTCAACACACAGGGCACCTGAGATATCCACACATCTGTGTATATAAAAGTAAGGGGATTGAAACACATAGGGGAAGTAGAACTTGTCAGAACAGCAGAAACAATGGCTTCACCACTAGTCCTCTAGTATGATGATGGCTGAGTCCACAGCCCCAGTGAGTGGAGAATGCTAGCAACAAAGAACAGAGGGACTATGGCTCTAGCCACCACCCCCATGACCTCTGTGAAGGAAAAGAAATGTAGCAATGGCATGAGGTCTAATGACTCTGGCTTCCTCCCCACACTGTGGCAGAGCCCATACCACCAGAGAGTTTGGCAACAACAGCGAATGCTGCAAATGTGACTATGGTCTCCTGGCCACAGAGTTGCCAGTGGCCACAGGTAATCGGTCAGCTGTGGCAGAAGAGCTTGTGACACTGGCTACCCCCAACCCATCTACTCCCCCAACCTCAGGAGAGGTATCTGAGACTCAGATAGCCCCTGATGCAGCAGGGGCACATGCCATCCTTGTGACTCCCATCATGATGTCCCTGACCCATAACCATAGCAACACTAGCATCAGCAAAGCATTGGCAAATTTGGAAGCACACCAGTGACAAAGAGCATACTTGTAACACCTCTGGTAGAAGCAGTGGAAAGTAGAAAGTTCTGGCTCTCAGATATAACCAGTCAGCTCAGCAGCTCAGGTTAGCAAAACAAGAAAAACAAAATTGTGTTACATCACCACCTGCTAGAAAAACACAAAAAAGAAAAACACAAAACAAAACAAAAACAACAAAGGTTTCTGATTACCACATTGTTGAATTTTTTTTTATTTTATTTATTTTTAGAGAGGGAAGGGAGGGAGAGAGAGGGGGAGAGAGAGAGAGACATCAATGTGCGGTTGCTGGGGATCATGGCCTGCAACCCAGGGATGTACCCTGGCTGGGAATCGAACCTGCGACACTTTCGTTCGCAGCCCATGCTCAATCCACTGAGCTACACCAGCCAGGGTGAATTTTTTAAAATTTAAGTAAATAAAGTAGTACCTAAATTAAGAAAATGTTTGCTACTTCAAATAAATGGCAGAGGAACAACTCATCAAGCATCATAAATAATCACATTAATACAGTATAACAAAAAGAAAATGGCAATTGTTCAGAAATCAAACAGAAAGTCTTGGAAGATTATAATCTAAATGATGGTGATTTCACAATAGCTGTCATTAAGAAACTTGATGAACAACAAGGAAACTCAGGAAAAAAGGTTTAGTGAGCTCAGGAATAAAATTAATGAACAGGAATACTTTCCCAACCAGACTGAAACCCTAAAAAAAGAAACTAACAAAAATTCTGGAGCTGAAGAACTAAATAAATGAGATGAATAACACATTTGAAAGTACTGGGAATAAGCAGACCATATGAAGTGAGAACTGGCAAGCTTGAAAATAGAAAAGAAGAAATGATTAAGGAGGAAGAGGAGAAAGATCTGAGATTTACAAAACTGAAACAAAAGAGCTCTACCAGAACAGTCTGACCATTAGGAAGGGCAAAATAAGGATAGTGGGAATCCTAGGTGGAGAAGAGAGGGAGAAGAAAACAAATAGCCTAAATAATAAATGAGAACTTCCTAAACCTGGAGAGGGAACTGGATATACAAGAAGATAATAGAACACCTAATTACCTCAATACAAATAGACTTTTTATGAGAATCATTTTATTAAAGCTGTCACAAGGTAATGACAGAGAACTTTAAAGGCAGCCAGGGGTACAAAAAGACAGTAGCCTACAAGGGAACACCATCAGACTATCAGAAGATTTTGTTCAGCAGGAACTATAGGACTGGACAACTTGGAATTACACAGTCAAAATATTGAAAGTTAAAAACTTCCAGCAAAGAATAATCTATCCTGCAGTTATCCTTCAGATATGAAGAAATAAAGGCTTTTTGAGACTAAAACAACAACAACAAAAAAAGACTGCAGGAGTTCATTACCACAAGACTTGTCTTATAAGGAATGTTAGAAGAAGCTCTTCCAACATTCCTTATAAAAAGGCAAAGGGACACAACATTTTTTGTAAGGTAATAAACAGAATCAGACAATTACTTTATTATAGAACAGGTTGTTACACACCTAAAGTAGAATAAAGGTTAAAGGCAGGGAAAATATTAAAAATAACTATAGCTACTTCAATTTGGTAATGAATACAACATAAAAAGATAATTTGTGACAATAAAACCATAAGGGGAGGAGAAGAAAATTTCAGAACCTGTATAGGCAAATGAAAATAAGATGCTATAGAAAAAAAGTACTATTTTATATATGAGACATTTTGTATGAACCTTATGATAAGCACAAAACAAATATCTAGAACAGATATAGAAGACATTTTTTTTAAAAAAAGAAGAAATAGAGCACAGCCCTACTTTATGTTAGATACACATCATAGAAAATGTTTCTGTTTAGGCACAGAATCCTGCCCTTCACAATCCCCTGACTATGGGAAAACACCAAACTAAAATAGTAGACAGAAACACAAGGGAAAAGAAACAATGGGGATGCTGAGCAATCAGTAAACAATAGATAAAATGGCTATAGTAAGTTCTCTTATATCAGTAATAATCCTACATGTAAATATATTGAATGTGCCAAACAAAAGTCACATGACAGCTGGATAGATTAACAAATAAGACCCAACTAACCATATGTTGCTCCTGGGAGACTCATTTCAACTCTAAAGACAAACATAGGCTCAAAGTGAAGGTGTGGAAGATGACACTCCAAGCAAATGTTTTCCAAAAGAAAGCAGGCATGGTCATATTTATATGAGGCAAAAGAGACTACAGTCAAAAACTATAATAAGAGACAAAGCTGAACATTATGATAAAGAGGACAATCTATCAAAACCGCATAGCATTTATTATTATTTATATGCAGCCTAATTAGGAAGACCAAATATATATAAAGCAATCATTAACAGACCTAAAAAGAGAGATTGACAGAAATACCATAAGATAGGAGACATTAACAAGGGCCAGCTTATACCAATGGATAGATCATCCAGAAAAAAAGCCTGACAAAGAAACAGCAGCCTTAAATGACAAAATGTGAGAGAACCAAATACTACAATATGTTAAAAGGATTATATCCCATGACTAAGTGGGTGGAATTTATTCTAGGGATACAAATGTGGCTCAACACCTGCAAATCAATGTGATATACCACATTAGCAAAATGAAGGGTAGCTAGAATAGGTAAATCAACTTTGACAAAGAAGAATAAAGTTAAAAAATGTCTACCCAGTTTAAAGAATTATTATATAGCTACTGTAACCAAAAATGTGTAGTATTGGTAGAGTAATAGAAACATATATCAGTGGTATAGACTAGAGAACCTAGAAATAGAACCACACAAATATCCTTGAGTGATTTTTGACAAAAGGTAATTTAATGAAGAAAAAAATATTTTCAGAAAATTATGCAGAGAAATTGGGCATCCATTGACAAAAATTAAATCTTAACCTAAATCTCACATGTTATAAAACAATTAACTGAAAATATCCTTGTACATAAATATAAAACATTAGAACTATATAATTTTTAGGAAAATACATAGCAAAACTTCTGGGATGTAGGACTAGGCAAAAACTACTTAGATTTGACACCAAAATCACAATCCATAAAAGGAAATATTTATAAGTTGAATTTAACAAACTTAAAAACTTCTATTTAAAAAAAAAACTGTTAACAATGAATGAAAAACCTGTCTACGGACTTGGGGAAAATGTATGCAAACTGTATATCTTATAAAAGACTAGTATCAAGAATATGTAAAGAACTCTGAGACACAATGTTAAAAAAAAAAACACAAAGAATTCACAAAGAAAATGGGCAAAAGACATAAACAGACATGTCACTGAAGAAAACACCCAGATGTCAAATAAACACATGGAAGATTTTCAACTTGTTTAGCCATTAGTAAATACAGATGAAAACCACAATGATATACACACCTATCAGATTAGCTAACTAAAAGGTGAGAACACCAAATACTGATGACAATGTGTGGGACTAGATCACACATACATCAGTCATAAGGATGAAAATAATACAGCCACTTGGAAGCTTGGAAGTTTCTTAAAACACTAAACACACAGTATTATATAGCAGAGAAATTGATCTCAGAGAAAAGAAAATATATTTTCACACAAATGCCTATACATGGACATTTGTATATACTTGATTCATGACAGTTAAATCTGGACATTCTAGATACCTTTAATAGGTGAATGTCGAAACAAGCAATGAACATCCCTCCCATGGAATATCACTCAGCAATAGACAGGAAAAATCTATTGACACATGCAATAATCTGCACACATTTTCAAAGAATTATTGAGTGAAATCCCAATAGTTTACATACTGTATGACTTTATTTATTTAACATTTTTGAAATAATAGTATGAAGCTAGGAAGCAGATTACTGGTGGCCTGTGGTGTATGAGACATGGGAGCTAAAATGAAGTAGTCATGATTATAAACTTACAAACTAATTGATCTTTGTGGTGACAGAAATTTCCTATATCTTTACTCTGTCAATATCTATATCTTCCTTATGATATTATACTATAGTTTTGTAAGGCATTATTGGAGAAAATAGATAAATGTAGATGATCTATCTGTATTATTTCTTAAAATTGCATGTGTATTTGTCATTATCAAAACATTTTAAATGATTTTTTTTTAAAGTAAAGGAATTCTTTTGCAACTGAAGAAATTTTCAGTGTCAGGTTAATAATTCAAACACTTCAGGATAATTTCATTAAATTATCACACTCTTAAATCTCATATTGAGCAGATATGTTAGAACAGAGGTGTCAAACTCATTTTCACCAGGGGCCACATCAGCCTCATGGTTGCCTTCAAAGGGCAGAATGTAATTTTAGGACTGTATAAACGTAACTACTCCTTAACTAGGGGCAAGAAGGTGGCACTGCCACTGGGTAGAAACAAAGTGCTGGGCTGGATAAAACAAGGTGGATCTAGAATACCTGAGAGCTAGAACATTCCATTATTTTTAAAGGCTTACTGCCTATTGAGCTGCCTCACAAGATTCTAGATTAAATTTAACCTACTATGGAAAATATATAATCATCATCACCATATCACATACCATTTTTTATGATCTTTGCGTTGTATAGGGAAGTACATAAAAATTGTTTTGATTATTGAGAAATACAATTAATTAACTTCAGGGAAATTGTTTCCTGGTTGATTTAATCACACATGTGGAAAGGGGAGTGGTTGTCAACTATACTACTCATAACAAACATTCCAAATCAAAATCCAAATACATGTCTTCAATATGTTCCTGCAGAACTAAAGGCTAAAAATAACTTCATGCAATTATTGCAACATATCTGCCTTAATTTGGGCATTGAAGTGAAAAGGTATATTATTGTTTTGACTTATTTAAGTAGAATTTAAACTCAAACACCAATGTTCAAGTTTACCTTTCGAAATAAAAATTAATACATTCCTTAAATATCTTATGATTGTAAAAAAATAAGTTGGGGACTAGAAAGAAGACAGTTTACAAAGTATAGCAAGTTGTAAGATAGCCTCTTTTATATTGTTCCTGTAAATATCAGTTTGTTACAATATCAGTATAGTACACATGTTATTATTCCTCACTGAAATGGAATGATGTTATTCTCCAGGCTTTTGCCAGGACTATTTTGTTTTGTTACTTTGTTTTGTTTCCCTAAATAATCATATCCATACCTTAGATTTCAGACACCTACTGTAAATCGATGACCAGCAAGCCTTTATCTCTGGATAAGACTATTCCTTTAAATTCCTTTAATGTTTTGAACATACACACACTCTCAGCATCACCAAAAGTGCACTATCTTTCATTTTAGTTCATACTCCTTTTCTGATTCTTATCTCATTTAATAGCATCATTATCCACCACTTTGTTTAGCTAGAAACTTGGAAGTCATCTTTGAGTTTTCTTCTTACTTCCCATGATCTATCTTTAATCCCATCAATTTCTCTTAACATCTATTGCCTTTAATCATAGACTTTTTAAATCCCTCCCATTTTGGTTCAGTTGCTCATCCTTTATTATCTGCACTCTGGTAATAGCCTACTACTTTTGCTCTGTAAGCTCACTCTAAAACCCCTACTTAAGATGCCTAAATAGCTCTACACTGACCAAAGAATAATGTTCAACATTAGTAGAGTCTATAAGGTCTTTTCTAATTTGTTTTACTCTGTCTTTATCATACATTCTCATCTCACTTGACCTAATGCTTATTTTGTGCTTCTGTGGTTTGAATTACTTCTACTGAAGCTCTTCTTTCATACCCCTGATATCAGTGATATGCCTTCACTACCTTCTTTTCTTTTCTTTTTAGATGTAAAAGTTCTTTTTAAATAAATGTTATTGATTATGCTATTACAGTCATCCAAATTTTCCCCCTTTGCTGCCACCCAGTATCTGTCATTCCCTCCAGCAATTCCCCCACTCTTAGTTCATGTTCATGGGTCATATGTATAAGTTCTTTAGCCACCCCATTTTCTATACTGTTCTTAATATACCCCTGTATTCTGTCCTTACCAATTTGTACTTCTTAATCTCTGCACCTTTTCCCCCACTCTCCCCTTTCCTCTCCCAGCTGATAACCCTCCAAATGATCTCTATAGCTATGCTTCTGTTGCTCTCCTGCTTGTTTGCTTAGTCTGTTAATAGATTCGGTTGTTGATAGTTGTGGATTTGTTGCCATTTTAATATTTATAGTTTTGATCTTTTTTCTTTTTCTTAAATAAGTCCCTTTAACATTTCATAAAATAATGGTTTGGTGATGGGAAACTCCTTTAGCTTTACCTTGTCTGGGAAGCACTTTATCTGTCCTTTGATTCTAAATGATAGCTTTGCTGGAGAGAGTAATCTAGATTGTAGGTCCCTGCTGTTCATCACTTTGAATACTTGTGGCCTGTCTCTTCTAGCCTACAAAGTTTCTTTTGAGAAATCAGCTGACAGTCTTATGGGAACTCCTTTGCAGGCAACCCTCTGCTTTACTCTTGCTTCTTTTATGATTATATTTAACCTTTGGCATCTTAATTATGATGTGTCTTGGTGTGGTCCTCTTTATGTCTATTTTTTGACACTCCCTGTGCTTCCTGGACTTGTAAGTCTATTTCCCTTCCCAAACTAGGGAAGTTTTTTTCCACCATTTTTTCAGATAAGTTTTCATTTTCTTACTCTTACTCTTTCTCTTCTCCTTCCAGCACCCCTGTGATCTGAGTTGTCTCAATTGTTTCTTAGCCTATCCTTGCTTTTTGGATTGTCTTTTCTTCTTGCTTTTCTGACTGAATATTCTTTTTCTTCCTTATGTTATAAATAATTGATTTAATTCTTGGCTTCATCCACTCAACTGTGGGTTCCCTGTAGATTTTTCTTTATTTTACTTAGTGTGACCTTCATTTCTGCCTGGGTCTTTTTTATGCTGTTGTAGCACCCAATGAGTTCCTTGAGCATCCGAAGCATCCTAATAACCAGTGTTTTGAACTCTGCATCTGATAGATTGTTTATTTACATTTTGTTTATCTCCAGTTCTTTTTCTGGAGTTTTGTTCTGTTCTTTCATTTTGGGCCCTGTATCTTTGTCTTCTCATTTTGGCAACCTCCCCATGTTTGTTTCTCTGTGCTAAGTAGAGCTCCTTTGACTCCCTGTCTTAGTAGTGTGGCCTACTGTAGTAAAGAGCATGGATAAGTTGGATGAGGTGGAGCCTAAGATAATCACCAGGACAGGCCAACCCATGTGATCCAGGTTGATGGAGTCTCCAATACGGGGTTGCCACTCTGTGGCTCTGTGCAGGGCAGGGCTCTAAAGGGGAATACTTTTGTTGCCTGGCCTCTGGAGTTTTTTTTTCCAGGAGGAAGTTCTCCCCTGGCACGTGCCCTGATGCCAGACACTGCCATTTCTTCCTGTGTGTCACTGGTGCCCTTCCAGCTGCTGTCCTTTGCTGAAGGCTGGACAGAGTGATTCTGCAAAGCCATAAGTCCACTGGGGCCCTTTAAGAGGAGATTCCAGGAGAATCTGATAGTTTCTTCCACCATCCTACTTCCCACTGGTTTTTACAGTCAAAAGGTAAAGGGACTTAACTTTCTGGCACTGGAACACTGGGCTTGGTGATCCCGGTTGGGGCTGTGATCCCTCTGTCCCAAGGTATTCCTCCTAATTTTTATCCACCACATGTGGCTGTGGTGCCATCCATTCTATGTCTCTGTATATCTATGTCTCCAAGCCTCTCTGCATGCCTGTGTCTCTGCCCCTTCTACCCAACTGGGTGAATGTGGCTTCTTTAATTTCTTAGTTGTTGGACTTCAATACAGCTTGGTTTTCTATGATTGTGGGTAATTGTCTTGTAGTTTAGTAGTCATTTTTGCTGTGGTTGTGTGAAGAAGTGAGAGCCATGTTTACCTATTCCTCCATCTTGACAGCCACTACCCTATTTTCTTAACTAACTCTATCACGGCTCTTCAGAAGCATTGCTTCCTAAGGTGTACCTTTGCTAATACCTTCACAATGTATTAGGTGTCTTTGTTTTGTGCTCCATTCACATTTTCACTTGCCACAAATATTTTCACATTATTTAAAATGTTTATTTCATTGTCTGACACTTAGACTGTAGCAAGGGTTGTGTTTTATTCACATCTGTGTTTCAAATCCCTAGCAGATTGTCTGCCACAACTAGTTCAAAGATTGTTGAATAAACAAATAAATGAATGCTAAGGTAAATTAATTTGATTATTAAAAAGTATCCAAAATGTCTGCCTGTAGTCTTCTTGATTTTGAAAGACACAAAAACATACATTGTTGCTTAGATCTATGAAATTCATTGCCCACTTCATTCATACCTTTTTTTCTTAGAAAAAGAGGTTTAGTTCATGAAGTTTATATGTGAAATCAGTTTTGAGCATTATCTCTTTCCAGTGAACAATGCAGTATATCATGTGAAGGGTATTTTCAGTTACTTCAGTCTCACTTTAAGCCTGCCGGCCATCCCTAACCTGAGTAGCTATGAACATAGAAAGTCTGGCTTTTTCTCTTATAGAAAATTGACTTGTAGGAATTACATGCTTTTCTCAAGGTTAGAGGTGAATGCTTTATTCATCAGACAATTTAACAGATTTTTTAAAGTTACTTAAAGTACCTACCTTCAACAAATGGCTTTAGAAATGTTCAAAATACCTTATAATTGTTCACTTTTGATTCATTTTCAATCCTCTTTTTTTTAATTTGATACTTAGATAATTTAATGTTCTCATGTAAATGTCTTTTTTTTAACTTTTGTATAGTTTGATTTGTTGTGGTAATTGTTTATGTACAGTTGTCTCCAATCCTCTTCCTCGATAAGGATTTACTGACTTGGTGTGTTAGTTCAGGTGCTCTGCAATGCGGACACTAAGATGGGACAGGACAACAAATAACAAAGGGGCAGAGGAGCAGGAGTGGGCCAGGAGAGTCCACTGACTGCAAGCATATCTAACTAACAACTATGAAAAAAGAAGGGAAGGGGAGGTCAATTGCACTGGTGCAGTCAGACTCTTTTGCTGTTGGAAGAACATTTCGACCAGGCTGATGGGGTGTCCTCCAGCCAAAGGCTCCTATTATAGTACTAATATCCCCACCAGGCATAACATTTGGCAGGAGGAAATATGGCCTCAGCATAAACATTAGGTGGACTCCGATAGGCAGCAGCTGGGCTTGTCAGTCAGAGAGGCTCTCTGCAGCTGGCTATCTGTGAGCCACATTTTCACGTCTGCTACAGTTTGGTCTGAGCAGAGTATACAGAATTATGCCTTTCAGGATAATTAATTTTGGTAATTTCATACATCTTATCCTCCAGGAAAATAAAGCAACTTATAATCATAAATCACATTTGGTCATCAAGCATAATGGGGGAGGGTATCACACTTAAAGAACACAGTCATCATTTCCCTGAAATTTTCACCACCACTTTTAACAAAGTATGATCTGTAAATATTTATCTAAAAAAATTCTGTGTATATTTTACATAAGTGTAAATATGGAAATAATTTGTCTTTATAACTAAAATATCATTGTTCCTAACATTTCAGTTCAATGCCTTCAACTGAAAAATTAACAGTTGTTCATTTAAATAACCCAAAATTCCTAATTTAATTATTCAGGTCTTTCATAGATAACAGACGTGGCCAGTATTTTGACATAACTAAAGCCCTTGAAATGCTCATTATAGAAATTGAAGTGGTGTACAATGCTGAGAAACACTAGTAAATAGAGTTTACACTTTAGAGTCAGAATTGGATTGGATCTCTGGCACATGTCAAAAGTAATTTCATTGTTTATTAAGTTGGAACAAATAGCAACTTTGGATGGTTTTGTGGATCATTTGAGATAAATTTTTTAAAGAATTTAGTGAATAATTAAGCATATAGTAGATACTTAAAAAAGTGCATGCTTGGGAGTCCAAGTATGGTCATCAGTCTTACTAAGGTATTGTTTAGTTTATAAATTAATATTTGTAGAAGTTATACCTCAAAATATATATTAGTAACAACCATTTTAATTTAATAAGAATCTCTAAACATTGTCTTAATTGATAATTAATTACTAATCTGTTTCTTAATTGCTATTAATAGTTTATGTTATATAGATTATCCTGAGGATTACATATGGAAGTGAATATAAAATAAAATTAATTACCTAAGTATGCATGTATATATATATGGGTGTATCAAAAATTATTAGTTATAGTCATACTTTTTGCCCTCTTTGTAATAATCCTCATCATCTTCTTCTTTTGTTTCTCATCAAGTTCATCAGGGACATTTTGTACAACATATTGAAATATCTGCAAGGGAGAAAGGGGTCATTGATGTTTTTTTGTATGGGCAACACTGGCCCAGAGAACAAGATGTCTGTTATGAGGATTTATGAAGACAGTGACTATTTGAACAAAGTATATTAGAAAATGAAACAGAAGATAACTTCTTATCAATTCTTTTTTATTCTTTTCCTTTTATTATGTGTAATGAAAAACCTAAATAAGATTCAATGGCACAATCTGAAAACAAAAAGGACTAAATGGAAGTTCAAGATAGACCTGAATTGAGCATTGATATATGTTCTATTCATTGCTAGTCAATTCCTTTACATCAGGAGGAAAAATAGCATTAAAAAATTTATTAAATCAAAACAGCATTGAGAGAACAAAATGACAAATTGTCAATTTGAGGTGGCCTGAGAGAAATTAAAGTATTTAAAGTAATTTAATGCAAATGAATAGAACATAAAAGCCCCTAATGTGCTTTAAAGGCACACACCCTTATGTACATTTGATATAATTACTGCTAATTTTAATATATTACAGAAAGAGTTATCACTACTAGTACAGTTCATAAGTAGGAAAGTATGTAACATAAAATTGTCTGCACATTTTTTTCCTTCACATCTTAACCTCTTGCTTGTGATGGTGATAGAAGGAGGAGACAAGAAAATGTCAGTATCCTGAAAAGCCCTGAGTAAACATACTCAGTGTAAAATGAAAAGATCATAAACTTTTCTGTTTCCCTTTTTTTTGCTTGTTGAAAGGTATTTTGTTCTTATCTATTGTAATAAAATAGAAACATCAAACAAACTATGTGTATTAATATAAAATCACAGAATTTAGTATAAAGGATGTGTGTAGTGTATGTGCAATGTGCAATTTATTTGTTGTAATAATTTCCTAAGTGAACCCATTTTTCAAGGTTAATAATTCTTAACAATGATGCTTATAAGATAGTTTATTCAGAAAGTAAAAATAAACTAACCAAATTCTCCCAGACAAGTAGAAGGATCAGTCAGCAGTGACTGTGCAGTTTTAACTTACTTCACTATTAACCCTATATAAGTGGTTTGATGCTGTTCTCTTATGTTACATTTGAGTGATTTGCCCCGTTAAATAAAGAACCAGGTTGTGCTCTTCCCATTAAATAGAACTGGGATACTGGGTTTTATTTCCATTTTCACTACTGGGTTGTGGATATAGCCATTATTTTCCTTGGACAGTCATTGCTCCATCATCAATGCTATTGATGCCCAGACTTCATGGCATCAAAAGCTTTCCACCTGGTTGAATTTGGTTTATATTAAAGCTTTCACCCTTTCCTTTCTACATAGTTCATAATTAAAATTGTGAAATAACTTTAATAGATATGTATATATATGAAGTTAATTAAAATTCAGTGCCATGATCATTTATTTGTTATATTTTTAAAATTATAGTCTAGTGTTACTGAAAGGGTGGTCAATATAAAAACATGTATAAGAAAAACATTTAGGCAATTTCAAAAGTAATCTTCCCTATTTTCATGTAGATCTATTAACCCAGCTTATGAACACAGGGCCTAGTAATGCAAATTTTAACATATACCTACCATAGTTCATTTGAAAGCCACTGCTATAACTTTTAGCTAGTAATCTTTGAAGAAAGTCAAGTATTTTAAACTTCTGGCTCCAGTTGTTAATGTTAAGATAATTGTCTTCAAATAAATTTTATAGTTTAGGTGGCAATTGACAAAAGAACAAGCAAACAGAATAAAAAAGTGCATTGGGCTCAGTGTGGCTCAGCACATTCCTTGTCTCCAGATCTCAAAGGACTAAAATAGTGATATAGACAGGGCTGCATTTTTTCACTGGAAATTCTGGAGAAGAATCTACTTCTGAACCCATCCAGGTTGTTGGCAGAAGATAATTCCTTGTGATTGTAGGATGGGAGTTACTTTGGTGACCATCTGTAGCCCCTTCCAGCTCCTAGAGGCCTGCCTGGTCCTTCATGGAGCTCCATATACCTCAGAGCTGGCAATAGTGCATTGAATCTGCTCACCCTTGAAGTTTCTCAGACTTTACTTTCCAACACATTCCTCTGTTTCTCTGGAGAAAGTTCTCTGCTTTTAAAAACCCATGTGATTACATTGAATCATATGTATAATCTAGGTCCATCTCTTCATTTTAACTTTCATAACTGTGATTATATCAGCAAGGTTTCTTTTGTCAGTTTACGTAACATAGTCACAGGTCCAGGGATTGGAGATGGGCATCTTTGGGCAGGCGTTGTGTTTGTCTACCATATTCCAGAATCAAACACATTTCAGATACTTGGTTTATTGCTTTTTCATATGTTTGTATTTATTGTTAGGACATTAGATAGAGCCAACATATATCAATATTCTGTATTTTTTTGTTTTAAAGCTTCAAGTTTCTTTCTTTCTTTCTTTCTTTCTTTCTTTCTTTCTTTCTTTCTTTCTTTCTTTTTTACTTTATCTCTAGCAATAAAGAGTATGCTGCATTTAGCTTTATTCTGTCCAGTACTGGAGGAACACAGAGCTCCTTTTAGTCACACTAATGCAATGTTTCACAAATAAGTGTCTTTTCCTCTCAATATCAGAATTAGATATGGAAATCTTAAGCTTTAATTTTGTGGAGAGTTGTCATGTTTTCCTCTGGTGATAACAACAATCATCCATTTCCTTCTTTCTTCTTTTAGGTGAGAAGAAAAAAAAGAGAACTTTTTTGTGTTGTCGTTGTTTCCCTCCCACCTTCAGGGTTCTTGTGAAAAATATTTATTCAGTACTTAGTCCAGTCAACCACTGTGTTTAACACTGGGAATACATATTTCAAAGAAGATACAATGGCCATATATAAGGTACTTTACCTAAATAGGGAGAATTTAGGATCAATGCCACTCCTCTTGTTACTTTAAGGGCTAAACATTCTGGTGAATGTATCAGAAATTCATTTCTGAGTATATCAGAAATATCAGAATATATCAGTGAAAATTTATTTTCACTATCACCTTCTTGCACAATTTCCTCACTCCTCTTAGATTATACTTTAGTTTCATCTAATCATAAGCAAACTTTGAGAGAAGAAAAACTATAAATTCTGTAAATTCTTCTTGCATCCACTGATGGAATATTTGTAGATTAAATATTGCATCATGCCTATGAATATTTAATTAGAATAGTTATTCTCAGTTTGATTTAGAAAAGTTTTGACTTTTTTGAAATATGTGGGTTTGATAAATATAAAGATTATTATTAGTGATATTATTACAAGGGAATACATTTAATTCCAAATTTTGAATTAAAAGCACTTTTAGAGACACTGTAAAGTAGCATTATATGCATTTATAAGCATAGTTTATATTATATTACCAGCTAATTTGTTCCCCACATCAACCATGGAGTGAGAGGGAAGTAGATCTCAGGTGCTGCTGTTCCATTACTGATGCACAGAGGAATCACCTGAGGAATCTGCTTAAAATGTGGATTCTGCATCAGTAGGTCAGGCCTCTAGAGAGCTTTTCTGTATATCTGACAAGCTCCCCAGTCATGCTGATGTTGTTCTTCCAGAGACTGTTCTTTGAAAAGCAAAGCCCTAAAAAACACATTAAATCCAGAATCTGGAAATGTGAACTTTAACCTCAGCTCTCATTATTCAGTTGATGTCATTATTGCTGGGCTGTCTTTTCATTTTATATATATATATCTAATATCTATAATATCTATATAATCTTATAATATCTATAATATCTAATTATATATATATATATAATTAGAGCTATTATCTGTGATTCCTTTTTATTAATTAACAAACTACTATTCACTGAGGTACAGATAATTCTCAAATTCATACAAGTATGACAACTTCTATTTTCTGAAGACAAGTTAAAGCTTTTCACTGCACCATACCAGTACCAGAATAACAGAACCTGAACCCATTTTATATATAGCATTTTAGCTGAAAATACAAGAAATCGTGCAGAGCTATTTTACAAGATAACTTGAGAAATTTTAGTAAATTGGAGTGTTATTATTTTAAGGGACTTTACATTTTTTCCTCCTATACCAATAGTTTTCTCTCTGTTTTACTCGTTTGGCTATTTATTACTTTCACCCCACAGTCCTTTTTCCTACTTTTAAACAACCCTTGACCAAGTGACAGCAGTACCTTTAAGCAAAGCTATTCTTCACTGCAGTCTGATATCAATGCCAGCTGTGATTTCATTTATATTGAATCACTGTTATTCCTGAAACAATTTATGAAGTCATTTTGTGACCTTCATTTCAACTTATATTTTCATAAAATGCAGGTAGACAGAGACCATATTCACCTGTATCTTTTGCTATTTTTTATTTTTGCAACTTAATTTGCGCTTGCAGATGTAAACTTATTGGTATGCTTCATTGACTAGTAGAAGCCTCATCCCAAAGCAAGCCTGGATAAGAATCTGAATATGCTTACTTGCAGGTGTATTGCATATCTTGCCGACAGTGTTGCAGTTATTGCCTCTTCCCACGTCCACAACAGTGTTTGCGTCTGGATAAACAGGTGCACTTGGGCATAAGACCAAATCTACCCCCAAAACACAAGTGACCAGAGTGCATCTACATATTTAGGCTGACTGGTAGTTTTTTATTGACTGCAGATGGTTACTGAATACACAGTAAAAAGCTTCCAGTTGACTGACTGCATTCTTAAACAACCGTAAGTTTTTGTGTTTGTTTTTCCTTTAGCTAGGAGCTTCAATTTGTATTTAGCTCTAGTGGGATAAATTTGAGCCCATATTGGCCTTATAGCCCAGATGTGCCCTTGAAGCCAAAAGAGTTTTCAAGCCTCTTTTACAACCTTAGACTGATTTTGGTATTTTAAGAACCCAAAGAAATGAGCCAATTTCAACACTACTCATCTTTCCCTGAGGTTCTTCCAAGTTTGTAAATATGTGCTTCCTGGGTCCCAACTGAGATCATTGAAGGAGACCAACAGCCAAAATATATATGTAAATTATTTTATCCTTGCAACATTTCTTAAAATAGTCTTGGATGAGGTACCAGGTGGCTCATCAAATGCAACAAATTTTTTTAGGTGTCAATTATATCTACTATACTAAGCTACTTGATATGGAGGACACACTTACATATATGCACATGTATACATGCACACACACATGAATATATATTTCATTCTCTAGTGTTCTATAATTATGATGAGAGTCTATGTGATAATACAGAGTAAGGATGTGATTGGATTTATAAGCTCTATATGAAAAATCACATTTATAAGACCTAAAAAAGAGTTGGAAAATACTCTTTGATGTGGGAATGAAGAAGGAATAAAGTCCAGAAAAACAAATCCAGAAAAACGGTCCTGAACTTTGCCTTAGATATAATTTTTGGGAGCAAATTTGATACATTCTGGAACAAATTAGTAATGTAAAATGGGCACTGCATTGGAAATGCATGATTTGGTTTCCAAGTCCAATTTGCCAGTATATACTCTAAAAAGACCTTGGCTAATTCATTCCCTTTTCCAGTTGGGGCAGCAGTATCCTTATCTGTAAAATGAAGAGCTTTGATTTTATTATCTCTGAACTCCCTTGTGTACCCTAAAATTCTGTAAATATTTTAAAAGAACCTGATAGAAATTATAAGCATATTACTCCTCCTTCTCTGAAATCTCCACTTTCTGTGCATTTCTCTATCTTATCCTTTAAGCATTTTATCATTAATTGACAGGTAGAAACTTACTTGTTTTATGTGCTTCTGTGCCACTGGAATGTGAGATCTATAAGAGTGGGACTTTATTTAATTTTCTATTACATCTTTAGTGTCTGACATGTAGTATACATCCAATAAACATCCTTTTAATTTATGATTGAATAAATTAGTCAACACCTTCCAATGGCTTTAATTAAATATATATGTACATATGTGTATAGATGTATGAGGTCTGTCTGGGACAAGTCCAGCCATTGTTAATGTAATTAGAACTGTTTGCAAGACATGGATATAACTTGGCAGTCAAAGAGAATAGACTGTAATGTGCACATGCATGAACAATGACAACTTCATTGTTCTAGTCAGTGGCGGTGGTAGAGGCCATTGAGTGGGCATGTGTGCTGTGTGGCCATCACATTAAAAATGACTGAGTAGAACAATAAATCTGCATTAAGTTTTGCATTACACTTCTTGAACATCCCTCCATGGAAACTAGCAGTTTGATTCAGAAGGCCACAGATATGGTCAACTAGTGATTGGTAGCTTAATCATGACAATGTGACTGCTGCTTGTGCATAATATTTTATGCAAAGTTTTCTGGAAAAACATCAAAATACCAAGGTGACTCAGCCCCCTCTAGACAAAATTTGGCACCCTGTGACTTCTGGCTTTTCTCAAAAATAAAATTGTGTCAGAAAGGGAAGAGATTTCAGACTGCTGGTGAGATTCAGGAAAATATGATGGGGCAGCTGACAGTCATTGGGAGAAGTATGTGGGATCCCAAGGTTTGAAGGGGACTGAGGCATCATTGTCCTATGTACAATGTTTCTTGCATCTTGCATCTTCTTCAGTACATGTCTCTATTTTTCACATTACATGGCTGGATACTTTCTGGAAAGAACTCATATACCCTTGTGTGTGTGTGTGTCTGTGTGTGTGTGTGTGTACACACACATACATATATATATATAAAGGTTTTATTTCCTTATTTTTAGAAAGTTAGAGAAAGGGAAAGGGAGGAAGAAAGAAGAGAGAAACATCAATGTGAGTGAGAAACATTGATCGGTTACCCTTGCATATCCCAAATGGTGACTTTGTGTGCAACCCAGGCATGTTCCTTGACCTGGAATCAAACCAGTAACCTTTCAGTTTGGGGGATGACCAAACCCTCCACTGAGCCACACCAGTCAGGGCTATAAACATAGATTAATCACACTTTTTAAACTTAGGATAGCAGGAGATTTCTAGCGTGAACCCCACTGATCTCCACCTCCTATTAGTCTCTTAGGATGTGGGACACATGACTTGCCACTGCAAAGCTGATAGGATGTCATTTCTGTCATTACTTTACATTAGCAAGTCACCATAGTGAGGAGGCCTACATGGCAAGAAACTAGGTGAAGGCTGCTTCTAGCCAACAAACAGCAAGGAACTGAAGCCCTGAGTCTAAAAGCCCATGAATTGAATCCTGGGAACAACCAACTGGAAAGTGAAGCCCCCTAGTCAAGCTGTAGGCCCTAAAGCCTTCATTGCATTCTCATGAGAGGCCATGGGCCAGAAGATTCAGCTAAGCTGTGCCTAAGCAGAAACTGAACTACAGAAAATGTCAAATAATGAATGTGTGTTTTTTTAAGCTGCTAAGTTTGTGGTGATTGTGATTCAATAATAGATAACTAACACATATAGATTATAAATGATACAATGGTGATTTACTTATAGCTAGATTAATGATGAACATTGATTTAATAATTGTTAGAATAAGATAGCATTGTGAATGCTAACATGTCATGGTGTTTCTATTTATTTTCTTTTAATTTAATTAGGTATATGGTAGTATAATTTAAATTAAATTAAATCCACCCTTTTTATATATGTACAGATAGATGAGTTTTGATAAATATGGACAGTTGTCACAACACAGTCGAGATGTAGAATATTTCTGTCATCCCCAACTTAATATTTTTAGACTACCTGGCTATTTCATTGTTAGTACAGGAGCAACATTACCTTGTAGTTTCTGCTCAATTGGAAGAAAATATAAAAAATAAAAACAGCTCAATATAATAAAGCTTAATTAAAAAAGCATATTGAAGAATTTTCCTGAATTTGATAAATTTGCTTAAAATTAGCATGAGAACTTCATTCCTTGGAGAAAATACCTTTTAAAATCCCACCAAGGTAGCAAAACACCATCAAGAGTGAAGCAGTGGTAAAAGGTGAAATTTGGTTTTCTAAAACCATTTATGTAAAAAAGCTGTCCTTTTCCATAACACACATGTATATGCAAAACATACACATTTCTACAAAATAATAAAGCTGCTTTTCACTTGTAGAACTTTCATGACTATATGAGTTATATAAAATTATTACACCATGGTGGCAAAATACTTTAGCAGCACCACGACAAATGTATTTCCTCTGGAGTGATAAAATCAACAAGATCTGTTGGAAATTAGTTGCAGTTACAATTTGGACTTGAACAAATTTGTTTTCATCATTATAAAATAATGTTTTGGGATTTTCTTGTTTGTTTGTTTGATTTTTCTTTCCTCTAGGTAAAGAAAAGAAATATCATACTATAGATGTATGCATGTGTGAATTTTCCCCTTAGATGTTGAAGCTCAATTTGCTTGAATCATATCCCTAAGCAGAAGCATGGTTTTGTATGGAAGAATTTGCTGTTCCTAGAGCAAATTATCTAATATTGAGGGAATCATATAATAATATATGTGGTTAGTCAAGTAACAATATTTATAGGTTACATAACCAATTAATAATCTATGAAATGATGTCACTCTCTAATAAAATTATAACAAATTGAGAAAATATTTTTAAATAGGGGAAAATAGTTGAATGATTATGAAGACTAACAATATGGAAATACTTTATAAATGTACTACATAGTGCAAAGAGAGGTGTCATTTTGCTCAATTCAGTCAACTGCATGGCTCTCAAATTATGGAAAACCCATACTAAATTCAACTCAACTATTTTTGCCTTGGAAGTATGTGAGCTTGAATGACCTCCTCTGTTATTGCATTCTGTAATTTCTGAGAGTTCAGGTGATGCCAAAAATCACTGAGTAGACCTCTGTTAACTTTTTGAACTTTATCAGAAGGAAGCAGAGTAGAATTTACTGAAAATATACAGAGGCAAGAATACAATTGGTGGTATAAAATTTAGAGAAGAATTTCTGAAGTATGGTAATGTTTTGGTTCAGTTTATTCTTGTACTAGGAATGCCATTAGGTTCTACAACTAGTTTATCATAGGCATGTAAATCTGAAGGAGATTTATAAGCATCTATTTATGGAAGAAATACTTATAAAAATATTTATTTAGTCAGCAGTACTTATTGAGCTCGACCATTGAAAACGATGTTGCAATTACCATGTATTGTCTGAGGAAAAGGAATTAAAACAGAGAAAACTGACTAAACACTAAATATCACCAATTAAATAAAATATTTTTGTTTCATTTCTTTCAAAACCATTTTCTCCCTTTTGAAGAAAAGGAATCCTGACAATGAACAAATGAATTATCAGTACTCCTTAAGCAGGCTAAAATGTAGCTTAAAAACAATTTGTAACATCAAACATTTTCTAACCATGGTTTTATTTTATATTCTTGAATAAGAAACAGTAAGAAGAAGAACAGATAAATAATAACAATAATAGCTAATACATTGTCCCAAATGTTGGGTGAAATTAAATTTTTTTATCCCCATAAGGTGCGTTTTATCCCCATTTTATGGATGGGTGGTCTGAAGCACAGAGGTTAAATTGACAGTTTTTCTTCAGCCAATAATCACAGTCATTGTGAGCAGTGGGATTCTATCTAACTCAAGCAGTCTAGTTCTGGAACAAATGCCGTTGATCTTCATAAAATTTGTATGAGTTTATAGATAATTACTCAAAATTGACACTTTAGGTTTACTCATATTTCTTAGAAAATATTTTTAAAATAGAAAAATATACTGCCCAGTACATTTTTTTACAAAGTATGCCTCAATCTTCTTAATACTCAACTAAGTCAATTCAAATGTTTGTATTGTAGTTAACTAAATACATTCCTCTAAATATATCATCTAAGTTCATCAAAGAGCATTCAAATTTTCTTAATAAGGCATGTTACTTTTTAAATAATTGTTCTACCAGAAAGCTAAAAATTATTGTAGCTTTTATGGTTTTATTAAAACCTATGATTAAGGAAGGCAAGGTGTTTTGAATTCTATTTATATTATTAGCAAAACTCACTGAGACATAATATGGCATCTATATCTGATGAACAACTGGAATATGAAACTATAAAATACTGCTCAGCCCTCTTCTCCAGAGTCCTTACAATGCTTCTTCTGTTGGGCACCTGTGTTGAGTCTGAGTCTGCCAAGAAGACTGATTGCTAAAATGTTAAGTTGGCAATTTAAAATTATATGCGGATTCCCTTTGTGAATATTTGTAATTTCACCTTCCAATTTTAATTTACTCTACTGAGCAATTTTCGCATTCAAAACTCAATAATTGTTAGACTGCTATAATAAAAGCTTCAAACATTTTGCCTCCAAATACAACATTTGTTTCAAATAAACTTTTGATATGGAAGCTATATTAATAAACACGATATGAAATGTTGGCAGGTAGTTAAATCATTTTAACTCCCCCTGAACCTTCAATAGCATAAGCACAGTCAGGAGGGAAAACACCTAATTAATTAAATAAATAGGGAAGAAATTGCTATATATTTTACTTACATAGGTAAGGCAGATTTTTTTCTTTAGGTGATGAAGATAATAAACTACTCATCTTTTTGGTATTAGGTAATGACAAAAACATCAATAACAAAGAAGTTAAATAATTGATACACTTAATCATTTTGTTTTTATTTTTAGAAACATTTTGCTGGCCCAGACTATATACATTGTGTTTATGTGTATAAATGTACATATGCATGTGTGTATATTTTATTTAGAAAAACATAGCATATGACAAAAAATATCAAAAGACATAGACTCTGTCTGCAACAATTCTGCCATGCCAGTGTAATTCTAATTTTCTTGGCAGAAAGTCACAGCAATGCCTCTCAATCTATCAGAAAAGAACTATATAACTCAGGCCATTTTCATTTTTCCCATTTTCAGCCAAAATGTTATGTAGAAAGAGATGAATGTTCTGAAATCTAACTAATTGTTAACTTTTCTAAATATTTGTTGGCTTTCTTGGAGTGTTTACACCAAGAACATGTTTGAGCCCTGGCTGGTGTAGCTCAGTGGATTGTGTGCAGGCTGCGAACCAAAGGATTACCTGTTCAACTACCAATCTGGACACATGCTTGGGTTGCTGACCAGGTCCCCAGTGGGGGCCACGTGAGAGACAACTACATGCTGATGCTTCTCTCCCTCTCTTTCTCCCTCCCTTACCCTCTCTCTAAAAATAAATAAATAAACCTTTAAGAAAATAGAAAATAAAAAACAGTTTTGGTAAATAAATTACTTTGGCATTCTTTTATGAGCCATGTTAATTACATATTGAATTAAATCATAATATGTGATTCAAATGATGCAAAAAATAACATATTTTTCTGAGTTTTTAAAAAATTTTGTATCCCAACATTAATTGATTTTTTCTAATTTTCTTGCATATAGATTTTATTTTAGTATCCTCTATTTTTCCATTTTTCCCTACAGATATTTTTTGAATTGCTTCTATTTTGTTGTTAGTTTTATGATTTCCTTTTTATATTTATTTTTATATCAATGATGGAAATATTTGAAGAAGATTTCAATAACATTCTTTTGACTCACATATTAGGTAATGGTTGAAAAATATCAACAAAGAAGTCAAATAACTTATACACTTAATCATTTTCCATTTTTAGAACTAATGTGTATTGTTAGTCACTTCTGCAGGCTTTCCCCTTGTCCTTTCATTTTCCTATGGGAATTTTCTTTACCTTGATTCTTCCTTCTTTTAGAGGGAGGATAGCAACCAGTACATTTACCAAAAATTATTGATTTAAGAGTTTTCTTCCTTTAAGCACCATTTTTTACATTTTATACTGTTCTAAAAGGAACTTAAAAATTCTTTGAAATGATTGTTTTGAAGTTTTACACATCAGCCTAAATATTATATCACATTCTTCATTATTTTTGCTATCAGTGACTTATAGATTTTGGAGCTTTTCTCACATTTTCTGATATCTTCAAAGATTTATTATATCAATAATGCAATCACCTCTGTAGAGCAGGGGTTCAGGACATCAAGTATAAGTTCCAATTTATGCCACACATTTTTACCATTTCCTAGTAATATTTACTAAAGGATTCTTTTTTCCTGCCCTTTATTGCTTCCACTGCATCTATTGCCACTGAATTCACATAAAAAGGTAACTATTATATATCAATGTAGACCAAAGAATTCACATAAAAAGGAAACTATTATATATCAATGTAGACAAAATTGTTTTACTTTGACAGATCAAATATGAGATCTTCAAGTGTTTGAAAAATAAACACATTGAATGAAAGGAAACAGTTGTGTAGCATAGGGAGATAAAAAGTGAAATCTGTGATTTAGAAATAATCTATTAATATCTCTAAAATTAGTGGTGCAGAGTAATTTTTGAACCTGAACACACTTATATGGCTCATATATTGTGCTGTGTTTCATGTGTGATTTATCTGATTTATAAAATGTCTCATGAGCTCTGCTCACCTAAGTTCAGATAAATCTAATGTGATATGAGCAGAAGTGATCTGCTGTATATAATCACTAATTTTTGAAGTCTGTGGAAGAAAAATATATAAATATGTATTTAGAGGTTTATATTTTAATCCACTGAAATTTGAATAGTTCTAGTGCATACCTATATTTTTATTATTGTTTCCAAATTACAAGATCAGCAACTGGTCTCGCTTTTTTGTTATTGACTTATTTTTTTTTATTATTACACACCAGGGGATGCTCTAGTCTGCAAATAGAACAAATTACTTTTGATATATATAGACAGGGTATAGAGTGGTGTTTCAGCTTCAGATAATCCATAAACAAAACATCTGTCCTCTTTGACTCTTAGACTAAATACTCCATAAATTAACTTACTTAAGGGTATATGTCAACATTTTTTAAATATAGTTAGTATATTCCTGCATATCTGCACAATTTTGCAGTAGCCACTCTGCATTTGCTGCCAAACAAAGCCAGCATAATCTTTAAAACAAAGATAATGTGTCCACCTCATGCTTTGATAACTTTCCATCGTTCTTATTTAAAATTCTTGGCATCTGTCAGCCTGGCTTCTTTTTCTTTATTGATATTCTGGTTAGATTGTTTCACTTAATTGATTACTTTATAACCTAAAGATAAAAGTCTGCTTTACAAGTCCAATATTTGTTATCAACTCGGATGAATGTAAAGCTCCATGTAGACAAATACTGCTATATTCCAGCCTTTGAGTTCTTTGATCCTCAGGTTCTTCAGTTTTCAAGGCCATATTTGAATACAGTATTATCATCATTGGCAATTATTCTAGTCTGATATCTTAAATTTAAACATTTTATTACCTTAATACAACTGTGCACCCAATAATATCTCTTTTCCATTGTACCCTACTTATAAACCTCATTAAATATCATTTACTTTTTGTTCCTTAAGCTTTTCCTAATGTATCTTTTACCACCATGTTTAAAAATTGAGTCTGTGACTGTTTATTAAAAGACAAGTTCAAGTCACTATATGTATTGCTATTTCTGATATATTTGAATTCTTCCAAGTTATTTTGTGATTTCTCTGTGTACCCTTTTGGTCTATATGTTTTTCCAGTCTTACCTTGCTCTAGGTACATCAGGTTTTCTTTATGGTTCTTCTTTCTAAAAACATTGTATTTCAGTTTTTATTAGTTCCTTATAAATTACTAATGGGCATATTTGACTATGATAAAATAAAATTTAATAAATATACTTACAACACTCTAAACAATAAAAGAAACATAAAACATTTTATCTTACATCTTTGCCTTTGGCATTTAGTATTATCTTTTTTGTAGCATATTGTCTCTGATCTAACTTTAAAATTTTCATTTATCAGTATTAATTTTTCAGTAAATAATAAGTTAGTGTATTTACTAATTCCTTGATATACCATTTCTTTTACTTGCACATGACTTCCTTTTGTTATCTGTAAAAAAATAATCCCTTCATAGATTTTTTTCTTTATGAAATTCTAAATGTAATCTAAAAGCTATTTTTTCTTATTAATGTATGATAATTGAGATGGACACAGAAGTCTTGTAGCAGCTAGATGTACTTTCACCTTTTTGAATATGTAAATTACTTGCTGTATGCCATATACTCCTGTTAATGAGAAGCCTGTCAGTCTATTGAAGTTCTTTTGATTTTCTTTAATATTCTGCATTCTCTCTATCATACATATATAAAGTCAAGGATTAGATTTTTATAATGTTTAAAGATTGCCATACAGCCTGTGTAAAGATTCAACATTTCCTCTAAACCTAGAAAACACCCAATATTATTTCTTAGAATATTGCTTACACTTCTTTCTCTTTCTGTTTTCCATGGATTTTCATTTTATGCTGAGCACTTTTACCATCTCTTTTTCCATATTTTAAAGTTCTTAAATGGGAATTATATGGGTTACTACCTCAAATCTATTACATAATTCTATATATTTTAAATGCAATTTAAAAGTTTTAATCACCATATTTTATTTTAGAAGTTATATTGAGTTATTTTTCAAATAGTTTTATAGTATCGATGAATAAATAAATATCATTTATGATTCTATGAGGTTTTCGTGTACTTGGGATTTTTTTACATTTTTTATTATCTCCTGTAAGTTTTCTGTTATGTTCATTTTCTGAATGTACTAATCCACTTGTTAATAGCAATGGACTCTCCTTTCATGATAGTTTACTTCCTTATGAGGTAGCTTCTTAATTTTTGAGCTCACCTTTGAGGGGTGGTGTCTTTTTCTGTTCACCCCTGTAGAAAGTTGCATATATGCCTTGGTTCTAGAAATATTCCTTCAAAATAATTTTGCATCTCTGGCTTACAATATTCTAATGTGCTGAGTTTTGACATGTTGTGCGTTAATATTTTATTTTGGCATTGGGTGCCTACCCCCAAGTAGAAATGCATATCCAGATCTCAGATTAATGAGTGATACAAGCTCTAATTTTCTATTTCCCATGAATAACTCTCCTCCCATGACTTGAAGTGTGGATCAAATGTTTTCAGTGTTCTAGCCTTCAAACAGAGCAGGCCTTTCTTTTAGCCACCTGCTTCTGCTGAGCCAAATGCTGCATCTTCCCTTCCAGGTAGTATTTAAAAGCTTGGTCTATAAGTTCCTGATCATGTCTACACCAACACCAAAGGCAAACAAATACAACCAATTTTAGTTTTTGTCCCTTATTGATAACTAGCATCAATGTGTTTCTTTTATTTCTTTAAAAATGTGATTTTATATTACTTTTATATTTTATATCACTTTGAGCAGGATTTTTCTTATTATACCAAAACTGGCTACTGCTACTTACAACTGGGAACAAATGGAGAGTAATCATCCTGTAATAAAACAAATAATAATAAAATGACTGAAGCAATTTTGTAGACTGACATCTCTTTCCTACATTGGATGTCTACTTATGCACACTGCTGAATGTTCTATCCTCTGGACTCATTATTTGAACTTGAAAGATTATCATTGAAAAGGAAAACATGGCTATGGAAAATCTATGGAAGAACCATTATTACATTGTTTAGAATACTAAGAATAAGACAGTCTCTCAGTGATCAAAAGGACCCTGTGAAGAGAGTCCACTTTTTAAAATACTTAGGACCCACCACTTTGGAAGCTATGTGCTAAGCAAAGACGCTGTAATACCCACAGTTGTGGAACTGAAGAGGCCTCACTGGATTACATGTATTACATTGGGAAATTGTGCAGAGGGTCTTTGCCTGCAACATTCTCTGCCTTCAGGGTCCTCTAAGTTATTCACATAAGTCATCCATTTGATAAACAACTTTCTCTTCCCTTACTCACAGAAAACACAGATCTGAACCTGTCATGGAAAAATAGCAGCAAACCAAGTTTCCAAACAGTGGACAAATACATGTACAGAAGGTGGTTTCCTCCCAGATCTTTTCCTCCTTCCCACATGAACATACCAGAAGAGAGGAAACTTAGGGAAAAAAAAAGTGAAATAGAAGAAGGAAGAGATGAAGTTAAAGGGGGATTCATCTCAGGAAAAGGATACAGAAAAGCTAATATTAATTGAAAATGGAGTAGGCCTCTAGCATACTTCAACATGAACACAAAGTAATAGAAACTGGCCAAAAAGTAGGAAAAGAAAAAGAGATTCAGTGAAGCATGATAGGAGGCAATGACTGAAGAAAATATTAAAATCAATTCATTTTGATGAATTGTGCAATAAAGCAGTTAGGTATGTTTTTGTACCAAGAGTATGCCCTGTCTTTGTCAGCTCAGCCCACCTTATTGATGACATGTCATTTATTCAATAAATGAAATTATCTTCAGTGTGGTGAGAAAAGCATTTTGCAGATTTTTCCAGTCAAAATGTTGATTTATGTTAAGGAGTACATTTCTGAAACTCATAAGAAGGTAAAAATATTGAATTTTAAAGAAAAGAATATATGAATGACTAATGCATTTATCAAGAATGTATGTGTGTGCTTTAGCTATAAAAACCAACTGCAGAGAAGTGGGGTGTTCTGCCACTTAGTCCAGTAGACTCACGTTTACACAGAGATGGTTTCTTATCCACCATTCTTTTCTTTCAGTAGACCCAAGCATTTGGCTCATTTTCATTTTCATTTTTTCTAACTGCTTTATACTAATAATCTGTATGGATTCTGTCCACAAATACCTGCTTTGTTCATTTTTAACTGTATGCAGGTATAAGCACTTGAATACACACACACACATATGTATATTCACACAGTTTATATATATAGAGATAGATACATACATATACACATATATATGGTGGTGAAGGTTATGTGTGTGTATTTAAATTTACGTGGAATGTTAGAGTAGTATTTATGTAGAATGATAAGGATTAACAAAAGTTACAAAAAATGATAGACATAGCTAAACATTTAGAAAGTAGCTTATTAAAATAAAAATAACATTATAGTAAATTAAAAACATGTGGTCTGTATCCTAATTTTCCAATTACCAGTGTGCTATGGAAGAACCTAAATTCAAATCTTAACTTCATATTTAATAAGTAAATTTAGACAAATCAGCATATTTTTTAATCATACATCTACACATACATTTGTGCATGGGGTTGTGTGTATGATAGAGAGAGAAACAGTGCTGTGTGTGTTTATTTACTTATTTATTGTTGTTGATTTATTGATGATAGCCCTTCTGACAGCTGTGAGGTGACACATGATTGTAGTTTCAATTTGCATTTCATTGATGATTACTGACGTTGAGCATCTTTTCATATATCTGTTGACCATCTGTGTGTCTTCTTTGGAGAAGTGTCTATTCTGTTCCTTTGCCCATTTTTAATTGGATTGTTTGTTTTTCTAGTGTTGAGTTGTATAGTATGAGTTTTTTATAAATTATGTTTCATTGATTATGCTATTACAGTTGTCCTGATTTTTTCCACTTTGCCTCCTCCGTCCAGCAACCCCCAAAACTCAAGCAATATCCACACCATTGTTCATGTTCATGGGTCATGCATGTAAGTTCTTTGGCTACTCCATTTCCTATACTGTACTTGACACCTCCAAGGCTATTCTGTAACTACTGATCTATACTTCTTAATTCTCTCGCCTCTTCACCCATTCCCCCACATCCCTGTTCCCTCAGGGAACTAAAAAACTCTCCATACCCATGATTCTGTTTCTTTCTTCTTATTTGCTTAATTTGGTTTTTTTTTAGATTCAGGTATTGATAGATATGTATTTATTGCTATTTTATTGTTCATAGTTATGATCTTCTTTTTCTCAAATAAGTCCCTTTAACATCTCATAGGATAATGGTTTGGTGATGATGATAGTAGTTTTCTCTTGTTTGGTAAGTTCTTTATCTGCCCTTTGATTCTAAATGATATCATTGCTAGATAGAGCAATCTTGGCTATAGGTTCCTGCTTTTCATGACTTTAAATATGTCTTGCCAATCCCTTCTAAACCACAAAGTTTCATTAGAACAATCAGTGGACAGTCTTATGGGAAGGTAACTAACTGATTTTCTCTTGATGCTTTTAAGATTTTCTCTCTATCCTTAAACTTTGGCATTTTAATTATAATGACTCTTGAAGTGGGTCTTTGTGCATCCATCCTGTTTGGGACTCTCCATGACTCCTGGATTGCATATCTATTTCTTTCCCCAAATAAGGGAAGTTATCTGACATTATTTTTTCAAACAGATTTCCATTTTTTTGTGCTTTCTCTTCTGGCACCCCAATGGTGCAAATGTTGGACCTCTTGATTTTGTTTATACTTTCCTTGATTTTTTTTACTCTTTTTTTATTGCAAGAAATACAGGGGCTGGTGCTTAATGAGGCCAGATGTTGTTTATTTTGAAAAGATTTAAGAAGTTCTAGCCATTCATATGGAAAAGTCACCATTAACAGCTTTGGTGGGCCAGTAAGTTTGGTGGGATAGAATCTCAGGGGTCTTCAGGGTAGGACAAACTGAGTAAGCCAGGTTGATGGAGTCTCAGATATCTACCCTCCTGCTGACACTGTGGCTCTGTTAGAAGGGTTTAGAAAAAGGACAAAGGCCTCTGCCTTCCTTTCTGTGTCTGGAAGAAAGTTGTCCACCAGCTCCTGCCTTGATACCAGACACTACTGTTCCTCTCTGTACACCACTGGTGTCTTTCAAGCTGCTAACTGCATGCTGGAGCTCGGAGGGAGTGAGTCTAAGTAAGTCGTTGTATGGTTTCTTTAAGGGGAACTGCTTTGTACTCTAGAAATTTCTTCCACCAACTTAATCGCCACTTGTTTTTGTGGCCAGATTATGGGAGGTTATCTTCTTGGAACTAGAATCCTAGGCTGAGGGATCTGGTGTGGGGTTGGGGCTCTTTGCTCCTAAGATATACCTCCCAATTTTTTTCCATCACATGTGGATGTGAAATCAGCCCATTCCACATCTCCACCTCTCCTACCAGTCTGGATGGATGTGATTTCTTCAATTCTGTAGTTGTCAGACTTCCATTCAGCTCAATTTCTGACAGTGATGGGGGTTATATATTTAGTTGTAATTTTGTTGTGGTTGTGTGAAGAAGTGAGATGTTTATACATGGTGCCATCTTGTATGTGTTTATTTAAATGTATAAGTATGTAATAGATGATAGAATATCCACCCACCATCATGCAAAAGATAGACTATCCTCTGGTACTGAAAATCCCAAATAATAAAGATTTAAGCCAAATATGAACATAGGTTTTCTCAATATACTATCCTTGTTCTTTTTTTCATAATGAGACCACAAAGATTATCACTCGAATGTTATAGGTCCTCCTAACATTTGTCAATACATTCAACCGATGTTTATTAAATGTTTACTGTGTACAATGATATTAATTTTTCCTGAACTGTCTAGTCTTCATAACCCAAGCATTCACTATGTACTATTGTATTTATTTCTTCCTTTGAATATTTTTATGTAAATGTATTTTTCAACCTTATTACACATCTGTGCCTTTGTTACATAATTTTCAGCTTAATTATTATAGTTCATAGTGGGGCTCATTTTCAATAGTCACCATATTATCATGGGTTATGGGTGTCTTTATTCTGGATATGACATAACTTCAAATTATGAGTTAATCACATTGGTATTTTAGCTAGCCTTTTTTTTAAGTTTTATAAGTTGTTGGCTTTTATCCAAATATTTTCATAACAGTTTAAATAATATGTATATAATTTTTAGAGTACATGACTAATTTGCAAAGTTGAACTAACAGAGTCTAATCCAAAATTGTATTAAGTATTTGTAACTTCCTAACCAAGAGTTCTTCTCTTCCTTTACCACAGATCCTATTTTGTCATCTGTTACTCAGTAATTTCCATTGACCCAAGGATGCTTCTCAGGATATTTAGCTCAAATTACTTACTTAACAAAAATATTCTGAAAAAGTTTTGCAAATAGAGAATTACTCCTTCATGATGCTGAACCAAGGGTAGAAACCCTCAATGTTAGATATTTTTAAGGAAGCAGAGAGATAATTTAAAGAATGACAGAACATTCTAATCTGCATAGAAATTAACCATGTATTTAAAATTGAAGTCCCTCAAAGGCTACCTCATTATGTCAGTCTGGACCCTAAGATCCTAGTAGAAAAGGTTTATTTGCTTTTATTAAATATTTGAGAATCTGCAATACAAGGTGTGTCTAGTAAAAGTCCAACCATTGTTAATATAATGAGAATGGTTTGCATGACATCAATGTAACTTGGCAGCCAGGGAGAGTGGACTGAATGTACATGCATTAACAATGATGACTTAACTGTACTAGTCAGTGGAGGTGGTAGATGCCATTGAGTGAGCATGTGTACTGTGTGGCCATTGTATTCAAAATGACTGTGCATGTAGAGCAATAAATCTGCACCAAAAGTTGTGTTAAGCTTCAACATTTCTTTGTGGAAACTATTGGGATGATTTGAAAAGCTGCAGCTATGGGCACTGATGATTGGCAGCTTCACCACAACAACATACCTGTTCACACATCACATCTTGTGCAGAGTTTTTTGGCAAAACATCAAATCACCCAGGTGACTCAGCCTCTCTATAGTCTGGATTTGGTGCCCTGAAACTTCTAAATTTCCCCAAAACTAAAATCACTTTTGAAAGGAAAGAGATTTCAGGCCATTGATGAAGTTCAGGAAAATACAATGGGGCAGCTGATGGTGACTGGGAGATCTGTGTGAAGTCTCAAGGTGCCTACTTTGAAGAGGACTGAGGTTTCATTGTCCTACATACAATCTTCTTTGTATCTCATATCTTCTTCAATAAATATCTCTATTTTTCATATTACATGCCTGGATACCTTCTGGACACACCTCATTCATACCTAGGATTCTACTGTCAGGTCATGTCCATTTTGATTACAGCACTCTACTCCTCAGTCTTTTAAATTAATTCACATTCATGCCTTGAAATTTTCATCATCCATATATTTAGGTCTTTAGAAAATTACCTTTGCAAATGTAACCATATTAATTAAGAAAGAATTGAATCTATTGATAGAATCTTATTTTTTTTAATATTTTATTTATTTATTTTTAGAGAGAGAGGAATTGAGGGAGAAGAGAGGAAAAGAAACATCAATGTGTGGTTGCCTCTCATGTACCCCCTACTGGGGTCCTGGCTCACAACTCAGGTATGTGCCCTGATAGGGAATCAAACCTATGACCCTTTGGTTCTCAGACTGGCATTCAGTCCACAGATCCACACCAGTCAAAGCTATTGATAGCATCTTAAATACCATTGCTCTATCAAAATAATTTTAGTTACAGGTCAAACTGAAGACATTTGTTTCTAAATTTGGAAATTTAATTTAAAAAGTTGCGATACACATATTGGTGGGATAAACAGCTGATTTGGGAAAGTAAGAAAGTGATGAAAATGTAACTCACCTAGATTACACTTTGGAACAGGAAGACACCAAAGGTCAAATCCTGTAATCCTGGAGGTAGAGGAGACTGAGGGGAATGGGTTTTGCTCTTGAGGACACCTAGTACCAAATCAAGGACACAAAGGCAGGAATCAAAAATTAATATATACTTTTTAGATCAGTGCTTTTGATTTCTCCAGATAAATACCCAAAAGTGTAATTACTGGGTCTTATGGAATCTTTACACTGTTTTCCATAGTGGGTACAACACTTTACAATTTCACCAAGAATGTATGAGTACCCCTTTTCTCCATGTTCTCACGAATATTTATTTTTTGTTGTCTTTTTCAATAATAACAATTCTGACAGAAAAAAATTGTAATAGCTTGTATAGGAAACTGATTTGCATAGCAGTGGCAAATTTAGCCCAGCCCCTGATTCAGAAAACTGGTGGGAGTGAATGGGCACACAGAAACCTGGCCCACAGACCGGTTTTCCTGTGGGTAACCAGGCCGGCATCGTACCTAAGCTGCTTTGAGTCTTGCTTTTTGCTAAAATTCCCTCACCCTGAGTTGAGGCAGCAAATGTTTACTACATATCTTTAAAATAACTTCCTAAAGTCTGTGCTAAACCTCCCAAGGATGGAGTGTAACCAGTTTAACCACTTTTCCCCCTTACATTAGCAGCATCCTTTCCTTTGTTTTCTGTAAAAGGTAATCACTTAGAGCAAACCTGTGCATAGTAAATGAGGACCATCTTCAATGTAATGTGCCCAGAAAAGCAATAAAAGCCTGTCCAGGCAAGGGCTGGGCCCTCTCTCACTCACAGAGTGGTCCTGCCATCCCTTTTTCTCCACAGGAGTTCTGCATTCCTTGTGAATTTGTTCATTTCAGCCACAATACACGGACCCCGCTGGCCGGAGTCTGCATCAATCTCTTGTGCTTTCAATTTTCATTAAATTACTGATTTTGAACATCTATTCATGCACTTGTTGGCCATCTATGTGCCTTCCTTGAAAAAATGTTTATTCAAATTATCTTTCTAGTTGTTAATCAGATCGTTTTTTGATGTGAAGTTGTATGAGGTTTTTATATATTTTGGATCCTAAATTGTCATCAAATATATCATTTGCAAATAACTTTTCCAATTCAGTAGATTGTCTTTTTATTTTGAAACTATCAGTTTTCTTTGCTGTGCAAAGATTGAAGAGGTACAGGGATTAAGAAGCACAAGCCGCTAGTTATAAAATAAGCCAGAGGTACAATGTACAACCTGCAGAATAAAGTCAGTCAATGATTTTGTAAGAACTATGTACAGTGACTGATGGTTACTAGGCTTATCATGGTAATCACTTCATAAGATATATAAATGCCTAATGTTATATAGCTGAAACTCAAATAAATTGTATGCAACTTGTATGTAACATAGATTAATTAAAATAATATCTAATTTATCAAATAATTTCCTAAGTCCTGCACCTAGATCATGACTCTTTTATTGCAACTATGTTAAAGTAGCTCAGGAGTCACTGGTTTTGATAAGGTTTTCATCATTTTTTGATCTCTTATTTATTCTCATCTCTATTACCTGATTTCATGAAGCATAGAGCTTTGAATTCTGAGAACTCTTCATGTCACTTTTTCTCTTTCTCTGACTCTCTCTCTCTTTCTCTCTCCCTCCAAAGAGATATACACAAACACACAGAATACAAAGTATAGATAAATTTCAATAGACAGTACAGGGCCATGGGACGTTACTAGGAAAGGGTACCTTTGATATCTCAAGCCTAAAAGGAGTTAGAAGACAGCAATATTTATGTGCACATAAGGAGAAGGAACTAAGTCATGACCACACTTTAGGGATGTCCAACCTGTAGCCCAAGAGCCGCATGTAGCTCAGGATGGCTGTGAATGCAACCCAACCCAAAATTGTGAATTTGCTTAAAACATTATGAGATTTTTTTGTGTGTGTGTGATTATGTTTTGCAATGTATTTAATGTGTGGCCTGAGAAAACTCTTCTTTTTCCTGTGTGGCCCAGAGACACCAGAAAGTTGGACACCCTCAAACAACCAGTTTATTGCAGTTTATTGCAACCCTTCACAGAAGGCAAAGAAATGCTTCCTTTGCTCTTACTTTCTGAACTCTCATTTTCTGCCTGTGCTTCCCAGCGACTAGCCCCTATCCCCTAGAAGCCATGGAGCACCGACCCTAGTGACATCATCATCCATGCAGTTTAAAGTGCTATTGAATTTTACAGTGGAATCTAGAGGAACAAATGGAAGCTATATGATACAGTGCAAAATCATTCAATTGAATGAGTATTTTCAAATTACTTCAAAGTATTCAAACAATTTATTCACTAAATTCAAAATAAGATTCTAATAGGTTTACCTTTTGTTGTACTTATGCAACATATTTGTCCATCATATTTGTTCACAAATAGATTTCCTTGGAAAATAATATCCAGAGCATACATTCAGTGATGAACTGATAAACTTCACACAGTGGAGAAAAACAATTTCATACAAAGTAATAGCTTGTTCTTTGCTTCAAAGACATTGATGGTGCTCACTTATTTTGGAAATTAATCAGGAGAAATTCAACAAAGGTGTCTAATGTGAGAGTCAGTGTATCAAAAGTGCAGAACACCTAAATTAGCTACTTGATCATTCATAAAATTTGGTAATACCATGTTAAAAGTTATAGTATGTAAAATAAAATTTTAATTATACACAAAAGAGATATTTATATCTTTCTATTTATTCTGTTTCCCCTCCGATGGGGTACACTAAATAAATTAATCATAAGCAAAGATCAAAAGAAAAATACAACCAAATAAACAGCTTGATTTAAACCTTATTATTTCTCTAGTATTATATATAATAAAGTTCCAAGCTTCACTGTCCACTTAAAGTTAAAATTAGCTGTATATTTCTCTAGCACCAAGAGAAGCAATTTTCAAGATTTCAATTATTTTACTATGGCTAAGTTCACATTTGAAGATAGGTGAAGTAATACACTACATGAACACTGTGCAAGTTTTCCAACACTTCTTTCAATCTAATATTATTTTAAAATAGAAAGCTTAAAATAAAAAGCAATAACTAAGAGAATCAACTGCCTTAATACTGAATTATCACTGATAATATGTATGTTAAAAGCACTGTTTGCAAAAGTATAAATCTGACTATAAAATATCTGCATTTGGGGAAAGGGCAAACATAAAAGTAGCAGTTATAAATTCATTTTTAAAAATCTCTTGGCAGGAATATTTACTCTAAGCCTAGAAAATATAACAAGAACATTTGAACTAACCACTTACAAATCTTAAACACATTGCTGCATATTTGGTATAAGGTTCTGGGATTTGAGTTTTTGGTCTTTTAAGAAGAGAAATATGTTTATATCAGATTTTCAGATGAAGTGTGTCTTGCATTAAACAAAAAAATGGAATTAAATTGGGAACCGTTTTAAGAAACAATTTTAATAATAATTTACCATAAAATGTAACAAAGCAAAAGCATTGAGTTGGCTATCAGTGATTTAAATGACAGCCATCAAAAGAGTCATTTTTTTTATAGCAGAGTGAAAATATAGTGTTTACATTCACTATATTGTGTGTTTATACCCACTATATTTTTTATATAAAAAATTCCATCAGTTCAAACATCTTCTTAGCCAGAAAAATGAATCACTTAAAAATGGTGATTTCAGTTTTACTACTTACTTTTTTAACTTGAAGCTGGTCATTTAACAATTTAAAAAAATGTCATTCTTTTAAGATTAGAGTAATGAGGTTAAACCTCATTAGAGGATTATCACATGACTAAAGGGAAAACTATTTGAGAGCTAGTTATAAATTAAAAGAGCAACATCAGTGATAATATTGCTACTTACACTTCCATAATATTTTTTTTAGATTTTATTTATTTATCTTTAGAGAGGAAAGGGAGGGAGAAAGAGAGAGAGAGAAACATTAATGTGCGGTTGCTGGGGACCATGGCCTGCAACCTAGGCATGTGCCCTGACTGGGAATCAAACCTGCGATGCTTTGGTTCGCAGCCCATGCTCAATCCACTGAGCCACACCAGCCAGGGCTCCATAATGATTTTTTTAAATAACAGTACAGTAATACCACTTATGCCAACTAACATTTACAGTTGGAAAAATAGTGTTATTCACACTTTTGTCTTTCTGACAACTTTCAGGATTAGCTTGGAGATGTGTAGCCAAAAATTTTATTAAATACTCATTTCGAAAGTCCAGGTGCAATTGACTTTAACTGGATCTTAAGAAATTCGAAGCACTATCCTTAGTATTTGCAAATCCCAAGGACATGTTTTCAAACCACTATCCACTCCCAGTGTCAGTGTTCCTACCTTCTTTTTCCGGCATCAGTCTGAAAACAAAATTTGGTCTTGTTATTCTTTGATGTGTGTTCACATCCACACATGGACACACACAATACAATGACATCAAGTGTCCTGAACTAGAATGAAATAAAACTTTACAGATCACATAGATGATTCATACTTTGTACAACTGGCTCCTTCCTGTCATTTCCAACTCTCTCATCCTCTTAATCTTCCCTACAATCCTTTTTCTAGAGGACCAAAAGTTTATTGGTTATGGCCAGACTCTTGCAAATTTAGGGATTCCATATTCAATATTATAATATGAATGTAATCTATATTACTTTTTCTTAGATGAATTATGGTGCCACTCGTTAAGTAAAATATCTTTTGCTATAATCATCCAAGTTTGGTGGTGTAGTGACCACCTGATGAACATTCAGCCCTGTGACAGAAGGTGGGTTCCATCTTAAACTAATTCAGATAAGGGTTCATTCAAAAATATGTTATACATTTTTATTGGTGATAGTAGAATATTTTCTCTAATCCCATTTTAGGTATCAATTTTCCTATCATTATAAATAGCAAATAACTAGAAATATCAAGAAAAAATCCTTTCCATGAGGATATTATTTAGAGTCTATTTGACTTTAAAATGACAGTTGTGTCATTCAGGTATAGATGTCTTCAACACATCACAGTGTGTTTTATCTGTGTACTCAGCATTGTACATGGTGACTTTCAAGTAGAATTCAATTAGGAAAACAGAAGCCATTGTAGGTGTTTCAAAGATGAATAGTTTTTATATTGAGAAATAAAGGCTTAGAACATGTTGGCAGTGTTAAGAAAGTAACTGTCAGGGAATCCACCATTGAGTATTCAAGAAATCAGGACACAGTATTAAAGGTTCTTCAAGAAATTAAAACTAACACTATCATATGATCCAATGATCTCACTTCTGGATACATATCCAAAGGAAACTAAATCATTGTCTTGAAAAGATATCTAAACTTCATGTTTGTTGCAACCTTATTCACAATAGCCAAGTAATCAAAACCACCTATATGTCTGTCAGTGGGTGATTAGGTCAGAAAGGTGGTGTACAATTGGTTGATAGTCTGCCTTAAAAAGGAAAAAAAATGCCCTGTTATTTGCTACAACATTTATGAAGCTGGAGAGCACAATAATAGTGTAATAAGACATGCAGAGTATGACAATATGACGAATACTGTATGGTATCATTTTTATGTGGAATTTAAAAAATTTGAATTTATAGAATTAGAGTAGAATGATTTTTTTCCAGGGGATGATGGGTGGTGGAAATAGAGAGAATTTGGTGAAAGGGTTCAAACTCCAATTATACAATGAGAAAGGTCTGAGGATCGGTGTCAAACTCATATTCACTGGGGGCCACATCAACCTTGTGGTTACCTTCAAAGGGCCGAATGTAATTTTAGGACTGTATAAATGGAACTACTCTGTAACAGTTAAGTGAGAGATCTGCACTGCTGCCGTGTAGAAACAAGGTGCCAAACCAGATAAAACAAGGTGGAGAGCCGGATTCAGCCTACAGGCCTAGTGTTTGCCACCTGTGATTCTAATGCACAACATGGTGACTATTTCTAATAACCCTACTGTACAATGGAAATTTGCTAAAGGAGTTGAACTTAAATGTGTTCTCACCAAACACAAACAAACAAACAAATAAATAAACACTACATAAGTGAGATGATAGATGTGTTAATTAATTTGGTGGGGAAATCCTTTAATAATATATGTGTATATCAAATTATCACATTGTACACTTTAAATATCTTACAAGTCGTTCAAACATTCCTCAATAAGCTGAAAAAAATTGTGCAGCTAACAAATGATGGAGCTTGGTTTCAAACCCTGGCAGCGAGGATCCAGAATCCGTGCTTTTAAACACTAATCCTTACTGACAGAAACTGTTCTCTAAAATTACACCTTAATGACTTTACAACATATTATGCTTATAGAATAGTGTAAGGGCATTCATTACATTCCAGGCTGCCACAGAAACATATAGCATGGGGACATCCTTTCCTCTGTGGGTTCCAAAGCAATGAAAGGCTTGTTTGAGCTGCAACTGTTTGTGAAAATATTGTCACGTGGAACTTAGCTGAGTCAGCTTCTGATATACTAACATACACTAAGCTGCTATAAATGAGCAATTTAACAAATCTTTCCAAAAGACACTGCAGAGACATAAGCTCTTTATCAGATCAAAAAGAAAAGAGAGGAAACTTGGAATCCTTGATGACTACAAGGCATGTTTGAGCCATTCTGTTACAGGTTTCTCTCTAAAGTGATATGAATATACCCATTTCTTGATGCATGAATCTATTAAAAATATTACTGATACCTTTGAACACTTAATGCTATATAATACATATTAGGAAAAAGAAACCAATACTCAAATTGTCCAACAGGTAAGGTGTAACAAAAGCAAAGGAGCCACACACATATGTTTCAAGAAGAGAAAAACAGTAGGAAATCTTTTGCACATTGAAGCTAGAGATATTTAAAAAATGGATCCCTAATTATTTATCATTTACTAATTGCTGGTTACCATGGCATTTCAAATTATCAAACTCAGGAACATATTTATATTATGAAAAAGATTTTCTATTTATAAATTAAATTTTATGATCCTGTTTTTTTCTTGCCTCTATTTTATTTTAGTCATTTTGCCAATTAACCTAAGTAGTTACTTCTCCCAAACAGTAAAATATGTTTCAGTAAAGAAATGCCAAATGTGTATTTTAGAATGCATATAACAGGAAGAAAAAGAATTATAATTCTTTGTTTCATCTTTTTTACTATTCACACATTTTACAAGTTTAAAGAACTGACTTTTTACAGTTTCCCTATTTTAAATTCCCAGACATTAATGGAAATACTAAAACAAAATATGATGAAAAACACGGTTCTTAAATAATGCCCGAGGGAGCTCCTGAGATCGACTTTATCTATTCCTTGCAGGCACAGCCTTAAAATATCATAAGATGTGAACTCTATTTAGCTGACACTTTGGTGGTGTAAGTGTTTTTCACAACTAATCAGCACCTGAATAATCAAAGGTGTGTACCATCCATCAGCTTTAATGAAGCATTAAAATACTTTAATGGAACTCAGGGTAATTAGCAAGTCTCTTATGCAGTTCATCTACAAACAAGAACATCTTCAGGATTAATAATAATGGAGTAAATTTTCCAACAAAGAATGGGTCCTTATTTTACTTCAGCAATCCCATTTGTAAAGCTAGAATTGTTTTATGTGCTTCAAAGGGATGTTCAGTATAATTAATGATTAAAATGTTATGAAGTATTAATAGCACCTTAGTTGAAATTATAATTCTGTTGTTCTTTCTTAAGGATCAGTCATAAGAGAGAAAAGAAAAAGTACAGTTCTCCAAAATTTAGAATTATATTTGAAGGAATCTAGTGCCTTAGAGAAGCTATTTTATCCTATATGTTGGTATTTATCTAATAATGCCTTTAAAGCTATTGAAATAGAATAAAATTTGCTATGTATTAACAGGTTGTGTATTGCAATTAAAAAATTAGTGGGTATTATTGATATTTAACATTATTTTTTTACCTACTTGCAAATCAACCACTTCTGCAGTAATGAATATTAACTCAACTGAGGAGAATTATTAAATGATCTCTTTGATGAGCCAGATGTACTGACAGCATTTCAACAATTGATTTTGTACTGAATATATATTGCCCCTTTATTTCTTACTTATAGAGTCTGTATTTTATTTTGTATTGCTTATATAAAAATTAAATCGCCTAGCCTGATTTCTGGCCAATGCAATGATAGAAGCATGTGAAAAATTATGCCACTGGCACTATGCCCTTTGGCCTTTTCTCCTTCTCTCTCCTTCTCCGAGGTCCAGAACCTATGCTCTGGTCATCATTTTCCACATTGAGGTGACCTCTGTGCTCCAAGATGGTGGAACACAGGGGAATAATGAGTCTAGGTTTCTGAATAAGCATGAAACTCCTCACAAAACTTGGACTTCTCATGTGAATTTGTTTTAGGTGGGAGAGAAATAAATGCCTGTTTTGTTTAAGCAATTTCAATATTTTTACTGAAAATAAATTATGATGTAATATGACAAGTTAAATGTGTGGTATACAACAACTTTTTAAAAGGAAAGCTGTTTTTAAATAAAAAATGAGTAAATGAATTTATATGTTACAAATAAAAATTACAAAATAACAAAAAAATAAATATGATTGTAAAAATCAATGCAATGCAATATGGTGAAAACATTTAAAGTATGGGTCTTGGATCCAAGATTCTGGGCTTCAAACTCAGCTCTACCACTTACTACCTGTTTAAACTTCGACAGTTTGTTTTACCCTCTACTTCGATCTCTTAACCTATGAAATGAGAATAAACACAGTGCCAATTTTACTTGTACTATTGTGGAAATTAAAATTAGATACATATAAAATACTTAGAAGACAAAATGAACTTTAGTAAATATCCAATGATAAATTTCATTTACAAAGTAAGTCAATTGCAAAATTATGTTGTAGTCTTTTTATTTTAATTTCTCATTTTAACTCAAAAATTATTCTCTTAACCTTTTTGTTCTAATATTTTATGTTGAGGCATTTTAATGCTGTTATGTTTTCATTACTTATTTTTATTCTTGGTTTAAAAATAGTAGGCAAAAAATATGAGATAACAGTGTCTTTAAAAACAAAGAATAGTTCTTCTCCTCCAGTCAATCACTAATGCTTTTTTAATGTATGTTCTTATTGAAAATAATAGTTTAGATCTTTTTGTTCTTGTTCATTTGCATTCCTAGGTTAGGCATATGGAAGTCATGCACACCAGGGCATCTTAGGGGAAGGTGTGAGCAGGTCTACATAGGCTTTTAAAGGAATACCAAATAATTTTGAGGAAATAGATGATAATTAAAGGTGAATATGATCTGAATTAATGTTTTGCAGTGGAAATGGTAAGTCCTACAGCACTATGGGAATATCCTGTCTGGAGGTAGAACTTGCCTATCAATGCGGTGAAAGGCATCTCTAAGGGACATGTAAGCAGTGTGACAGTTAAGTCTGGGATTGAATGTAGAAGACAGTAGGATTCATCAACCCAGAGTTGAGATATAATGCTACCGGAATGGATGAGAGAGAATAGAAAAAGGAGAGTATGTAGGCTGCCTGTGGAGTCCCACGCCATCTTACGTATGATGTTCAGGTTTAAGTAATCTTGACTAAAAAAATCAATATGTGAAAAAAGTAGTGTAATACATGCTCAGAAAAGAGAAAATCTTAAGAACAAAGGGGTCTCCCTCCCTGACTAAACTGATTGGAGTGACATTTGCACTGGATCTGACAATATGAGGTCTTCGTGACCTTGGCCAGAGCAGTTTCAGCTGGGTAAGTAAGATTGGAGGAGTGGTTTGAAATGCAAGTGGGAGGCGGAGTGGTGTATCCACAAAGTGCAGATTATACTGCTGAACAGCTTTGCTGTGGAGAGAGTAGCACAGAGTGTCAGCCAATAGTGCAGTACAGTTTCCAGACATTGGGGTTAAAAGGACATATAATTATGGTGATCTAAATAAGGCGAGAGTTTGAATGAGCAGAGGGTGACATAGAATGGTGGAGAAACAAATTTACGCAACCTTACATGGATGGATAGAGAAAACATAGTCTTTGTCACTAACTGATCTGATTTCTTCATAAGGTCCCTCCATCCTGAGTTGCTCATATGCTAAGTTTTTCCAATTTAAAACATGTTTCTATTTCTTTAAACAAATGTCTTTTCATTTTAAAATCTCTGTCAATTCAAGACTCAAATATCTGTCACAGTTGGTTTAGGCATCTTTGGATAGCTTTGGATGCTCAGATTTTGTACCTGCTCCTGCTTTCACTACTAAGGCGGTACCTGAATATGAGGAAGAGTGGAAGGCTTACTGTGTCCTTGAGAAGATATGGGAGAAAGAATCATGTTGTCCCACACTCACTTGAATTTCAGTTGATTGCAGCTGGTGTCCATATAGGGATGACTAGTCTCATCACTGCCTTTGTCCCAAACAATTTATCTGGCCTCACTGTCTTTGCATGTGAATTTTTTTCCTGTTAGCATTCAGGATGACCAGCATGCTGACTGTGTTGGTGTCCCTTCACTGCAGCACACAGGATATGTAGAGTATCCTGCAAAAGGTATGAGGAGTCAGGAATACTGCCTCAATTCCTTTTTCTTCCTCCTTCCCACCACCGGTGCTTTGTTATTTCTTTCTCATCATCTAAGACATGAAACCACATCTATGTCCAAATTCTCCTTAGCTTGAGGCATTCCTATATTAAGTCCATGGATGAAAGCCATCAGTCTAAGTTACTGGTTTAGCCTCTCAATATCAATGTCCGTTATCAGCCTTTCTAATTTTCTTTCTCTCACCTACTTTTCTTTATGTGCCAGGAACATAAAGAACTAAATAAAGGGCTTTCATATGCTTTACGTCATATCTACCAACCTTACAGATGCAAACCTCATAAGTTTTTCTTTCAGTTTCCACCCCGGGGATTAGAAGAGCTAAATATTTGTTTTGTAGCCACCCTTGCTATTAGGAGAGAACATGTGAGAGAATACTAACCCAAAACATGGACCAATGGATGATGTAACTTTCCAGAGCCATCTACATATAAAAGAGGCAAAAATGGGTGATGCTACCTCTTTCCTTCCCTTGGTCCTTTTCATTATTGTAATGTGGACAAGAAACAAACAAACAGTGATCATTGTGTGGAAAAGACAGCAAATCATGGACACATAAGTTCCATGTAATTTTTCAAACTACAGGGTCTGGCAGATGTAAGACCTGCTGGAGTGTGGTTGGTAGGGTAAAAATATGGGTGTAATAATTTATGGTTTTAATTTGAACATTTCACATAAAGTGGCATATGGTGTGCTTGAGTGTGATACCATTATGTTACAGAATTACATGCCTAGGATTTTGTAATAAAAGATTTTGTGATAAATGGGGACGTTATTTGTGTTGGACCCTGTATTTAGATAAAGAACCAATGCCAACCTCTCCCTACTCAAACTAGTTAGTAACAGAAAAAAATAAACTAACATGTAATATTTAGATTATTTTTGTAATTTTACCCCAAAGCTATTCTGACTCATACACTCCTGCTTCTTCATCTGTGTAAAATGCTTTTTTTTCATTTGCTCCTGTCCCTAAGTTGCTAGTTTAATTTCACTCCTCAGAAAAGATGATATAAAGTAGAACCCAAGCTTTTATTTATTAAAAACTCTATAATTTATAATAAATATTAGTGAAAATTATCATCTACTCTAGGGCCATTCATGCAAGAGGATTACCATAAAGTAAATCTTAAAAACTGGAATATGCTCTAAAATTTTGAAGATTTCAAAATATAAATTTCCACACCTTTTTTGACATAAAGAAAAAAAAATCATTCTTGGCATTATTCTTCCTTTTGTTGTAGCTGTTTTTAACGAGGTATTAGAATTTATAGCACTGGGTTAGGGATGGTGACAAAAGCTGAGAAGGAAGAAGACACAGGTGCCAGATTTCTGGTTAGGCACGTTTAGTGGCTCAGGGATGTCTGGCCTTTCATGAATCTTGCAGCTCAAGAACAGCAAACCTATTTCTCAGTAAGATTTTATAATAATATATGCAAACAATTTTGGTAATAATTCACAAATAAATAAAAATCCTAAATAGATTAATAATGTATATCTACTATATATTCAATAGTTTTTAACTTATTTTATTTTAAGTATATTTTTATTATGCTATTATACTTGTCTCATTTTTTTGTCCCTTTATCCCCCTCTGCCTTGCATTCCCCCTCCCACCAGCTTTCCCCCACCTTAATTTATGTCCATGGACCATACATGTAAGTTCTTTGGTTTCTCTATTTCCTACACTATTCTTAACCTCCCTCTGTCTATTTTGTACCTACCATTTATGCTTCTTGTTCCTTGTACCTTTTCCCCCACTCTTCCCCCTCCCCTTGCCTGCTGAAAACCCTCCATGTGATCTCCATTTCTGTGATTCTGTTCTTGTTCTAGTTGTTGGCTTAGTTTGTTTTTGGTTTTGTTTTTGTTTTTTTTTTTTTAGGTTCACTTGTTGATAGTTGTGAGTTTGTTGTCATTTTATTGTTCATATTTTTTATCATGTTCTAGTTTTTTTAATTTAAATATTATAGTATAAAGAAAGCTTTTTTGTCAACAAATGTATCAAACTTAAAACAACAATTCCCTCCTGATAACCATGATCATTTATCTTCTGTCTCTGGACCCATAAACAGTAGTAGTGCAGAAGAGCCAAATCTTCATCAAGTTGGTTGCTTGGAAGGGTGACTCGGTGATTCTGGCAGGCAAATCTCAATGTAATCTGTAGGAGGGATGAGAGGATGGCAGCCTTGAGGACACTTAATCTTGGGTAATTTAATTTGATCTATATATTACGTTGTTACGTTCAATTGCAACATGAATGAATAAATGAATATCTTTATCACTAGTATGCTAACACCACATCAAGGATTGCTGATGAACTAGCTATGTGGCTATATCACAATAACTGTGGGAGTTGTATAAAAATATGTATTTCTTATAGGACTCCCATGTACTCTGAACAAGCTTATCTTTCTAGGGCATGTTATGGTATATGTATGTTTATATATAAATATATTTATAAATATATAAAATATATTCATAAAAAATATAAAAACATGTATACTTATATATGTATAAATATATATTTATATGTGTATATTTGCATACATATATGTTTATATATATATACACATATATCTATATCTCCCTTTCTCCCTCTTTCTCCTTCTCTCCACCCTTTCTCTCACTTGCTCCTTCCCTGCTCCCAACTGTCTCTCTTTACCTCTCTATTCTGATAGGTAATGGTTCTGTAAAATGTTTTCTAAATTATCTCTCAGATAAATTGTATACCTGGACGTTGTTTAAGTATACTTTCCAAAATTGGTTTCACTTAAATTGTAATTCATACTGTCCTAAGTAAACTAATCTACTGTTAACCTTAAGCATATCTAAGGATACTCATGTATAAGTCACAATTAAGTTTGAGAAGGTGTATTCTCCATCCATAGGAGGTCCAGATGATTGTGATAAAAATGTCTGCAGCACTCAGTGTCTGTCTCTATGAATCCTCAAGAATACAAATATATCCCAGGTTGATAGATTATTATTTTCAATACATCATTAGTTCAATAAACAAAATATTATTAAGCAATGCTTTATTATAGTCCAAATACTATGAACATTCTGTGCTCGAGCTTCTGGAAATTCTTGTCTAACAAGAAGGAGAGCTCTGATTCTCACCTCAGATGATGCATTCATGGCGCTTATTGTTCAATGAATGTACCTCTAGGTTATTCTGAAGTGCAACTCCAAAAGCAGGTGTAGTAAACATACACCTATGCTGCCTTTTAAAGACTGTGGTCCAACTCTGACTCCCACATTCAATCTAAACTATCCAATGTGCAGGAAGGAGCTGCTTCCAATGAAGACAACTTTTGGAGCTTTGAGATATTCATTTAATCTTGAGTCCCTTGATCCATCTGAATTCATTTTTTTACTTACCATTCTCCAGGCATGGAAAGTTCTGGGAAGAAAGTAAAAGCAAGAAGAGAACTGATTTGATTTGATTATGTTTATATTTTTGTTGCGTGTGGGTCACCGGCCAGCAGTGACCACGGAACGCTGTGGATGGCTCGACGATAAACACGCTAGAAAAAACACACATGCACAGAGACAAACTAGTTTCTGTGGGGAAGTAGGGACGAAATTGCCACCCCCCCTAGTGGGGAGCGCGCTGATTTACAGTCCATACCTGCTTTTATTGGGCTCATTTTGCATAATAATTCAGGTAAAGTACAGTACTCATTAGGGGGAAGTAAGGAACCATAGAAAACAAAGAACTCTGCTGGTGTATTGAGTGGGGGTCAAAGAGCTGTAAGACCGAGGAACAAACTAACTTCCTCCTTGGACCCTTCTCATTCAACTGAGAGCATTCTAAACAAAGAAGGTTTCACAGTAATTTACATGTTCTTTCTTAGGCCTGATCACCCAGGGAATCCGCACTTCTCAGTACCGAGCTGCACCACCCTGTCATTGTTTCAGGCTTAGGTGGAGCAATGGAACTGAGGCAACTGGGAGACAAGGGGGTTTTTTCCCAGATGCTGAGAACTCAGGCTATGTCAAAGCCAAGGAGCGAGGGTCCATCACCCCCTTTTGCTGCATCCCCCCAAGTCCTTCTTTTGGGGGGCCTCCCAAAGTGATCGTGCCTGTCTTAGGTCGTTCCCCCCGTGGGGAATCTTACCCGTCTTTGGCTAACCGACCAAGCTTTTTGGGGGTTCAGTTATGAATAAAGCAGCAGAAGCAGCATTCCTGCCAGGGAGATAAGCTTTTGTCTCCTTGCTGGCTTACGGTTCCAAGGGCGTTCCCTTAGCCTTAGCCTAGGCGGGGGTTTCAGCTTCTGATACCAGTCAGGGCGGTTCCCAACATATTTTCTAGTGAAGGCAGATGTTAGTCAAATAACCAGGCATTTATTTACTCATTGAAACAATTATACAATAATAGGAATTTGTATTGTCAAGAAAGATAATTTTGAGAAGATGATATATAAGCTGATCTCTGGAAAGTCATGTAACAATGTGAACAAAAGGACATTCCCCCCACCCTTCATATTCAGAGTATCCACAGTAACAGAGAAAGCAGTACATAAAATCTTCCATCACTGACGGCTCCCAGTCATATTCTCCACCAGAGGCTTTAAACCATGTTTTACTTCTGTAGGGTTTTTTAAAGTGCTCCAGAAATTTTTCTATTTTATATCTGTCCACCAATCACAAGCCCTCTAATGCTCTTATACCTTGATCATATTAGAAACTCATTCTTGTGATTAGTTGTTTGTGTTTTCTCTATCTGTAAAGTACCTATTGCCACCCTTTACTTTGGTAACAAAGAAACTCTTTTTCCAGAGGGGAATCAATTATACGTAGTTTGGGTGAGATTGATTTCTCTCTGCAAAGCCAGGGATATAGGTAGAAGACCTGGTCCCAGATAAATAAGATGCCCTAGACAATCCAGAGAATTATTTCATCTAGATGATTGGTTAAATGTTGGCCCTGTGATCCAACACCTACATGCCCTATCATAATTTGCCATGAAGCTGTTTTTTTTTTTTTAGAGCTCTAAGGTTGGCCTGTCTCTAGTAGGCTCAAAAGTTGGGCATATAACAGTCTGGAGACTCATGGAAGTATATGTTCTGTCACACAGAATATTACAGTCTAATCGACAAAGAAGGAGGAATCACCTGGATTCTTAGTTACAGGAGTTAATAAATTCCCTTTGAAATTGTTAGTTAAGCTGGATTGAAATCTTTCTATCATTTGCAACAAAAGCAAATGCACTTATTTGCTCTTAATACACTTATTTTCCCAAAGGCAAATCACATGAAATGAACCCTTAGACTTTTATAAATGATTGTATTCCCCACATCCAAAATTCATACACTAAACTATTTGACACATGTATCCAGCATATATTATTGTTTAAAAAATATTTTTTTTCATTTACTTTATGTTCTTTTGCTCCAATTTAATGAGTCCATACAGAGGAAAAAACTAAGAACTGACTTCCCAAAGATACTGAGTTTGGGTAACTGTTTACCTAATGTATAAGGCAAGTCTTGTGTTCTAACTCTTGACTCAAAATGTGTATAAATTAATATGCATAATTTTCTATTAAAATTATTTTACATTTTCCTATATTTGAATTTCTATGCAATTTCCCCAACATTTCAAGAAAAAAATCAGCTGTTTATTCTTGTTTTGCTTATTCATGGTATACTTCTTCTAAATAATTCATTAAAACATTGAATCAGATTTTTCCAATACTTATTTATCTTTGTTTCTTGTCTCTAAGCTAGTTTCCTACCTATGAGAAGTCAATCACCTTCAGGCTTACATTTACTGTAAATATTTCTGTAGCTTTAGCAATGAAAAGTTTTGATCAGGGCATTTAAAAAGTTTAAAGAGATTGGGTTCTCTATCTTTTCATTATTCAAGAATATTTATCCTGCAAAAAATGCCAGTAGATGAATTAGGCATGATTTTCTGTTGCAGAAGGCATGCTGCTATTATTATTGCCCAAGGTATCCAAAATTATTGTTTTGGGATCCTCCACCCTTGTATTCTTCTGTGAAGCATACATATTTAAAATAAAAGAATATGACTTCCATTTGGAGGATTGATTTTATTAGATGGTGGTAAAAATTAGTATGAGGCACTCACATCTTCTTCTTGCAAACACTTAGTCTCACCCCCAACCCCAAATGAAAGCTGATGCACTAATCCCCATGCAACTCTATATGAAGATAAACCCTTTAAGACACTAATTGGAATCAAAGGAGGTCATAAAGGTAGGGGCTTCAATCCCAGAAGGTTATTATTTTTAAAAGAAGAGGAAGAGAGACCAAATCTCATTTCCCTCTGTGTGCACACACGGAGGAAAGGCCATGTGAGCACATGACAGGTGGTGGCTAGAGAGCTTTTGCCAGCAGCTGACCCTATAGCACTCTAATCCTGTATCTCCTGATTCCAGAACTATGAGAGAAAAGTCTCTGTGGTGTAAGCCACACAGTCTACAGTATTTTGTCATGGCAGCCAGAGCAGCCTGAGACACTATCTTCATGAAACAAAGAGTATGCAGGGGAAAGCAAAGGTTTCTTCCTGCTCTAGGGTTTACTCTGCAGACTAAATGGTCTAGTGAATATTTTTTTGTTATTGCTGATGTTTTCTGCTCTAACCATTTTCTGTTCCTGTGTCCTCTTACACACTTATTTATTGAGAACATGAAGCTAGAAATAGAGGTAAATGTGTATACCTCTACTTACACTCTTATAAAGTAAAATTGTATCCTCAAACTTGTTAGAGTGTTATATCGCTAATCTTGATTGATTCAGAAATATTTATTATCTTTTAACTGCTGGGATCTACCAAGGCACTTGAAATAAATAAGTGAGTATAACTAAGACCAGTATTATTGCAGAGCTCCATTCAGTGAGAGCAGAGTATGTAAGGGCAGAAGACATCTGATAAGCAATAAGAATAATTTATAAGTGAATCAAATGTTATACTAGAGTGTAAGATATGATATGGAAAAAATGAAGATATAATAAAAGTTTAGGTACACATTGGCAGTATTATCAAGGAAGAAAGATGCTAGCAGTTGAGGACAAAGAGGTAAGTGCCAAAGGCTTTATATCACAAGAGTTATTAACCCTGCTTTGGAATAAAACAAAAATATTCATGAATTTTGATGGAGCATACTTACTTTTTAAAATGCAGTGGTAGTTTGAATTATGGCTTCCAGAAGATATCCACATTCTAATCCCTGTAACATGTGGTTATGTTAGCTTATATGAAATAGGTACTTTGCAAATATTATTAAAGATCTTGAGATGAGGATTTTCCTTCTCAATGCAATCACAAGTGTCTTTATAAGAAAAAGGCAGAAGAATCAAAGTTAGAGAAGATAAAAAAAAGCAGAGATAAGAAGTGATGTGCTTTGAAGATGGAGGAAGGAGCCGTGGGCCAAAGAATACAGAGGCCTCTAGAAGATAATAAGGTATGAAAACATTCTTCCCTAGAGCCTTCAGAAGAATCTAAGTGTCACCAAAACGGTGAAAAAGATTTCAGATTTCTGACACCCAGAACTGTAAGACAAAAATTTCGTGTTGTTTAAAGCCACTTGATTTGTGGTAATTTGTTACAACAACAATAGGAAATGAATATACATGACTAACTGAAATGTAATTTTTCCGAGTAGTATTAATAATATCTGTGACTTCAAAAAAAATAAATTTCAGAGATTTTTATATCACAGTATAGTTCTTGAAAGAATCTAAAACTATTGTTTACAGTCATGATTACTTCAAAACTGCAGTAGTTATCCAGTCCAGAAGCAGGGAAAATCAGCGCTGAACTTTATGTAATGCATTCCTGAAAAAGCATACTTATTGCTATGCCATAAATTTCTCAACACATGTAACATTTCAATGGCAGCATTTCAATATAATTGAGTTCCTTTGCAATCCTGAAAGTTTTTTTTTTATTTGGGAAACATTAATTTGAGAAGAGTCCATAGGTTTATCCAAATGGCAAAGATGCCCACAGTACAAAATTAATAACACCCGCTATAGGGCCTCATGGGCGACTGGAACAGCTTTGAATTTCACTCAAAGAGAAGGTGAGCCCATGAGAAGAGTAACATGTTTTCACATAACTTTCAAAAATAATGCTTAGGCCACCATATTGAGAAAGTCATTGGAGATAGTATCCAGGCAAGAAACAGTGGTGATCAGACCAGAATGACAATGGTCTAGGTCTTACAGGGGTGTCCAGTCTGTGGCTCATGGACCACATGCGGCTCAGGATGGCTGTGAATGTGACCCAACACAAAATCATAAATTTGCTTAAAACATTATGAGATTTTTTTTGTGATTATGTGTCGCACTGCATTTATGTGTGGCCCAAAACATCTCTTCTTCTTCCAGTGTGGCCCAGGGATGCCAAAAGGTTGGACACCTCGGTAGGTGGTGAGAAATGGTCAGATTCTGATTATATTTTGAAGTTTGAGTCTATTGGATTTCCTAACAAAATATGTATACAGTTAGTAAAAGTCAATATCTTTTGTTTGTATTTGTGTGTGTGTGTGTGTGTGTGTGTGTGTGTGTGTGTGGTGAGCCAGTAGAGATGTTTATGATGTAGAAAGTGAGAAAAGAATTGTTAGAGGAATTTCTTGAGTGTGTAAGGGGGATGAGGTATGGTGTATGACCTGGCACCTGGGTTTCCATTATAACATGGTTAGTTATCTCTATGTCTAGAAATTAGACTGGATTAACTTATTTTGCTCTTTCTATTTCTCATTTCTTGAATTTACAATTCTCCAACCTGATTTACAATCCTCCAAAGTTATAAAGCAGAGGTAGATTTATTAATTGTAGTAGGAGTAAATAACAGGTACAAGCAAATATCTAGAATGCTATAAAATATATTTCACTGTGTAAATAAAAGCTTAATATTCCTTTTCAATAAAGCAAGAAAACCCAGTTTTAGCAACTTATTTACATAAAACTGTGTGTTATATGCTCTGAATAAGATGTGACCGTTATCTCCAAGAATCTGTATTATTTAAAAGAAACTTGTGTATACTTTTGGGGCATTAAATATTAATACAACATTTATGTAACTATTTATGGAAATAAAAGAGTGACTACCATAAAAAAGCTTAAGATATATTTCTAGATAAATCATAATGAAATTAAGTGCTGAAGGAGCTCAGAAGACATTATTTTGTGCAGCAAGAAAGGGTCATTGTAAATTCTGCTAACATTTCCCAGTAAAGATACTTATACAATACACTGGAAAATAGTCCCATGGAAAATCTGTGGACATACAAACTTCTGAAGTCCTAGATATCTTGTGTGTATGTTTATATTATATATATATATGTAAAAATGTATATTTGTATATAATATGTTTTATATGTTTATATATTATAAACATATGTGATAGAAAATATAAACATGCACACATATTTGTGTATATTACTATATACACATCCTGAATATGTGTACACACATATTCAATGTATATAGTTATTATAAATACACACACACACACACAGATAGACTTATGAGGACTTGTTTCCAATGTGTCATTTGGTCACCATTTACAACATCAATTGTTATCAAGTGAACATGACTTCCTAAGAGGCCAATAAAATTTTTTCCTACAACAGAATGATGTGGTAGTTTTAACTTCCAAATTGTTGCTGCTCATTTACAGTCACTGTTAGGTCACTTTTATTAAGTAACAAAACTGCTAAGCCTTTAATATTGACATTTCACAAGGAAAGAATAATGCCATAATGTTAAAGAGTTTTAACTCTTGTGGGTTACTATTGTTCTGTTATTGACAAAATGTACCTATATAAGGAAGATGTAAAGAGCTCAGATCAGTTTCCTGAGGCAGCTGTACAAAATTAAGCTCCAAACTTGATGGCTTAAAACAAGAGAAATCTATTTTCTCATACTTCTTGGGGCTAGAAATTCAAAGTCAAGATGCTGACATGGGTGGTGCATTCTGAAGGCTCAGAGGAAAAATCTGTTCCATAATGACACTTTCCTAGCTTCTGGTGGCAGCTGTGGATCCTTAGCTTCCCTTGATTGTGACTACAGTCACATAACCAATCTCTACTTCTGTCTTGACATTACCTCCCCGCTATATCTCTACAAGGGTTCAAATTTTGCCACAACTTTGCCAACACATTGTGTCTTTTGTTTTTGAAAATATCCTAACTGGTCTGAGGTAATATCACTTTCTGGTTTTGATGATTGATGATTGTCATAGTCAGTGATGCTGAGTGTCTTCTCATATACCTATTGGCCATTTGAGAAAAGTTTTTTTTTCTAAGTCCTCAACCCATTTTTAAATCAGGTTTTTAGTTTTTGCTGCTGAGTTGTGGGAGTTCCTTATATATATTGGAAACAAACCATTTATAAGACATTTGGTGTGCAAATATTTTTTTTTCATTTTGTAGTTCGTCTTTTCACTTTTTCCATATTTTCATTGCAGGGCAGATGCTTCATGGTTGGATGTAGTCACATTTATTTATTTTTTCTTTTGTTGCATGTGCTTTGGGTGTCATGTTCCTGAAAACATTGCCAAGACCAATATTATGAAGATGATCCCTATTTTTTTCTACTAGGATATTTACAGTTTTAGTTTTATTTTTCTTTAATTCATGTTGAGTTGATTTTAGCATATGGCTAAAGATAAGTGTTCGCTTACATTCTTTTTTGTGTGGTCCTCCACGTTTCCCAACACTATATGTTGAAGGATCTATCTTTGCCCCATTGCATATTTTTGGCACCCTTACCCAAAATCAGTTCACAATATATGTAGGAATTTAATTCTGGCTTCTCCATTCTATTCCATTAATCTATGTTTGTCTTCATGCCAATATGATAATATTTAATTACCATAGCTTGGTAATGTATTTTGCAATCAGGAAGTATGATGCCTCCAATTTAGCTCTTTTTTTCCCCAAAATTATTTTAGCTATTTGGGAACTTTTCTGGTTTTATAATAATTTTTAAATTGTTTATTTTTTACTTCTTTAAAAATATTGCATTGAGATTTTGATAGGGATTGTGTTTCTTAGACCACTTTGGGTAGTATGGATATTTTAACAATATTGTCTTCCAATTCATGAACACAGAATATCTTTTATTTGTGTTTATTTTCTTCAACAGCATTGTAGTTTTCAGTGTATAATTCCCTTACTGCCTTGGTTAACTTTATTTCTAAGTATTTTCAATGCTATAATAAATAGGGTTGTTATCCTAATTTCCTTTACAGGTAGTTCATTAATACATAATATATATAAAATATAGCATAAGTTATATATGCATATAGTGTAGATATTATATATAGCATATATTAGCATATATATTAGTGTGTGTGTGTGTGTATGTGTGTGTGTGTGTGTGTGTGTGTATGTATATGTATAAATGATGAGATCCATCTGAAAAAAGACCAGCCATTATTAGTCTCATTTTATAGCGAGAATGGTTGGTGTGACATTAATGTAACTTAGCAGCCAAGGAGAATGAACTGGAATGTGCACATGAGAACAGTGAAAATTTCACTGTATTAGTCAGCGGGGATAGTGGGTGCGTTTGAGTGAGCATGTGTGCTCTGTGGCTGTCACATTAAAAATGACTGAGTAAGTAAAGCAATGGTCCGGCATCAAGTTTTTCATTGAGCTTGAACATTTTTTCTGTGGAAACTATTGGGATGATTCAGAAGCCCATAGCTATGGGCAGCTGGTGATTGGTAGCTTCATCACAACAACATGCCTGCTTGTGCATCATGTCTCAAGTGGAGGTTTTTGGTGATACATCAAATTGCCCATGTGACTCAGTTCCCCTACAGCCCAGACTTGGTGTCTTGTGACTTCTGGCTTTCCCCCAAACTAAAATCACTTTTAAAAGGGAATATATTTCTGACTATTGATGAGATTAAGGAAAATATGATGGGGCAGCTGGTGGTGACTGAGAGAATGGTGTGAGGTCCCAAGGTGTTTACTTTGAAGAGGACTGAGGTATCATTGTCATATGTACAATGTTTCTTATATCTTCTTCAGTAGGTTTCTATATTTTTCCTATTACATGGCTGGATACCTTCTTGACAGATTATATGTGTGTGTATTTGTGTGTGTGTGTGTGTTCATATTAGTTTATTAGCTTATATTTTTGTTAAGTCCCAAAAGATTAGTGCTTTCTTGACCCCATCAGCTCTATGAGACAAGTGAGGTAGAACCCAGGTCATACACACATATATTGGGGCAGTCGATATACATTTCACCATCTTCACTACTCAGAGAGAAGCTGGGAGCTAGGGGATCCATTCAGTTTTATGGCATGTGCCAGGGTAGGGATTTTGATGAGAGAGTGTCTCTGCTTCTCTTATCAGTTTTGATATTGTTGTCTTGGCACTTTCCTGGAGTGCAGGAACTTTTCTTTTAGCTAGTTTCAGTGTTTCTCACAAAGGGAATAGACCTGTGCATTGCTGTTGAATGGGTATGTTCTGGTGGATGGGGGCAAAGAGAGTCCAGCAGGGTTGTCCAACTTGCTGCCCACAGGCCACATGTGGCCTGGGATGGCTATGAATGTTGCCCAAAACAAAATTGTAAATTTGCTTCAAACCTCCTTTTTGCTCATCAATTTTCATTAATGTTTGTGTATTTGATATGTGCCCCAAGACAACACCTCTTCCAGCATGGCTCAGAGGTACCAAAAGTTTGGACGCCCCTGGTTCAGGGTTTCCTATTCCAGCATGTTGCTGGTGTAGCTCCACTGAAATTCTTCATAATGTGGTCAGGGCAGACCCCACGAGGTGGCCTTTAGTAAACACCTGAAACAGGTGTTCAAGTATGCAAACAACAACATTTTACTCAATGGATAATGGTGGGTATCACATATTAAATATATGTAGGAAAAGATGTTTTGCTCAGATACAAATAAGGAGTGTGCACTTCAGTGATATTACTAAATTTTACTTAAGTACAATAACTATTTATTTGCTGTTCAAATAATAATCACTTAATATGTAGAACTACTCTTTAGACCATTCATACCTTGAGCTACTTCACAGATTTAGGTGCCCTCTTGGAAACTGTAAGCTATGATTTAATGAATCAGTTGGGTACCAAGCTCAAACTACTTTTACTGTAGTTGTAGAATCTTTTGAACTTTCTTTCCCCAACTACCAATGTAAGAAAGGAAAGGTTATAAAGTTAAAGTCAGTCAGGACTGGAATGGACTTTTTAACTCTTCTCTATTCTTTCAAATAAAGATGTTTAAAACACTTGAGAACCTTATGCTAGAATCACAATTGTTCAGTAAGGGCAAAGGCAAATACCAATTCAAGAAAAAAATAGCATTGTATTTAGATGTGGTACAAATAATGCTCAATATGTTTATTTTCTGTGTAGTATGGTTTGGTCTCCATCAAAACCTACACACTTTTTTATATGGATCTGTTTTAAATAAAGATAAAACAATCCTCTCTAAGGAGAGGAAAAGGAAATGAGAAAATGAAAGAAAACAGAAGCCTTAAGTTGCAGTGTTCTGCTCCATGTAGAGAGCAATGTCTCTAATTACCAATCAGTGTTCTTGAATTAAATCTTATCAAGTGAAACCAAATCTAAACTACATCTCATCGAAAATTAGTACATTCTTAATGAGAAGTACAATTTAATAATAATTACAATTTAACCAATCGTGGATGTTAATTACAAAAATGCTACCTAATTGAGATCCTAAGAATATAAAATATATATACTATAATACTGAGGGTCCTATGTGCTGATATGCATGGTAAAGTTTTTAATAGATTAGACTAAATGGTGTGATGATATATACTACTTGTATATTATCTAACATTGTACAGTTTATAATAACCTTTTGCAGATAGTGAGGGGGAGTTCAGGGGGTGGAAGGATTGAGCAGAAAGGAGAAAGGACTCAAGGACATGGACATTGCTGTGAAGAGGGGGATTTAAGGGGACTAAATGGTAATAGAAACATATACAATAAAGATTCAATAAAAATAACATATATTCTTTTTCTTTATTTTTATATATTATTTTTAATCTTGTGCATTAAGCAAATCTCAATGTATTTTACTGAAATATCATTAACTTCTAATAATGGTGAAAAATTTAGATTTTTGTGTATTAACTTTCCATTAAACTGTTATTAGAGATACTATGTATGTCATTTTTATTGCTAAATAAGCTTATTCCTGCTTGTAAAAGTGAAAATAGGTTCTACAGTACCTGACAACATACAACATGAAAATCAAAATCTACATATTATAAACCTACCAAGCTATTCAAGATCCAGCAAAACATCAGCTTAGAGCAAACACCAAATACACATTCACTGATTAGGTGATTCTATATGTTCAAAGAGCCTCATAGAAATGGCAAAATAATTTAAAATATTAAATCTTGAAGCAAATGCATAAAACTTCATATATAATTCTCTGGTAATGTTATGATTGCATATTCCACATTAGCTTTCTATTATATCAAATAAATCTAAATAAATGTAGACATCAAAATATAGATGCATAAATTCATGCATCATATTATTCCAGTGTTTTAATACTCACTAGCTGCAAGTACTCACAAAGTCAAAAGGTACAAATATAGATCTGTCAAGTTTAAGTTTCCAGATCCTTGAGAATCCTATAGCTAGTTTTCTCAATAACTCAATTCTAATATTTGCCTCCTCCTTTCCCTTTGCTTTATTTTCTCAAAAACACCTTCATCTTTAAAAACATTATGGTCAGTGTCATTTCAAAAGATATAAATGGTATACAGAGATAGTTGCACCTTGCTATGTATTTGAAGAACAAGCAAATCTTCTCTATTTGATGCTCAGAAACTGTGTAACATAAAGTATCACCTTTTTATTTGGCAGATCAGAAAACAAAATACAATATAACATGGATACCAGAACATCATTTTTTAGCCATTTTAAAGAGAACTATTTCAGTACAAACACATGAGTAATCTTAAATAAAATGCACTGCATATAATTTAACTTTAAAGATTTACTCATGTGACTCAGTATAGTCTCTGTGGTTGCATTGCTGTGTTGTGTTGCTGTGTTGTGTCAGAATGATGTCTCAAATTATAAAGGTATGTACTTTTGTTCTTAAACATTTATTGCAGACTTCTGCTCTGTAGTCCTGAAGCTTTCAAGACAGCATCATACAGTTAACCTCTTAGGAAAATATGGAAATAAACAGTGACTTTTAATCGTTATCACACAATCTGTATACCACTCTTCATACAATGTTTCTCATGTTAATGCACCTATAAATCAGCTGGGGTTCTTGTTAAAAGGTTATTAAATGATAATGATTCAGGAAATTTGAGCTATTGCCCAGGAGTGCATTTCAAACAAACTCTCAGGTGATATTCATGCCACTAATACAAGAACCACATTTTATGTAGCACGATTTTCCCATTACAATGTATACACATTGCCGTTTTAGCATGTGGTACTGGGAGAATTATTTTTTCTTCTAAAAAAAAGGGGGGGACCTACCCATGGTTCTGTCTTAAGTAAGATAATAAAATTATTATTTGTTATAAATATTATCTATTATTAATATTTCTGTTCCAGATAAAAATCATATAAGAATAATGGTCTTCTACCCCTTTGCAGTGGATTTCTGACTGTCTCAAACTGCCACCCCTACAATAAATGCTCCAGATCTGTTCAGATTTTTCTAAAAAATTATGTTCCCAGCCACAATCTCAGTATAAGTACTACCTAAAGGTTAGTTAATATAATTACAGTGAAAATACATAGGGAATATAAACACACTTTGGCTCTTGTTGTTTTAAAACTTATACTTTGATTAATGGAACTTGTACTCTCCTCTGATTTTAACAAGATACAAAAAGTGCCTGTTCAATAAATCCTCCAGACTATCATTCTCTGACATTTTATGTCAACTTTAAGCATTATTTCCCTTACTGCCTCTTCTAATTTTCCAACTTCCATGTCTTGCAACTGTAAATTTCCCTGCTTCTTACAAAATTATGCTCTCTGAATTTATTGTTTTTGTTGTGGTTTAAGAATCCAAATGAACATTCTCATTAGATCGGCATCTAAAATAAGAAAACATCAACTATAAATAAAGAAGGTAGGAACCATGGGGCATTTTATGAATAATTTGTGAAATGAAAAAGAATTTAATTTCTAGTTCTGGAATTTTTGTCCAAACTTCAGATATTTGATGATAGTGATATCTAGAAAAATTGTCTTATTGGTTCTAAAGCAATAATAATTAGCATAACGTGACAAGAAATCCAACTTAATTAATGTAACAGGAGTGTATTATTCCTGGATCTCATAATTCACAGTTTACAAATGAAAAAAAAAACCCACTTTAGTCTCCCTTCTTTATTAGACAGGCAAATCTTTACAAGCAATGCCATCTCATAATGTTGCAAAGGAGCTCTAAAATCTTTAGATAAAAAGCAATTTGGGATCCTGGGGCTCATCTCTATTTTAATTTTTCCTCTTGTAAGTAAAAATCTTCAGTGTAAGGATAAATAGCCTTACACTAAATTGTGGTTATTCTGGTCATAGAGATGTATATCTATAGTCATGTTAACATAAATGAAGCCAAAACATAATGACAAATATATCTCCATCAGTTTGTTTTATTTTATTTTATTTTAATCATTGTTCAAGTACAGTTTTCTCCCTTTTACTCCCATTCCAGCCCACCCACCTAACCCTCCCCACTTCCCTCCCATTACCATTCTCCCCCTAGTTTTTGTCCATGTAAATTTGTTCCTGTAAACCCTTCCCATTCTCCCCTAAAATTCCCTCTTCTCTCCCCTCCGGTCACCTTCAGCCTGTCCCCTATTTCATTGTCTTTGGTTATATTTTGCTTGTTTCTTTGTTTTGTTGTTTAGGTTCCTGTTAAAGGTGAGATCATATGGTTTGTTTTATTGTTTGGGTAAGATTCTGAAACTCTACTTCCATTGTTGCTATAGCATTCTTATTTCAAGCAAATTAAATAAACCTTATCTAGTAATCACATTCACAATAGACTCACAATGTCTAAATTCAAAGTATAATTTGCTTCGATATAAGGAAAATGGTGGACATGTTCTTGGGAACTGCCCTGCCTGGTATGGGAAGCTGTAACCCCCACCAAGGCTAAGGTTGAGGGAATGATCTTGGACCTTAAGCCAGCAAGGAGACAAAAGCTTATCTCTCTGGGAGGAGCTCCATTTCTGCTCCTTTTACTTCACCCTGCCTGGTGGCCAATGCTTGGTTGGTTAGCCAATGACGGGTAAGATTCCCCAAGGGGGGAACGACCAAGACAGGCATGATCATGTGGAAGGACCCCAAGAAAGGATTTTGGGGGCTACAGCAAAAAGGGGTGGTGGACCCTCACCCCTCAGCTTTGACATAGCCTGAGTCCTCATTGTCTGCTAGAAAATCTCCTAATTTCTTGGTTACCTTACTTCCCTTGCTCCATCTAAGCCTGAAACAATGACAGGGTGGTGCAGCCCTATGCTGGAAGGGCAAGTTTCCTGGGTGATCAGGCCTAAGAAAGAATATGTAAAATCCTGTGAAACCTGCTTTGTTTAGAATGCTCTCAATTGAATGATAAGGGTCCAAGGAAGAAGTAAGTTTTTTCCTTCAAGTTTTTTACAGCTCTTTAACCCTGACTCAAAATAGGCCCTCAGAATTCCTTGCTATCTGTTGTTTGATCTTTACTTCCTGGCAATGTTTAATGAGCTTTATCTGAATTCCTGTGTAAATGAACCCAATAAAAGCCTGCTGAGGCAGGAGAGTGGGGAACGCTCCCCTAGGGAGGATGTCCGGAGCGCTCCTCACTAGAGAGATTGGCCGTTTTGTACCTATTTCCCCACAGGACTCGGTTGTTCATGTGTATGTTTTACTCGTGTTTCAATGAGCCATCTGCAGCGTTCTGCAGTCACTGCCTGTCGGTGGTCATGTCACATGTAATCTAAATGAAATATTCTTATAGACTGATGACTTGTGCATGTCTCTCCAGAACTGTCCAGAATTCTACCCCATTATCAGTGATGAAAGAACACCCATAAGCTTGGCAGAAACAATGCTTACAGGAAAGACTTCAGAAGTGCTGGCAAGCTGATCATTCAAGACCTTAGCATTTTTACTATAGTATAGATGTTACCACAGTTAATTCTGAGCTCTAAATATCCTGACACCACTTGTATAGTTCATATTAAGTTTTTCTTATCTACTTAGTCTATCATTTTATGTTCTTTTCACTTTCTTTTTTTTAATTTTAAAGATTGTATTTATTTATTTTTAGAGAGGGAAGGGAGAGAGAAAGAGAGAGAAAGAGAAACATCAATGTGTGGTTGCTGGGGGTCATGGCCTGCAACCCAGGCATGTACCCTGACTGGGAATTGAACCTGCAACACTTTGGTTCACAGCCCACGCTCAATCCACTGAGCTATGCCAGCCAGGGCTCTTTTTCACTTTCTTAATTCTTTCTTTTCCACCAACCTGCATCCCTACCATGTGTCACACATTATACTAGGCACTGGTAATATTGTAATAATTTAGCCTTTCAAAAACCCTCAAAAAATGCAAAATCTTAATTCTAAGGTTATTTGAGAATACCCTCAGAAGTTTCTTTGCTACTACATTCATTTGTAATTTTCTCAGAAAATTATATTTTAACATTTTACTCATTCATTGCCTTGAATTTTACTTTTATCACCCTTCTCTTTCTCTCTCCCCCTTTCTTTTCTTCTCCTTCACTCCCTCACTGATCTCTCTCTTCCACTAGTGATGGGATTGCTACTTTAGTTGGTTTCTTTCTTTGTATATCTTATGGTTACAAGACCACCTCTCATAGAGTTGTCATGAGTATTAAATCAGAAAAACATATGAAATGCTTTGATCATCATGTGATAGGTAATAACAGCTTAATACACTTAACTAGATAATGATTGATATTAGCATCATTATAATTAGTATATCTAAATTATCAATGGAATTAAAACCCTAGGGGCTATAGTCATTAGAGACAATGAACATGAGGAATCAGAGCCTGCACCTGATAATGCTGCATTAAATAGGCACATAGATGTGTATTCCCTTTTTAACCCCATTTGGAGTATTTGTGTTATACTTAGGAAGCAACTTGATTCAAGTTCTCTTTGACATGGTTCTAATAGCAGCTAATCTACCTTTTCCCCAAAGGGAGCTCAAACAATAGAACAAGTCTTACCTATACAAGACTACTGAGCTCTATTTTAATTAAAACCTTAGATTTACTTTTTATTAACACAAGTAATACTGACCTACATTCATGGTAGAATATTATAGTTTCTTTCTAAAAGTCACATATGAAATCAAAATGAATTAATTAAAATAAGTAAATAAGATTAACAAACAATTTGTGGATTTCTCAACAATTATAAGCATGAATAACGTAAGTCTGGGAAACACCAATATAGTCCATCTTTATTTTAGATATTGGTAATCTGAGTCCTTCAATGAATAAGTGACTTACCCATGGTTAGTTTGTAGGCTTAATGACTTTAAAATTTTACTAATGTTCATCAACATCATACTAGATTTTATTACAGAGAATAATGTTTCATGGGTTCTCATTCTAACCCTATCAGACAGTTTAAATTTTTATAGAGCAAGAACCATTATCATTATACAGGATACATGTGCCTACCTTCCATGTAAGGGCTCAATGATACGGGGTCCTGCAGAAGGAAGGCCTACTCGAGTGTGGTTGGTGGGGTAATAATTTCTAGTTTTAATTTGAACAATTCACCTAAAATGGCATATGGTGAGCTTGAGTATGATATTGTTATATTACAGAATTACATGCTTATGATTTGGTAATTAAAGATTCTGTAATAAGAAGGGGGCATTATTTGTGCTGGACCCTGTATTTGAACTGATCTCAAAAGGAAGAAGGGAAAAGTGCCTACCAAAATAATAATTTTAAAAGAGTTGAATTTAAACCTAGATTATATTTAACCTAAGAAATGATAGAGAAATGTAGAGTTTATAAAGATTCTAGAGTGTAAAACTGATTGTCACTGGTGGAGTTCTTGTTTTGAAACTTGTTCTATGGGACATAAATAATATATTATAAAATATTAAGAGAAAAGGATTGTGTTTTCATAGAAATTGTTTAAAAATATGTTTTTCAAACTTTACTAGCTAAATTAGCATAAATATATTATCAAACCTGAAGCCTGAAATGTTTGCTCACACTTTTAAAAATCTGGTTCAATATCAAATTACCTGCTAAATTATATGCTAGAAGCTGAGGGTCAATCTAATAATCCATTAATTTGTGTTGTAAAAAAGAATTCCTTTAGAATGAAAGAACTAAACCTTTTCTGTTCTAGCAACATTAAAGCACAGTTTCACAATATCTTAAAATAAAATTGAAAGAAAACAAGAAAATGTTTTTAAAAACTGATTTTCTGGAATGGTGAATAAATTGTTTAAATCCCCATAATTTTTCAATATTGAGTAGAGGGTTAATCAATCAGCATTAATTTAACTATATCCACAGGTTGTTCAACTTTGAAACATGTCTGTATGAGGGCACGGTGTATGAATCAGTTATAATATCATTTAGTTGAAAGTCATTGGACTTAGCTGTTTGAAGTATCTCAAGTCACCATTAAAATACTCTATAATATTCCAAAGAGGAGAAAACAGGTCTAGACTAGTTATAAAATAACTCAGAATTTGAACCCAGGTTTGACTCCAAAGCCATGAATTCCAGTTGTATCCTTCTTTACTGACTCATATTTATATCTATGCTTTACATCTTGTTTTTATCCTAAAAATAAAATTTGATAAATCTTTGAGACTCCTTGACTTTAGTTTTTGATTTCTTTGGCTTTAAGTCAAGACTAAAACCACATTGATATGTTTTAAAATAACATTTTATTCTTTGTAATTGGAAAAGGAGCTGTAAAATGCATTTGCCTTTTATGATTGATTATCATAGTTTTAAGTTTAGTTATTCATATTGTGTTGTTTTTCTTGTTTTTGCCTTTGAATTGCTTTGACTTTATTTTTTGTGTAGGGAGGAGACTGTCCATTGCTCAGCATTTTCAGGAGGAAATGATGAGAATGGTGAGAGGATATTGAAAGAGCTGTTATGCTGAATGGTTAGTGAAAGAGTTTGTCTGGAGTAAAACAAGAATGGGAAGGTGATAGAAGGGAGTATGACTACTGTCGTTATCAACACCAAATTTTACAACACTCAAAGCATCATTATATAAATGAACTTAATTAATTCTTTAAACAAGCCCAAGGAGAGGCTTGTTTAACCCCAATAAAGGAGAGGTATTTTTAACCCCAGTATTATATCTGAAGGTCAAAAGAGTTCTGGTCATTCAGCCATATGACACAATTGGAAAAGTGCAAATTCTACATTTGAACTGAGATTCTCTGATGCCAATATCATATATGCCCTTATAAAACTATACGTAAGATTTTGACTTTATAAACCCTATAATAAAGAGATGGATGGGAGCTACAAGAAGAGATTGTAGGTGAAAATAAGGAAGGTCTTCCTAATAATGATGCATATTTTCTAAAGTTAAAGTGGGCTTTCCTAGAAGAAAAGAGTTTTTGATAATTCTAGTTGTTTGATTATCAAAGTGTGATAACCTTTTAGAAGGGTTATCTTAAAAAGAAAATAATGATAATGAATGAAATACTAGGTGACTGAAACCTTCTGCTCAACAATGTATTTTAATAATTATATGGAATTTAATTTTATTTCCTGGTTTTGATCAAATGTAAGTGTAAAATGATAAAAATAATGCAGCAAATAACCACTTATCCAACCTCTGAGTTAATAATTTCCACCTTACTTAGATCATTTTTTAAAAGATAAAGTATTACAGAGACTATTTTATGGCTTCATTTATAATTTCCATTGATTCTATTTTTTTCTTTCCATTATTCTCTCCTCAGAGTAAGATCTAACTTACTTGACATATGTGTGCATGGGTGTACATGTGTTTAAAATTATCAATATGCATTGTCAAAGACTGTGAAGTATCTGAAATATCACTCTACTTGCACGTTAACAAAGTTAGCCTGCTACATTTCATGAATGCTCATAGAAGACCCTCCTGGATTAGAGAGTAAGGACTTTAGCATTCATACCAATAATGCTAGAAAGAATAGTAGCTTTTTTTTAATTTTTATTTATTTTTTTAAATATTTTATTTATTTATTTTTAGGGAGGGAAGGGAGGGAGTGTGGGAGAGAGAGAGAGAGAGAGAGTGGGGGAGAGAGAGAGAGAGACAGAGAGAGACAGAGAGAGAGAGAGATATCAATGTGCAGTTGCTGGGGCTATGGCCTGCAACCCAGGAATGTACCCTGGCTGGGAATAGAACCTGGGACACTTTGGTTCCCAGCCTGCACTCAATCCACTGAGCTATGCCAGCCAGGGCTTGAATAGTAGCATTTTTATGCATGGTTTTCCCAAAACCCAGTTCTCAAGGGTGATAGGAAGAGGGCCAGGAACCAATGTTCATCCAGTGGATAACATTGCAGGAGAGGAACCCTGAGCTTAGAGACACCAAAGAATGGACAGACTGCATTTTGCTCTAGGCAAAGATATTGACTTTATCTTTAAAGGCTTATCCCCTATTTTTTTTTAAAGTCCTTGAAAAGATAGTCCAGTATATTTTGGGATGATTTTTATAACAGCATTGCCTTTGCTGAATTTTATATCATACATGTCATGGGAAGAAAATATTATACTTTAAGGTTAGAGACATGAATTTGGACATCACTTTTGGATTATCCTTTTCATGTAAGAAATCTTAAATTTTATTTGATTCAAATTATTATATGTATATTAGTTTTTGAATCTTATAATTTTATATATACACATAGGAAATACATTTCATCAAGAATTATTTAATATTACAGCAAATACAGCAATTTAAGTACCTAGTAGTTAACCCTTTGGATAGGATTTTAAATTTGCTAAGAAACAAGTTGGATTATTATCTCTGAAATAAAATGCTGCAAACACACAATACAATATACAGATAACGTGTTACAGAATTGTACACCTTAAACCTATAATTTCATTAACCCCAATAAGTTAGAACAAATAAATATAAATAAAAATAACAAAGTACTGATAGATTGTATGATTGTAATAAATTGTAAATTTTATTATTATGTCCTCTCCTATGTATATTTGAACAGCTATTTAATATGCCCCAAACTATGCTTATGATTAACTGTCTTCTCCAAAATTGGCATTGGGGTATGTAATGTGAGTACCCCCCCCAAAAAAAACAAAAAAAGCAAAGAATACTGAATATTTATAAACAATATTTGAAGTGTTACAAAAGAATAAAAAAACCCAAAACACCAAGATATGAAAGCAGTCCAAGTGCTCATCACTAGTTGAGTGGATAAAACAACTATGGAACATTTACTACTCAACCATAAAAAAGAAATTTTTACCCTTTGCAAAAGCATTGATGGACGCTGAGAACAGTATGTTAAGTGAAATAAGCCAGTCAGAGAAAGACAAATACTATATGATTTCACTCATATGTGGAGTCTAACAAACTAAATGAACTAACAAGCTACATAGAGACAGACTCATAGATGGAGAGCAGGATGACAGTTATACAGGATTGAGAGACATAGCAAAAAAGAAAAAGGACTCATGAACATGGACAACAGCATGGTGATGGGCAGGAAGGGTAGTATAAGGGGGATAAATGGTAATGAAAAAATACAATAAAAATTGAAATGGGATGTGATATGCACATTCTCTTTCTTATTGCTTGGAAAGTTTGTTTTCCTTAAGAGATTAGTGATTTTACAAATAAGGAAACACAGTCAATTTGGGGGCATAACTTGATATAATCAAAGCTGGACAAGTGTCACAGACCACAAGTGTACCTTCTGGTCTGGGAATAGCCAAGATGCTGAAATTGGAAAGCATAGATATAACCACCTCTGAGGAAAGCCCTGTCTGTTCTTTTCATTTTATTTAGAAAACTAAAGAAAAATTCCAGCTCCCAGGAAAAGAGCATTCAAGTGCAACTCTAAAAAAATAAGAAGCAAACATCTTAACATTACTGGATAATTAGTGAACATTCTGAGATAAATTAAAAATTTTTTCTGACCTCAATTGAAAAAAATATTATAAAATATTATGTTCTTTCTAATTACCTGGGGAAAGAACTAGTATCCTGTAAGATTTTTGCACTAACAAGAACACATGGCACAAATTCATTTACATCACAATGACACTCTGTATATATTTCAATTGTTTAAAAATATACAAAGTTTAAGGAGGGTGTTCAGCAGAAGTAGTCAGCTATATAATTATTTGAAAGTCTTCATTTGTAGAATTACTCTTTTCACTCTGTGAATATAGTAATGCATAGTTATAAACTTTTGTGAAGAAATTCATTAAATGCCTACTAGAAATAGCTTGGTGCTAAACAGTATTCTTGTGGTGTCTCCTTTGTTTTTATCAACAATCGAATATGTATGTACACTGCATTATGTAGACACAATTTCAATTATAGACAATTTTACTCATCTTCTCTAACACAATCATTGTCTGAGGCATAATCATGGTTTGCTTAGTTTAATTTATTAGGCTATTTTCTAGATTAAATGACATTTTTTAACTTGTTGTCTTAATGAAATATAAAGAAATAGGCTAGATTTTTTGAAGGTTCTTCCATTTCTTGATATTCTGTAGGAAAATAAAAACAAAAGCAAAACAAATATATGGCTTGTGTCACTCAGTGGATTGAGTGCTGGCCTGTAAACTAAAATGTCACTGGTTAGATTCCCAGCCAGGGCACATGCAGTAGGGAGCAAGCAAGAGACAACCACACACTGATGTTTCTCTCCATCTCTTCCTCCCTCCTTTCCCCTCTCACTCTCTCTCAAAAGAAAAAAAAAAGAAAGAAAGAAAAGAAAAGAAAACAAAAGGAAGAAAAGAAATGAAAAGAAAAAAAACACAATTGTTCAGCAGAAGAGTAGATTAGAAAACCCAGAGGTTTAGCTCTGCCATTTATCTCTATAACATTGCTGTATCTGCGTCATGCTTCTCAGCCACAGTGCCCTTGCTTGCAAATAATGAATACAAATAAATATTTTGAGAAAGGTCAAATGCCAGAGTATTTAGCAGTCTCTGGCATGTATAGTAATACCCAACATATTGTTAACTATTTTATTTATCTTCACTATTAATAAATGATCATTAATTTTATGTGAAAGACAAATAAGTAGTCAAGGGCTAGATTTGCAGGGATATTTGGACCAAAATCCTTAGGGAAATGTGTAAGTCTTGGCAGAAGTAAGAGAGTGACATGTTTATGTTTGCATTTTATAAATGTCACCTGGATAGCATTAAGGAGGCTGAATATAAAAGATACATTGGAAAAATTTCCTTTATTAACTGTTTTAGAAAGTACTCCAGATTCCATAATTTGGCTTATGTACATGGATCCCACCCTTGATTAAGGATTGACCAGTTCAGTTTAAACAAATCACCTGATCTCAGTCTCTTAGACAACACTACTTTGTAACTAGGAACATGACCAAATTCAGAACTATCAAATAAACAGATTATAACCAACATCTTTTCCTGTTTAATATACATTTTTCTCTTTATTTCCGGAGTTTACTACAACTTCAGCAATTCCTGCCAGCTCTGTTTTGGAAACAGCCACAATAATGATAAAATGCCAAGAACAGAGTCAAAAAGTCCTAGATATCATCTAATGTTTTGTCATAAAGATTAGAGAAGACAATGATATGGACTTAGTAGTATTTGATTCATTTGTAGAAGGAGATAATAATGAAAAGGAAAGGGAAAATTATGATCCCTAGGTTTCTAGTTTGTGTGGCTATATGGATGGTAGTGTGACTTGCTGATTCGGAGAATACTCAAGAAGCATTGAATAAGGGATACATAGGTAGTAGGTAGGCAGATAGATAGAAGACAGATAGATGAGATTTAGAATTATCTATCAGTCAGGTTTCAGTTCAGGAAATAAAAAACAGAAACTACTGTTGGTAGTTTAAGTGAAAAAGGATTTAAATGCTTACACAGTCATGGAAAGGGCAACAGATACCTAAAGTCATGGTAGATCATATTCTGTTGACTTCAAGGTCATTATCCTGTAGTTCTGATAGTGAGGTCAGGAAGCCACCACAACCTCCACCTCATACTGCAGTCTCTCATATCTGTGAAACCTGTCACCAGTTGTTAGGATATTGGTGTCCAGTACTACAAATGCTCACTTCTGTTTTACCTGGAGTGCCAGAAAACACAGCAGAAGGAAGGTAGCTTTTACCTCATCTGTATTTTTCAAACCAGAACATTTTATTACCAGAATCAAAACTAAATCTAGAAACTTAATTGAAAAGAATTGACTTTATAGTCTTGGTAATATAGGCAGAAACACAGGCTTTAGATGCTATGTGCCAAGAAGTCATCCTTAGTTAAGACATTCACAGGTTATTCAGAAACAAATGACTAGTGAATGATTAGATACACAGGTCTGAAACCTGTGTATATATGTTTCAGAATGTATAGAATTGGTAAATTGGATGAGAAGAGATGACCCATTGTTCTGAATTGTTAGAAACCAGAGTAACCTCTTTAGATGAAGGATTTTAGGTTATCTTTCAAAGAAAAGGAAATCTTCCCAAACAACAAAAACAACAACAAAAAAACATGAATTTGCTTCCCACAAGGGAATTAAACTGTCACTATGGAAGCTGGAAGTCTTCATCTAAGGCCTATGTCGTGCAGTCCGAAAGAGTCTTCAGGCAATCATCACATGATAGCAAAGCACACGAGTGTATATCATTTTTTTCTTCTGAGTAGAGGACAATAGCTTTAATCAGATTATTTAACACTATTTAACAAGGCAAAGAGTGAGAACCATTGTGTGAAATTTCTGTCAACCCAACCCAAGAGATACTGCTAATAAGCTAACTTCAAATTGGGTCAGAAGAGGGCTCTTCAAGTCCTTGACTATGGTTATGAAGAGTAGTTTGTTTAGAACAATTGCAAACCACACTTTGTCAATGCAAAAAACAATGCTGAGTTCAGGAATTTTGCCTACATTTAATTTCTGTCAACAGGAAATTGGATTAGTCTCACAAAATTGAATCTGAGAGGGGACTCATACTAGTGGAGTTTATTCTAGGAATCAAGAATGGCAAGAGAGATATTATGAGTCATGAAATCCCTAGGCCTTTATGCTACTTTTATAAAAGTTAATTCTGTTTGACTGATTTTTAATTAGGCTCCAATGCTAACTTTGTCAGCAAGAGTAGAGTCTTGATTACCTCATGTTTGCTACTGAGCAATAGTACTTTCTTACCCTCTGAAAGGTAATCTAACACTGAGTACTAGTGTTCTCTCTGGCACAGAGTCTGGGAGTTAATATAATACAACCTACTTGGTCAAATTTCTTTATCTTGGCATCAAACAATTGGAAATTAAGTATGACTGTAACGATAATCAATGTGCACATACTGGCACTTAGGTCCATCAAAAATGAGAACATTTTATGGGTCCAAAATATTTGGTAACAAAACTATACAGATTCCAAGCTACATAAAGCTATTTAAATATGCTATTGACTAAATTCACTTTTTAAAATGAGTAAATAAGAGTGAGAAGGATAAGAAAGAGAATGAGCTAAGACAGAGGTGAAGAAGAGCTCTGCAAAAGAAAAGAATGAAGAGACAAAATTCAGTGAAAAGATGTCATTTATAGTTGACTATAATAATTATATCATATTAGCAGAAATGCTTATAACAAAAAGAATATGCAAACACATTCAGTGTTCTTTGTGAAATCAATTTTCCTGTCTCTTCCCCTAAATGGTTTTGAGAATTCATTCTGAAGTATAATCAAAGTAAAACATAATACAGTATGGAAAATTATGGCATGTTATAAAAGAATATGGAAATTTCAAAAAAAGGAGAGGTAATGTTAAATGCTGAAAGATGACAGAGACCCCAAAATAGAGTACTCTATGAAAAATTTTTCTTATGTTACAATGAATAGAAAAACAAATATACTGTCATGATGCTTTAGTACATTTTTAGAGGAGAGTATTTATCATATGGGTAAACACAGCTCTTCCTGTTGTCCTGATAAGCACATTCCTTTAGGGAAGGGTGACTGAGGAAACTACTATACCTTTTTGAACTGCACTGAAGAATCATTCAACTCTATTACCACATTTACCATATGGAAATAAAATTGTTTTGATTTTTAAAGTGATTTTAAGTAGCTTTCCCACCTGGTATGATAATGTGGTGAGCAACTAACATATGTATTCTGACCTCCTTAGCAGTAATGCTTTTTGTGTAAATTAGTTTTCTGTCATAAACTAAATTGTGTATGAGTGTGGGTTGCAAAAACTAGGTTTTGCAGAGTTTAGTGAGCTGAGTAGAAGTTTGTATTGAAAGATGAGGGCCTTGCATATGTGGTAAACATATTAAGGTACAAGATTTGGTTAACTATAGTATAAATAATATAACTATTAACATAATACAAACAGTTAATTTTCAAGAAAATGAATCTATCCCCTTAGGATTTAATGAAATTAATTAAGTATAAATCTATACTTTTAACTGAAAATAACATAGATAAAACTACAATACTTAACATGAATGGGGAAATACTGTTGTATTTCAGTTGTTAAAAAATAGTCATTGACTGCAGCTCACTCTACCTTGATCTGTTTTAAATGACTCTCTCAAAGAGTATGGTTTATATACCTACCTAACAAAAATGTATACCTGATGTAAACATCCACAAGTTAATTGAACTATTGTAGGAATTCTATCAGCAAGTTTGTATTTGCATTTGTCATTCATGATGTATTATTTTTGCTTACTTTAAGGTAATGGGTGTACTTGGCAGGAATCAGAATGACTGATGACTCAGAGTATGAGGATTTTCCAAACACAGAGTAGTTGTATAGGAACACGACTGAGAGGTAAACAGTTGAGGTGAAAATAAGTAAGCCTTTAGCTGAAAATGTGCATTATGCAATACCAATTCCTTTAGCTGACTATAAACAGACACCAATATCAGGTTTCTAGTGCTTTCTGGCATAAGGTTCATTTTCTGCCAAGAAATGAAATTCATTCTGAATTGTCCCCAGAAATTAGTCTTCTGCTATGTGTTAAATCATATGTATGAACTAGGCACAGGAAGCTGATGCAATAGTTGTACCTTGAAGTCAGAAAATTTACTAGTGTGCATGCTTTTTATAGTCAGTTTAACAGAGAGCAGACCTTTGGCTTCACATAAAGTATACATTAATAGCCTATCCTGTACATTATACATTCTTTACCTCCCTTTCATTCTCTGCTCACAATCATCATTTTCTTCATCATGCTGTTCCAGCATCCAGTATCTGTGCTACAGGTTGGGGCTCCAGGCCTACCATCTTCGCAACCATTTGTGAAGGGCTCACAAAACTGGATCAATAGTCCATTTCTTTCTGACATGGGCACACAGCCCTGCTGCCACCGTGCTCTGCTCTGTACAGGGGAAATGCTATAAGTTGTTATCATTTTTCCTTTCCAAGGTAACAACTCCAAGTTTAGTAGAGATTCTTTGTATTTCTATTTTTATAGTTTTAGTTCTAGTTTTCTTTGGGGCTAGAAGTGTTGAGGAAAGCAACAGTCTAGGTGCCATCCTAGCTACTGGTCTGAAGATTTATGTTACTTCGATTTCCACAGTGCACTCTCCTGTTCTGACTCCACATTCTGCACAAATTTTCAGTCTGTCAGTGTCCCATCTTTCATCTTTCCATTAACTATGTCTGTAACTCTCTCTGTACTCCTGCAGTGTGTCCCTTGTCACCACCTACGTGCAAGGGCAAATAAAATCAGTGCTTTATCACCAGAGAAGGTGATTTAAGGTAACGGCTTATGATCTGGAGAATCTATTAGAGAGGAATAATTTATTCTTCAAGTTTCCCATTAAGAATAACTATTGGATAAATCCTGATTTCACAGTTTTATTTCCATTTTTCATACAATGACTGTCAAATGGAAAGAATTATAGTATTGTGGGATGGAAAGAGATATTGGCTTATAGATCATGTCATATTAACATTCTTGGAGAGCAGCAACTGAGTCTCCTCTCTCTTTCTCCTAGCCAAAGAATACAAAGGAGTTGTACCACTTACTCCATTTACAAGCTATATAGAAGTCAAATAGAAATATCTCACTTTATTTCTGGAAAGAAGGTTATTATAAACAGAACATAAAGAATTCTACATTTTAAACCAAAGTCAATAATGACTATAATTTTTATAGCAGTCATGCAGTCATTATCTAAAAATACTTATTCCTTTGAAATTGGCAATAAATAATTATGTGCCCCCCAATATTGGATGGATTCTAAATGCTTCAGTTGCATAAATCTATTTAGGATCTATATAAGTGTAGATAGACAGGCTTATATTTGTCATGGTTTTCTCACCTCACAAGTTGAATGATCATAATCAATAATCAAAACTTGAAGAAGTCCTGAAATAGTCTTGAGATCTACTAGAACAGGCTAACCAAGGAGGAGGAACAACCAAACAGAAAACTCATAAATAGTCTGCTTTTCTTTTTTAAAAACTCCTTCATGTATTTAATTTCCCATTAAGTCTGAGTTACTACTTTTGCAAGTTTGTATTTTTTTTTCTAGTTCCAACAGTTAGCAAAGGCAGTAACAAAGAAATATGTGTGTACTATATATACTTCAATATATATAGTATAGTCATAGTATATATATTTAAATATATATGATATATAATACCATACTGTATATATGTAGTATATATGAGAGAATAAACTATTGCAAAGTATATATAAGTAATATATTGAGATATTTACAGTAAAGAATAATCATATGTTTAGGGTAAAAAAAAGTTGAGATTTTCCATTATGACAAGTTACTATATTAACTATTTTAATTATATTATCTCAGCTATATTCTCTTTATCTCCACAATAATTAACCTATGATGTAGATATTATAATCCTCACTTCATAAATATGAAAAATTAAGCTGATACAGTTTAAATATCTTGTGCAAAAACAACCTTGGAGTTAGGGTCAGAGTCAGAATTTCAATCTACAATTGCCTTACTTAAAACACTTATCATTTTCATCATAAAATCTTACCTCCTATTCCATTGGGGAGGGTTTTTTATTTGAGATCTGTTTAGGAGCATTTACAGAACATATGTGAAACATCATGAAAATTATAGTTTTATTTTTAATAATTTTTGTTTTGTATTTTTAAAAGTAAGACATGAGGGCTGTAGAATTAAAAAAATATAAACATGAAGAGCATTTTAGCTGGACTTGGTGTTTGAGAACCAACACAGTATATGTACTCCAGTTATTTCTTCCTCACTTTTCATTGAGTCTGCAGGACTTTTTCTTCAAATCCCATATTCAAGTGCAATTTGTTGAGCAGAACCCATGGGCAAATGTTGTTGCTTCCTAAATTAGGTCTGAATTATCCCCTATTCTTGTTTCCTGGCTCTCTATAAACAAGTCACAGAATTATTCCCAAAGAATAAAAATGTTTGCAATTATGATTTATCCGGAAATTATATCTGAGAAGCCAGAAACTCTTCAGTACACTAATTTTAGTACTCTCTCTGCCCCTCTAATATATGTAGCAAACGTCATTCGTTGCATCCCTTTACCATCCACTGCCTTCTATCTTAGGTCTTCTTGCATGACAGGGAGTTAGAATCTTTTTATTGAATATGGCATGAAAGATGCTGAAAAGAATAGAGAAAAAATGAAATAACATTGTCTATTTAGAAAATGCTTTCTCTTTGTGTATTTGCACTTAGATATGGACAAATAGGAGACTGAGAGAGTTTATCATACATTGTTAAGGACCCTGCTAGCTGGTAACATGTGCCAGCATTTCTCCTCTTTTCTTTTTAAATGGTTGTGTAGATCTCAATAAATGTTAGCTGTTACATTAAATGATACATAGTGATGTGAAGTAATTTATCAGACTTTGGGTTGGCCAAAAAGTGCTTACTTTTTTCCATAAAATAGAAGATACATTATTCATTTCCCCCAAAACTTTATTGATTTGAATATTCTGAGTATGTCTGCTATCTCCCACATTATATAATGTTGATTGTTCTCAATCAATGTCTCAATTAGATTGTTATCAACTTCAACTGGTTTACCCAATCATGGAGCACCATTCAGCAAGAAATTTCCATCAGAAAACTTTGCAGCCATTTCTGAAATTTCTGATAAGTCACAGGGCCTTCTCCATACACTGCACAACTCTTTATTATGTTTTCTTTGTTTTTGCATTTGAGTGGTGTTTTTACCTTTCTTGAAATAATAATGCATGATATGCCAAAAACATACATTTTCTTCAATCTTCAATATTAAAATGGCTACACAAAAATTCACCAATTATACAGCTTTTAAAATGTACATTTATATGACAAATGTTATAATACAAACTAACAACATTGTTTTGAATAAAGTTATAGACAACTAAGAGTTACTACAGCCATTGTACAGAAGAAAAAAAAAACTATTTGGCCAACCCAATGGCAATAATTCTTCTCAATATTTGACAAAGTATTGATTATTTTGTTCATGGTATCGATGGCCTCATCTCTCCTAAAGGAAGATTAGAAAGCCTCAGAAGGTGTAACTAACTTCTACTGCATTAGGAGAAATTCCAAGGTTTTTCTTTATTTTTTATAACTTTCTTCCCAATATATTATTACTCCTTTGCCTAAGGAATCTATATTTTTAGTTCAATTTGTCTCTATATAAAATACAGTGTCTTCTGAGTTGCTAAATATTTAAATAGATATATAATTTATGTTGTCCAGGGTTTTTGTAAGGATTCTAATTTATAAACACCATTAATAAGAAGTTACTAAGACTCATCTGAATTTCCAAAATGTACTGTAAGACATTTACCAAACCCATTTCTCATGGAACTATAAATAATGTAAACATCTATACTTGTCAGAGTAAATGAGCAAAATCTATTTTGGTGTTAATTTACTACTTTGCTGGAACTACTATTTTCCCATGATTTTCCATCAAGGAAAATGAAGGCATACCTATATGTTCTAGTATATGTAAAACATATTTATTATGTGTTATAAATAGGGGGTCACAGTAAACTTCATCACTTCTATAGATAAGCTACATAATATTATCTAATTTATCATCAGTGAGGTGGCAAACAGGGGTTATTCCAGTTTGATAATACTGACTTTTCATTGTCTAGTCTAAAACAATGTTATGTTTAATTTGTAGCCTAATATATTTAATATTCCTTGAAAGACCTATGTCCCATATTGTGAAAATGCAAATTTATTAATCAATGTTATTTTTAATGAGTATAATGATTGGTTTTTGCCAAATAGCTACTAAGATAACATATCATATGCAATTACCATTCTTTTTCAAAGTAAAATTTGATGTTTGTGGGTGGTAAGGCCATCCTGTGCATATTATCTCTAGGATAAAAATCTTTATTGTCTGCTAACTGGCTTACTAAGATGAAAAAGCTAAAATACCTTCTTTACACTGTCCATTTCCTTAGCCCCCATACATGTAAAAGCTGTTTTCAGTTTCACTAAGAAAAGCAAGAAAATATATTATGGTCTCATCACATATGCTGGACAGCAAGGTGAACTACACAAATTTCTACTCAAAGAAAGCCATTCTTCTCTTTTAAACCAGATATTCTGACGTTTGACATTGCTGATTTTTACAACCCATATGAACTACTCCATTTACTAACATCTGAAGATATAAAACACCTTGGAAATCTGCTTCTAATTTTCAAAAGATTGAGATTTCATTATACCTACCCAGACAAATTAGCACATGTGCACAAAGAGCCAAACACACTCATGATTTTAAAATATATTTGCAATTATGTTAATTGCAAGGTGAAGCAACAGGAAAACTAAAACAAAACAAAATAAAAAGATTTAACTACTTGGAAAAGAAAGAATGGGGACAAGAGAATATACTATATGAGTTCCTTCTGGAAAAAGTTCACTCATTGTTAATATAACAAGAATGATTTGCATGGCATCAGTGTAACCTGGCAGCCAAGGAGAATGGACTAGAATGCACATGCATGAATAATAATGTCACTGTATTAGCTGTGGGGGCAGTAGACACCATTGAGTGAGCATGTGTACTGTGTTGCCATTGTATTAAAAATATCTGAGCAAGTAGAGCAATGATTCTGCTTCAAATTTTGCATTAAGCTTGAACATTCTTCTGCAGAAAGTATTCAGATGATTCAAAAGGCTGCAGCTATGAACAAATGGTGATTGGCAGCTTCATCACAGCAATACACCTGCTCATGCAACATGTCTTTTGCAGAACTTTTTGGTGAAACATCAAATCACCCAGGTGACTCAGACCTTCTACAGCCCAGATTTGGTGCCGTGAGACTTCTGGCTTTTCCCAAAACTAAAATTGCCTTTGAAAGGAAAGAGATTTCAGACTGTCGATGAGATTCAGGAAAGTATGAAGGGACACCTGATGGTGATTGATAGAACTGTTTGAGGTCCCAAGGGGCCTACTTTGAAGGGGACTGGGGCATCCTTGTCCTATGTACACTGTTTCTAGTATCTTCTTCAATAAATGTCTCTATTTTCATAGTACATGGTTAGATATCTTCTGGGCAGACCTCATATGTTTGTAACATCCTTAACTTCACAAAGAGTAATTCACTTGACATCCTCAATAAGTTTATAACTTAGGACAATATCTGCAGTCCAAGTGCAGATACCACCAGATGATTAACAAGGAACATTAAAGAGTTATTTTTGGTCCTGGATATGAGGTTCACCCTGAAAAGGAAGAGATTCTTTTTTCATAATTTCTGAAGTTTTTGTAAACTCTGTAATTAATTTTCATTTTTAAACCATTTGCAAAATTTGAATCAAAAGGACTATATTCCCATTCAAGTATAGTTACCAAGGAATATATTTATAAACATGTTGATAAATTATGTAAACACATCCATTGACCCCTGCCAAAATGAGCAATTTCTTCAAATAAACAAATAAAAGTTAAAGTAATTACCTCAAATGTAGATACAACTACACATAGGTATATGTAAAATTTCTGAACAGTTTAGTTGATATATTTATAGTTGCTTCTTGACTTAAGTGGATGGATCTGTGGCTTAAATGTAACATCAAGAAGTGACTATGTTTTCTTGTTGATAATAATAAGCATCTGTTTGTCAATTTAAAATAGTAAGCAAAATTATATAAAAATATACATTACTGAAGGGAGACAAAAAAGTGATATGAGCTTAAGGAACTATTGCTATCCAATATTTCATCTTAAAAATATTGATATAACTTTTATATATGAAGTTAATTTTATTTCAGAATATATACTATAGATACTATGAACAATACTCTGTAATTGAAAAGTTTATGTCTTTATGTTCATAAATTAAGAAATTATCAGCCAGAAATCATCTAATATTTATAGATCTTAAATCATGTGCATGCCATCAAAAATAACTGAAATTTTACATGTTATTTCATAGACCAAAATTAAACCCTAATTGTATTACCCAGTTTAATTTAGTAACATTAACTTTTGAGGTTTTTCTAGAATTTCATTGTAGAATTTTATTTGTAAATAAACCAACAAATGCTTATTTTATATTATAAATTTTATATGACAAAAGCATTAAAGTACTTTTAATACTTTTAAATGAAAAGGAATTTCATTTTCCTATTCAGTTTAAGACTAGCAGGTGCATGTGATTTCACTGTATGTCTAAGGAATTCCATGCAAGAGAAGCATGACTTGAGTTGTGTTTGGGATTTAGGTGGAGAGAGAAAAAGATGATAACCAAGAGCCAAGAGACTGATGACAATCTCTAACACTACCTGCCTCTCAGAAATGAACTTGTACATGTTAAACTTGCGTCATTCATTCTTATCACTAAGTCTTCTGTGTGGCTGTATTGAATTAGGAGGTGAAGAGAATGGCAAGAACCTTTTGCCAGTGTCTTTGCTGGAGTGAGTGGCTATTCACAGTACTTCCTAAGAGTCTAAAATGATTGATGCAAATGTATTATCTGTGTTCAAAATATAACTAGAAGAGACATAGTAGCAATGGCAAATTTTATGGTTTGCTTCCATTTTGATGTGAATCATTATTAAAATATAAAGTTATTAAGATATATCCCTGAAGAACTAAATAATCCATCTGATCAAAAGCCTAAATGAATCAAGGTTTAGTATCTATATGATTTCTTATAGTGAGAACTGTGTTTTGAAGGAAATGACATTTAATTCAGTACTGAACCAAATATCAGGTAGGACACCAAGTTCCAAAACTATTATATGATGTAAAGATGATCCACGGATATCTATGGGGATTTTATTAATCATATTCAATAATAGATCACTAAAAAAACATAACTGAGCCTAATACTTCATTCTAATATATATGATTACCTAATTTTTGTTTTAGTTCTGCAAGTCAAAGCTACTTCAAATAAATGAAAAATAAGAAATCTCAGTATTCTAGTAACTTCTTTCCAGTTTGTAAATAAGCCAGATTTTTATGTAGGTGTGCTTCCAACACCTGCCATCCTTTCAGCTGACAAATCAGGCAACTTCTGCAGCTGTATCAAGTCTCTATCTAATTAAACCTACTTTCCTGAGATCTACATGTAAATTAAAGTAAATTTTGATCATTTATTATTTCTGTTGCTGCTGTATTTTTTTAAAAATCTTAACCTAAGGACAATTTTTTCATTGCTTCTTGGAGAGGGAGGAAGGGAGATAGAGAAACATTAGGGTGATGTTCCAACCAACTGAGCCACACTGGCCAGGGATCTGCTGTTGCTGTTTTTGTCATAAAATTTGTGTAGGCGAAACCCAACATGTCACAACAACCCATCTCCTTTCATCTTAACCGTCCTGTCAATGTCTGCTTTTGTTCCCTTGTTTTCTTATTTCCTCACATGTAGTGACCATGAAAATGAAAATCACTTTCGTGTCTCCAGGCTGAGGAGTTTCATTGACCAATTGTCCTGTCATCTGTATTCTGAAATATATCATCATGTTTGTGAGAGACCATGTTTTCAATAACAATTTCTGAGGAAGGGTTGGGCATGGTAGGAATATTTAGACAGACCTGTTCTCAGGGAATGCACATCTCTTCTGATGGCTGACTTTATTTTAAGCCTGGAAAAAGCTTTCATGAAATTCTACTATACTCTAAAGTTTTCTTTCTGATTTCGTCTCTCATTCACAAAGGTCAGGCCTGTATCATGTAAAACCTGAAACTCTGAAGCATGACATGAAGATATTTAGATGAATGTTCCTAAGCTTTGCATCCTCTGAAAAGTCTGGCATTGCAGAAGGGACTTTTTAGTCCCCAGTAAGAGTTAACACTTCTTCCAAGATAGAAGATGCTACAGAGGCAGCCCCTGAACTTGATCAATAAGGACTTGTACAGATGGTTAATAAATTGTGGTTCCCATAAGTGTAAGATACACAGGTAGCCAATGAGGATATCTAGTAATACTTACAGCCAGAAAATTGTAATGGTAAAAAAAAACAGAAGATGGAAGGTCATAATCACAATAAAAAGTCACAGTTTCTTGCTTAGTTTCCAAATGCAAAGAGATGGTTATATACCAAGGAGGAAGGACTCTGTGATACATGGCAAGAATCTACCATAAAAATTCACATGGGTTTTTGTTTGTTTGTGTTTTGTGTTTTAGGAGTTCACATACATTTGCTCAAGTGACTAGATATAGTAGAAAGAAGGGAGTGGACACACAGGCATTATAAAGACCATTGGGCCTAGGTTCTGAGTTGACATTAATCCTGAAGGTGCAAAGAATCATTTTCAACTTCATATTAAAGTGCAAGGGCAGGTGTTCAGTAAGAGATCATATTCTACTTAAATTAAATATGCTTAGAATGGATAATGACCTGTGAAAATAACAAATATATACTTTTCAAACCTCCCCTAAATGTGCTCATCCTGTGTATGTGTTATATTTCTTGGTTTCTACCACCCCCGTCTGCCAGTTGTGCTAACCAAGGACTTGAGTGTCAGCCATACTCCCCATTTTTTGCCTTTTACTCTCAGTCATTCAAATCTGCTGATTTTACATTTTTATGTGTTTCAAACTGATCAAACCTGCATTATTTCCTAATCGACCTCCTTCCAATCTCAGGTTTCCAAAATATACCCTAAAGAAATGATGGATAAATCTAACATACACATTTAAACACTTCTTTTCCCTGCCAAAAAACTTTCAGTGTTTCCAATAGCACATAGGACAAATTCCATACTCCTCATTTTTTTTGCATGTAAGAGCATTCATAGACCAGCTCCCACCTAATTTTCAAACTTCATCTCTCAACACCCCTGCTCCCTTCTATAAACTCCAACCCCCATCCCATCTGTAAACCCATGTTCCAGCCATGTTAGAGTACTTACAACTCCTCAACTTCCTCCTGGAAGCCTTCCATGATTCTGACAGCTAGATTAAGTGCATTCATATGCATCCTTAACATCCATGGCTTATCCTATTTGAGCAATCATTATGCTTAAATGTTAATGTATTTTTTCTTTTGCCCTAATAAACTATTTTACTTATCTAGCACCTAATATTTTCCCAGGTACTCATATGTTAGATATCCAGCAGATGGTTTTTAAATGAAACAATATTTCAAAACATTCTAAAATCTTTGAAAGAATGATAAAGTTCACTCCGGGAGATTTATTGCCTAACTATATACCTCAAATAGAGGATGTATCACATGCAAATAAATCAAGATTTGTAATTTAAATTTCATTTAAATGTAAACTTGGAATTAATTTAAAAAATGGTCTCAATTAAACCAGTAGAGTTTTCTTCCATCTTTACTTCAGACTGTGGAAATAGATGTTTAAGATATAACAGCATCTGCATGAAATCAAGAGTAGTTCAGTTCTTTGCCAAAAATATTTACTGTGTGTGTGTTTTCTGTTGAATTATCAGACATACACAGTCTTCATATTAAACGTCAGCACTGCATTTTAGTTTGAGTTATCTTTGCCAAACCATGTAAAATCCATGAGATTTGAGAGCTGAGGAGGCAACTCTACTCCACAAAATGCTCAGCCATTTAATTAACATGAGAGTACTCATTCTAGACTCAGGACAATGCATCCGATGACATTCCTAGGAGTCTAGGACATTTAGCACACTTCTCCAATTAGGATAGTATCTTTATTCTCTCTCTCTTGGCCTTAAAGTATACCAACTTTTTTTTTAATCTACCAAGTATATGCAACTTTCTTCTGAGAAGACTAGTTTGCATTTTTTAAAATGTAATTTCATCTGGTTTCACAGCTGGGTGATAAGGGTAGATATATTTCAATTCATGGATATGGAGGAAAGAGGAGAAAAAAAGACCAAAATCATATATTTCACTATAGCTTTTGCCTTAGAATATACCTAAGAGTTATTTAAAATATTAGAATTTATGCTGGATGGACAGAGAATAATGTCTACCACACTTTGTGAACATAATTAGAAATTAGGGAGTCAGAGCTAGATATTACTTCAACTTTTTTACTCAATAGTTGTAGGACTTAATAGATTATTTGGTTTTCATAAGCCTCCACTTTCTTATATCTAGATTTTGTATAAGGATAACTATTTCTCCATTTTTTTAAATTAGAAATAAACGTGATGACATAATCACGTGATCTACATAATGAACTTTATTTAATGTCTGGCACATAGTAAGCAGAAAAGAATGTAGCATTCATTATGATTAATAGTCTTTTCTTTCTGTTTGACACACCAAAAAAATAGGCTCTAAAGTACAGCCAACAACATCTGTACTTTATGGTACTTCTCTCTTAAAATATCTGCTAATTGTCATTAATTTGTGGATAACTTTATAATAACAAAAGTCACAATATGTTCTGAGTTCTGCTGCTTCTGTTCATTGTAATCTAGGATATGTTATTGGTGTCTGTGCTGCTAGTGCCACTGCTGCTATTCTTAAGAGAGAGATTTAGATGAGTATTATTTGATACCACAGATGGAGGATAATTCCCTCTTTAAATTGTGTCTGTGATGGTAGGAGAGCAGGGAATTAATTTGGATGTAGCCCTAGATATAAGGAAGTCTAAGAAGAAAAAAAAATACTTGAAAAATCTTTGAGAAAATACTTGGAATGAAAGTCTCTTTCTGAAAAAGTATTACTAACCACACAGAAGAACCAGTTTTAAAAATGTGTATCATTATAGGCAATATAAATCATGCTGCATGTGCACACAGCAAAGCATTCTAGAAAATATTCAGTAAATTTGATTAATATATATTACATGGAACAGACTGACAGGGGACAGAGGGGGGGAGGGAGAGGGATAATTTTAGAAAGAAGGAGAAGAGTCTTGTCAAAGAACATATATGAATGACCATGGATATGGACAACAGGGTGGGCATTGACTGTGGGAGCAGGGGGTGGGCTGGGTGGAGGAGAGCAAAGGGGGAAAAATTGGGGCAAATATAATAGAATAACAATTAAAAAAGAAAAAATTAAAAAGATAAAAAACCTAGAAACTTTGTCAATAGTGGAATTCATATACAGTTTAAAACTTGTACTGTGCCTTATGTGCATTGAAAGACAGAAAATGGGGAAAAAAGTACCATTTGAAATCCCAAAGAAATCGTTGTCTAATTTCTTATCCCAAACAATGTAATTGGTTTAATCATATTAATTCCATATTTTCAATCTTTTTCTTTTTTTCTTTTTTATTGTTATTCTATTATATTTGTCCCAATTTTCCCCCTTTGCTCTCCTCTCCCCAATCGACCCCCTGCTCCTTCAGTCAATCTCCACCCTGTTGTCCATGGCCATGGGTCATTCATACATGTTCTTTGTCCTTCTCTTTCTTTCCAAAATTATCGCTCTCCCTCCTCCCCTCTGTCCCCTGTCAGTCTGTCCCGTCTAATATATATTAATCAAATTTACTCAATATTTTCTAGAACACTTTGCAGTGTGCACAAATAGCATGTTAGGTAATTTGGAAAAGTCATAGTAGAAAAATTATGTTTTAGGCTTTGGCTGGTGTGGCTCAGTGGATTGAGTGCTGGCCCTCAAACCAGTCACTGGTTCAATTCCCAGTCAGAGCACATGCCTGGGTTGTGGGCCAGATTCCCAGTAGGAGGCATGCAAGAGGTAACCACACATTGATGTTTCTCTCTGTCTCTTTCCCACTCCCTTCCCCTCTTTAAGAAAATAAATAAAATCTTTAAAAAAGGAAAAATTATGTTTTTGTTGTTTTCTTCACAATATAATAAATCTTTTTTTAACTTTCCTAATTTGCCTGTTCAAATTTAGTTTATGCCTATTTTATGTAAAGAATGATCACCTTAGAGGGAAACAGGAAACCTAGGAAGCGTCTGATAAGTGTCTGTCCTGACAGTTCTCTAAGTTCCCCTGTAACTGAAAGAGATCTGGACATCAGGAGAGAAGACTGTCCATCAGGGTTTACCTGCTGGTCACTCTTTGGTCGTGCCTTTAACTTTATTCTGTGACTTATCCAATTAGAAAGAAAAAGGAAGAGGAGAAAGCAGAACTGTAACACTATTGCTCCTCTGAACTCCTTCAAAGTTCAGAAAGATGATGTTCTAAAGATTGGTGGCATCTCTACCTCTCAGTAGGCAGTTGGAGAAATAGACCAAAGTTGACTACTGGTATTTCCAATATGGTGTAAGCCTTTCATTATGCCCAACAATTTTGGGAAGAAACCTTAAGTACACACCAATAACATAATTCCTGTCATCTGTTCACAGGGCATCCAGAGTCTCCTGTGTAAAGCAATTTTTACTTTTCTCATTAACCACATATGGAAATTTTCCTCTGTTTCTGGTCTCTTAAACTCATATTCTCCATGAAACTTACTTTCTACTCCTTTCTCTACCCATCTTTCCACTCTCAAGATCTACAATATGATAATATTATATCCTTAAGCTTCTATGACCAATGAGATAAAACTTAAGGACTTCAGAATCATTAGAGTAAAACACCTATAAGCAAATATTTGTATTTTTCTAGCTAATATCAATACATTATCAGAGAAAAACTTGCATTAATTACTTTAACAAAATGGTATCTTTACTTGTCTTATGAAAGAGCTTTTTTCCCCGTATATACTAAGTGAACAGAAAGGGAAAAAAAAATGGATGTCAAAAGAAGAAAATCTTGTATTGCCTACATATGTATTCTCTTTGTGATCCTCAAAGTTGCTTATTCCCCTCTAAATGTATTTGCAAAACCAATTTATTTGAGAAACCTTCATAAAAGACCTTATAAATTATATGTTTTTGTGATTGCCTCTAAACTTTCTACCTATCCTCACAGTCTTGATAGTTATTATGGATATAGATGTGCTAGATAAAGGTTAAATTTAGGTGGCTTCAAGCCTATAAAAGGAAGCCTAATTTCATTTTTGAGTAGATGAAACGACCTGAGTGGCCTTAAAAGTCATTGCTGTTTTATATGAGGCTTGGCAAAATCCCAGTCGGCTGATAGGGACTAATACATAGGCATAAAGTACAAAGGTCCTGTGCTTCCTGTGCAGGTCGAGATGATATCAGTGTTGTTGTTTTGGCACCAATAATCCAGGGAATTAACAGGTCCTTCTTATTTTTAAAAAGTCATTTTACTTCAGCCATATTTTAGATTGAGAGTTCCTAAGATCATTGATATATTTAAGATGCTTCCATTCAAGTGAATTTCTATTAATACATCATTAATTCACCATGGCTGACTTTTGTTCTAAATTACTGTGTATGTGAATATAGCTGCTTAGTTCATTAGGAGGTAAAAACATTTTCCTAGAAAATGTTCTCTGAGGAAGGCCACTCAGTCCTCTTTCTTGATCAGAGTTGGTCATGCCTGATAGCCTTTATGAAGATTGTCAAGTCTATCAAAAGTCTAGCCCTGGCTGGTGTGGTTCAGTGGATTGAGAGCCAGCCTGTGAACCAAAGGGTTGCTGATTTGATTCTCAGTCAGTTTATATGCCTGGGTTGTGGACAGGGTCCCCAGTTGGGTGTGTGCAAGAGGCAACCACACATTGCTGTTTCTCTCTGTCTTTTTCTCACTCCCTTCCCCTCTCTCTAAAAACAAATAAATAAAAATCTTTTTAAAAAGTTAAAGGTAGCAAAACCAAAATCCGTGTTCTTAGTTTTTTACTTATTTTATTTTCTTATAGTGAAACCCAAATTGTAAACATATGCCTTTCCACATACCCTGCCTATTCTGCTCTTCTTTAATTGTTTCTCTTTCCTTCTAACATACTGTACTTTTCAAACTAAATTGATTTTATCAACTTCCGGTTCCCCAAAACATAAATTGCTATTCTTTCCCAATCATAGAGAGCCACATAAAAACTACAAATACGAGACAGTTGCCCTCCTATTTGGAGGCTTCCCCAGTTATTGACATGGCTGAAATATCCATTTAATTTTTAAATGATATTTAGTGAGAAACTACTAAAACTGAAATATTTGCTAAGAATTTAGACAGCAGAGAACAAAACAGACACCTACATACACAAATATGAAAAGCTATTTTATTCTCCTTAAGAAGCACGTAATCAAGTGGGATAGATAAAGTAAAGATAAAAGATATAATGAATGATGAAAGCAGTTTTTTGGTTTGTTTGTTTGTTTTATTTTTAATCATAAAAAAACCTACTAGAATCCTGCTACTTAGTTAGTTTTTTTTCTTCAAACCAATAATGTTACATCAACACCTATGGTAGATTATTAGAAATGAAGACTCTTAGGACCCACAAACCTACTTAATCAAAATTTGTATTTTAACAATATCCACAGTTACATCCTATGCATGTTAAAGTTTGAGAAGGTGTGTGATAAAGCTATCAGGTGCTAAGAGGAGATCAAAAGCTTATATATGGAAATGAAAGTATTGGAACTGGATCTTCAATACAGACATAAAAAGGGTCAGAGCATAATATCAAAGTCATACACCAACTTTATAAAAAAGGCATTATCTTATGCATATTTGGAGAGTAAAGTGAGTTCAAAATAGTTCAGAATGAGCCAAACCAAGATATGCAAAGGCAACCGAGACCCGTAGGCTCAAGAGAAACTTCTGTCCCCCGTACTCAATTATCAAGAGGAATTTAAATTAGAAGTCTTGCCCATAATAAAACGTTATCAGAGATTACTCCTTTGCCCTATCTCTACTGCATGGTAAATTTCTAATTACTGAACATGGAACATGTTCTTTCCCTGAAATGACATTTTGAAGCTCCAAGGTGTCTTACTTCATCCTCAGTTCTGAGTAGCATATTTGACAAACTTTTTTTTTTGTCTTTGAACCTCTCATGTATGCAAGGTGTGTGATCATCTCATGTGTGTGGGGCTCATTTGTGCATGAAATTCCTCTTGTCAATCTATCTCATGTTGATTTTTATATTGGACTTATTGGACCAGCCAAAAGAAACAGAGAAGGGAAAGAGGAATATTTTATCTTTCCCACAGTTGTGAGAAGTAAAAATATGATTATTCACTTTAGGAATCATAGAGCAAAAATGGAAATATTAATAATATCCTTGAGTGTGTGGTAAAGAATGAGGCTTGCTGGTAGGTTCTCAGTAAAAGAACAGAGGCATAGGGAATGGACTCAGATGGATATTGTCAGGTAGGTTATAATAGGAAAAACTGGTAGGAGTTGAAATTCTCTTATAAGAACTTCTATTTTTTTTAAATGAATAAGAATAAAATAGTATAAGCTTATAATTATGGCAAGGGAGAATATGGCTTTTAGAGATGAATAGAAAATATGAAACCCTCTTCATATTTCACAGAAAATGTTAGGTAGCAGCTAGGAATGAGTGGCCAGAGGGGAGATAAAAGTAGGGCCCGCACCATTACAATCTAACAGAGAATTTAATACAGGAGGCTGGAAGCAAAAAAAAAGACATGTCTCACCAGTTGACTTAGCAGTCCTGAGCTCAGTTTCACAAGATTGCCAGGTGTCCTGAGCTTTACAAGCAAAATAGCACAGGAGAAAGGGAGAGTCCTTGAGACTGTGCTGAGAAAAGGCTTCTGCAGCAATCTTACTAAGATTATTGGGTATCCTGAATGTCACAAAGAGAAATCATACAGGGAGAGGAGACAGTCCTTGAGATTCTATGCTGGAAAAAGGAAGCTGCTGTAATAATTTCACTAATTAAGACAAAAAGTCTTTACTAACTGAGAAAGAAAGCCTTTGTAGCTGCACATTATTCCCAAAAGGGGGAAGGAGGGAAAACCTAGAAACTGACTAAGGTACATAATCCCTGAACCCCAATAGTCAGTTTACTTAGATTAGCTAAATACTCAATTGTAGCTTTGCCTCAAGTGTATAGAACAAATTTACTAACTTATTAACAAACTTACTAACAACTTTACTTTTTCTATATGTGGGGCACTTAGACTAGCTGGGTGTCTGCTTGCAGCTTTGTGTTCATGTGTATTTCATAAATAAACTTGCCGTCTCATTTCCACTGTTCATCTCTCAATTAAATTTGTCTCTTATGGGGAGATAAGAACTGAGGTGGAGGAAGTAAGCCTCTTGACTCAGGTCTCCCTCTCCCCATCCACAATAAAAAGACTAAGACAAAAAGGGTATGGGCTAAGCATCCAAATCCTCTTTTGTTGATTATCAGTTTAGGGTTAGACTAGTAACATGACTGTGTTTTTTCTTTTTTTCTTTTTTTTTCAAGAAAGTGCAACTAACACAAAAGTAGCATAAGTTATTAGAGGTAACAAGTTTGTGTGGAACAAATAAATACCTTACTGCAGAAGAATAGGGAAGCACTGAAGTGAAGAGTATATGCAGTAGAACACTCAAAATGATTGACAACAAAATGTGACATGGAAAACGTTGATATGACAATGAGATTGCTGAGGTAGGGTGGAGGGTAAGATCTTTGAAGGAAATTAGATTATGTAATTGAAAGCTCAGGATATTGGAAGTTTGATTTACATGGACCTCAAAATTACCAAGAATGATAACAGGTATTGTTGGAGATAGGAGAATTTACCTAGAAAATAAAATATTCAGAAAGGGAGAAGGAGAGATTGGGTTGGTTGTAGATAACTGCAACAATAAATGGAAGTAGAAGGTAGAATGCTCGTGACAGGAGATTGAAGCTGGAGAAGGAAGTATTATTCACAGAAGAGTTTACAGATTGAAGAGGATTTTATTATAGACCTTGAATTTAACATAGCATAATAGAAGTGAAGGAAATGGAGAAATGCGGCAGATGGAGTCAGAAGGAGGAATAGGATCATCTGTGGATTACAGTCCAAGGAATAAAGTATGACCTATAATTCCGGGTTTCTTTTTGTATGGGGGAAAAGAATTACAAAGAAACACCTGAGGTCCCAAAGCTGCAGGTGTCGAGGGAATGGATGGTCGGAGGCATCTTGTTAAAAATGAGGACAAATTCCAGGGACCCCTTCTAATATTTCTGTCAAGGTTTGTATTCTAATTGTGGAATAATCTTCAAAAATCAACTTAAAAAGACACAATGATTTTAGCATGAAAAACATTGTTTTAACTTAAAGAAAAATGTAGAAAAATATCTCTGAGGATGTGGACAAATATTCTTTAAATAACCACAAATCATAAAATGTAAAAAAAAATGAAAAGATACTTACCTTCCTCCTCAAAATTCAGTATATTATCAAGTAAAAAGACAATTTGTATGTTGGGAGAAGGCATGTGTAATTCCCATAACCAGCAAAGGGGTCACATCTGGAGTATTTAAAGAATTCCTACAGAAGTGTAAGGTACTTATAAATGATCCTGTAGAAAAATATTAGAAAGTAAGAATAGGCAATATTATTAATAAAGTATCTGAAAAAATTATTCAACCTCTTTGTAAAACAAAATTAAAACCATAAATAATGAGAAACCATTTTATAGTCCAACCTTCTGACTAGATATGAAAGCTTCACAATACTAAATGTCATGAGGATCTAGGCCAAGTGTAAATCTTATTACAGTGAAAATAAAACTGGTAAAATCACTTTTGAAAAATATCTAAAACATCTAATAAAGTTAAAGGTCCCAGTTCCCATGACTCTGAAATTTTACTCTAGATCAATCATTTTGAGAAATTCTGGCTCATATACACGAAGAGAAGTAAAGAATGCTCATAGCAGCCTTGTTTATGAGAGCAAGGGTTCTTGGAATCAGTCCCAGTTGGTTCATCTCCAGAGGGTCTTTGAATACTAGTGATTCAAAATCTCCTCCAAAAAAAATGGTTCACTTATTTCTCGTGATATGAAGAAGAAAAACAGTTTTCTCACTCTTATCTTAATGAGGCCATCCAACAATTTCAGCGTACTTTATCTGAAGCTATTCAATGTCAATATTCTCTGGTCCTCTATAACTGTTAGTCTCACATCTATCCAACCTCAAAAACATTCTTATTTTCCTATATCCTGTCTCCTTATCATTCCACCCTTCCAAACAAGTTCCTGTCTCTGTCAGCATGTCCTGACCCTCCTTGTATTTATACATGCCTCCTCAAACCTGTTTTTATTTTCTCCAACCTCTGGTTTCCTAAAGTTACTCAAGACCTTGGCCTTTTCCTCCTATGATTCAGACTCAGCAGAAAAGAAGTAAAATGATTCCAGTTGCCTTCTCAACTAGTTATTTTTAAGCCTTAGTCTGTATCTGACTCACATGCAATAATAAAGGATTTCCCTGAACCACAATAAAAACAGAGAGGAAAATTTTCTCTACCAAATTTTATAAAGCTGAAGAATAGGATAACATCTCCAACAAAAGGCTCATATGAATTCCAAAATATAAATCCATGGTACAATTATTTCTGTGAACCTTAGCTAGTCCCCAGTGAGACACATTTTACTTATTATAATTGTGCTTATTAGTCCTGCCTGATAATTAGACTGGATCAATGGTATTTAGTCTGTCTTTTTAGCCAGTGTTAAATACTTAACCAGGCTATATCTTCTATTACTTTACACTATAACCTCTGATATAAGTTTTCAAGCACTAGATGATCCAAAAAAATCTATAAAAATATGTTACGTCTACAAGTTTAGGCATAAAATTTCAAAACTAACAGGAATCTATCACCTTTCTCTCCTATTGCATTAAAAAAAATTAGGACAAAAGGGCAAAATAAACTCTGTTTGATTTTGAGATATTTCAATTTTCCAAGGTCTTAGTGTCCTACCTATAGATACAGTGTTTTAAAGTAGTCTTTCCTTGCTCAAGATTAGACTTATTTTTATTTAACAACATAGTTAGAATATTATGCACAATACAATAAAAATTATATTATAATTATAGCCTATTTCAAGTCCATTCATTTATAACTCTTGCACATATAAAATTTATTTCATGGAAAATTCCATGGCCCTAATAACCACCTTATCAAGAATGATGGCTACTTTGGGGTGGTGAAAAACAAATACCATATGATCTCACCTATAAATAGAACCTAAATGACAAAAACAAATGAGCAAAATAAAACCAAAGACAGAAATAAGGAACAAACTGACAGTGACTAAAGGGGAGGGGGAAGAGGATAACGAGGAAAAGAGGAGGAAGAGGCAAGTCAAAGAACATGAATAGAAGTCTCATGGGCATGGACAATGGAGGGACTGTGAGAGTGAGGGGCAGACAGGGCAGGGGTGAGCACTGGGGAAGAAGACAGGATAACTGTAACTGAACAACAATAAAAAATAAAAAGAAAAAATAAAAAGAATGATGGCTATATTGAGAGGAAGGGGTATAAAATGTATTTTTTGTTTCCTGTGGTAACTATGTAGGCAGCCCCAACAGTCTGATTACACTTCAATTTTTAAGCTGGATTTCAGATGCAGAAGCATTAATTTAATATTTTTACATTATATATTATCTTCAAAATACTTTAATTTCTTGTTAGGGCTTAGATGATAAAGAAGAGAACAACTTAACAATAATAAAGTGACAACAAAATATAAGATAGTTATTCTTGTCATTTAATCATTTCACATATTTGTTTTCTTAGCAAGGGTTAAAAATAAAATGAAAACTAAGGTGATTTCCAAACTGTTTTCATTCAAAGGATTTGATAGTGTGATAATGTATGCCAATTATGGGAAAGGTGGGATATAGACACCTGGGGCAAAGGTGGGCTTGGGGATGTAGAGAATGCTAAAGAAATTACTGAGCACAAGCATTTCAATACAATCCATGCTAACCGTCAACCTTTTCTAAAATGAGTCCACTTACCATTTCCTGTGTCAATGTCTATCCTCTTTTGCTTATATGATACTATAAAGGTATTGGGGAAGAAAAAATTTCCTCTACCTTTCAAGATTCTTCTAATTGACCTAATAATCAAATTGGTATGAGACAAATAAGCAGGAGAAAATCAAATTAAAGTTTAATGACATCAAAGGGAGTCCAAAAAAGAAAATTTATTTATAAAAAATGTGTATTTATTCTTACAAGTTTAAACTTCAGTTACCTTCAAAGTATTCTCCATTTGATGAAATATACCCATTGAGACATTTTTTCTACTGCTCAAAACAGTTTTGGACTCGTCAATTTTGATTCTCTTAGTGCTTCTGCTGTTATGTTTGTTTGTTTGTTTGTTTTTATTATTTGTTTCACCTATTCCACATGGGCAAAACATTTCCCTTTGAGGAATTTTTTTCATCTGGGGAGACAAAACAAGTCACTCGAGGCAAGATTGGGTGAATAGGGAGGAGGACAGGGTATGGTGGTCATGCCAATTTTGGTCAAAAACTGCTGAACACTCTGCTCGGTATGAGCAGGTGCACTCATAAATCACTGATCATGAAATGGGCAAATGCATTGAAAGAGTCTTCAAAAAAATTCACTGAAGCCAAACACCACCTCTCACAACAACACAAGCTAGTATACTGATACAGATGGGTTTATAGAGCACTCACCTAGCTGAGGAAGCTTGTACTATAAGGAGTCCACCCTCCAAAAGATAATTCTGGGTTTTTAGGGGTACCCCCTCATACATATTTTCTCCTATAGAAATGAGAGGGATTCAGAAAAACTGAGTAAAGTGCCAAAATGGCAGAATCAATCTCCTTAAATACCACCATCAGCTAAAGACAAAAGAAGATCTGTGGGTGGGCACCAATATGTAATACTACCTGGAAAAACACAGCAAACAAGGGAAAAATTGTTTTGCAGAGTTAGGTCCAGGTCATATCCATTGATAATGAGGGCAGGCCTGGTACAGTGTGGGATCACCCTTACAAATGGAGATTGTCCTTACAAATGTAAATGTTCTGTTACAAAGGGAGCTTCTACTTGGTTTTCAAAGCCTCTCTGTGATGAGACCCTTCAAGGCCAGGCAGGTCCTTGTGTATTAGTATAGATGGAAAAATATTCACAGTCATGCCTATATTCACAGGTGGGCGAGCCACACATGCTGCAAGCTGCGTGTCTACCTGCATGTCTCATGTCATGGCCCTTGCTGCCCAGTGTGGCACTCATCTTAACACCTTTCTCCTTGTGTGTCTCTCACCATCATGGCCTCCAGCAGCGAGTCCCTAACTGTTTAAGTACTAGAGGGGAACAAAACCAGAAAACTGCCAGAACATTGCATAACATAACATAATTCTGCACATGCGAGCCCACTTCTGTTATGGGAACAGTTTATCAGACCCAGTCTCAAGACTCAGTCTCTTACTTATCAGGTCCATTCAGGGCTATGGAAACATTGCTTCCCTTAGTTACTCAGGCACCTGGTTGAGGAACCAGACTGCCTCCACTTACCCTACATTCTCCTTTGCCAGTTGCTTTATAAAATTAACCAGCCTAAAATAAGCATATCTCTAAGGAGGCCTATTTTGGTGTGGCAAACTCTCCTGTCCTTTAAAGGCTTATTTATTTTTTTGGTTAGCCTCTCTGCTACTGTTCACCCCAATCCCCACACTGTACATTAAAAACATGAATATCTAGAATACTATTTTTTAAAATAATTATATCATATGATTCCTCACTGAAAATCTTGGAGTTAATTCTCAATGCAGTTAAAATAAATTCAAGCTGAGTAAACTTGAAAACTTAATTGACTTAAGTGATTTATGAACTAGGTAGCATCCCCTATAGCAACAACAAGGGTACTCCAGGGAACAGTACAAAATGGAAGGTCTTTTTATAGGAACAAGGGTGGGACAAGGGAGCTATTCACAAAAGAAAAGACAAAAAAAATTATTTGTGGGCTGGAAGATTTTTTGGGGGGAAAGAAAGGGAAAAAGGGTTTTATCATACATACTGCCTCTTCATTCTGTGGAGGATGGAGCGGACCCACGTGACAGATTACTTTACTGGTGCTTGACCTGAAAATCTGAGACTGGTGGATCAAGATTGTGTTTCTGGGAGAGTTTGAGATTACAATTAGATCAGGTGTTAAATCTCGGTTTTGTATCATGGGTTTTTAGCAGCAGTGACACGATTTTAAGCCTATAGGTTTTCTTTAACAAAACAGATCCTCATCCTGCTCTACTCATCCTTACATGATGTGACCTTTGCGTGTGCATCTCACTTCTGACCCCTGCCTCCCATCACTTCACTGGTACCAAGCCAGCACAACAGTGTTTCTATTTTTATGCCTTTACCACAATGATTTCACTTCTACCTCTGGGTCTAGGAATAAGCTGTTTCCTCTTCTTTATTATAAGTTGTTTTCCTTTTATTTCCTTTTTTTAAAATCAGATTTTTAGTTTGTTATCTCCTTTTAATGACCTTGGTCTCAGTTAAATTTCACCTTCCTTTTGCCCCAATGTAAAGTAGCTTCTGGGACACAAATTCAAAATCTTGTTCATAGTACACTTTAGGCAGGTATATTAGTCAGGTTCTCCAGAGAGACAGAGCCTGTTGGTTTAAGAAATGTGCAAAACTGTAGAGAACTTTTATGAGTTTGTTTGAGCCAACTGTTGACAGCATTGGGGAAGCAAGATCTGAAATGCACTGGTAAATGGTAGTTTCTTTTTTTTTTTAATCATTGTTCAAATACAGTTTTCTCCTTTTTACTCCCAAACCAGTCCCCCCTCCCACCCTCCCCACTTCCATCCCATTACCACCCTCCCCTTAGTCTATGACCATGTGTCCTTTAAGTTTGTTCCTGTGAACCCTTCCCACTGTCTCCTTAAATTCCCTCTTCTCTCCCCTCCGGTCACCTTCAGCCTGTCCTCTATTTCAGTGTCTTTGGTTATATTTTGCTTGTTTCTTTGTTTTGTTATTTAGGTTCCTGTTAAAGGTGAGATCATATGGTATTTGTCTTTCACTGCCTGGCTTGTTTCGCTAAGCATAATGTTTTCCAGCTCCATCCACGCTGTTGCATAGGGTAGGAGCTCCTTCTTTCTTTCTGCTGCATAGAATTCCATTGTGTAAATGTACCATAGTTTTTTGATCCATTCATTTACTGATGGGCATCTTGGTTGCTTCCAGCATCTAGCTATTGTAAATTGTGCTGCTATGAACATTGGTATGCATAGGTTCTTTTGAATTGGTGTTTTAGTATTCTTAGGATAGAGTCCCAGCAGTGGCATTGCAGGGTCAAAAGGCAGATCCATTTTTAGTTTTCTGAGGAAGTTCCATACTGCTTTCCATAGTGGTTGTACCAGTCTTCAGTCCCACCAGCAGTGCACTAGGGTCCCCCTTTCTCCACAACCTCTCCAACACTTGTTGTCTGTTGCTTTGTTTATCATGGCCATTCTGTCTGGTGTGACGTGGTATCTCATTGTGGTTTTAATTTGCATCTCTCTGATAGCTAGCGATACTGAACATCATTTCATGTGTCTTTTGATTTTCTGTATGTCCTCCTTGGAGAAGTGTCTGTTCAAGTCCTTTGCCCACTTTTTAATTGGATTCCCTGTCTTCTTAGAGTGCAGTCTTGTATATATTCTTTATATATTTTGGAGATTAAACCCTTGTCTGAGGCATCATTGGCAAATATGTTTTCCCATACAGTTGGTTCTCTTTTAATTTTGACACTGTTTTCTTTAGCTGTGCAGAAGCTTTTAATTTTGATGAGGTGCCATTTGTTTATTCTTTGCTTTATGTCCCTTGCTCTAGGGGACATGTCAGTAAAAAAGTTTCTTCGTGAAATATCTGAGATTTTCCTACCTACGTTCTCCTCTAGGACTTTAATGGTGTCACGTTTTATATTTAAGTCTTTTATCCACCTTGAATTTATTATTGTATATGGTGTAAGTTGGTGCTCAAGTTTCATTTTTTTGTACGTGGCTGTCCAGTTCTCCCAACACCATTTGTTGAAGAGGCTATTTTTATTCTATTTTATGTTGCTGCCTCCTTTGTCAAATATTAATTGACCATAGAGACTTGGCTTATTTCTGGGCTCTCTGTTCTGTTCCATGGGTCTATGTGACTGTTTTTATGCCAGTACCAGGCTGTTTTGATTACAGTGGCCTTGTAGTATAGTTTAGTGTCGGGTATTGTGATCCCTCCTACTTTACTCTTCTTTCTCAAAATTGCAGCAGCTATTCGGGGTCGTTTACAATTCCATATAAATTTTTGAAGTGTTTGTTCTATGTCTGTGAAATATGCCATGGGTACTTTAATAGGAATTGCATTGAAAGTGTAAATTGCTTTGGGTAGTATGGACATTTTGATGATATTAATTCTTCCAATCCATGAACACGGTGTATGTTTCCATTTGTTTGTGTCTTCCTTGATTTCTTTCTTCAGTGTTGCGTAGTTTTCTGAATACAGGTCTTTTTACCTCTTTGGTTAGTTTTATTCCTAGATATTTTATTTTTTCTTTTTTGCTATTTCAAATGGGATTTTTTCCTGATCTCTGTTTCTGCTGTTTCATTGTTGGTGTACAGAAATGCCTTTGATTTCTGGATATTGACTTTGTATCCCTCTGTTTTGCCAAATTCATTTATTAGGTCAAGCAGTTTTTTGGTAGAGTCTATAGGATTTTCTATGTATACTATCATGTCATCTGCAAACAGTGACAGTTTTGTTTCCTCCTTTCCGATTTGAATGCCTTTTATTTCTTTTTCTTGTCTGATTGCTGTGGCTAAAACTTCTAGTACTATAATGAATAGAAGTGGTGAAAGTGGACAGCCTTGCCTTGTTCCTGATCTTAGTGGAAAAGATTTTAATTTTTGGCCATTGAGTATGATGTTGGCTGAAGGTCTCTCATATATGGCCTTTATTATGTTGAGGAATGCTCCCTCTATTCCCACTTTGCCGAGTGTTTTTATCATGAATGCATGCTGTACCTTATCAAATGATTTTTCTGCATCAATTGATATGATCATGTGGTTTTAGTCTTTGCTTTTGTTTATGTGATGTATTACATTTACTGACTTGCGAATATTGAACCATCCTTGCATCCCTGGAATGAATCCCACTTGGTCATGGTGTATGATCTTTTTAATGTATTGTTGGATGCGGTTTGCCAGTATTTTGTTGAGGATTTTAGCATCAATGTTCATCAGTGATATTGGCCTGAAGTTTTCTTTCTTTGTTGTGTCTTTATCTGATTTTGGAATTAGGATGATGTTGGCCTCATAAAAAGAGTTTGGGAGACTCCCATCTTTTTGGATTTTTTTGGAATAGTCTGTGAAGGATGGGGGTTAGCTCTTCCTTAAATGCTTTGTAGAATTCTCCTGTGAAACCATCTGGTCCCCGGCTTTTGTGTGTTGGGAGTTTTTTTTTATTACTGCTTCAATTTCTTTTGTTGTTAATGGTCTGTTCAGGCTTTCTGCTTCTTTTTCATTGAGTTTTGGAAGATTATATTTTTCTAGAAAGTTGTCCATTTCACCTAGGTTTTCAAATTTCTTGGCATACAGCTCTTTGTAGTAATTTCTTACAATCCTTTGTATTTCTGTGGTATCTGTTGTAATCTCTCCTCTTTCATTTCTGATTGTGTTTATTTGGGTCTTCTCTCTTTTTTTCTTGATGAGTCTGCTTAAAGGCTTGTCGATTCTGTTTATCTTGTCAAAGAACCAGCTCTTGGATTCATTGATCCTTAGAATTGTGCTTTTAGTCTCTATGTCATTTAATTCTGCTCTGATCTTGGTTATTTCCTTCCTTTTGCTTGCTCTGGGCTGCCTTTGTTGTTGTTCCTCGAGTTCTTGTAGACGTAGGGTTAGGTTGTTTGTTTGGAATGTTTCTAACCTTTTTAGGTGGGCCTGTATCGCTATGAACTTCCCTCTCAGGACTGCCTTGGCTGTGTCCCATAAGTTTTGGGTTGTTGTGAGTTCATTTTCATTTGTTTCCAGAAACCTTTTTATTTCTTCCCTAATATCATTCTTGACCCATTCATTGTTTAATAGCATGCTATTTAATGTCTATGATTTTGAGTGTTTTTGTTTTTTTTCCTTCGGGTTGGTTTCTAGCTTCAGTCCCTTGTGGTCTGAGAAAATGCTTGGTATGATTTCAATTTTCTTGAAATTCTTGAGGCTTGTTTTGTGTCCTATCATGTGGGCTATCTTTGAGAATGTTCCGTGTACATTTGAAAAGAATGTATATTTAGCTTCTTTTGGATGGAGGGCTCTGTTTTTATCAGTAAAGTCCATTTCCTCAAGAGTATTGTTCAATGCCACAATATCTCTGTTGATATTTTGTTTAGAAGATCTGTCCATTTTTGATAGTGGGGTGTTAAAATCTCCCACTATAATTGTGTTGCTGTCCATATCTTTCTTGAAGTCCTCTAAGATTTTCTTTATGTATTTCAGTGCTCCTATGTTGGGTGCATATATATTTACAATATTTATGTCTTCTTGATGGATTCTTCCCTTGAGTATTATGAAGTGACCTTCTGGGTCTCTCTTTATGGACCTTTTTGGAAGTCTATTTTGTCTGATATGAGTATTGCTACCCCGGCTTTTTGTTTTCCTGTCCATTTGCTTGGAAGATTTGTTTCCAGCCCTTCACTTTCAGCCTGTGTAGGTCTTTTATCCTGAGGTGGGTCTCTTGTAGACAGCAGATATGTGGGTCATTTTTTCTTATCAATCAGCTATTCTATGTCTTTTGATTGGAGCATTTCATCCATTTACATTTAAGGTTATTATTGATAGGTACTTATTCATTGTCTTTTATGTACGTGTGTTCCTCTCTCTCTCTCTCTCTCTCTCTTTTCCCTCCCTTCCTTAAAGCAGTCCTTTTAGAATCTGTTGCAGAGCTGGTTTGGTCGAGGTGTATTCTTTTAGACTTCTTTTGTCTGGGAAACTTCTTATTCGGTCTTCTATCTTGATCGAGAGCCTTGCTGGATATAGTAGCCTTGGTTGCAGACCTCTGGTTCTCATTACCTGGAGTATTTCCTGCCATTCTCTTCTGGCTTGAAGTGTTTCCATTGAGAAGTCAGCTGTTAGCCTTATTGGGGCTCCCTTGTATGTTACTTCCTTTTTCTCCCTTGCTGCCTTTAATATTCTCTCTTTGTCTTGAAATTTTGCCATTTTAATTATGATGTGCCTTGGGGTGGGTCTCTTTGGGTTCCTCTTGATTGGGACTCTCTGTGTTTCCTGGATTTGTGTGACTTTTTCTCTCATCAAATTAGGGAAGTTCTCCTTCATTACTTGTTCAACTAGGTTTTCGATCCCTTGCTCTTCTTCTTCTCCTTCTGGTATCCCTATTATACGGATATTATTACGTGTCATATTGTCTTGCATTTCTCTGAATCCCTCGTCATTCTTTCTGAGCCTCTTTTCCTTTTCTTGCTCTTTCTGGATGCTGTTTTCTACTTTGTCCTCCAGCTCGCTAATCCAATCTTCTGCTTCATCAATCCTGCTTTTCATTCCTTCTACTGCGTTCTTCAGTTCAGAAATTCTATTCTTCATTTCCTCTTGACCTTTGTTGAGAGTTTCTATTTCCTTTTTCATGTTTATGTAGTTTGCAGTGAGATTGATGTAGTTTCCCTCTAATTTCTGAAAGCTCATTGTGAGTTCATTGAACTTCCTGGTAATCATTGTTGTGAACTCACTATCTGATAGTTGAGTTGCCTCTATTTCATTTAGCATTTTTCCTGAGGTTTCCTCATTTCCCTTCAATTGGGGGTTGTTTCTTTGTTTTCTCATTGTTCGTGGGCTTCTTCTTTCTTCTTCTTGTTTGTTAGTTTGATCTGTTCTGATTCCCTGTAATTATGGTGTGAACTTCTGTGGTAGAATATTTGTGAGATTCAGTGGTACAATCTCCTTCGTGTATCCTGGTGTTCACAGCTTCCCCCTACTCTTTTTTGGGATCAGTTGGAGGAGTAAGGCAAAATGGTTTGAAACAGCAAGACAGTATACTATGATATTTACTTTAGCAGCCAGTAGAGAAGAGATGGGTTATCCTTTGGCTCCTTATAGTGTTAACCGTGATCCTCCACCCCACTATCCACGTTTTAGAAAGGATGGAAAGAAGGTAAGATTCTTATTGGGGCTGAGAAGATTGTTAGTTGGATTTAGAAAGCTGTGAGGCTGTGGGAGGTCAGCTTCTAAGGTAGGGTTGGACTAAAGATTAGTATATAGGAGTAGTGAGTAAAAGAATAGAGACAACCCCCACAATAGTATAGTTCAGAAAATTGCAAAGTGGGCTGAGATCAGGTAGGCCTATTGAGAAGCATTTACAATTGTATAGACTAGGTCTTACTAGCAGTAATAGTAAAGTGACAGTCTTGTGGCAGAATCGATGAGGTCTAGATAACAAGAATAAAGAGTATAGAACCTTGAGAGGTGTATTAATGGAACACAGATGAAGGATAGTAACTTATCAACACCTTGTGACTGAGATACCAGGGGGAACCTATCAAATAACAGTATAACCAGCCAAGCAAAGATTATACAGGAAGAAAAAGAATACCAAAATATTATTAAAATAAAAAATGTCGGAAAAGTGAGAAAAAGATAATACAAATTTACAGTAACTTGCAAGATTAAAAAAAAAGGAAAGAAAAGCAGAAGATGTAGTGCAGGAGAGATAAATTTGGAGTGGAAAGAATAATATTAGGATGAATGGAAGAGAAACATAAGGGATTGCGGGATAAAAATAATAAGAATTGAAAAATAAAATGTCACATAAAACACAAGATAAAGTCAATCAACCAACAACAGCCAGAGAAACCAAACAAAACCAAACAAAACCAAAACAAACAAACAAACAAACAAACAAACAAACAAAAAACCTCTTGTTAGTTTCTAACTGGCCAGATCAGTTTTTCTGATCTTGCTGGCTTCAGCTGGCTGAGGGACCTTTGAAATGCTTCTCTCTCTCCCAGCCAGATCTCAGCAAGTCTGTCAGGTACCCTGGGCGCTCCAGAGCACACTGGCTCTCTGGATCTCACTTCCGCGTTCTTCCGGACTCCTGCGTCCTGCAGGGTTCCAGCTCTATGATCTCAGGAGGCACCCGCTATGTTTTGCGATTCACTGCGCCCTCCCTGGGGATTGTAAAAGGGTGCGCCCCTCCCCCAAACTTTTGAGATTGGGGTCTAGGATCGCCCTAAGCGCCTCGCCATGACCCTTCTGGGTTCAAAGCGCGCGAGAGTCAGTCTTCCCGACGGTGCGCTAGCCAAGCCATTTCCAGCTCTGTGTTCCCCACCGAACCGCACTCCGACCGGTTGTTGTTGCCTTTCCCAGCTCCCCTGGTCGGGCTGGCTGGAAATTTCTGAGCCACTACTGTGGGAATGCACCAAGCGCCACGTCCCTCCCGGGATCGCAGCACGCGATTCAGGCCTCCCTATGGGGCGCGAGCCGAGCGTGACCCGCCTCTGTTCTCTCCACCGACCTGCACTTCCACCGGGCTAGGGGTGCAGGCGCTCTTCCAGGCTGCCCCTCGTCCTGTCGGCTAGAGGCCCTCACTTCTCCCAGGTCTCTGGGTGGGTGTTCACAGTCCCTGGGCGATTTTTTCCCAGTCCAACTGGCCAATCTGTTCCTTCTAGCAACACGTTCTCCCCTGGAGTTGCTCACCACCCCATATTCGGGGGATGGAGCAGCGAGCCCCTCTCCCAGGAGCCCTGGGGCAGACCCCGGAGCACCGGGCAGGCCTGGGGTCTGCACACCCCTAGACCCCGCGCTGATCCCTGGGCCCCTTTTGTCCTGTAGCAGTCTCCTTACCGTCTGGTTTTCCAGTGAGTGCAATAATTTTTGATGTCCTGCTTTCAAAAGTGATTCGGTAACCTAGCCCACTTGCTCTGTTTCTCCACCGATCCACGAGTTTCCCCCCTCTTCACAGAAGCCGAGAAAAACGCTGCCTAGAGTAAAGCCACCATCTTCCATCTCCGCAAATGGTAGTTTCTTTTAAACATTTGGAATCAAAGAAGGAATGTAAGATGGGAGAAAGAGAAAGCAAGGTACAGAGTGTATTATAGGGTAGTTAACAAGATTATGTGTCTTTTGAGTGTGGTTGGCTTCCTGGGGGTATAAAAAGGAGGTATTTCTAAGGTACGTTAACATACAGGCACATAAACAATGAATAGAGCTTACTTAGGGCAGAAATAAAGATTTTACTAAATACATTACAGGCCTGGGGCATGGCTAACCATAATGACCTGCTCAGATAGCAATTTCTGACCAGATCATCCTGTGAGGCTCTTTTTGTTCACTGCACTTGTCAGATTTGTTACAGAGCCACTTTCATCCACAAACCAATAGGACAGATGGAGGTAGAAAGAGAAACTGTGACAGACACAGAGATATATGGAGAGATTTATTATAGGAATTGGCTTGTGTTGTTATGGAGGCCAAGAAGTACCTTAATCTGTCATGTGCAAGTGGAAGAACCAGGAAAGCCAGCGGTGAAATTCAGTCTGAAACCAGAGGTCTGAGAACAAGGATAGATGCCCACACTGGTAATGGCAGACCTTTCTTCATTCTACTGATTCAAATGCTACCGAATTTATTCTGAAAACACCAGCTATCTGGGCATCCCTTAGCCTATCTAAATTGACACATAAAACTAACCATCAGAGTAGTGAGTGCAGTTTTCTTGTTATTTATTTTGTTATTGGTTTATCATTCATTTTCCTCCACACACACATACATTAAACACTGAAATATGAATTCTATGACAACAGGATTTCGTTAGATTTATATACTGCTATTATCCCAAATGTCTCATACTACCCCTCATAAATAGAAATTGTTCAATAGATATTTACACATGGAATGCATGAGAGAGTGAGTGAAGATGCAGAGGAATATATATCTATATTACATATATATTCCCACATTTTTTATGTCTTCAGGGAAGAAAGAACTGTAATACAATATCACAGACCCATTTATAGAACTTGAAATTTGCTTTTTAATATTCATGGTCAAAAATGAAGAAGAGTCCATAACAAACTATAGATTAAAAATGATTTGATCTATAATTTTAATAGATGAGCTTAAGTACATATTAAGAAGTATAGATGATATTATTCTTTACCAAATCACACTCAAATTTTAAAGATTACTGTTAAAAAGTGATCAAAAAACCTCTAACTTGAATTTCTAAGGAGTTTAAAGTAACTGTTCCAAAAAAGAATACACTAGAGAAAATATTATTTTAAAGTATTTCCTTCATTGTAATTTAATAACATTAATCATTTTTTCAAGACATTTTCTTTCACACATACAATATTTTTGCATAATTTTCCACTGTATTCATGTCTACTTATGGGCTCATATAAATTCAGGGTCTCAGATATGAGAGAAATAATTTTTTTGGCAAAATAACCAAAGAGGCAAACAACCTCAATAACTTGTTATGCAACTGGAATTTTACTATACAGGGAACACACACAGTGAATTTATAAAATTTTCTTTTTTATAATAAATGTAAAATTTAATACATCCTCATATGTGGGAACTTTTTTCTAGACTTTAAAAATATTTGATATAATTATGAAATAAAAATTGTTTCTTCATGAATAAATATTGGAAAAGACAATAAATGGAAGTGGTATTTTCTGCATGTGTGGTCATGAGCCTTAATTATAAATATTTAACTATGTTTCATAATATTCAAGGAAAAATTAACTATAAAACTTAAAATCAAATTACAGTTTAAATTAAGAAATTATATAAAATAAAGCCATACTGTGACTGAAAAAGTTTATCTTATTTCCAACAAAAGTAAGCTGAACTAAATTTAGTAGTATAATGTGATATCGTTTTTAGTTTATTTATGTTTTATGGTAGACAATTCCAATAAACCATATGGCTATGCATTATTTGTTTCTTAATCAGTAGCTGTTGTGCAAAACTGGTTTATCCTTTTAACTGAATTTGTTCATCATGCCAATCAAATAGTGTGTCAATTCAATAATAGATTAATTGGTCCAAGACTGATTTAGAGAAGTATTGGAAAGGGACTGAAAATCACTGTAGCCATTTAAGGAGAGAATATATTAAAATACTTGTGTAAATGTCAATGTAAGATATTTTACTGGTTTAACTGATGAATTAAGTAAAAATTATTGAACTACATGTTCACAAAAACTTAGTGTTAAACTTTAGAATAGACAAAGTGGAAATTTTGAATTCAATTTCATCAAAGGGTTTTTATATAATAAAACAGGCTTATTGGGTGTGTAACTGACTTAATTTATTCTAGGAGTTCTACTAAAGAAATAAACATGTTTTCATGGTTAAGGGTATATCACTCTAGGAAAAGCAAAATATATTTATTCTATGAATTATATTTTATTTAAAACAATATGTGCCAATGGCTATTATAAAATTTATCTCTTTAAAAACTAATCTTCTCTCTGGTATTTAGATGATTAATAAAAATGTAAGATTTTTTTTCTCAAGGCAGAGTTCAATTCAATTTATATTTCTAGGGGGAAAAACAAGATTCTTTTCTTAGGGTTTTTATTTTCCATCTGTCCTTTTTCTCTCTTTAGTTTATCTTAGAAATGAATACAGCTGAATACAGACTCTAATAGTGTTTTCACTATAAATAAAATTAGAACTACAATAATCCAAATATTCTCACAGAACTTGACCATAGATGTTCGGAAATTGGCTCATCATTCGTTTCTTCTATTGGCCAGTTTTCAGCATTTTAAATAGACATCTTGTAGTGGTTCAGAGCTCCAATACCGCACAACCATACAATACTGGATGAAAATCTAACTTGCCTTCACACTTGGATAAAACAAGTAGCAAAACTGTAGCCATGACGTTGGGTTATTACCTTGCATTGTTTTATCTTCCAGAAGATAATTGTTTTGATGATCCATAATGAAGCAGGTTCTGGTACATAAGAATCATGTATGCATGGCCCACACTTAGATTCATAGTCAACAAAACTATGAATGCATATACTATAAATTGAAGAGGAAACTCAATTAATAAATGAAATAGAACAGGTGTTAGAGGAGACATTTCAACTTTTTGAAGCCAATTTACAAGTGATTAATATGTCGTTATAATTATATACTACATCCCCTATTATGTCTTAGGAATAAATTTAACTTTTTACAAACTTATGATATTACAAACACTAAAATTTGGAGATGAAAAATTGGAACAGATGGCTACTCAGTCTGTGTGGAAAACGAGAAAGTTTCAATGTAATAAGAGAAGGAGTACCTGCCAGTAACCTATACTCTAGTTTCCCCTAAATAGGCTGTATGAAATGAATAATAAAAATGTTAATCACACTATAACACCAAATACTCATTAAAACAACATAGCAATCTCAACAACAAATAACAACAATTAGGAAACACGCCCTGAGTTTAATATTAAGAGTTCTGATAAATGTGATTTGAAATAGGTTATAAAACTTTAAGATATTTTGAATAATGATGTGTAAAATGGGGGTTTGGGGGCAATGCTATTCTTATTCCTTTCAGAAACCTAAATAATTTCATATCTTCAGAGCTGGACTAACTCCATAATCCAGGCCAAGTGGATTTCACTAATGCCAAGTCCATAGACAGTGTTTCCAAGAGCAACACGTTACTTCTTACATGCAAAGGACATAAAATATAGATTAAATTATATACCACCAAATAATATCAGGTGGTCCTCCTGAGTAGAATATGGAAACCATTCTCCAATGCTATAAATTACTCTTTTCATCAAATTATATTTCTTAAATATTTATATTCTTTTTGTATTTCTCCTGAGGTAACACCAACATAAAAGCAGCATTAAGCACAAAGTATAATGGGCCAAAGAGTTAAAAATAAAATTTAGACTTCTGCCAACTACAGATACCAAATCAATGATAAAGATTAATTAAAGATAAGTACCTACAATAGACTTCAAAACATATGAATGATAATCACTTTATTACTAAGTTAGTAGGAAGCAGATTTATGGTTTTACTTCATCTTTAACCCTTCCAAAGCATGAAGAAGTTTAAAATAGTTTAGGTTACAGATAAATTAAATAAGAAAGTATAAATAAAATAGGACAAAAACATTATTTGAAAGTCTTACTGTAAGACTGACTACAGTTTTAATTTCATGTTGGTGGAAACATGCATATTTGCAAATTGTACAGCAAGTTAATTGAATCTCTAGGTTATCTGAAATCCTTTTGAGTAAGAGCCATAGAATTGTCCATAGTAATGACCATAATAATATCATAAGTATTCACTGTCCTATCTCAGTAAAATAATGTATGGTCTAATGTTTGTGAATGATCCTTTATCTATTCTTTACAGTATCTTGATTTAAGTGGGTCTTCAAAAATATTTGAAAATTATCATTTAAAAAACATTGTTTTATTATATACTCATTGTGTTATCTCAAAATTAATACATAATATATTTATTATTGTTCAGTATTATAGTAAGAAAGACTGTAAGAGATATTTAAGTAGAGATATTTAAGTGTTTAGATAAACAAATTATCACATATGTAATAGACATTTATTCTCCTCTTTCTTCTTTTTAGTAATTCCTCAGTTTTCATTCAGTTATTTAACTTTATTCTACAAGCTCTATGTCCCAGGATAAGTTGATTTCATCAAGGTATTCAAGAATGGACTTTATGTTTAAGGTAACCCTTTTACCTTATTTTTTTTTAAAGATCGAATGTCAGCTTTTTTTTAAGGTTTTATTTATTTATTTTTAGAGAGACGGGAAGGGAAGGAGAAAGAGAGGGAGAGAAATATCAATTTGTGGTTGCCTCTTGCATGTACCCTATTGGGGACCTGGTCTTTAACCCAGGCATGTCCCCTGATTGGGAATCAAACCATTGACCATTTGATTCACAGCCCATACTCAGCCCACTGAGCTACACCATCTAGGGCCCTTTTACCTTATTATTTTATTCAGAAACATACGCCAAGCCAAAGAATGCATGGCATACTTGTGGCCACAGTCAGATATCAAAGACAAAGACAATGAGTGACATAATAATTATCCATCACAATTAGGGCTCATATAAAGAGATGCTTGATGTGGCTTCTGGAGAGAAAACTGCTTTCTTGCTTTTCAAATAAAGTTACTTGAAGAGGCACCTTAAGTGAGAAATCCACCTTTTAGAAAAGGGATCATTAGAAAGAACTGAAGAGGGCCTGGAGAACACACTTGTTAAACATACCTAGAGGCCGCTCTGTTTCTGAATTTTCAGTAATGGCTACCTAAGAAAGTTGTTGCTCAAGTCAGGTCTTCCGTTGTCTGGAACCAATAGAATTTTTCAGTGATTTTCAGTGTTAATGAATACACTAAGTTTTATACTTTTGAAATAGATTAATACTACTTAATATATAATCTTATTGTTTTTAATTGATAGTATATTTAATTTGTGTAAAACAGCCTGCTAGTTGGTAAAATGACTTCACAGTGATCATTGTAGCTAGAACTATTGCCATAATGCAAGTGTACAGAAATAAACTCTAACAGGTGTCACTTGATGTATGTGTGGACATAAAACTACAAGAACAGATATGTGGATATTTCAAGTATTAAAAATTAACTCCTTGAATTGTTAAAAGTAAGAAAATAAAAATAATACTGGTGAGGAGAGGAAGACCACATCATAAATTTTGGAAATGAAAACCCACAGATTGCCGTAAAACTAATCCTGGCTGACGTTCCCACTAGAGCACTCTTTGGGAAAATCACAAGACCATTGAATCACTCAGGACACTTATACTACAATAACACAACTCCAAAACCTCAGAGACTTAGAACAACAAAGGTTAATATCTTGCTAACTCTACATGTCCATCATGGGTGGCTGAGGCTGTCTGCTCAATATCAACATTGCTGGAACAGGCTGACTTTGCAGCCCATCAGATAAATGACAGTATTTTAGCAGAAGTAAAAGGGATCTGGCAAGCCAAGGGTGATACCTAATAGATTCTGTTTAAGAAGAGACAGATGATTTTTGCCTATAATCTATTTCCCAAAGTAGTCACATTATCACTCCTGAGGTCATTAAAATGGGAACACCAAATCTTACTTCAAGAAGTGAAGGGGAGAGACATAAGTCACACAACCAAGCCTAAAATCAAAGACCACCCCCTGCAGGAATAACTGAATAAAAATAATCAGTAACAATCTACTATGCAGGAATGATCCCCCTGCAGGAATAACTGAATAAAAATAATCAGTAACAATCTACTATGACTACACCCATCCCATTTCTTATCCTGCTTCTAACACTTAGTCTATCCACCTCTCTGTGCCTTAGGAACATTAGAATTAATTTCATGTCCATTGTCTCCATTTGAAACACAATATGTGGTCCGGATACCCTATATCACCCACCATCCTGTGGATTCTAATTTCCATGAAGCTCTGGGAGTTCTATCTGTTACCTCTTGACCCTATTTATCACTCCTCTGAAACCTTTCCTTTGATTTTTTTAGGAGTCACATTCTTTCAAAATATATTTCCTTATTATCTTCAAATAATTCTCTGAGTATTTCTTTCTTTTTCTTGTTCCACCTGCAACCTGTCTCTCTCTTAAGGACACTGATTCCCCTGCTGCCTTTCCAATTAGTTAATATATCCTTTTCTATACCATCTTACCTTTGGGGATCCAGATAGAATACACATCCTCCTTGTTCTTTATTGCTATATCCAGACCATTTTACCTAGTTTTATTAACACCTTCCTACCCTCAACTTTAATGTGCATTCTATCAGCTTCTATGTTTTAGTCACTTCCTACACCCAGGTACTCCACATCATTGCTTGAAGATTTTTTTTTCTTCACTGTCAGTGTCTCCAAAATTTCTCCAGTCATATTTTCATTTTAATAGTCAGTCATTTGATATTGCCCATATTTTGTTTTCTCAGTTACTCACACTGATCTGGGTCTTGTTATGAAGAGATTTTTCAGTTGTAACTAAGTTCTCAAATTCATTGAAATTAGATAAGGTGCTTATCATTTGTAGACCTGACTTAATTATGTGAGCCCATAAAAGGGGCTGGGATCTTTCTGATAAAAGAAACTTGTAGCATGAGAAGAATTTGACATGAGGGATATTCTCTATTATTGGCTTTGAACATTAAGGGGACTACATGGCAAAGAGTACTGGCAGCCTCTATGGGCTGAGAGAAGCCCCTAGGTGATAGCTAAAAAGAATATGGTGACCTCAGTCCCACAACCAGAAGGAATTAAAATTTGCTAACATTCTGAATGAGCTTGTGATGAGATTTTTTCCTAGAGGTTGGCCTGTGCAATATCTGTCCTGAGGTAACCTGAGCCCAGAACCATGCTCTGAAAATTTGAAAATTTGACCTATGGAACTGTTAATTGTTAAATGGGTGCTTTAAACCACCAAGTTTATGGCCATTTGTTATGTAGCAAAGCATACTAATATACTAATAATTCAGTATCTCCTCATATCACTAATCCAGTCTTCCAAAGAACTTAGAAGTTCCTTTATGAACTGCTCCTCACTCCTAAAGCTCCCATACATCATCATCTCACCACTTTCCTTTTTTCCTAAAATGTTCTCCCAGCCAACACAAATTTCTTGCCATTTCTTGAAGTTCTAACAACATGCCAGCATGTTCTAAACTCAGATCTTTTCATTTGTTCTTACTTCTTGAGAGTTCTTCCTGAAATATCCCCATGGGATTGCTAGGTCAAAAGGCAGATCAACTTGTAATTTTCTGAGGTATCTCCATACTGCTTTGCACAGTGGTTGCACCAGTTTGCACTCCTACCAGCAGTACGAAAGTTTCACCACATCATCACCAGCACTTGTTGTTTGTTGACTTATTGATGACAGACATCCTGACAGGCATGAGGTGATATCTCATTATGGTTTTAATTTGCATTTCTCTGATGATTAGTGACATTGAGTGCCTTTTCATATGTCTATTGGCCATCTGTATGTTGTCTTGGGGGAAATGTCTATCAGGTCCTTTGCTCATTTTTTAATTGGGTTGTTTGTTTTTTTGGTGTTAAATTTTGTAATTTCTTTATAAATTTTGGATATTAACCCCTTATCAGATGTTTCACAGAATATGTTATACTATTCTGTGCATTGTCTTTTTATTTTGTTGATGTTTTCCTTTGCTGTGCAAAAACTTCTTAGTTTAATGTAGCCCATTTGTTTATTTGTTCTTTTGTTTCTGTTGCTTGGGAAGATATATCTGATAAAATATTGCTGTGAACAATGTCCAAGATTTTGCTGCCTATGTTTTCTTCTAAGATTTTTATGGTTTGGGGTCAAATATTTAAGTCTTTAACCCATTTTGAATTAATTTTCATATGTAGTGTAAGAAGGTGGTCTAGTGTCATTTCTCTGTATGTATCTCCAATTTTCCCAACACCATTTATTGAATAAGCTATCTTTAGCCCATTGTATGTGCTTGTTCCCTCCATAGAATATTAATTGACTATAAAGGTGTGGGGTTTTTCTAGGTTCTCTATTCTGTTCCATTAAGTGTCTGCTTTTTGCCAATACCATGCCATTTTGATTATTATCATCTCACAGTAAAGTTTGATATTAGGTAGAATGATTCCTCCAACTTTGTTCTTCTTTCTCAGGATTGTCATTATTATACAGGGCCTTTTGTGGTTCCATATGAATTTTTGAAATATTTGTTCTAGTTCTGCGAAATGCATTTTTGGAACCTTGACAGGAATTGCGTTGAATCTATAGATTGCTTTGGATACCACAGACATTTTAATGATGCAAATTTTTCCCATCCATGAACACAGTATATGCTTCCATTTATTTGTATGTTCTTCACTATCTTTCTTCTGTGTCTTATAATTTTTGAGTAAATGTTTTTGGCATCCTTCATTAGACTTATTCCTAGGTATTCCTAGGTATTTTATTCCTTTTTCAAGCAATTGCAAATGAGATTGTTTTCTTAATTTCTGTTTCTGTTAGTTTATTTTTGGCATATAAAAATGCAACTGGTACCCCTGGCTGGCGTGGTTCAGTGGATTGAATGCTGGTCTGTGAAGCAAAGGGCCACAGGTTTGATTCCCAGTCAGGGAACATGCCTAGGTTGCAAGCCAGGTCCTCAGTTGGGGGTACATGAGAGGCAACCACACATTGATGTTTTTCTGCCTATCTCTCACTCCATTCCCCTCTCTATAAAAATAAACAAAATCTTTTTAAAAAGTACAACTGGTTTCTCGATATTAAATTTGTACCCTGCTATTTTGCTGAATTCATTATCAGTTCTAGTAGTTTCTTGGTGGAAAATTTGAGGTTCTCTGTGTACAGTATCATGTCATCTTATAAAAAAAGTTTTACTTCTTCCCTTCTGATTTTGATACCTTTTATTTCTTCTTATCTGATTGCTGTGGCTAGAACTTCTAGAACTATGTTGAATAAGGAGGTAAAAGCTGACACCCCTGTCTTGTTCTTGATCTTACAAGGAACATTTTTAGATTTTCCCTGTTTAGTATGATGCTGGCAGTGGGTTTGTCACATATGGCCTTTATTATGTTAACATATGTTCCCTCTATTCCCACTTTTCTGAGAGTTTTTATCATAAATGGTGCTGGATTCTATCAAATGCTTTTTCTGCATCTATTGATATGGCCATGTGTTTTTTATCCTACATTTTATTTATATGGTGAATCACAATTAGTGATTTTCAAATGTTATATCAACCTTGCATTCCTGGAATAAATCCCACTTGATCTTGGTGTATGCTCTTTTAATGCATTGCTATATTTGGTTTGGTAAAATTTTATTGATGATTTTAGCATTTGTGTTCTTCAGTGATGTTGGCCTATACATTTCCTTCTTTGTAGTTTCTTTATCTGGTTTTGGAATTAAGATAATGCAGGCCTGGTAAAATGAGATTGTGAAACTTCTGTCCTCTAGAATTTTTGGAAATAGTTTGAATAGGGGAGGTGTTAGTTCTTCTCAGAATGTTTGGTAAAATTCACCTGTGAAGCATCTAGTCGAGGGTTTTTGTTTTTTGTGAGTTTTTTTTTAATTGCTACTTCATTTTCACTAGGTATAATCTATGTATTTAGATTATCTGATTCTTCATGATTTAGTTTCGAAAGATTGTATATTTCAAGGAATGTATCCATTTCATCCAAGTTGTCCAGTTCATTAGCATATTGTTGTTCCTAGTATTTTCTTACAATCTTTGGTATTTCTTTGGTGCCAGTTGTTATTTCTCCTCTTTCATTTATGATTTTATTTATTTGGGTCACCTTTCTTTTTTTCTTGATGAGTCTGGTTAAAGTTTTGTTAATCTTGTTTATCTTTTCAAAGAATCAGCACTTTAATCCATTGATCTTCTGTATATTTTTTAAAGACTCTAATTTATTTCTGCTCTGATCTTAATTATTCTCTTCCTTCTATTCACTTTGGGCTTTGTTTGATGTTGTTTTTCCAGTTCCTTTAAATATAAAGTTAGATTGCTATTTGAGTTATTTCTTTTCTTTCTTTTTCTTTTGGAGAGGCCAGTAATACTATGAGTTTCTTAGAATTGCTTTCCCAATGTCTCAGTATTTTGGATTGCTGTGTTCTCATTTTCATTTTTTTCAAGGTATCTTTTGATTTATTTCCTCACTGTTCTCATTGTTGACCCATTCAATGTTTAATAACATGTTATTTAGCTTCCATGTATTTGTGTGTTTTTCAGTGTTTTTCCTATGAATAATTTGTAGTTTCATAGCATTGTGATCAGAGAAGATGCTTCATATGATTTAAATCTTCTCAAATTTATTGTCTTGTTTTGTGTCCTAACATGTGGTCTATCCTAAAAAATGTTCCATGTGCACTTGAAAAGTATGTATATTCTGCAGCTTTGGGGCTTAATGTTCTCTAGATGTCAATTAAATTTATTTGATGTATTGTGTCACTTAAGGCCACTCTCTCCTTGAATTTTTGCCTGGAATATACCTATCCACTGAAGCCAGTGTGGTATTAAAATCCCCTACTATCACTGTATTTCTCTCTATCTCTCCCTTTATGTTCATCAAGATTTGCTTTACAAATTTAAGTGCCCCTATGGTGGATGTGTAAATGTTTACTAGGGTTATAGCCTCTTGTTGGATTGTTCCCTTTATCATTATGTAGTGTCCTTCATTGTCTCTTACTATAGCCTTAGTTTTAAAATCAATTTGTCAGATATAAGTACTGCTTCCAAAGCTTTTTTTCCCTTTCCATTTGCATGAAATATCCTTTTCTACCCCTTTACTTTTAGTCTGCAAATGTCTTTCCAACTGAGATGGGTCTCCTGGAAGTAGCATATATATGAGTCTTCTTTTCTTATCCATTCAGCTACCCTTTGTCTTTTGGTTGGAGCCATTTACATTTAGCCATTTACATTTAGGTGATTATTGATAGATACATATTTAGTGCATTTTATTGTTAGAGTATTTCTTCTTTTTTTTCTTTCTCTTCTTCTTCTTCTTAAAGCATGCTCTTCAAAATGTATTGATATTGGTTTGGTATTAACAAATTCCTTTAGCTTTTTCTTGTCTGGGAAGGTCCTTATTTCTCCTTTGATTTAAATGATAGCCTTACTGGGTAAAATAGCTTTGTTGTAAGACCTTGCTTTTCATCATCTTGAATAATTCATGCCACTCCCTTCTGGCCTGAAATGTTTCTGTTAAGAAATCAGGTGACAGGCTATTTGGTGCTCCCTTGTATGTAACTAGTTGCTTTTCTCTTGTGGCTTTTAAGATTTTCTCCTTGTCTTAAGCCTTGCCATTTTGATTATGATGTGTCTCAATGTAGGCCTCTTTGAGGCCAAATTTGGATTCTCTGAATTTCTTGGACTTTTGTGTCTTTTTCCTTCACCAGATTAGGAAAGTTTACAGTCATTATTTGTTCAAATAGTTCTCAATCTCTTTCCACATCTCTTTTCCTTCTTGTATTTCCATGATGCAGATTTTGTTACACTTCATGTTGCCCAAATGTTTTTTAAGCTCTCCTCATTTTTAAATTTTTTTTTCTTCTTGCTGTTTGCCTTGATTTTTTATACCTCGTCTTCCAAATCACTGATTCAAATCTCTGCCTCATCTCACCTGTTTCTTTCATCCAGTATATTATTTATTTCAGATATTGCATTATTTATTTCTGACTAATCTTTTTTATAGTCTATGTATTTGTCATGCTCTTAGTTATCCTTATAATCATTACTCTAAATTCTCTATCTGATAAATTTCTTGCCACCCTTTCATCTATTTCTATTTCTGAAGAATTCTCTTGTCCCTTTATTTGAAGTCTGTTACTTTGTCTTCACACATCAGCTGCATCTTTGTATTAATTTCTATGTATTAGGTAGATCTACAAAGACACTGGAACAGGCTTTTTTTTTCAGACACTGCTTGTGACTGGCCCTGTGCAACCTATTTGGAGCTATCAACAATCACAGTATGTGACCCCCTCTTCTGGGCCTGTTTGTATACAGAAAGAACCAGGCTGCACCCTGAGGTCTGCTTTCTCTGATACCATGGGAGGGTCAGCTAAAGTCTCAGAGCTTGCAGAGACTGCCTTCTTAGTTGCTAAACTAAATAAGTTATATAACTTCAAGCTGTAGTCAGCAGCCTGGCTTAACACACAGAGGGGCAGAGTAATTCTTATGGATGGGGCTAATGCTCCTTGTCAAACTGATGCCACTTGGAATGCAGTGCTTTGCTTGAGAAAGATAACCTCTGTAAAATGGGGAAGGACTTAGCACAGGGATCTTGGTGGCTGTTCCTTCAGTTCTTTCCCCAAAGCCACCAGCCTCAGATTCTCCCCCTGCATCTCTAGTCCATCTGCCCTCCCTCTGCTGGAGCCCAGGGTAAGTGACCATAAATGGAATATTGTGTGATGGTCTTTTAGGAGGCTCTCTGTGTCTCCAGCCATCTCTTCCCAGTAGATAGAAACCCTACTGCTTTTCATAGCTGGATATTTTCTGAATTCTTTCCTGGCTCTGGTACTATAAGCTGATTAGCACAGTTTGGGGTTTAGATCCCACACTTCTCAGAAGGAACCTCAAGGCCATTGGAAATATCTCTCTGAAACTGCAGCTGCTACTAATGGGAACCCTGCCAGCCCTCTTGTGCCTCCTCTGAACTCCCTACCAGCCATATTATGATGAAGTGGTTTCTTCCATCTATCCTTTGTTATAAAGCTTCTGTCCAGTGAGTGTTCAGTTGGTTATTCAGGATGATTTTTCTACAATTTAGTTGTTCCAGATTGGTCCTGAGAGAAGGTTAGTGTAGTTTTACTTCTCCTCCAACTTGGGTCTCTTGAGTTTTTCCAAATATTTAAAGTGTTTTAATTCTAATCTATGTACAATTTATGTTGAGCAATTCCATCAGTTCCACATGTACTTCATCATCTAGCTACTTTATGGTAGTTAAAGAAACACATAAGGAACCATGAGATCCATGAGATGCTTAGAACAGTTATTTAGTTGTTCCCTCATTTTCCCAGCTTCTTACTTTTAATTATGGTCATTTCATTTGTAAATTTTTTGTCTTACAAATAATTTAAGACATCTTCCTTTTTATGTTCAAGTGATATATTTTATTCTTAAATTATAAATTTAAATTACCATCATAAACATAACATAAATTACCATCTTCCATATGAATTATTGCATGACACTGTTCATATCAACATTTCTTCAACATTACCTTTTAAAATAATTAAGAAAAATTCCAACTTTAGAAATGTATACCTATAATTTAGATATGTAGCGAAAATAAATAGGAATTGATTTACCTTACATTTATGCAATAAATCCAGGGTAATATGATTTTATTACTATCATTATTTTTTAATTAAAAAGTTTTTATTTTTTATTTTAATTGTTGTTCAAGTACAGATTTCTGCCTTCTCCCTCACCCCAACCCACAACCCCAGCCCTCCCCACCTCCCTCCTGTTTCCACCCCCTTGTTATTGTTCATGTGTCCTTTATACTTGTTCCTGTAAACCCTTCCCCTTTTCTCTGGAAATTTCCTTCCCTCTCCCCTCTGGTCACCATCAGCCTGTTCTCAATTGAAGTGTCTTTGGTTATATTTTGCTTGTTTGTTTGTTTTGTTGATTAGGTTCCTGTTAAAGTGAGATCATATGGTATTTGTCTTTCACCACCTGGCTTATTACTATCATTATTGAAATACTATTTAGAACTACTCAAAATATTGTGAAAATGACCTTCTTCTGAATTTGCATTTAATAGCTGTTCCCATGTTTGTCTTACATATAAAACTGGCTAAATTAGCATATATTGTTTTTTCAACTCTCCATGCATTTAAAAGCTCCTTGGCTATAACAAATTAATATTAATCTATACCTGACTGGCTGATCCTTTACAAGGATGTGTGATTTCATTTTTACAGGCCATATTGCAAAAGTGTTTTTCTATAACTTGTACTACTTGCCTATGGTAAAACATCTGGAAATGAAAAGAAATATTTTTGTTCATCTATGTGGATCAACCATACTTCTTCTAGCCCCACCAATTTTCAACTTGCTGGAAGAATGAAGAACTGATGTTCATTTCATCATGCTAGAATGTACTACATACACCTGACCAGAATAGCTGAAAATATATTTAGAACATAATTGTTGTAGTTGAGGAAAGAAAGGGGCTTTGACTCACACATAAAAAAGCAACGAATTAAAAAGCAAGACATCTCGGATGCCTTTTCTAGTTTTTCCACTAATTCCCTGATTGACGCCATCGGAAAAAAAAAAGAAAGAAAGAAAAGGCAGGAAAAAAATGTGGTAGTAGCATATCACAGAAAGAAACAATGGCAAAAGTGTGATTTGGTCAAAAAATGTAAAAGTTTTCATCCACATCACTAAAATGATACTACCAGGGGTGTCACCATCCATTCCTCATATAACCACCAAACTGTTTTAAACATTTAGTTCAGTTTAGTATGTTACTTCCTTAAATAAACCTTATTCTCAATGCATTCAGAATAAATTCTAAAGTTCCTTATCATGGATTAGCATCATGTTGGTATTTTTCAGTAGGGAAGTGGATAATGCTGATTCACTTGTCATTTTGAGTAGAACAGTTCTGTACTGTGAGGAATGGTGCCTTGCATTGTAGGGTGGTGAGCATCAGTGTTCCCTGGGTGTTAAATGCCAGCAGACCACTACCCCTATACATTTCCAAATGCCCCCAAAGTAGTTTGGTACTGTACACACCTCAGCTGAAACTGCTGGAGAGCAGGAGGAAATTCTCTTATATTCTCTGCCTGGCTTCCTGATGCTACATTTTTTTTTCTGCCTCAAACACACCTAAGTTTCCTAAGGGTTTTGATTTGCTTTTGATGAGATGAACTTGTTTAATCCTCCAAGGCTAAGCTAAAATTCTGTTTCTTCAGAGTAGTCTTCACTGACTATCCTTTCTAATCTTACCCAACTCATCCTTGGTATTTTTGGTGACATTACTTTTATAACTTCTTCCACTGCTTTTAATGCCAGAAGCACACATTTGTTTATTTGTTTACATGCTCCCTGCATTAAGATGAAAGCTGAATGTGTGCAAAAACGTTTTTATTTCTTTAATATGTCAACTGGAAGGCAGTAAGAACTCTTTCATTCTTCCCTTTTCCTCTTCCTTCTTCTCCTCTTCCTCCTTCTTTCTCTACCCCCAACCACACATGCCTCTCTTTATTTTTAATTTTTTTAATTTATATTTGAAACAAAAGTCAGTGTCATCAGTGCTGAAAAATTTCTTTAGTACTCTACCCTTATTTTAAAGAAATGGTATATAATTATAGTTTATTTTATAAAGAAACAGATATTTAAACTAAAGTGCAGGTGAGATTTATAATATCATATATACCAGAGCAGTGACACTTGTGTATTTTCTGTGGAGATACCTGGCTTCCTTTTGTGTGAACAAAGTTTATTCAAGTCTCTTAAGACTTGTGAGAGCATATTATTATACTTTATTTACAAAACATGGTGTTCGTGTGACTTCTTAAATTAATAGTACTACAAATACAGAGCCAGAATCCAGGATACTTATTTCAGTTCTAGGTCTCAATGGGACAAAAATACAAATTAAAATCTTCCTCACTGAGATGGCCAGGTCATTCCACTGTGGTAGATACTTTCTTTCCTCTCTCCTGGGAATTTAGAAATTTTAGTAAGTAATTTTCTCAACCATTGTAACAGTTGTAAATGCTAAGGATGAACTATATATTGGTGCTTTAAAAATATATAACTATATAGATAATTGTGGGTTATTGGGTTATTTCTTGGGGGGTATCTTAAAAGTATATAAATGAGCTTAACCAATTCACAGTTTTTTCTAGTTTGACAATTTATTTCTTTGATTTCTTAATACCCTTTGAGGTAGGTTGAAAATCCTTAAGATCCTTAAGAGATGTAGGTTCCTAAGTTATATCTATGTTTTAAATATAGAGCCTAGAGAATAAGCAGAGTATAATTCTCCCAAAACCTCATTACCAATAATATGAATTTTAGATTTTTAATAACAAAATATATAATCATTATTAAGAATTGCAGTTTTAAAATGGTTATATTTTCATGTAGCCACCAACCCATGATTCTCTATTTTAATTCACCTTATACTTGGATACTATTTTTAAATTTTGACAGTGCTGTGCATTTTATAAAATGTTTCCAAATATGTCATATCATTTAATTCTCACAATTCTAAGTGCAGGTATTGTTAAATGTATTTTTTTGCCCTGACTGATATGGCTCAGTGGGTAGAACATCGCCCCCAAAACTGAAAGGTTGCTGGTTTGATTCCCAGTCAGGACACATGCCTGGGTTGGAGACCAGGTCCCCAGTCGGGGGCATGTGAGATGCAACCAATTAATATTTCTCTCACACATCGATGTTTCTTTCCCTCTCTTTCTCCCTCATTTCCCCCTCTCTAAAAATAAATAAATGAAACATTTAAATTAATTTTCTATGATTCTTATTAAGGTCAGAATCAGACAAGAAGTCACTTCTTTGGCCTCAGAGTTCTTGCTCCAACTCACCATGAGAGATGATCTTTTAATGAAATTATATATAAATGTTTAATATAAGCCAAATATTGCCAAAATTCTTTAGCTTTCTTAATAGATAAAATTAAAATGAGCATAAGTGAAGGTGACCATTGGTCATAGTTTTTCTGGGATGTCCCAGCTATGCCCATTTATCTGTTTCCCCAGAGTTTTAAATGGTACGTTAACTGATCTACCTTCTTTCACTTCCATGTGTATTCTCATTGGAACCATAAAATATACAGCATCTAATGTAGAATACTTGCTGAGAAAAATGGAAAAGTGGACCCTTATCTAAAGTAAATGATACAAGGTAGTATCGTTTAAACAAGTAAACTTTAGAAGAAATAGAGACCATTTACAGATTCCATCTACAAAGGTTCAAGCTAAATCATACTTGCAAATCCCTAGTTTATACAACCAATGTACCTCTGGCAGATAATCCATTCAGGTAGTGATCTGAGCGGCACTGTAGGTCAATGTTTACTCAAGTCTGTGTTCCTCCCAATCAGTGTATTAGAAAGCCTGCTCCCTTCAACTTCAATCCTCTTCTTTCAGTCCTTTGTTCAAAACAAACTTGCTTGTCAGAAAATTGAAGTCAAAACCATCAGGGTCAGGCAAAGAGGATTTTACTACTGCTTAGAACTTCAGTGAGAATTCCAAACACTGGGCTGGGCTCCAGAAATCTGTTGTGGGATGATCACAGAATGGGCTGTCAAATCGTCTTTGTTCTCCACTCCTAAAGCAGAATTGATGGCAATGCTTTGCTGTTTCTTTTCAAGGATGAAAAGAAGATATGGGATAGGAAAAGAGGTAAGGACCATATGGATATTTCCTCCCATTGTACAAGGAGCCTAGGGGTGCACATTCTTTACTCAGAACATTCACACAGCTGCTAAGAATTAAATCACAGTTTTCCAACCATCACACTCGACCCCTACCTTTAATCTCCGAAGTGAACCAAAGGGGGTATATTCCACACTGATAAATTGTTCTTTGCCAGAAGATGTCATGAGCAGATTAAAATGGACAATTTTCACTAACTTCAGAAGCTACGGAAATGATGTGAGATCCATTCATACTGAAGACATGAGGATGGTTAGAGCCACATTGTAGTTGAAAGAAATGCTTATAAACCAATGTCACTACAGCTTGAGGTTTTAGAGCTTCTATCAAGAATTACATGTATAAAAAAATCAAAAGTCATGGTAAATCCTAGATAAAAGTAGAATGCAGATGAAATTATCTACTTTTTATCTTTTTTTACCATGTTTTCCTTCCAGGATCAACTATATTCTTTTCTTTCCTTCTTATAATCCCTACCACATTTTCCTGGGGTGAGTTTGGAGCCCTTAACTCATACCTCCCACCATGTATACAATATCTAATCATTGTCAAGTCTGTTTCCTTGTGTATTATCTTTGGAATCAAACTGATTAGTAAATAATGAGATAAAACAATCAAGAAAATGTGGCACCATATTTTTTTAGTGCATACAACAGGAACCACCAAAAAGATGGAATTATCTTCTGGAGGGCAGGCCCCTTGTAGTGCTGTTTCCTCTGCTAGGTGAGTGTTGTAAGAACACATCTGTACCAATGACATCATTGTGAGTTTGTGTTCAGCTTCAGTGATTTGTTTTTGAAGAATCTTTGAACAAGTTTGCCTATTTCATTATTGGTGATTTACCGGTACACCTGTCTACACGGTGCTGAGTGTTCAGAAGTTTTTGATCAAAAACAGCATGACCCTCATGCCCCACATTCTCTATTCACCTGATCTACCCCAAGTGGCTTTTTATTGTTTCATTGGATGAAAAAAGTCTTCAGAGGGACACGTTTTGCTGATGTGAAAGAGGTAAAACAAAAAATGGCAAAGCACTAAAAGACATTAAAATTGCCAAGTCTGAAGCTGTTATGAGCTGTGGAAAAAACATCTCAATAGGTATATTGCATCAAATGGAGTGTGCTTTGAAGGTGACTGAAGTTTAAACATATAAGAATAAATATACCATTTAATAAATAAATTCAAGGTCTATTTTGGGTCCCCTCATTGCACTATATTCCTGATTAGCTAATCTGTGTCCCATGTCCGTCATATTATTTGATCTTAAAACAAATCTGTGTTTAAGTTCCATTATTTCCTACTTACAGATGAACTAACTTACAAAGGTCAAGAAATAATTGATTTGGCTGTCACTTATCTCTACTACTCCCTCCATCAAAGGATGTTTATCATATTTCTAGCTTTTAAAATTTAGATTGCTAGTAAGGAGAAAATCTAAAATTACAATTTGTTTTAAATTTGGAGTATGTGTTTAACTTAGTTTGGTCTATATATTATAAAGTTCTTGAAGAAAAAAAATACCCTAAAGGAACATAAAATTTAATAAAGTTCACTCATTATATCAAAATAATTGGAGACATTTTTGGTAGGAAGACTTGAGTTTTCAAAAAATCCCTTGGTGCTTTAAATTTTTTTTCCATCTTAATACATTGTGGGTGAAGTTTTTAAAAAATGTTGACACATCATGGACTTATTTTTCAAAATATTAAAAAGAAGAATATTTAGCCTGATCTTGTTATTTTAAAAGTTGAAAATATTCAAGTTAAATTCATGACTGTAAGGTAATAAGCTCTCTGAAATAGACACAAACTACTTTTTGTAATAGATAGTGAACCAGTATACGACAAAGTAATTTTCTTTTACATCTATTACTTTAAAATGTAAACCTTCAAAGAGTCGTTACCGTGAAATGCTCCACGCCTTGTCTCAGTGCCTGGGCTCTGAAGAAAGACTATTCCCACTGGAAAAGACATTTCTACTGTATTTCTTTAATGCTGTCACGGATGATCAGAAATAATATAAAAAAGTATCTACCACATTATATGCTCTCCATTATGATAGAAATTTCTATTTGAAAAGTATCAGGCATCTGTGAGTTTAACCACAGTCCAGAAACTGTACTTTTCAAAACCATCTTTGTTACCTGGTTGGAAAGGGCATATTACTTGTTGTCTGCCTTTTATGTAACACTTGCACACTGTCTCTAAATTTTACACTGAGGACTGGGGCTTTTTTAATACCAAACCATTCCATTTATATCTCTGAGATAACACAGAGAAAAAAAAATATATATATATACTTCTTTTTCCAAAGCAAAACTAAAAAAAAAGTGAAATCTTCTCTCCACACTCAACATATCATGGTAAGGAGGATACGTTTGAAAAATTGCTCTAATACTTCAGAAAATATAAAAATCAATAAGCTATAAAAGCTAAAAGGCTCCTTCAATTTTGTCCCCTTATTGCTCAGTGTAGGTGGCCAATGCCCAGAGAACAATCCAAGGTTGCATAAAAGCCATTATACATCTAGTTGTGTACTGCAGACAATATGTGTGGCTTCACCAGGAAGGGAAAAGTGTGCATCTGCCACAGAATAGGGAGCTCTGAATGGCCTCTAAGTTCCTGTTTGTTTGATTGAGAGCTGGAAAGTGTGCTTGAGAAATCAGGCAGGGGAGACTGTTGTGTTCTTTTTTCCCCACTTTTGTGTGAAAATGAAAAAAAAGGCCTGAAGCACATTTCTCTCTTCCTTTTCTTCTCTTGTGATTTTTTTTTCAAGCATAATAAGTGTAGGGTGCTTTATAATGAACATTATCATCACACTCTGGGAAGGTAGTAAAATATAGCACTTAATGCTAAAAAAAAGAAAAAAGAAAAAAGCTATGTTTCAATCACACAGGAAAAGAATAATCTTTCCTGAAAATTTTTAAATTGCATTTTTTTCTTGAACATGTATAGGACATGCAAGGGTTATCAGCATCAGTGTTGGATATGGTTAAACAAAGTTGTTTTATGTCAGTGGTCCCTAAATATTTTCATTATGCATCACTATTACCACAGAAAATTTGAGTAAATGTCATCAATATCTACTTTTAAACAGGGGCACTTGTACTAATAAATGTTTGTTGTACATCACATTTAACAAAATAAATGTAAAGGACTTGCTAAAACATGAATACACACAAAAGTTCTTCTACTATTACAAATCATCTTAAATACTGCCTGAGCTGTTAATTGTAGAAACTCCTGTTCTTCAGTGCTCTCATTTGCTTTGAGGCTGCAGCCTTTGTACCAAAAAGCAATAAAAAGGAAGAGTCCCACTCCTCCTTGCCTTTATTTTTTCCTTAAATGGAATGTAAGTATGGTGCACAAGTAAGTATAAGGTTCTGGACATTCAAAAAGAATCATTCTAAGGTCTTTATAAAATCTTAAATTCCCAAAATAATTACAACATTTTGGTTGAATATGTCCAATTAACTTTAGCATCCATTTCATTTTTTTAGTGTGCTTTACCACAATGGTTGTAAAAATCTATATTTCCAAAAGTCCCTGTTAGCTAGGTTTCTGAATACAAATTAGGTTTCAGCAACTAAATATACACCACAAAAATCAAAGCAAATAGTTAAAGTCAGATGTTTTCTCACTGATGATTTGGGCTATTACCTAACAAGAATGGTTGTGAACATGCAAAATTTTTCTTTGATGGCATGGATGTTGAAAGACAGTGGCTGTGGATGTAGGGACAGGTCCCTGAATCGCATCTAGAGTTGTGTTTTCTTGAACTAAATTGCTTCAGTGGCAGTTTCTTGTTTTCCTGTCTTTCTGACAGTGGTAGAATTAATAGTGTCTCCTGGAGTCAACATAAAGTTGTCCTTCTAATGTGTCCATAGACTCTTAATTAACTCTATTAATAACTTTACACTCAAAATGTTTGGCATAATTTCTGTTTCTTGAACGCAAACCTGTCAAAAACTTGCATAAAATATGCACGTGACAAGTGAAGATCCTCCAAGCAGTTCTAAGATGAGTTTTCTGGGCAAACCATCAACAAAATCCTCTTTGTCAACAAAATCTTTAATTTAAGAGTGATTTAAATTAATACTTTAAAAATTATTAAATTACTCATCAGTACTGATTACCATTTGTCATGTAACTTTAAAGTTGATTATGAATATTTAACTTTCCATGCTAAAGTGTGGAATACCAAGAGATTACTATACTTCTTTAGATTTCAATCTAAATAAAGGAAACACAACATTTACATATAAGCAGTAAGACAACCATGATCATATAAACTTATCCTGTTAAAATATATGCCAAAACAAAATAATAGATACTGGTGAAAAGTCACTTGGCCTAAAAATACATAAGTATCCCAGGTAAGGAAAGACATGCTAAGTTGATTTATCATGAAGATTTACTGGTTACTATTCATTTTCTTTACATTTTGTATTGTTATTCAATTATAGTTGTTCCCATTTCCACCCCATTATTCTCCCCCACCCTACCCACCCCCACCTCCACATTCAATCTTCTCTACACCCTATTGACTGTGTCCATGGGCCCTTTATACATGTCCCTTGACAACCCTTCCCTTGCTTTCCCCAGTTATTCTCTTCCCCTCTCCCCTCTGGTTACTGTAAGTTTGTTATTTCTTTCTACATCACTGATTATACTTTGCTCACATGTTTGTTTTGTTGATTAGATTCCACTTACAGGTGAGATCATCTGGTATTTGTCTTTCACAGCCTGGTTTATTTCACTTAGCATAATGCTTTCCAGTTCCATCCACACTGTTATAGGAGCTCTCCTTTTCTTTCTGCTACATAGTATTCCATTGTATGAATGTATGACAGGTTTTTGATCCACCCATTTACTGATGGGCACTTAAGCTGTTTCCAGCATTTGGGTATTGTAAATTGCACTGCTCTTTACATAAGGATGCATTAGGTTCTTTTGAATTGTTGTTTCAGTATTCTTAGGGTATAATCCCAGCAGTAGAATTTCAGGGTCAAAAGGCAATTCATGTTTAGTTGTCTGAGGAAATTCCATACCGTTTTCCACAGTGGCTTCACCATATGGGAAAATATATTTGCCAGTGATACCTTGGCCAAGGGTTTGATCTCCAAAATATATAAATAACTCATAGGACTCCACACAAGGAAGACAAAAATCCAATTACAAAATGTGCAAAGCACCTAAACAGACACTTCTCTAAGGAGAACATACAGAGGGCCCAGAGACATATGAAACAATGCTCAGCATCACTAGTCATCAGAGAGATTCAAATTAAAACCACAATGAGATACCACTTCACACCAGTCAGAATGGCCATCATAACCAAATCAACAAACAAGTACTGGCGAAGTTGTGGTAAAAGGAAACACTAGTACACTGTTGGTGGGAATGCAGACTGGCACACCTTTCATTTTGAATTTCAACTATGCCCTCTATTCTCTACTCTGAAAAATAGTCATGTGTACATACCTTTGTAGATAAAATTTACAAGTATAGATTTCAGAATTACATAAAACCAAAACTTGCATACTTCTATAAGTCTGGATAAGCCAAAATATTTAAGAAATGTATTTGTGTAAAATCTGTGATTTTACAACAAATGTAGAATACAATGAATGGTAGAAGTTTTATAGTTAAATTTATCTGATTTATATTACTTAGCAGCAAAGTGTTCATTTTTCTATTGTTTATCATGACAACAAAACATTTTTATTTTATTAAATTTAAATGTGTGTTGTTATATCTGGGTTAAAGAAAGATAATTAGATGCTTGAATAATCAATAACTCCACAGATAATTTATATAACATTTATAGTAAATATGTTATGAAAACCTAAAAATTTATAAAATATTTTGCCCAGGAGTGAGAGAATCAAATATTATTTTTGAAATTATCTATGATATCTTTGCTACTTCTTATAACTAGAAAGATTTAAAGAAAAAATATAAACCTGGAGCCCTGGCTGGCATAGCTCAGTGGATTGAGCACAGGCTGTGAACCAAGTGTCGCAGGTTTGATTCCCAGTCAGGGCACATGTCTGGGTTGCAGGCCATGACCCCCAGCAACCGCACATTGATGTTTCTCTCTCTCTCTCTATCTCCCTCCTTTCCTTCTCTAAAAATAAATAAATAAAATCTTTAAAAAAAAAAAAAGAAAAAAAAATATAAACCTGGAGAAAAAAAATGTACAATAATATCTTATGGTAAAAAATTTAATGAGATGAACTATTACCTAATTTATAATATTAACTTTGTTCAATGAGCTCAAATGGTTAAAAGATTAATGAGTGCTAATGTCTATTTCAATAAATAGTAGATTTGGAAGTATGCTCATTTTAAAATCTAATATATTTTTAAATATATTCATTATAATTAATATAATTATACTTATAAGTATAAATATATTTAATGATTTCCATTAGTTTTTATACCTACTGAAGTGTCTTCTTAGGTTGTCACTATTTATAAACCAAATATTTCATACCCTTAGAGGCTAATACTGTTGGAAGCTAATATTAATATAATTGTAAAGACACACAACACACACTTAGACACAAAGCCCTACTGTCAAGTACTTGAAAGGAAGGACAGAGTTTAACTAATTATGTCAGTGTAGAGAATATATCACAAAAACCATAATAAGAATTCATAAAAGGATCCTCTTTCAATATTTCACCCTTAAATGTTTCATTGCTGTCAGAAACTCCTACATTTATCTTTTCCAATACCTTCTTTTCAGCTGCTGATTTACTGTTCTTTTTGCTCCTGTTATTTAACTTTCCTTAGGGCTTGTTTTAATCTATCCCCGGTTGGCACAGTTTAGCCTTTTCTTGACTTCAGTTTTCCTTTAGATCCAATACTTTCCTCAAAACAGCATTACATATCAAAATCCTTTCACTGCTTGGAATGCAAAGTAAAAAGGTGATTGCAAATACCAATTTTTACCTCATCATACTATGTATGTATGCTCAATAATGTCATAGGATTAATTGGTTTTGTTAAAGACAATTCATATAGTGTCAATGCTATTTAATTTATTGAAGAGCAGACACAACAAGTTGTTAGGGTAATGTTTACAACCATTTGATACTTTCACTTTTGAAGTGGATATTTCCACCTGGGCATGAATTAACACTAAATATTGCCACTGTATGCATGTCTGCTAACAGTGGAGCTGAGTAGGAAGTTAGACTAAGGTTATATTTTCTTGAAGAAAAATATGGAGAAAAGCACTGTATACCTAGGCAGATCATAAACTGAATATTGAGCAACATTCATTAACATAGAAGGTTGTGATCAGAATGTGTTGATACCAGACTTTAAAATGTTGAAATAAAGCACAGCTAGGTGATAGTGAAATCCAGAATGTGGGTTTGTGTTGGGGTTGACGATCTGTGATGGGACTGTCTTGTGTTCTCTGATTATTGTACCATAACTTGACCAGATTTCTACTTGTCTTTTACATGAACATTCTACTTGCTAATGTTCAGATCTTGTCCATGTAAGTGTGATACCATTTTACTTAATGCTGGCTCTTTCTAGGTTAGTGTAACTGCCTGTGTCCTCCTCCTCATCAATTAAATTAAGTATTTAATTTACCAAAAGAATCACTGTGATAGTCCCTTGCAGAAGAACGATGAATACATAGAATCAGCCCTGAATGAGTTCATGACCTAGCATGGGATGGAATTAGTTACTGGGGTCTCTGGCTCTCAATTACATCATTTGTAAAATCAACATCATAGGATTGCTGTAAAGATTAAATGAGTTGATCAATAAAAAGCACTTGGCATAGTTCTTGGTACATTTTTTAGAATGTAATGTAGTTAAACTTAATATTCTTGGCATAAGGCTGGCAAGGGCCAAAGTGCAGAAGCAGCTGAATAGATGGTGTGTTCCAGGCATGTGACAAGCCTGATGGGGCTACAACATAAGACAACCCCATTCGAGAAAATCATTTTAATGGCAGTGAAACAAAAGTAATTGATAAAATGCATATGCTCTGATAAATCTTACTAAGTAGTCCAAAGCCAAACCAAAATTATATTTTAATTTAAAGTTCATTAGCCCTAGTTTCCTTCCAATAATTTAGGTAAATAAGATCTGATCATGTAGGTATATATACAAAAAAGAGAAGGACATTTTTTAAAAAATTAGAAAGTATATACATTGTAGTAATGAAAGGATAGCCACTTGAGACTCTTTGTTGAACATATATTTTGGACATTCTGTCTACTGATGATCTAGAAGTCAATTTCTCCACACAAGGCCTCTGGAAATAGACCATCACAGATATCATCCCTTTGATCAGAATGATGACTAATTCTTACCTTGAAGAGAAAAGATGCAGCTTCTAAAACTGATTTCTCTTAGTCTGGATGAAATTTACTTGCCACCTTTGCCCAATAAGACACTCCTTTCTGGTGAGACCCACAAACCATGTTAAATCCTAATTTCTTAGATTTACTTCTGTGCTGCACTTTCTGGAATGTTTGCCATCATTCTTCCTTAAAAATTAAATCTAACTCCCAGATTTTACATAAGTTCTTTCTTGAAGCCTCATGACTACCCTATTCTCATTGTTAAAATAATTTAAATAATATTACATCCAGCCTTCCAATAATTATATTGCCCACAACTCTTGATCATTTAATATTTTTGTGAATATATTACATTCTCAATCAGTGCCATAAATTTGTCTAAGTCAAGTTCCACTTTATACTATTTACACGTCTAATATTTCTGGAATGTGCTAGACACTCAGTAACAATTTAGTGAATTTTAAGGTCATTTAGGCTAAAGTGTTGTGAGCACAAATACTTAATTTTGTTCTATCTATGACACACAAATAGCTGAAAAAGTTTTGACTCTGTCCATTCTCTGAATCTTCACATAGTTCATACAGGATGTGGGAGTACATCATGGCACAATGTATAAAGACAGATTACAATTTACAGCTATGTAGTGCCTCATTCCTGTAACTGGATTTAAGCAAATATGAACACTGTCAGTAAATGGCTAAGAAAACTAGATTAAGAAAGTTTTATATAATTTAAGTGACTGTCCTACATCCTGGCAATTATTCTGGAAAGGGCTTGGACTTCCACTGAGTATTACAATTGAACTTTGTGTTGCTTTTCTTTGTGGCGATGAGGTAAGTATAAAAGCAATACACACACACATTTCTTTTACTCTAAAATAGCCTCTTGATATGAGAACTAAATACTTCATGGCAATTCAAGTATATGAGGTAAGTATAAAAGATATATTTTATATATTTATATATATGTCAATTCAAGTTATTAATTGAGTAGTTTACCAGTACTAAAGCCAAATTTCTCTCATTACTGTATATGTTAGGTACATTAAGTAATTCATTTGTTAGAAAGCTGAAGCAAATTTTATCTTTTTTTATTGGTCCTTTGCAAATACTACAAGTACATCAGAAACTTTTATCCCATCTCAGGTGTTTCAGTTATTTGTCATGACATATATCCAGAAATGGAAATTTTTTAAAAATTTTCAAAATTTTCAAATTTGTATTATTTGTTGTCACTTTATACTTCTCTTTATATGGAATATAAAAATTATGATTAATAATAATTTATAATGAGATCTATACACATACCCATCCATAGAGATAACACTAAATTAACTGCTTTAATGGAAGGGAGTAATGTCTGAACATCTACAAAGACATTCTGTTTGGCTTTTGACATATGCTCTTATCAGAAATTTTATTTACTAATTATGACATTTTAACACTAATATTTAAAAATATTAAAATTAATTTACATTTCCTAGATAGACACCCACAGATTATGTGTATGTCACAAAAAGTAATTCACATTGTGAAAGCAAAAATAAAAAGTCAGTTTTGTGGCAATGCAGATTTTTTCTCACATTTAGATATTCATGCCCATACAATTAATATATGCTCAGAACATTTAGCAAAAGCACTAAACTTGATTTATTGTTTAATTAAATAATAATGAGTTTTCTGTTTTGTTTTTGTTTTGTTTTGTTTTTTTAGAATGTAGTATATATAACTAACTTAAGGTTTTGGTTATAGCTTACCTATCTTAGTAAAAACAACAATTTAGTAAAATACTATTGAAAGGGGCCAATCATATTCTGAAATTCCAAGGAAAACAATGAACATCTATTAATTGTTGCATTTTATGCATTTTTAGAGAGATTTAGATTATCTTATTCTTATTCTAAAGAAAGAGTTAATTTTCTACCATTGTCAAGGGAAAAAATTTGATATGATTTGCTATAGGTAAACTTAGACATTCTGAAAGATAAATTATTCTCTTAAAAGATCCTTTTCCAGTTTATGCAGCTTACAGCTAGAGCCTAGTAGTGATCCAGGCAAAAAAACCACAAAACTACCTTATAATATTTATAATTGTTTAATGAAGCAGAGGCAGAGTACTTGTTTTGCTATAGTAATCATTTTCCTTTGTTGTTTGAGACAGTACTGATTCATCTTAGATGAGCAAAATGTATACATGCAATATTAATAGGATTGACATTTTTTCAATCACTTTTAAAGATGTCTCCACACTTACTGCTTTTCAACTGTAACATCTATATAGTGTTTTACATATTAGTTTGAGGCCATGTGGGGGTTACTAATATCCAAAGCAAACCAAAACCATTTAAGAGTGATTTAATAGTTAATTCAGAAATAAGCATTAATTAAATTTCTCTTTCAAAGATCATACCTCCCTACAAATTAAATTTATAAGTTCAGTCAACTCTTTAATTACCTTTTAAAATTATATGTTGCTAAATGAAGTGGTATAGTTGAATATTTCACTTGTTAAACAGTTATATTTATATTATGTAGATCTATCTCTGAGTTCTTGCCCAGAATGATGGGCAATGAACCAGAATTGAGTTGAATCTTTTCATGTAAATGATGCTCAGGGTGACCTAAATGTACACTATAGAGCTGAGCAGCCAAATGCCTACTCATATCCAAATTTTAATATACCTAATTGCAATTTCAGATTCTCAATAGCATATTTAAAGTAGAAATTTAGAACTGAAATGCCTTTCCAAACAAAGACAGCTTGCCATTAGAAACTCTACAATCTTCTCTATTTGTTTTCCATTTCCATGTAAAAAATCCCATGAGTGAAATAGAGTAAACAATTAATTTCACTTAAGTCTGTCATGAAAAGGAAGTGTAATATTTGATGACAAAGCCCATAGTACTATCTTCAACACCAAAGTTATATTTGATTAGAAATGGTAATTATATGCATGAAGAGCTGAGATGTTAACAGCTAATCATTCATAAAGGGAAATTAAATCTAATTTTCTAACTGACAGTTGCTATCTGGCAATATTTTTATTAAACAAAACAAAGTTCACTTTACTACACTGGGAACTCTAAAATTGTATGGGCACTAGCAGATGTCGTTAAATTAGGTTCAAAGCCAATGAGTACAGAGGGTTGCAGAAAGTCAGCACTTTTTTTCAGTGGATATTTTGAGTAGTTTTTGTTGTTGCTGTTAATTATGAGCAACTAAACTAAATCATAAAGAAACATTGCAGAAATTATTAGGATGTAATTCTCTTTGCTGCTTTTTTCATTGTTACCTAGATTATGATGGAGAACCAAAGTGAGAAACTTATTATCTAGAATTAAATTGAGAAACTTGCCTAGGATATTGAAACCTCATGCACAATTAAAGCTACTTCATACTGATCATCTTATCTGTCTGGTATCTGATCTTTTCTATTGACTCAGAACTTATTCATGCCATAATGAAAAAGGCCTTAAAATGTGCTGAAAAAACACTCTTACTTAGGAAGACATGATTGCAATTCTGGCCAAAGATGGAACAAAGAAAAAAAACTAATAATAATAGTGAAAATATGAATAAAATGCATTTTGATGAATTTTCAACTGTTTTTTTAAATATGTGGGTATAATGGTTTTGTACAAAACATTTCCACTCAAAACAAAGAGCCTCAGTGAAAGAACAGCCTCCAGGCAAGAGACATTATGAGTCAAGGTGACAGAAGGACTACGTTGAGTCTGAAAGAGCATTCCTTACAGTACATACATAATGGCATATTATTAAAAAGTTGTTCCATCATTGCAATATTGGTATTGAACACACTTTGTATCACAAATCTCTTGCTTTTTGTTTAGTGTAAGTGTGTTTATTAGCAGCTAAACAGTGACCCAAAGACCAGCCATTGTCTTCATCCCAATTTTCTGTTAACAGATGGCCTGATAAAAGTACCCAATTCATTTTTGTCATAAGACAATAAGCAACAAGTGGGAATGGCTGTCTGTTTAGAAGCATTTTATAATGATCTCACACATAGCCAGGTGAACAAAAATAAAACTTCATTTAAAATAAGTCCTAAATGTAGTCCTAAAATTCGACAATTTGCTACAATTCTAGCAAACTAAATACACACTATGTTCTTTGACTCTTATTTAATATAGGCTCTGACAGTTGAGTTCAGCTGTCATTATGTACAATAAAAGTTTTGATGGCAACAAAACAAAATAAAAAATTAAATTGTGAGATAAATTTATTATAAATTATTTCATGATAAACATCGCTGTTTATCACATGGTAGCCCTCACATTGAAATATGGTGTACACATCTGAGCTTTCAATGGTCACAATTTAAATGGAAGGTGCTGGTTTTGTCTGGGAAAAAAATAAAGTAACTTTGAATTAACTTAAAATTTCCTAGCAAAGAAACAAATACAAAACTGCATAATAAACTGTGTGAGGATTAGTCATGATCAGTTTTATAAGGAAAATACTATAGAAATGTTTTGTGTTGTCATAAATTTTTAACATCATAGGAGGCTTTGTTGAATCAACAATATTCTGGCTTTGCAATACATAGGAACAGTATTCTTAATATAATTACTCTCTTTTAACATCAATACTGTAATAGAATATGAGTGAATTCAAATAGTGGAGAAAAACATTATGAAATTCAAAGATTTAAAAACAACATTTAGCTAACATCATGTTTTCTTTCACCTACCCATTGATTATTATATATATCATACTTTTCCACACTAAGAGAAGTTTGAAATAATAACCAGGACCTCTGATGCTTTCTCCAAAAGATTATTCAACAATTTACCATAGCCAAGTGCTGGAAGCAACCTAAGTGCCCATCAGTAAATGAATAGATCAAAACACTATGGTACATTTACACAATGGAATACTACATGGCAGAAAGAAAGAAGGAATCCCTACCCTTTGCAACAGCATGGGTGGAACTGGAGAGCATTATGCTAAGTGAAATAAGTCAGGCGGTGAAAGACAGATACCATATGATCTCACCTGTAAGTGGAACATTATCAACAAAATGAACAAGCAAGCAAAATACAACCAGAGACATTGAAATTAAGAACAAACTGACAGTACCCAGAGGGGAGAGGGGAGGGGATAATGGGGGGAAAAGGGTGAAGGGTTTTCAGAAACATCTCTAAAGGACACATGGACAAAACCAAAGGGAAGTGGGATCAGGGGTGGGAGGTGGTGGTGGCTGGGTTGGGGGGAGTTGTGGGGGGTAAATGGAGACAACTGTACTCGAACAACAATAAAAAAGATTATTAAACAAAATATTCCCTAAAAAGCTTTATTATGAGATATTCATAATACATTGCCTAGCATAGTGTGAGGGAAGAGCAAACTTTCTTCTACCCTCAACATTCTTCTGGCTAGTCTAATAATCAAACAGACATGAAACTGATTAGTAAGAGAAAATAACCAAAATTTAATGCATACATATAACGGGAACCCCCCATATATGAGAGAGTCAGAGACCCCACATGCAGGAGAGGTTCAGAGATAGAAAGGGAACATTCGATAATGAAAGCATTCTGACCTAGCTATGAATTAAGGTGCCTTGGGAGCTTCACAGGATCTTTTCAGGATGGCAAGAACAGATGCTTAGTAAATAAGAGTTTGCCCTGCCCTATAGACAGGTCAAAACAGGTTATCTGTGATAATCACTTATTATGGTCAAGGCTCCAAATTCTAATTCCTCTAGGGAGTTAATTTAAGGGAGAGGAAGAAGTTGTTCTTGAGCCTGTGACTAAAGTTGCCTTGAAATCAGCACACAACAAAGGCACATCATTGGGTGACTCATTTTGAACTGCCCAAAATACATCAGTAATATTTTTGATAAATTAAATTTAACTCTGAATTTATTTTATTGTTACTGGAAATATTATAGTTTCCCATTATTTGTCTTGATAATTTACACAGGTGAATGTTCTTCTTACAGTTAAATAAATTAACCCCATCTATCCCGCAAAATTCACATTTTTAATTCTCTTGAACATTATGAAAATTTTGTAAAGACAAAAAACTACTTTTGAAAAATACCAAGCTTCTAAAACTATAGGAATCTATGGGATTCAAATGACTAAGCATAATCTTGGCTGAAATTCCAACAAGCATATTTTTACTACAAATTAATAGAAGGGATGCAAATGCAAATGTCACAGAAATCCAAATTTTTTACTTTGCTATCAGGAATATATCCGCTTCTCAGTACTGTCATCACGGCTTCAAGAAGGAATATTGTCTCAACATTGCTCCTTTATCTGAACTGAACACCTTCAAGTTCCCTCTTGCCCCTAATTCTTTAAAGTCTTCACCATCTACCACTTCCTTCTCTAGCAGACACATCTTTGTGAAAGCAAATTCATTTTTACATTTTCAGAACATAATAATTTTAGAGTGGAAGTGTTTTATTTTATTGTTGTTCAAGTACAGTTGTCTCTGTCTTTCCCCCACAACTCCCTGCCACCCCAGCCACCACCGCCTCCCACCCCTGATCCCACTCCCCCTTGGTTTTGTCCATGTGTCCTTTAGAGATGTTTCTGAAAACTCTTCCCCATTTTCCCTCATTATCCTTTGCCATCTCCGCTCTGGGTACTGTCAGTTTGTTCTTAATTTCAATTTATCTGGTTATATTTTGCTTGCTTGTTTGTTTTGGTTTCTGTTAAAGGTGAGATCATATGGTATTTGCCTTTCACCACCTGGCTTATTTCACTTAGCGTAATGCTCTCCAGTTCCACCCATGCTGTTGCAAAAGGTAGGGATTCCTTCTTTCTTTCTGCCATGTAGTATTTCATTGTGTAAATGCACCATAGTGTTTTGATCTATTCATTTATTGATGGGCACTTAGGTTGCTTCCAGCACTTGGCTACTGTAAATTGTGCTGATATGAACTTTGGGGTGCATAGGTTCTTTTGGATTGGGGTTTCAGTGTTCTTAGGATATAATCCTAGCAGTGGAATTTACGTATCAAAGGCAGTTCCATTTTTAGTTTCCTGAGAAAATTCCATACTGTTTTCCACAGTGGCTGCACCAGTCTGCATTTCCACTAGGGTGCCTTTTTCTCCACACTCTCTCCAACACTTGTTTGTTAATTTGTTTATCATGGTGGCCATTCTCACTAACGTGAAGTGGTATTTCATTGTGGTTTTAATTTGCATCTCTCTGATTGCTAGTGATGCTGAGCATTGTTTCATATGTCTCTGGGTTCTCTATATGTTCTCCTTGGAGAAGTGTCTATAAATTCAAGGTGGATAAAAGACTTAAACATAAGTCATGGCACCATAGGCAGAAAAATCTGATATTCTATGAAGCAATATTTACATAGATATGTTCCCTAGAGCAAGGGATATAAAGGAAAGAATAAACAAATGGGATCTCATCAAAATACAAAGATTCTGCATGGCTAAAGAAAATAGCATTAAAATGAAAAGAAAACCAACTGTATAGGAAAACATATTTGCTAATGATACCTTGGACAAGGGTTAGATCTCCAAAATATATAAAGAATTCACACGACTCTGCTCCAAGAAGACAAACAACCCAATGAAAAAAATGGGCAAAGGACTTGAATAGAGTGGAAGTATTTTTAAATCAGTTAAAGGAATAAGGAGAGAATGCATATTTATGCGGTCTTTTGTAACTACCTATACATAATTACCAATACATAAGCACAAAATGTTTATAAATATTTAGCTTAATACAGGTATAGTTACATAGTTATATTTATAGATATGCATATACACACTACTTAATATATGTAGGTTTTTCTTCTTGCTCTGGCAGCTGCTATGACATGATAAGACATATTGGATGGTTTATAAACAACAAACATTTATTTCTCACATTTCTAGAGGTTGGGAAGTCCAGGATCATGACACCAGAAGATTGTGTCTGGTGACATCCTGCTTCCTAAATGATGGTCTTTCCTTTGTAACTTTACATGGTAAAAGGTGCAAAAAAGCTTTATCCGGCCAGTTTTATAAGAGCACTAATCTTACTCATGAAGGTTTCACTCTCATGGTCTAAGCATCTCCCAAAGGCCTCACCTCCTAATACCATTGCATTGGACATTAAGTTTTAGCATATGACTTCGGGGGTAAAACAAACATTCGATCTATAGCAGGCAATAATGATAGATTTGAGAGAACATAACCAAGAGTTTATGTTTGGACATCTCCATATAGTCATTGCAGCTCTGCCCATGGGAATAGTTTCTATATAACTATAGAACAGTTTCTGTAGTTATATTTTAGGACTTTCCCTAAGTGAAGCTGTGATGTGGAAGAAGTCAATTTACAGCTGATGCCAACACAATTCTCCAGTGCATTGTGAACCGCAACTGAGTTCTTTTATGTCTTATAAGTTTTAAGGAATGTGACTCACTTCACCCCATGTCCCCAAACATGAGATGAGGGGCAGGTATTTATTTAAAAGATGTAAGTAACATGAAAATCTTGTCCAACTGTTTATAGTTTAATTTGCTTGACTCCAAATCCAAATATATTACTTTACACCATAATTGATTGAAACTATACTCCCCTGACCTTATGACCTTATGACCTGGCCAAGGATTTCCAGTAAAAGCTTGGTCATTGTGGGAAATCCCAGTAACATAGTCATTTGGTGTTCCATAACCAGGAGCTAACTCTACTAACACTGGAAGGCTGGTAGCATGCCATGAGTACTCTCTCTTCCCCAAATGGAAAATAGCTTTCAGTTATTAAAACATTACTGTTCCATAATGATAAAGGTTTTGTCTGAGAATTGCAACATCTTCAAAAAATTAAAAATATAACTGCCATATTATCCAGAAACCCACTTCTTGAATATGTCCAAAGAAAATGAAGTCCATATTTCAGACATATCTGTGCTCCAGTGTTCATAGAGGCATTATTCACAAAAACCAAGATACATAAACAAACCTAGTGTTCATTGATTGATGAATGGGTAAAGAAAATGTGATGTGTATAATGGAATATTATTCAGCAGCCTTAAAAAAAAGGAAATTCTGTCATTTGTGACAACCTGGATGCACCTGAAAGACATTATCCTAAGTGAAATAAGCTAGGCACAGAGAGACACATCCTGCATAATCTTGCTCAAATGTGGAACCTAAAAAAGTCAAACTCCTAAAAGTAGAAAGTACAGTGGTAGTTTCCAGGGGCTAAGAGGTGGGGTAAATGGGGAGATGTTGGTCGAAAGCTTCAAAATTTCAATTTTGCAGAATAAATACGTTCTGATCTCATCCATAGTGTAGTGGCTGTAGTTAATGACATTGTGTTGTACACTTGAAATTTACCAGAAGTCACATAGTACCTTCTTGGTTTAATCCCACACCACCTAACACCAACAGTGTGGCCCTTCACTTCATATTCCTTCACTGAAGTATATGATCCAACTCCAAAAGCCCGTCTTAAGTCTGGGGGAGATTTGAAGGTAACAAGAGGGAGAAAAAAGAAGTAAAGAAATGCCAGAAGCAAATTTAAAGTTATTAGTAACTAAGCTAGCCTCAGTTTCCAAATAAAACATAGTCACCTACCAGTTAAAGTAGGAACTCTTACAGATATCCTATGTGAAATTGCCACATCTTGGAGAAAGAAGGAAAAGTTCTTTGCTGGTTTTGTCCTATCGCCTCTCATTGTTCCACCACCACCCAATGAAAATTTAACACTGTGCCTTCCTGGGTTGTGATACTAACCCATTCTGGAAACCAATCAATATGTCTTGCTTGAATCTGATCAAGTTATGGTGTCTTCACTAAAGGAGTCTAAAATGGCTATTATCAAATTAAATGTTTATTCCCTAAGAAATTGAGACAGTGAGGAAAGGTATCTCAGTTTCTATTTTGAGTAATAGTCTAAAGCCCAGGGCACAGGTGGAATTGATGGCTGGACAATATATACTGGAAATGATGACTGGAAACTATATACTGGATATAATGGAGGGTATATTCCTAATTTTCTTCCTGTCCAGTCTAGGTTTGAAGTCACTTGATTTAAGTCTAATTTCTTACAACACCAAACCTTCCTGATATGAACTATTCTTCTGCATGGGTATACATCAGTGGTAGCTGATGTTGTGCCTTGCTAGCTGGGATTTCCTAGTTTCCTCCAGACCAGACCAACTCTGATTATCTGTCCTGGGCTGGGAATTCTAGATAATGTGTTCTGATCCATTAGCAGGAAGTTTAGAAGCTCATTTTATAATAGTTATTTTCAATTTATGACAGCCTATTGGTGTCAGAAGTAGGCATGGAAATAACAAATTTGGATGGCAGTATATAGTAGAGCTGGAGTACTTTTGTATTTTTTCCAGACATGAAATTCAGTCAAGAATGTTTATTTGAATATATTAGGATTACACTAAAGATCTTAACTGACACTTTTCTTGACACTATCCTAATAATGATTCCGTTTTTGCTATTTGTAATAAAATCAAATACTTCATTCAATGTGAAATGAAGGAAATACCTTTCAGTTTGATCTACACCTAGGTTGTGCTATTGGAATATTAATAATTCCTTTTATAATTCATGGATTCTCATTTTGCTATGAAATGATATTCTTTCCTATGTAAAATCACAGGTAAACATACTTATTCAATAACAAGCAGCCAAAGAGTTTACTCAGACAGTGGAAGATTGATTCTTAAAGTTATTGAAATCTATGCCATTTTTTACAGTTCCTTTATATTCAAAATACTTTATCTGAATCAGAATGGTGATTGCTGAGGACCACCTTTTATATTCTACTGTCTGACAGCAAAATTACTTGGGCTGAGTTGAATTTTTTAAAATCTGCTGGCTTTTTCTCAAAAAATTAAATGCAGAAACCTATCTTCTAAGATAGGTGGGTTATCTAGTAACCAGTGGATTTAAAAAAGAGTTTGCTATCTATGAAATCTTACATCGACAAAGAAGTGTCAGTGTGGAGAGCAGGACTAATAAAATGGTGTTGGTCTGATCAAGATAGCACAAAGTATGTAAAACAAAATGGAGTCAGTCATGTCAACCAAGCAGGCTTCCAGTCAAGAAGTTGGTTGAACTTTCTTGAACCAAGGTGGTTCAAGAGAGAAACTACCTAAGTCAGACCACACACATCTGGTGGTGAGATACAATTAAGATGCATATGTGGTCAGAACAGCTGTGTCTGCAGAGCAGGACCACCCATAGAAAGGCTCCTGGGGAAATTCCCCACTTGCCATAAGGGGTGCTAAGACACTTATCTAGAGACTCAAAAGAGTGGGGTATACTACCTTTAAGGTATAAATGAGGCAGGCTTCCGACCACTGCTGATACCCTTGAGCTCCATATACCAGAGGCTGCTCCATGCCACGTTGATCTCCCTTGGCATTCTCCACTAGAGCCTCTGCCCTACTGGACTGAGGACTTTGTCTGCCCTGATGCTCACTTGGTGCTGGAGATTTTTTTTTCCTTAGAGAGACTGATGACTCCTTTGCTCATTGTGCTTTCTCCCAGACCTGCAGACTGAGGGCCTCGGACTCCGGTTCATTATTCTCTATTGATTTTTCTGTGTGTATGTTCATTATATTTCTCCTACATTGTTAGAATGTGATTAGGATATTAATGTATGTTGATGCTCTACTTTGAATGAACTTACATTCAATAAAAGCTGAGTGTATAGCATTGTTATCTTGTGTGTTCTTGTTTATTCCCTGGTGCCAGATTGCTCAATAGGCAGCTAGCCAAGCAGTTGCCCTGCTGACTAATAGGAAAAACTATATTGCAAACATACGCTCATGACAGCAGTCTACGTCACAAATAACACTAATTAAATTCACTCACATATTTATTTTCACACTCTCATACTTTGAAAGCACAGTCTAGTCCTTTTAATACTAAAAATGAGAATACCTTGTGTTAGTTATATCATTTCCTAATTGAGAGAAAGATCCAAGAAAGCAGGTCTTGTAGAATCACTATAGATGCAAATTGGCAACACAGTAATTGCCCAGCGTGTGCTGACAAACAGTTCATTCAGGCACATGCAATTAGCAAGTAAAGAAGCAAAGAAGAGGAAGATAATCAATAGTAATCATTTCTGCATTTCCCCTCTTTCTTTCAAATGCCATTGTCATTTCATTTATGGGTGAAAAACAAAAAAAAACAATTTAGAAATTTATCAAAATAAAAAGGAGAAAAGTTTAATTTAGAGACAGGAAATATTCACATGAGTTCAAGGGGAGTTTTGACTTCTTCAGCACTAAATGAGCACACTTTTGTCCAAGATATGATAACAATATGTTGTTACAATAATGGTGGCCATGTAATGAATATCCAGAAGTATTTCACAATGAATTGAATTATGCTGTGTATATCAGCAGGAGAAAAGCACACAAACTGGTTTAGAGATTATAGCCATGCAGTCTGGTCCACAGTATTTTAGACTTTGACCATAACCAATTAAAATTGAGTATTCTAGTGTTCTAAATATATGGCTAACTGTTAATAGTTCCTGTACTAATATGGTTGATTATAATACCCATTAACCACCTAATATGATTTTCTAGTATACAGATTTGTAGGTGTCATTGTTTCAAGCAAAATCAAAATGAGCTTAAATTCTCTATAATTGTATATTATTCTATACTCATTTGCATATATATGCATATTATCAAGTATGAGTTCAATTTGATTAAAAACATGTATTCAAAGTGATTTAAAATTGACATTCTAATCAAAATACCTCAAACATATATTCAAATTATAAAATTTGATTTTGTAATATCCTTTTATTTCTTAGGCATAACAAGGTAAATTCAAATAAATGCATTTGGATACTTGGATTTCTTTTCTTGGTTTGGGTTAAATAGAAGAATCTTATTAAAATTTTTTGAGATAAGGGTGATTATTTCCTTCCATTTTTGTTCCAGGTTTTTTTTCACTTGTAATTCATGATGAGATGCAGAACTGAAACACTGGGCTGTGCTATTGAAAGAGGGAAGATAAATACAAAAACAAAAAAGAGAATGCAGAAGCTGAGAGGGCAGTTACTTGTGATAAATTGTTTGATAGAAATCATTGCCCAGTGAACATTTAAAATTTACAATATTTATGATAATTTCAAAAGATTGTTTCCCATACATGAAACATTCTATGATTCTGAAGAATTTTTTAACTTACCATATCTAATTCTTATTTGAATATATTAAAAATACATCTAAAACATGGTAAATTATAAGAAGAAATATGCTTTAACCAACTGATACAAGGTACAGAGTAGATTAGAATAATATATTTATAGTAGCTACTGTCAGGGTCACTTAGGAATTACTAGAGAGTTAGGAGATTTAAAAAACATCAGAAATGTCACAATTCCATGTTTGAACACTAGAAAATATTAGACAAAAAATCAGATTATAGAGATAGTGATTCTTCAAATGATGAAAATATTATTTTATCCTTCTGTTAAAAATAACATATATCACAAAGATAAATCAAATGAAGAGGTAGAGTTTTGAAAGCAAGTAAATAAATAATGGCAAGTAAACATGTGCATTTTATATATGTATATATTGGGGATATGTATAATACATTTGTTTACAAGGACACACAAACACACTGAGGTTTTCAAATCTCATCGCCATACTTTATTTTTTACATGTATGTGTAACACTACTTTTGATAATACTAGCAATGATTTCACCTCTTGGGGAAAAAGTTTTTTTTACTAAATCTGAACTTAAAACAATTTCAAAGAATATGAAATTTCAATCTGTTTATAATTTGATGGTATTGGGCATATCACCTAAAAACTAACTCTGGTGTTCAGCATTGAAAACATACACATACATAGAATATATATCCAAACACATTTTGCTAATTAATAACAAAAGATACAAGTCTTATTTATCAATATCAATATATTTTTTATTTAGCAAATATTTACTAAGTATCTACTGTGTGGCAGGTGCTGTCTAGGCTCTCTAAAGGCAACAGTGCACAAAACAAATCAAAACTCTTTCCTTTATGGAGATCACATTTTAGTGAGTAAAAAAAGACATGATATAAATAAATATATACCAATATATGTGGCATATGAGATGATGACAAATGCTAGCGAGTGTTAGTGTTCAATAAAAGGGATGAATATTGCCATAGACTAAAGATTTGTGTCCCCCAAATTCATGTTGAGACCTAATTCCCAAGGTGATAGTATTTTTAAGGTAGCACCATTGGGAGGTGACTGGGTAATAGGACAGAGTCTTCATGACTGGACTTAATGGGCTTTTAGAAAAGATCCCAGAGAGCACCCTCACTCTTGCCAACAGGTAAGGACACAACAAGATGATCATCTATGGAGCTGGAAGTGAGCCTCGCCAGATGCCAAATTTGCCAACATCTTATTCTTGCACTTTGCAGCCTCCATGACTATGAGAAATAAATGTTTGTTGTTTATAAGCCTCAACAGGATAAGACAGCAATGTATGCTGATGAAGCAAGAAACTTTAGTAATATTGATCATAACTAGAATAGTTAAGGAGAAAGTATGGCAATGTTTATTATACCTGAATGTCCTGAGATTTATAATATGAATCCTCATGTCCTTGAATGATTATTAGGGTATATTTGTTTATCTATTAAATACTAATTTTAAATATTTTATAACAATCAAATTTATATGGATCATCTAATGTAATTAAACTGATTTTCAACTCACTTTAGAAAACTTCAACTTTCATGTAAGGAGAAATTTGAGAGATTAAGCCATGAGATTGTTTAAGTTGGAAATGAAGAATCAGATAATTTATTATTAGACAAATATAACTACAGTAAACTCCTATGTTGGAAATACCAGCAGTACCTTATAGCAATTTTAGGAGAAGAGATGAAGGAAATTAGAAATATGCAAAGTGACCTGTAGTTCCTCAAAAACAGTTCCTCCACTTTTCAAGATGTTCCTTAGGTTAAGATGCAAAGCTGTAAGATCATCTTAGTTGTTTCAACCTGAAAGCAAAGAATTCAGTAATTAACTGCACTTAATGGAATATAACAGTGAAAACCTCAAGTCTTACATATGTAATTTTACAGAAGAGAACATAAGAAACATCATAGTTTGCAAAATTGCTAGAGTTCATCTTAATTAAAAAATAAATCTCTGGGTTCCAAGGGCAGGACCCTGACTTGCTGTATTTGGCTTTATTTATCTGTCAAAACATCTTAAGTTTTAGATTCTCAGAACTCTACATCTTTGTTTTTAAATATTTGTTTGCAATATTGCTTTTGAATTGAAAAAATAGCAATGATTTCAACTCTGGGGAAAATGTTTTTCAGTACATTTGAACTTAAAACAATTTCAATGAATGTGAAATATCAAAACTATACATTTAATACTGCTAAAAAATGTACAACCTGATTTGTATTCTATGTTTAACAATGAACTTTTTACAGGTTCCTCCAGGTTCTAACTGGCTTTTCAAAATTTATGTTCAAAATTTTAACTATGAAAGGCATATAAAACCAAGTGATTGTTTAAAGATGTTTTCCTCTTATAAACATTATAATTTTGCCCTGATAAGAAGGATGATGATCATGTTCAAAAGGGTAATGAAATAATATTTATATCTAATATTATATGACATAACCCCAAAACAGGCACTGTAGTAAGTGCTTTCTGCACAATTTCGACTACATTGTATAGGTTCAAATGTATAGTTGTTCAGAATTAACCTTAGTAAGGGATTCAGATAATATTCAGTCTCTGTCTCTAAAGTGTGTGTACCTAATCCCTATTAAAATTATCTTCAAAATGAGTAAATATTCTTTTAAAATTATTGTGGCTGTGGACAGAGTAAAAAAAGTAGATTACCCAGAACACAAAATAATTCTACCCGTGTGAAGTTTTTGACATCTAAAAAATGTAAAATTGCCCTGGCTGGTGTAGTTCAGTGGATTGAGTCCGGGCTGCAAACCAAGTGTCACCAGTTCAATTCCCAGTCAGGACACATGCCTGAGTTGCAAGCCAGGTCCCAGTAGGGGGCACATGAGAGTCAACCACATATTGATGCTTCTTTCCCTCTCTTTCTTCTTCCCTTCCCTTCTCTCTAAAAAATAAATAAATAAAATCTTTAAAAAAATGTAAAGTTACTATAAGAAAATAATCTTTTAACTTACTGTTAAAAAATAATAGCTAATAGTTGAACAAAATGGAATCTGTTGTTCCGGGTATGGCTGTAAAGAACATGCTATTTATCTTTAGAAGTTTGAAGGAAATTTTACAAACACCTTAACCATAATATATTTACTAAAATTGATTGGGATCAATCAATTTTATTGATTTGCAAAACCTATGGAGAATATCAGTTACTACCTTATTTTTACAATCTCTCCAAGCCACTCACACAAATCAGATTCTAAAAATATGGAAAGACTATGTTCAATACACATAATAATTATTGTTTTTAAAATTTTTGTTTAGCAAACAATAGGTTTTTAACCCTAAATTTTTATTACTTGAATAGGAGCTTTACTAAAGTATTCAAGCATTAAATCTTGCCATAGACATTAATACCATCAAGGTCAAGCCTCACCATTCATGTGTAGAGCCTGTAGCTTTTCTCAACTGCCATTCAACAGTGGATCCAGGGACACATGGTTTATCTTGGAAAGTGAATGTTTAGTAATGATGAGTGAAATGATCAAGGTTTTTTCACAAGGGAAGATAAAACAGTTGTATTTTTAATAATTTTCATATATAACCTCTAATCCCATTTCTTCTTTTACATGTAGCTGATTTCAAGATGAAACTGAATTCTAAAAATCAAAGGAAGAACAAAAAGAAAATATTTCATTTTTAAAAAAAATCAATTTTGAAAAGCAACTCTGCATCAGCTTTCAAATGTTTATTTAAGAATTACTGCATCTAACTGTTGCCAAGCCACTGTCAGGGATAGAGTTACCTGTAGCCTATCAATCTGACCAGGTGCTAGGTAGGGCAGGGTCATAAGTACAGCTCATTAAGGTGTTCATGGAGTTCATGAAAGATATCAGTTGCCCCATCAACCATAATGTAAAAGGCCCCATGTGGAAAGTGATGTGAATCCCCTGTTTGAATCAGATCAACAAGCTCAGAAGCTGAGCTGAGCCTGCTGGGTCCTAAAGATAGATGTCTGGGTTGACCAGTTGGCCCATGTTTATGATCTGCAGTTATTAAAAATGTGTTTATAATATGTTAACTATATTTTAAAAAGAATTATTTGAGTAAAAAAAAGTCTTATATTATAAAATAAACCATTTCCCAGAATGGGTAGTGCATTTTTTAAGGATAATTTCATGTCTGTTGACATCCTAACTGTCAATCAATAGATTGACAAAAATAAAAATACTGAATGCAACTTTTTCAAGTAGTTCCAAAATGTATATTGAGAAATAATACCTAAAACTATAAATTTTAGTTCACTGAAAAGTCATTCACTTTACACACAAAGGCAAACAGGTCTGCACACACATATACACATATATGCACATACCCCTACATTGATTGCTACACTTGAAATAATACCTGAACTAACACTGAGAACAAGCACTTTTCTACATATACACTTCTGCTGAGTCTGATAAAGACAAGGAAACAGTGTTTTATTCAAAAATCTACTTGGCTCTAAGTCGGTAATGTACCCTTCCATTTTCCTTATCTCTAATCATTTCCATATCTAATGGATGAAAGGTGAAGGTTATTATCAACCTAACAACCTATTACTTTGAGGTGGGCAATGTCAAGCTCTTGAAATAAGGTGAATTGAGTGTTTTAAATGTTAGCTTTCAGGTCCTTCTCTGAAGCTTTGGTTTATCCTATATATTAAACTCTATGATATTGAGCACAAAGTAAGCTGTCAAGATCACTGGATGTGTAGCCATATAACACAGACATCATGGTGACAGTTTCTGTTCAAGCTTAAAGACAAAATTTGCTTATTGCATCACAAAGACATCAAACCCTCATTTTCATAGAGTACATGAATGGTACTAATTAAGCAAGATGATAATTATAGTTAAAGAAATGGAAACTATAGCATCACATAGTCACAGCCAATATTTTTCTGAGCATTTAAGATGGAATCAAAGCCAACAACTGATGAAAGACTGTATAATTAAAGACCTTTCTTTGGGCAAATGAATAAATAGTCACTAAGTTTTAGTAACAATAGTCCTAAAGCAAGAAGCAAATATCTCTGTGAAATTTCTCATTATAGAGGAAAGAGGAAAGAATACATTAAAGAGAGACAAAAAGAACCATGACTGTCCATGATTGTATTTTGATACTTGGAATCAGTGGACTCTTTTTAGTCATTACCCAGGAATCTATATTTGTGGAAAAAAGAGTTAATTAGTCTCCATGAAGGACACATTTCTCAGAGATTCTGTGGTAAGCAGGATTCTAGATGGCCCCCAAGGTTCACATACACTGTTACTCATTTCTTCCATAATCTCCCTCCTTGACTGTGGAAAGGGCCCTTGAATATGATGAGATATAATTCTAGTGATTATGTTGTGTTATATGACAAAATAATTGTTTCAGATGCAATTAAAGCCTTAATCACCTGTCTTCAACTTAATTAAATAGGAGATTAATCTGGAAGGGTTTGACCTAATCATCGGAGCCTTGTAAAAGAAAGACTAGGGCCTACATGGAGGTCATCTATGTTTTTCTGCTGGTCCTGAAGATGTAAGCTACCAAGTGAGAGTGTCTAGGGGGAGGCCAAATACCCTAGGAACTAGGGATCATCTCCAATTAACAGCTATCAAGAAAATGGGACCTCAGTCATACAGCCACAAGGGACTGAATTCTGTTAACAGCCACTTGGGTTTGGAAGGAATGCAGCTTAGCAACCACTTTTATTTTATTCTTGTGAGATCCTGAGCAAAGGATCCAGTGAAGTTACAGCCAGATTTCTGTTCCAAAGAAACTGCAAGACAATACATGTATGTTGCTTTATATTGTTTAGTTTTTGGTAATTTGTTATATAGTCATAGAAAACTAAAATAGACTCTAACCCTCAGAGTAATCTGTAGCTTCTACCTATAGAACTAACCTAAGCGTTATCTATTATTTTTATTATACTAATCTTATTTCTTAATTTAAAATCTAATTTTTCCAAAAAAAAATACAATTTTTTGTCAGGAATATACTTCTTGCAGAATGTAAAAAATATTTCTATGTATGTGGGGTGGATAATCTCATCATTTAGACACAGATATAATTTGAATAAATGAATCCCTACAATTTACTCTCTAACAGGCCTAATCTTTGATATTTCACTCATTAAAACATGTTTATTTTGAAGCCTTAAATTAACATTTGGAGTTGAAAAATAAATGTTTCTCAATATATGTGGCATCCAAATTTACAAATTACATTAATGCAGTACCTAAAGTCATAGAAATATGCAACCATGCATGCACAAGCTTAGCTACTTGAGGGAGGGAATATTTGCTGAGGTGAGTGAGTTTGCTGTGTTTTGTAAATGAGGCACAATAAAAGTAACACTTTTTTAGCAAGAAGCAGGATGCACTGTTATCTCTGATTTTCATCACACTTCTCTCATAAAAGTTATTGGCCAGTGTTCTTGAATGTGCCAACCAGGAAGTTATTGACACTATTTGCAAAGCAGTCTTCAGTGTGCTTCCAGTTTTGCCTTGATTGTTATCTGCTCACAGGGAGCTTAAGCTTCTTACTTGGAAGGTAGTTAGTGTTTTCTCTTCTCAGAAATACTTAACTACTGATTCAAAATGTTTATCAGTAGTGATAGATAATTAGAATAAAACTATAACATGTATTTTATCTCTTTTTTTTACACTTTTCACATTCTGGGAATAGAGTAACCATTATTCATATGCTTGCCCTACATATGAAGAGGAAGGAGCATAGTTTCCAGCTCCCAACTCCCTGCTGATAAATGTTCAGGAATAATTAAAAAAAATTATCAAGCTGCTATAACGAGTAAGCCTATTGTGCACATTCATTTTATACTCCTTATAGTAACCCAAAGATAGGTCTTAACCTCAAGTGCAAAAGTTAAAGTTTAGTGACTTACCCTAAAGTCACACCCAATGAAGCAGGGAAGAGATGCTAACCATCTATGTGATTCTGAAGCCACTATCTTTTCCAGTCCAAATGCCTCTCCATCTTGCCTATCCTATCTGTATAGCACCTAGATAAATTTGTTTCTCCTCCTTGCTTCTTCAAAGTGTATCCTAACTTCATTGCCTCTAATCACTGAACTCTGAAGTCACAGTTAATAAGGAGAAAAAACAACGTGGAGAAAAATGATGTCTTCTTCTTTTCATAGGCTTCCATTCTGAAGCTATACACAGACCAAACATGGAGGCAGCCTTACAGTTTTCATTATAGGGCTAGACATTATTACATCCAAATCACTAAAATGGAAACTGATGCTTTGAACTATTTGTGATATATAATGCGAAATAAGATAATAGTCCTGTTCTATACGGGTCAGGGAAGTTTGCATTTAATGAATAATGTTTGAGGAGCCAGTGGAAGATGATAAACTGTGCTTGCTCCAGACTGAAGTTTGGAGACTGAAGACTGAAGTTTGAACATCTTCCTACCTATGTCTATTTACTCTTCACGATGCTCTATAATCCTGCTCAATTAGATTTAGCCTCTATGATTACCTGTTTTGGTGACAAAAAAATCAATGCAAACTGGCTTAAGCAACTCACATAAGCACAAACCCAAATAATGACACTGGCTCCTGGTTTCTTTCTGACTTCCTTCTGTGGCTGTACATAATGGCCACTTTCGTGGACACAGCTGATACCCCTTTGTTTACTTTCAGTGGAAGGAAGACCTTTGCTTAAGGCAGTCTGAAAAAGCGTTGATAGTCACTTTGACCAGACTGATTTAGATTGCATTCATTTATAAATGAACCACATTACCAGGAAATGTTATTCAAGGATGGGCCTGGTTTGCAGGTTCCACAAGGATTGCTGGAATGGAGCCTCAGTTTCAGGCCATGAAGACAGAGCATGGGTGGTGGGGGATGGATGGATCTCCAAATGAAAAGCAGGGACTGCCTCAGGAAGAAAGAAGAATGTAGGTTGGGAAAGCAAATAACAACTGCCCAGTAAGAATATTTGTTTTGTGAAAGTTCTATTCTAGCAGGATTAATTTATTTCTGAACATTCCAAGCATTGTACCAGACTTTAAGAACCAGATTCACTGATGGTAGGCATTATTGCTGTACAACTGCAATCTCCATGCCTCTTCTTTCCCTATTAGTTTTCTCCATCTTTGAATGTTACTAACCATCTGCAGGTGGCCAGCCGGGGTTTTAATGACCTTGTTCAGAGACTGTGTTCCAGAAATTTATGGTGATCTTTCTTCCTTGTCCCATTGCCAAAGGTGCATTCAAGTATTGCTCATACATGTTTCAAAAACTTGGGTGAAATGTCTAAATAAGCCAGATGAATAGTTAAATGTGATTTTCAATCTATGTAAATATTACTTGATGCTACATTACTGATGGTTTTCTCAGGAAGACTCCAGAACTACAATTTTTCCAAAATTTCTTTATCAGAACACTCACAGTTTAGAGAGCTGAACTGCAATGATGAAACCACATAATAGCCTTCTACGGCATAGCCATTTGCTTCCACTTGCACATTGAAATTTGTACCAGAAATGTAAATGTTTAGCTTAATTGCCCTACTATGAGATTTATGAAAAGATGTTAACATTCTGTCTCTGTGCCATCACCAAAAAGGCTTGCTGGGTATTCAATAATAAGAAAGGAAAAAAGCATTAAGTATAAAAAGTCACAAATTGCATTTAAATCAACATGGCAAAAGGTTTCCATGATACAAAGAAAAATTAAATAAAACAGTGGGTTTCTTTTCAATTGAGGCCTTTAAAGAAACAGGCAGGATGTAATATTCTTTATTTGTCAGACAAGTGAAATAGTTAATCAGTGATAATTCCCTTGGATTGGCCTCTCTGTTATGTCAGTTAATTAAAATGCATTCTCATATATACTGACCAAACCCCTCTATGTGGTGGGTAGGCAGAGAAATGAAAGGCATATATAGTTGGTCCCTCTCCTACCTGTAAAAAGAAATCAATACTGATTTAGTTGTAGCAGAATTGAGCTATTTTGTCTGCAGTCTTTTTATCTGCAAGGCCCCCTGGCCATCAGTGTGGGAAAACATTCATGGAACGAATGCATTTAGCAGGAGTAATCATCATCATTGTGAAGTGCTTATCAGAAATGAAGACAAAATGCAATTTGGCTAGATTTACAGTTGGACCAATAATTACCATTCAGATGTTTCAGCTGAATGCAAAATACATGATTCCAAACCATGACATTTTTGTTCGATTGCTTTCTTTTCCTTTCTCTTGTGATCTCTAACCTTCCTCCATTTTCTTTTCTTTTTTTTATTTATAAAATATGTCAGTCATGATGTAGCACAGCTGAATAATTGTCATAGAGTCAAATGCTTGCAGATGGTTAATGGAAACAGAAAATTAAATGAACAGCAGTAAAGAAACTCATACAAAATTAAAGAACTCTATTGCAAATTTAAAGGGTCATTTGGTTTCATCAAAAATCAAATAATATGAATATGTTATCCTCTGAATGAAAGAGACTATGTTAAATTGTTTTGAGAGCTGAAAAATGAGCAATCAATGGTGTGCTAATGAAATTTGTGAAAAAAAATCATGCACTATTGAATATGCCGTAAATTGTCATTTAGTCCCTGTGGAAGAAGGCCTTCTTTGGGGGATCCAATTTTTTTTTGTCTTGAGCTTATTGTTTACTTAAATTATTGAACTGAGGACAGGACTTGAAACAAGTTAAGATTGTTACTAAAAAGAAATGAAAGTAGGATTAAACTAGGAAGGAGACCTCTCTGAGTTGCAAAAAAGAAAAAAGAAAAAAATCACCCCCCCAACAGACAAGATTAGTTATTCTTTCAAAAGTGTCTTCTGAGCTTTTTCATGCCTCATATGACAGAAACCCAATAATTCTTAACACATTCATCATATGTTCAAAGAAGAGAATCAATGGCCCCATTGACCTGTAAGAACTTAAGACGGTTTAGGCCAACTAAGCTCTCATCTGTCTGGTATTTTTGAAATAGTATATAATTGACAAAACCTTAGTGAAGAGAAAAGCTGTCTTTCTAGTGAAGCATTAGATATGATGTTGTATGGTATCATTCAGAAGTGAATTTCAGTTACAGATTCTTTAAGAATAGATTTTGAGATTACAAAGCATTACACTCTTTTTTCACTCCTTTTTATTTTTCATTATCCTCTCTATTCTCTGCAAAACACAGATGTCAATATGAAATGTCTTTTGTCCATCATAGAAATGATTTTTATCTTTGATGGTTGCTCATATCAAAAGGAAAGAAAAATAAAGACAGATAATTGAGGGCTCATTGAAAACAACTGGAGGTTTGTGACATTGCCTTAAATGACTATCTAATAGCTGAATATTTGTAATGACTACCTAAATCATAGAGAGTGTTAGAAAGCAAATCAGTTTTTCACATAATAAAACAAGGCTGAAAAATAAATATTTCTGAAAAAACAGCTTAAAATGTTAAGACATTACTTTTAATAATATTTCTTTGAGATAATTCATAATCTTTTCAAATGCAAAATGGAATGTATCTTTTCTTGCACTAAAGGGAATAATATATAACCATACAATTTTTTTTTCTTTTCAGTTGCTTCAGTGATTTAACCATAAAAGTATCTTATTCTTTTTCATATTTATTGCTGTTCAATTACAGTTGTCCCCATTTTCCTCCCATTGCTCTTCCCTGCCCTGCCCACCCCACTCCCACATTCAGTCCCCCCTGTTGTCTGTGTCCATGAGTCCTCTATTCATGTTCCTTTGTTTGTCCCTTCCCCTCTTACCCTTTATCCTCCTCCCCGCTCCCTCTGGTCACTGTCAGTTTGTTCTTTATTTCCAAGTCTTTGGTTCTGTTTTGCTCATTTGTTTGTTTTGTTGATTAGGTTAGATCTCACTTATAGGAGAGATCATATGGTGTATGTCTTTCATTGCCTGTCTTAATTCACTTAGCATAAAGCTCTCCAGTTCCATCCATGCTGTTGCAAAGGGTAGGGGTTCCTTCTTTCTGTTGTATAGTATTCCATTGTGTTAATGTACCACAGGTTTTGATCCATTCATTTACTGATGGGTACTTAGGCTGTTTCCAGCACTTGGCTATCAGAAAAAACACTGCTATGAATGTTGGGGTATGTAAATTCTTTTGAATTGGTAATTCAGAATCCTTAGGGTATTATCCCAGCAGTGGAATTGACAGGCCAAAAGGCAGTTCCATTTTTAGTTTTCTGAGGAAATTCCATACTGTTTTCCACAGTGGCTGTACCAGTCTGCATTCCCACTAACAGTGCAGTAGGGTTCCCTTTTCTCCACAACTGTGCCAGCACTTGTTTGTTGACTCATATCTGATGACCATTCTGACTGGTGTGAAGTGGAATCTTACTGTGGTTTTAATTTGAATCTCTCTGGTGGCTAGTGATGCTGAGTATTTTTTCATTATTTATGGGCCCTCTCTTTGTCCTCCTTGGAGAAGTGTCTGTTCATGTCATTTGCCCATTTTTAAATTGGATTGCTTGTCTTACTTGTGTGGAATCATGTGAGTTCTTTATATATTTTGGAGATCAAACCCTTGGCCAAGGCATCATTGGAAAATATGTTTTCCCATAAGGTTGATTCCCTTTCCATTTTGTTGATGCTTTCTTTAGCCATGCAGAAGCATTTTATTTTGATGAAGTCCCATTTGTTTATTCTTTCCTTTATGTCTCTTGCTCTACAGCACATATTGGTAAAACTATTGCTGCATGGGATATCTGAAAATTTCCTGCCTATGTTCTCCTCTTGGACTATTTTGGTGTCATGACTTATATTTAAGTCTTTTATCCATCTTGAGTTTATTTTTGTGTAAGTTGGTGGTTGGGTTTCATTTTTTTGCATATAGCTGTCCGGATCTCCCAACACCATTTGTTAAAGAAGCTATTTTTATTCTGTTTTATGCTTCTGCCCTCTTTTTATTTTTTTCTCTAAAATTTGTCAGTGGATTTCATATAAAATTGATGCAGAGGTGAAAATATCAATTTAACTTTTCTTTTGACTAAGTACAAAATACCTTATTTTATTTTTTAAAATTCTTTATTGTATTTTTTCTATTACTATTTATCCCCCTTATACCCTCTTCTACCTCCAACCACTCTCCTCCACAATCCCCACACTGTTGTCTGTGTCCATTAGTCCTTTTCCTTTACTGCTCCATCCCTCCACTACTCAAACTGCCCCTCCCCCTTAGCTGTCATTCTGCTCTCTATGAGTCAGTCTCTATTTTGCTTGTTAGTTCAGTTTGTCATACCTAGTAAAGTTTAGTTAGTTGTTTTTTTTTTATGTTAAAAGAGGTTAAGAACAAAAATAACTGAACAATTTGAACAGCTTGTATGCATAAGCTATAATGAATGTCTAATTTTATTGAGTTAATGCATTTTTCTATGTATTATTTTCAAATTTTACTCAAATTTTAATGATTGTCTACCCCTGTTCTAACTAAAGCTCTTTAATACATCTATTCTTACATAACAGTTATATTATCATTTTGTTTATTTTGTTCAAGATATATTTTATTTTTACTTGAAAGAAGGTCACAGGAGAGAGAGACAGAGAAACATCAGTGTGAGAGAGAAACACTGATTAATTGCCTTCCAGATGTTCCTCAGCTGGGGATGGAACCCATAACCTAGGCATGTGCCCTGATTGGGGGTTGACCCAGCAAACTTTGGATTAGGAGATGATTCTCCAACCAACTGAGCTATAAAGGCCAGAGCAAAGTTGTCATTTTTAAATGATTTTATTATTTATTTATTTTTAGAGAGAGAGGGTGGAAGGGAGTGGAAGAGGGAGAGAAACATCAATGTGTGGTTGCTTCTCATGTGCCCCCTACTGGGGACCTGGCCTGAAGCCTAGGCATGTGCCCTGACTGGGAATTGAACCAATGACCCTTTGGTTAGGAGACCAGCTCTCAATCAACTGAACCACACCGCCAGGGCCAATGTTGTCATTTTTAAATCCAGTTATTTAAATACTAATTGTAGAAGCATTATCTATACAATAACCAATAAAAGTATTCTGTGAAGATTTATTACTAAAAAATAAGCATAATAGATTGTAGTAGGGCATGTTGCCATTAACCTAACTCTTTTTCTTCTTATAAATTAAAATTTGAATTTTTTTTTACTTTTCAAATAATATGTAAGAGCTGTGTCAGGAACAATTGCTACAAATACCCAGTCCTACTGAAATTCTGTATTCCAAAAAGAAGTACAAAATATATTTCATGCAGCTGTAGAACAATTCATAGGTGTTCCTAAAATTTTATATAGCTTAATAACTCTATCCTCTTAAATTCACTTGTATTATATTGCAGCTGAAATTTTGAAGGGAAAATATTAAACATTTATATTAATATTTAGAGCATCCTTCTGGGTTTCGAATAGCACTTGAGGCTTGGGAAGACCTTTGCTCAATATTTTGAGGTTCTACAAATGAAACAAACATGAAATAAGTACATAACTAAGCATAAACCCATTGTGATCTTCAAGAGTTGTCAATGTCAAAAAATGTTGCAGGAAGACTATAGAGGAAACTGTGTTACCTGCTCCAGTCCACCATCAGGATGATGGCTCTCATTGTGCTGGCTGCCAGAAATGTTTGCCACTGGCAGCTCACAGCTGAGTCTCACCTCTGGAATCGCCTGCCATCTCAGGGAGCTTCCTCACAAATGTGTTTGCCTTCACCTCATGCTGCATCTGGTGATTAATGTGACTACACAATGTCAGCACCCTTGCCTCAATTCCAGACATCTCTTAAAGGCCACCTGTCACAAACATATGTTTGTGGCATAGTCTTTCCTATAAGTCAGCTGGGCAACTTCTCGGCTAGCTGTCTATTGAGCAATCAGCACCAAAATATAGACAAGAGTCACAAAAGGTAACTATGCTATTCACTCAGGTGTTATTGAATGCAGGTTCTCTCAAAGTAGACCATCAACATACACTAATATCCTACTCACATTCTAACAATCTAAGAGAAATATAACACATACACAGCAATCAATAAGGAATATTGGGGACCTCAAACCTGAGGTCCAGAGTCTTGGTCTGCAGGTCTGGAGACAGCAGAGTGAGCAAGGAAGCCATCAGAGTCTTGCAAAGAAGGATCTCCAGAGCTGGATGGGCAGCAGGGCAGATGAAGTCCTCAGTCCAGCAAGGCAGGGCCTCTGGTGGCCGATGCCAGATGAGATCAGAATGGCATGGAGCAGCACTCTTGTGAGTGGACCTCAAGTGTCACATCAGTGGTCTGGAGCCTGCCTCAGTTGTGCCTTGAGAGTGGTGTGCTCCACTGTTCTGGGTTTCTTGATAAGTGACTTGGCACCCCTGATGGCAAGTGCGGAATTTCCCCAGGAGCCTATCTATGGATGGTGCTGCTCTGCAGACATGGCTGTTCTGCTCCCATGTGTAGATATCTTAGGTGTGTCTTCTATCATATGTGTCTAGCATGACTTAGGTAGTTTCTCTCTTGAACTGAAGTGCCAAGGCTGACTGGTAGCCATCTTGGTTGACGTGAGTGATTCCATTTAGTTTCATATGTATTATGGCACCTTGACCAGACCAACACCATTTTATTGGTCCTGCTCCCCACAGCACCTCAGTTTCAGTGCTCCACACTGGATCACATAAAGCTATTGTTACCACCTCCTTCATTGGGCCAGTACTGCTGCCCTTATTTCATCACTGAGGATAGTGTGAGAGCAAGCCACAACAAACATTTTATATCCACACATGTCTTAGTCTAACAGTTTGGTTTCCAGTAACCTGATCTAAGAGAGAAATCTTCATTTGAACTTGAGTGACTTGAGAGGCCACATTTGGAAGATAAGGAAGCATCCTAGCCTGGTGTGGCATGATATACACAAACCACAGTGAAAAAGTGGGAGTAATTTGTTATGTTTGTAAGATGACAAAGAAACTCTGGTCTGACAATCTGAGGGATTTTCAGAGCATTATTTGAAATGAGAATGGAGAAGATGGATGTCAGTAGAGTGTGAAAAGCATTAAAAGCCATGTAAAGGATTTGGATTTTATTGAGTAGGTGTTTGCAAGTCACTTTTAGAATAAAAATGCAATGTTTAAGGAAGCACAGATATGCAGTGTAGAAGAAAATCAAGAATGACACCACCTATCCAAGCCTAGGGAATGAAATTTCACATAGGCAGCAACAGAAAGCATGAATAAATCTCTCTCTTTCCCAAACCCTCTTGGTGTGTGTGTGTGTGTGTGTGTTGTAGTAAAAGAGAAAAAATATTTCATTTATTTTGTAAAGAAGCACTGGGAATTCATGAATATATTCTTCCACAATTTCTGTGTTATGAATTGTTTTGCCAGATCTACAATCAAAGAGATAAATTATCTGGTGTATTTTTCCTTCCATTACATATTTTCTGTTTCTATCTTATAGAGATACTAATGAAAAATAAAACAAATGGGGAGATAAAGACAGAGGAATAAAGAGGGTAATCAAAGGAAATGGATAATGGTACATAAATTGATGATTGACTACTGGCATAACTGGGAGTTCATTGTTTTTCTCTAATTCATCTTGAACTCTGTGTTCAAATCATCTCCCTAGGAAACAAGCTGAGAACAAAACACCCAAAACACAAGCTGAAATACTAAATTTTCTGTAATTGAATTACTTCTTCACCATACCTCAAATAAGACACTAGGCTCTTACCACATACCTTGTTCACCTGAACTGTTTTTAATATTATTCTTTCCCATTAAGGGCAGTATGATTTTGTGTTTGAATATGACAAAAATCTATCATTTTTTAGTGATTTAGCAAATGTATCAACAGGTTATCATTAATATCCAAATAAAATACTAGAAGCAAATTCCTAAAGTCTCATCATTGCTCTCAGTTTCTGCAGATATGTGTTATTTGTTTGTATTTTCTTGAAAGGTAGGAAGATATTCATTTAGATTATAACTCCTCCTATATAGATGAAAAAACAATTAAGACAGTTAATATTGCCCTGGCTGGCATGGCTCAATAGACTGAGTGATGGCCTGCAAACTGAAATGTTGCCTGTTCGATTCCCAGTCAGAATAAATACCTGGGTCTGGGGCATGCGGGAGGCAACCAATGGATGTTTCTCTCTCACATCAATGGTCCTCTTCCTTTCTTTCTCCCTCCCTTCCTCTCTCTTTAAAAATAAATAAAATCTTGAAAAAAAGACAATGTTATTGCAAACCACAAATAATACATTTTTCTTCTGAAAGAAACAGAGATTGCCCTAAAAGATTCAGAGAGCACTTTACTGATGTCAGCTTAGGTTACTAAGAATCCCATGGGGTGCAAAAAATATTGTATATTCAGGCTCTTCTAATTATTTTTTCTTCCTAAAAATGTAGTCATCAAATGCATTGGTTTAAATATTCAGTGTAATTGTTTTTGAATATAAATGGTTCCTCTTCATTTTGAGTTTACTTTCTTAAATATCCCAATGTAAATCCAACATCTAAATATCTTCAAGTAATGAATGAAAGAAAAATAGAATAGAATACCTACTTATAACTTCTACATGACATTAATTTTTTATCAACTTAACTTAGTAGTTCTAAATGTGAATCTGAGTCTCCTAGTTTTCAGAAATTCTGCTTTATCTTATTATGTAATGCTTGACTTCTGACAAAATCCTTATTTAAAAAATAAATAAGCAGACAAAATCTTATTCAAAATTTTAAAAAGATGTACTTTTGTTTTCACAAGTTGTTCACTCTTACCAGTATTATCAAATAGCAATGATGTTGCACCATGCCTAGTATAATACAGGCATTTAGTTCTGAACAATAATATACTTTGTTGCTCTTCCCACCTAGTTTTCTTGGTGGTGGAAATTAGGCTTTTCTATGGGATCACTAGGAAAGGATTCCAAGGATTTAGATGTGGGAGAGTGTGGTGTGATAATAGTTTATTTGGGTGGGAATGGAAGCTGCCCCTTGGATTTCCAATGCTCCATCTCTGTCTGTTCCACCATGGATAAAGCTCAACTATGTCCTCAGCAAGGTGAAGACAAAACCCAGTGCCCAGAGTTTTTGGTTTATATTAAAGCTTAGTCCTTTGGAGCTGTCAAGTGGCTGCTGAGTTGTCTCAGTCCCTACCCAAGAAGATTAGTTTGTTTCCAGATACTCTGGTGACAAGAGTCCATGTAGCTGCCAACCATGCAGTTGCTAAGTCGATATAGCTATGGAAAAAAAAAAAACACATGCGTGCATGGATTGAGAGTGTTACCAGTTGGGCAAGAGACAAAGAGAATGAGAGACATTCTTTGTTCTCCTGGGATTATATGTGCTTGGGATTTTGATGGACCAGGCTTTTGCAGGATTTTTATGGGTTTAAACCCTGTAGTTAGATTGATAGTACTCTTGGGTCCAGCACCTCTCCTTGAGCCCCCCAATATCTGGTGTCAGAGGGGAGAAGGGAGGAGCATTAATCCCCTTGGTGGAGAAATGCTGTAATCCCCTGGAGTATGAAGCTGTAGCTCCCTGGTGAAGCAAACATCCTCATGCTTCCCATTTTATTAAGCTCTATGTCTAGTCCCCTTTGTGCTCCCTTTCTAGCTAACTGCTGACAGTAACAATCTTCTAAGTATCTTTTAAGTTGATTTTGAAATAAAGGGCATTGTATCTCTGTGCTCCCCCTCTCCTTTTAGTTTCTTATCGTAATTGTACAAATTATCTTGAACAAAATGACAGTAGGACATGCTGTGTAGTATAACAGTTACTCAGGGATCTGATATTGCTTTGGTCACAATGGTGCTGTAACTCCATTCTGGCAACTATTTCGAGATTCAGCTGTGATTAGTGGAACTTGTTGGTCAATCAGTGCCTGAAAGTCCCTCCAAAACTCTTTTTATGCCAGCTTCTCCCCTACTAGTGATGAGTGCAAGGTTTATGCAAGGAGGGTGATGAAAACTACAGAATTTTAAAAATTACTTGCCACCAAAGCAAGGGAAAATATTTTTTTCTTGAAATCTAATTCAAGGCAATGAGGTTTATTAGATGGAGTAAGTGACAGTGATTTTCTTTAATTCAGGTCATTTTGATTATGCTACTGAATTTTCGCTCATCACAGAGAGCTTATATAAGAAACAGTAATAAAAGTGCCAGAATTATTTTTATTTCACATAATTTAAAAATTTTATACTAAAAAAGGAATTAAATAGTAGAACACAATTATATGAAATTGTGGACACCTAATAATATAATGAAAGGTCAGGAACCCAAACTGTTTGCTTACTTAGATAATTACAGCAGATAATTTTCTTTGAGAAACAATCTGTGTGTTTTTAGGTGTTTGAAAACCATTTTAATCAAAGTGTCATAGGCTTAATTTTGGAAATAAAATTTTTGTCTTAATTTTACTCTGTGATTGGGCCAACATTTTCAAGGCTACTGTAATTTAAGTGAATGATGGCTCATTTGTATTTGGTAATTTAATAGGCAGAGGAAACATAATGAAATAAAAGTCCAACCACTGTTTTGGGCCATTTTAGGGTATGCCAATTTAATAATGAATATATATATATATATATGAATATATGTATATATATATATTGTATATATATGAATATATGAATATATATATGTTATATATATAACATATATATAACACACACACACACACACACACACATATATATATATATATAACAAATAAAAATTATTATTCACGGGACATTTTCTATGTTTAAAGCACAGTATACAGCATATTTCTACACCATGTAAATTATTCACCTCATTTTACATGGTAGTCCCAAATAGCTTTCTGTGTCTTGCAACTTCTTTTTAGACCTACCTGAAATTTCCTTCTTGCAGTGATTTCCCTGAGTTTTGCATCAATGGTACAGAAACATTTAATACATTTCTTATTTAATTTTAACTGTGGCTTTGTGGAAGAAATCCTCAAAGCCACAGTTAAAATCCATCTGTGCTTGACATGTGTGGTAAACAGAAAGTCATACCTTTGGCTGCTCCTGATTCTGCTAATATTAGTTGATGGAATTGTGGCAAATTATTGAACATTTATAGATCTTGAATAGGAAAGCAAATTTAGTATTAAGGTAGTTTGAAGTTTAGAAAGTTTTTTTTTGTTGTTGTTGTTCTAAAAGTTGGAAACATATGGCCTTCAACCATTAGTAATAGCTCTGAAAAGGTGTAATTCAAGCTAGGTAAGGTTCCTTGAGCTTCTAGGGAAAAGATGATAGGAGGAGAATGATGCATCTCTGTCAGAAAACATATCCCATTAGATTGAGAAAGTAATCAAAGGCAAATTATGTGGGAAACAGTGCCAGAGATAAATATCTAATAATTCTACCAACTCTACGTAAAGCTAGGATGGTAGACACCTAATGCCACACATACCCTGAGAGGCAGAACAACACAGTTTTTGAGGCGTCTTTCTCTAGGGAGCCATGGTCAGTAATTGCAACCTCTTTGCCATCTCAGCAGCACTAGTTTTACTTCTCTGCCATCTCAATTCAAGCTTGGGTCATAAGCAGCTTACCAGACATAGAAAGGGTTTCTAAGACAACCTTGTCTTAGGGCAGCTGCAATTATTAGCAGGCATCAAAATATTACTTGGCTGGCATTTACAAATCTAAAACATCAGTGGCAGAGAACAGTTGCCACTAGCCTCAAAACAATTCTTTCTTGATTTCCTAAGAGAGAGAAATGTTGCCCATAAATACATCACAGTGAATATATTCAATTTAATTCACTCACAGACTCAAAAACTATCCCTCTATGGCTAATGCAATTTATTGTGAACCATGAAAATTTCTTCTCTAAAGTACAGCTGCCAAAGGACCAGGGTTTAAGTCATTGTGGGGTGGTTTTGGAGATGTCCAATTTAATTTGGAGAGATTTCTTTAGATAAAAATCAGTTTTAGAAATGACTCCTTGTCACAAAGCATTGTTCACATCAGTTATTTTCTGAAGATTTCTTTGACTGGTCTTTGTTTAATGATGCTAATAAGTTGTAGATAGATCTGTGAATCAGTTTTTCAAAAACAAGTCTACTGAAGCTCCAGATCTAGATTTCTTAATACACTCGTACTATAATAGGTTTACAGAATAAACCTCAGAAATGCTTTATGGGTACCTAAATATTGTTTGCTCAGAATAGTTGATAGAAACAAACTCTTTAACTTCATGCTAAATTATAGGAAATCTTATATTCATCCTGTCACTAAATAGCTGAATCAACTGAAGAGCAGTCTCACATAGTAAAAGGGCTGTATACTGAAGATATGCAACAGAAATATATTTAATTGGTGAAAATAATTTTATTTACTGTTGGGCATTTTTATGGAATTAGAGTCAAAATTTTTTCAATGCATGTCTTCCTTTGATGTATGTTGGTTTGGTTTTGTTTTATGATTTCCCACAGATAAGAAACTAGCCAGCATTCATTTGAGACAGAGGGGTGTAGGGAAAAAATGGACCACATACTGCACCTGGCAGGATCAGGGGAGGCCTGCATGTGGCCTTGTAAACTCAGAGACTTAAAGTGACCACATAGGATGCTCTAAAATCAAAGCTTTCTAGCTGAAAGAGAGTCATGATGGATAGTCATGTCCTAAGTCAGTATCTTTCTTGTCAGAGGTCAGTCTTTTCCTTAACTGAGCCTGTCTTTTGTGTTTTGGCATCTGGGATAATTTTCTTTTTCTATACCCCTCAGGACTCAATCTCCCACCAAAGCAGGAGACCACAGAGCCCCTCATTACTATTGTGTTAATTGTTAACTGTTAAACTGTCTTATACCCACCTATGTGAAAGAGGTATATATCTATTCCTTTTACTTTTTACCCAATCCCAGAAATTCCCCCATCTTTTGCTTTCTCCCATCTTTCTAATCTATCACCAATGAATTTCATGTAACCTCCTTATATCTTCCCCTTTGATTCTGATGTATAAAATAAATGGCAAAACTACCATTTTTCAGAGCATTTGCTAAATCCGTTGAGATGTTGGTTCTCAGCAATTGTCAGTTTGGTCATAAAAATTGTCATAAAAATTCTCTACAGCCTTAAATGTTTCTTATGTTGACAGGGGAAAATAACTTTTAATCTTGAATTACGTGCTGGGGAAAGTGAAAATTGATGCAGTGTATTTGTTACTTAGCAGCAAGAGGTACAAAAATGTTTTGAATTATTTTATTACAAACAAAGACATGATCAAATTCTTGTCTTACATAGTAGAGGAAAATACTTCACTAAAAAGATTTATCTTACCACTTTAAGTCATGACTACCTGAAATTGTTCACATGTCATTTTTAAAGAGTCAAAGGAACTAATTTATAAATTATAAAACTGAACTCTGAAAAAAATCTTCCATTGTATCGTAAGTTGACATCTATGCAAAATTTTTCAGAGTGATAACAACTCATAATCCATCCTAAATCTATGAATTTGTTTCTCCAAGGAGTAGAAAATATAATAACTAGTAAGTAATCATAATTAATTACTTTGAAATAATATAGTGGGTAACTATTACTTGTTACTGCCAAGCAAAATATTATCATCTGATACTAACACCAAAATTTCCCTTTGTAGAACTACTCTTTCCTCTTGATAGGCACTTCCCTTTGGGTGAGGCTAAGCCTAACTGGTCATGCTATGAGTGGGCTGTGAGTATAACATCCCCCTGGCCACAAAGATTGTTTTGTGGTAGGCAGCTGGATAGGCACGAGCAGAGCAAAGATGCTGGGCCAGGTACAGAAGCTCACAAAGGCAGAAAGCCTCCAGGGCCTATCAACAGGCAAAACTATGAAAACAAGGACCTTGCCCCCAGGGTAACCCTTCCTCTACTAGCATAACACTTGCCTGTAGTTCAGACCCTCTCCTGATCTTTCTTCTCCTGGCATGTTAGTAGTCATGCAGGTTAGATTCTCTTACGGGGAGATAAACAAGGGGGACCACACAATAGACCTTAAACATTAAGTTCCCAAGACAATGAATTTCTGCCCTGCATCAGATACATCTAGACCTCAGTTGTGTTTCAGCTCCAGACCCAGAAAAGCACCAAAATCAGACAAGCAATGCCATGGCTGACATCCCAATCAACTGCATTAACTAATAACCCAATGCCCTGGGACTGACCAATCAGTGGAGACCATGACCCTAAAGGGAACACCTAAAACTGAGGAATACTCTACTGGGATCCTCCCTTGAAACCTCCAGATAAATACCTCAAGAAAGAGGACCAGTGTGGCTCTCTCTGTAGAGCACTCACATACCTTTCTCCATCCCTTTTACCCTTACCTCTTTCTTTCTCCTAAGCTCCATGGACCTTTCTTTTGCCTCTGTGACTTGTTTCTAAACCTATTTATTTTATGCTCACTTCTCCTTTCTACCTCTGTGATTTTCTAAATAAACTTTCTTTTATAGTTTGAGTCTTGCCTCTAAATTCTTTCTTAGCCAGAACTCGAGGACCAAGGTTGCTGAACCAAGGTCTTGTCTGACTTCACCAGTCTAACACCTGGTGCATTTAGCATCCAACAGTTCCAGGGATGGCTGTGTGACTTAACTTCAGTCCATTAAATGTGAATACCATCAGCTCTATTCATTATACTATGAATTTCAGAAAGAAATCTCTTTTTCCACCTGGTTTGTCACCTGGAGTTTCTGTGGACTATCTGATCATTAATTATGAGAAAACAATTGGAGAATAAAAGCAAAACACAGGACAGTCAACTAAGATACAAAACAGACAGATCAGATGATGTCATCTGATCACCAATATCTTTTTTATTTTTTTAATTTTGTCAACTATTATTTACATTTAATATTATTTTGTATTCATTTCAGGGCTAAAGTATAGTCTTTAGACATCACATACTTTATAATGTGTTTCCCCCTGGTATTTCTGGCACCCAAGTGGCACCACACATAGTTATTACAATATGATTGACTATATTCCCTATGCTGTACTTTACATTTATGTGACTGTTCTGTGACTACTGATCTGTACTTTTATGCTTGAAGCCAGTGTGAACACTTAGCATTAGTATCTTTTTTGTTTATGCCAGCTTACATTGGTTTTCTATAATATGAAATTTAGAGTGTTGGCCCACAAAAATTACTGATAATTATAAAGATAAAATAATATTGTCATGAAATAATATTATGCTATTAAAAAAATTAGTAAACATTTTATATGCATGGCACCTGTCATCTTAAGACATGTGTGGTAGATATGGCTGATAGACTCACTGTTTTTTTTAACCCATTTGTAGAATGACTTACTACAGTCTCAGTCTCAATGTGTTTAAAGAATCTACTTAAAATGCAGATTCTGACTTAATAGAATTGGGGTAGGATTTAAGGTTTCACATTATATATCATGTAAATGAAGCATAGTATATAGGAAGAATTCAATAAAGGATATCTCTAGTCTCTACTCTTAGTGTATTTGTATTTCTTAGAAATACAGAATATATCTAAAAGGATAGGAGCACATGATTTACAATAAGCCAGTTTATGTAAATGTAAAGTATTAGTTTTGATGAGAGCTCTATGTTATAAGCAAAATAGATGTCAATAAGACCATAAGACTAGGTGCAGAACTACTCCAAAGAGATTTGTGTTTTCTTTGATTTGTAAAACAAAGACAGAAAACTCTCCTCTGTTGAATAGCACTTAGATTCATTTTTTTTAAAGTCCCTGCTTTATTTTATTTTGGTCACACATGCTTTAAAAACATGTACCCACTTACAAAATAACCAAACACCAGAAGTTAGAAGGGCATAAACCACGGAGTTTATAGGCATGAAAGAATATCCTAGGCTTCAGAACAAAACAAAACCAATCAAATATTGAAAATCCCTACTCAAAACACAAGCATATTTCATTTTTAAAGGTATTTCAGGTTTTTGCTTTTTTTTACATTGTTATTCTCCTATGATCAAGAACATTATAAGTAGTGCTTGAGCCCATACACGCTGGGTTTACAGTGCATATTCAGTGGAGAATAAGCAGTGCATGAATTAAAACTTTATCCATAACTAATGTACAATTAACCTAGTTTATCTGTTGTGGATTGTTGATAAAAAAGTCTATCACATGCTTCATTTAATTGAATTATAAAAATTATGGCAAAGATGAGATTAATCTGAGTGTCCATCCCTCAAAAAAAAAAAAAGGAGGAGGGATATGTATTAGTTACAGAGATTAGGATTTGGAGACTAAAAACATAGTATTTTTCAAAAATGAGTCATTTCAATTTTATTTCAAAAACATTAATCATATTACCAAGAAAAAAGGAACTAAATAGAGATACCAGAGAAGGATTTGAATACACATTTCCACTCTTAAAATAAAAATAAATTTGCATTTTCATAAGTTTTATGACAAAATTAGGAATTTCCTGTTTTATTCTACTTCAATTTTTCCCTGATAAATGATTTGGAATTCAACTAACATATATCCCTTAACAAATACTACTTTTTAATTTAATACCTTTAATTTTTTTAATAATTTAACTATCTTTTGAGATTTATTATACTAAAATATTATAGTAGTTTATTTTAAAATCAGTTGTATACACATATTTATACATGCACATATATGATATATGAATATATACATTCTCTATAACACATATATTACATGTTTTATGCTTTAAAAGGTTGGGAATTAATGCTCCATAGTGAGTTCCATTTATCTATTTATATTTTAATCACTTTATTGTTATTCTATTAGAGTTGTCTCAATTTTTCCCCCTTTGTCCTCCTCTGCCCACCTCCTCCCCTGCTCCCACAGTCAATTCCCACACCATTGTCCATGTCTGTGGGTCATTCATACATGTTATTTGATTAGTCCCTTCCCTTTCTTTCCACTGTTGTCCACCTCCTCCCTCCCCTCTGGTCACTTTCAGTCTGCTTTATGTTTCCATGCCTGTGGTACTATTTTGTTCATTAGTTTATTTTGTTCTAGATTCCACTTATAGGTGAGATCATGTATTTACCAATTTAAAATAACTTATGCACCCCTTTGTTCATAGCAGCACTATTTACTATAGTCAATTGCTGGAAACAAACTAAGTGCCCATCAGTAATTGAGTGGATCAAAAAACTGTGATACATTTACACAGTGGAATTCTATGGAGCCAAAAGAAAGAAGGAAGGAACTCCTCTGCTTTATGACAGCATGGATGGAACTGGAGAGCATTATGCTAAGTGAAATAAGCCAGGCAGTGAAAGACAAATATCTGTATTTTCTTTATTTAAAAATATAACTTATTTTCCAAGAAAATCTGAAACCTGCTTTGTGGTTACAGCTTACAGGAACTACATCATATGAACTGAAAATAAAAAATTATTCAACAGAAAAACCTATTCTGAGTTGCTGAAAATATTTTAAAGGACAGCAAAATTTGAGTTTTCATACAAGGACAGTTGTATGATTAATGTTCTGCTCCAAATCGGGAGGGGAAAAAAAGACACAGAGAAGACTGCTTCCTCAATAAGAAACAATACATAAGTAAAGAATAAGGATTAACTCAGTAATGTAATAAAATATAAGAGTTTGATGGAATTGGAATATATGGAGTGAGTGAGGTTAAGGGAAATGTTGTGATGTATGACTTGCCAAAGAGTTTGAACTTTATCTTAGAGATAGGGACTAAAATCAGATCTCAAAATTAAAAGATTATATGAATTAGGAGGAAAAGAATAAAAACTTTTCTTAGATGTAATGGGAAGGAAGTATACAGGAGAAACTCTGTTTGTACTGAGTGAGTGAATGTAGGGCATCTGTACTGGATGGGGAAGTGAGGATTAAGACAGTAGTGGAACCTCGGTTCTCTAATTTAATTCGTTCTGAAAATTGTTCGAGAAACAATTTGTTCTAAAACAGAATTTCCTTTGTTTGTTGCCTGAGTGATTTGGGGCTCATCATAGAGATATCAGCATGAAAGTGTTGTGTGGGAGAAAAACCAGACCCGAAATTTTGCTAGACAACCAAGACATTGTTTCCATGAACAATTTGGTTGAGAACTAAATTATTGGAGAATCAAGGCATTTGAGAATTGAGGTTTGACTGTATTCGTTTCATTTATTTTAACATACAAGTTGTGTGGACATATTTATCTGCTGATAGGAATGCACTATCAAATGAGACACAGGAGATATGAGAAAAGCACACAATATAAGAATATGACACCACAGCAGTAAAATAAGAGGATCTACTAATTAATAGCAATATGTGTAAACCACTATTTATATGTTTTATATGCACTTGTGAATGGTAAAATTTATGTAGAATGTAAATAGAAATGCATTGTATATAATAACATATGTAGAAAATAAAATGCTGTTGTATTTCTATTACATGAGAGAAGGACATCCTTAAGCATTATTCCACCCACAGTAATGATGATCAACTCACACACATGAGACATATGGAAACAGAGCAACTGAGGAAATAGCATGTTCATAGCTTTATTCTTAAACATATTCAGCATCTTATGATCATTAAGTGCAATTGTAGAAGTACTCTCTCTCACAGTATTTCAAACATTATCCTTCTAGTTGTCTTTATTATACATTCTTTCTCTCTTTTCCTCCTTTTGGCCAATTCACTGATTGGATTCTAGTAAATAAAATGGACTAAAATTTTCTCTATTCTGGATTCACGTAATTACACTGTATAACAGGCAGTCTTTTGTGACTGATGACTTCCTTAGGATAATGCTCTCATGGTTCATGTATGTTTTACCATACGCATAATTTTTTATGTGTCTCTGAATTCACTTTACTAGTATTTTGTTGTATATTTTTTGCATCTATATTCATAAGGGACCTTTGTCTTTCATTTTCTTTCTTTGTCTAGTTTTAATATCAGGGTAATACTGGCCTCTGAAAATGACTTCAGAAATGTCTCCTCCTCCTCCTCTGCTATCTTTTTTCTCTGGTCCTCTATGGTAAACCTCTAGATGGTCTATAACTTAATTTACTGCTCTTATGGAGTGAACAGCTTCATCTTAATTGCTTATCACCAAAATGTCCATTGTTTTCTACCACAGCTTTATTCTTGAATTTTTCACTCTGATCCAAATAAAGTCTGTGACCTTAGACAAAGCTTTAAAACTTTATGTTCTTACAACCTTGACACCCTATGTCCTCTCATCCTTGACAAAATTCTGACATTGCTCTAGAGGTAGGAAAGGGACAGTGCCCTGACCTGCTTCTATTTGAGTGACACCTCTGACTCATGATAAGGGAGCAGGCTGGGACTTTAGCCTTTGGTTTCTTGGCTTGCCCCTCCTGCTATGGAACCTCCACCTTATGAGCAAGCTGAAGTGAGGAGGTTTGAAGTGAGGAGGCTGGCCTATAAATGAGACTAGGTGGAAGAGAGAGCACCAGACTTGTTAGCTATTCTCCTGTGGAATCAAGCCGCTACTAAGTGTAGCTCGACAAAATGCATAATGCTGGTCTGCATCCTCTCTTGGGATATCATAGCCTTCAGCTGTGGGAAGAGGTAGTCCTATGTTCTTTACCTGCCTGGGATGTATCTCCTATCACAGTAAACTGTGGGACAGGGAGGGATCAGGTCAAAAACATTGCTGTTTTTACAAAGACTTAGCAGATTTTTTAATAATTTATCTTCATTTTCTGTATGACCTTGGGATGATTTCTGATAACTGGTTTTTAAAAAAATATTTTCACTAGTCGTAGCTATTTAATTGGGAAGAGGGTCCAAGTATTTATTATGCCATCATTATGAATACTGCCTCTTTAAAGTATATATCTAACAACTGTATCAAAAGTTTCTATTATGTATGTGTCTACTATATATACAACATATAATATATAGTGAAAGTTTTCAGAATATATATGTAGAAACCCAATTAAAATTTTACATTTAAAATATGATTGTGTAACATGCATTAAATTATTGAAAATAAATTTATTTCTAAACATTAGGACCAAATCTATTCTACCATTTTTCTTTTCCTTTATCCTTATTTTAATTAATTGGCATGATATTAAAGATCAATAACTACAATGTTTAGAGCATGATACCAATATCATTTTTTAAAACACTGAGAGACAATTTCAGTCAGTTTAGTATAATATATTATTGGAATACTTAGTATTTTCACGGCACTAATTTGTGTGCTGGAAATATAATAATGAGCAAGAAAATACAGTCTTTTAATCTCCTGAGCTTATATTATAGGAGAATTGACTGGGAACCAAAATGGACAGTAATAGGAAAGCAAGTAAATAAGATAGTGGTGAGTGTTAAGTAATGGGATGAAAAAGGATTAGTAAAGGATGAAAGCTGAGCTATGTGGCCAGTGAAGTACTCATTGAAGAAGTTCTATCTGAGCTGCAGAAAGTGGCACCTACGGATCTGTGATAAGAGCGTTATAGACAGAGGCAACAACCGCTTCAAAGTCCTGGTGGGAGAACTGGCACAGAGGTTTTTCTGAACATAAAGCATGTCAGTGTAACAGAAAGTTAGTAAAAGCAGCTGAACATAGGAGGGAGTGAATACAGAGAGCAAGGCAGGAGCCAGATAGTGTAGTGAGACAGTTGGAAATCTCAAAGTGAGTTTGAGAAGGAGAGAGACCTATTGCAACAAGGAAGGAAATAAGTATAGAATAAAGTACAGATTAAGTGCATAAATACAGAGATTTGAGGAAGATTCTTGCCTACTGTCCTGTTCTCCCTTTTGAGTGGGAATTATCGAATACATGTAACAAATGGCAAGAAAAGAATTGAGCATCTGAAAAGATTGTTAGAAACTTTAAACAGTTGATAAGGAGATTTTGTGTCTTTGAATCCCTGGCTGAAGTTGGAAAGTGGTGATCTGTGATAACTCCAATCAGCTTGTCTACATAAAGTGTTCCAGCAGCAGAAAACATCCAGGCAAAGAATACACTTGGATTAATATGGGAATAAGAATATTAATTGAAGATGTACAAGAAACATAAGATAAACAGAGATAAAAATATGCCATCGACAATGTTGTTGACAAATAGGAGCTGAAAATACAGATAGAGTAGGAAAGAAAGCAGATAAAGAATGCCCCTGGGCTTGTGAACCACACAAGAGATGTTCAGTGTTTTCATTTTGTTTTGTTTTATTTAGTTTTGTTTCCTCTCTCAGGTGGGACAGGATGACTTGAGTGAGCTACAGTTGGGTATTTCCTTTTATTTCAAGTCAGTTGGGCCCTGATAAGACCCAAGCTATTTCAGTCCCAGTTAACTACTTTCCCTTGAAAGGTAGACCTTTTTAAGAAAACCAAATCTCTGGAGTATTTTAAAATGGCTATTTTGAAAACTCTCTTCCTGTTAGAGGGGAGTTTTTTTTAACCCTCCTCTTGTCCCATAGTTAGTATGGGAGGTTTCCATACTATCTACTGTGGGAACCTGGCTGAGACGGAGGTGAATCTCAGAGTACTGTGTGGGACCACTTACGACTGTGATATCTGAAATGTTCAGCTTTCAATATTGCCCACATCAAATCTCCATGAACTTGTCAATTACAAGTCAAGTTCTCTTACCTCCTTGAATTTTCCTTGGGTGGTTTCCACTGGAGCATTTGCTCAGGTAAGGCATGGCTCCCTGTGTTTGTCCCTCTGTCTCCCCAGTTTTGAGGGCAGCAATTGACCGTTTCTCCTCCCCTCTCTTATGGATCCATGAAGAGATTTTGATTTTGCAGTATTTTCAGCCTTTTCAGCCTTTTTTACTTGTTAGGAAAATTGCAACTCCCAAGCTTCTTACATACAGAGACAGACCAGATGTCTGGCATTTGTTTTAATTTTTAAAAACATTCATTTCCAACTTGCCAAAAGTATTATTTTTATCATATTAGATCATTGTACCTTATAATTAGATAATTATATTTAGATACATGGTAGCACACATTTTTTCATTTATGTTTTCTCTTATAAGTACATATAAAATTTGCCACTATAACATACTTTGCAAAGAATTACAACGTATCATTCAAAGTTTTCTTAATAATACTTTATTTATACATAAATAAAGTATGTATTACAATATTCTTTTATACTCATTGTGCTTCTCATGAATTAGAGACAAAATGAGGAATATAAAAATAATGAGACAAGGGCAGCACATTCAAAACATTTAAATATAGGGATTTTGATTTTAAAAAGTGCTTTATAAAAAGAAAAAATATGACATTTGAAAAGGACTTCAGAAAAATATCTAGTAAAATATTTAATGAAAATGCTAATTATAAGACAGTCTTATTTGTAATACAAGCAATTTATCTCTAAGATGGAAAATGTCACTGAAATACTATTTGCTGCTTCTGGGAAGTCTTTATTTAACTCAACTATCCTAAGAGCTTTGAAGATTAATCTAATAACTAAAAGTACTTTTATAAACTGGTTACTTTGTGAAGGTATGGACATCAGGGTATATGCTGGCCACGAGAAGTAAACTCCTTTTTCTCTGGAAAATGGCCTTTAGATCAAAAGTATCAGTGGGAATTCTGTGCATTTTGGAAGCATAGAATTTCATGGTTGCAATCTAGCATTTTCTATGAAAGAAGAGAAGTGCTTTTTAAAAGAGTTTGACAAATCATCAACTGTTATTAAAAGAGCAAATCACCAACCTATAGTCTTTGGGCATTTTTCTAACTCTACACTCAGACCATCTCTTAACTTTCTTGGCTGTTTATCTTCATGGTGTCCCGATGACCCGTATACAAATCATGTAAGCATTGCCATGTGATGAGCGCATCCACCAAATTCTTTACTGTCAATTGAAATGTTCTCAGTGGAAATTTGAGTTTGGCTTTTCTGTAGACTAACAAAAAACTGTAGTATAACAGATATATTCAGGAGTGATAAAGAAAAAAACATTCCCCACAATTCATTAAGCTCATTTAAATCCTTATAAAACTCAAGAGTAATACAAAGTAGCTGCTTTTATCACAAAACTGTGCCTTGCTTAGACTATGGATTTCTTTCAAAACAAGTTTACCAAAACAAGATGTTTTATTTATTTTTTTGAAGAGGTGAATCCTTTTTTATAAAGATTTTATTTATTTATTTATTTTTAGAGAGGGAAGGGAGGGAGAAAGAGAGAGAGAGAAACATCAATGTGCGGTTGCTGGGGGCTGTGGCCTGCAACCCAGGCATGTACCCTGACTGGGAATCAAACTTGTGATGCTTTGGTTCTCAGCCCACGCTCAATCCACTGAGCTATGCCAGCCAGGGCCAAAACAAGATGTTTTATATCACCAAAATATTAGTTTAGTTAAAACAATTGCTAGTTCTGGCTTTAGTAAAATTTAATTTAATGTGTAATATCTTGTTTTCTTTTCTCTTTAAAACTTTATTTGATGAAACCTACTTTCTTTGCTCTGAGACTCCTTTGCTTTCCTGCCAATTTTAAGTTTAATTTTCATGAGCTCCCTCTGCTGGCAAGAGAACTATATTGTGCACATTTATCCACAAAATAGACAGGCTCAACCATTGTTTCACTTGTTATTATCACGAGTCATGAATGCAGATACCTAACTTCACTCCTTGTTACCACCAAGAACCTAGATGTTTCACAAAAAAACTGTGCCCAAGATGTGATGCATGAGCAGGCATGTTGTCATGATGAAGCTGCCAATTACCAAAAAATACAAAAAATAGCTGTAACTGTTTTTGTTGTATTGCATCTCTCAACTGAGAAATATTGAGGTAGTACTTCTTATTAATTGTTTGGCCTGGAGAGGCGTACTTGTGATAGAAAACAACTTCCCAACTAAAAAAACAGTTAACATGGTCTTGAACTTAGGGTGACTTTTCGGTGCCTTCTTTGGGTGTGGAGAACTAGGTGATTCCACTTGGACAATTAGGCCTTTGTTTCCAGATCATAGCCATACACCCACAATTCATCTCCAGTTATGTCCTTCTCAAGGAAATCTGGTTCATTGGTAGCAGTTTGAATCAGGCCATTAGCAACTGCAGCACAATGTTCCTTCTGCCCTAGTAGCACAATCTGTGGAACAAATTTTGCCATGATGTGTTTCATGCCAAGCTCCTGCATCAAAATCTCAGACACAGTAGTTTTTATAATTTCCAGATCAGCTTCTGGTTTGCACACTATCAGTCGCCAGTCTTTGTTGATTGCAATGCACACACATTCAACATTTGCAGGTGTTCTGTTTGTTGCAGGCCTTCCAGTATGTGGATCACTTTCAACAGATTTTTGACCATCTTTGAAGCATGTGTGCCACACTTTTATTTGCACTGCACTCATTGCATCATCCTGAAAAGCTTTCTGACTTATCTGAATAGTTTCTGCAGAGGAATGTGCAAGCTTAACACAAAATTTGATGCAAATTCATTGCTCTAGTCACTCAGTCATTTTGAATGCAATTTCCACACAGTACACACACTCACTCAATGGTATTTACTATCCCCACTGACCAGTATGGTAAAATCATCAATGTTTACACATGCACATTCCATTTCACTCTCCTTGGATAGTGGATTACATTGATGTTGTGCAAACTGTTATTGTTATACTAACAATGGCTGGAGTTTTTCCAGACAGACCCTATACTTGAGATCATAAGCCAATTGTAGGTCTATAGAAACAGGTGTGTGTGCCTTAGCTGCAACATTCCTGAAACACATGTATTTTGTATGACAGTGTGTTCAATATTAAACAACTGTGTGAAGTGGCTGCCAAGTCATATATATATATTCTACTATTTACATACAATAGAGTAAGATAAATCATAACAACACTGTGCTTGAAACAATTTGGAACTATCCTTTTTAGTTCCAGACACCCTGATTTGTGTGGATTTATGAGAGATATTGGAAAACTTTGGCATATTTAAGGGAAAAATATTTGAATGGTGATTTGGAATCATATTATGTGAGATATGTTTCCAAGGAATTGGGAAATTTAGCTTGTAGAGGACTAGATACAGGAAAATAATTCTTCAAATATTTGAAAGGATAACATAAGGAAAAATGAGTGGACTTACCTTATATGTTGCCAAGGCTTAGATCTAGAAATGAAAGAGAGTTACAAAGATAACTTTAAACTCTATATAAGGAAATATATTTAACCATCAGAATTTTACCTATATATAACTTACTATATATGGAAATGCATCATATATGGATCAATCTATTTATCTATCTCTATGAACTATTAAATGATAGGTACTTTTCCAGAATTTAAAAGTCAATCAATAAAACAAAAGGTCATTCTCTTACAGTGTGTGTTCTGGAAGCATTCAGAATTTAGTGGTAATAGTATGAGATGATCAGTTCTTAGAAAGAACAAATATATACAAAAATGGAAAATCATTATTCTATACATTCAAACAGGATAGAAAACCTTCTGAATCTTTTATACTGGTATTAAATTGTTATTAATCCAGCATAATCACTACCAACTTTTAAGGCCTTCTCTCAATTACAGAGGTGTTGGGAGTTGCATTTGTCATAGTTTTCTTCCCTTTATGGTTCTAGCTTAAAAACTTTCTAGAGGATGCCATTATTTTCCAGAGGTAGTGGCAGTCACACTTGTGGTCCTATTCAAGATATTTTTTTCAGGTCAAGTCCTTGAAAATTGTCTGCTTTCCTGCTGTAGGCAAATATTGTTTGTAAGAGCTTCTTGGAGATTTTCACTGACAAGCTAAGATTCTCATCTATATTATCTTCCCTAACCTTCTCTTCTGCCATTACAAATGATTGAACAAATATCTATTTCTATGTATTAAAATTTCTAACATTTCTAACTAACAGAAACTCTTCTCTATTCCTAAATGAACACTGACTCATATACCTCTAGCTACTAAAAATGAATTCAAGGGGGAAAAAAACCTTCAAAAATAATGAGCTACAATTGGTTCTCTGTTCTGAGTAATGGCCTTTTTAATATTGAGACAGTTAGGGACCTTCACATCAATTCCCAGATGCGAGCCAATTCCAAACACAAATCTCCATGAAAGACAGAGGCAAGGACCACTTCAGAAGTGACCTTGAAATACTGCTGCAATTACACAGCTTAACACTCCCCCGGTCTTTCTCAAGGAAACCTAAACCCATTTGCCAGAGTAAATTTGTTTTAGGGAAACGAAGACAAAAATTTACAAAGACTGCATAGCACTGCCTCTGAACCTAATTCCTTGGGACCCAAAGCACTGCTCTGGCCCACCAGTAAGGGGAGGGGCAATTGGTAGTTAGATGATAAATGGAAGTTTGGTCTTGGTCCACTTCACAGTGTACCTGGTAGGTCACATACTTATTCTGGTTTTTCTCCAGTTCTTCAATGAACAATATGAACAGATAAATTCCACAGCTGTCAAAATCCCCACATTAGTTTCATGATAAATGAAGTGTGGACAACTAGGATAGAAAAGGCTAAGTACAAATTGTTAGAACTCTCTCCTCATACGAAAAGAGGAAACCAAAAGTAATACCACATTCTTAAAGACTTGTAAAGATTAATATCACAATCCAAGACCTGAAAGATGCAAAGGTGGATATGACATTCACATCCCAAACTCCTATTTGCCCTTGACAAAAGAAATACTGATTTTGAAGAATTAAAATGGCTTTACAGAAACTTCTTTCAGTTAGAGTGTATTACAGATTCCACTGGCCTCTTCACAAGAGCAAATTAATACCACTAAAACTACTTGGTATATTTCTATTAATCCTGAAAACACTTTTTTTTTCTTTTTTTTTATCTTAGGATAGAGCTATGTTAACTCCTTACCTCTGTCATAATCTAGTCTTTATATACCTTGACTATCTTTTTATTATTCAAGGTATCAACTGTGCACTGTTTTAATGACCTCATGCTGATTGGACTGGGAAAGAAGGAAAAATAAAATGCCTTAGAAACTCTGTTAATATTTATGTGTCAAAGATTTGGTAATGCAGTCTCCTCTTGCTTAAGACCCTATCACCTCATGAAATTTATAAGTCTAAAGATCTGTGTCATGTTGAGATAAATATGACAGTGAATGATAATTATGTTGCAACTTTTACTCTCTATAAAATGGTAAAATGATACTGGGTGGGGTTTTTTTGTTTGTTTGTTTGATAGAGATGATGTATGAGATATCCACATTTCCCACTAGGGAAATTAATTTCTACCTCTTTAGGGTTTTGGAAGAAAGCCATGCCCTCTTTATCATATAACTCTCTCTCTCCTCTCTCTCTCTCTCTCTCTCTCTCTCTCTTATAAAACCCCCTACGAGATAATGAATGCTTTACCAACAAACATCAAGATACCATGCATCCCAAGATACTTTTCACATCATCTGATCCACCAATCCATAAAGGTGGGCATCCAAAAAAAATATGTAACTCTCTTGTGTGGGGGTAATTAAGATAGCTTTAAAACAAATTGTAAAGTTGCAAATAAGTTGTGTGAATGTTCTTCAAACTTCACTCACACCACTCTTGCTTCCACACCCCACCTATAGCCACATGGGCAATTACCTATGTCCAATAGACTTGGAGAAACAATACTTGGAGTATTTTTCAGATAATATTTTGACACCGCTCAAGAGCTAATCACCCAAGCACTTCTTAGTAAGGAAAGAATATATTCCAAGTGGAAAGAAATTAAAGCAGTACATTATGTTATTTGCTTTACTTGAAAAAGAAATAGCCAGAGATATGGATCTATTCTGATTCATAAGTCATTGATAATAGTTTGGCTGGTTGGTCAGGGATTCAAAGAAACATAATTTAAAACTTGGAGACCTTGGGTACAACATGGCCTGTTGAAAGACACACATGTAATTACACCCATGTTCTGTGTAAACACTGACCAGAGGAAGCCCACCACAGAAGATTTCAACAATTAAATGGACAAAAATTGCATTTTCTGCAGGTGTCAGCCAGCCTCTTTTTCTACCATTCAGTTCTTCAATATTGGTCTTATGAATGAGTAGCAAAATTGGTCTTATGAATATTGTAGCAAAGGTGAATATTATATACCATCACACCAGTATGCTAATCCTCATCCAGGGTCTTTTGGCTGCAACTATTTGTGAGTTTAAAAAACAAACTGTGCTGGTTTGTATGGTTTAAGTAATTATCTCTAACACAGAGGAGACAGGAAGTATAGGTGTCAGAATCCCCTCCTCTCCAGGTTGAAATTGTTAATGAGAAACATTCCCATAGGCGGCTGCAGCACTGTATTTGATAAATATATATAGAATATGTATGCAATTATTTTCATGCATATTATAAAATACATAATTTTTATAATGTTTTCAATTTCCATCAGTGCTATTTTTGCAAGGTATCTTGTGTATTTCTTTCTTTATCACAAAACTATTTTACATCTCTCTTTCTTGAGATATATATATCTAGTTTGCTCCCACTTACTGCTTCATAGCAGTATACACGCATAATATGGATCCCCCATATACTGCTTTTCTTTTTTCTATTTGTTAGATTTACATATGTTCCAACTCACTGTTCTCACAAATACACAGTAAGTAATATTCTCATGCATATTACCTGAATAAAATATAAAAACATTTATCTGGGACAATAACAAAATTTACTATCATATGTTACAGCTTAAATTCCATTTTAACTTCCTTTTCTTATACTTGCCCACTAACAAAGTCTAGAAGCTACAGACTCTATTTCCCAGAATCCCATGCAATTAGAGTTTGAGATATGCATTAAGTTTTTCCAGTTACAGGCACCCAATCAAGATCTGAAAGGTACAAATACATCAAAAAACAAATTCCTGCCTCTTTTGTCTGTTTTTTTTTAAACTGACATACTATGCAGGTCATTTTTTTCTTTGGGCTTCTACTTTATTAATAAAAGAAAGAGTAAGGTAGACATTGTCTAAGCTTTTGTTTTTATGTTCTCCTGGCTATCGTGAGTGAGAAAGGGGACATTTTAGTGTGAATTTGTACAGGGAGTTTGGAATTCACATACGCATTTCAAAAGGTCTCATGGTGTAAAATAGCTCTGAAAAAAAATAAAAAGAGGGCATGTCAAATTGTAGGTTTAAGGATCTCATTTGTCATCATTTGAGTAATGGTGGGTTAATCACTTGGGGGAAAGTTACATTAAACAGCTTGCAGAAACTAATCATTAAAATCAGAATGCCAATGTGTTAATTTAAAGTAGGACATAGAAAATGATACTTGGGTTCACAGGCATTCCCTCTAGGCAAAGTTGTATGGGAAGTCAAATTAAAATCAGAATATCGCTTCATACTAGATAATAATATCACGAGTTTGAGCCAACAGTTGTAAGTTGTACAATCTTCATGATTAATGCCCTCAAGCCGTGAACATTGAATGCATCCATCTTCGTTACACTGATAGGTCTGCTATGGAGCCGATGGACTTATTGTCATGAGTCTGGTCACTTTCTATCCTCTGCAGTGATGGACACACACTGCCAGTTTGGTCTGATTAGATTGTTATATGCTTAAAAGTCACGTGTGAATTATCTTCTTTTCATCATACACTGTGTCTTCTAAAGGAATAGCTTTCACATGGGATTTTTAGCTTAAAACATGGGATTTTTTAAATTTAAAATCATGATTCAAACAGAATTCTTTGACCCAAGAGGTCCTTAAGAAGATAATCATTCCTGCTATGTGCTTGGAAATGTGCCAGGCAATTCTAGGTGTTTAAGTAACGTTTGTTTAATTACTGACCTTATGGTTCCTTTGAAAAAAACAAGACTACTAAATTTATCACCAACATTCACTAACATATCGATATAAGCTGGTGTCGTTCTTTAAGAGTAGTTTTTACTTAGATGTCTGGATAATTTCTAGTAGCTCCATGTGCCATATTAAAATGAGATTTTACTTGGTAATATATAAGGCAATAAAATTGAAATAAATGGTGTGCAACATTATTAAAAAAAGATTTATTAGCCCTTTATAATTTTAAGTCTAGTTATGAATATATAAAATGATTTGAAGCCATATTTACATAGCTAAATTAGTTTAAGTAATATAAAATTAATTTATTTTCGTGCACCTCTCCTAATGACTCTTCTAAATTCCAGAATAGATAGCTAATCCATGGCTTTGAATGGAATGCTGGGAAGGCCTTTTAAAGCCCTTAAGAACCAAACAAGTGATGATGCTTCATTTTGCTCCCCCTCATCTATGTACTGCAAAATAAAAACCTTCATTATATGTGTGCTGAAATTAAGATCATTTTCATACACATGTTCTAACTGGAACAATGTTGACAATTTATAAAAGCTGAATTTCTCCAATTTTTTATTCTCATGTTTTACTGATGTCATAAGCATAAGTGTAATACCTACATGGGATAATCTTGTAAGGGACATTATTCGATTGAGTGATTCTTAATTTATAAAAAAATAAGGTGAGTATACTAAATACTTGTTTGTCTACATGTTCTGATCTTACAACACATTCCTTATGAAAAAGTTACACTCTTTTCTATTTTCATTGTTGTTGCATAGTGCATGTGTGTTAGTATGTTAATTTTCTTCCCCTTCTTTATTAAGAAGTTTCAATTTGCCCACTTCTATAATCTCAATGTTGAGCACTGTCCATTAACTTTTCTTTTCTTTTATTTGAAATTTTATTGTTGTTCAAGTACAATTTTCTGCCTTTCCTTCCTCCTCTCCTGCCCACCCCAGCCATCCCCACCTCCCTCCCCTGATTCCACCCCACCTTGTTTTTGACCATGTGTCCTTTATAGTTGTTCCTGTAAACCCTTTGCCCCCACATTATCCCTTCCCATCTCCCCTCTCGTTATTGTCAGTTTGTTCTTAATTTCAGTGTCTCTGGTTTTATGTTGCTTGCTTGTTTGTTTTGTTGATTAGGTTCCACTTAATGGTGAAGTCATATGGTATTTGTCTTTTACTGCCTGGCTTATTTCACTTAGCATAATGCTCTTTTAAAACATTGGATCTTTCACAGTTTATAGATACCATCTACTGGACATTTTAAACAGACTGATTAACAGGTGACATAACACACTAGGCCAAATAGGCAAAAATTCCACTGGTACAATTTGTATGCTACTGTGTCAAGTAGGGAAATAATTTGTATTATTACTTAACACTACAATATTACCTACATTCATATAATTAAGTCAAGAGAATCACTTATAAAATTTTGTATGTCTTACATAAATTTATTTTAAGAAGTCTAACGTTTCTTAAGAAGTTGTTGGTATATTTTATTCTCCCTGAAAAAAAGTTTGCCAAAAAACAAGATAAAATATCATCTTGGTGCTAAAAATTTATACTAGCAAAAATATCAGGTGAGATGGTTCAACTCGTAAGGTTTACTTTGGCTTCATTACATGTCATTTCTACCCCTGTTTCACCAATTACCTAAATTAGATCTCTCAGAATGAATTTTTTAGGATTAACAACAATATCCTAGTGCTTATATTGGGTTACAGTGAAATAATATGACCTCTAGGAAATTAATGTTTTTACATATTTCATGATTCATTATTTAATGTTATTATATAATTGAACATTTTTTTCTTTAGCAAGTAATAATGTTTTAGTTCAGTTGCTCACCACAGAAAATGCCCTTTTTAATTAATAATTTTAAAGAGCTTTTCAGAGCCTCTTATCTTTCTTATTGTCTTCCATCTATGCATTTATTAAAAAGAGGTAAAATGCAAATTAATTTCACACCACACTAGAGCTGTTAAGCCAGATTTCAAATTCTTTTCCAATTCAAATGTATTCTAAAGCTTAAAGTTATTGCTTGTAATGAGTAATTTAATTTACTTAATTTAATTAAACTATATTTAATTCAGTTCCACAAAGACATTCTTGGAGACTTTGAAAATACATATGATGATAATATCCATGGATTTAAGAAAAATATTATGTTGCAAATATGCTTCATTATATAATAGAATCACTGAAGAATAATGTTTTTTGAATCTTGAATAAGATTCTCTAAAAGATGATGATTAAAAACAAATCATACAACAAAACAATGAAGGGCAAAATTAACATATTAAATATGAGTTTAGATTGAACAAGAAAACCTGGATGATACTTAAAGCTCACTAAAACAACATCAATAGAGCAAAAGAGAAGCATTTTATTCCCAAAGTAATAAATTAAAAGTCAGAAAAAATGTAAAACAAAACTTAAGGAAGTCAGTGTCTACCTGCTTTCTTCTAATTTCTTCTGCATGAATTATGCATGGTGGAAATAATACCATGTGAGTTTCTCTTAGGTTCCACTATGTAGTATTTTTTAAATACATGCTATTACCAAAACTTATCCATATGCACAGAGACAAAAATTTATAATGGCTTTTTATTCTTAACTAATGCTTAATGCATTGAATTTCTCCGAGGCAGAGAATGATAAGGCCACTTCTGAATAGTTGTGATATATCAGGTACTGATATATACTATGTGTTGCCTTTGGGGGAACAAAGCGTACAATGCAGGCAGCCCACTCTCCAGACATTGAGCTACTTGGTTCTACTTCATCTGGAGCAGGCATTTTATACCCAAAGGCTTTGGGTGCACCCTCTTGATGAGCTCACAGAATAAGCAGTTAAAGCCCTCACTAGGTGTTTTAAAAGCAGAATCTCCTTTCTCAGACTTCCCCATGTCTTTACTCACTTCCTATTCTTGTTAATTTTGAACTCCCTCCCTTATACAATCATTTAGTCTTTGTCCTGCTTTTTCATGTACTGAATTTTCCCCCCATATACTACACAAAATTGTATTTTTTACTTTTTTTGCTTTCTCTATTCTGTATTTTCTCATTCCTTTTTAATCTTATAATAAAATGTTTATCTTATTATCAAAGTATATTCAACAAAATATACTATTGGGTCATTATGTCTTTTAAAAAGTACTAAGAATTAGTTTCCACCATAAAATTATAATGAAAAGTCTTGTCATTGTATGTATGGTTCCTGACACAGAGGGGTGTGGACATAGGAATATCATAAACTAGAAAGGTGAAATAGAAGAAAAATGATTAATAAAAAAATAACAAATGAAAAATAAAAATAAAACAATGCTGGGCATATTCTAATGATAATGGCCCTGGCCAGTGAGGCTCAGTGGATTGAGTGCTGGCTTGTGAACAAAAGGACTGCTGGTTTGATTCCCAGTCAGGGCACATGACTGCACTGCAAGCTGTGCTCCCAGTGGGGAGCCTGTAAGAGGCAACGCACATTGCTGTTTCTCTCCCTCTCTTTTCTTCTCTCTAAAACTACATAAATAAAAAATAAAATTTTTTAAAATTTCAATGACAAAAATATTGAGTTCAAATTTTCTGGTCTTGGATGCAAAAGTAATGACTGTGTGAGGAAACTGGTACTATTACAGAAAAGACAACTCAGATGGCCTGGGAGTTTATGAAGTGGAGTTTACTCATGCATGCGGACCCAGAGGAGATAAATGCCAAATTCTAGGCATTGAGCTTAAGCTGCAGTTTCCTTGTATGCTTGTTACACAGGCAGAAGGAGGAGGGGAAGGAGTGCAGCTGCTAAAACGGGGGTTAGTGTATGACCTTAAGATAACTAACTGCTTATCTAGGAATGGCTGCTGTCTGGGAGTGGCTGCTGGTCAGCTCCTACCTAAGAATGGTTACTGCTCATGTCCTGTCACAGTACAAATGAGAGAAACAATTAAAGGGACTAAAGCAATCTTATTCATATATTTTGATATAAAAACTGAAATAATTAAACTCAGGAAATGACCAAGGAATGAGAAATTAATACATTTTGAGAAAAACATGTTATTATCCCTCATTCTTCAATGACAAAAAAATTAGGATAAAAGGAAAACTATTTATGGAAATATACCTAACACTGGATAGTTTGCAAGGAGTGATAGATTATAAAACCTATTCCACTATGGTATAGCCTAATACCACTATCTAATCATAAGATGCTTTCATATTATAAATTTGTAAAACATTGGCAAGGAGAAAATGGACATTGATTGTCCAGGCTCTAAAAGGATTGAGGTTTTCTGACTTAAAGGAAACAGGAAGATATTTGATATCAACATAGATTATAGGTCATTGACACTTTTATATAGAAAACAGAGTATCCATTCAAAATTACACTTTACTCTTCAGACTCATTCATTTATTGGAGAAGAACAAATGTACATTTCTTAAATTCTACTCATAAAGGCTCATGTTCAGGGAAATGTGGTAGCATCACAGGAAACTAAAAAAAAAAATCCAACTTAAAACCATAAAAATCCTAGAAGGAAATGTAGGCAGTAAAATCTTGGACTTTTTTTTTTGTAACAATATTTTTTCCTGACATATCTCTTTGGGCAAGGAAAACAAAAGAAAAATTAAACAATGGGACCAATGGTACATCAGAGAAGGGGTTGATATCTGATATTTATAAAGGATAAATACCACTCAATACCAAAAAAAAAAAAAAACACCCCAAACACTACATTTTTTAAAAAACGGGCAAAAGACCTGAATAGACACTTTTCCACAGAGGATATAGAGATGGTCAATAGATATATGAAAAAATACTGAACATCACTAATCATCAGAGAAATGCAAATTAAAACCACAATGAGATACCATCTCATGCCTGTCAGAATGGCTATCACTGATAAATCAACAAACAAGTGCTGTTGGGGATGTGGAGAAATGGAAACCCTCGTGCACTGTTGGTGGGAAAGTGGACTCGAGCAGCCACTGTGAAAAACAGTATGGAGTTCTCTCAAAAAATTAAAAATGGAACTGCTTCATGACCTAGCCATTCCACATCTGGAAATATACCAAATAAATAAAAAACACTAGTTTTCAGAGTATATGCACCTCTATGATCATCATTGTATTATTTATAATAGTCAAGTTTTAGAAGCAATCCCAGTGCCCATCAGTAGATGAGTGGATAAAAAAGCTGTGGAACATTTACACAAGGGAATATTACTTGCCCATACAAAAAAGGAATCTCACTTTTTTGGACCTGAAGAGTATTATTCTAAGTGAAATAAGCCAGTAAGAGAAAGATAGGTATTATATTACACTTATATGTGGAAACTAATGAACAAAATAAATAAACAAACAAAATAGACACAGACTCATAGATATAGAAAACAGACTGACAGCTGTCAGAGGAAAAGAGGTTAGGAGGCTGAGTGAAAAAGGTAAAGGGATTAAGCAAAAGCAAGCAAACAAACAAAAGCTCATAGACAGACAATAGTATGGTGTTTGCCTGAGGGAAAGGAGGGTGGTGATGGGTAAAAAAAGGATAAAGGGGTACTAAATTGTGACAAATGAAGACTTGGCACACAATGCAATGTACAGATGGTGTTTTATGAAACTGTAGACTTGAAGCCTATATATTGTATTAACAAATATCACCTCAATAAATTCAATAAAAATTTAAAAAATGAAAACAACCCAAAGCCAAGAAATAAGAATTTTTATTGGAGATTTTTTATGTATTTTTCTCTTTTGTTTTAATTATTACTTTTCTGTTAAATTAGATTAGAAATCACTCTTGGATCCATATAACTAATGTTTCTATCATATGACATACAATTTTCCACACTTAATATGCTTATTTTACATTTCCACTTTTTTGAAAAATTAAATAATCACATGTAGGACCTTTCTGAAAATAAACATGTGTAATGACAGTCTAGCTCTCTCTCTCTCTCTCACATACACACACACACACACACACACACACACACACACACTGTATTCCATATTCTAGAATGCAGAATATAATATGGCTTTGTTGCTAGCTTATCAAGGACATTGAAGAATTTTGCCATAGAGACATTGTGTCAAAATAGAAATCCATACAGAAAGTGTGATTCCTATAGATCTTTTATGTAAATAATTTTTAGCTGTAATTAACATACCCAAAGTTAATCCACTTACAGTGTAGAATTCTGCATTTTTAGTATGTTCACAGAGTTGTGCTACCATCACCAAATCTGATTTGGCACTCCATAATGAAACATAACACATATTAGGAGTCACTTTTCATTCACCCCACCCCTGTAGCCTAAGCAAACACAAATCTACCTTCTGCCTTTATAGACTTGCTTATTTTGGCCATTTCATATAAATAAACATATGAACAAGTAGTCTTCTGTTAATTGTTTGTTTCACTTATCATATTTTTGAAGTTAATCCATATTGTATTATGTATCAATTCTTCCCTTTTTACAGCCAAATAATATCCCACTGCATAAATATATTGCATTTGTTAATTATTCATCAGTTGATAGATTTTGGGATGTTTCCTCTGTTTGGCTATTAAGGATAATGGAAAAAATACAATAAAAATTAAATTAAAAAAAGAATAATGCTATGAACATCTGTGCATAGGTTTTCATGAATACCCACTTTTAATTCTTTTGGGTATACATTTAGGATTAGAATTGCTGAATCATGTATTAGTTCTATGAAAAACCACAAAAACTGTTTTTCATGTCACCTCTTTACATTATCACCACTGAATGTATGTGTGTTCCAATTTCTCCATATCATCTGCTAAAACATTGTACTGTCTGTCTTTTTTATCATAACCATTCCAGTGGGTATGTGATGGTATCTGATGGTTTTGATTTGAATTCATCTAATGAATTTGACCATTTTTCATGTGCTTTTTGGATATTTTTATGTCTAATTTGGATAAAAATCTACTCAAATGTGTTATCTATATGTAATGTGAATATTTATCTTTTTATTATTGAATAAAAGTTCTTTATATAATTTACATTCATATATCTTATCAGCTATAAGACTTGCAAATGTTTTTTCTGGTACTGTCAACTAGTTTTCACATTTAAAAAAATTTAATCCTCTTTCGAGGATATGTTCATTGACTTTAGAGAGAAAGTGAGAAAGAGCAAAGGACAGAGACGGAGAGGAAGACAAAAAAAGCATAGATGTAAGAGAGAAACTTTTGCTGGCTGACACTCGTACACACTCTAACCGTAGATCAAACCCATAACCTAGGTATGTGGCCTGACCGGGAATTGAATCTCCGACATTTTGGTGTAAGGGACACAGCTCCAACAAACTGAGCCACCCAGCTAGATCTGTTTTCACTTTCTTGATGGTATAGTTAGGTTCAAAAAGCATTTGATTTTGATGAAGTTTAATTTATCTTTTTTTATTGTGTGATTTTGGTGTTATATCTAAAGAAACCATTGCTTAATGCAAGGTCACACAGTTGATCATGTTTTCTTCGAAGAATTTTAGATTTAAACCTTTACATTTGGGACTGTAATTTATTTTGACTGAATTTGTGTGGATGGTTACATATCAAGAGTTCATTTCACTTATTCTCTCATATGGATCCAGTTTCTCAGTACCATTTGTTCAAAAGACTATTATGTCCACACTAAACAGTCTTGAGACCCTTCTCAGCTGACCCACAAATGTAAGGTTTCTTTGTGAACTCTCAATTCTTATTCAGTTGATCTAGATGTCTCTCCTTAAACTGATACCATATAGTCTTTTTTAAAAAAAGATTTTATTTATTTTTATTGAGAGGGGAAGGGAAGGAGAAAAAGAGAGACAGAAACTCAATGTGTGGTTGCCTCTTGCACACCCTGCACTGGGGACCTGGTATGTGCCCTGACTGGGAATCAAACTGGCAACCCTTTGGTTCACAGGCCTGCACTGAGTCCACTGAGCTACACCAGCCAGGGCTGACACCATGTACTTTTGATTATTATATCTTTGTAGTAAGTTTTTAAATGAGAAGTATTAATCTACCAAATGAGTTCATGATTTTCAAGATTGTTTTAGTTATTCTGGACCTCTTGCATTTTATATGAATCTTAGGGTCACCTTGTCAATTTCCACAAAACAAACATGCAAAAACAAACAGGGAGCTAGAATTTTGATAGGGATTGCACTGAATATGTAGATATACTTAGGGAGTGTCACCATCTTAACAATTTTAAGTCTTCTGTCCTATGAATATGGATATTTTTATGTTTACTTAGATCTTCTTTAATATTTTGCAACAATGTTATATAGTTTCAGTGACTTGCCCTTATTTTGTTAATTTTTTTCCAAGTATTTTATTCTTGTTAATTCTTTTGTAAGTAGGGTTGTTTTCTCATTATGTTTGTATTTTTTACTTATAGTATATAGTTTTTAATTAAATATTTTATATTGATTGCATATCTTGTAGTTTGGGTGAACTTGTATAAGTTCTAATAGTGTTACAGAACAAACAAGGGGGGCCTGGGACGATATACTATTATTGAAAGAAGCCCCCGGGTCCGTTATGTCCACCGCCAGAGGAAAGATGTCTCTCAATGCCAGAGATTTGTGAAAAGGAAAGGAAATGTTTATTTAATGCTATACAAACTTAAAGTAGTGACCTAATGTCTTCACCAAAATCCCAAAGTCCCTTAAAACACCCACAAACAGACACAGTCCTTCCTTCCCCCTTTGCCCAGTCTAGAGTACCGTATCTCCTAAAGCTGCAGGGGTCCCCACTCTGGCAAAGGCACGTGGTCCTCTCTCCCCGGGCCACGGGAGTCCCCACTCTGCCAGAGCCGCGTGGTTCTCTCCCTCAGGGCCGCTGGAATCTTCACTCTGTTAAAGCTGTGTGGTTCTCTCCCTAATGGCTGCCTCATCTCGGTTTAAATCCCCGCGCCAGTCTTCCTCTGCAGCCCCATTTCCAACTCCTCCCACACTCGGCTTCACACACCAGAACTCGTATCCTTCCAGCTTTACTGGACTGCCATCATGAGTCTGGCCAGGTGTGGCCCCATGTCCTGGAGCCAATCTTCTCCAAGCTCCCACGCAGGTGCTGTAACTCAGGGGACCTGCCCCCCAGTTACGTCTTGGTGGGGTAGTTACTTCCATTCCCCTGGCTCAGCTGGTCACAGCTATTTAACATATCTAAGCAACCAGCCAAAGGCTATAGATATGTTAAGTGACCACATCAGAGGTTAGCTGAAAGGCTATTGCTATGCAAAACAGCTCTCAAAGGCCCTGCTCCACGTGTCCCTTCCCCCAACCCACACCCTGGATGGGGCGGGGGGGGGGGGGTGGTGAGAGGGTGAGCACATCCTAAAATCTCCTGGACACCTTGAGTTCTGGACCCCATTTCAAATGCCTATTTGGGTTCCCCCCTCTTGGCTGCACCCTGTAACAATAGTTGTTAGTGGACCTTAGAAATTCAATATATGAAATTATGCCATTATCAAATAGAGATGAATTTACCTCTTTCTTTCTAGTCTGTATGTCTTCTTTCTTGCTTGCTTCATTAGCCAAGCTAGAACCTCCTATAATTTTAAATAGAAGTGGTGAAAATTGATATCTTTCTCTTTTTATGCATCTTAGAAGATATGCACAAAATTTTTAAAATTTTTCCAATTAAATATGATTTTCACTATAAGTTTTAGCAGATGACATTTTCAACTTAAGAAGTTTTCATATATTCCAAGTTTGTTTTATTAATTGTGGGGAGGCTCTGCCTGAAAGGCCCCCCTGGCCACCCTGGATGAGAATAAGTCTACCAAGACATGACCTGCTTGGGGAGGAAAGGTGGCCGATGTCTCAAAGGAGAAGGGCCAAGAGCCTTTTCCTCAATGGGCTTTTATTAGGTTCCTTTTGCACAGGAATACAGGTAAAGCTCATTAACCATTATCAGACAGTAAGGATCAAACAATAAATAACATACAAAGAACTCTGAGGGCCTATTTTGAGTCATAGTCAGATAGCTAAAGGGCCATAAAACTTTGGGGAACAAACTCACTTCCTGCTTGGACCCTTATCATTTAATTGAGAGCATTCTTAGCAAAGCAGGTTTCTCAGGATTTTATGTATTCTTTCTTAGGCCTGATCACCCTAGGTAACCCACCCTTTCCAGCATAGGGCGGCACCCAACGCTGACATTGTTTCAGGCTTAAATCAGGTAGGGGAAGTAAGACAGCCAAAAGATTAGGAGACTTCTTGCAGACAGAATGAGGACTCAGGCTATTTCAAAGCCAAGGGGTGAGGGTCCACCACCCCATTTTGCTAGAGCCCCCAAGTCTTTCCCTGGGAGCCTGGTGATCATGCCTGTCTTAGATCATCCCTCCCTTGAGGAATCTTATCCATCATTGACTAACCAGTCAAGCACTGGGGGCCAGGCAGGGTGAAGTAAAAGGAGCAGAAGCCATGCTCCTGCCAAGGAGATAAGCTTTGTCTCCTTAGTGGTTTGTGGTCTGTAGGTCACTCACTCAACCTTAGCCATGGGGGTGTTACAGATTCTGAAACCAAGCAGGGTGGTTCCCAACAATTAATATTGCCTATTATATTGATTGATTTACAGATGCAGAGCAAAATTTTCATGCCTAAGATAAATTTCCCTATTCATGGTGTATATATTTTTTTTGCATTTTTGGACTTGATCTGCTAGTATTTTTAAAAATATTTTGCATTTCTATTTCTAAGGTCTGTATTTTTTCTTTTCTGAGGCATCTTAATATTTTTGTTTTACTGTAATATTTACCTCAAAGAGTAATGTAGTAAATGTTTCTTCATTGTCTATTTTTAGAAAAGTTACTGAAAGATTGTTATTGATTATTTAAATATTTAAATAGAATTCAATAGTGAAGCCATTTGGCCCAGAATTCCTTGTGGAGAGGTTTTAGATTACTAGTTTGATATAGATCCATTTATATTTTCTATATCTTAGGTCAGTTACAGATTTGTTCCTAAACATTTATCAAGTTCATCTGTTATGTAATTTATTATTCCTACAATTAATGTATGTATATTTTTTGTAATGAAAGATTAAAACTATTGTCTCCTGCTATGTTCCTGATTTAAGTAATTTGAGTACCTCCTATTTTGTTTAATCCTCACCCAAGGATGTAGGCATTGATTCCAGAAAGAGGGAAAGCAAGATAGAAACATCAGTGTGAGATAAATGTTAATCAGTTGCCTCCCCAGTGCACCCTGACAGGGATCTGAACCCATAAATTATGAAGGTGCCCTAACTGGGAATCAAACTGGGGACCATTCAGTTTAACAGGACAATGCTTTAACCAAGCCACACTAGCCAGAGTGATATTCATCTTATTTTTCCTTAGTTAATGTAGCTAAAAGTTTGTTAATTTGTCAAGTTTTTCTAATAACCAAATTTTACTTTTTTTATTGTTCCTATTATAATACTATTATTCCTATTTCATTAATTTATGCCTTATTACTATTATTTCTAGCATGATTATGAACCCCGTTTAATATCGTGGAACCAACTCCAAAGTATGATGGTGAGGCTGTGGGGCTGTGGAAGGGGTTCCCATACCTATAAGCAGCATGATTCTAACACTCTCTACCTGGAAATAGCATCAGATTCCACATATTAAGGTTCTGTTCGACAAGACTGTCCCCCTGTGGACTTCAAATGCCAGTCCCAAGCCCAGGTTATCACCTGAGCTCATGACCAACCTACTCCCTCCTTGGCTTTGATTAATTTGCTAGAGTGACTCACAAATTTACTTTTGAGATCACTGGCTTATTTTAAAAGTCTACATTCAGGAATTGCCAGATGAAAGAGATACAGAGCACAAGGAATGGGGAAAGGGCATGGAGTTTTCACGTTCTTCCTAGTGTGCTACTCTCCCCAGATCCTCACCCTTGTCCTTCCATCCTCTCTCTCCCTCAGCTGTGAGCCAGAACCAGTTTAGCAAATTCCACTTCTCTGATACCAACTAAGAAGGTGTCCTGAGGCATGATTTTTAATGTGTGTGTGGGGGGGGTGAAGGGGATTCCTGACACTAACAAGTAAAATCTGACACCAGCCGTGTGGCCTACAATTCATTTCATATATGGCACTATCTACCTGGAGATAGCATTAAATTCTACATGTTCAGGGCTCAATCATGCAAGCATATTCCCACCACTTCAGATGCCAATTGTCACTGCAGATTGGTTCCTGTGCATTTGACCAACTGCCTATAAATCAGAGGTTTACACATCCCTCTCCCTGGGTTCAATTAATTTGCTTGAGTGGCTCACATAATTCAGAGAAACATATCACTTACAAGATTTTTCATTTATTATAAAAGTAAATAACTCAGTAATAGTCAGATGGAACAGACACATAGGGGAAGGCATGCAGGAAGGTCAGGGAGCTTCCATGCCTTCTCTAGGCATGCCACTCACCCCAAATCATCGCATGTTTACTGATCTCAAAGCTCTGTGAACCCTGTCCCTTAGGGTTTTTATGGATTCTTTATTGCATAGTCATGATTGATTACATTATTGGCCATTGGCAATTGATTCAAACTCTAGCCCCTCTTTACTTCCCAGAAATCAGATTGGAATTGAAAGTTCCAACCCACAAGTTATGGTTAGTTTTCTTGGTGGCCAGACTCCATCTCTGAGTGCTTTCCAAAAGTCAACTCATTAACAGGAACTTAGTGATTCTACATGCATTTCGGTGTTTTGTTTTTAGATGAATATATATATGTTTATTGTTATTATAATTCCCCAATACTTAAGTTTACTCATTATTATAAAATGTTTCACTTTATCTATGATAACAATTTCTGTCTTAAAATATATTTCACCTTATGTTAATTTAACCACTCCCGTCTTATTGATCACTGTTTGCCCAATGTAATTTTTTAAATATTAATCTGTAAATTCCTGATGATTTATTAGGTTATATAATTGATTTACATTTAATGTAATTACTGATAAAGTAGGATTTGCATCTCTCCTTTTGATACTTTTTCCCATATTTCTTATATGTCTGCTGTTGCTCCTCTATTTTTCCATTATGTTCTGCTTTTATGTTACATTGGGGAGTTTCCTGGTAACATTTTATTTTCCTTGTTTACTTTACCTTATTTTTCAGGTTTTTATTTTTTTGGTAACTGACCTTGGACTTACAATTTCCTTCCTGGCATAAATCAATCATCAGTATTTTTCCCTTATCTGTGGGAAATACATTCCAACCCCCACCCCCAGTGGATGCCTGAAACCACAGATAGTACCAAATCCTATGTATATTGTGTTTCCTACATATGCATACAAATGATAAAGTTTAATTTGTAAAATAGGAGTAGTAAGAAATTAACAACAATAACCACAAATTAAATAAATCAATTAGAATAGTATAAGTTATGTGAATGTAGTCTCTCAAAATATCTTACTGTACTGTGCTCATCTTTTCACTTAATGAAGGACTTTACAGCTTCTCTTTGGCATATCTGAATTGCCACCATCACTGTTTCCACACTGTTAGACCACGATTAAGTACAGTGAATGTTACTTGAACATCAGCACTGTGATACCTCCACAACCCGATAACTGAGATGGCTACTAAGTGATTAATGGGTAGGTAGTGCATATACCACATATAAGAGCTGGATGGCATACAATTTTATGATAGTACTCAGAACAATGCACAATTTAAAACATATAAACTGTTTTTTTCTGGAATTTTTATTTAATAATTTTTGACTGAGTCGATTGTGGTAACTGAAAGTGGAAAGAACAATTATGAGTATGGAAGGACTATTGTAGTTAGGTTCATACTAAAATAATTTTGAGACTATACAGAAACTTTGTTTAATTATAGTGTCATTTTTATTCTCACTCTATTATTATCATAGATACTATGTGTTTATATATTATAATCACATCAACATAGCTTTATAATTGTGGGCTAATATATTTGTCTTTTAAGCCACAAAGTAAAAAGAGTTGCAAAAATGTATTTTACTGTCTTTTATAATTATCTATGTAGTTACTTTTACTAGCTCTCTTTATTTCTTTGTTAAGATTTAATTGTTTTTAGTGTTCTTTCATTTAAGTTACAAAGATTTTCTTTAGGCTTTTTCTTGGGTAGATCTGCTAGCAATTAGTCCTCTCATTTTCATTTATCTGGCAATGGCTAAATTTATCTTTTAGTTTTAAAGGATAATTTTACTGTGTATAGAGTTCTTTGTTGACAATCTTCTCTTTCAGCACTTTGAGTAAGTCATGTCACTGCCTTAAGGCCTCCATGCTTTCTGAAGAAAATAGCTATTAGTTTTTGAAGATTCCTTGTATGGAATGAGTCATTTTTCTCTTGTTGCTCACCAGATGCTTTGCCTTGGTTTTTATTAGTTTGAACATGTCATGTTTACATTAAACTTAGTGAGAATCGCTCTCTCTCTTTGCTAAGGCCTGATTTTTTTCTAGAGCTAGGTTTAGGTTCAGAACAAAATTGAGAGGGAGGTACTGAAATTTCCCAAATACCCTGTCCCCACAAATGTATAACCTCCCACATATTAAACATCGCTCATCAGAATAGTACCTTTATTACAAAAGATAAATCTGTGTTGACATGCTATAATTACCCAAATCCTTATTTTACTTTAAGGTTCACTCTTCATGTTGCACACTTTATGGGTTTTGACCAATGTGTAATGACATATATCTGTCAGTATTATATCATACAGAGTATTTTAACTGTCTTAAAAGTTCTCTGTGCTCTGCCTGTTCTTCCCTCCTCACCACCATCTCTGGGATCACTGATAGTTTTATAATTTCCATAATTTTGTCTATTCCAAAATGTCATGTAGTTGAAATACCACAATGTAGTCTTTTTATATTGGCTTCCTTCACTTATTAATAAAAATATTTGATTTTCTATAGTTTGAAAATAACATTTTTAGTTGTTTTGGCTTTTATGTTCTTGATGTTCTCTTGAGCTTACTGGACCTGGGAGAAGTCCTCAGTCATTAGTGTTTGAAGTAGTCTGTTTCTTTTTCTGTTTCTTTGTTGCTGTTTTCCCCAATACATGTATGTTATACCTTTTGTAATTGTCATACAGTCTTTGGATATTCTGTTCTGGAATTTCTTTTTGCCCCAACTTTTTTTTCTTGGCTCCTTGGTCTCTGACAATTCTATTGATGTATCTTCTACCTCAGAGATTCTTTTTTCAGCCATGTCCAGTCTACCTGTAAACCCATCAAAGACATTCTTAATTTCTGTTACAAAATATCTCCAGCATTTCTTTCTGATTCTTTTATTGGATTTTCATTTTTTGCTTACATTGTCATATCTTTATGCATATCTACTACTTTATTCATAAGAGTTTTTAGCATATTAATTATATTTGTTTTTTAAATCCCTGGTCTGATAATTCCAATCTCACAGCCATGTTTGGTATTGATGTTTGCTCAGTCTCTCTTCAAATTGTGTTCTTGCCCTTTGTGCCTTGCCATTTTTTTATTGGCTATATACTGGGTATAACTTTACTGGGTAAAAGGAACTGATACAAATAATCCTTTAGTAATGTGACAGTGAGATGAGAGGAAAGGGGAAGTGTTTAGTAGTCCTATGATTAGATGTAAATATTTTATTTAGTCAAGGGTTTCTTGATGTTTTCCCCTCCCCTTTTGGTGGCACAGGATGGCTAGAGTGGTATGGAGCTGGGTGTTTCCCGTTCCCAGTCATTTTGCCTTTGATGAAACCCAAGCATCTTAGGTTCTAATTAACTGTTTGCCCTGAAGGCAGTTCTTGTTAAGAGCATAGGGTTTTGGAATATTTTTAAATGGTTCTTTATCAACTCCATCCCCCACACCCTTCTGGAAGCAGAAGAGAAATTTTCCTTTATATTTGCTGGGGGAATCTGTTCAAATCCCTGGAGGTAAATCTCACAATATTATAGGGTTTCTTTGGGAGTTTTTAACCCTCAGACTTCTACACACTATGTCCTCAGAAAGTCATCAGTAACAGTTTTCCTCCCCGTGTTGGTTTCCGTTGGTGAGTCTCTGCTCCAGTAAGCCATGACCCCTTGGTTTGCCAGTCTATATTTTCAATACAGAACAGTAGTTCACCCTGTGTCCTCTTTGTGACATATCCAAGAAGAATTTGTTTTACAGGCTCTTCAGCTTTTTACTTGCTATTAGGATGGAGCAGATAATACCAAGTTCCTTTAATGAGAAACTGAAATTGGCAGTCATCATTGTATATTTGGGTTTATCCCACTTGAGGTTCGTTAAGCATCTTGGATGTGTAGATTAATATTGTCATCAAATTTGTGACTTTATTCATTATTTCCTCAAACATTGTCTCGTCTTCTTATGGTTCTGTTGTCTTTTTATGGTTCTGTGTATATATATATACACATTTAATAGTATCCACAGGTACCTGAGTTTCTGTCATTTTTCCTTCATATTTTTTCTATTCTGATCTTCAAACTGTAGAATCTCATTTGATATATATTCAAGTTTGTTAATTCTTTCTTCTTACAGTTTATATCTACTCTAATAATTTTCATTCCAGTGAATTTTCCATTTGGTTATTGTATTTTTCAACTTCAGAGTATACATTTAGTTTTATTAATATAATTTACATCCTTTTCTTCATACTCTCTATTTCTTGGTATATTGTTTTCATCCTTTAATTTACTTCTTTGTATATTATCCTTCAACTTGAACATGTTTGTATGAATTGTTTTAATCTCTCTATACCCCCAAGAAACAGTTTCTATTGACTTTTATTTTATGTGCATGTGCCATACTTAACTGTTTTGGTGTGTGTTTTATAAATTGCTGTTAAAAGTTGGACATTTGGATGACATAATGTTACAACTCTGGAAATAAGGTATTTCATCTTCCTCTAGACAGATTTTGCTTTGTTCTCAGTTTAGTTTAAGTTAGATCTTGAGGGAAGGTGGGGCCAAGAGACATAATCACCCTTATAATTAGCTAACTGAAGGCTTTATGAAAAAATATAAGACTCAAAAGTAATATAAATGAAGAAAAGGGTTCTAGCAAATATAAAAATACCGAAAGGTAAAACATAGTGAAAACATACATAGGGGTAATATGTAATATATTGCCACTTATTCACTGAGTTGATAATAAAAAAATAATCATATTTCTTTTAAAATGATTTAACCATTTATAATTTTGAGAATAGACTCATGTGTATATATATATAATATAATTTTTCTTCTTTGTATATCACATACCTCATCTGATTGTGGGTGTATGCATATGTGGTTGCTATGGTAATTGTGAATATTCTTTTTCATGCTAAATAAAAAAGAAGTTATGTATAATGAAGAAGTGCATAATCTGGTTGTAGAGATTAAAGATAATGTTAAAGTTCTGGGGCATAAATATAAGGTTTGAAGAGGAATTAATTCACTAGATTACTTTAACCCAAAGACTTTCCTTCTATTTACAAAAAAAAAAAAAAGGCACCATGCTCAGACCAACTGTTTAAATAAAATATACTGACAGCCAGATGTGAGAAGAGACACATACCTAGGACAAGCCACTCTTTCAGAGCCTCAAAAAAGTGTGCCTCACTGACACAACATGAGGTACAAGAGAGTGAAAAACTAGAGGATTGAAGTGCCAGGACCAAAATATATAACAATGTTTTCAAGAATCGTTTTAGAAATAATTCATATTATGAAATTTCCCTTTAACAACAGGTCTCACCTTCGATGGACTGCAACACTCTCACTAGCCATCACAAGCACAGGGCCAGAGTGGGGTCTCCCGATTACAACTGTCATAGTCTGTTGTAGTTGGCTGCTTGCCACCTGTTATTTAGATGTGGGACAAGGCCGTTCTCTAGAATAAAAATGCTTTTCTATCATTAATGGGTAATTTTAATTTAATTATTTGTAGTAAAAATAACATGGTGTTATGTGAGTTTAAAATCATTTGAAGCTTACTGAGATTATTTTAAGGGACTGTCTTGGAAAATGTTTTACTTATACTTGAGAATATTATATGTTCTACATACATTGGGTATAGTTATCTACAAAGGTCAAATAAGTTAATTCAGTTAATAAGGATGTTTTATTCATTCTATCAAATACTAAGAATGAATTGTCAAAATCTCTAGCTGTAACTTTTTTCTCCCTATAGTTATGCTTTTTTCTTTGTATAATTTGAACTTTTGTGTTATTGGCACATAGGTACATAGGATTATTCTTTCTTTTTAAATGATTGTTTTGCTACTAAAAACTTCCCTCTTTATCTCTGATAATACTTCTTTTTTTTTTTTGGTTTTTTGATTAAAGATTTTATTTAGTTTTAGAGAAGGGAAGGGAGGGAGAAAGAGAGGGAAACATCAGTGTGTGGTTGCCTCTCGAACACCCGCTGTTGGGGACCTGGCCTGCAACCCAGGCATGTGCTCTGACTGGGAATCAAACCAGCAACACCTGGATTCACAGGCAAGCACTTAACCACTGAGCCACACCAGCCAGGGCTCTGATAATGCTTCTTATCTTGAAAAATATTTTGTCATATTAATTAAGCCATCACTTGTTTTCTTATGATTAGCTTTTGCAAGAGCATACCATTTGCCATCCTTATACTTTTAACCTGCCTTTCTTCATATATAAGTTTCTCCTAAAAGCAGAATATCATTAATTCCTACTTTTATTAATAGTTGGTTCAAATAAAACTTCCTTTTTAACTTTGCTGAATATTACCAGAAAGATTAGATTGCTCTGTTTTAGATACACTTTTCTTAATGCCTTGACAGATTAAATTTTATTTATCATACAGGGTCTGACAGAAGTAACACCTGCTTGAGTGTGGCTGGTAAGGTACATGAATGTCTCGCACAAGATGTACAGCCATTTGAACATTTCACTTAAAATGTCATTTGGTGTGTTTGAGTGTGATATTGTTATGTTACAAAATTACATGCTTATGATTTTGTAATAAAAGATTTTATAATAAAAAGGGGAATTATTTGTGCCAACCTCTGTATATGTACATAGTGAAGAACACACTGGCTTTATGTCACATCTTTTTTGAGAAATGAGACAAAATAATTTTAATGAATTATGTTAAGTTTTGATGTTATGTTACAGTATTGCATGCTTTTTGTTAGGGTGATTGGTGACAAGGACTGTGAAATAATTCACAAAGAGAAGAAAGTGCAGAGAGTAAAGGTTTTTGTTTTTACTTTCCCTAAGGGCGGGAAATGGCTAGGTGTGGAGACATGCTAAGGCACCAGCACTGAGGGTTTAGGGCTTTGAGTTTTTGCCAGGTAATGGGGTGGTTGTAGAGCAGGATGTTTCAGTTACACTACAATGTGTTTCGATGTTATCTTTGGATGAAGGGTCTTGAGGTCCTTGTGGTCTGGTGTGTCCCATTTCCCAAATTCCTGGAGCTTCTGCACCTTCAGGGCACTTCCAGTAATTTTCTAGTCCTGAGGATAATGGCTCATAAAACAATTAAGGTCAGTCATAAACTATGGGGTCCAGCCTGCTCTGGGGAAGAGGGCCTGAGAAAGTGGCTTTTGTCCTATTATGATTTTGTAATATTTTGTAATAAAAAAGAGGTGCTATTTGTGCTGGATTCTATTTCTATCCTGATTTGACTATTAACTCCTTAAAATTAAATAGTATATCCCTAACTCTTCTTTATTACTATTGTTTATCATGGCATTTGAAAAAAATACAGGGTTTCTAATATCATATATTCAGTAAATGAATGGTATTCCATGTGGACCATGGGATTTTAATATATGATTGAAGATTAAAGGGGAATTTGTATCTAATTCTTAAAATACCAAGTTAGTGTACTCTACTCATCACCTGGACTACTTTAAGTCCCAATAACTATTCATTAAGAGAAAATCACCTGTCACATAGTTCAAGAATACTCTTTAAAAACAGCTTAAAAAATCTTTATCCCATAGCTCAGTCTGAAATTAATGTTAATAATTTAATGGATTTTTGTTATTTAATTTAACTTGGAAAGCTTTATGTTATCCAGTTTACACATTATAATAATTATTAGTAAATTGGATGTGGTATGCATAAGTAATGTCAGAGTCTAAACTCAACAGAATATCCAATGATACAAATAAACTCAACAAAGCATAGCAGCCAGGAGCTTAGCCAGCAATGAAATAAACAGACTCATATGCTAAATAATCTCTTAAAGACACTCAATAACAATAGGTACAACTAGTTTGCCAACAATTGTGGTCATCAAGAAAAAAATATATTTTTCCATGGTTCTTATAATTTTGAAATCTAGAAGATATGGTATCTGAACTGAACCAATCAAATACTGGTGATATGGAAGCAATGGTAAATATTTTCAAGTATTTAAAATTTTTGCTGTGTAAACAGATTATGTTTCTTCTGAATTGCTACAAATTGAAATGAACATAGATAAAAATATGGTGATTAAATAAGGTCAAAATTTGGATCAGTATTATAAATAAATTTGTATCATCTAGAACTGCCTACCAAAGAAATGAATATTGCCAGGTATGGAAAAATTGAAATCCACAGGGAGAGATCGAAGATAACTCTGTAATTCACTTACCCACAGTTCTACAAGTGATTTTTATTTGAAATGTGAATTCTTAAGTTCTCTGAAATCAATCCAAACCTTTCATTCTATGTTAAAAAAAAATCTACTTTGTGAATGAATATGCAAATTTTCTCCCTGAAGTGTTAAATTGCTTTGATATAAATAATTTAAAGAGTTGAGGACCTCATTTAAAAATACCACATAAATGAGGTCTTTACAGCACTCACATCCAAACACTTTCTATCAGGCCATAATGGGTACTTTGTGCATCTACATGCACACTAAGAAACAGTTTGGACACATGCTCTTTGTGTAATTGAGGATGGATGGAAAGAAGTTAGGGAAAAATCCCAATAAGTGGAATGAGGAAGTAGAAGTTGATGGAATGTCACAAGTTCCCCTGTCTCCAGGCATGATCAAAGGGAAGCAGTTAATGACAGGAAACCATTGAGATGGTGGTCCTGGAAGTCACAACCACAAGCCACCCTCCCAACCAGAAGGTGAAGTCAGATTTTGGTGTCACACAGCTGGGAGTGCCCCCTCCTCCACCCTTCCACTAGGAATAACATAACACCCCAAGAACTGACTGACAGCATGGGCACATTCAGTTCGCCTGGGTCTAGTCAGATTCATACTTTTGGTTTCTTTCACAGCAATGCCAGAGTCCTATTTTTTTCTTTACTTATGCTCTTCTAAAACTTGCTTTATTCCCATTTCAATTTGCCTTTGAAATTTTTTTCGGACAAGTCAAAGATCTGGAGGTCGCCTGACACTCAAAATGTCCAAAACTGTCCTGGGCAGGGCCAGCTACAGGCATGGAAGCAGTCTCATTTCATAATCCAAATTTGTGAAGTGGTGAGAGTGTTTTCACTTCTCAAATTAGAACTGAAAACTAGAGATAATGGGCATAACTGTCATTCTTTGCAGCTATATCTCACCTTCAAGTTGTAAATTTTAAGAATGTAATTTTATTACCAGTGTCAATGAGAAAACTGCTTCTTTCTTTGGACTGTAAATCATTTTAGTGTTTTTAAAGTCAACATGACCTCAGTATGAAATGCTGAAACTTGAAGTTATTACAATATTTAATTATTATAAAATGTCCTCCAAATAGATTTAATAGAATGCCTACAAAACAGAAAAGAAAGCAAGCATTATAGACACACAAAAGCAGATCTTGTTCCTATCAGTAGAATTTAACATTTCAAGAATGCAGCCATATATTTTTCAAATAAGAATTAAATTGAAATTGATATGTTATATATATTTTTACTAACTAAAATATCTACAGTTGTCAGTTATTGCTACATTTTCAGAAATTTAACAATGAAAATGATGTAATGCCCCCTTTTTGCAAGAAATTTATCATCAAACTGCACTAAAACAATAAAATAAGAAAAAAAATGCATTACCAATGTCGGTGATAATTTGAAGGTCATAATAATCTCTGAAGGTCAATTTGTTGAACCACAGTTCAATGCTTATACTGTATGCCAAGGTGACTTGGGTGTTTTGCTGCAGACTATTTCAATCAGGAGCTAACTTGTGAATAATCAAGAAATACTTCACAAACTTTTAAGTTCCACTTTCTTAATCCAAAGGTGTGATAGGGTGCAGCCAACCATAGTGATTCAACTTGGAACAAGTTATTATCAGATAGAAAACATGATGGTTGGCTGAAAGGTGCTGGATTAAAGGCATCAAATGTTCTACCAAATACAATATGCATTCTCCCTTTGTCTCTTTTTTCAAAAATGGATCATTTGTGATTTGCAGTTGAGTTTCTCATTTTGAAGTCACCTGAATAAACAAAGATATAAAAGAGTAAATCTTACCCAAATTTTGCATCATTCCTATATAATTAGCCATGTATTAGACTTTTGCCTTCTTCCTCCTTCCTTCCTCCCATGGAAACTGTCTACAGAATTCTCCAGCAGAGAATAAGGCTGTATGAAGCTGATTGCCTGGCCTTTCTGCCTCAGAGAATCCAGGGCTGATCTATGAACAATGAATTTAATGCAGTCTGGCAAAGAAATGGGATCACAAAATTAAAGATTTGCAAAAAAGATTAGGAGTTAACACAGTGTTGATGTTGAGTTCTTATATTTGCATATTAAAAGAAGGTCTGTTCTTTTGTTTGTACTTAGAGATGCTGAGTTTTTTATGATCACTTACATTTATTTAAAAAGGACTCAGTGGGCTTGTCTTTCCTCCCAAATCTTTTTAGTTTACTCTCTTGAGTTCAGATGGCACTTCTGCTATAAAACAGTCACCCTGTATAAGCTTGAAGAGTATTCTGGGTATTAACATGCAAATGAGAGAATCAAGCATAATTCTTTGTTATGGTGATTCTTCCCAAACTGTTTTTTTTTTTTTCTGAAAAGGCTGTGAGGCACTAAAGCCTCTGCTATTGAGTTTGATAGCCAAGACTGTGAGTTTATAAAGGTCTATGCAAATGTGTAATACTAAACTTTAAAAGTCTCCAGTTTAAATTGTTCTTTGTCCAGACTATGAGAAATAATCTGATGTTCAGAGAGTATTAAACAATACATAGGTCAAGGCAGGAATACTGTGAAGGGAGAAGAAATTAGACCTTTGTTACTACATAGGTTCAAATTAGCATTAAGTGGCTGATATTAATGCACTTGAGGAAAAGATTTGCTAGTTGACTACCAAGAAGACTTTCTAAATTGTATTTTTTTTAATACATCTCATAGCAGGGGCTATTCTTTTTATTCATTAGTAAATTCAGCATTTTTAAAAAGTGTCTAGCACTTTGTTTGCTGAGGTACTTTAAAAGATATACGGTGACCATTTGGAAAAATGCTAAAATATTTAAAATAAAGTCCAGTACAAGTCACTGTATTTACTATGTAATTGAATTTACTGTGCATTTTAAAAACTTCATGTGTATTTTTCTCCCATGAAATAAATTCCTATAGCCATTTTAGACTAAACTGAGGCTCCAGCATCACTAGGGTCTGAGAATAACATGGGGCAGGAAAAAGTGGAAGGAGAGGAGGAAAAGAGAGATAAGGAAGAGGAGAAAAAGAAGAAGAATCAGGATTGAAGAAAGAACAGGTATTAAAGAAGAAAAGTGGAAAAATTAATTTCCATGTTGTGTTAATGGCTCTCTTTTGTATCCTCATAGTGTTATTCTCAGAGCAGCACTTTTCGCTTTTTGCTCCTATGGTTGTATTTTAGTGCATTCGTGTGACTCACTGGTCCTGATCTGTATGCTCACACATTTACTGCTTAAATTCCATATTATTATTTTAGTCAGTCTTTATTCTTTCTCTCCTCCTTTTTCTCTCACTCCACTTGTTCAAGAAAAAGAGTACTTTTTCCCCAATAAGGGGTTTTTTAAAAGAGAGTACTGTGATTGAGGTGGAGGATAACTAATAGTGAATGAGATTATTGCTATTCTCTAAACTTCACATTTGTAGAAACTAAATTATAAATGTAGGTAGTCAACCTCAGTCAGAGAAAGACATTGATTAAGTTACATTGGAAATAATAGGTGCTGAAGGGATCAAAGAAAGTCACAATGTTCTCTTACCTCAATTAACTTCTGTAAGTTATAGGAAAACATGGAAGATAGGCATGTTTAGCAAAAGAGCCAGTGTCCTGCTCAGGCTGGACAGTAAGTGAAGAGTTCTCCCCAATCTGGTACATGATGATTTATGTCCTGGTTCTTTTGGGGGGAAAAATCATGTTACAACTTTAAATTCCTAGAGCAGCCTTATTAGAAACAGCACCTTTTTTAGATATAAAGGGACAGTATGTCTTATCATCCAAACTAAGATACTTTTGAGGATAAAAGGGAATATAATTAACCATAGGACTGCAGCTGTATGATCCTTGTAGGTAAACAGCCAGAGTAGACTGATATCATTCTGGGAGGGGGGTGCAAATATATGCTACAAATCAGTTGTTAAATATGAAACATTCAGTAAGTGTCAACTTAAGATGACAAAATAGGTACTTAAAAATGGGCTTAATCCTATTGTTACAAAGCAGAAAAAAATGAAGTGCTTGCCATTTAGATGAATATATTTTTTTCCTGAGAAACCTTTTACAAAACTTACAAAATCAGAATTTACCATTCATAGACCATTTATTTTAATTAGCTTTGAAATGTATTCTCAAAGTGCATTAATAGACTTCACATCCAAGCAAATAGTCACCTGTTTTATTATAATAAATGTGTACTATAAGAATAAATCTTACTTCTTCATTGTAGCACAGTAATTCTTGCCCAGTTTTGGTAGCAAATTTCATATAATAAAAACATAAGTCATCTGTCAAGGAAATTCACTTTACTTTCAAAATAAAATAAATAAACATTCAAGGTAAATGTCTTCAAAAAGAATTTATGTTCAGTTTCCCTCAGATATATGGTATATTAATAATTAATCCAAATTTTGAGATTTTTCTAGAATAAAAATCCGAATGCAATTTTATGTTATAATGAAATTAAACCAATCATAATGTTGTTGTACTTCACAAGGTTGAAACATATATTTTTTTCAAAAATTTAAAAATAACCAGATAAAATTTTTAAGTGTTTCCTTTTCCATGTGTAAAAATATATATACATGAAAATTACTAGTAACTATTTAATGAATAAATCAGACCCATACATGCCTATGAATACATGGCACTTTCTAAACATTACTATGAAATTCTCTTTGCTTAGTCCCCACCTTAAAACCATATAATTTCAATGAAATGGTGTATGGCATGGATATCAGGTGTTTTAAAACTACCTGGGCAATTAAATATACATATACCAAAGACTGAGAACCAGTTCACTATGTAATTTTAAAAAACAGAGCTTCTATATCTTCTTCCTCTGTCAATTTATCTGAATATTCAAACAACATGTTTTGGAGCAAATACTAGCATTTGAAATTGTGTCTGTTGAGTTACATGATGTATTAAATCTGATACTTAGAGATATGATGTGGTATATTCTTCCTCTTTGTTTTGCCATGTTTTTTCATGTTTATCTTCACTATAATGTCAGTTTACAATGATGGGTATTTAGATTGTTAATTTCTAATGCTAATATCCAATTTGACATGTCTGCTATTACCTATAAACATGGATGCTTTCAATTAACCATACAATTTGCCTGTCATTGTTTAAACCTGTCATCATTGTAGTTCTCAACTCTTTTCTGTTTCCACTTCATGAAATTACTATTAAAATTGTTGCCTTTAACCTATCTGGGGACTTGAAGATAAAAGCTGCAATAATACTTTCAATAAAATTTTTAAAAACTTCACTTTTTTTTAATTCCCTAACTTATTGGTTAGTTGTGAAAACATAGAAACATTTTCCTATATGTTATATATGTACTTGTATTGCAAAAATTGCTCAGAACCTACTAAACACAGATATAGCTTGATTAAAAGTGATCAGAATTATGAATAATAGATAATATTTTTCTTCTAACCATTGCATTTTTACTTGTGAATATCTCTGATGTATGCATCTATTAACCAGATTTTTATTTCAATTGCTACTACTGTTTCCTTTTACTACTGGACAAGTAGACCAGGGTGTCAATTCACAGGCTGGCAATTCATTAGGAATCATCTTTGAGTCTAAAAAGAGAAACAATGGAGGGTTAAAGAGGTTACTAAATGAGACTCCTGTCTCCCTAGAGGGAGAAACGGGTTATACTCAAGTTTCATACAAATGAATAAATAACACAAGTCAAGAGGATACCTTAGTTCTAACTTACTAAACCTTGGCTTTGAAGACATTCATCTAGGTGACTATGTATTTTACATTTCTAAAAAACACAAATAACCTCTTGACTAGACTAACATTAATAGAGAAAGTTTTTCTTCAACTATAAGCTTAAATTAAACAAAATCAAATGCAGCTCTTGTATACCAATGGGTATGCATTAAGTTATGAGTGGGATTGTATATTTGTAAAACACAGTTACTAGCAAAATTTTTAGTTTAATTTACTCACTTTCATACTTATATATATTGTGAAACCAATGTATAAATTACAGAAAATAAAGTTTGTTACATAATTTAGAGAGAGTAAATAAAAATGTAATGGCAACCATGTAAACTTTAAAAAATTATTTATGAAATTTTGCATTACATTATATTACCATTTGCAATACAACATTTCCCTTAAAACTTCATCTACCCTTGATATGAGTGCCTCAAATTCATTTTAATTTATCTTCAAAAGGTGTTTTATCCTCTGAGTTTTAAAACTCAAGAACATGAAAAACTCAAGAACACTGATGAACATGATGTACTTCACACTAGTCTGGCTTTCCTAAGTTTAGCCTTCTCTTCTGTTAAGTGATTAAAAATAATTTTTAATAACAAAGCTGCACCAAATAATTCTTCTGTTGAACATGTCAAGTTTCTTTAAAGTTACATTTCTTTTAGTAATAGTAGGTTTCAATTACAAATTAACTTTGATTTATTGCTGTTCTTGCGGATGACATTTAACTTGAGTGAGTAACAGTGGTCTGTAAATTTTAGCCTGAAACCTATTCTGGCAATTCATTAAGAATCATCTTTAAGAGTCTAAAAAAAAGAAAGAGAGAAAAAAGAAAAAACCAAAAATAACTCTTTCATGTAAAGCAGTCTTAATTTCAAAGGCCACGTTCAAAAGGAAATGATCTTTTTCATATTTTAATTTTAACTGAAAAGTGATTGAAATAAATATATATTCACATTTTTGCCTACTTAGGGCAAAAAACAAGGCTCCATCTTTGAAGAAAATTACTAAAGTTAAAGCACTTTTCATGATTAATAAATGTTTTAGTCACACTTTACATTTTTTTTTGCTACAGAAACTGTCATCAGTTGACTTTTTCAACTTTTATTTTAAAAATGTTACTTTTCAGTATGAGTTGGAATGAAAGTAGTTGAATTCTAGGTGACATCTTTTGTTTGGAAATGAAAACTTTCCCATAATAACTTGCTTAGTGAAGTTCACAGGGGTTTTCTGTTCCTCTGGACTTAGCTGTGTCATTATCCTCACAGTTTCCGAATCCCTTTAAGATCAACAAGCTAGGGAATAGAGGACAATTCATCTGGACATGTGCAATAAAATTAAAGTCTGAAATATATGCCAAGTACTCCCATATATGGGACACTAAATTTAAGTCATCATCAGCAATTCCTATATGCCCATGTTTATCAAATGTACTTTTCTTGCTGCTAGGCATCAGAGATTTTTAGAAACTGCAGCTTAGATGGTCATGTCCACTCTATCTCAGTAAATCCTTCCCAAGCATTAATTCTTAGATTTGCCTGTTCATGGAAATATCTTAATTTTTAGAACTTACACCCTAGTATATAATTCTGTACCTCAGTTTCATATTTTCTTCACTCTCTTACTCTCTTACTGCAATTAGGTTATTAGAAATTATTGGATATTTAGTTCTAATCCTTCCTTCAGTTACTATATTGTCTCTGAATGCCTTTAGTTCTCTTTCTGTAGGTCTTTTACATCATAATCCCTTAGCTAACTCAGAGAGACTGTGGAGGATACCAGCCAGCAGTATCCATCTCTGCTGTGGATGTTCATCAATACATGAGAAAAACATACACAGAGACAACCAGGTCCTGTGGGGGAATAGGAACAGCAGGGCCACTTCTCACATGGGGAGCGCCTTGGCCATCCTATCTCCCAGAGGGCGCCATGACCATTCCTCACGTGGGGAGTGCACCACTTGGTCACCCTCCCTAGTGGGGAGAGTGCCCCGATCCCCCTCCAGAGAAGCTTTTTATTGGTTTCATTTGAATAAGAATTCAGGTAAAAGCTCATTACTCATTGCTAGGAAGTAAGGATCAAACAATAGATAACAAGGAAGTCTGAGGGCCTATTTTGAATCAGGGTCAAAGAGCTGTAAAACTTTAAAGAACAAACTTACTTCTTCCTTGGACCCTTATCATTCAACTGAGAGTATTCTAAACAAAGCAAGTTTCACAGATTTTACATATTCTTTCTTAGGCCTGATCACCCGGGGAACCCGCCCTTTTCAACACAGAGCTGCACCACCCTGTCATTGTTTCAGGCTTAGGTGGAGCAAGGGAACTAAGGCAACCAAGAGATAAGGAGATTCTCTTGCAGACAATGAGGACTCAGGCTATGTCAAAGCCGAGGAGCGAGGGTCCATCACCCCCTTTTGCTGTAGCCCCCAAAGTCCTTTCTTGGGGGCCTCCCACATGATCATGCCTGTTTTAGGTCATTCCCCCCTTGGGGAATCTTACCCGTCATTGGCTAACCGACCAAGCATTGGGGTTCAGTTATGAATGAAGCAGCCAAAGCAGTGCTCCTGCCAGGGAGATTGGCTTTTGTCTCCTTGCTGGCTTACAGTCCAAGGCCATTCCTTCAGCCTTAGCCTTGGCAGGGGTTACAGCTTCTGATACCAGGCAGGGCAGTTCCCAATAAGAGACCATAAAAATGTGGTATTTTTGCTACCTCAATTCCATAGATCTTTAATTTCAGAACAGTAATAACTCCACTTATTCTGCTCTTATGTTTGGGATTCTAGGCTATGATTAGTAAAATCAACCAACATGGAGATCACTGTCATTATATTTCATAATTTCCAACCTTACTAGAGTGAGTATTCCAGCTTACTCCTGTCAACCTCTGTGGTGGATATCGGCCAGCAGTATCCATCTCTGCTGCGGATGCTCATTGAAACATGAGAAAAACATACACAGAGACAACCAGGTCCTGTGGGGAAATAGGGACAGAATGACCACTCTCTCTAGTGGAGAGTGCCCTGTCTCCATTCTCAAGCAGATTTTTATTGAGAATACAGACTTAGTTTGTGGATTCACAGTCTGGCAGAAAAGATCAAAAGAAGTAGGAGACTTACAAAGGTGCAGACTGAACCCCCGCTGTGATTCTGGGCAGTGCTTGGATTTTATCATTTGAAAGGTCTAACAGGGCTTAAAGGGCTAGTTTTGGTTTCCTGTCTGTGCCTTCAAATTCTAATCTAATAACATCCTCCAGCAAACAGATCTCACAGGATCTTGGATATTCTATGTCCCAGGCCTGATTACCCCGGGGGGTCCACTGTCTCTGGTCTGGGCTGCACCACCCCTGCTATTTCCGCAGGCCTGAGTTAACAGAGAAAACAAAGGAGACTTAGATTTCTCACATCTAAGAACAAGGACTCAGGCTTTGACAAAGCTGAGGGGGCAGGGGTTGATGTCCATCACCCCTTCATTTCCATAGCCCTGAGTCTCTCCCAGAAGCCTTCACATGATCATGCCTGTCTTAGGCAATTCCCTCCCTGGGAAATCTTACCCATCATTGGCTAACTGATCAAGCTTAGGAGGTCAGACACAGAACAGGCTGCGTTAATGCCAGGGAAATAAGTTTTGTCTCCTTAGTGGCTCCTGGTCTGGAGGTCTCTCACTTAGCCTAAGTCATGGGGGGTTAAAGTTCCCTGAGACCAGGCAGGGTGGTCCCCAGAAAACCTCTTTTAAGAGCTGCTGGTCATTTATCTCTCACTCTTGAAAAAGTTACTAAACTGGCATAAATGATGGATGATTACCATGCCTTATCTCTTTTGTATCTTCAATATATAAGAATGCTTGTATGTGCTACTTGAATGCATCTCACTCTATCACAGGTGGCAAACACAAGGTCTGTGAGCCAAATCTGGGCCCCCACCTTGTTTGATCTGGCCCAGCATCTTGTTTCCACCCAGAGGCAGCACCGAACTCCTTGCCCCTAGTTAAGGAGTAGTTACATTTATACAGTCCTAAAATTACATTCGGCTCTATGAAGGAAATTGCGAGGCTGATGTGGCCCCTGGTGAAAATGAGTTTGGCACCCCTACAAGTCTTCAGATCTTGTTCAAATATTGCCAATCTCAGTAGAGAAAAAACAGATTTTAAAGTATAATTCCTAATAATAATCAGGTACTACCTTTATAAATCAATACCTTAAGTATTTTGATAGTATTCTGTTTCATTTTCACAGAATTTCTCATAATGTATGTTCCTTAATTAGGCCTAAGTAATCATTCCTGGTTTACACACATAGAACTCGGCATGATTACATGGGTCTGACAATGTACATGAGTCTGATAAGAGAATTCTAAATATTAATTGTTAACATTTCTTCACCTCCTGCACCCTTTCTTAAAAATTATTTTTATGGCTCAAAAGATTCATTTCAGGCTTAAGATGTTTTTGCAATCACTAATTAAAATTTGTTTTTTACATATGGATTTTTAGTCAATCTTCATATTTACATTGTACAGTGAGGATTTCTTTCTTTGTGTTTATAGATAATTTAGTCTCTCGCAACCATTTTTGGAGTATCCCATGTTGCTTCATTGATATACAATGCTAAATTTTATTGTATTAATTAAATCTTTCTTGAATATATAAATTCTCCATTTTGTTTGATTAATTTATATATTCTTATATTAACACCCTATAATAATTATTAGACTTTACAATGTTTATATTTGGTAAAATGTGTTCCCTGATATTACTAAACCTCTTCAACATTTCTTGGCAATTAAATACTCAAAAAGTAATTATCACATTGAAACTTGTCCAGGTCATGTGGGACATTTTCTAGCACTAGAGATGGGAAAGAGTATTATTTTTCTAAACTTAGAATCTATAAAAATCTCATGGATTTCAAGATTCAAATTCAACTTTAATGATCAAAGACAAGTATAATTTATTCTTAACAAATCAAAGAATTTTAGTTATAGAAGGACTTTTAAAGATTATCTACTTGAATTCTTCTTCTTCTTTTTCTACTTCAATCTGAAAAGACTGAGAACTGGAATGGTAATTTGAAAAATGCCACACATTAAATGATATATTTAGAATAGCATATTCTAAAATTACATCTATTAAATAAGTAAAATAGAAAATATTCTATTTTTAATTCTCATATTATTTAAGTTAGCTTTGATTTTTTCTGATCCAAGAATTCAATAACCAAAGAGTCAATAACAATTTAATATATATTCACAAGATGACATTGGTTAGCTAATAAAAACAATTTAGACACACATCATTAAATAGCTTAATATGTATTTGTGTATTTTTATTTGAACAGTTTAATAGGGATTGAATATTATAAAAGGAAAAATAGGAATTCACTTCTAGCAAAGAAAGAGTCACTATTTCAAGACCAATGTTATCAATCAACAAGCAAAGTTAGATTTGAATAAATAAAAAAATAGTAAACATAAAAAAATAAAGGAGGTAAAACACAGTATGAACTTGAGGATCCAATATATGAGAGAAGAAGAAGAGGTGACCTAAGATTTTGAGCCACATTTCTTCATATTCACTGAGTCCAAAGGAGCAGTAGGAAGGCTTAAAAGCCAAGACAAAAGTGGCTGCTAAAGGGCTTTATTTAGAGCAGACTTTCTCACATTCCTAACAGACTACCATATAAACTCCCATATTTTGGCCCTGCATGAAGGAAGAACATTGGTAAACAGACCAGCATTTCACATGTAATCCATGAAGTACTATACTGTCTGAGTAAGGGAGAAATTTAATTAGATAACTCTTCTCAAAGACTGAAGCCCAGCTTGTTAATATTTAACATGATTAACATAGGAAATATAGAAAAACAGACCCTTTCAAAGAAGAACAAAAAGTGGGAAAGGAATTTTATTCAGAAAATATATTTATAGTATTCTTGAACTCTTGTCAGTTCTTAGACATGAGGGTTACAAAGTCAGAAATTGGTTTGGGCCTCCAAAACATATGGAATAGCACAAATTCTTTAAGAAGCTCTTTCTTCATGCTTTGACTTGAAGTAGGATAGGACAAACTCATGATATTTTGCCAATCAGCAAGCATCCAATTACAACTTTCACTCCCTGAAAGTACATTCATTCCCTAAATGCAGTTTTCTCAATAATTTCTTTAGTTGGCTTTGGATGACAAAAAAGTACCCCTACTCCTTTGCTCCCCTTCAGGTGAGAAAGAACTCAGAATAGTATGCCCACTATTGTTAATTTTTTAAAAATCACTACTTTATCAGTCTTTATTAGCTCTCTCTCTCCAATGTAAGTTGCAATCAGCTGCTAGGCTAAGGTTCAAAAATCAGATTTTATATGCTACTTTTTCAAACCAGCAGTCATCACTTTACTACCTCTCTTTGCAAGTTGGTATATTTTTCATATTTAAGTTTCTTTTTTTAAGATTTTATTTATTTATTTTTAGAGAGGGAAGGGAGGGAGAGAGAGAGAGAGAGAGAGAGACATCAATGTGTGGTTGCTGGGGGTCATGGCCTGCAACCCAGTCATTCCCTGACTGGGAATTGAACCTACAACACTTTGGTTCACAGCCTGCACTCAATCCACTGAGCTACGCCAGCCAGGGCTCATATTTAAGCTTCTTTAAGCTTCAATCCAAATTTTTATACAATAAGAAAAGTTTTATTTAATAACCTTAATATACACACATATATATATGAGCCCTGTATAATATGTATAATATGTGTGTAATATATACACACATATATATATGTGTGTATATTAAATGGAGTAAAATTTGGAAGCTTGAGCTAATTTACTTAATCCTTAATAATGCATGATTTCAAATCATTTCAATATGCATAGACAGGAGCCATTATTACCTGATTAATATCATAGCAACCCATTTATACTGGAAAGAATACTAATTTTTATGTCTATATTATCTCTCCAAAGGTCCATGTAAAACAGAGAAATTAAAATATTGCTACTTTTGTAATGAAAGATGGGAAAAAAGAATAAAAATTGTGAGGTATGTTCTGCTTTAAGTACAAGAAACAAAAGTGTAGGAGAGGTGTTCTACATTAGAGATGGTAGAGTGAACAAGTAACTTACCATCCTACGTATAACAACTATAAACACTATACCAATTACTAGACACACTAATAAACAACAAACTGCCCAGAAAACTCAAAAGCCTCAAGAGAATGAACAAAAAACAGACCCGTTGTGGGGAAGAGTTAAAACTTTGAGGAGAATAGCAGGGAGTAAGATTTGAGCTGGTTTAGTCTGAGGGAGTTGCAGCATAGGGCATGGTGTTTAAAACTCCAAGAGAAATGTGCCATTGTTCTGGCCTGAAGGCATAAAAGGAATTAAGTCAAAGCTCAGCTGCTAGAAAGTGATTGGACAGCATTGAAAAGAGACAGATAAATAACAGAAATTCCAAGTTCTCTGTGTACACTTTACCCCTATTCTGCTGATCCCTGACTGATGTGTGCATGGGCTGCACTGAAACAGACTGCTGCTAAATTGAAGAACTGAACAGAGATCTAAGGTGATTGCCACTATGGTCATAATAAAGTTTCTACTTTGTGTCTAACTAAATTGGTTGCTTGCTAAAATGCATTTAACAGAGACAAAATTTGAATAGTCAGATTCGACAGTTATAAGCAAATGATTTTAGAATAGCTATTATGTATATACTGAATAAGGTAATTATATATTTATATGTATATGGATCATGTAGATATACTTATAATAAATGAAAAGACAAAGATGTAAAATATATTTCTTAGAAATGAGAACAAATGATGGCTATTTGGGGGAAAGTGGGTGTGGAGGGATTGAGAAAAATGAAAAAAGACTCACAGACATGGGCACCAGTGTGGTGATTGCTGGGTGGAGAGGAAAATAAGGGGGCTAAATGACAATGGAAAAAATAGAATAATAATCATATACAAAATAAATAAATAAATAAATAAATAATGAGAAACAAACATCCGACATAAAAATTGTCTGGAAAACTTAACAGTGTAATGAAGATAATGAAAAGTCATAAATTTGAATATAGATCAATAGAAATTATTCATAAAGACACAGAAAAGAAGGCTTAGAAAATATAAGCAGTTTCAAGGACTTGTGGGACAATAACAAAAAGTCAACCATGTGGTAACATGAGATAGCAATATTGAGGCAGAAAAGTATTTGACATAATAAAGGCCAAATATTAATAAAATTGGAAGAAAGTTGTATTTTTGTACATCCAAGAAACTTTTCAATACCAAGCAGGATAAATATAAGGAAATTCACACTTCAGTGTATCATAATTAAATTACTAAATAAAAAAGAAGAGAGAAAGAGAAAAATCAATGTGCATCAAAGCCAAAGAAAATCAACATGTTACATTCACGCTCATTACAGTTCAAGTAAAAAATCCAGAGAAATCTATGGAATAACTACATGAATAAATGAATTCAGAAGGCTATGGAATATTCAGTGATATACAAAAGCCAGAGCAGCAAAGTGTTGAAATGAATGTTGAAAATGAAGTGTTGAAAATTTCTAAAAATTCTATTTACAATAGTGTCAGAAATATACTTATAAATATTTTTTTAAATGTATGCATGGTATTGTATGAAAAACATAAATATTGAATATCTTTAGACCTCAAGTCTTCCTAAATTGACCTGTGGATTTGAATACAACACCTTTCAAAATAATGCCAGAAATTTTTAAAGCATAAAGTAACAATCTATTCTAAAATTTATATAGAAAGTCACAAATAATAGCTTAAGCAATTTTTCCAAAGAACAAATCTGGAAACTCAGAATACCTGATTTTATGAGCTTCTATTAAGAGACAATAATCAAGACAGTATGATTGCATACTGGAAGGTTAAGCATATAAATCTATATCTATCTATATCTATATGTAAATGTAGTTTAGATGATCTACTAGTTTCAAAATATACAGATAATTTTGACAATTATATATTGATATATATTGATTATTAATATATATAATTGATTTTTTAAAGTTTCAAGATAATTTATTGGTGAAAGGGAAGTCTTTACATAAAACTTTTTTAGGGTAGCTCAGTATCTATATAAGAAAATTTTAACATCTACTCTTATCTGGAAAGAGAAAGGGTCAGACAAATATAAAAACTAAAGTTATTAAACTTACAAAAGAACACATACAAAATCCATATGACCTTTGAGTTAGAAAATACTTTTAGATATTACACAATAAATTCACACCATTAAAGAAGAAAAATGAATAATTTATACTTTATCAATATAATAAAAAATCTTTTGCTCAACAGACACAGTTAAGAAAATAAAAAGGCAAGCCATGGGTAGAGAAAATATTCACTATCATATATTAAGCAGAGGATTTGTAGCTTGAATGTATAAATTGTTCTTAAAAACACAATAGGAGGACTAATAAGCTGATTTTGAAAAGCAGACAAAATTCTTGAATGACATCTACCAAAAGAAGATGTACCGATGACCAATGGTCACATAAATATTCTCTCTACATCATTAGTTATTGCAAGTTAGAACCACATGAAATGATTTTACATGAGTGTGCATGCATGTGCACATGTGCATGTGGATATGTACACACATGCACTCAAAGTGGAATTGCTACTCTTTAAAAAATTATGAATATACTAAATATCTAATGAAGAGTTCTTGGAATAAAGAGAACTTTAAAATTGCTGCTTAAAATTGTAAAATGCAATTACCCCTTTGGAAAACTGTCAATTTGTTAAAAGTTATGTGTACACCTTACACATAGTCCAGCATCCACTTTAAGTATTCCCCAGAGTAATGAATGTTGACATGAACCCAAAGACTTGTACTTCAATAGTCATAGCAATTTTATTTACAGTAGTCAAAAGTTCCACACAAGCCAAATGACCATTAACAGGGACATACAAAAAACAAACTATACCATAACAGAATAGTAGTCATCTAAAAAGAAATGAAAGACTGATATATACAGTGTGGATAAACCTCAACATCACTGTGATAAGTGAAAAGTTAGATACAATGAGCTCATATTGTAGTGTTTTATTTGGACAAAAATTCTGGAAAATGTAAACTATTTCACACTAAAAAATAAGCATATCAGTTATTGCTCAGCCCTGGGGGAATGGAAAGGTGAATTGCAATTGGGCCATAGGACCCTTTGGGGAGGAATGGAAATGTTTAGTGTTGTAATTGTGACTATGAGTTTCTGGATGTCTACTTTGTCAAGACTAATTAATTTAAAATTTAAATAGATATGTTTGATTGTATGTTAATTATAAAATTTGATAGTTAATATTTGAATTGATACATTACTTAAAGTAGTGATGATAAAAAATGTTGTTTTTTAAAATTTGTTTTTAAATGACTGTTGAAATACAATATCATTTTAGATTCAGAAATAGAACATAGTGACTAGACACTTATCCTAAATCCCAAAGTGATTATCCTAATCTGTCTACTAGACATCTAATATCATATACAGTCATTATACTAGTATTGACTATATACCCTATGCTATAATTTACATTGTCTTTACTATTTTATGACTGGCAATTTATACCTCTGAATGTCTTTTTTTTTTTTTTACTCTACTTTCAACACTCCCTCTCATCTGGAAATCATCAAGTTGTTCTCTGTATCTATGAGTATGTTTCTATTTTACTTGTTTATTTTATATTGAAGTATGTTCCCTATATTCTTATTTTGCTGAGAACTATTTTTATTATAAAAGGTTGCTGATTTATCAAACACTTTTTCTGCATCTATTGATATGATTATGTGGTTTTTTCCTTCATTTTATTTATATGGTGAGTAACATTTACTGATTTGAAGATATCGTACCAACTTCACATTCTCAAAATAAATCCCACTTGATCATGGTGTAGACTCTTCTTAGTGTATTGCTGAATCTGATTTGCTAATATTTTGTTGAGACTTTTAGCATCTATGTTCATAATGGATATTAGAATGTCCTTGAATTTTCTTTCTTTGCAGTGTCTTTACCTGGGCTTGGAACTGGATTAATACTGGCCTTGTAAAATGAGTTTGGGACTCTTCCCTCTTCTCAATTACCTTGGAATAGTTTGAGAAGGATAGAAGCTAGTTATTTGAATGTTTAGTAAAATTTACCTGTGAAGCCTTCTGATCCAGGACATTTGTCATTTGGGATTTTTTAATCACCATTTCAACTTCACTAGTTGTAATGTAGTGAAAATTTATTTTGTATCCTTCTGTACTCTTGAATTCATCCCTTAGTTCTAGGAGATTTTTGGTGGGATATTTAGAATTCTCTCTATATAGTATCATGTTACCTACACAAAAATGATTGTTTAACTTCCTCTTTTCAAGTTCAGATGCCTTTTATTTCTTCTTGTTTCATCTCTGTGGCTTGGACTTCAAACACTATATTGAGTAAAAGTGGTGAAAGTGGACATCCTTGCGTTGTTTCTTAAATAAATGTTTTATTTTTTCACCACTGAGTATGATGTTTGTTGTGTGTTTATCATATATGACATTAATATGTTAAAGTATTTTCTCTCTAACCCCAATTTGCTGAGAGTTTTGTATTTTATCATAAATGGATGTTGGGTTTTATCTAATTATTATTTTGCATCTGATTGTTATCCTACATTTTGGTCACATTGATTGATTTTTAGGTACAGAAACTAACTTATATTTCAGGAATAAATCCTGCTTGATCATGGTGTGTGATCTTTTTGATGTGTTGTCTATATATTTTTTGTCTGGTTTGGTATCATGGTATTTTTGGCCTCAGAAAATGAATTTGGGAGCCTTGTTTTCTTTTCAATTTTGGGGGGAATATTTTGGAAAAGATAGTTATTTTTTCTTGTGGTCCAGGACTTTTGTTTGTTGGGCATTTATTTTGATTACAGATTCAATTAGGTTAGCACTTATCAGTCTGTTCAAATTTTCTGTTTCTTCCTGATTCAATTCAATTTTGGAAGATTATGTTTCTAGGAATTTATCCATTTCTTCCAGGTTGTGCAGTTTGTTGATGCATATTAGTTTGTAGGATTTTCTTACAATCCTTCCTATTTCTGCCATTTCAGTTGTCACTTCTCTCTCATTTCTAATTTTATTTATTTAGGCCCTCTCTGTTCTTTTTCTTTTCTTTTTCTTCATGAGTGTGGCTAAAGTTTTATTAACTCTGTCTTCCAAAGAACCAAATCTTGGTGTCATCAATCTTTTGTATTTTTTTAATATTGTATTTCATTTCCCCCCACTGTGATCTTTATTGTTTCTTTCTGTCTACTCACTTTGGTTTTGTTGTTCTTTTTTCAGTTTCTATATGTATAAGTTCAATTGCTTATTTGAGATTTTTCTTGCTGCTTTTATAATACCATATGATATAAGAAGATGCTTGATATGATTTTAATCATCTTAAATGTATGGAGACTTGTGGCCTAACATGTGGTATATTCTGGAAATTGTTCCATGTGCACTTGAAAGAAATGTATATTTTGCTACTTGTAGGAGAAATGTCCTAAAAATAACAAGTCTAATGAATCATTTAAGGCCACTGTTTTCTTGATTTTCTGTCTGGGTGATGTATTCATTGATGTCAGTGGCATGTTATATTCCTTTACTGGTACTGTATTACTGTTGATCACCTGTGCTAGGTGCTCCAGGAATGTCCCTTGTATAGGCTGTGTGTGCTCTTCTGTTGTAGTGGGACCTCCATTACTGCTGGCATGTCAGTGGGTTGGACTGACCCTCAGGTTAACTGTCTGAGAGCTGGCTATGACCACACCCTATGAGCCAAGTCTATCCTTTAGTTGTGTCATTTGTGGAGCTGGTTGGATGTGCTCTGGTGCAATCTGAAGCCAGCCACCAGGTGTCATCACTCCAGGTGGCTAGAGCCTCTTGGGAGAAGTTCCTGTGTAGGTAAAGATCAGCTGCTGCTTGTGCCAGGCTCGAGGCCACTTGAAAGAGGCATTGCTATAAAACATAAGCAGCTGCTGCTTGTATTCAGCTTGATACTATTTGGTGGGCACTACAATGTGAGCTGAGGTCAGCTGCCACTGGTATTGAACATGGGCTGATGAGTTGAAGGTATGTTCCAGGCCAAGACTTTCTACCACTTATGCCAGACTTTGGCCACTTGATAGGGCTTACAATACTATATGAGACAGGTTGCCACTTTTGGGGGGGGTTTGGAGCCACTTGGCAAGAGCCAAAGGTACACTGAAGCCAGGTGCTGCTTGTTTGGAGTTTGTGCATGTTTGAGAGATTTTGGAAAATTTTGCAGTTTCAGCCAATGCAAGCTGTATCTGTTGAGAAGCCACTTAAAGAAGTCAGGCTAGGCAAGTGAGTTCGATGGGGTGTGGTTTTAAGGGATCACCAGGGCAGGGTAAATGGTGTTAGCCAGGTTACTACTGGAGAACAGAGATTCGGACCCTGCCTGTTCAGGGCTGATTGGGTATAAGGATGCTCCACAACAGAACAATAGTGCTTGTTCTGGCTTCCATCCCCAGAGTTGTCCTGAACCCTGCTTCAGCCTTTCCGCTGAAGTTACTCAGTTAGTTCCTCTCTGTGTGTGCATGGCACAATTTGATCTGCTGCCTCTACTCTGGAATTTAGAGCAAGTGAGTTTGTGAGCTAGTGAGTCTGTGGAAAAGCCCTTTAGGAGCAGTGTCTCCATCTTCAGCATGGCCTCTGTCTTTCTCAGACATAGTCTCCACTTGTTTTCACATCCAGATGTTACAGGAACACTTGTTCTTCATACTGGTGTCCTGGGCTGGGGACCTTGGTGTGGGGCTTGGACCTCTTGCTCCTCAGATTGACCTCTGCACCTGAGACATCCCTCCTGTTTCTTAATAACCACAGCAAGGGTGTGGGATCTGCCTCTTGCATATTGTTACAGAACCCTGTCAATGCTGTTCTGGAACAGCTGTGAGGTTCAGTTGCCCACCGCCAAGATGTTTAACTCCCAATGCAAGAGTTTGGTGAAAAAGAAAAGAGATTATTTACTTAAAGGTTTTAGAGATATAAAATAATGGCGGATTTCTGCCATTAAGTCTTTCTCCCTTTAAAACCACCCCAAAATACATAGTCCTTCCTTTGCTAAACCAGGCCAGTTTAACAATACACCACCCAGAGGCATGGTCTTTCAGAAAAGCAAAAGTCTGCAACAGCGTCCCCAGCCACAGTTCAGCTCCAAGCATCTCTCATGAGTCTGGTGGCCAGGCAGGTTCCTACAGCTTCATCAGTTCTTCTGTTGTCTTCTCCAGTTAGATCTCCCAGCGAGCTTCCTCTCTTGTACCAGACCTTGTGGCCCTCTCTTCTCTCTTAGCTCACCCAAATATAAATGCTCAGCTTGGAACTTCCTTTGTGACCTTGTATTTGGCCCTTCTTATGGTATATTAGTGTCCACCATTTTTGTCATCTCCCCAGTGTCATTTACCTTCTTTTAGCTGCCATCCTTAATCAGGCGAAAAGTTTCCAGCCATGCAAGGACATCTGGGGTGGGCATCTGCTCCCTGCCTTTCTTGCACATGCTGTATGAGCTCCTCCCCACCCCCGGCTATGTGAGGAGCCACTGAATATTTTTACAATCATGCACACCATCCCCTCTGGATAGCAGTTTTTTTCCTTTCAGGAAGACATGGCTATTAACATGTCATTGTTATGTAAAGTATCTTAAACTCCATACCATCCACTCTTCCCTTTCCCCAAGCAAGGATTGTGGAAGTTACACTCTGCACACCATTGCAATATCTCTGTTGCTCCTACCAATTGTGATGTGGCTTCTGACAGTCTGGTCTGAGCTTGCATGGAAGCATGCAGACCAGTGAGGCAGGATGCTGAAGCAGGCAGACCAGGGTGGGGCAACACACAAGTGGATGGTTGGGAAGCAGGTTCTAAGGGTTGGATGGCACAGTTTGGAGACACCCAATCAGGGAAAGATAAGTCTATACTTTCCCCATAATGTGTTTCTTTTTCTTTAAAAACCCTACACATAACCAGTGGGATGGGAACTGGTCTGAGCTGACAACTGAACTCAGATCATCTGCTTACCCTCCCTCACTCCCAAGAGTCCTCGCTTTCAATGAACTTTTTGCTTTGCTATTAGCTCGCTCTCTTCTCATGGTTCCTCAGTGGCCTCAATCTCACAGCTTCTTCTTTATATCCTTAGTTGTAGGATATAGCCTTCTGTTCAGCTAGTGTTCAGGTATTCTCAACTATGGTTGCTCTATAACTTAGTTGTAATTTTGTTACGATTCTGGGAGGAGGTACGCACAGAGTTTACCTACTCTGACATCTGGATTGGAAGTCCCAGTTCTAAGTCAAAAACATGATGTTCTTAGAGGCTTGATGGTTTAAGAATAGGTGACACTTGAAATGTCATCCTATGTTTTATGGTATGGTAATGCATTTACAGAACGAAACACATTGAACAGTGCATGAACTTAGCAATCAAAGAGACCCATGTTTTAGTTTCATTTGGATGAGTTATATTTTAGAACTTTTAAGCCTCAATTTTCACATCTGAAAAAAAAAAGGTAGAAACACTACTACATTGTAGAATGACTTTAGAAAAAGGAGACTTCTATTTGAATCCTTAAACTGTTATTACTCTGAAAATTTCTTCATCTCTCTCTTTCTTAAAATTAATAATGACCATAACACTCAGTTATAAAATTGGTCTGAAGATTTATTGAGTTGGCAAGTGAAAAACAAGTTATAAAATATCTGGCACATTGCAAGGTCTCAGTCAATGTTAGTTTTCTTCTTCCATTTTTGGTAATATCAAGAGAGCTAAAATATGATAGGGAACATTTGGCAAGATGTTAACATCGGAGAGAGATTTCTCAGAATAGAGAAATTTATTTTTATATTTTCAAAGAATAGCAGCTAAGGCTTCAATTGTTGAATCTTAAATTACTTTTCTAATTTACTTAAAGATTTGAAGAGCAGACTTCAAAGGACAAACATTCCCTAAGATCAAGTATTTAAGTAAAGGTTATCTGAAATACCTAAATTTTTAAAAATATCTCAGAGGGGAATTTCATTTTCAGCCGCATGACAGAAAGATACCCTGAAGGGAATTCTTACTAGAATACAACTTGATTCCAGATCATTTACAACAAATACACTTTTAAAGCATTGTTGTAAACAAAGGAAATGTCCAAGGACAAACCAAAATAAACCAGTGAGGTAAAACTGACACTTGGAAAGAAGTATATGCAGAAACTAGCTGGTATTCAGGACAAATAGCAAGGTCAAATTGGAAATGGAGAAACTAAGCATGTTATTTTTCACAAGATAAACAGAAGAATGGCTTTGAGATTGACCCAGGGGTCTATAAATATTAAGGAGAGTTAAAGTGGAATCAGGTCTGCAGCTTCCACTAGATTCTGAAAGAGAAACTCTAAGTCCTTTCTCGGGAAAGTCACAGCAATTTGGTTTCTTAAATATTCATAAGGGTGATTCAACAAAGCCCCAAAGTTGTCTCTAGTGAAAGGAATACTAAGAGAGAAAAACTTCTGGCAAGATTAACAAAAAGAGGAACAGCATACAAACAAATGATATTGAGAATTGAGAAGAAAGCATACTAAAACATAGCATGCATGGATTAGAAAGTTAATAGGAGAGTATTATGGAAATCTCACTGCCAATAAAAATTAAAATGTTAGAATTGAATAGACAAATACCTTGAAACAGATAGGTTAATCAACCTAATTCAAGAATAAAGAGAAATTTAATTTTTGTATAATTACTATACAAATTGAATATGTGATTAAAATTTTGTTACACAGAAGACACATGGCCCAGATGGTTTTACAGGTGAGTTCAAGCAAATGTAATTATAAATTGCTTAATCAAGTTCTTAAACAATATAGAATAAAAAGGGAAAATTTCCCATCTTATTTGTGAAGTTCTGTGTAACTTGACACCAAAATAAACAAGGATCTTGAAGAGATACAAAAATTTAAAATAAAATATTAGCATCCATTTATAAAAATAATAATATGTCCTAGGAATGCAAGAGTGATGTCGAATTATAATATCTGTAAGTATAATTTGTGTCATTAACAAGTTACAGAGGAAAAAATCTATATTATTATTTTAATTAATTCAGAAAAAAGCACAGGACGAAATGTATGACCTATTTAACATATAACCCCCTAGTAAACTGGGAACAGGAGGAAACTTCCTTACCTTCCTAAAATCTATCTGTCAAAATACCCTGCAACTATGTCTAGTAAACACTACAAATACTTCTTTTAGATTTTCAGTAAGACAAAAAAGATAAAAGTCTTAGCTAGCACAAGAAAAAGAACTTTAAGAGTAAAAAAAAATCTTATTACTAGTGAATTTTATGGACATTTATATAAAAATCTCAAAGCCTATCTTTTAAAAAAAGTGTTTTTATTAGAGTTAAGAATTTTGCAAGGTGGCAAGTATTGGCATAAGTAATGAATTGCACTTTTATTTATCAATAAAATGGCTATAAAACATTATAAAACAATATTTAATGAGAATAATAGGAAAACTATAGGTATCAAGGGATATAGTAATCAAAAGATATATAAGACATTAAAAATAAAATATAAAACATACTCCAAATGTTAAAATTTGTCAATAAAGAAAGCCATATACTCGATACCATAAAAATTGATTTACTGGATCAATACATTTAGGGCTAAACCAAATAGGTTTTTTGTTGTTGTTGTTATTTTTACGGTTGTTCAAGTACAGTTTTCTGTCTTTCCCCTCACCTATCCCCCACAGTTTTTTTAAAGAAATTAACAATAATGATACTGAAACAAGTAGATATCCAAATGGAACAAAAAATTGAAATGTAATCCACACACAAACCTTCTACAAAAATTTAATTTAATATGGATTAAATATAAATGCAAACTATAAATAATTATTAGCTAAATTTAAGATTTATATTTACCAATAGATACCATAAAGAAAATTAAAAGGTAAGCCACAGATTTTTGGAAGATGTTTTCCAACTGGTATAACTGAAGAATTTGCACCCAGAATATATATGGGAGGGTGAGAAACACAAAGGCAGCTGGGATGACATTAATAATAATGGAGCTCATACATTGCTGAATGGGTTCACGACCTTTCACTTCATTACTGAGCTTTCTATTGTTAATATTTATGTATCTTCTTGCTGGTATTAGCCACATTCTCATATATTTTATGTATCAAATATTTTATACTAATTATTTTAGTTATTCCACAGGAATCCTAACTTGTATTATTCCAGAAATTATTATTGCAAAAATTCTTTTGAATTTACACAAAGTGAGAACAAAAACTGAAGGAAAACACATACAAAGCAGTAATGATTTTAATTTCTGAAGTTTAAATTTAAATTCATGCAAACTTTATTTCATCCGACCTTTTTAACTTTCATTCATTTAATTTTTCACACTGATTTTGCATCTTGAATTAATATGCTGAGTTTCTATTCACTTTTCAGTATGCCTTGTTCAGCTGACATCCATCTGATGTCTCAGGCTAATACATATATCATTGGGCACTGGCTCATCAATGGATACAATGCACACTGCTAGCACTAGCACAAGCGGTGCTCCAGAATTTACATTGATCATAATTCCTGATCCACCTGTGCTAAATAAAGCCCTCCCAACCTTAGGAACAAATGTGAAACACTAAAGTACTTTTTAATATATAATTTAGTGACTGACATCAACTTATTGATTTTTAATGATATAGAGCAAATATCCTTTTTGGCACTTAAGGGATTTTTGAGTGTTTATCAAAATATTATCATTTCTATCTTGGGCAAATCTGTAAAGAGATGTCTAATAAATTCTTAAGTTATTTCTAGCATCTATATTCAGGCAAACTATTGGCATTTATTGGGAACCTATTTTATTTCTAATAGTCAAGTTGCTATGTATAACAGATACGAAACCTTCTGCTGTGCCCACTTGAGTATGCTCCTTAACTGGAGAAAGAAAGCAAGCAAAAACTGCCTTTTTTTGTTTTTCAGAGTAGAGAATCACTGGAAAATATTTTTTTAAATATTTAATCCACATCATATAGATTTAATTTTCCAGTGTTACTTGTGAAAGGATATATTCCAAAGTATCAGCAGTCTCTTGAATGTTAGTGCATATTTTTTCATAAAATATTAACCAATTGGTTGATTATTCTATTTTAAAAACACGTAAGTATTGTAATTCATGGTTACATAATACCTACCTTTTTTTTTTCCTATTTTACCAACATATTCTGGCTCTAATATAAGCCAGGAAATAGCCAGATAATAAGTGGAATATAAAAACATAAAAACTAAAACAGAAAACTAAGCAAAATAATGAAGTATAGTGAAAATTATAAAATAATAAAAGCTTAAATTATGATAACAAAAAGTGAAGTGGCAGTTTGAAGACTTTCAATTCTGTTTGTCATGCTCTGTAGAACTTGAAAATTCAGGCCTTTATTTATGCTGTTTCCACTTCATGGAGCTGTCCTTCCCTCTGTCCTCCCAGCCTTTCTGCTCCTCTTCACCTGTCTAAAATGAACTCATTGTTCAAGTCATACAAATATCTCTACCTCTATAATCACTGCTCTAACCACAACCTCATCAGAAATTCATAACTGGTTTAGTGCTCTCCGTATGGGTTGTGTAGCACTCGGTATTTACCACTCTATACACCATCATTTATAAAACAGTTTGAACCTGCATTGTAATGTCTGTTTTTCCTAACAGATTATAAGCTTCCTTAAAATAGTGACAGATCATTCATTAACTTTTCTTTTGTGATTATAATTTTTGATACATGAAAACACTAAGTATTAATTGATTATATTTTTCCAAAATCATGCGTACAACTGTAAGTGCTTCCTATACTATATGGGGGTTATTATTTAAAAATAAATGGTTGATTTTGTTGATGGCCTTATCTATACAATGTGTTTGAAAGAGAGGATAATCTTTATTACATGTTACTCTTTAGAAAAAGTATCCAAAGTCAAGATAGGTTAGGACTTAACACAGTGACATCATTAGAACTTGCATCCGTAACAAATGCCTTATTCCTAACCTTTTACCAAAAATGAGCACACTCATTAATTGCTTATTTATATAATTGAATAGTCATACAAACTGTATCTTCTTTCACCAAGTCAAAGGGAGAGACTTAGGGGGCAGATTTTCTTTGAAAAAATAGCTTTAAGGACCCAGTAGAAATAGCCAGGTCAGGAGAAGACAAAAATACAGAAATCAAGAGGTTGGGTATCACTAAGCTTGTTGTGCTCTCCACACTGACTATAGCTTATAACTTGCTGTCTTTTACTCATAAGAGAAATAACAATCATTCAAATACATAATACTATGTACAAACTCTCTATTTTCACATGATCTTTTGTAAAATTTATTTCTATTTACTACAACAAATCATAAGATGAGGTACTTAAGGAGATTATGAAATTCTAAAGGGCTTCTTAGTGAAGGTACCTTTGAGGGGAACTTACATTCACTTGATTTTTTTTAAATAAGATTATTAACTTCTCACAGATGAGTTTTTCTTTGCTGCTACCTCAGAATTGGCTGGGTGATATGTTATGTTCCAGCTGCCTGTGGTGCCAAAAGAATAATATGATTGATGAAGTTGGAGTGCTGTGAGGGTGGATTGTTCTAAGTTGAGGTCTCTGTGTATTTGGTTTCATAGCAAACATTTCATGACTTGGGACATTAAAATATTCTACAGAAAAGGCTCATAAATTTTCATAGTTGTAAGAAATTTTACATAGCCACAAATAATAAAAATAAAATATGCCATTGAAATTTAGTATCTAACATATAATATTTTCCTCAGACAATGAGGTACGAAGTTTAGAATTCCTTTACTGCCTTTCAGTTTCAAACTCCTATTGCTAAAAAGCAAGCAAACTAGGCAGGTAATACTAGCATTATATATATTATTATTCTCTTCTTGGCAAAGGCACTTTACTTTTAATATAACAGTAAACATAACTAGAGTCACATAGTCTGACCAAGAATACAAGTTTTTTTTTTAAATATGTTAAACATTTTAAAGATTAGAATGTTTTCAAAAGCAATTTTTGTTCAGATGAAAGCACTTGATATATAGTTACTACTATAAAACTTATCAATTAAAATAAAAGTCTTCAGTCAAACTAAAAAGAAATAACTTATTTACCATATTGTCACTTTAAATTTGTTATCATCAGGCTAGGCAATGTCATTCTGAAAGAACTCCAGAAGCCTTATGCAATGCCTGTGGTATATAAACAGCATTGTGACATGCAGACATTCATTGTGCAGAAGAGAAAGTCAGTGACACTTCAGTTTACTCTAATCTGGCTCAGGATATTTTCATAGAAAAAATGGTATTTGCCTCAAAGGAAGTGCAGGGATTTACTGAGGAACATGCTAATTAATGATGCTGAACACAAGCCAGTATCTTAATTTATCTGGATGAAAAATGTTCTGAACTCTTCATTGCTTCCATGGTTATCTTGACTTGGTCTCATTATATACACCGGATACGTACACTGGACTATCTCTTCCAGTGTTAGACCTAAATTACACATGTAAACTTTGTAGTTGGCCATGAACTTCCCATTTAGACAGAAACAACTTTCAGTTATTTGTTATACAAACCTATTGAGAGCATACTAGCCTGCTGGCTTGTGTGAACATTTTGCTGAACAGCTGCTCTGGCTTTAAAATTTGGACTTTCCAAGTGATGTTTGAAATACCAACAGAAAATGAGGAAGGTACTGGGAAGAATGTTTACTTATATGTCATCCTTTCTAATTTGAAATTTATATTTTTTCTTTACAAATTAAGGGAATAAACACTATAGTTGGAGAACAAAAATAAAAGATACCTGGACACATTTGGCTTCATAACAATAAAACTGTATGAAAGGATGTGCGAGTGTGTATACCAGCAGCAGTGATATTGGGAAAATAGTAGCAGTTATAAATAAAATGAATCTACAAATTATTGGAATAATAAGAGGCTATCTCCTGGAGGGTATTGTTGGATTTTTTTTCTGAATCATGAACAGTTGTAACCTAAAAGTTTTTAAGTGTTTGTTTAAAGAAGTGATACCAGTATAAAAGAAGCCAAGCATCATGCACTCATGCAGTGGAAAACTACCCAGCCATCACAAGCAGTCCATTTTTATAGGTATGAAAAATTTCCACACTGAATCACTGAATGAATAAGTTACAAAGAAGTATTTTTAATATAATGCTATTTATATAATGGTACTAAAACACTCTGTGTGTGTGAATGTATGTGATGTGTGTATGTGTGAAGATATAGTCTATTAATCGGGGCTTTGAAGTAACAAAAATAATCCTCATATTTCAATGGCTTATTACAATATATATTTCTTGTTCATGCTATGTGTCATTTGCAGTGGGCTCATTACTGTATTACTTTTCTGTTTCAGTGTAACAAATTGCCACCAAAGTAGTGTCTAAAGCCACACTCATTTTTCATGTGACAGTTCTGTAGGTCAGAAATCCAGGGAGTCTCAACTAGTTTTTTTTCTACCTCTGGCCTCTCACAGCTCAAGTCGAGGTCTTGGACAGTTTGGTTTTTCATCTGGAAGTTCAGGGAAAAAATATGCTTCCAACTTCATTCATATTTTTTATGTAATTCAGTTCATTACAATCAGAGCTGAAACCCCCTTTTTTCTAACAGACTGTCCTGAATCACACCTCCTAGAGGCTGCTCTCAGGTTCTTACTCTGTGCCCTCCCCCACCTCAGCAACAGAGGATCTTCCTCACATTGAATTTCTCTCATAGTTTCAAAGTCTAGGATTTCCTCTTCTACTGAGTCAGGAAAAAATGTCTCTGTTGTTAAAGGATTCACATGATTAAGTTAGGCCCTCCTGGATAAACGTCCTGTCTTAAAATCACTAGATTAGAAACTTTAATTACCTCCTCAAAATCCCTTTCGCTTTGTACCAGAATGTAACGATGGGAGGAGCATCAGGGGACAGGGGTCATGGGGGCTAATTCTGCATAGCACAAGCTCTATTCTATTTTTTTTTCATTCCAGGACCCCGAAACCCAGGCTGAAAGAGAAGCTCCCGTAAGAGACATTCTTTTCTACTTGAATGGAGAAAAGAACAGGAAAGCAACAAAAAACACACAATGTTTCAATAGCTTTTGCTCAGATGAGGTATACATCATGTCCCTTCACATGACATGTGACAAAGCAAGTCACGTGGGCCAGCACATTGTCAATGAACGAGGATGTATCCTTTCTCACAGGAGATATGCAATTGACATGACCATATAATTGACCAGGCAGCAGAAAAGATTGGTACTTGGGAACAGTAATTCAATCTACCAGGCACAGAGAGAGAGGCCCAGGTATATGCTTACTGAAATAGTACAGTATTGAGTCCTAGATGGAATAAACATGATTTTTATTTGTTTATTATATGTTGGTATCTTACATATTTTTTTAAAAAACTATATGACTTTTCTATAATTGAGAAAAACATTTTATTTTTTAAAATTTAAAATATATGTCAAAGAGTTAAAGATTTTTTTTAATTTGCTTTACAAATGAGGAAAGTGAGTCTAGGGGAAGCTGTGTCCTTTTAGTTGTAAGAAATATTTATAAACTAATTTGTTTCTAGAATACTTTAAAATAAATATATTTAGATTTTAGTTAATCTTACATAAGAATTGCTATATATATTATTTATAGGAGAAAATGAGGCTCAGAGAGTTTTAATTAAACTTCCATGGCCAGAATTATAAACCAGGATTTTTAGACTATGGATTATATGCCTTTCTGAAATACCATGCTAACTTTCACTTATATACAAATTTAAAATAGCATCTTATATTTATGTGCACTTACTAAACCCCAGACATTTTACATTAAACTTTCATGGTGTTCTGTGAAAATTCTTCCCCCCCTCTATTTGTATATCACTGTTCGAATATATCATAATATGTATCTAGTTCAGTAATAAGTAAAAGAGATAACTCAATGTTCAAATGTAAACAACACATTTCTGTATACTTCAATTATGATTTGAATAAAAGGTGGCAACAATATCAAAATACAAGCATAATGATGTCAGTAAAAAAAATAAGAAAAAATGACTATGATGCATTAACAGAGATGCATATGTACTAATCATTCATTCTGACCTAAGTGAGGTAATCCTTCCCTTTGCAACTATCTTTAATCTACACTGGGCCACCCATCTGACATAGTGGTAAGAAACTCAAATTAGATCATGCATTGGGGATGTCTTCCTCTTTCTTTCTGTTGTGTTAGAGATCTATGATTCTTCTATAGTCCAAGATGAAAGTGGCATCTTTGTGGTCTTTTAAGTTACATAGCCTCATTAGTTTTCTACCAAAGCTTGCATGTGAGTTGTTCTTCAAGATGATGATGATGATGGTGTGGTGGTGGTGCTGGTGGTGACTGGGTTGAAGGGCATTATCAATTTAATTCTAAAATTCATGACACTTCATAAAATATGAGTCTTCAAAAATGTTTAAGTGTATTCTCCCTGATTTCTTCCTGAAATTGGACTGGTACAGGACTAAAACCGGTAAAAGTGAACTGACCAGGCTAACAGAGATTTGTGTGCATGTTTTAGGGGGTGTGTGAGAAAGAGAGAGAGACAGAGTTGGAGACAGAGACAGACAGAGGAGATAGAGAGACTACTGTTGGTGCGACAAAGAAGGACTATCTTCACCTGCCTATGCTTGAAGGAAATGAAAAAACAAACATGAATGTTAGTAAGAAACCAAAATATCAAGCATTCAGGGAACCAGATATTGTATGAAATGCATCAAGAATAGAACTAGTTGGCTGATCAGTGGTGATGAGATGCTTCTTTATCTTAGGGCATAGGATCTGTCAGGGTGCTCCACTTGTCCTTAATATTCATCTCATCCTCACTGCCACACCATCAATTAATTTAAATATTTTTATATCTTTATATCTTGGAAAACATCAAGAGCCCTGTTTCCATTCTGATATCTCTTTCTATGGTAGAAATAATAGTTTTCCTAATTGTGTTTATTATCTTTATACCATTCATTCAAAAAGTAAATATTTATGAAGTTAACAATGAATATAAGGTGTTGTTATCCTTCATGTCTGATAATATTTGGCCTCCTCTCAACTACCCTTAGAATCTTTTAAGACTGTAGACACACAGAAGGCATTGGGCTCATAAGCTATTTCCCTTTACTCATTTACTTCTAATGATTGAAGAGAATATAAAAGATTCAATTTTGAAATGCCTAAGTTCTATTTGCAAAATGTATTTTGTATTAAAGAATTTATTTTTATTTATATTATAATAAAAATAAAAACAAAAATATTTAAAATGCATAGCAAAAATAACACTATTCTTGTATTTTTTCTTTTTTGTTCTATGGAGAACAATTACTGTATTTTGTAAACCCATGCAAATATCTGACTCCTTGGGAATTCCCAGTAGAACTAGCAACCCAGAGATGCTGAATGGCTGGCAGATGGTTCACATGCTATGGGATGCCTTCTTTCTCAAGTCCCCTATAACTCTCCCATTCTTTACATAGAACACCTTCAAGTTTCAGACTATAGCAACCCCATTATTTAAATATTTTATATATATGTATACATAGATGCATGTATATGTATATATAAAGATACACATACAGATTTTTTCTAATAATTTAATTAATTTGCCTATAACCTTAGTCATTTCCATATTTTTTAAAAATGAAGTATACTGTCTTTCTGAGTATCCACATTTTATTGTACATGTCTAACAGTGATGCCAGTTGGCAAGCTTCTATCTTTGTTTATATTTACCACAATAATAAATGCCATTTGTTTGCCTCAGAGTAAAATTTTGATTATTTTAGGACATCATTTTCCAAAAAAATGCTGTGCCCCATATTCCCCTATAGAGGATGCATTTGTTTGTTCCAATAAGTAATTTAGATTGCAAATCCCTTGCCCAAGATGATTGTGACCTTCTTGCCTGTATGCCATGTGCAAATCACCACAGGAACAGACTGATGAACCAAAGGCAAACAAACAGAGCTGGGTTGTTTCCTCTTCATAAATCTGAACTTGTGGTCAGTGGGTAAGTGCCAAGTCATAGTGAGTGTTCAGACAGCTTGTGTGGTGAGCAGCTGAGATGAGATGATGATGTACTCTAATTATTCCAAGTTTTAATTAATTAGAAACCATATACTTATTGATGCTCTAAAATAAACCATCTTATATAAAAACCATCATTTTAAATTAACTTATTGAAAACAATTTAAAAATAATTTTGGTTTTATTTTGCCATGGATATTGAAAAATTCTGGTTTGTAGTCTTTTCATTAACTGTATTGTTTTTATATCATTCATTATCAATAGACTGCAAAAATCATTTCTGTGACATTAGGTAACTTTCTTTTCAATTTACTACTTTAGAAAGCATGAATTTGCAGTGAGACTTTAACATGTATCTTCTCTTATTATATATCTAGTATCAGAATTCACCCACCAGAAAAAGCTTTGTTGATGTTGAAATCACAATGTAATTTACTTTTAGTTTTGGGGAAAAAAAAAACCCAAATCTTATAAAGATTTTGGTCTTACTGAATATGCCAATCAACTATTTTCCTATATGAGCACATATTTGGGGCAATAAAAGTAGGTTTTGTCAATATAAATTCAGTTTTTGAACATATATTATACTAAACTATCTTAGAAGACTGCAGATTTACTTCCCTGAATGAAGACATCAAAGATTAGATAATTATCTGATTAGTTAGCTCAGTGATTCTCAATTTTAGTGGAACATCACATTCATAGTAACTGACTTAATTTTAAAGCATTTTATGCCATTACTACTATATAATTTATGAAATTGTGGATTTTGTTTTGTTTTGTAATATTCGCTATTTTATCGCTATTCGCTATTTGCTAGCGAATATTCGCTATTCTCTAGTACAGAGAATAACACCTGGCTCGGCAAACAAAAATATTAATTAAAGGTTATTAGGTAAATAGTGATTGATATTTGGTTTATACATTTTCATAGAATTTTCTAAAATGTTGAATAAGATTTATTTAAATTATGGTAAGGAGTTATTATGTGTCATAGCTGAGATTTTAAAGTAAAATTGAAGATAACCCCAAAACAAGTGCAAGCCTGAGATAGAAATTAAGAACAAGGAAACAGCGCTAGCAACACTCAGATTTCAGAAAATGGGAAGGACATTATTTTAGTCTTAGCAACTTGTAGCTATAACCTCTCTTTTTAAAGAAATGATCTGATACCATAGTAAAAGAAACCTCTGCTGGACATACTATCCCTCTCATTCAGTATTGACCAAAGGGAGGTATCATGTGGGCCATATGTGGGATCACATTTTGGGTGATGTTCCAGGTGCAGACTGTGGCCTACTATTGAATTTTGGTTGGTGTCTTATGGCCTACTCAAAGAGAGAGGAACCTTATAGAACCAGTTTTATCTCTGATTCATAAAGGTGATAAAGGCCTCTAAGTGATCTATGGGGCAAGAATTTCTTGTATTTACATCTATGGTTATCTGCTATGAACAGTTCAAGGGAAAGAAAACTGTGTATTCTTCTTCTTTAAACTAAGGAAAGATATATTTGAAGGTTGAATCACTCAAATTCTGCTTAGGAAATTATAAACTAAGTGAGGTACTTAAATAGGGAACTTAACTTAGAGAACTGGTTGAAGAGGTGTTATTTGCAAGGTGATACATGGGTCAGTGGCCAGCTGTGATCACGGAACGCTGCGGATGGCTCGTCAAAAACACAAGAAAAAACGTGCACAGAGACAGACTAGTTTCTGTGGATAAGTAAGGATGGGATGGCCACCCCCTCTAGTGGGAAGTGCCCCGATTTATTGTCCAAACCTGCTTTCACTGGGCTCGTTTTGCATAAGAATTCAGATAAAGCACATTACTCATTGTGAGGAAGTAAGGATCAAACGATAGATAACAAGGAATTCTGAGGGTCTATTTTGACTCAGGGTCAAAGAGCTGTAAGACTTTTAAGGAACAAACTAACTTCCTCCTTGGACCCTTCTCATTCAACTGAGAGCATTCTAAACAAAGCAGGTTTCACAAGAATTTACATGTTCTTTCTTAGGCCTGATCACCCGGGGAATCCCGCCCTTTTCAGCACAGAGCTGCACCACCCTGTCATTGTTTCAGGCTTAGGTGGAGCAAGGGAAGTGAGGCAACCAAGAGATAAGGAGATTTTCTCCCAGAAGATGAGGACTCAGGCTATGTCAAAGCTGAGGAGTGAGGGTCCATCATCCCCTTTTGCTGTAGCCCCCAAAGTCCTTTCTTGGGGGCCTCCCAAAGTGATCGTGCCTGTCTTAGGTCATTCCCCCCTTGGGGAATCTTACCCGTCATTGGCTAACCAACCAAGCTTTGGGGTTCAGTTATGAATGAAGCAGCAGAAGCAGCATTCCTGCCAGGGAGATAAGCTTTTCTCCTTGTTGGCTTATGGTTCCAAGGGCGTTCCCTCAGCCTTAGCCTAGGCAGGGGTTACAGCTTCTGATACCAGGAAGGGTGGTTCCCAACAGCAAGGCAGGGAAAAACAAACAGGAACCTCGATGTAACAAAGCAATAAAAAATTCCGGAAGCAACTAAAACACATGGAGTTAGGACAGAAAACTTTTGGAATAAATATGTTTTGGAATCTTGAAGAAAGAGCACCTTGGAGCTCACCAGTCTCAGAGAAGGGACCAGTGACCAGTTGTTTCTGCCCCCTGAGAACTAGGATTTGAATAACCACAAAGCCTAGTGACTTAGACCCTTGGCGAGAGAGTGCAATTAAGCTGGCCCAGGTAGCTGAAGATCAGAACCTACTGCTTTTTCTGAGGATGAAGTTAAGCTGATGAGGGTGAAGCCAACTGGAAATAAGGAAATCTGAAGAAACAAGTTTCTTTTTTCCATTTCTGGTAAAACTTCAGTACCTGCTATTGGAAGAACCTAAGGAAGGCAGTTAGTTAAAAGAAAATTAGATTGCATCACTCTAGCAACAACACAACATCACAAAACAAAGTGCAGATGACTAAATTTGGGGGGTATAGCTTAAAACCAGCACGAAGTTGGGTGCTGACATTAGTGTTCTTTCCTGTTTCCTCTTGGGAACAACTGTAAAACAACAAGAGAAAAAGACCCAGAATGCTAAATCTATTTTCAATGAAATAACAAGAAAACAAGTAAAGAAATGATAGAAGCCTTTCCAAGTAGAGTGGTTTCAGTAGAAAAAGACCATGCTTCTAGTTGTAGTTCTCAAAAAATCTGGCAAACTAAAATTTCACCAAGATGAAGGATAATCAAAACATTTATTTGCAACATTCATAAATTCCTTAGAACTTGAAAAATACTGAAATATTAGGCATGCAGGATTTGAAGGAGAAAACCTGAACATTAATCAAAATAACCATGTGTGAGTGATGAGGTGAGAGTTAAATCATTGGTCCAGCTTTATATCTGTCTATATCTATTGATGGGGAAAAGTAAATATTAAAACAAAACAAAATAAACAAGAATCATGTTCCCTAGGAATAGGATATGGTCTTCCCCTTAGGGATCAGATATAATTGGTCTCAAGGGGGGAAAAGCTCATTTTATTCAGATGAGTAATCAGAAGAGAACCACCATGCGGCATTTACCAAAAATGGAGGAAAGGAGCCAGAAAAGAAATACAGAAATATAAATTCTTCTAAGAAAAAGTGTTTCCATGAAAAAAAAAACATGTAATCACTTATATTAATATGAGTGTAAAATAAAATTTGAAGCAATATAATATATAAGATGACCACCAAGGAGAAAAATAAAGACTCAGAAAGTTTAGGGAAAAAAAAAACAAAAATTAAAACTGTTTTGGAACTAAAGGTATATTTGAAGGACCAGGGGAAAAAAAACTACTGAAAATGAAGTAAACAATATAATAAATGACATGAATGAAGATAGAAAGAAAAATGAAATGTAAATGCATCTTTTAAATGTATCAGAGAAAGTGGCAATTATTGAATATAGTCAATAATCCAAAATGTACATTATTGGTTTTCCCAAAGAAAAAATTAAGTAGAAGTTAATTTTAAGTAGAAGTGAAGTTTAATTTTTTTTCTAGAAATGAGTTTTTTTTGTATTTATAAATTAAAAGAACATTCTATTGGCCTGGTAAATTTAGCTCACACAGTTAATATACTAATAAAATTACTTAATTTCATAGAAGCTTACTTGCTTCATTAAACCATCAGGAAAATCAAGTTACATAAAAAAGAGACAATCAGGCTGGCTTATATTACTTAAAAATATTCAATGATAGAATACAGTGAATAAATTGTTTTAAAAATTCCAAAAATAAAGTATACCCCAAATAAGTTATGCCCAAAATATCTTTAGTTCTAATTTAATGCTAACAAATGTTTTTGAACATTCTATATATAAGGAATAGTTGTTGCTATGAGATCTTTTTCAATAATTTAAATAATAAACTGTTAAAACCATCTTAATAATTTGAGGTAAACATGAACTGTATTTCATTTACAAATGAAGGCTAATAAACGTGAATAGTAATTATTTTTTATGGCAATGCAAAATTTACCTATATAACTAAGAAACTTGGAAAAGAAGGAAAAATGGAGTTATGAATTAGTAAACTGATTATTTCTTCTCTTATAGATGAGGGTTAAAGATTAATTAGTAAACCAAATAATGAAGTTTTAAATATATTTAATAACTATATTTGAAATTAATATGATCACCTAAAATAGCATGAAGGGACAGGAGAGGAAAGGTGAAGGATGTTAATTCTTATTTTGATATTAGAAAAGATTTAATAGATACTGTAAAAAAAGCAATACAGTAGTCAGACATACAAATTCATGGTTGTGAGACAAGTACAGGAAATAAATATGAATATTTAAATTATCAAAAGAATATATATGTGTGCATGCATTCATAGGAAAACATGCTAGTTAATTTTTTGTGCCATGAAAATATAAGGCACAGCAGACTAAGGACAAAGAACACAGGTTTCTGATCTGTTAATAAATGAAAATAGTCTTTAAAACTATTAAGGAAAAAATCATATTAGACAATAATCCTTAAAACTTCTGTAATCTTACAATTGTGACATATACTAAGTGTTTTAATTCATCTGATTCTCACTTATAAAGCAAAATGATACAAAGAAAGGAAAAAATTGAAAAACTTTTCTGAGCTAATTTTTATTTTTTTGCTGTTTTCACAGATGAAGATTCTGAGGCACAGCATAATTAAATAAATTACACAGTCACACAGCAAATAAGCAGAAAAAAGGAGGCAAAGAGGAAGCAAATAAGCAACATATAAATAGGCATTCTTTCTACAAAGTCCTGGGTCTCTTTTCCATCCTCACTTAAGCATACGATTACTGATCTTTTTGGAGAAAGTGGAAGGGAGTGAGAGAAAGAAAAAAAATAAATAAATGTGAAAGAGTAACATTGACCAGTTGCCTCCTACATGCACCCTGACTGGAGATGGAACCCTACCAACCCAGGTATGTGCTCTGACTGGAAATCAAATCCTCAAACTTTTTGGCATACAAAACAATACACCAACCAACTGAACAACCCAGCCAGGACCAAGTCTTTTATTTTTAATATTATAATGCATAAATTAAATTTCTGTCTGTGTTTAATTATATGTTTTTCATTAAATGTGAATATTTGTATATATGTGGAACTAATGCATTGCTTTCTGTGTCTGCATAATGGACACCATTATCTTAATGCAGTTACTCTGAATTTTAAGATTTCTAATTATTTTAGATATCAAAACTTTTTAATAAATGTGGCAGGGGGTACTACATCCTGCAGAGCTCCCCTAGCCACTGTGGATGAGAATAAGTCTACCAAGACATGATCTTCTTAGGGAGAAAAGGCTGACTACTCTCTCAGAGAATGGCCTTGAGCCTCTCTCTCCATGGGCTTTTATTGGGTTTAGTTTGCATAGGAATACAGGGCACATACATAAAGCTCATCAGTCATTGTCAGGAAGTAATGATCAGGGAATAGATAACATTCAAACAATGAGAAGGGCTTATTCTGAGTCACAGTCAGATAGAGTGATATCAAAGGCCCATAAAATTTTGGGAAACAAACTCATTTTATGCTTGGACCCTTATCACTTAAATTGAGGGCATTCTTAGCAAAGTAGGTTTAATAGGATTTCATGCATTCTTTCTCAGGCCTGACTGCCTTGGAAACTGCCCATTCCAGCACAGGGGCACACCAGCCTTTAGCATTGTTTCAGACTTAAGTCAGGTGTTTCAGATTTTAGTCAGACTTAAGTCAACCTGACTTAAGTCTTCTGACTTAAGACTTAAGTCAGACTTAAGTCAGGTTGGTTGCCTAATCTAAGGCAACCAACAGATTAGGAGACTTCTTATAGATAGAATCAGGACTCAGGCTATGACAAATCCAAGGGGTGAGGGTCTTTTGTCCCGCCTCCATAATTCCCTAAGGTATTCCCTGATGGCCCCTTCATGACCATGCCTGTCTTAGGTTTCCCCTCCCTTGACAAATCTTACTGGTCATTGGCTATCCAGCCATCCTCAGGGGCCAAGCAGGGTGAAGTAAAGGAGGCAGAGGCTGCACCCCTGCTGGGAGGATATGTTTTGTCTCCTTAGTGGCTTATGGTCCCAAGGTCCCCTAGCCGTGGGGCCTTTTCACCTGTCAGCAAGGTTATAGCTCCTGAAACAGGGCAGGACAGTTTCTAACAAATAAAATCACTCATAATCTAAGAGATTATGGAAATAAACACATAAATAATTGAGATAGATTCATTTTAAGATTAATCTTTACAACAAAATATATTTTAGAAAAAAGTGATAATGTATGGTTATTATTAGGTTCTTTCACTCAACCAATAAGCTACATTATCTTTTGCAATAAAAATCCCATTTTGGACTTTGTGCACATCACATACCTATAAGCCATTAATTTAGAAAAAAAATAAAAAAGAGACTCAGTTTCATGAGTTATATGTAAGCAAAAAAAAATTAAAGATGGTGATCTTAATTATAGATAAGACTGAATTTAAAAGATAAAGAATTAAATGAGATAAAGAATCAAGCATTGGTGTGTTTAATTAAAAGCTGACTATTTAGTTTCCAGGAATTGTGTTCACCAGTTTTAAATATAGCTGCTACTAAAAGTCAAACTATATAAACTTATAATTAAATACATTATACTCAAGACAAGGGCAAGTGCTTGCCTGCCTAGGATGCTGTGGCAGGGGTCCCTTTGTTATCATTTCAGCTCTATTGCACTTATTACTATGACCTAGGGTGGTTCATCCCTTAGGTAGTGAAGCAACCTGGTGGAGCTGGAATGCTGAAACCTTAGCCAAGTTTGGGTGTTGTCCCTCCTTTCCCCTGGAGTGAGTCTGGGAAAGGGCCTGGGCTCAGGGAAGAATTCTCTATTTGTGAATTCACCTGTTCCCTACTTGTATTTGTAACCAGAAAATCAATACCTGCTGTGCTTTCTCAGCCATGCACAGGGCAGTGAAATATTTGAGTCATCTGATGTAAACTTTCTCATCTGAGATCCAATATGAAAATACTCTGCCTTGTTTCAACTCATACTATAAACAGATATTCTTTTTGCTATTTAGTGTCATACTTTTCACAATTTGTTTTTAGTTGGTGATTTTGCTGTTAATAATGGTCTTGAATCATAGTTCTTAAGTCCTGTCTAGTGTTCTTAAGCCCAAGAAGGTTGTCATGTGCTTATGAGAACATAGAAATATTAGATAAGCCTCATTCAGGTATGAGTTATAGTTCTGCTGGCTGTGAGTTCTGTGTTAATGATTCAACAATATTAAGGTGTGTCCAGAAGTTATCCAGCCATATAATATGAAAAATAGAGACATTTATCAAAGAAGATACAAGATATAAGAATCATGTACATAGGACAATGACATCTCAGTTCCTGTCAAAATAGGCACCTTTGGACCTCACACAGTTCTCCAAATTGCCATCCACTGTTCTACCATATTTTCCTGAATCTCATCAATGGTCTGAAGCCTCTTCCCTTTCAAAGGTGATTTTAGTTTTGAGAAACACCTTCAGGGTGCCAGATCTGGGCTTTAAGGGAGATAAGTCACCTGGGTGATTTGATGTTTCACCACAAAACTCTGCAGGAGACATAATGCATGAGTGGGTGCATTGTCATGATGAAGTGGCCGTCACCAGTTGCCCATAGCTTTGACCTTCTGAATCATCTGAACAGTTTCCAGAGAGGAATATTCAAGCTTAATGCAAAATCTGAGGCAGATTTGTTGCTCTATTTGCTCCGTCATTTTGAATGCAATGCCCACACACTACACAGGCTCATTCAACGGTGCCTACCACCCCCACTGACTAGTACACTGAAACCCTCATCATTCATACATGTGCATTCTAGTCCATTCTCCTTGGCTGCCAGGTTACATTGATGTCGTGCAAACTGTTCTCATTATTTTAACAATGGCTGGACTTTTTCTGAACAGACCTAGTATAGTAAATAAGTTGTTTTAAAAGAGAAATGTATGTATAACAAAATGATATATTGATTAATTTATAAAATGTTGTGATCACAGGCTTGCATGGACCTAACCCTTTATTTCCCCTAAGAGTAATTGTTCAGTATTCATCAATTCAGTGATCATAGTGACTTTATAGAGCATAACTTCCACAAATAACAAAAATCAACTATATATCAATGGAGCAGAATAGAGAGACTTGAAATAAAATCAGATTTTTACAGCCAACTGATTTTTTAACAAAGCTTTTTTGGTGAAAAAACTAAAGTTAAAGTTTTTTTTTCAGTAAATTTTTCTGGAAAAATAAGATATCCCATATTAAAACATTATTTTTTCAGTAACATGAGTGAGCTTGGAGTTAAATAAGCAAGACACAGTGGGACAAATACTGCATAATACCACTGAAATGTGAAATCTACAATAGTCGAATTCATTGAAGCATAGAATAGTGGTTGTCAGGAGCTGGATGTGGGAAAACAGGGAAGTATCACCAAGAGAATACAAAGTCCAGTTATACTAGATGAAGGCATCCTAGAGATAGCATATAGCCTACATTTAATACTATACCGTATACTTAAACATTTGCCAAGAGGGTGACTCTTATGCAGGTTCTTATAAAAATAGTAATGGTAATAACAATTGTAGAGAACCTTAGATATTGAGGTTTGGGAAAAGACAGGTGACAAATTAAATCTTTGCAAGATAATGGGTTTCATATCGGAGTTCAGAACTTACTAACTTGGGGACTAGTCAGGACTGCTCTCATGCCCATATGGGCTAGGAAAAAGGAGCTAGTTACAAAAGGGGATGCGGAGTCTAGTTCAGATGAGGAAGTTATACATGATGCAGCAGGAGACCAGGCCACAAGAGTTCTGCTTACAGCCCACATTGAGTGCCAGAGGTTGCAGACTCCGTCCTGCAGAGTCTGTGTGGTTTGTGGATGAAGACGAGAACAAATGCATACAGACTACTGAAGTCCTAGGGAGAAAAGGGGATAGTACAGGTACTCTCTTAAGATGAGAGTCTTCTGGCTGCTTCTCTCAAGGGGAGAGCGCCCCAGCCCTTGCCTGGACAGGCTTTTACTGTTTCTCTTGGGTCTTATTACCTATTACATAGAATGTTGTTGTCTACATTTGAGGTACAATCAAGGAAACAAAAATAACAAATGCAGAAGGGAAAGGTGGTGAGCTGATTATGTTCCGTTCTTGGGAAAGTTCATACTGGCTTTGGAAATTACCTTGCAGATAGGCAATAAACATCTACTGTTTCAGACCAGGGTGAGGGAGTTTTAGCAAGAGCAAGCCACAACAGTCTAGATGAATTTTCTGGGCCTGGTTTCAATGGGAAAACCGGTCTGAAGGTTTGGCTACTGACCACCACTTTGTTCCTGTTGGTTTTCTGATGCAGGGCTGAGTCACCTTCGCCATTGTCAAGCAGACCTGTTCCCTACAAACAATAGTAAAAAAATTAGGGTAGAAGGTAACTTTTGGAGGTTGTAGCTATGTTCATTGGCATAGATTTTGGCAATTGCTTCATAGGTTTATATTTATCTCTTAACTCAAAAAATTGTATACATTAATTATCTACAGAGTTTTGTATGTCAAAATGTTTCCTAAAAACTATGTTTTCACATGTATACAATTCATGACTATACAATTTTATAAACTTTATAAATTTATAATTTTTATAAATTTTATTAGCTTAATAACATATAATAACATGAAAATATGTATATTTAATCCCACTTTACACCATATGCAAAAACCAATTCAGGATGGATCATACTTCTAAGTGCAAAAAACTAAAATTATATCTTTTCTTGAGTAAAATTTAGAAGCATATCTTTGTGATCATTACCATGCAAAAATATTCTAGATGGGACCAAAATTATACTAACTATAAAAGGGGAAAGAAGAAAAATAAGATAGAGTTAAAAGTAAATTATTTTCTGAAAACCCAATTCTGAAAATGAATACAAAAGATATAAAATGGGAGAAAATATTTGGGATCCACTTATGGCAATATATATATATATTGATCTATTGTACAAATCAGTAATTGAAAACCAAAAAATGAAAGCAAACAGAAAATTACCACCAATAGTAACAGTTTAAGGATGGGTAAAAGACTTGTACAACACCTCAAACAATTGAACATTAGAATTTTCATAAGCACATAATTGGGAATTTCACATCATTAGTTATGGAAAAAATGCAATTTATAACAGTACTATTCTAGATCTTAGGCTAAAATTGAGAAGACCAGCAAAAAATGTCTCAAGATTGTAAAGTGATCACATTTTTTTATAGTTTGCTTGTGACAATGTGTAGTTATTCAATCACTTTGTGTATTTGTTTTGCTGTTTCTTACAATTATACACTTTCTCTCTGACATAGTAATCACAGTCCTAAGTACTTAGCCTCCACAAATAAAAATATCCACAAAATTATTATATAAGAAAATTCATAGAATATTTTTATTGTTGACACTATTACAAATGTCCCCCATTTCCCCTCTCTTTGTCCCCCTCCACCAGCCCCCATCCTGCTTTCACCAAATTGCTGTGTCCAACGGCTATGCATATATGCATATATGTTCTTTGACTAATCTTTTCCAACACCCCCAACCGCCTCCCCTCAGACCTTAGTATTAAATAATAGCCATTAATTAGAAATATCCCTAATTTGTATTAATAGGGAAACTAATAAACAAACTGATGTTATCTATATGCAGTACATATAATATATAAACTGTTACTCTGTTGGGAACTGCCCTGCCTGGTATCAGAAGCTGAAACCCCAGCCTAGGCTAAGGCTGAGGGAACGCCCTTGGAACCATAAGCCAGCAAGGAGAAAAACTTATCTCTCTGGCAGGAATGCTGCTTCTGCTGCTTCATTCATAACTGAACCCCAAAGCTTGGTTGGTTAGCCAATGACGGGTAAGATTCCCCAAGGGGGGAATGATCTAAGACAGGCACGATCACATGGGAGGCCCCCAAGAAAGGACTTTGGGGGCTACAGCAAAAGGGGATGATGGACCCTCACTCCTCAGCTTTGACATAGCCTGAGTCCTCATCTTCTGGGAGAAAATCTCCTTATCTCTTGGTTGCCTGGCTTCCCTCACTCCACCTAAGCCTGAAACAATGACAGGGTGGTGCAGCTCTGTGCTTAAAAGGGCAGGTTCCCCGGGTGATCAGGCCTAAGAAAGAACATGTAAATTCTTGTGAAACCTGCTTTGTTTAGAATGCTCTCAGTTGAATGAGAAGGGTCCAAGGAGGAAGTTAGTTTGTTCCTTAAAAGTCTTACAGCTCTTTGACCCTGAGTCAAAATAGACCCTCAGAATTCCTTGTTATCTATCGTTTGATCCTTACTTCCTCACAATGAGTAATGTGCTCTACCTGAATTCTTATGCAAAACGAGCCCAGTGAAAGCAGGTTTGGACAGTAAATCGGGGCACTTCCCACTAGAGGGGGTGGCCATCCCATCCCTACTTCTCCACAGAAACTAGTCTGTCTCTGTGCACGTTTTTTCTTGTGTTTTTGACGAGCCATCCACAGCGTTCCGTGATCACTGCTGGCTGGTGACCCACGCATCAATACTCAGCAGTAGCAAGGAACAAACTGATAGACACAGATAACATGGATAAGGGCAAAAACATTACCTTAAACAAAGACGCCTGTTCCAAAAACGTACATACTGTGATTTTATTTACATGAAGTTCAACAACAGGTTAAATGAATTCATGTTGATAGAAATTTGAACAGGCATCAGAATGACTGAGGAAGTGCTACATTGGTATTACTTACAAAATACATTTATGGGTGATAGAAATTATCTATGATTTGATTAGAGTCTGAGTTAGAGAGGTGAATGTATTGGCCAAGACTCACTGAATACTATAATTAAGACCTATGCAACCACTACATATTGGCACTTTAATTTTTGCTTTATTTATTGCAACAATTTGAACTGCTTTTTGTGACTTCAGACTCCCAGTCTTTCAAAGCTTTTTTTTTTTACAAAGAAGGCAGAGTTAAGATCTTTAAACACAAGCTTTAAAACAAAATAATTTCCTACATGTTTATATTCTGACATCCTCTAATAAGGTCACTGTCATAACCTGCCAATTTCTTAACACATAGTCTTTCCTCACACTATATCATGTCTCACACTTGTATTTTAAAAATAGAAACAGCCTGAAAGCATCTATGATGCTTTTTAGTATTTTTCTCACCATTGTGACTCTTGCTTGTATTGGGTTAGCCAAAGATTCTGTTACTTTTTTTCCTTATGATGGCTCTAGTTGTCTTTAACTTCATTTGAAACAATTTTGTTAGATGGTATCATAACACCTGCCATGTCCGCATGCATTTAAAAAAAAACTTATCAAGATTGGTGAATTTTTGCACAGCCATTTTAATATTGAAGAAGGGAGAAGGTACACAACATTTGCAGCTTTATTTTCTTCCTGTATATTTTATGCTCCAATCTAGATTGTAGGCTTATGGCCAAGAACTTACCTACCCTGTGCTTTTCTGGATACCCAGTGCTAGAGCCAAGCCTTGCAAAGGTCAATAACTAGACCTTCTCATCCTCTGAACCCACCTCACCCCTAAAATTTATATCTCATCAACAATCTTTTGATTATATTAGGTTATATTTATAATCCATCTAGAAAATCACTGTGAAAAATTCTGCTACATGCAATCACTTACTGGTATAGTTATTAGAAAAAGTCATTAAAATATACATTCTACAAGAAATGACTACTTTAAATAATTCTATAATACAAGATTTCAAATCATATTACAATAATATATTTAACCCACTACAAATGATACTGTCTATTATACTGTTTCATAGACAGATTAACAAAAGTGAAAATTTATTAGAAAAAATGATAAAAGTGGATTTATAAGAGAGGTCAAATAGATGTTAAAAGCAATAGTTTCAAATATCCTAGCTCCAACATTTACCTTCTTATTTCAAATCCCCAACAACATTTTCCCCCAAATAAATACTGAAAATAGTTTGTTTTCAGTATACTCTACGTCTGTAAATATTCTTTCTTTGTAAATATTCTTCATATGTGAAAACTAATGTGAATTTATTTATACTATTTTTGCACAAAAAAGGGAATGTATAAGTAAAAGTTATTCTCTTCAACTATTTTTTATGAATATCTGTATCTTGCAGATTACTCATATCCTTAATATTGATCCATATTACTCCTTATGTAATATTTTATCTAATTTTTTAGAATATCATGAATTATTTAACTGGTACTTATTGATAGATATCTTTTGTTTCTTCTTTTGTTATAACAGAGCACAATAATCATTGTCTCTACTTTTATATTTTTATACAGACATACTAACATCACTGTAAATTAGCAAGGATGCATGTGCATTTTCAATGTCAATACATATTTTTTAAAACATTTTGAATGACTTTTTTCATAAATTTTGAGACATTACATGTAAGCAAACTTATGATGACAGCCTTGATTGTGTTAATTATATTTTAATTGTATTTTGGGATGGGACATTTATGCTTTTAATCTATAATATCATACCTTTTGTATTCTTTTCATTGTTGAAAATTTGATCTTTTATTGATAGATTTCTAAGAAAGTATGTCTTTGTTCAAAATGTTTGGTTGAAATGTCATTCCCAGTTTATCACTTTCTTATGTATTTTATGAGACTTGTTTCCATCTAAAACTTCACAGTTACCATATTTTTATTCTTTTATTTCTCTTTCCTCTTTTGTAATTTCAAGGTGTGGGCTCTTTTAGAAAGTGTTTTCATATACATATATATAATTTATATGTTAGATTCATATATATTTATATAGAGATATTAAATTCCCTCGTGTCTTCTTCTAATGCTTTCATTATTCCATTTCTAACTCTAGAATTATTATTCACCTAACATTTCTTATTGTCTTATTGTGTAGGAGTGAAGCAGGCATCTATTTATATTTTTTGTTTGTATATCTGTAATGAGGCAGGAGACTGAATTTCATATATTAAAGCAATTTTCTTCTTCCTAATTTGAAATAACCTCATATCTACCTACTCAATCTACATAGGATTTTGGATTATGTCATGTATCTGTACTGTATTTCATTGATCTTGCTAAAAATCACAGGTGATAGGAAATGCTTTATTTAAGTTTTAATTATGTACCCAATAGTGGAAGTGCAAATCCCTATTAAGTATCATTGTATAAAATTGTTTTAGATTATTTTATATACTTATTTTGTTTATACTTTGTTTAGAATATATTTTGTTTAGTTTTTTTTTTAAACCTGTCAACATTTTTATTGTAATCATGATGTAGGTTTAAGTTAATTTCAGGAGAGAATACATCTTTATAAAACATCACTGTTGTCAATTTTTAACTCATTATAACAAACTTAAACACTGCTTTAAAAATATGCCTATAAGCTATAAGTTTAAAAGTTGCTACAGGAAAGAAGATCCTGAAATGCAATAAAACATAAAACATTTATCCACCTAAAGAAACAATCTTAGTTGACTAAATATATCTGCATTTCACTTCATATAAGCATACAGTTGGTGGTGACCCAATATTTTGACATTTTCTAAGATATTTCTCCTTACGATAATCAGTGTCAACCACTGGATTTTGAAGTATCAGAGTAGTTGGAGTCAATACTTTCACAACATCAAAAAATATTGGACATTTTCCTCAATATTACCATCTTCAGTTTTATAGTAACTTGCATTTCATGAATTGTTTTCATATTTATTATTGAATTTGATTTTTAAAATAGTCTATTGATTTTTTAAATCAGACATGCTTATTTCCATTCATAGGCAAAATATTGAGGTTCTTAGAAGTTAAAAATCTTGCTCAGAAACAAAAAGTTACTAAGTGTCTAAAATGGAATATGATGCAGTTTTTTTAATTTCTGATTCAATGTAACTATATATTCAGTATAAAATGTTTGGGGAAGTGCTTCAAAACAATTTTTGTTATGTTAATTATTTGTTGTCCTGGACTGTGTGTAGTGGAGGGTGGAGGTGTTGTTTGGTATTGGAGATATTTAGTTGCTTGTTGGAAAGAAGATATGAAAAATCAATGTTGGTGAGGGTATGTCAACTTGAGAAGTCAAGAGTGATCAAAACTTCATTATTATTATTTTATGGGGATATGTTCCCAAACTACATTTGTTTTCCTTGATTAGGAAAATATTCATTTCTTTCCAATCTAGTTGGTTGAAGGAGTTTCCTTTTGCCTAAAGTCAAAAGCTATAAGTATTAGAAGAATAACAGATTTCTCCATTACAGAGGACATTACAGAGGAAATAGGATAGTACAAATATGTGGGAAGTCTTGAGACAGTGTGTTTGCCCAATAACAAATATTAAAATACAGAAAAACAGAGAGAGAGAGAAAGACCAGAGAGAGAGGAGAGAGAGCGCACTGTTGCCATGATTTTAGCCTCTGAATTTTACTACAATGTGCATGTGTCTTCTGTCTTTTTAATAATCTCCATCTCTTGAACATGTTTGCTGAATAGTTTACCCAAACTTGTGAAGTTTTATTCACTGTGTAGAAATAGAATTCTGGGATCTCAATGCTAAACATTGTTAGAGAGGAAGAAAGCCAATAGAGGTAAATGATCTTTGAAACCCAGTACAACAAATCATAGAAAAGTGTCTGAATGGGTTCATGAAGAAGTGAAATGTAATGCAGGGCAGTTCTAGAAAAAGGATACTGCTCCCTTCAAAGCAGGGACCACTTTCTCCCTTCCCAATCAACATTTGTTTTTCTGATTTAAATGTTCCTGGTCACATAGTCTTCTGTCTATAATATTTTGTGCTAAAAATATATGACTTTAGTGTAGTCTGGGAATCTTACACTTTATGAATTCTACCATAAACAGTGTTATAACAAAAGAAGTAGAGGAAAGGAAAGAGCAGGGGTGTCAAAGCAAAAACTGTATCAGGTAAAGTTGAACAGGCAATGAGGATGGTTCAAAGCTATTGCAGTAACAGAAGGAGACTGGAACACAGTCTTAACCTTCACTGAAAAATGTTAAAAAAAAAGACTGGAGAATTTTAAAAAACTGGGATAGGAAGAATCATAGATTACCTGTGTTTGCTAATTGGCCTTACTCAAAAGAAAAGTAAACTTTTCCTATGTCCATGGCAGAAGTTTAGTTTTATAACTTGTAGGAAGTTCCAACTAAGCTCCTAGCCTCCCACAGAAATTAGGAAACAGAGGCTCTGACTGCCTTAATGATTGTATTTCAGAGGGATGGCTTTTTGATACCGAGATTTTCCTGGATTATAAACCTTGCAAGAATTTTTCAAAAAAATACATCACAAAGAGCAAGAGAAAGAATTTATAATCCCAAATGTTCTAAAGTAAATGTCCTAAGAAAAGTCATGGGTCTAATGTGGTGAAGAAGCCCATCTCAGTTTTGGTCAGGCTGAAGGGAACATGGATGCCACGAGGGTCAGGAGATGCATTCTCTGATGGGTGTCATCTATCTTCATGTGTTAGTATTGTGGTGATTTGTTTACATCAGTTCAGGACAAGAGTGTTATATTCCTATTTGGCTTCATAAAACATTTTATGTACTATTATGTTGTATAATATAGCACATATCAAAGTACTAAATTTATTGTCCCCCTGGGATATCAGAGAATACGCATGGAATCTCATGACGAATCAAGTAAAGAAGCTCTAAATTAGGGTATCTCATATGCATTTTGCACAGTAGAAATGGAAACAGTGGAATCTGTCTCTTCATTAGTTCTGCTTATATCTCTTGGCATCTGTACTTCTCACTGACTTTTCATTCTGTCTCAGATTTGAGCTATAACAGGGAGGTGTGATGGTGTTGGTTAGTCACTATCTAACAGTATGTGTTACTTTTGGGTAGAGACTTCATATTAACCCCTAATTGGGACTTTTCTGTATCCAGCTTAAGGATGCCGGCCTTGGAATCAGGTAAAAAGCCTAGTACATTATGCTTTGCAAAGCTAAGTGCAATCTGTGCTAAGCATTATTACTGTTTATGTAAAGGATTACCTACTTGGAAGGGGTAGGATTTTGGCGGCCTTTCAGAGTGTCAGTTGATTTTCTCACATGAAGTTTAAAGAAGAGGATATTTAACATCCACCAGGAAGGATCAACTTTCTTAAAGAAAAGAAGAACCCATTCAGGTGGTTAGAAGTATATGGGTACAGAAAAGAAGGCACCTATGTACTTTCTAAGGGGAGAAGGAGAATAAGACTTGAGGACACAAAGGGATAAGTTCTTAATATTAACTAATTTTGGCTTTTTCTTATTTTTCATTAATAAAATCATACCCAGATTGGAAAAATCATGCTCTCACCATCACCAAGATGTACTGATATTTGGCTTATTGGCCTGACTCCCAGAGTACCAAACAATAGACACAGCAATTTATATTATATGCACCTACATAAGTGTCCACCTTAGCTGGAATATAACATTGTCCCTAGTATGAGCATTGTATGCATACAAGCTAATGATTGTAACAGGGCTCTGCACAGTAATCACCTGGGTAAAATTTCCAATTACATACAGGTGACTGCCATTCTTGGTGTGTATAAGAACTCCCCCCCCTCACTTCTGGCCATTGTGGCTCAGTTGGTTGGAGTGTCATCTCATAAACCAAGAAGTCATGGGTCCCAGTCAGGGCACATATCTAGGTTGTGGGTTTGGTCTCCTGTTAAGGTGTGTACGAGAGGTAACCTTTGGAAGCTTCTTTCTCACATTGATATTTCTCTCCCTTTCCTTCTCTCTCAAATCAATAAGCATGTCTTTAGGTGAGAATAACAAAGTAGTCTTTTCTTTTTCCACTGGAATCTGTTATATTTTTTAAAAGTTCCCTAGGCTATGATGATGCATTCCCTCATCTCACCCTGGTTAAGAACTACTATTTTAAACCAGTATTTTGCCTAAATACTGAAGCATGAATTCGCCAAATAGTATTCAGTGATCACTATGACAAGAAACCATATGAAAGTCCATTTCCTCCCTATACATATTTTAATGTTCATACATTATATATCAAAAGATACATTTATCCAAAGTGTCATCAAGTTATTATAAAAACATATAAACAGTCCAAAGATCTCTTTCACAATGATTTGGAATCATAGGCCTAGTGAAACATGACAGCTAAGGAGGGGTGGAGGGAGTGAGCAAAAAGGGAAAAGGACTCATGGACATGGACAACAGTATGGTGACTGCATGAAAGAGGGGACTAAATGGTAAAGGAAAACAATAAAATTAAAAATTATTAGAATTTAGCCCTGGCTGGTGTGACTGAATGTTTGAGGGCTGACCTGTGAATCAAAAGGTTGCCCGCTTGATTCCCAGTCTAGGGCACATGCCTGGGCTGGTGGAGTGCGAGAGGTGGCCACACACTGATGTTTCTCTCCCTCTCTACCCGTCTCTAAAAAATAAATAAACAAATTATTTAAAATATTATTAGAATATAAAAAAAGAAACTATTATATTGCCTTAGGATAAAAATTTAGATTCCAAATATAAGTGAATAGGTAGTTTTGAATCAATCATATCTCCTCACAAGAATTTTGGAGAGCACTCTGGAATGGATCACCTAAAAAATGTGTTTGAGAATAAGTGAATAGAACAAATTCATTCAATCTGACATGAATAAATTTTAAATTGGATTTTATTTTTTTAAGTCCAGAAATAGTTATATACTCATTTAAATTAAGAACCTAGAGGTTAATGTTCTTCTTTTGAAACAAATCCCCAAATTAAAAAAAATGTATTACTGAGCAGCATAAATAATTCATGCACTCACCTATCAAAGAATTTATTAAGCACTTATGAGTACAGATCACTAAGTAAAATAGTGGTAGATCCTATTGTTTATTAAAGGTTTTATAATCTCTAGCTTCAGTAGTTATATTGTGGTAGGGAAAATAGTCATGTTTTCAAATTATAACATCATGCAACTTAAAATGTAAATTAGATGCTATTAACGAGTGTAAACAGAATGGATGTTTTGTAGGAGTATTTTTCCACATACACTTTCGGTGAAAAAGATATTGCAAAACCCTTGCTAGAAAATGAAATGAATTTTGATTTCTATTACGGAGAGAGGGTATAAAAATATATATATACATAATTTAAAAATATACAATATATATTAATTTATATTGTGCATTTGATGCCATTTAAAGGTACAAGATTTGTTTGTGGAAAAAATTATACCATTGAAACATCTATAATATTTCTAACAAGGCCTAGTGGAAAATTACTAAGCTAGGAATATAAGTTTGGAAATGCAATGCAGCTTGCCATAAAATTGTTTAAATTGTTTTGTCAGCAGCAGATTGATTTTAAAGGGAATGGATGCCAAGTTGGCTTTGATACAATAAATTATCAGAACTCTATGTCTTAAAACAAACCACCTCCAAAATGTTTTTAGCTGTAAAACATGTTTTGATAAATCCTCAATCATCACATTTTTCTGAATACTGATCAATCTTTTCATTCTCCAAACATAAGTTACTCTCAGATGAACATACCTAAGATATTCAGTGTCTTTTTTTTTTTTAAGATTTTATTTATTTATTTTTAGAGAGGGAAGGGAGGGAGATAGAGAGAGAGAGAGAGAGAGAGAGAGAGAGAGAGAGAAACATCAATGTGCGGTTGCTGGGGGTTATGGCCTGCAACCCAGGCATGTACCCTGGCTGGGAATCGAACCTGGGACACTTTGGTTCCCAGCCTGTGCTCAATCCACTGAGCTACGCCAGCCAGGGCTTGATATTCAGTGTCTTTCAATTTAACTTTGTCTGCTTGTTTTCTTTGTGCTAAATTTGTATAAATAGGTCAAAGGACTGTTCATTGGAAACATATATTTAAAAAAATTATATTCAAAAGATGAAAATGTCCACAAAACCCAATTTTTAAAAAATAAATGTGATGGAGTTTTCAGTGTTGCTGCTCAAAAAATGCCATATGATACTGATGATGTTGCAATGTGAGTGATGTCTCAAATTGCTTCCATGAATTTCAAAATTACTTCCATACATTTCAATCTTAATAAAAGTATCAGTCCAAAGAGTCCTCAATATCATGTGTGCCACAAGAAGTACCCTTGTAATTTATGTATAAAAGGGCTACATTTTCTAAAAGAGAAAGATTGGATGAGGAAGCTCAAATTCAAAGGAAAAAACATGAAGAAAGTGGAGTTTACCTATCTCAGATACACATGCTAGCTAGAATAGTCTCAAAAAAGGGGCAATAATGAAGTGGAAACGAAGATTCTACAATCATCAAAGTTAATGTGATTTGGAAATTAAAGATAATGGGGTTGAGCATTTCAAGCATGGTGTTCTCTCAATACAGAGCTTTAGTAGTGAGCTTAATGAATATACTAATATGTCTTGAATGTTAAAAGTTTTTAAAAACCAAAGTTTACATAAGGTCTTCCAAGGTTAGGCAGAAATTTTTCCTTATAAATGAAAAGATCCCTGAAATAGATGCCAGTGGTTCAAATCCAACAAGATGAAAGGGAAAGATTAAACAACAATAAAGAAATTAGAATTTCAAGGAGAACTCAGAAAACACAGTTGCTCTTCCCAGACAAGTAGCATTTATTCAGGTCTTTAACAAAGGTGTGGATTATTTAACCAGTTTTATAGAATAAGGCTCTTTTCTCTGACTCATTTTGCTTTCTCAGACTCTAATTTATCTTGCATTCTCTGTCTGCAGTAATCTCCCTTAGGTCCTTTTATTCTATTAGTGTTCAAAAAGTCTACAACAGCTCCCAGTTGTCTTCCTAAACAGACTTAAACTTCTCTCCGAGTCTTTTTTTTTTTTTTCAGATTTCCTTCAGTATTTCTGTCTCCCATTTAGACAACTCTTGTATGTAAATCCCAACCATGGCCCTTTCTCTAGAGACAGTATCTTCATTTGCACTGTGCACTTGCCCATTGTACTAACATTGTGCAGCTTCCTTCCTTTCTGAAATGCCATCCTCTCTTCTTCTTCACAAGCTGAAATCTGTTCTGTCCATTCCTTAAACTTCAGCTCAAATTCTGATTTACTGACACTTTCCATATTTATTGTTTATTTTGGCATACACTGATTAATCTCAGCTCTAAATCCTACAAAAGTATCATTTGTTTCAAGTAATTTATACTTTAAGTGTCTATTATTGTGTGCCTTTTAAAATCAACTTTCATGGATATTGAGTCTCAAAATATCTATAACTAGTAAGCTGCTTAAAAGAATGGGTCACATTTTAAATTTTTTTATTATAGTGAATGGAGAGACAGAGGAATTTGTCTCATTTCTTATTTTAATTTTTTATTGTTGTTCAACTATATTTGTCCTTATTTTCTCCTATTACTCTCCCCTGCCCTACTTACCCCCACACCTCCCACATTCAATCCTCCCTTCTGCCCATTGTCCTTGTCCCTGGGTCTTTTTTACATGTTCTTTAACTTGACCCTTTCCCTTCTTTCCCCCATTATCTCCTTCCCATGCCCCTCTGGTCACTGTCAGTTTGTTCTTTATTCCATTTTTCTGGTTCTATTTTGTTCACTTGCTTGTTTTGTTAATTAGGTTCCACTTATAGGTGAGATCATATGGCATTTTTCTTTTACCACCTGGCTTATTTCACTTAGCATAATGCTCTGCTCTTCCATCCATGCTGTGGTGAAGGGTAGGAAGCTCCTTCTGTCTTTCTGCTGCATAGTATTCCATTGTGTAAATGTAACACAGTTTTTTGAGCCACTCTTTTACTGATGAGCATTTGAGGAGGGTTGAAGGAGTCTTAATATTTATATGTATCAATATATATTATATATATAACACAAAATAAGTGAAGAAATTGTGTATAGGTAGTATATTGATTTCCAGGGGCTATGATAGGAAATTGGACAAGTTGGGTGACTTAAAACAACAGAAAATTGTTTTCTCACAGTTCTGAAGGCCAAAGTATCAGCCAGCCCATGCTTTCTCTGAGACAATTTTTTTTTTTTTGCCTCTTCCTAGGTTCTAGTGGTGACTGTCAATTTCTGTCATTCCTTGGCTCACAGCCTTCATTATTTAAAATCTCTGCCTCTCTTGTGCATGACATACTCCCTATCTGTGCCTATACATCATCTTCCCTTTTATTATGAGAACACCAGTCATTCAATTAGGAGCCCACTCTGCACCAGAATGACTGTATCTTCACTAATTACCTCTCTAAGTAAGGTCACATTCTCAGGTACTGAAGTTCATGGCTTTAACATATCTTTTGGGGTGACACAAATAAACCCAAAAGAAGCATTAAAAACAGAGATGCAAATTGACTCTGGATTTAATGCTTAAGATACATGCTGTGAGAAGTCCAGCATACTTTTAAAAGATAGACAACACATTTACCTCTAAAAATAGGAGTATTCAGGAAACATGAGCAATCTCTTGATTCAGAGTTAGTGAGTTCTAATTTAACAAATTACGAAAGGGAAACACAGAAATTTTTACATTAACCTGAAGAGAAGTTTACACTAAGAAAGGCTATGAAATACTATAGTGGGTGTTCTAGAAAATAATATTAACAATAAAACTGTACATAATACACAATATTTTTATAGCAACTTAGATTTGTGCTTTCAAATTTATAGAGTTCAGTAAAGTTACGTGTAGGCAAGGTAGGGGTAAGGCCTTATCAATCACTGGATAGCACTGGGGACAGGAAGGATGAAATATAATTTATATCTTACAAAGTATGCTTCACTTGCTCTGGAGAATAAAAGGTAAATGGCTTTGGAGGGTGTTAACAAGAGCATGGGAGCACTGGGACAAGGCTGTTGTTGTAGTCTCAGACAAAGAAGATGATAGCTAGGTTTGACTAAGGAAGCAGTGATAGATTTAGTAATAAGACAATGTCAGTGCATGCAAATTTTAGTGCCATACTTTAATTAAGGAGTAGATATCCCTTGATTCTGGAATAGCTATCTATATTAAAAATTAGAATATCAAATTTAATGGATGTATATCAGACCAAACATACTTTTTATAAGTTTTAAAAATTTCTTAATGTTAATTTGGGAGTTTCTGACTACTTACCCAAGAAACTTATTTTGATTAGAAGATATAGAGTCTACATAAATTCTTAGAATTTCTCATGTAATCTAAACTTACATATCCAACTTCTTATTTCAAATCTTTGGGATGTATCACTAAAATCTCATGTTGAATATGTTCCTAAGGTAACTATTTCATTTGCCAATATTTTTATTCCTCACAGATAATTTATTCTTTTGTGTTCTCCCATATATTTCCTAAACTTTCCTTGCCCTACTCCATATTGGTCGGGAGAAGTGAGGGGAACTATCCAACAAACTGTTTTCCTGACATCCATTTTCTATTAACATCTTAGCTATATTATATTTTTCTATTAACTATCATATAACTTCTCCCCTTCTATCTGATTTTAATACTGTCACATGGTTGATTTTTAATAATTTGATTATAGTATACCTAGGTATATTTTGCTTTGTATTTATCCCAATAGGAATCACTGCACTCTCCCCAATATCTGCCAAATAATATAAGAAATTATCATCCTTGATTTTTCAAGTTTTGTTTCTACCCTACTTTCTGTCTTCTCCTTCTGGGATCTTTTTTCAACCAATTTCTATATATCTTTTACTTTTTATTTTGTTCTATTTGTCTTTGTTCTCTCTGTGCTTTGGTATGCATACTTTTTCTAATGATATATCTCTGAGTTCAGTATATACCCTATCCTATGTTTGGTTTGCTTCTTTTAATCATATGCATGAAATATTCTTGATTCTTCTTTAAATAAATATATAAACATTCTATTGATATCTCCTTTTAGTTCATATTTGTTTGTTTGTTTGTTTTTTAATCCTTGCCTGAGGGTAAATTTATTGATTTTAAAGATACAGGAAAGGAGAGAGAGAGAGAGAAGCATAGATTGGTTGCCTGTCATACATGCCTGGTCTAGGGATCATACCAACACATTAGGTACATGCCCTGATGGGTGAATGAAATCCCTATCTTTCGATGTATGGGATGATGCTGCAATCAACTGAGCTACCCATAGAAGACCACATTTTTTTTTCACTCTTTTCTAGAATATATGAATGACAGGTATGTTGAAGTTCTTACTGGCTAAGTATAATATCTGTATCATATCTGAGTCTGCTCTTACAATAGACTATTGTATCTTGTAATTACTTATAATTTGTTGCTGGCTTTCACAGCATTAGTAATTTAATATTTTATGTTATATATTGGACATGATATATTCTAGGGGCACTAGATTTTGTTGCCTTCTACTTCTAGGCATGTGTTTACCCGCAAGATCATGTATCTTTATTCTATGATTTGGTCCTTATTTCTAATGTATGGCCTTTCTGGTTTACCTTTTAAAAGTTTTGAGTACTCATCAAGGTATCTTTAACTGGGCATGAACTCCAGTAGTTCTACAGAGCTATGTAACTACTCAAATTTCTGCTTACTTCTTGTGGTTGTTCTCTGCTAGGCATCTTGGAGTTTTACACTATGGATGCACAGCTAAGCAGTTAATAAAAGAGAGAAATAATTTTATATACTTCATTGTGGCAGCTTCCCTGCAGTACCTTTCTTTTTGAATCCTTGTTCCTGAAACCCAAGCCACCAACAGCAATAAACTGTGATTTAGTTGTTTTTTTTTTTTCTACCCAGTGATACTGCCACCTTCTTTTTGAATTCTATTTACCTGCACTGTGGTTTGGGAAATGCTTCCATAGATACAGCCAGGGCACAAGCCTGAGGTTTCATTTTAATTTAATTCAAATGTCTTTACTTTTCTCAAATACTCTAAACCAGGATTGTTAATTTCCCACTGTCTGCTTCAGTTGTTTTACACAGAATTTCCAGTAATTTTTCTCAGAGTGACTGACTGCATAGAATAAGTACAATAGCATCTACTCTATCATGGGCAGAGCTGGGACTGGCTTCTCTTTTCATCTCTAAAGTTTATGGAATAGAGGCTTCCACTGAAGAGGTGTTAAGTACTGTCTAAATGTAATGGAAGCAACTGTGTATGTGGAAGGAAGCAAAATGTACTAACGCAGAGTGTAGAATATGGCATAAATGTATATTGCTTATCAAGTATCTCCATATTTCCCAACTCCCATGCTGTGGGATTTGTGCCAGTTGCAGCTAAGAGAAAATGAGTTGAAACAACATGAGGCAAGACTCTATAAAAATCTTATAACCACTCTTCCCTGCTGAGAATTCCTGCTAAGACATAATGATTCTGGAGTTACTTCTTAGAGGACAATAGTCAAGGACACCAAAAATAAGCATTGGATTACATATGAGTAAGAATTATAAACCTTTACTGTGTCATGCTATTGAGATTTCAGGATTTATTTTATAAACACTACATAGACTAAAAAAACCCTTATTAATTCAGAAACTCTTGTTAAAGTATAGGTACATTGGTTTCAGTACTTAAATTATTTTCTTACTAAATGTAGGAAGACTTCACTAAAGGAAAGAAGAATACTGTTTTATTTTTCAACAAAGAAAACACATGAAAATATGCTGATAATAATGCAGAATGTTCTTAAACTCACATGGAACATTCATTAAGGTAAACCATATTCTGGGCTATACAGCATACCTTAACACATTTTAAAAAACAGAAATCATTCAATGTCTGGTCTCAGAACACAATGGAATTAAATAAGGAATCAATCATATAAAGATAACTAGAAAACCCCCTAAATGCTTAGAGAGTAAATAAATTCTAAATAACACATGTTTCAAAGCTAAGGCAATTTGAAAATGTTTCAAATAAAACAAAAAAGGAAACACAACTTATCAAAATCGGTGTGATGCATCAAACGTAGTGCTTACAGGAAGTATTATAGCATTGAACACATATATTAAAGAACAATGAGAACATAAAATCAATAATCTAAGCTTCCTCTTAGAAATCTAAAAAAAAAAATCAGGAGAAGAGAAAGAATTAGAGTCAAAATCAATGAAATTGTGTACAGAAAATCAATGAAATCAAATGCTGGTCTTTTAAAGATCAATAAAGATCAGGTAGCCTGTAGCCAAGCTAATTATGAGAAAAAGAGAGAGAACATCAATTATAACAGAAATGAAAGCAGGGACATCACTAGAAATGTTATGGACATTAAAAGGATAATAAAAGAATAATATTAACAACTCTATGCCCACATATTCAATAACTTAAATGAGATGAACCAATTCTTTGAAAGACAGAAGTTTCCAAACTCATATTAAAAGAAGTCATCAGAGACTTCCAGTCATGATGGTGTCATAGGTAAATACAGTACTTGCCTCCTTCCACTACCACATCAAAAATACAACTGAATTAAAGAACAACCATCATTTGGAACTACCTAAATTCTGGCTGAATGAAAGTCCTACAACTAGGGAATTAAAGAAGCAACCACAATGACTGGTAGGAGGGCCTGAGATATGGAATGGGCTGGTCCCACGCCCATGTGTGGTGGATAAAAACTGGGAGGGATAGCTCAACGAGAGGAGTTGTAGCCTTTACAGAGTGCCTTCTTTTACATAGAACTTGACTATGCAATCCTGGAATTTTTTTCGGTATCACTTCAAGTTGCCTTCTTGATATAATAGAGATAACATTGAACAATAGGTCCGAAGACCTCAGTCCTATCTTTGCCACTCCAGTCTGCAAACTAAGATATATATTTTAACCACTCTTTTCTAGCAATGGATAAGATCAGCAGAATAGTATTTAATACTCTTTACTCTTCAAGGTTGCTATGTGGCTCTAATTAGAAAAAGTGAAGTACTTTCTTAAGTGTGACACATTGCACAGAATAATTCAGGAGAAAAGGCTACCAGAAATAAGATAAATGACCATTGTAAAAATGATATTATTAAACATAAATTAATGTATATTAAATACAGATTTTTAAATTCTGATGTTTTACTGTGGAGATGCTGTTAAAATGGATGGAGGGTGTGAATGGGTTTTATGAAGTTTAAATTAAATAGGGGAAAAGTAAAACAAATTATAAAAAAGAAACAATATTAACTTCGTGTAAATAAAAAATAGCCAGCATTAGAAATAAACTTTATTCATTTAATTTTCATCATCATCATCAAAAACTTATTCTACATAGAGCACATTATTTGACAAAGTTATAGTTATAAATAGAGCATATAATCCTTGTCTTCACATTTTTCAATTTCCTGTCAACATGAGAAAGAGACAAATAAAATTACTTTTATGTGAAATTTCAGGACAAGGAAAGAACACTTTTCCAACAAAATAAGACCATAAAAATTGTATGAATGTTGACATTTCTAACATACGGAGAAAAATTAGTTTTTTTCTATAAGTTTTATTTGTTTGTTTTACCTGATGTCAAAAAAGAGATTAAAAACACCCATGGACATGGACAAAGTGTGGTGATTGATAAGGGGAGGGGGATATATGGGAACTAAATGGTAATGGAAAAAATTCAATTAAGGTTAAATAAAAAATAAATATAAAAGGGAAGAAGACAAAACAAAGAGGAAGAAAGAAAGAGAGAGAGAGAGACAGAAAGAGAGAGAGAGAGAGAGAAACTGTCTCTCCCTGAAACCGGAAAAGATATGGGAGTTCAGGCTGCCCATCACTACCAAACCAATAAGCAGAGACAGGGATTGAATCTTTATGGGCACTTGATTCAGATGGCCGGCGATCTGAGAAGATGGAAGGTTCATACCCTAACAGACCATCTTGTCTTTTCTTTCCATGCCAAGGTTTTTATAGCAGAGAATAAACAAAGTGAGGTGAGGGGTTTTGAAATTCAGGGAAAAGTTAATTGGATTAAAAAAATAGCTTCAGCATTCTCAACTTGGGCGGTGGTCTTTTGCTGTGTCCTGGGCTGTAATCGTCTCACCCTGGAGCACAATGGCTCAGATATCATGAATTGCTTGCAGTCCTCCTGAGGAACAAAGGTGGAACTGCTCATGGTCTCCTGGAGTCAAGTTGGGTCATACCTTCAGTTTCTGGAACAAAAGCTTTTACGTACATTGATTAGTAAGCTTATTAGCTATTACTTAAACTAAAATTTTCCAACTCTTAAGTCCTCTATCATTCCTACATCCACTTCACCATTTTGAATCTCCTTCTCTGATCCATCTTTGAGGCCTGAAGTTCTCCTATCTCTCCTACATACTAGAGAAAATGGAGCAACCTAATTATAGTGTTAGAGGCTAGAACATTTTTGAGACAAAAGACAACGCTGAGGAAAGTTTATGATTCACAAAAAGGTATAAAGGACCATAGAATGCCTAGAAAATGTAGTCAGTGCGGAACTTTTAGGTAAACTGCAGACCGAACACTTGACTTTTTGCTTTCTTGCTCTTGTTTGTTAGATTAATTACTTAGAATTGAAATAAAGAACTTAGCGATATTTTTTAAGCATCAATGTGCTGTTATCCAGTAAAGAAAAGGGAGAACCTTTAATCCCCTGTCACAAAATGTGAGATCCCAGTCAGACAGATGCCCTAGATATCTTCCCTAATGATAGTCTAAAGATTGAAAATTTGATATATTGGATTAGCCTGAAGATAAAAATATTGACCCACTGAATTAATCTGGCTAATTAAAAAATAATACTGATTAAGAACAATTTGGTAACTTTATTCAAGAAGAAAAGATAAGTATAAAAAGTTAAATAGATTTCACTACTTAGTACAGTGAGTGTAGAAATATGTAGCATAATGAATAACAGTATTGTTTGTAATGAGAGAGAAAGAGCAGTCACGGGGTTGGAACACTTGAACATCTCAGGCAAAAGAAATTAATGCACATGATTGTAGAACTGGATATTTAAATTAAGAGATTAAATAAACAAAATTATGTCATGTGATGAAATTAGTAGAAGGTCACAGAATTAAAGCCAGATTTTCTGATTATAAGTCAATATACTAATAAAAATTATAGTTCATAAAATAATGCACATTTCATCATTTATTAGTTCAATAATATGTATTGCATGCCTATGATGTGCTAAGTTCTGTTCTGGTCACTGTAGATAATGTAGTAAGCAAAACAAAGCATTAAACAAAATAAAGCCCCTTCTTGTGGTACTTGCATATTAAGGGGAAATTGCAAGATAGGAAATAAATGAATAGATTAGTGTATATTAACTTGTCATTTAATGCTATGAAAACTTTAAAAAGGGTATGTAGATAGGACAGGAAAGAGAATCAAAATATTAATCAGGATAGCTTGGGAAGTCTTTCTAAAGAAGTAACATATAAGGATTAATGAGATTTTTCAGACAAAAGGATCTGTGGTTTCAAAGACTCGAGGCATGAATATGTGACATGTGATTGGTTAAGACCCAGGTGGCAAACACATGGCCCGGGGGCTGAATCCAGCCTCCCAACCCTGTTTTATCCTGCTGGCACCCTGTTTCTACCCAAGAGCAGCACCGAACTCCTTGCCCCTAGTTAAGAAGTAGTTACATTTATACAGTCCTAAAATTACATTTGGCCCTTTGAAGGCAACCACAAGGCTGATGTGGCCCTCAGTGAAAATGAGTTTGACACTCCTGAGTTAAGAGGCAAGTATAGCTAGAGTAGAATGAGCCTGATAAAAAGAATTAGATTTGTTAGAGAAGTCTATAAATTTTATACAGTTATAGTATAAACATTTAAAAAAGATGTTCTTATTGTTTGAAGCTATAATTGAAAGCTCCATAATAAACCCTAGATCTTGAGGTATCCAATAAATTTCATCAGAATCAATAACTAACTTGTGCAATTCAGTCCAAATTGAAAACTTTTAATTACATTTCTAAGGCATTTAAAATAAACAACACATTTTTTTAAAACAAATACATTAGTTTATGGATAAATTGCTTTAGCAGAAACCTTTCAAAGCAAAGTAAAAGACAACATAAAAATGACTATTATAAAACAATTTACTTTTATTCAATTTGAATAAGAGTAAATTATTTTATAAAAGTCAGCCCAGGGAATGCACAGAATAGCATTTATTTGTTTTTAAAAATCTTGAAAAAAGGTTCTACCATAGTAATTTGTGTGACCATTAGAATTCCTAAAATGCAATTTAAAAAATAGATATTAATATTGTGAAAATAGATAACTGACATTTTAAAGAGTCATGACAAAAAAAAAAAAATTCATGTTGCCCTGGCTGGCGTAGCTCAGTGGATTGAGCCCGGGCTGCGAACCAAAGTATCACAGGTTCGATTTCCAGACAGGGCACATACCTGGGTTGCAGGCCACAGCCTCCAGCAACCACACATTGATGTTTCTCTCTCTCTCTCTTTCTCCCTCCCTTCTCTCTCTAAAAATAAATAAATGCAATCTTTAAAAAAATTATGTTGAATGTATAAATTATATTGATTATTAAATATAAATAAAGGTATATAGTTATATTCTCATAGTTTTTTCTAAATCTCTTATTCAATATGTAAATAACTTGAAACTAAAAGTAATCATGAAATATATTACCTTCTTCATGAAAACTATAAATCAAAAATAGCCTTACTTCTTATCAGAAAGAACGGTGGGGGTGGGGGGGGGGAGCCTTTATTATCTTCAGGCTAAATGGTTCCACTCCAGAAATATAGTAAGCCATACCTTATCTCATGCAGAGATAAGATGCATTTGCATATCCAAAATCTTATTGCTGTTTATTAGTCTCTAAGATACAAACAGATATGCTATCATTAAATGAAAGGAAATTGACTTCTTCCTCCTTTTCCATACAGAAGGAGGATGTTTGGTGAATAAAGTATTAAGACTAATGACACATATGTTTAGGGTAACTTCCTCTCCCACTATACAGGGATGTATTTTATGTAGTAGAATATACTCTATCAAAGAAAAGAAGACAGGCTTCATGCCTTTTAGTTTGCACTAAGGTGTTTTAAGGAACAGACCTGAAAGACCCTAACAATAGCTAAGGCAAACAATCTTCAATAACTCAAGCTGGTTCCAGTGGATTAAAGGTGCCTTCAGCCACAAGAGACATAAAAACTTCACCGGGTGCAGTAGTCTGCTTTAAAGAAGGTAAGATTCTTTTAACGGTAGTTCAGCTTTCCCTCATGGCAAGCTAGTGAATCTTAGGAGAATGAGAATAAAAAATCATGCTTTCTTCCCAGTTCACAAGAAGGCTATAGAAGGTTAGTATCCAACACTTCAAAAATGCTATCTTTCTGCTTGATTGATATTGCCTGGAAAATAGTTAATTGTCTAAATTGAAAAATATCAAAAAGATAATCAGACTACTCAGGGAAAACTTTTGTTTTTAAAAAGACAACTAATAATTCATGAGAAAGGCTTCATCAAATATATCAGTAACAAAGTAAAAGCCCCAGCTGTGGTCCATGTATTGCATGCCAAAAGTCATTCAGGTGTATCAAATGATATTACGTTTTCAGTATTAGGGTATTCTGGAGTCAGTTCTAGTTCTTTCATTTGAGAAAGAGTTCACCACACACCTTTTTCTCTTCCCCAATTATCTTTCTAGATGTTCTTTCAAAAATATATTTCCGGTATCCAACAATAAAATATTTCTTGCATTTTTAAAACTTCACATTGAAAAACTCACTACAAAAGAAAAAAGAGCCTTGGAAATTTGCTATTCTGTCTTCAGATTAAGCAGCAAATTAAACATTGCTTAATTTTCATGTTAATAAATGGAATTGATAATAAATTTCTATTGCATAATGAGGCTCCACCTTTTGATTTATTAGCTTTTCAATAGATTTGCTTTGGACTTATATACAATTTTGAAATTTTCTGTTTTAAATGGCACAGATTTAGCAAACAGTGAGTTTAAATTTTGAAATACATTGGTTAATGAAATTTTATAGCTTTAAAATATGTAATTCTATAACATATTGTCTGTATATCGTATTGTGTTCACTGTCCAAAGTCATGTTTCCTTCCACCACCATTTAATGTCACCCCAATAAAGTCAATAAAACATTTTAAAACATTTAATGAAAATAAGTATCAGTTGTAACTTGTAAAATATTAAAATACAAACTACATATATTTAACTGTTATAAAGGAATTCATGGGAGTGCCATAATTTCACAATCACTTAAAAAGTTTAAAAGATTATTTAAAAAAATGCAATAATTATTTTTCAAATACTTTTGTTTGGAAAAATTTTATTCTTCAAAAAGTGGAAAGACTAGTATAATAAAATCCTATGTAGCCATCATCCAGACTGTAAAATGTTCAGTTCATGGTCAGCTTTTTTACAGCTACACTCTGCCAACTTCTACTACATTATTTTGAAACAAAACATATAAATCATATTTTGTTATCTATAAATATTATAGTCCATAATACAATTTAAATGTCACCTTTTCAAGGCTTTTGAAAATCTTTACAGAATTCATAGGCATTTCCAGAATTACAGAGGGACATTTAAATAATTTAATGAATATATATACCTAAGATAATTTCTGATCTATAATAAAGCATTAAACTATTTTTAAAAAAGCCATTTTAAAATTATAAATGAGTTTCTTTTAATATATTATTAGTATAAAAATTAAATAACTTACATAAGCAAAGAAAATCATATTTGGTTAATTATCCAAGAGAATTCACAAATGTTCATTGTTTTGACAGGTAAGAGGATAAATATCAAATTCATATCATAACTTCTGCTCCAGATGTCAGACAAATCCCATGTGACAAGACTTCCTTCTTGACACTATCACACAGATATTGCATTAAATACATTATACATGACATACAATTTGGGGTTTAAACACCTATGTTGGGAATTAATTTAAGGCAGTCAAATCTATTTTTGATGAAACACTATAACAGGTTTTTTTGCATAAATCAGAGAATCCTTATAGAAGAAAAAGCTTAAAATAAACTCTCATAAAAAAGATGAACAAAAATTTTGTTTCTAACTTTGCATCTACTTATATAGACACAAACTGGACATACCAAAAATAATTTACCAGTCCTAAGTCTTGACTTAAAAATAAATTACTTTAAAAGAAATTAGAAACCCAGATATTTGACATACATAAGTATTGGGCCCTATATAAACATACAGAAAATAAACTCAAAAAGAGAAACTGTTATAAAACTAGTCTTTGAATAGTCTAAATGTCTCTGGTTAAAGCAAACTCAAAATATTTTATGAGGACAGCTGCTCAGTTGTAGATATAACAGATTTTCATGGAAGGAAACTGTAAGAATCCACTATCAGACAATACAAACAGTAAGGGGATAGTTGGGAATTTAGAGATGACAAGAATGGTATGATTAAAGCTTATAAAAGAAAAAATATAATCTATAAAATAACAAGAACACTTAATAAGTAACGAAAGTGAAAAAAGAAAGGAAATACTAAACCTGAAAACTGTGGACTTTAAAGAAAACACTAGATAGAATAGAGAAGTGATCAGGCTGATATACCACCTGGAAGATAAAGTCACAAAAATAAATTATAACATGTCACAGAGAGAAAAATAGGATGTTTATAAATATACTTTAAAATTTGGATTATAACAATTTGAGACTATCACTTTTGAGTATGGTGGAATAGTTCGTACTGGACTGCCCTACAATGAAAAAAGGGACAAAATCTATGAAACTTGTATTTTCAGACATTGGAAAATAGTCAGCATGGGGCCATGGTTCCTAAGAGGGGGAAAATAACTGAGTTCTACAATCAGTCCACCTTTCTTCCTAGAAGCACCTTCCAAATTGTGATCCTGGAAGGGGTAAGAGAAATAGACCATTGCAGTCTGTCTGTGCTGAGACACTAAAAGGGGCTGCACAGTGAGGAACAAAGTACAAGATGGGAGGGAACAAAAAGAGTTTCACAAATCTTTATTAAGCTCCTTTTGAATATTTTGTTAAACAAAAGCATGGAATGGATACAGTAAAAGTCTTTAGGGCTGGGTAGAGAACCATTATTATATTTGGGTTTGAAGAGAGTGATGCTGCTGAATAATTTCTATATGATCACATGTAGGGATATGAGGTATTTAATTTTGACCATCCAGACTTTAAAGAAATTACTAAACACCTGGGGCATTGAAGAGAGACCACGAAATTAATTTGCAGATGAATAAACTGCTGGTCAAAACAAGCTTCGACAGTCTTCAAAGGAAAGAAAACCTTGAAAAGTAAAACCCACAGTGACAAATAACCAATTGAAAATTATTCTACAAAGAAGTAGAAAAAAAGGACCCATAACCAGGAGAAAAGTTAATCAAGAGCAATGATGAGTATAGGACAGTATGTTAAAATAACTATTATAAACATGCTCAAATATATGAAGAAAAACAGGAACATTATGATGAAATGGAATGTGTACAAATAATCAAATAAAACTTGTAGAATAAAAAAACAAAATACCCGAACTAAAAATTTAACTGGATAATCATTCTTATTATCTACATCTGTATGACAAATTACCCAAAAGTAGTGGTTTAAAACAACTACAAACATTTTATTATTTCCAAATTTCTGTGCATCAGGAGTTCAGAAAGGGCTTGATCTGTGGTTCTGGTTTGAGATAAATAATGAGGTCACAATCAGATAGTGACTAGAGATGAAATAGTGGGGGGAGTAGGGAGCAGGGCTAAAGCAGCTGGAGAGTACCTCGCATCTTTTCTGTTCATGTAGCCTTAGGGCCTCTCAGCATCGTCTCTCTGTCTCAACTACTCTGGATATCCTTATAACATGGAAGCCTTACTGCAATTGAATGGCTTACAAAGCAGCTTAGAGTTCCAGCATAATTGTTTCAGCCTGCAAGGTGAAAGTTGCACCACCGTTATTACCTTGCCTGGCAGGGCACTGCCACCATAGCCTCCATTCTTCTCATACTGAAGGTCAGGAAATATAAGATAAACACCCTACCACTTGTAGGGTATAAGCATTCCCTTCCCTTGTAGGGAAGTCAAAGTCACTGCATAAGAAGTGATATAGTTATGGCCATCTTTGAAATATATAATCTGCCAGTCTGTCTTCTCCCAATGTCATCATCTCACATGAAAATATACTCATAATGTATCCTGACTACTGAGCATTTTCTTATTACAACATCAGCTTTTGGTTTTGGGATCCATAGCTAAATTGTGTTTCAGTTCAGATGAGCACCCTTAGGTATATTTTCATAGATATACAGTGGAATCTCAGTTATCAAATTTGATTCATTCTGGAAAGCTGTTAGAGAAGCAGTTTGTTTGAAAACCAAATAATGCCTGGGAGACACATGATGGATCATATAGGTATAAGCATGAAAGTACAGTCCAGTCAAGAACTGAAGATTTGTTCAATAACCAAGATATTTTTTTCTTCCATGAACAACTTAGTTGAGAACCAGGTTGTTTGATATGGGAGATGTTTGAGAACCAAAGTTTGACTGTAACTTATTTATTTATTTATTTATTCATTCATTTATTTTAAAGATTTTATTTATTTTTTTTTAGAGAGGGGAAGAGAGGGAGGGAAACGTCAATGGGTGGTTGCCTCTGGCATGCCCCCTACTAGGGACCTGGCCCACAATCCAGGAATGTGCCCTATACTGGGAATTGAACCTGCAACTCTTTGCTTCACAGGCTGGTACTCAATCCACTGAACACACCAGCCAGAGCTGACCGTAACTTTTTAAATATTATTTATCTAAATCTAAAGACATTTGAACTAAGGAGACAGGTTATATGCCTCTTACTACCACCTGCAATACACAGTGGTGAGACAGAAATAGAAAAATCACTGTCTTCTCCTGTCCACAAAAGAGAAAGAAATGGGCACATAAGAAAGATCTGGCCATAGCAATTCTGCAATCCACCTGGAAATCTGTGCCAGTTCCTTCTTATGGTTATTTTTCATGACTCTTTGTCCTGAATTTTTGGCTCTTTGTTTTGCCCTCTGAATGATACAGTAGATGTTTTCACCCATGTAGTTTTCTCAGCTTGTTTCTTTACAATAGTAAATTGAGGATCCAAAGGCCTATTATTATTATTATTATTATTATTAATTACTTTCTTTGTGACCTTCAATCTTTTCAAACTAAGTTGGTATAATCATTTTAAAATTTTGTGGATTTTTTCTATTGTTATAATCCACTTTATTGGAAAAAGACATACATACAAGTGACTTCAAATAAGCTTTTCTCTTCTTTGGACTCCCTGACAGTCTGCTGTAGTACAACCAACATCTAATTTCTTAAAAGTATCTGTGTAACACATGGGGTCTGTAATGCATTCCTTAGATCCTTAGATCTTTTGTCTATTTGAAAATGGTTTATAGAATATTTTAAATATTTATAAGGACTTAATAAAGAACCTTACAGTCACAAACTAGATTTAAAGGCTTCCCCTGAAGCATGTAGTAGTGTGAGAATATTTTGATTTTGTGTTGTTGCTGTTTGTTTTTTCAACTGTAGGTATAGGGATTGAGAAATTTTTGTATTTCAAATACAAGAAATGATGGCTCTTTTTAATTAAAATGTTTATTCTTTAGCTGATCTCTCTTCTCTTGCATTTTATCATATATAGTAAGAAGAGGTGAAGTGGAAGCTTTGATACGCTGCCTGGAAAAATTCTTAGCTAAATCATCAAGTTTCATTGCATTTTGTAATTTTTTACATTTACTGCAGTTGACAATGTCGTTAAATTTCCCCTATGATATATTTCCACCAACTCAAATATTTTTCTTGCATTCCTTTCACCACTCACTGAGGCTTGTTGGATGTCTGCTAACACTCTCCTCAAGACCCTTTACACTTTCCTTTTGTTTCTCAAGGCCATTTCTGGTTTCACCTGCCTCTCAACCTTAGAACCTATCCCCAAAATAATAGATATTTGTTAAGATAGCACTCCATGTCCAGGCATAACTCTTTGTTCTGCTTAACTATAACAGATAATAAAACTATAACTTTAACAAATTCTCTCAAAACATAGGCACTCAAAAATATTTTATAATCATTTAGAATTTTTCTGAATCAAAAATTCAGGAAGATCTCTGGTGATCAATTTTCGTGGTCATTCACTTGGTTTTAATAAAGATGGTGGATGAAACAGCAGTATGGAGGATTTGAAGTGGCTGAGGAATGATTGTTCCTAACTTTATCTTATTAGAGTCTCAAGGCTTCCTTCATGATCTCTCATATTCCTATTCAATGTTGTGCTGCAATACTGCAGTACTACATGTTATACTGCAACATGCAATAAAAGAAATATAAAGTCTAAGGAAAGCAAATGGCAAAAATGGTATTTATTTGCATATAGCATGATCATATATATGTAGGAAATTCAATGAATATATAAACAAACCACCAGAAATTCAGTATTTAGAAATTATATTACTGAAATATCAGTTGTCCCCTGAACATATCTATAGATTTAGTGCATAAATAAAATTCCAAGGTGCAGGTTTTATATAGATTGACAGCTACTGCTAAAATTTATATGGAAGAAGTCAAAGAATATGTAGTACCTTAACCAAATTTGAAAAAGATAAATAAATTTGTAGGTTTTATATTAACTAATTTCAAAATCTTACTATAAAGTTATAAAATTATAACAATTTTATGTAATGTAGATAAACAGAACAGAAGATATTGTAAAAAAACAGACATACATGAGCACAATCAATTGTTTTTCAACATATTTTTAAGAATAACACATGGTTAAGATGACCTTTTAACAAATGGAACAGTAACAACTAGATGCCTGTATGAAGAAAGAAAGAAAGAAAGAAAGAAAGAAAGAAAGAAAGAAAGAAAGAAAGAAAGAAAGAAAGAAAGAAAGAAGGAGAGAAGGAGAGAGAGAGAAAGAAAAGAAAGAAAAGAATATTATGATTAACTCACACTGTACATAAAACTGAAGTGGATCATATAGCCACTGTGAAAGTATAAAATCTCTGCAAGTAATTCATAAACAGGCAAAGATTCTTTGGTGAGAGACAAAGTACACTAACTATACTAGAAAAACATATATAAAACATAGAAATAATATACCTCGATGAAAGAAGAGCAAATTAATCCAACGCTATATAAAAAGACAATATATAAAAAGAGGGATTTATCCCAAGAATGAAAGTTTAGTTTAACATTCTAATTCTATCAATGTAATTGTCCATATGATAGGATAAGCACTTCAAATCATACCTCAAACAATGCAGTAGGAAAAAAAGATTTACAACATTTAACATGTTGATTTAAACATAAATCATCAGTAAACTGGAATGAAAGAAAACCTTCTCAATATCAGTGATATACAAAACAGTACACAATGGTGAAAGACTGAACACTTTCTTGTCAGGGTTTGGAATAAGTGAATGATGACTGGAGATAACTTCAAACTGGTCCAAAATGTAGCCTTGGTCAAGGCTATTGTATCTGATTTAGCATCTTGGTTAGAGGAGAGTTATGCTCACTCTGATACTAGGTAGAGATCCATTGCTTTGGTAAATGTACCCTTTTCTAAATCATTTAGAATATAGTAAACCTTCAAAAAGAATGGCACAAATATGCATCTGTAGTTTTGCACAGAGCTCTGATAATTGTCATGCCTTTTGTCATAATAGAGTATATAAAGGTCTGGAGAGCATATTATACATTCCACCTATCAGACCATGTTCATGCTGATTAGGTAGGATGAGCAGGAAGAGAGGAAAATATACATGTGTAAAACTTGAAAAAGGATGTTTATAGCTGCTTTATTCATAATGGTTAAAACTGAAATAACCCAAATATATATTTATATGAAAGTGAGTTACAAATATTCTGTTCTTAACTACAAGAAGGAATAAATTATAGATGCACATGACATGAATGAATCTAAAAGAAAAAGAAAAAGAGATCATTGAAAGGAACCAGACAAAAGATTACATAATAAGCTATTCAGTTTATATGAGTGATGTTCGTGAGAACAAGCAACACTATGCAATAGTAATTGAAACAAGAACTGCATTTGCCTGGGGATGGAGAGTATAAACTGACTGGGAATGACATTAGGGATCTTGCTAATGAAAATGTTCTATACTTAGACAGATGTTTAAGTTATATTAGTATATGACATTGTGAATACTCATGGAACTTTACACTTAACATATGTACCTTTCACTTTGTGTAAATTAAACATAGCTCATTAAAATTGTCATCACAAGTGTTATTTTTCTAGACTAATATGTCGAGTATAACTATACATTTCTAAAAAATGAAATAGGAAATATATAATAATTGATTCTTCCTCCTTCACATAGAGTATTACAATACTGACATTTGAAAATAAACATTTTAAAGAAGAATAATTCTTTCAAAAGTAAATACAACTTGGAAACACTTTAACTTAACAAAGTTGAAATGCTATTATTTTTTAGTATAATTAACTAATTGCCTTGCCAAAACACAAATATTTATAGCTCTTTTTCAATGCCCTTGGAAGCCTCCTTTCACTTTTAATATCTGAGTGGGGGTAATAGGGAAAATAACATTTTTCAATTGCAGAGGCACTTCAGTAAAATCCACCCACTTTCACAGTCAATATGTTTAAAGTCTAATTTAGGATTTCTCATTAATAATTTATATACACACAATGCTGTCCTTTCCCTCACATTCACAATAAAATAAAACAAAAGAGAATAGTCACTTTTCTTCTCTCTGTTTTAATAAAATATTGAAGAACTCCAAACATATCTTCATTCTCTTATAATCTTCATCTTTTGAAAGTTTGTTTCCTTCATCTTGATAGTTTTCATTTTGACAAACTTTTCTCATTTACTTCCCTTTTCAGAGCTCAGTTCATACTCTTTATTTAGTAGATACTTGAGAACATGAGAAAAAAATGTATTGCAAATGAAATGCAGTTTTGAAATCATTCACTGGAGTAGAAGCTGCAACATATTTAACACCTAACAAGCATTCAAATACAAACAAAATGAAGAGGAGAAGATTTCAAAATGATATTGCCATCACTTTTATTCATATCATTTTTATGCTTTATGTCAGTGCTGACTACATCTTTTTGAATGACATATGATAGACATTTTAGATATATTAGAAACTAACAAAACATTTAACAAGAATATTTAGGTAATACATTATTTAGGAGAATAGACATCATGATACCCATATGAAAGTTAATGGAGTAAAATTATTTTTTCATCAGAGTAATAAATAAAAAGCACTATGTTTACCAAAAGATATACATTTAAATCTAGATTTCTTTTAAAAATACTTCAAGGTACATAATTTCAGTTTTCATGGTAAATTAATTCACTTTTTAAGAGTAGATTTTATACCAGCTCACAACAAAATGTGTAATTTAAGAGACATTACATGCTAGCTCAGCCACAGCATGGAGTATCATGTAAATGTCCGCATGAAAGTTGGTGAAGAGTCTAACCTGCATTTCCATGTTATCAAATAGGATGTTCAGTTGAGTAATTCAGTCCTTTGGGTTATCCTGCATTCTGTATAAAGGAGAAAATTTGAAGTTATTGTGAGTGTATCTTTAATGAACAATTACATAGGACAAAAATGTGAATATTTATTAAACTAAAAGGTTATTGGATAGAAAACATACAAAACAATTTTTTGAAGAGAATGTTTTATGTACATCATGATTTCATTATTGTTAGTTTGCCCATTATAGTGAAACCTCTATGTACGGAAGTTTATAAACTTGTGTGTTGAATATCAGCAACTCAACATTAATTTGATTAAATGGCTAAAATGAGGAACTAACAAAAATAGTACTAATGGTAGCTAGAAAATGATTGGTCTCTAATCGTGTGGAATTTATGAGTATGCCTTCTTGGTAATGTCAGAGTTCATAAACCTTAACAGCATGGAAGACAGGAGCTCTGCCAAGTATGCACAGTGGTTTGGGAAGATGCATTTGGTGTGTCTACTAACAAATGAGCATATCTTGTATGAAGCATGCCTATTGTGGAAGTACTAGACAATGAAACTCATTAAGAATTATTGTGTAATTTATTCAAGTAAATAAAAATTTTAAATTCAAGATGAGTTTGAAAAATAAAAGCTTTCACAGAGATTTTAGTGATACTCCCTTAGTATTTTATTTCTAATAGAGGACACATAAGTCAAAGTATCCTTTGTTAAAGTCAATCAGTTGATAAACTGAGTAGTCATGTAGATATGGACTTGTCACTCTGGAAGTGTGCAGAATGACATTTTAGAGGCAATCTTGTAGTAATCACTAAGCTGATAAAGACAGGACAAAAATGTTTAAATAACATTTAAAAAGTATTATAAAAAATTAAAACCAAGAACTAAAGTCCATTCTGCTTCTGCTATATAGCAGAATGGAATTGTAGAAATACATTATTTGGCAGGTGAGCTAAACTCAGATAAAATCTTAATATCTATATCTAGTGAAAAATAGAATCAGATCATTTCTGAGCTTTCTGTTTACAAAAAAAGAAAAAACACTTGGCATACGGCAATGTATTTGGTTGCATGGGAAGCCATCATTCTTTAAGGAGAGACAAGTGGTACAGAAAGCAACACCTGTTCATTTGGTACAAGCAACATTAGTTTTATCTGTATATTAAAAGTTTGTAATTTGTTGAAATGATTAAAATGCTTAGCATGAAGAAATTTCATTAAAGAAGTAACAATTTAGTACAATCTTTTAGGCAATTTTGTGGAAAATAAAGTAAGAACCACATTGTTTAGCATTTGTTAAAAAACAATAGAGGTCCTTATTAAAATAGAAAAAATTATTTGAGATGAGTGAAAACATTGAGATGAGTCAACAATTTGGGATAGCAAGGCAGTTCTGCTTACAGTCTCACAAGGCTAAAATCAATGTGCTGGTCAGGGCTGCTATCTCCTTTGAGGCATGGGGCCCTCTTCTAAGCTCACTCAGGTCATTGGCAGAATTCAGTTTATTGGGATTATAGGACTGATGTCACTGGTTTCTTGTTGCCTGTTGCCTGGAGGCCATTCTCAGCACCTAAAGTCCTCCTCTTGTGCTTTGAATCTGACTTCCTCCCCATCTGACCTGTACATCCAGCTCTAAAAGGCTCATGTAATTAATCAGTCAGGCCACACAGATAGTCTCCCTTTCTTGCAGTCAACTATGCCCTGTAACAACCTAATCACTAGTGTGAAATCTCATCTGAGTCACTGGTCCAGCTCCCACCAGAGAAGATGGGATTAGACAGGACATGTACAAAAAAGGAAGGAATTGGAGGGCCTTTTAGAATCCTATAACAGGAGTCCAACTCCATTTTTACTTCAATTTTATGTCTAGATGACAAGAAAAGTTGCAAGATTTGCAATTATCCAGGCATTGAGAACATACAGAGGTAACGAAATCTACTTATTTTTTTTCAACAACAATATTTCCATAACCATTCAGATTTATTGGTTTGATTTTATTTTTAGCATATTCATTAGTAGCTCTAACTTGAGATTTACTTTAGAAGATAGTATTTTATGTATCATGGTTTTAAAAGCACAAAGGTTTGAAAGAAACATTTATTACTTTTTAAATAATGAGAACAAATATCTTTAATATTCTATGAAATAGGAAAGTGACCCAAACTTATGATAAAGAATTGGAGTTTCAGAAGAATGTTGGTGCCGGAAAATATGCTCAACGGCAGGATCAGTAAGTTGTTTTTTGAAATATGCACATGATGAACATTTTAGGCTTGGAGAGTCAAGAAGTAAAATCGAGGATATTAAGTACGGACTTATGTGAAAAGAAAGATATTTTTACCAATTATTTTCTTTGATAAAATTTAAAATTTTGCATGGGAACACAAATGAGATTTTCATACAAGTTTTATGTGCCCTTTTTTTTCTTTTTCTTTCACTTAAGGGGTAAAAACCATTTGTAGATCACGTTGGCTATACAAAAACATAATAGGCCTAATTTAACTTGTGAGCTCTAATTTGTTGAACACTCTTATGGAAGTCACTCTTGGTCTTGTTAATAGGTAAATCTTTATATTTTCTTGTTGGGGACCACTTTATGTGGTATCAGAGACTGTAGCCCCATATGAGCAAGACCTTGAAAGTTTCAAGGCCTGAAAGTGTCCACCACAAAGCCAGGAATGCTAGACACAAGCTTGACCTGATACTGGCATGGAGTGCTCCTGTGGGTGATCAATCAGGCCTAAAGAATGCATTATACCCCTTGAGGCTTGCTTTGCTCTGTATGGCCCTGTTGCCATGAATCAGATATCGAAGTCCAAAAGTGGAAGTGTGGCAGGAAAAGAAAACTCCAAAAGTTTCTTATGCTCTGTAACTGTAACACTTGCAAAATTTCACACAGGACCGTAGAAGCTGACAAGTCGTAACCAAAGCAATGGCAAGTTACTCAAGGTCGTACACAGACTCCCATGATAAGCTCCTGTGCTCTGTAGCTTCTGCAAATTCCTCCTGAGTTTTCTCTTTGTCTCCCATATAAGGTAGCTGGACCTAACTTCCACATTCAGCTTCTGTAACCTTGCTTCACCACGTAGGTAGGAAGCCCAGAACTATTTAAACCCCAGGAGAGTGAGGATCGGTGCTCAGAGGATTTGGATGTTAACCACCCCCTCTGGGCCCCCCGGGTAATAAAGTTTGTGCTTCATTATCTCCCCGCGTGTGGGTGGATTTTCCACAACAGAAGGAGTGAACTCCTTATCTTAAGACACACACCTTAATAACCATCTGGTGTCAGTATGTCTAACAGACCCCTACCGGTGGCAAATCTCTGTTTCTTTGACTGGTACCTATAAACAATATCTGTTTTCTGTGACAATGGCCTTTACACATTGATTGATGAGCTTTGTACTGTATACCCCTGGGCATACCGATTCCAATAAAAGTTTTAGAGAAGGGCTTGAGGTATTCTCCACCAGGAGGAATCGCCACCCCCTTTCCCTCAGGAAAAACAGATTGTGTTCAGGATGATTCATTTTACTGGGGACCAGGAGGACTCCTCAGGATGGAATTCCCCACATTTTCTTACTATCCTAAAAGTTCTCTTTCTGTGTGTATGTATACATATGTACATATACAAAATCTATAATTTTAGACAAACTTTATTTTATTATTTCTATTAACTGCCCTTTAAATTCATGAACTCCCCTACATATTTTCACAGCCATAACCTCATAAAGTTTTAAATAATTACTTATAGACAAGAGAAATCCCCATATCTAGGTAGGTCAAATACACCCTAAATGAAGTTTTGGTTCCCAAAGGACTTAGTTCAATCGTCTTCTACAATTAGATTCATTACATTATGTAACATTAGTGAAAGCATCTAATGTTTATCATGTTCTTATTCTGTGTCTTTTCTACAATAAATGCATCAAGTTTTGTGATGATAATAGTTTTGCTGATTTTTTTTTCTTATTACCAGTTTTTGAACTTCTAACAGTGGTGTTCTGTGGTCTACAAAGACAGAAAGTAGATGGCTGGTCTTTGCACAGCATATCTTTGGGATTATCAGAGAGAGTGTGTGCTTAAGGAATTTTTAATAGTCTAGCTGACCCATACACTTAAACCATTTTTGTGCTCTTAATTATTTTACAAGATGATTTATTCACAAATTACTGCCTATTCTATAAAAATAAAAATGTTTTTAAAGTTCAGATTCAATAATGATTTCAAGAGATTAAGTTATGGTGTATTCACTTTGAATGTGAGTAGTTAAATGTCTTTCTTGGAAAGTAAACAATGGTTAATAGAAGTTTATAATATTAAAAAAAAGATTAAAGCCAGACTTTTATTCTTAATGTTTTCCAAAACAGTAATTATGATTGCTTTTTTGCAAACTAATACTTCATAAATATTTTAAAATAGCATTTAATAGGTTCCTAGCAAGCTTAAGAAAATATTTTAAACTTTTGGCCAAAGAAACGTTTTCTAGGTTGAAAATACTTTACCTTTTTCTTTCATTTGAGAGTGAGAAATTCAGCATTTTTAAAAAATTTTAACTGAATGGAAAAAGAGATCCCTAAAATATAAGGAAAGACATAATCAAAGCAAAAGTCAGCTGTTTATCACCTCAGCCTTGGGGGAAAACTGAAGGACTTTTAAGAGACTGAATCCCAAGAATGAGACAGTTTTTAAATATTCTTCAATTCAACAAATGCAGACAAGCACCTCTATTAAGGTCAATATTGAAAGGGGAATAGAGGAGTGTGAAGAGGCTAAAATGGTCAGTTTTGACTCTGAGAAATCTCTTCTGATTATGGGCACATAAAATCTCTTATCAGTTAAAAATATTAAAGCTGAATAGATGGAGTAGATTGTATTTTGAGGATTTGTTATAGAAGAAAAAGTGGAACAGAAATTGGGTTAGAAATCAAGGTAATATAGGTCCTCATTTCTGTAGTTTGAAATAAGTTAGCCTAAGGTAGAAGCCTTCAGTGAAGTAGTTTCTAATTACCTGGACTATTTTGACCAAATGGACTTTTAAGTTCTAATTGTCTCCAGGAATGCTGGATAAAATGTTAAGCTACAGGATAACAATCTTACTTTTTGGCCAAAATCAAGTAACTGCTTAATTGTACTGGGAGGAATAATTGCTCCAAGACAAGTATTCCTATATACTAAAAATTTAAGATGATCTCAAAGCCATGTCCCTCATGCGTCCATTTAGTTAAAGAGTTCTTTATTTTTTTTAAGTTTGAAAAACAGCCACAGTACTTAATGTATAGAGTGAAGGAATGACTCCATGAGACTTAGTAATTTCAATTTTCTTTTAACAAAATCTCTTGATATTTAAATTTGTTTATTATTAAAAGTATTTTGATAAAATGTGAAAACTTTAGTTTTATGGTGAACCAGTAAGACTTAAAATTACTTGTATTTATAAGGAATTTTTAATAAATAAGTGGTTTAACAATATTATGTAGCACTCTAGAAGCCAAAAACAAAGGTTCAACAGCACTTAATATTATCTAGTAAAAAAATACATTGTCTTTCCATGTGCATGGCAGTTATTATGAAGTGATTTTTCTCTTAATTGTCTTAAAAATGCAGGTTGTTATTGTCCTCTGGTTCTCTAAAATTAGTATTCTATATTTATTTAAATTGTATAAGTTCTCATACCCCCCATTTCTTATAGAAGACTAAAGTATTTAAGTCAACCATTTCATTTATTTTATTGTAGCAAGCTGTTAAGCTTCCTAATTATTCTTATTCATAACATCATCTGTTATGCTACATAAAGATTCATAAATTATAGCCTGAGGACCAAATCCAGCTATTCTTTGCTCTTGTAAATAAAGTTTTATTGAGACATAGTCATACTCATTCTTTTAATATTTTCCATATATGATTTCTTTGTATAAGTGCAGAGTTGAATAGTTGTAGTGACTACAATATATGGCCCCAAAATATCTAAAATATGAAATATCTAGTCCTTTAAAGAAAAGTCTGCTGACCCTTGATCATTTTCAACCATCAAAGCTATTTCTAAATAAACATCTGTAGTAGTTCAAGTGTTGATAGTATAAAACAAATAAAAATTTTTTAAAGAAAACATCTTGTTTTATTATGTGATGTTCAAATATAGACTTACCAAATAGAACATTTTATAGTACCTTCATAATATTAACTAACTGCTGTCTCAGGTACAATAAGCAGCTGATTTATTTAAAGTGACTTGTGTAGTCAATATCTTGAATGGAACAGCTAGTTTCATCTTGTCCAATTTTTACATTACTCTTCATTTTCCCTGAGAACTACATAGCTGAAACACTTCCAGTGAGACACATTCTTATAAGATGATCACTTGTATCTGTCACCAGAAAGAAATGCATTTTCCATGCTTTGCTACAGCCATCTGCATCCTTCATTTTCTTTTAATCCAGTCACTGGAGCCCTAATGATCACAGCGATTTCAGGAGTTGCCATCAATTACAGCAAGTAGCTCATTCAGAAGTGAACGATGAGTTCCATTCTCTGTTACTTAGAGGTCAGTGATAGTTCTCCAACCTCTTCACAGTGAACAAATAGTACAGTAACTTTCACTGGCTTCCTCCATTTTTCTCAAGTCTTTTGTTTTATGACTTTTTGTAGACCTTGGTTATAATAATGTCATATGTTTGATGCTGGCAACTCTAGGAAGACAAGCTTGACCCAATCATTTTTCCTGACTCCATCATGCCAAATTCAATCATATCAAATTCTGACTCCCAAGAGAGAGAATCAAAGCAATAGGTATTGTTAAGATAGCATTCAAAAGTTTTTTTAAACAAGTTCAATTGGCAAAACTTATATAAGAATGATTATAAAATAAGGATCACTTTCATCTAAAACTTTCTATCATTTTCTATAAATAAAGATTTATAGAAATAAAAATACAGTATAGATTATATATGTGTATGGAAAATAGCACAATGCTTGGAAGATTACCTTTATATGCCTTCTCAAGCACCTTTAATAATTAGAACTACAATTCAATTGTCAATATTCTTTCTGATGGCAAAAGAATATATGGCTAATATATCCGCCTAAAAACCCAAACACAAATGTTATATTGACTTTATACATAATCTCTAAAAAACTGGAAACAACTAAGATGTCCATCCATAAGTAAACACATTGTGATACACCTATGTAGTGGAATATTATTCAGAAATTTTTAAAAATGAGTAATTAAGCCATATAAGGATGTGGAGGAAGCTTAAATGAATATTACTATGTGAAAGAATCAATCAGAAATGACTACATCCTGCAACATTTTAGTTATAGACTTCTGGGAAAGGCAAAACCAAAGGGGCAGTAACACTATGAGAGCCTGGTGAGGGACTGCATGGAGGAATAGATGACTGAGTAGGTGACACACAAGGATCTTTAATGTGGTGAAGTTATTCTGCATGATACTGTTTTTGGTTAATCTTTTTAATAAATAGAGCTAGAACATATCCACATACCAAAAAATGGATGTAGACATATACCTTACACCATTCTCAGCTGGAATGCACAGGTGTGAATGATGAGGACTTCCCTGTACTATTGGGGTGGTAGACACTGTTGAGTGAGCATGTGTACTGAGCATGTGTACTTGTATATGATTCTGACTATGTAACATTCTGGAAAAGGCAAAACTATAAAGACAGTAAAAAGATTGTCAAGGATTGAGACAAAGGAGTTTAATAGGTGGTACACAGAGAATTTTTAGAGCAATGGAACTATTCTGTATGTTACTATAATGACGGATATATGACTTTTTAAAAAATATTTTATTTATTTATTTTAGGCGGAGGGGAATGGAGAGAGAAAGAGAGGGAGAGAAACATCAATATGTTTGCCTCTCACGTGCCCCCTACTGAGGAACTGGCCTGAAACTCAGGCATGTGCCCTGACCAGGAATCAAACTGGCAACTCTGGTTTGCAGGCTGGCACTCAGTCCCCTGAGCCACACCAGCCAGGGGTGGATACATGTTTTTATTCATATGTACGAACTTATAGAATACAAATATGAAGAATGAACCTTAATTTTAACCTTGGACTTTGAGTGACTATGATGTATCAAGTGTAGGATACTTGTCAGTTATAACAAATGTCCCACTCTGGTGAGGGAAGTTGGTAATGTAGGAGGCTAAGAACATGTGGTTACAGGGGATACATGGGAAATCTCTGTATCCTCCTTTTAATTATGCTGTGAAACTTAAACTTCTATAAAAAGAAAGTCTTAACAAATATTTTACCAATTATCGGATTTTTCTCCTAGAATCACACACATATTAAATATAGTTTCATTTGGATCTGAGGGACATTGTGTGAAGCTGAGGCAGGAGATAGTCAGGAAGGACACTCCAGAGGCCCCGCAGGGCTGAGGTAGAAAACATCTATACATGACAAAGACCCCCTAAGACAGGTTGTTCCTGTTTTCTGGGATAACTCTGAATCATAGAATGTGCCTGTGCGCTACCCCTGATTTATTATAATATCATTATAATGAAATAACATTGTGGGACTCCCTTCTCCAGTAGCCAATCAAGAAAGTCATGGGAAACCAGGCATGCACAGTAGCTTTCAAATCAAACTCCTTGTACCTGCGCAGGAAAAGCCCGCCAAAGACTAGCAAGGGGGCTTCTGCCCCTATAAGAATAGAATCCCCCAGCCCATGTGTCCTTTTTTTTCTCTGCTCAGAGCTGGCCCACTCCTGTGTCCTGTGGCGTGTACTATCACTTAATAAACCCCCCCCCCTCTTTCTTTATGCTATAAACTTTGTGTGTTCCGTTCAATTCTTTGTCCTCGATCACTAAGAACCTGGTTACCTGTGCACACCTGTGACAAAGCTTTCACTGAAATTTTGGCCTTCAATGGCAAATATTATTCTATGCTGTGTATAAAATAAAAATGAAATATGAAATTTAGAAATAGCTGTATATTTGTTACTTTTAAAAAGAAACTTCAGATACTTGGATGAATACATAGTTAATTTTCTAAAATATAGACTAAAACATCAAGGTAGAGCATTGTGTTATCAACTATGGGACTCTGAGCATAACGTGGTTTGCAGTCAAATCAGTTAAATCATTGACTCAGCAACAAAGACTTCAAGATCCTTATGGAGAAAATGTCCAGTTTGCTTTGGTGAAATTTATAAATAAGAGAATTATTTTTATTAATTTAATTGCTTTAGTTAGTTTTTAACACATTTCTCCACCTATCTTTTCCAATAATTTCAAAAGTAATATTAGGTTTCTTTAAAGATTTTATTTATTTATTTTAGAGAGATGGGGAAGGGAGGGAGAAAGAGAAGGAGTGAAACATCAATGTGTGGTTGCCTCTAGCACACCCCATACTGAGGATATGGTCTGCAACCCAGACATGTGCCCTGACTTGGGATCAATCCAGCAATGCCTGGGTTCACAGGCCTGCACTCAATCCACTGAGCTACACCAGCCAGGGCTTAATATTAGCTTTAAATAAATAAGTCATGACCTGTCTCTAAAATATATTCCAGTCTACATAAATTTACATAAATTCTCACTGATAGATCAATGGAAAAATCCTGGAAAAACAAATATACTCTCACAATAAAACAATAATTTTTATTGGTATTAAAGTCCCAGAAAGCCTATTTTCCTAAAAATATATATGAGCTCTATTAATATTTTAACTTAATAAGTTACAAATATACATTTTGTATTTTAGCTACAAATAACTAAGAATGATTTACATTTTAGAAAAGAAACAATAATAACTCTTTGGCAACATCAATTTGCCTTCCCTCAATTTTCTTTCATTCACCATTGGTGGTAATTTTTCACAATCTTTTAAATTAATAATTGATTTAATTAATACTTTATTATAAAGTTTACCTATGTTCTATAAAAATATATAGGAATAATAACAACTGATAAAAATGAAAATAGTGACTACATTTTAATATTTGGTAAAAAAAATAGGTAACAAATTTTATTTTGGGTTCAGACAATGAGTGACCAGATACTCTGCTACTTTCAGAATATTTTCTGGTAAATAAATTGGGTTAGAATTCCAGCTAAGTACTATATTCAGCATTTCCAGAATATAGGCTATATGCATGACAAATGACCTTAATTTAAATGTGATTTCTAACAAGAATATTTTACCATTCTGCTCTTATTATTTCCAAGAATTTAAAACTTTGAATCTTCTGGCATAAACTTTATTTTTAGCACAACACAAGATGAAGCATTTAAATTGAGTAAAGTTGTAACTCGAAAAGACACCAGCGTTCGGGCTGCCTGTCACTACCAAATCCAATAAGCAATGATAGAGACTGAATCTTTTATGGGTGCTTTATTCAGATGGCTGGCGATCTGAGAAGATGGCACGTTCATACCCTAACAAACCATCTTTCCTTCTCTTTCCTGGCTAGATCTTTTATAAAAGGATGGGGGAGGACAAACAAGGTGCAGTGAGAACTTTGAGATTCAGAAGCTGCAACATTCCTGTCTTCAGCAGTTAGCTGTTCCCAAGGGGTGGGGGGGGTGGTCACACTAAAGGCCCAGATGCCTCCAACCTGTCCCCAGGTGGTAATCTCTAGCTAGTGCCCCAGGAGGTCGGCTGTTTTTCCCAGGAGCCAGGATGGTCCTTATCTGTAGTTTCTGAAACAAAAGTTTAAAATACACATTACTTGCTAGACTTACAACTTTTTACCTTAAGCTAAAATTTTCCAAGTCTTGAGTCCCCTCTCAAAGTCACAGGTATAAGAATCTCTCTCTCAATATTACGGTTAGAAAACAAAGTCAGCTATTTTTGTATATAACTTTAAATTCTCATTGACTCAGAAATTCTAATTGTCAACTAAAAGCTGGGAAATATGAAGGGGCTTAATGATACATTCTGCTCTTAGGGTGATGATGATCCCAGAGGGAATGTTACAGAATAACAAGGGGGGCCTGGGATGATATACTACTACCGAAAGGAACCTCCAGGTCAGTTATGTCTATTATCTATAGGAAAGATGTCCCTCAATGCCAGGGATTCGTGAAAAGGAAAGGAAATGTTTATTTAATGCTATACAAACTTAAAGTAGTGACCTAATGTCTTCATCAAAATCCTAAAGCCCCTTAAAACACCCACAAACAGACACAGTCCTTCCTTCCCCTTTTGCCCAGTCTGGGGTACTGTATCTCAGGAAGGGAAATAGAAGTCCTTGGCTCAGGCAGCCCCCCGGTTCTTCTCAGTAATCCATCTTGGCTGAGAGACCTCTCTAGGTTCCTGGCACCCTCAGCTGTGTCGCCCGCTGGGATCTCTGCTAAAGCCGGGTGGTGGTTCCCCCTACCAATGCTGCGGGGGTCCCCACTCTGGCAAAGGCATGAGGTTCTCTCTCCACTGCTCCAGCCATGTGGTCCTCTCTCCCAGGGCCACGGGAGTCCCCACTCAGCCAAAACTGCGTGGTTCTCTCTTCAATGGCTGCTGTGTCTCAGTTTAAATCCCCACGTCAATCTTCCTCTGCAGCCCCATTTCTGACTCCTCCCACACTTGGCCACACTTGCCCTCAATCTCCCATCCTTTCCAGCTTTTCTGGCTGCCATCGTGGGTCTGGGCAGGTATGGCCCCATGTCATGGAGCCAATCTTCTCCGAACTCCCACACAGGCACTGTAACTCAGGGGACCTGCCCCCCATTCACATCTTGGGCAGGGGGAGTCCCTTTCCATCCTCCTGGCCCAGAGTATGGCCACAGCTATTTAGCATATCTGTGACCAGCCAAAGGCTATAGGTATGTTAAATGACCATGTCATAGATTAGCTGCAAAGCTGTTGCGGTACAAAACAGCCCTGCATGTTCTTGCTCCATGTGTCCCTTCCCCCAACTCACACATGTGGGGGAAAGGTTAAGACATTTTAAAATCTCCTGGACACCTTGAGTTCTGGACCCCATTTCAAATGCCCATTTGGGGTCTGCCCTCTTGGCTGCACCCTGTAACAGGAAGATAGTAATACTTGTATAAATAAATCCTACACAAGATAGAAAGGGATCTGAGTTCCAAAACAAGCACACGTTCATAAAAAGAAGGATTCAGAAGACTAAGGAAGTTCATCTGGCTGACGGGACTAGAGAAGGCCATACTAAGCCTATGGTGCCTACATTTGTTTTCTAAGGTTTGCTAAGTTAATTAAACAATGAGGTCATTAGCTTGAGGTGGCTCTTATGCCCTGGCAGCCTACTTAAGCAAACCAAATTTAAGCCTTTAAATGCCTCGGGGTTATAAAATCAAAACATAAGGACAACCAATCACAAATAGCCCACTAGACTTTAAGCTTTAGTCAATCAATAATTTTTTTGTTCTTCTTCTACCTTGTTTCAATAAAGTTTCTCCCTCAGCTCTTGTTGGTGGAGCATCCTAACCACTTCTATTTTGGATCTTTGCAGTTGAAGTCCATTTTTTCTCAAATATGTTCTTAAAATTTTAATATGGTATAGATTATCTTTTAACAGATTAGGTAGAATGCACAGAAATTCTGAAGAACAAAAAAACACTTCTAGGCAATAAGTTTAGCTTGAATATGGAACCAGGGCAGAGACCTCAGGAAATAGTAAATAATTTTATTTGGAGAATACAGAAAATAATAAATAAGGTTAGAAAAGCCGCTCATATTCTTATTTTGTTAAATACACTGCCTGCATCACCAAATCAAAACGAGTTTTAGTGGAAAGAAAGCCAGGGATTTTTCTAATTTTTTTTGTTGCTCTTTTTGTTGCTGTATTCTTGTCTACTTGAATGATCTCATAAATTTACCTCAGATCCTTACAACATTATTTCAGAAGCTAAATGATGATGCATTATTTCCTCAATGAGAAGAGGACATAAAAATAAATCATTTGTTAGCAAAATGGTTTTATATTTTATTCCTGCATGTGCTTCTTATGAATCTATAACTATTTTAAAACAAAAAGCTTTTAATTTTTTTCTATTGATATATATGTAAGAACTAGGTTGTCAGCCTACACATTTCTAAATAAGAGATCGAGGAATTTCAGTGCCCTGTTATCATTAAAAGTGGCTGTAGACAGCATTATACCATTTGGGGCACCTTTAGAATCCTCTGTAGTTTGTTTCCAAGACAAGCTGTTTTTATGTTTTTTGTTTGTGTGTTTCTATGCAGGAGATGTTTGCAGGTAGTAAACAGGAAAGCAGGGAAAGCAGGCTATAGAACTTTCACTAAGGGTGTATTTTCAAAACAACCTTGGTTTATGCTGGATAACTTGGGTAGCTAATGGAGTTCAGTAAACCACTCAAGTTACCACTTGGGGACACGGTTGTTCTATTTTTCAACACGTATGTGTTTAATATTAACTGTGGTCGAGGGACTATGATTATGTTGAAGGTGCAGTAACGAATGAGAAAGATAAAGTCTGTATCCTCAGGGAAACTTGGAATATTTGAGAGGGAAAGAAAATTTAACAAGAAATTGCACTTTTAAGTGAAAATAGCGTGATACCACCAAAAATGCAACATCCATATATAGATATAGAATTGTCTATGGTTCCAGACAACATAATGCTGTCATACTTTTTCCAACTAAACCAAAATTATGAATTCTTAGATTTGGAAATTTCTTGAGGATCTGGAGAATACTGGTTGTTGCTCAAAAGAAAATATTATATCATTTTAACGTTAAAGAATCTGTGAGCTCTTGTTATAGAATGGACCCGTGGAGGGGGGTGGCATTACAAATCCCTATTTGGGACCCCCTGGCTGCACCCTGCTACAGTCTCAGCTGGAAACTGCTTATAGTTTGTACCAGTGACTGGTGATCACAACTGGATCCAAAGTCAGTGCCTCTTTACTATCTTAACTATAAAACTATAAAACAGGAAAATATGTTCAAGTGGTCACCTTTATAAACAACAATGTGAAGTTTGTCTGATTATATAATAATCCTACTATAATAGTGAATTAAATCATATTACTATATGGAGTGTATATATTTATATGAAGTAATGACAATAAATATTTATATTTGTATGACACAATAATATGTAAAAAGTTATTTCACACAGATTACATAATTAATTTTCATAAAGCTTTATGACATAGATAAGGCAGGCAAGATATATGCTTGGTGAATTAAATGACTTTTATTTATTTTTTTCTTTTTTCTCTTTTCTCTTTCTTCCTGCCCAAGTTTCTCATGCTTAGTGAGTAGTCATCATAGTCCTCGAATCCCTGCTCAGCATAGTGTGTCCACTCATCTACACTGTTGACATTATCTATTGCTTAAATTGGTGTGATGTGATTATTGACTTAAAACTGAGGATGACATCAAATCAAAATATTCAGTTTAAGGTTTGGCTGAGGCGGCTGCTATAAACATATTTGGTGTTTTAACAGGATAGTAGGTTATACTGGATGCAGATGGACAGTAGGCAGAGTCAGGCACCAATCTCTCCATTAAAGTTCCTAAAATAAAGCACAGGCATACACCTGTTTTCAGATGGAAGAGAAGGAGGAATCCTCATCGGAAAATGTAGCAGCTATTTAGAGCAGTTTGGAGGATCCAGGCTCTAAGTAAGAAGCAGGAGGTGGTGTTGTAATTCAAATTACATGCTAATTTTCATTGATCAGCCTATTTAAATGGTAATGAGGCATAGATAGTGCTGTGGCCTTAGTGTTTGAAACTGTGCAGAGGGTATCTGTCAGCAAGAAAAAAAAATACTGCTGCTTGCTTGAAAGGCTGCGGGAGCTTTAGGGGCAAGAGATCGGAAAAGGGAATTAACTCTCAGTCCTTTAACCTGTCAACATAAGAAATACTCAAAGCTGTAGAGAATTGTTTGAGTTTATTCTAGTCAAACTGAGGACAATTGTTGGGAAGCAAACTTCAACAAGTAGAGGTAATGCTCTAAAGAATGTCAGTTTAGCACTTTATTTTATACATTACAATCAAAAGAGGGGGCCTTAGTGGGTTACATGAAATCCATTCATGATAGATAGATTAGGGAGGTGGGAGAAAGCAAAGCAGGGTGTGGGTGTGCCTCTGGAATCAGAGAGGAAATAAAATGATAGACGCATAGATACATCTTTTACACAGGTGGATAATGGATAGTTAACAGTCAACAATTAACATAACAGTAACAATGAGGGGAATCTGTCATCTCCCCCTGGTGTGGTGCCTGTGCTTTGAGGGGTCCTGAAAAAAGAAATTTGACATTCCAAAGGTGTGTTACCTTAGATGTCAAAAGTAACAGACAGGCTCAGTTAAGATAAAGACTGACCTTTGTTATAGAAAAATACCAACCTAGGACAGGACTACCTGCCATGGCTTGCTTTTAGTTAGGAATTTTTATGTTCAGGTCATTCTGTGTGGATACTTTAGGTCTCCGAGTTTGTGAGGCCACCATGTAAGCCTCTCCTGAGCTGTCAGGTTTCATATGTGGCCCCTTTTCCTCCACAAACCTGTGGGGAAGGAGGTCCTCTCAAGAATTTGAGGGACTACAGGAATACCCAAAGAACTACCATCTTTTCTCTGTCACCTCCAGCTTTCTGGACCTTTAACCTCCTGTCATTGAGGAAGAACAGATGTAGCTTAACGATCACTTTTGTGGTGGAGATGCATGACCATCCTTAGCTAAACACCGAGGAAGTCTGATTGCATTTTATGTTCTGCAAAATCTTAATTATACCATGTGGATGTAAAGTGTTGCTTCAGGCAACAGAACAAAATTAAGATGCAAGTGTTTGCACAATAAAATGCTGTTGTATAGAAGAGGTTACAATTCAACAGGGAATAGAACTGGAGACATGGAAATAAAGAACAAACTGATAGGGACCAGAGATGTAAATGCATTTAATAGATGGTAGCAAGTGATTCTTGCCATAATAAAATTAAAAAAGATGTGCCTAGGAACATCAACAAAGGGAGAAATGCTTCAGGCTGGAGGATCAGGGCACATTTGAAGTAGGTATTGAAAATGATATAGAACTTGGAGTTGAGAACCAATGAAGTTAAGAAGGAGTAGGGGGCATTTCATATGTAACAGGATAGGAATCAGCTTAGGAAAGTCTCTTGGAAACTATTGCTCCAAGAAATAGTGCCTGCTGCCCAGAGTGCTCCTAAAAAACTTAAGGGCAGAACCAAAGAAATATTTTTCTTACTGGTCACTTAATTATACAGTTAATGATCAATGCTCAGAATGTAAAATAATGTGTATATGTGTGCGTGCATGCACAAAATATTTTGCTTGTGATTTCAGAATTGTGGGGAGGTTGTATTCATTTTGTGTCATTCTAACATCCATGTTGGATTCTTGGGGAAGAATTAATTTTTTAAAATGTTTACTACCTATATTTTACACATGTAAAGCCCAGCAAATAACTATATATATATATATATATTTCCAAACCCATGACAAGGTCTATATCATCTTATCAGTCATTTTTGGACATTTTTGGAGTTATATTCTGGACGATAACTTCAAGCAAAGTTTATTGTTAGGTAAACCTGAAAGTTGAGATTAAACTTGGACAGCTATCATGTTGTACTCAGGCTAACAACCTCAAACTAAATATTTAATGTGGGAAGGTATTTTAACCATTCTGATTGCTATCTTAATCTTCAGCAAGTTCTTCCCTCCTTGTATCTATGCTAACAGTTTAATGTAGTCCCCTTTTCCCTATAAGATGCTCTACTATATGTAAATATTTAAATGGCTTTCTTGGAAGCATGTTTTTCTAGCTGTCAATTTAAAATAAAACTTTGAACACATGCTCACAAATGCTCTGAAAAGTTACTTTAATATATTCAAAGAAACATTAGAAAACAGAAACCACATATGATTTTATGTGGTTGATTTTTTTTACAAAAAAACCAGAAAAGGTATAGTTTCATTAAGCATAGCACGCCTCTGTAATAGTCTCTTTTAGTTATTAATGTCAATCTTTAGACACATTCCTGGCTCATTGCAAGTACTCCAAAGTCTCCTTAACAATTCTAATAAAGAAATAAGTACTTCCCCAGTGGAATACAGCTGATGAGCCTCTCAGTTATCTTCCCTGTCAGCTCTCTGGCTCAGCTCTCTTTAATGTGCATCAGATTAGCCCTTCTTGCTTCTTCCAATTTTTCTGTTTGACAATAATATGGACAATTCACAACAATGGAGTGCCTGGAAGCTAATTAACAAACAAGAACTCTTTCTTCTTCACTACTGAACTCATGTGGTAAATAGTGTTACTTCTATAACATTTTTCTGCCTAGATTTCTTTGGTCCTTTGCCAAGAGAGACATAGTTAAAGTATGACTTTCAAAAAGGTAATATTGTAACTCTATGCAAATATGAAATGAACATGTGTAAGGTTTCATTCAAAGAACTCTTGAGGAACTGGGTATTTATGGGCAAATTAAAAGGGAATACTAGTATATAATTGTTGGCCTAGATACAAAACTGTTTGATATCCTAACCACAGGGTTATCTTTTCCACCAAAAAAGAAAAATATTTGCTTCTCTTCTAGCCAAACAAACAAAATATCTACAACTTAAACTCTACTCCTACATAGTTGTATAATAGCCAGTAAATACAAAATATATCAAAGGTTCAAATTCAGAACTACAATGAAAGAACACTCAGTAACATCCTCTGCCTAGTTTCAAGTTTCAGACAAATTTTTAAATACCATTCTTCCTATTCACAGGTACTTTTTAAAAAATTCTTCTACTGAGTTAGGTGTTTCTTGACTGTACCATGGAGGTGCTGTCATGATTAACTATCTCTATCCAAGTTTCTCCTAGGAAACCAGAATCGTGAGAAGAATTGTCAAAATGACTGAGTAGGTCAGCATTATTTTAATTTCTCCCTATTCCAAGGTCTCTGATGATTAGAATTTAAGAATATTACATCCCTCATATTTTTTCAGCCTTACACTTAACATTCTCTTTTATATAAACTGAAATTATTATGGGATCACTTTTTTTCTCCATGTAGATCTGAGAAACACAAGTATTGTAAATCTGGCTGATTAAAGCAATCACATCTTTGAGAAACCATGTCATACTAAAAGCAAATTATGGTACAAAAGTCCAACTTGAGAGATGAGTTATATTAAATGTATTGTATTTTGGTGTGCAGACTGTGGAGCAGTGATGGAGAACTTATCTGAGACTGGGGTGGGAAATCTGCTTCACCTCTCTCTGTAGGACCTTGCTCATTAAGATTCTATTTTGAGATGCTTGAGCATCCACATTTATACTCTGACCATATCCTGGCATCTCTGTTGAGCTCACTTATTTATGGACTCCCTGAGTACAGCCCCGAGGTTTCCCTTTACCCCCACCCCAGATTCTGGTTAGCTACAGAAAAGAACTAGAATTTAAGGACACTTATGGTTCCTGGTAGATTATAATACAATTAGGTAAGCTGTTGCAATTTATCTCACCAGAAACATGGTCCAGCCATTTCTGACTCCCAGACCTCAGTTATATTTTCAGTAGCAATCATATGCACTCACTGAATCCTTATAACAACCTCTAGTATCCATTTTCTAAAGTGATGGAAAATGAAGGTCAAAGAAGTTAAATTGATTGTTCAACATTACTACCTATGGGAAAATTAAGATTCAAATTTGGATTTGTCTGCCAAGGATGGGTAGGAAAAAATTGTTTGTGTCTCACTAATATTCCATTACCATATTTCTTAAAGGACTTAAATACTTGGAAATATTACATGCACTTAATTATAAAACAAGGTAACAATTCCTACTTAATGTAGGTGAGACCTATGAAAGGAATGAAAATCACAGTTATAAATTTTATTTCCTAAGCTACTAAATATGGTGATAATATATCTGCCAGTTATCTAACTAAAGAAAAACAAAATGGATGCAATAAATGTATAAATAATCAAGATGACCTGATTTTACATTTTTATCTGAAAACTAACTTCTGATTTTAAGTTTTAATATCTATCAGTAATTTGCTAATATTTTGTGACACACTACATATGTATTTTATTTAAACAAACTAAATTATATGCAAGAACAGTGAGATCAGTGTAATAAATTTTCTTTTTTATGAAAGAAATCTGTATTTAATTGTTAACTTGTTACTTTTTCTCTCTACCAGAAATACTTTGTTCTTGTTGGTGTGATTGGTTTAGTTTTCATTTGCTTTTACCAATTCTGAGATCTTTCACATTTATAATAAATATTAATAATATGATATATAAATATTTTTATACTCTTGCAAAAATGCACATTTTGGGGGGGGTTGCAAGTATTTCTTCACAATTATGGGGCAGTTAAAGAGATATTTTCAGACCACATCTACTTTGAAGAAAATAAGACACTAAATTAGGGGAGCTTGAAAATATCTCTACTTCTGAGATATAATGCTAACCATTTAAGACTATTCACATATTGGGTATGATTCACAAGAAGTGATATTTAGCATTATCAGCCTTTAAGTACATGGTTGAATAATTTAAGAAAATAAAAATAGTTTTACCTTCTCACCCTTACCCTAGATGCATTACTGTATTATTATTATTTTATAACACTATTATATGAAAACATATTTGTTGTTTGCATAAATAGACATTCATTTGAATATATACTATAATACAAATGCTATATCAACAGTTTGTGTTACTGTCATAGAAGAAATATACAGATTAAAAGAAGGAGTAGCACAATATACTCATTTTGGACCTTGGAGATAGTTAGAGAAAAAAAATTGTGTACAGATATGCATGACAACATGTATGCTTGCTAACTCTTTCTTGTATATGCCACTAATATTGGATTTAGTTTATATAATGTGAAACAAGAAAAAATATTATCTTAGAGGAAATTCCAAAGAACAAAAATTTGAACCATTTTTGTATTTCACCAGAATTCCTCCCAACCATATTTAAAAATGTGGACTTGACATTACTCAGTATTAATTTACAGCTGTAGAGGGTAATACCTCCCTGTGTAGGTGTGTTTTAGTTGTTTTCTGCTCTGTTTAAAAATAGAGCAGAGCAGAGTTGCCTAGTAGTATTAAAGGACCATGTTATTGGCCTTTTATTACTGTCATTCCCACTCAACACAACTTATTTTCTATTGAAAATTATAACAGTGTCTTGAAAAAACCTGAATATTTACAGCAGAAGGAAAATTTCACTTTAAAGTGTTTAGAAAAAAATAGAATGTGAGTTCTCACTCAGAACTTCCACAGACACTGTACATAATATGTACGCTTTGGGAATCACTGGGCTGTTTATTCTATTTTTTTGGAATTTGTATAATGGAATATTTTCAATCTTACTTTTCTCCAAAAAGTAGAGAGCCTTACTTTTGTGAGATCCAATCATGTGTCACATAGTTGTTAGTGTTCCTCTAAAATGAAGTCTAAGTAAATTTATGGTAGTACATAAATTTATTTTCACTTGTAATATCATTGTTTATTCATATAATGCACACTTGTCTCTGAAGCCAGCTGATAAAAGAAAAAAACATTATATAATGCTGATAGAAATGTATTGTATATTTCAGTACTTTATTTTAAAAGAAATTTCTAATATAAAATGGAATAAAATAAAATTTCTAATATATATAACATATATAAAAACATGATGATGTCATTCAATTATGCCATTAGAGAGATCCAATTTAAATATTTGAAATGGTTGAAAAAAGTTTCACTTTATTTTTTTTACTACATAATCACAGATATTATAGTTTCTGGTTAAATTTAAATACTGTCTTACTAGTAATAGATAATTTGCCAGATACAACAATATCTCCCAAAACTTACTCATGTGAGTTTTGAAATATGGTTACAATTTCTATCTAACTCTTCCCATAGAATATTAACCTCATTTTGAACCTGGATGAACTTGTTACTGTGTCAACCAAAATATTGCAATGGAAGTAAACCATGAAAATTTCAACATCGCATTTTAAAAAGCCATGTGATTTCTCCTTTGTTTATGAAATTATTTGCCCCCAATATTCTTACCATCTAAGAAGTCTGACTTTGTACAACCACCATGCTGAAGAAGAAGTCTGCTATAGGTACTTATGTCAACAGAACCAGCTGAGAGCAACCTTCTATCCAAATCCCTCCCAAAGCAGCAGACATGTGAGTGAAGCCATCTGTACCTGTCAGACTAGCCTGTCTGCCTGCAGAACACCACCAAGTGACTCCTGCTGATGTCATGTGAAACAAAAGAATGACCCACCAAAGTCCTGCTCAAATTACTGTCCCACAAATAAAAGAGCTATATTAAAAAATTGTTGTTAAGTCATTGTCTTCTGAAGTAATCTGTTATATTACAAGAAATGGGACAAATGTCAAACATGGTTTAAGATGATTGCAAACTTTTTCTCCTCAGAGTCAAGTATCTGGAGTGCACATTTTCCATCAAAGGATCACATGAAATCCCAAAACATTAGGTATTAATTATTTATTATTAGTTGATTAATTAACAATACACTATAGAAACCACAATATTTGTTATCATTTATCGTTTGAGCTTGCCAGGCATGGCTATATGCCACACACACACACACCCCCCTGACATAAGAGTAACGTATTCTAGATTATATGTATTGCACACTTTAATAAAACTCAGGTATCATATCAAATGCATAAATTGAGTGCAAGCTGGTGGAAAATATGGTATTTTCAAAAGTACTCAAGAATGCAGTTCTGATTTGCTTTGGAATTTTAGCAATGTTCAATAATGATATCCAGTCTATGTGATACAATCATGTTATGAAATATGAAGACCATTGCGAGATGTTTTCAAAGATTAAATAAGTTCACAACTGATATGTTGAAAGCTGTTTTTGAATATAAAATATGATTACTCTATAGAAAAATATTTTTGTCATTATAAAAAGAAATATAGAAGCATAAAAACTTTTAAGAACCTCTATCTAAGACATTTTCCTAAGAAATATAAGAAGTAAATAGATTTCTACAAAATGTTTTCTGTGCACTTTGAAGTTTATATAGGAAAACCAATATGTTAGGATTAAAAATATTTCACTAACTCAAAGAAAAAGCAGAATATTTTGCAACATGTAAAAAAGAAAATAAGTTTTGACCACTTATGATGTAGTTAAACCACTCATTCAAGGGTGCAATATTATATCACTTGTGCCAGTACTAAATATTGTGCTCTTTCTTTATTTCAGAAGTTCAACTACCATACAAGGCACCAGAAATTTTATGAAAAATGGAACCCTTCAGGGTCTTATAGATTCACACTTAGGAAGAAAGATGAGCATTTTTAAAAAGTTATAAAGTTTAATAAAATAATAAGTGCATGGAAAAATACACAGGTTGCATGGAGTAGCAGATGATTAAATTTGCCTGGGGTGGCAAAATAATAGTGATTATGGATAGACCACTATTAGTTTTCTGTTGCTGCCCCAACAAATTATTACCATTTTGGTAGTTTCACATGATACAAAATTATAGGTTAAAAGTCTGGTTGGCTTGGCTGGTTTCTCTGCTCCTGGTTTTAAAAGGCCTAAATTAAGGTGGCAGCTGGCTGGACTCCTATCACAAGTCTCTTGGAAAAACTTACCTCCTTCCTCATTCAGATTGTTGGCAAAATCCAGTTCTGTGAAGTTACAGGATTGAGGTCTCTGTTTCTCTTAAAGGGTTCTTTCCGCTCCTTGAACAGACTATTTTCAACTTTCAAAGGCTCATGTGATTAGATTGGGCCCATTCAGATAACACAGGCTAATTTCTCTATTTTAAAGTTTATAACCTTAATTACATTTGCAAATTCCTCTGCCATGTAACAGAATATAGTCATGAGATTTAGGCACTGAAGTTTGGGTGTGTTTGAGAGATAATTCTGTCTAGCAAATTCATGAATTTAATTTTTTTTTGAAAATGAAATACCAGGTTAGATCCAGAAGCACAAAATGAATATATCTACTTTAAGAATGAACTATGTAAACTCATGTAAAGACTTAAAAAAAGTCTGTGATAAAAATAACAAAAAATACAGTTGTGCATTACCAGTCAAGATGGAGGCAGAAGTAAACATGGCTCACATCCTCACACAACCACATCAAAATTACAACTAAACTAAAACACAGCCATCATTCTGAAACATCAGAAATCAAGTTGAATGGAAGTCCAACAGCTATGGAATTAAAGGAACCAAATCCATTTACACTGGTAGGAGGGGTGAAGATGAGGAATGGGCCGGCCCCACATCCACCTGTGATGGATAAAGATTCAGAAGGGATATAGGGGAATCAAGGAGCCTAAATCCCACACCAGGGACCCAAGCCCAGGGTTCTAGTGCCAGGAAGATAAGTACCCATAACTTCTGGCTGAAAAAACAGGGTGGATTGAGTCAGTGGAAGAAACTTGTGGAGTCTCAATTAGTTCCTCTTAAAGAACCCACACAGGGACTTATTCAGACTGACTCCCTCTGAGCTCCCACACTGGGGTAATAGCTTGAAAGGCACCAGTAGCACACAGGGAGAAACTGAAGTGTCTGGCATCAGGGTGAGAGCTAGGGAACAGCTTTCTCCCAGACAAAAAGTTGAGCAGAAGCCACAGTCTCTTTTCTGAACACTCCCAGCATGGAGCCACAGAGACAGCAGACAGGTGTCATGTCTTGAGATTCCACCTACCTGGCTAACACTGTTTGTCCCACTCTGGAGATCCCTTGAGGCTCTGTCCCATCAAACTGATGGGCCCACTCAAGCTGTTAATGGTAACTTTTCATATAAATGGTTTGTCTTGCCTCATTCTTCACAACTTCCTCAATCCTTTCAATCAAGCAACAGCCAGCCCTAGTGAGCTACCAACTCTCATACTTCTTGCTAATTGGCACCAGGCCTGGTACTAGCAGGAGAAAACCTAGATTCACAGTTTGGCTTTACTTGGAAATCTCTAAGCCCAGTATAATTAGCAGCCATCTCAGATTGCTTTACACCTCATGCAGTATGGCCCCGATTGGAACGCTGGTGAGAGCTTACCTTGGCCTGTACCACCTGGAGAACTCCAGAACATGCACACCCAATGGACAGCTACAGTCCATGTTGGAGCACCACTAGCCTCTCCCTGCACAGATGATCTTTCACAGATGGCAGAGGTTGGTGGTCAGTTGTCATAGCCAGTCCTTGCAGCTGACTTGCCTGGGAAAACCCATCCCATTGATCTTCCAATAACAATCCAGGCTCAACTACAAGAAGAGAATGTACTCAGCCTACATGATTGGCACATGTCAAGTACTCAGCTTGTGTGGTAGAGGAGGCTCTGCCACTGGACCCTGCAGGGTACCTACTACATTAGGTCATGCTACCAAGACAGGGAGTCATAGCAGCTCTACATAATAGATAGAAACAAATATGCAAAGGTTGTCAAAATGAGGAGGCAAAGAAACATGGCCCAAATGAAAGAGTAGATCAGAACCCCAGAAAATGAACTAAACAAAATGGAGATAAGCATTCTATCATATGCAGAGTTCAAAACCTTGGTTATAAGGATGTCCAAGGAACATAGTGAGGGGCCTCAATAGCATACAAAAGACCCAGTTAGAATAAAAAAGGATACACTAATTGAAATAAAGGACAATATTCAGGGAAACAATAGTAGAGTGAATGAAGCTGAGAATCAAATCAGTGATTTAGAACATAAAGAAGCAAAAAACAACCTATCAGAACAAGAAGAAAAAAGAATCCAAAAATTCAAGGATAGTGTAAGAAGTCTCTGGGACAACTTCGAGATGTCCAATATTTGCATTATAGAAGTGTTAGAAGGAGAAGAGAAAGAGCAAGACATTGGAAATCTATTTTAAAAAATGAAAGAAAACTTCCCTAATTTCATGAAGGAAATAGACATACAAGTCCAGAAAGCACAGAGAGTCCCAAACAAGATGGAGGCACAAAAGCCCACTGGAAGACACATCATAACTAAAATGCCAAAGATTAAAGGTAAAAAAACCCTTAAAATCAGCAAGAGAAAAGCAGTTAGTTACCAACAGGAGAATTCTCATTAGACTGTCAACTGAATTCTCATTAGACTGTCAGCTGATTTCTCAAGAAATTTTGTATGCTAGAGTGGAATGGCAATGAAAAGCAGGTGTGTACAGCCAAAATTGCTCTATCCAGCAAATACATTATTTAGAATCAAACAGTAGATAAAGAGCTTCCCAGACAAGAAAAAAATAAAGGAATTCATCATCACCAAACCATTATTGTATGAAATGTTAAAGGGGCTTACTAAGAAAAAGAAGATAAAAACTATGAATAATAAAATAGCAATAAACACATATCTATTAACAACTGAATCTAAAAAAACCTACTGCATAAACAAGAAGAACAGAGACAGCATCACGGGTACAGAGAGTGTGTTGATGGTTGCCAGATGGGAGGGGGGTGAGAGGAAACCAGTGAAGACATGAGAGGATTAATAAGTACAAATAGATAGTTGCAGAATAGCCATTGGGATGTAAAATACAGTGTAGGAAATGGAGTAGGCAAAGAACTTATGTGCATGAACCATGGACATGAATAAGAGTGTTAGGATTGACAGAAGAGGGGCTGCTGAGTGGAGGGAGCAAAGCGGAAAAATTGGGACAATTCTAATAGTGTAATCAATAAAATGTAATTAAAAATTCAGTCACACCTTGATACTCATAGGCTTAAGATCTTGTCAAACCCAGCACTTGTCTCATTTTGATGAGAAAAAGATGTTTCAGCACTCGGCACCTGCTAGGGACTCATCACACTTGCTAGAACTTGTTTGAGTCACGATGCCACTCTGCAAGAGAAAATGCTTCATCACTTGTCACTTGCTAGTCATTCGCTGGTTTTGGCACTTATCGCAATTCCCAGAATGAATTAATGACAACTACTGAGGTGCCACTATAATCTTGAAAGGAAGTGTGTCCAGGCAGGTGGAGATATGATACACACTTTATTGTGTGAACAAACATGGCAGTAGCATTAATACACAGAGATTATGTTAGCTTGAGCCTAACTCAACTTCAGCCTAATAGAGTGGCCTCATATGTAAGTTCCTTTTGTAGCCTATGATGAAAGAGAAATAAACAATAACAAAGACAAAAACACCTTTAACGAAAAAAATTATCCTTACTTGACCAATTATTGCCCAGTGTTTACACCATGCAAAATATAACACACATTTGCAGTTCTGGAAGAACAGGGGCTCCTGGGTGTAAGGTCTCTGAAGTAAGTAACTATGAGACTGAATTTACTACTGCTAAGGTGGCATTATTCCTAGAAGTTGTTGGATCCTAAGGAACTTTGTGTGATACAGTTATGCTCAAATTTCTGTTCTCAACTTATTCTCTCCTCCCTGTCTCAGAATAGTAAGTGATATTTCATAGCATATGAAAGTATAGATTATACATGTGTATATGCAGAGTGAGATGAGATGATAGAAAATCTCTCTTGTGGTTATGGGCATTAGGTACTGAAAAGACTGGTTTGTCATCAGAAAGGAACTTTGAACTTGGGTTTTTAGGAAATCGATAGTGTTCATTTATTTTAACCAGGTGAATACCTAAAGAAGAAAACTTACAAGATTTAATTTTAAAGTGTATTAATTAAATCACTAGTCCAGGTAAACTATGACTACCTAGAGAGTAGATCTGGCGAATAATGTCTCAGTTTCACACCTATTGGAAGATACAACAGTTCAGGTCCTTTGAGAAGCAGATTTCAAAACATATAGAAGTGTAAGAGATTTCTTAAAGGAAGTGATTCTGAAGGGAACAATGGAGGAAGATGGAGGAGGCAAGAAGACCTGTCAGAGCAAGAAGGAGCTGAGCACTGTGATAGAGAAGAGGAATGGTGAAAACAGGCAGGGAGAGACTCAGATTGCAGTGAAGTTTGAAGAACATTTGGCCTGGTTGATGAGGAGTGCTTGAGCCAACATCTTTTGTCAGAAGAGTCCTGCATTTTGCAGAAATTGGCTTTCCTTAGTACCTCCATGTGTTCAGTCATTGGCTGAAGGTTTTTAGTGAAAAACATGGCCTTAGTATAAATGTAGTGATAAATTCAGAGCCCAGTAGCTTTAGCTGTCTATTATTTACATCATCTGAAACAGGAAATCTTAAGATAGTATTTTTATGTCTACCATAACTCATCACTTGTACCACAATATCTACTTCTGAGTTCAGCTTTAGGGATTATATCCTCCTTGTTTCTCATGGGTCTTGTTGTTGAAGGGGAAGGAAGTATAAAATGTTAGTGAACTATAGCCTCCAGCCAAAATGTTAGCTAATGGGGATAATTGTGGCCTTGAGATCAGCTGCAGCAATAGGAACACTTTCATCCTTTGGGCCTTCCTAAAAGCTGGCAGATGTCCACATCATTTGATATATAATCCAGCACAGCATAACGATATATGGAGTATGTTGCCTTTGATTCCAAATTGGTAACTGTGTACCACATACCTGAGACCTTAGTAATCTGTTCAAGCAATTATTCTTCATGCAGAAAGGCAAATAACTAGAGCTGCTACTTGGTTAAATCTGTAGTAGTTTATAATCATTCTCCAAATCTATTTGGATTTTTACGTGGGCATGCTAGTGAACTAAATGAAGATATGATATAATAAGGACCACCTCTGTAATCTTTAGATCTTTAGTGGTAATAAGAACCTTCAACATCTCTCTGGGAAAGTGATATTTTTCTTTATGTATTATTTTACCTGGAAAAGGATGACATTTTAAGGGGTTGCAATTTGGCCAACCTCATTGCCTTAGCCCTTATGCTACAAGCCAAGAACTGAATGTAGGTATTATTCTAACTCCCAAGTGAGGTCCAATTTTACATTTTGGTATTGAGGAAACAACCATTGGGTGGATCCATAGACAGAGTGAGTCCACTGTGCATTAGATTTTAATCAGTCCCATTTATTTTCTGCTATGCCTAAGCAGCCACTCATACACAGGGGTGATGATGATGCTTTGTGTATTCAGTATCCATGTCAACTCATGGTCAAACTCTGTGTCCACTTGTCTTCAAATGTGTGGGTACTCTCCTTTCTTGAGTGACAGTGGTGTGACTGAGGAAATCAACAGAGACTATAATCTTCTGGCATGTTTCAGAAGTCTTCCTCCTGGGGAACTGACCACCTTTTTTTTCAATATCTTCTAAATTCCAAAATTGGCACAGGTCTGGAAACTGAGCTTTTTGTTGAGGTGATCTCTCCAAAATTCTGCATTTCCATTCTTTGTTTTTTGGGGAGCTGTAGATGCCAACCATCACCCTTATTTTCTACCCATTTATTTTGTCCTAGTGGCTTGTTGCTATTTTTATCATCTCCAAACTCCCTGTGGGTCAAGTTCCCTTGGCTGCCTCTTTGACCTTGCCAGTCATTACTGTAACTCCTGCCCTCCCGTTATGTTGGGGCCACTATCATTCCATAGGTATTATTATCAAATCCAGCTCTGAGACTCCTTTTTCTATTGTCAGCCTTTGTTGGCAGAGGAGAGCCAAGACCAGACTTCTTAGTGATCCTGTGCCCCTGTCCTCAGCACGTACAGATAGCCTTCATGACTAGTATGATATCTGGGCCCTCCCCTGGAACATAATCATAATGTTTGTCTCCTTACTTCATGTAATATACTCATTTCAACATGCCCACTTATTCTTTCCTCTACTTTCTTCCAAGGAAACTCAGGAATTTCTATTTTGCTTAATATTAGCTATTACTTTCCCAGCATTTCTAAGGGCAGCCTTAGTGGAGAGTATTCTCATTGCCTGGAGTCCTTGCCAATATCAAACCTAAGTTTTGTTAGGGCTTCCCACACCAATGAATCCTTGCTTTTCTGTTCTGCATTCCATTCTTCTGACCAAGTACTCTCAAATTCCAAGCACAGTTGTAACAGGGTGAAGCCAGGAGAGGCCCTCAAAAGAAGGATTTGTAATGGGGTCCAGAACTCAGGGTGTCCAAGAAATGTTAAAAATATAGGATGTCACCCCAACAAGTCTGAACTGGAGGATGGGACAAAGGAAGCAGGGCCATTGAGAATTGTTTTGCATAGCAACATATTTTCAAATAATCTGTTGGCCATTCTTTGAGCCAGGGAGATGGGAGTTACTTCCACACAGTATATAAATGGGAGGCAGCTCCCCCTGGTTATAGCACCTGTGTGAGAGCTTGGAGATGATTCACTCCATGCTACAGGGTCATGCCTGCGTGGACTTACTATGGCAGCCAAGAAAAGCTGGAAAAATAGGGGAATGCTAGCATGTGTAGTCGATTGTGAGAGGAGTTGGAAATGGGGATGCAGAGCAAAATTGGTACTGGGATTTAAACCCAGGTGTGGCAGCCATGCAAAGGAGGACACACGAAGCTTTGGCCAGAGAGGGAGAACCACACCACTTTGGCAAGGCTTAGAATTATGTGGCTTTTGGGATCCCTTTACCACGCAGCCAGAAAGCAAGATGTAGCAGCGATGCAGAGCTCTCTTAGCAGTTTGGAAGAATGAAGGAGAGATGCTACAGGAAGGAAAAGGGTGAAAGAACTCTTGCTGGTGGGCCAGGAGAAAGTGCCATGTGGGTTTGGATTAAGAACTGGTGGTCACAGAAACACAGCTGATGAACCGAGGGAGGCCTTCCCCCTGAGCACAGATTACTGGGAAGAACTGGGGGCTACCTGTGCCACAGACTTTTAATTCTTTTCCTAAGATAAGGTACCCTGGACTGGGCAAAGGCAGGAAGGAAGGACTGTGTGTGTTTGTGGGTGTTTTAAGGGACTTTGGAATTACACTGGAGACATTAAGTCATTACTCTTAAGTCTGTATAACTTTTGAATAAATAATTCCTTTCCTTTTCACAAATCTCTGACATTGAAAGCTATAATTTCCTGGCAGCAGGCAAAGTGAACCTAGTACCAGGAGGACCCTGGGAGAAAGGGAGTCCATTCAGTAATAGTATTTTGTCCCCCACTACAGGTCCATTCTGTAACACAATGGCATATCCCAGCTCCTGCATGTATAGGCTAATTATTGCATTTCTCAATATATTGTACCTCTCTTTATCAGGCCAGAAGATATTTAGCTATGTTATGATAGGATTTATGTAGTGTCCTAGAGCAGAGTGGAAGAGCTAGATCTCATTGGGCAGGGTAGGGACACCTCTCCAAGCCCAGCCAATTAAAGGACATTTGTAGAGTCATCATCTGCATGAATATTATTCCAGATGTCCCCAAACCATTCTTCGGGGACTCAGAAAAAGGCTTTGATCTCAGAACGAAAGATCTGTCAGGAAGGAGTTTGTGGATATCTCTGGAATTTTGCGATAATAATTATCAAAGTTTCAATTTTCTGCTGTGTCTGTTTCTCCACTTCAGGAGATAAGGATCTCTGCGTAAGTTACCAAGGAGATTTTCTGGAGCTCCCATTTAGCTGTTAACAGCTTGTTTACACTCCTCAGTTTCTCATTATTCCTCTGCAGGACACCAGTATAATGTAGAAGTACATTGTTTTCTTAATGCTGCCCCTACCCTCATATTTTTCAAAGGCCTGAATCATTGCCCTTAAAAAGGCACTTACTTCCACTCAACCATATTTCCAGGTCATAAGAGCTGAAATCACTAGCAATTAGCCTACTGTCTTATGCCACAGACTCTATGCCATACATACCACTTAGAACATTTTCACATGTGAGGTAGTGTTTGATCCTCTCTCCAATTCCAAACTTGCCACCTATTTTTTGTATCAATGTCAGTAAAATTATTAGTCAAATAATCAGAGGAAAGATGCTAATTGGCTTATTTGTACAAAATATTTATTGGAGAAATGCATGTAAAGGAAAAAGGGGAAGAGGTTGGAGGAGACATGATTGAAGTTTGATTCCTGGGAAGGAAATTAGGAAGGAAGGAAGACTGGGTAGAAATAGAGTTACAATGCAGCACACCTCTAAAAATATTTGGTCACTCCAATGCAGAGTTTATGAAGTAAAGTCATCTTGTCAAAGGTCCTATATTTTGCAGGAATGGACTTGCCATTGTATCCATGCCAGGAGCAGCCCATAACAAGTATGGCCTTATAATGAACATTGTAGTAGAAGTAGCAGGGCCATGCATCTGCACTTCCTTTGCCAGATCGCAGTGGTGCAAGACCATGGTTGCCACATAACCCATAAAAATGGGTGCTGTGTTTTTAGCAGCTGTCCCCAGTGGACTGTGGGATGGGAAACTGTCAAAGTGAAAGGGCAAATATTTGCAATGCACAGACATGTGAAGCAAAGTTATGCCTTAGAAAGTACAAGTGCAGCCATTGTTATCGGAATGTAAACGCTGTTGTAGGTTAACAGTGGAGGAGAATAAGCCCAAGGCTCAATGAGAGACCAGGTCATAACACAGGGTAGAAATGAGTGCTTAGGCAATACTTAGACCCCAAACTTCTGAAGCAAAATCTCAGTCCAACTAGGTGTTGCCAGGTCCACCAAACTTAACTTTAACCAAATTATCATATGTGCTCAATTATCAAGACCCCAATACTTATATAGTTTTTGAGCTGCTCGCAGTTGTCTAGTAGAGAGAGTTAGGAAAACCAAAATCTAGCCCACAACCTGCTACCCATGCTCTGTGCCATGGCAAGGGGCTGTCTGCTTGGAAGAAGGGCTGCACAAAATAGCCATTCATTTACCCAAGCACTAGTCTTGTGTAGAGAATGTGATTTTTTTTTCTCACTAGGAAAAAAAGATTGGATAGTAATAGATTATCACCATCACATGTCAGTTTTTTCCATACAAAATGTATCAGTTAGAACCCCGTATTTCTTCTTTTTTCTTAACCTTAGTACTTTTAAGTATAATACAAATTTTAGAGAGTCATATTCATGTAATATATGGATGATCAACCATTAGAATGACTTCAGGCAGATCATATAGAATATATAAGGTTTTGAGTAAAAGAAAAAAATGCAAAAGTATATTATCCAGTGCCCCCGGTTTAGCTGTCCAATCAATGCCACTGTGAATTGTCTCACTCAAGGTAAGGCCCAATGAGGTACAATTTAGTTTTTCAATGTCAAAACAAGATTTTAAAACATTTTTGTTGTCAGTATATTTATGCAGGTGCTTTTCTACCTTTACAAAGATAGCTATTAGTACAGTATTTTACAGTATATATTTTATCAATACTCATTAGATTTTTCAAAATGATATATTACATTAGAGACAAAATCAAGCTTTTTTCTCCTTCCATACCAGAATTACCACTTTAAAATAAATATAAACTTCTTTACTCACCACTAATATTTGCTCAAGACTGTTAGATAAAAGATTGGCAATAGAATGTCACATGATATTTCAATATTTAATTTGCAACAATTTCCCACCAAGGTAGATATAAAATTTATGCATTTATATATCCTGGTTTCCTTTGCTATGGCACTCCTCTCTGTGGAAGTCAGATTCCCACCTGCTGAAGTCAGTTATGGCTGACCAACTTGGTTTGCTACGCACCAGCCCCAAGGAGAATGTTTTTAAATGCCAGTTACTGGTTTGAAATGCCTCTGTCCTGTGATATAGTGATTGGCAACATTCCAGATACAACGTGTTTCATTAACCTGGGTCCTAGAATAAAGATGTTGTAAAATGGGTTCTCACTTGTCATATAGCATGAAGAAAAATAGAGAGAGCATTTAGCTCATACTCAAATTCAAATACTCTTTTTAAAAAAATTGATATTTTTAGGTTGTAATCACTGAACAAAATATCCTAGTTCTTCATGAAAAATGACCCAAAAATCTTGGTCAAGATTCTATTTTGATAGAGATTGAGCAATTCAAAGAAAGTATGTCTTATTTGCAATAGATTTTTACCTCAAATTAATGGGAAGTGCTTCTAATTTCAGTTCACACTTCAGACTCTAAAATAACAGTTCTGTTACAATTATTTGCAGCACATGGGTAGCTAACAATATTGCTTTTGATAAAGGATTTGTTTTTGACAGCAGCATTTTAACAATTTAAAAACACAAACTGTACCAAACTGTCATAATTATATATTATCCCCCTCAAAAAAACCTGCTAGTCTGTAAGGATTACTAACAAGATTCTTATGTTTCTTGTTGCTGAATGTGTTTTCCCATGTTCAAAAATGTGAGTGGTTTATACTCACTAATTAATGGGTTTATATCTCAAAACATGCCAGGATGACCTTCATCAGACTTAAAGGGGAAAAACAATGTTTATTTCCATATTACTTTTTTGTATCAACATTATTGGCTCATATTCCCTTTGTATTGAAAAGAAACCCTAGAGTTAAAGCAAGCAGGTTCAGAAATACTGAATTAATAGTCATGGTCCAGAGTGTAAACCAGCTGGAGTGCCTTCCCATGTTTCTTACTGCAGAGTTCTAGCAGAGATGTAAAATACTCACTCATCTAGTAGAGGGTTAATTGCATAAGCAATACATATCTCTACAGGGAAAGAAATTTAAGTCATGCTTATTGCCAGAGCATTTGCTGGAAAAATAAATGCTTAACACATAATTTTTTAATAAAGAAATTGAATTAATATCTTTGAAAGAAGAGAGTTACTTCATTCTCAAAAGGAACATTCCTTCCCATCATGTTCAAGCTATTAACTAATGAAAAGGAAACTTCTATAAGCAAGGAAGATCTATGGAACAACCTGGCAATCATTGGAGGTACTGATATGCAAATAGATTGCTTTACATTTCAATTACGAAGACATTATCCTTGTATAATTTTTCTTCCACAGAAAGTCCATTAGTAAGATGGTATTTATTTCCTTTAAATACCATCTTATTATCTTCTGGATACTTTTCAGTACTGTGGTGAGGAACACAGTAACAGTTATCTGGCCACTGTAACTGTCAAAGCATAGTCATCTACATTTGATCACCTAAATATCTGAGACAGAAACAAAGTCACCCAAGGGGATCCACTTGTTAATTAAAATATTTCCAGAATGTGTAGTTGTACCACCCTTTCTGAGAGTTGTTGGGGTTCAGTATTGGTGATTTAGGATCTTTCAGATCTTTTCATTGCATGTGAAAATTCAGTAATGAGAAACAAGCTTAGTTTTGAAAGCAAAATATTATCTTTCATTAGAGTTTTGCTTTTCCCTTGTCTGTATTTTTAAAAATGTATTAGTGTATTCATTTTATTCTAACACTACTCAAAACACAGACTGCACTCACCTACATTATATGAAAGAGCTTCAGACTAGTGACCTTTGGATACATTTTTAAATAACTTGTCTTTTCTAATACTGAACTCTCATATGAGATCTATCTGTAAATGAGTGACAAGTTAAGCTTGCCAGTTCAGTCATAAATTCAGACTTAAGATAATTCTTTCATAAATTTCATTGTGCTATGACACCAAACCAATAAATATAGCCCATACAAGATGTTTCAAGTCACTTTCTAAAAACTAGGCATTTCAACTCTATGGCCTTAAAATTGATGGCCTCAATTCTTGACTCGCCTTGTAACCCTGAAGGAGCTGATATAAGTGTGATGCTCCTGGAAAGCAGAAGTGCTATGCTTAAATTAAGCCCTGTGATGAGGCAGAACAAGTCATATATTTAGGTGAAACTATTTCTTAGTGAATAAGATATCTTGACATGTCAATGGAATATGAAACTCAATTTCACAAGATTTTTCTAGTGCCAAAAGAGATTTAAGTAGAGCTATCATTTTCACTCTTAACAGAAAAAATGTCTTCCTCTATAGGCCTCTACATTCCTGGCCTCTAAATTTAATTTTATCATTCTTCATAAAGACCATCATTCTTTATGCTTTCATGAAACCAAAATTACATTTCATTGTTTGGTCCATTTTCTGTTTTCACTTTTAGAAACATCACTTCCAATTATTCCCTTGTTCCTCCCTCCACCTCACTTAAGAATCACTATTAACCAGACAGTTTTCACAAGGCTGCATTCATTAGAAGAAGAAATAGAGCTTAAAGCTTCCTTTAAACTATATTATCCTAAGAAGAAGAATAAATAGTTCCACAATAAGTAAAATATATGTTAGAAGAGCATTCATATAGAGCAAAGTAAAAATTAAGAACATTTTCCTAAAAAAACAGCATTAAAACCCAAGAGAGCTCTAAAAATTAAGTAAGAGAAAAGCAATCAAGGAGCAGCTAAAACGCAATTTAAGTTAGAAATCTGAGTTATTCAGAAATGACAATTTAAACATAAATTTAATTTTTATTAAAATTATTCCAGAATCATTATTCTAGAAACATTATATATATAGTGGCTTTGCTTTCTTAAAGTATCAGATGGTATTTCAAAATTTTAGTTTACTTGTATTCCTACCCTTCTGCAATAACTTGTAAGTATCTTTGCCTAACTCTCATTCTTCCACGCATCACACTCAGGCATAAGTTCTGTTCCGCAAACCAAACCTCACGCATTCCTTAAATAGTAACAAACCAAGCACATGTTACTTGAAAAAAGTACTTTAAAATCTACAGCCAGCAGAAAAGGCAGATGTCACAATAGAAATGAGTGGGAATAGTATATGGTTAAAAAGAAAACAGGGATCCATTTGTATATAAGTCAGCAGGTATTCCAGAACCTTCAGAGCATCACCATTTAGGGTAAATAGGGTTAATCTCACGCCACTGTGAATCACTGCCTTTTATTTTCTTTTTTATTCCTTTGGTAACTAAAGTTCTTATAAATGCAATTCTTCAGTCATGTGATGTGAATACAAGTAATGTGATAATTAGAAAGAATAATAAAGGTTCAAGAGAAATGAAGGAGAGAAAACTTGGCAGGGATGATCCCAGTTTATGGTGTTTGTAAGCATCAGGTAGAAGAGGTGGTGCCCCTTCCTGAGTTCAGTGAAGATGTGGTCTCATGGCTTTAGGCTGCCGCCATCTCTTCTAGAGTGTGTGTTCACCCAGGAAGTGTTTTGAGAAAGAAGAAAACACTGAATATTGTCTCTCTGAAATTCCATGACTGCTCATTACTGCTTTCACTTGTATCTTTAAAGTCTGTACCACCTTTATACCAGACTGCCAGGAGACTCTTGAACAGGTGACATCTCTTGTTCCATTTAATATTCAAACATCACTGCTATTTGCGATACATGTTGAGAAAATAGAAACATATAAAAGATAGTTAGGTTGACTGCATTGGTTATTTATACCCCAGTTCCTTAAAAACCAGTGTATATATATATTTTTTGTTTGTTTGTTTGTTTTTGTTTCATAGCAGATCTGAGGTCTATTTCACCAAGTTCTCCCCAAAGATCTTTTGAAACTCTATCCCTGGTTGTGAGTCCTGGGTAATAGTGTAGACCAAAGACCCTGAGTTTTGTGAACACAATGCCATGTGCTTCTGTTGTGCAGTGTCCCTGACTCTTGTATGGTTTCGATGACAAAATAATAAAGCCTCATTGTCACCTTTAGCATTTTAAATCCCTATTATAGTCAAATTCCTTTCTGTTAGAAGGCTCAGGACAGAATGAGAAACAGATTTTACAATGACAATGAATATTGTTTTTATGATGAGAAATGATATAATCAAATTACTACTATCAATTCACTTTCAAAGGGACTCTGAATCCTTATGTCATTTTCTAATTGTCTATTTCATTTATATGCTTTCTTTTTATATCATTCCCTAGTAGATTTTTATGTTATAGCCTTAGATACATTTTATGGATTATCTTTATAACTTCTACAATCATCTGCTTCAAAGGGTAATGTCGTATATCTCACAATGTGTATTTGTAAAGGTACAAATGTTAAAGGCGTATGCTAACACATCAGGAGGCAGTGTGTGCTCACACAGACTGCTGGCACTAGCATGCACTTCCTCTTGTACTTTTTCTTGTCTCAGTTATTTATGGCTAGTTCAGCACATCTCTACTTCTACCATCTGCTTAGTATCCCAGTTACAGAGCTGATATTATTTTAATTGGGCTTGTCATAAGTGATTCACTAGTTGCTTAGACAGTTGGAAAGTAATGCCTGAGCTAGTCTGTGTAACAAATTTTGTCAACTTTGACCCTCTCAGACTGCTGCTTATTTTTTTCCACCACTTTTAAAAGTAGAGCATATTTCTCCATTAAAGATAAACAGGAGCCTGATTTCATTCTTGGAAATATAGTATTTTCTCCTTTGGATTGGATTATACTCATTATGTTATAAACTGTGCAAAGTGACTATGCTAAATAGCTATTCTCTGCCAACAATTTAAAGTGGTGGATAACACTGAATATAAACTGAATTATGTAGTTTTTCCACAGAGGATGTACAAACTCATCATCAACTGCATTCAAATATAAATCACAGGAGAGTTATATTGTGTATTTTAAATTTATCTGCACTACTTCTCATTAAAATCAACTAATGAACATGGCCATACTTAAAAATACAAGCAAATATTTATGTTCAATAAATCTCTGTGATATATAATTATAACATTAGTGAAATTAATATGGACTGTGAAAAGAATGCAGTGAGGGGATAGCCAAAAATTAGGTTATGCCATTAGCTGCAACATGAGCTATGTAAAAGAGAAATATTTCAACCTCAAGTATTCTTTATTTTTTAATTGAAGTAAATACATGTAATATAAAGTTAACCCATTTAAAATATACAATTCAGTGGCATTTAGTATATTACAGTGCTGTACCATCATCTCTGCCTAGGTCTAAAACATATTATTACCCACAAAAGAGTGCTCAAGATACCCTTAAAAGAGATACCCTTAAGCAGGTATCATACTTATTTTCCATGAGTTCCTTGCAACCACTAACCTGCTTTCTTCTTCTGTGGATTTGCCCGTTCTGTATATTTCATATTAATGGAAACATAGATTATATAATATTTTGTATCTGGCTTCTTTCACTTTCAAGGTTTATCCTTAACCATATTATAATACAAATCAGTATTCCCTTTTTATGGCTGAATAATATCCCACTGCATGGATATACCTCATTTTGTCGATTCATTCATCTGTTAATAGAGATTTAAATACTATGCACCTTTTGACTAGAAATATGTATTGCTATGAATATATGAGGTCCAGTCATTGTTAATACAATGAGAATGGTTTACATGACATCAATGTCACCTGGCAGCCAAGGAGAGTGGCTGGAATGCACATGGATGAACAATGACAACTTCACTGTACTAGTCAGTGGGGACAGTAGAGGCCATTGAATGAGCATGTGTGGACATCACATTCAAAATGACTGAGTGAGTAGTACCACAAATCTGCATCAAATTTTGCATTAAGCTTGAACATTCCTCTGTGGAAACTATGCAGATGATTCAGGAGGATGCAGCTATGGGTAACTGGTGACTGGCAGCTTCATCACAACAATGTGTCTACTTATGCATCACGTCTTGTGCAGAGGCTTTTTGGTAAAACATCAAATCACCCAGGTGACTCAGCCCCCTACAACCCAGATTTGACACCCCATGATTGCAGGCTTTTCCCAAAATTAAAATCACCCTTGAAAGGGAAGAGTTTTCAGACCATTAATGAGATACAGGAAAATACTACGGGGCAGCTGACTGTGATTGGGAGAACTGTGTGAGGTCCCAAGGTGCCTGCTTTGAAGGAGACAGAGGCATCATTCTCCTGTATATAATGTTTCTTGTGTCTGGTATTTTCTTTAATAAAGGTTTCTATTTTTCACAGTACATGGCTGGATACTTTTGGACAGACTTCTTATGTGTATAAATATTTGTTTGAATATTTGTTTTTAGTTTTTTGAGGTTAATACCTAGGGCTAGGATTGATGGGTAATAGGGTAATTATGTTCTTTATCCTTTTGAAGAACCAGAGTATTTCATTCTTTAAATTTATTTATAAAGCTTACACTTTAATTCACAAATCATCTTCACATATTTTTAGATTTTATTTATTTATTTTTAGAGAGAGGGGAAGGGAGGGAAAAATAGAGGGAGAGAAATATCAGTGTGTGGTTGCCTCTCACGTGGACCCACTGGGGACCTCGCCTGTAACCCAGGCATATATCCTGACTGGAAATTGAACTGCTGACCCTTTGGTTCACAGCCCTAATTCAATCCACTGAGCTACACCAGCCAGAGCCATCCTCATGTATTTTATCTCAATTGTCATAAAGATCAAAGGGCAAATATATATATTTTATAGATGCAGAAACTTACATCTGAAATAATTTAAGAAATATGCCCAGTATTGTTCAAAAGGATCAAGATTATTCTAAAATTCACACTTTTTTACAATCCCATTATTTTAAAATTTTAGGTGATCCACCAGTTATATCTGGCAAATACCTCTCTTTTCCCTGTACCGAGTGGTATCTGCAAGTTGTCCATTCATAGCTGCATTAGCCCATTCTCTTAAAGTTGTTTCTCAACTCATAAAAGAAAGGGAAATGCAGCTTCTTTATCAGAGTACTAGTGACTCTCTGGCTCACCTGTGAGGCTTTTTCACTTCATGAATCCTGTTTACTCTGACCATGGTTTTTATTTGTTTTTTTAAACCTCAACTCTGCAATTTACTATTAAGTTGTGGAATTAAGTTGCATTATGGGACACAGGAAAGAAGCTAGCAGGTTTGGATTATCCATATAGAAATGGATAAATCAAAGGAAAACTAAAATTTATAAACCTCTTTTTTTTAAAGATTTTATTTATTTATTTTTAGAGATAGAGATAGAGAGAGAGAGAAACATCAATGTGTGGTTGCTGGGGGTCATGGCCTGCAACCTAGGCATGTACCCTGACTGGGAAACGAACCTGCGACACTTTGGTTTGCAGCCCGTGCTCAATCCACTGAGCTACACCAGCCAGGGATTATAAACCTCTTTTAAGAGGAGATTTGTAACAAGCAAAACTTAGGTATGTGAATATTGAAAGGGTGAGGATATAACATGTGTGGCAGAAAATCATGAGTGGTGGAAAATGTGAAGGGACGATACAGCATATGATTTTTATACTTGGCATGATTTCTGTGTTTCTCGTTTATTCACTCAAGCTATTTTTTGCTCTAACTTGATTTTTAGTCCATCTCCCAGCTAAATACTTCACATTTCAGTTCCCCTCTGGGCCTTTAGGGGAGATTGAGAGTAGCAGTTAAAGCTGGTTATGCCCAATAGTCATGGCAGATTTTGTTTACAAGATGCTCCCTGTTGCAGTGTTTGCATTGTCTAAATAACAGGCAATAAAATCTATCAGCTGGAAACCTCCCCTTGCTGTAAATGAGCAGGCTATTTTAATCAGTACCTTCTGCTGAACAGCCTTTCAAGGGCAGTCCAGTTTTCATATTAAAAGAGTTATCTGAAACCTTCAGATATAACCAATCTGTAAGTATTTATAGAATGACCACGCAGTCAGAATTCAAACTGTAAAAAGTTCATGCTTCTGGGAACTTAACATCAATTTGTGGGAACAGACTAACTGACATTTTTTAATTGGGGAAAGATTTTTTATGGTACTGTGTATAAATGTAATAAAAGATCAAAGTTGAAGGAAATCATTTGGGTCTAGATATTCAAATACAGTTTCAAGGAAGAGCTAGACCTTGAATTGAGTATCACAGAATTTTGAAAATGTGAAATTCTAAAGGAGATGAAAACAGAGATTGTAAAGACAATGTGGTTAACAGGGAAAGAGTTGGCTAGGATTCATGTTAAATTTAAGAAATAAAAATGGATGGAAGTGTAGGAAACAGTTTAAAGAAGCCCTTGCAACCTATACAGAGAGTAGTTCAACTTATTGAGGAAGTCATTGCGGCTTAATTAACTGAGAAGAAAATGAGATTGATTTCCTATGTAGTAGAGATGAACACAGTTAAAACATTTCTCAGAGAGATAAGAAGAAAGCATGGGGATTATACCTTTCCATAATCTAACAGTAAAGAGTGAAAATTTAAATGAGTTGTAGGAATGGAGTGGAATAGAAAGGGAAGGAAAGATGTAGTTGACATTTAATATGAGTAATATTTTTCTTAGCTCTTTCTTGACCTCATTAACTATTTGGAAAAGGACATGTATTTCCATATTAGAGATGAGGAAATTGAGAAGTTTTATGATTTGCACAAGTAGAATGTAAAAGTAAGATTTTCACATTGATCTATTTTAGTCCAAATCACATCTATTTCTTTTACTTTCTATGTGGCTAACAGGAGGGCCAAACATGAAATGAGCTCTTCGCACTAAGATAATCCTAGTGTTTCTCTTTATATGTTGTGGCCTCCTGTCTAACCCATCTGTCATGCATGTGTACCACCAACAATAGTTATAATTCGATCAACTCAATCATATGTTCGCTTGGAAGTTGATAATGGTGTTTTAGATAATCCTACTTTCCCTCTAAATGTGGTGCAATATCCCTAATTCCTATTGTTGCCATCATGCTTTTGTGACCTGGAGAGAGGAGCCACTTTTTTCACCAGGTGGGATGCTTATCCATGCTTTTAACACCACCCTCCATTCCCCTCCTGACCCACCTGAGCCCACAGCCCTACTTTGCCGTCAGTTTTGCAATACTTTTAGTTCTCAAAATCCAAAGATTTTGCTAACTCTTCCCTAAGTAGAGATTTTTTATTTCTTTCCATTTTCTTTCTTTCCTTTATCAATTTTTATTTCTATCAAAATAACTCAACCATATTAATATTTCCTTTAATCTTCTTCCCATTCAGTCTTCCAAAAATATTAGCTCCAGCTCAGCCTGAATCCCAACTCCCTCTGCCTATTACTGTACTGTAGTTTTATAACTGTGTCACTGATTTTTTAAAAGCCCTCTATACTTGGAATATTCATATATATTTGCTTTTTTCTTTAACAACTTAAAATATCTCTTTGAGGGAAAGATGGTGTGCATATGTCAAATGCTTTCTCATGTAGTAATTTGAGACTAAATGGCAAAAGCTTCTAGCACTATTGAACATCATTTGAAAACAATACATGTTTAACTAGCTCAAACAATTTCCATTTTCTGTAACTTTTTTCCTTGAGATATTCTCTCCTCATATTAAACTATTCTGATAGATTGAGAATGAGAAGAAAAGGAAGATGTTAAGTGCTATAACAAATAGAATCTCTCCACTGTGGAAATGATTTTTGCTTTTAAGAATCAATACTGAAAATGTTCTTGTGAAGACCCTGTGTTTTAGCTGTCACAAAGGTAGCTTTTCTGCACTTTGCATTCTGTTCAGGTGTTTTTTCAATACTGCTCTAGGTGACATCTTGAGAGGCTAATAAAGTTGTTTGTCACATAAAATCTGAGTATATAACTACAAAAAAACTAATTTTGGAAAAAAGCACTCTGACAGTATATATTATTTAAGTAAATATAGAAATACTGTAAAAAATTATGCTATTGCATTTGGACAGATAAATAATAGCTTATACATTTTGAAGTTCAGAGTTCATTATCTACAAAGTTATCAGTACTTAAAAAATTATAACATTGGAATAAATCATAATCATATAATCTCAACATCCAGAAGCCAGTTAAAAGTGAGATGTAAAATAATTTTTCACAAATGAATTTCAGTGAAATCTGTGAAACACCATTAGTCAGACTGATGTCATTTTAAAATCCTTATTAACTTAAAAATTATCAGAAAGAGAAGGAATCATGCCAAATAGAAACTAATATAAAGGCTGGATCTAATTTATTGTAGGCAATAGTGCTGCTTTTCAGACTTAAAGGCATTCCTAGTTGTTTTCTCCATGGTACTGCTTCACCTATTCTCTTCCAGCTGGATAGGTTTTTTTAAATTTATATTATTTTATTGTTGTTCAATTACAACTGTCCATATTTTCTCTCCACCCCTCCCCCCACCCCTTCCAAACCTCCCTCCCTCCCTTGCTTCCACCCTCCCCCTTGTTTTTGTCCATGTGTCCCCTATGGTAGTTCCTGAAAACCCTTCTCCCCATTGTCCCTTCCTTCCTCCCCTCTGGCTATTGTTAGATTGTTCTTAATTTCAATGACTCTGGTTATATTTTGTTTGCCTTTTTCTTTTGTTGATTGTATTCCAGTTAAAGGTGAGATCATATGGTATTTGTCCCTCACTGCCTGGCTTATTTCACTTAACGTAATGCTTTCTAGTTCCATCCATGCTGTTGCAAAGAGGATAAATTCCTTCTTTCTTTCTGCCGCATAGAATTGTGTAAATGTACCATAGTTTTTGATACACTCATTTGCTGATGGTTATTTAGGTTGCTTCTAGCACTTGGCTATTGTAAATTGTGCTGCTATGATCATAGGGTTGCATAGGTTCTTTTGGACTGGTGTTTCAGGGCTCTTAGGGTATAATTCCAGCAGTGGAATTGCTGGGTCAAAAGGCAGTTCCATTTTTAGTTTTCTGAGGAAATTCCATACTGTTTTCCACAGTGGCTGCACCAGTCTGCATTCCCACCAACAGTGCACTAGGGTTCCCTTTTTTCCACATCCTCTCCAACACTTTTTTGTTGATTTTATTTATGTTGGCCATTCTGAGTGGTGTGAGGTGGTATCTCATTGTGGTTTTAATTTGCATCTCTCTGATGGCTAGTAATCCAGCTAGATAGTTTTGCAGTGCAAAATATGTTTTAGTTTGACTCTTAATATTGCTTTAGGTGTTTGCTACTTTCTCCTCAGAGATGTTCTCACTTGCTTACCAGATTAATTACTATCTGTCAATAGCTCTTTACTCTGCTAGACAGCTTTCAGTGCTGTACCTGACACACAGTATATTTGCAATAAATATTGCTGACCGAATTTAGGATATAACCAGCATTTTGTTGTTGCTGCTGCTGTTGTTGTTATTTGGCTTCATCTTGTCCCTATAATTATTCATGAGTGGGAGTCTGTGAATATCAATGCCTCATTTTATAAATTTTCTTATTAATAGGGATGTTTTGTATTCAGCATTTCAAGTGGGCAGAAGGAAGCATCTTTGTAAGTACCTTTCCCATGACCATCTTAATGCCTATAACTTTTAGAAGCACAATAAAATGTGTTATATTTTTAAAGACAGCTCAAGTGCAGACTATTGAATATGGATATAATTGAGTTAATTTACATGAATTAATTTGTTCTATCATCACTTAAGGAACACTGTCTCCAGATTGTCTAATCAGTTTAACTTGTTTTATTCTATTTCCCCATACAACAGTCCTGCACTACCTTTCCTGAGATTTATCTGCTGTTCTCATTAGAATATAAACTTAGCCCTGGCTGAGTGTGTCTCAGTGGATTGAGTGTCAGCTTGTGAACCAAAGGGTTGCTGGTTCGATTCCCAGTCAGGGCACATGCCTGGGTTGCGGTCCAGGTCCCCAGCTGGGGGCACATGAGAGGCAACCACACATTGATATGTCTCATCCTCTCTTTCGCATTCCCTTCCCCTCTGTCTAAAAATAAAAATAAATAAAATCTTTTTTAAAAGTATATAAAACTAGTGAGATTTTGAATCCCCGTCTGCCATTCTACCAGGGCTTACCACATACTCTGAACAAAGCAAGGGCTCAGTAACTGCAGAAGCAATGAATAAATTTTATTTCATACAAAGCAGAGAGAATGAGTCAAGAAGACCTTCTGGAAAACACCTTTAAATATGTAGAGAATGCCATTTAGATCAGACTTCAGACAGACAGGACTGTAAGAGGAGAGGCCAAGGATATATTGATGTGATTAGTATCATCGAGAAATGGCATTAGGTTACTCTGAAACCCTAGCCAGAACTTGAAAGAATTTGAGGCCTCAGGGTTCAGGAACCTCCTTAGCACAGGTTCAGTGTAGAACAGAATATTCATTTGTTTCATCATCCAACACTCTCTGCTGATCATCTGTCATGAAAGAGCTGTGTTCTTGTGGGGACAAAATTAATATTATAGCTGTTAAAATATAGTATAATCAAATATTCAATGCACAAGTCACTAAATTCAACAAATAATAATCATGAGCAACCCAAATGCCTTCCAAAAATCATCCCATATCACTGCTGTTCTGGGTTGAACTATTTCTTTGCCCTGATCTGCCCTGTTCTGTGGAAGATGATATGAAAGATACCCTTTAAAGGTCAGAGACTTCCTTTCATTTAGCTCTTTATTTTGAGAGCTGAACACAAAGCTTGGCACTCAAAGAAGCTCCGGAAATGTAACTTTATAAGGAATAAATTTTCCTAGTCTAGGTCAGCTAACCAATTCTCTGTGTGACCTTAAAGAAATCACATCACTTTTTATCCTTTGATACTCCATCTAACAGGGTAGTGTATGTCTGTTTCATAGTGTTTTTTTGTTTATTTTCCTATTTTTGAGGATAAATAAACTGATAATAGAAAGCAACTAGTACAACTCCTGGAGAAGAGTGAGGACACAGAGAGAATCACTATTATTTTCTTAGAAATTATTCATAGTTAAAATTAGAAATAATTTAATTCTACTTTCACAATTATTCATACTTCTTATATCAAAGGATGAGTTTACAGAAAAAATTAAATTGTGACATTATTCTGAGGCAGCTGACGCATGCATTTCAGTTTTAGGGTTCTAACTTTGAGATGTGTTGTTGTTACTCTAAAGGATACTACTCAATTGAACTTTTCCCATGGAATCTAAAACATCAGTGGTAGTGAAACCATTGACTAGGCTTATTAATTCTGTCAGATGACTAAGAAACCATCTGGCGCTTGTCATCTATGATTGACGGGGCAGGGACTAAAATCTACCATGATGATTGCCTCACTGTAGTTTCCAGTTGATATATATTGTCTAATTTTAACTTTTATAGTAAAAAAGTAATCTCACATTTTATTAATATTTTTTCAACTGAAAGAAAAAAGAGAATGAGCCAGAGACAACAAATGACACTTTATTATTCATCAAGAAATGAGAAATAATGCTGGCTACATGTTATTTGTAAGTACTCACAGACCCTTTATTTTGAATGTTGTCAGGATGGAGTCTGATTCTATTACAACACAACTAAAATCACAAAAATACCATTAACTATATTTTACACACTACTTAATGTATACCAGGCACACAGTGTCATTTAAGCTTTATTATATTGTTTAATCATTTAGATAGCATCTATTAGCATGTGTTAGTATCTATACTTTACAGATGAAGAAACTAAGAAGCAGAGAAAATTTTTTTAAAAAAATTAAGATCAAATACAGGGTTAATAAATGGTGGATATAATATCAAAATCCAGGTCAGAGCTGTTCAAATCTTAACTGTGAACCTGCATTACCTCAAAAGGAATAAATATGTCTGCCTGAACATATGTTATTGCTGATAAAAGATTAAAAGTAATCATTGAGAATTGTTTTCTTTTAAAAAATCATTGTTCCTAAAAATCTTGAGATATATTAACCTGCAAAATGCCTACATAATTAACATATATACTATTTAATTTATGACTTCACTGATTTGTCAGACTTATCTCTTTTAAAAATTCATTTCAGTCTTTTATTGTCAAACTTTCTAATAAGATCAAAGTCACAAAAACAACACGACAGTTCTGACAGGCATCTGTTTACTTCTCAGTTTGTATCCTGGCTCTGACTCACTGGTCTGAAGAATTCAGGATTCAAGTAGCCAAGGGGGCAAATGTGAAAAGCACATTAAAATCCCCATCATATTAGAACTCTTATCATTACATACTCTCAGTGGCATTATCAGAACGTAAATAAAATTATTACAGAATCACTACCTTCTAAGACTCCTAATGGGAGAGAATGATTGATAATTCATGTTGAATACACCCAAAGGAGGATGAGCAATCAATGAGTGATCATCAGTGCACAATATTATCTCATTCATTAGAACAAGAAAATGAAAGAGAGAAAAAAACAAAATAAAAATAGCTGATGGAGAAGAGAGGGCAATGTAGATTATGAAAAACTGTGTATAAATAAAGCTATTGACTTTTATAAATTCAGAAGCTTCTGATGGATAAATTCATTTTTCCATCATCATTATTTTATATATTCCTAACACAGTCAAACACTTTGATTAAAAGGATAAAAATAACCAGAGTTAATGTTAAATGTATTTCACTCAACCTTATAGAGGAAAAAATGATATCAATATTGACTGGTGTCATGGAATCTTATATAAGGAATGTTGGCATGATTTCCAGGTATGAGAGCCCATCAACCATCTCTGCATTTTCAATAACTAAATAATTTCTGTGTTGTGAAAGCTGATGCTTAGATAGAGTAAAAACTGAATTACTTTCACCCTACTATATTTATAGAATTTAAAAGGTGGAAACTTCTAAGGAAATTCCATACTAAAGGACACATGGACAAAACCAAGGGGGGTTGGAAACAAGGGAGGGAGGTGGGAGTGGCTGGGGAGACAGTGGGGCGAAAATGCAGACAATGGTACTTGAACATCATAAAATAAAATAAAAAGGAGGGAAAACCCTGGAAAATTCTAAAAATCAGAAAACTGGGGTCATATGAGATAAGATGACTTGCATAAATTGAGATAATGCTTTTTCTTAACTTCAGGTCTTCTACTTTTTGTGTTAGCATTTCCCAAATAACGACCCATAAAAAAAATTGTCATGCCAAGTGCTCTAAGAAGAAAGGGTTCTATAGAATTAAAAGTAAAGTCAAGTATTTCAATTCACAACTGCCATTTGAAATTACCACACACTATATACATTAGCTATACAGATGAACTATTTTAATAGATAAGATGTTCCCATAATATAAATATAAAAACATATAAGAAACCTATAACAATAAAAATATCTCTTCTACTTCTAATTCCATCTGTTCAGTTCATGAACTTTCTCTGTATGCTCAACCACAGGTGCTACTGTTGTTAGTTTCTTATGTATTCCCCCAAAATGCCTTTATATTACAACAAATATAAGTAAGTATTTCTATATTAACTCTTTAAAACAATTGGTGGCAGATAATTCCTATGTTCTGTACCATTTCTTTTTTCACTAAACACTATATGTGATAGATTATTCCATATCAGTACACAGAGAGTTTCCTCATTTTTTCATACAGCTGTCCTCTGTTTTCTATCATGGAAGTACTGGGCATTTTTGTTATTTACAATCTTTTCCTAATATGCAATGGACCACAAGCAATTCTGTACACTTCAACATGTGGTACATGTGCATATATGCCTAGAATAAATGTCTAGAAATAGAATATCTGAGTTAGATACATGTGCACTTGTGATTCTTGTTATCTACACAGGTTGTACTAATAATGTATGCAATTGTACTAATAAAGCCTATAGGTTCAAAATTGACATAATTTAGGATTTCCTTATGTTATTTTTAAAAGAAAAATATATTTGAACGCTATTTCAACATCCTTTTCTTCTATTAGAGTTAAATTTAAGCAACTTGTCATATCTCCATGTCATTCTGTCTCCTTTTCTGTGAGCTTCCTAATCAAAGGTTATACTTATTTTCCATTGAGTTATTAATCATTTTGTTATAAATTTATAGATACTTTTTTACACATTAGAATAGTATTTTGTATTTGACAGCAATTGGGAATACTTTTCACAGTTTGTCATTATTTTTTTTCACAGTTTTTAAATTGTTGTTTAAGTACAATTGTCCCCATTTTCCCCTATCACTCCCCTCACCTCAGCCATCTTCACTTCCCACTCTTGATTCTAATTTGCTTATAAAATGTTGTTGTGTGAACTTTTAGAAAATATGGTTATACTTATTTTTTTACTTTTATACATTTCCTTTCTTTTTTTATTGTTGTTCAAGTACAATAGTTTCCATTTTCTGTTTAGTTCAATGTGGAACAGTATTTTGCTGAGCATCTGCAATGCATTATGATGTGCTAGGTGCTGAGGATACTAAAATGACAAAGCTGCAGTTTATACCTCAAAGAATATACAGTCTATCTGTAAACAAAATACCTAATAATATGGTATAATGAGGGTGATGGTGAGGGTCCCACAGGAGCACCGATTCAGATGTCTAACCCTCCGTGGTGTTTCATGGACTGCAATAGGTCACAGCAGTTGAGTGTCTCTTGTTCTGGCTACAGTGAAATCCTAGCAAGGGTGGGGCAGGAGTAGCAGGAGAATGAGATGGATTTCATCTCCTCCTCATCATCATTTTCCTTTTATCTCATTAACTCCTCAATAGGACAAGAGTCAGATGATCAGACTTAGCTTCTTAACCTGGCCATTTACTGCTATGATTATGGTAAAGTCTCTTCACCACTCTTGCATCTCAATTTCTGCAGCTGCAAACGGGGCTGGCAATGTCCACTTTACCTCCTTCCAGGTGGTATCTCTTAAAAATTGTGTAAAAGAGGGAGTTTAGAAGGTATCCTTAATGATTAAATTGTCAAATCATTTGTAATTTTGCTTGACTTTTAGTGTGAGCCATATATTAATCTTAATTTTTTCGTCCAGATGTCAATCTCTCTTTTAGAGCACAATATAATAAATAGCTCATCTTTTCTTACTGATCTGAGATGACATGCTAATCGTGCTAAATTATATTGTGTGATTGAGTTTAATTAGGGTCTTTGTTTTGTTTTATTGGGTTCTCTGTAAGCTTATGAATAAGTACCATGTTTATTCAATTATTAGAATTATATAAAACACTGATAAAAGAAATTGAGGAAGATACAACTGATGCAGAGATACTTGTTTATGGATTGGAAATACTGTTAAAATGTACATGCTACCAAAATGATCTACAGATTCAATGCAAACCTTATCAAAATTCCAATCACATTTTTCATGGAAATAGAAAAACAATTTTAAATCTTTAAAAAATACAGTTTACAGTGGACACAATAGTCTACATTCCCATCAAGAGGGAATTAGGGTCCCCTTTTCTCCACATCCTCACCAGTACTTGTTTGTTGATTTACTGATGGTAGCAATTCTGGTGAGAGGTGATATCTCATTGTTGTTTTAATTTGCATCTCTCTGATGATTAGTGACATTGAGCATCTTTTCATATGTCTATTGGCGATCTGTATGTCCTCTTTGGAGAAGAGTCTATTCAGGTCCTTTGCTCATTTTTTAATTAGATTGTTTCTCTTCCTGGTGTTGTTATGTATGTTCTTTATGTATTTTGGAAATGAACCCTTTATTAAATGTATCATTGTCAAATATGTTCTGCCATACAGTGGGTTCCTTTTTCATTTTGTTCCCTTTTGTTGTGCAGAAGTGTTTTAGTTTGACTGTCCCATTTGTTTATTTTTCCTTTATTTCCCTTGCCCTATGTGATGTATCAACAAAGAAATTGCTATGAGAGATTTTACTGCCTATGTTTTCTTTTAGGATTTTTATGGTTTTATGACTTAACATTTAAGTCTTTTATTCATTTTTAGTTTATCTTGTATATGGTATAAGTTGGTGGTCTAGTTTTATTTTTTTGCATGTACCTGTCTAATTTTCCCAGCATCATTCATTGAAGAAACTCTCTTTACTTCATTATACTCTATTGCCTCCATTGCCAAATATAAATTGACCATGAAGATGTGGATTTATTTCTGGGTTCTCTGTTCTGTTCCACTGATCTATACGCTTGTCTCTGACTGTGTAGCCACTGTGGAAAACAGTATGGAGTTTCCTCAAAAAATTAAAACTGAACTACCTAATGTCCCAGTAATTCCACTTCTAGGAATATATCCTAAGAATCCCAAAACACCAATACAAAAGAATATATAAACATCTATGTTCATAGCAGTATAATTTACATTAGCCAAGGTCTAAAAACAGCCTAAGTAGATGAATGGATAAAAAATGCTGTGGTACATTTACACAATCAAATTCTACACAGCTTTAGCCCTGGCTGTTTGTGGCTCAGTGGACTGTGTGCTGGTCGGTGAACTAAAGGGTCCCCAGTTCGATTCCCAGTCAGGGCACCTGTCTGGGCTGTGGACAAGGTTTCCAGTTGGGGGCACTCAATAAGCAACCACACATTGACATTTCTCTCTCGTCCTCCCTCCCTTCTCCTCTTTCTAAAAATAATAAATAAAATATTTAAAAAATTATATGCAGCTCTAAATAAGGAGGGGATCTTACCTTTCATGACAGCATGGATGGACCTGGAGAGTATTATTCTACGTGAGACAAGCCAGTCAGAGAAAGACAAGTGCCATTTGATTTCATTCATATATGGAATCTAATAGACAAAAATGGACAAAATGAAACCAAAGGCATGGAACATACACAGAATATGGAACATACTAAAAGATCTCATAGGGGAGGTGGTGGGGGGGTTGGAAGAGATGAGTCAAAGAACATATATGCATATAAGCAAAGCCCATGGACACTGGCCACAATGTGTTGAAGGCTGAAGGTGCCTTAGTGGAGGAAAAAGGGAGGGGGTTGATGAAAGGTATCTGTCATAGTGTCAACAATTAAAAAATAATAATAAAAGTAAATTTTAAAGATTATAGTTTTCATTCAAAATTATTTTGCCTTTGTTTTGGTTGTACAGCTTAGTGGTCAATTATATTTTTAAAATTCATGTGGAATCACAAACACTGTGAAGAGACAAATGATCTTAACAAAGATAAAGGGATCACATCACCTGATTTGAAATATACTACAAGGCTATTGTAATCAAAACAACATGATACTATCATACAAAGAGACTCTCAGACCAATGGAATAGAACAGAGTCCAGAAATAATTGCAGTCAATTGATCTTTGACAAATTTGCCAACAATTCACAACGGGGAAAAGACAGTGTCTTCAATAAATAGTCCTGGGAAAATTGGATTCCTAGATGCTGAGACATGAAATTGGACCCTTTTCTCACACCATATACTCAATTCAAAACAGATTAAAAACAAATGTAATACCTGAAACTCTAAAAGTACTAGAAGAAAACATAAGGAAAAACTTCTTGAACAATCATCCATTATTTTTTTGGGCATGACCCTAGAAGCAGAGGTAACCAAACCAAAAATGGACAAATGAGATTATTCCAAATTAAAAGGTTTCTGCACAGCCAGAAAAACAATCAACAGAGAGTAGAGACAGTCTATGGTATGGGTGAATGTATTTGCAAATCATAAATCTATTGATTTTATTGCCCAAAATATATAAGAAACTCAAGTAACTCAACATCAAAGAAACAAATGACCTAATTAAAAAATGGGCAAATGATCTGAACAGCTGCTTCCTGAAAGACATACAAATACTCAACAGATAAAAATGCTTGAAATCACTAATTATTAGGGAAATGTAAATTGTGGCCACAAGATATCATGTTGTACTTGTATATTATAAAAAATACAAGAAATAGCAAGTGCTAAGTAGGATGTGAAGAACAGACACCCTTATACACCATTTGTGGAAATGTAAATTGGTACAATCATTATGAAAATTATATGGAACTTCCTGGAAAAAATAAATAGAACCACCACATTATTCAGAAATCCTACCACTGTATATATGCAAAAAATGTGAAATTAGTAACTCAAAGATATATTTGCAACTTTCATATCAATAGCATTATGTTCATAATAGCCAAGATATGGAATCAACATAAACATCCATGAAAAATGAAAAAATAAAGAAAATGTGATATGCATATGCAATAAAATATTATTCAGCTATTTAAAAGCAAGAAATCCTGCCATTTATGACAACATGGATGAACCTGGAGAACATTATGCTAAGTAATATAAGCCAGAAAAAGAAAGTCAAATAATGTATGATCTCACTTAAACTGGAATTTAAAAAGTCAAAGTCATAGAAACATAGAGTGGAATAATGGTTTCTAGGTGTTAGTGGCTAGGGAAGACAAGAAGATAGTGATCAAATTGTATAAAATTTCAGTTACGCAAGATGAATAAGTTTTGGAGATCTAATAATATGTAGCATGGGACTACAGTTGAAGTTTCCTAGGAAAATAGATCTTATGTTCTCACCACAATAAATAAGAAAATAAGTAAATAGCTAGGTGAGATGATGGATATGTTATATTAGATTGACTTTGACAATCATTTTGCAATACATACAGATATAAAAAACATCAAGTTTTATGCTGCAAATATATACAAGTTATAATTGTCATTTATACCTTAATAAAGCTAGAAAAAGTATGAAATAAATAAATTTATAATGTTTTATTATCTGAAAGGGTGAGGTTGTACACAATTTTTCTTTTTAAAAAATATTTAAAAATTTTTCTAGCTATTCTTTTTTAGTTGTTTTTCCACATATACTTTAGAATGTTTTATTTAGAAAAAATATTCTGCTCTTATTGGTAATATTTCATTGGCATACTTTTAATTTATAAATAAACTTAAAATATATTAGACTGTGACTTCTTATTCAAGAATATTTTATTTTTTGTTTAAAATGTCTTTTATGATGATAATAATTGTTTTAAAGTTTGCTTCCTATAAGTCTTGCACATTTCACATTGTGCACATTCTAGAAATATTACCACCTATGTATTGATATTTTGACTTGGATAATTTATTACAGTATATTGAATATGAAAATTATTAATTTACATATACTTATTTTTACACCAATGTCTAAAATATCCTTTTATATTTGTATTAAGGTTTTTAAAATATGTTCAGTCTTCAAAATATATAACTGTATTATTTTCAAGTATATAGATTTATCAACTAGTTTATTTTTCTTGGTCTTCAAAGTACATAATTGTATCACCTTCAAATATATATGGATTCACCAACTATTTTATTTTTTTGTTCTAAATTTTTTTGTGTGTGTATTGACTAGCACCAAAAGAAAATACTTAATAGTAGCAAAGAGAGTGGGCATTTGTCATTCATTTTTACATGAATAGAAATGCCTTCAGATGTTTCATCATCACACTATGATAACTTTGAAGCTGAGACTGTTATACTTTATAAAGTGAAAGAAATATCTATAGATTTATATTTTGCTTATTGTTTTTATTCAAAATGTTATTTTTTTAGTACCTGTAGAGGTGATATGTGACTTCTCTAATATATTTATTTTAAATTATACTAATATTGACATATTCTTGAATTTCTCAAAAAAAAGTAACATTCCCATTCATGAGGACTATCCTTTTAAAAAAGCTTTCAGTTTTTGTATATTAATATTGCATTAAGAATTTTCACTTAATGTACCATAAATAAAATTGCTTTCTCATTTCATATTTTGCTACATTTATAGTCAGATTTCTTTTTTATTAAGGTTATACTCATTTGTACAGGATTTAGAAATATTTCTTGGCTGTAATGGTTTAACTGTGTTTTGTAAGCTTTTGGTTGATACAAAAACTAAATTTACTACAATACTACATTGTTTTTGTTTTCTAATTAATAGATGCTTACTGTAACTTGTCAATCAAAGTGCTTGAGCTTTCCTGATAAAGTTCTAACCTGGTTGAAAGCATGAAATTCATCTTTTCTAGCGGTGTTATGAAAATATTCTTGAGAACTCATGTATTTTTTTACACATATTGTAACTGAGTTATCAAAAAAAATAGGGTCAATACATGAATTATCTTAATATCAATTACAATAGCAAAGGAAGAGGGAGTTTAATAATTGAGTGATAACATAAAGGAAACTATTTCTGAACTTCACCATTGAAAATGAGGTGTCCAATCAGTAAGCAGAAAGTTAACTTGTGACTTAAAAAACAAGTTTCTTTCCGTTCAAGGTTTAACCAATCAGAAAACATAATATATGTAATATATGGTCTCTGCAGTTTGGGAACATGGTGAATTATTGACTAACTCTCCTTTTAAAAAATCTCTAGGGTATATCACAGGCTGGCTAGCTGTGATCATTTGGATCAGAATTCCTTCTATGGTTTGACCAAAAAATGAGTGTTTCTCAATGACACATTTGAGAGAGAGCTAGTACAGGATCACCTTAAGAATGAAGCAGGATGAGAGAAAAAGACAATTATACATTTATCTGTCTTCAGTCCTCCTGCATACAGGCGAAATGTGTGGTCTCAATTTCATATCTGTTCAGATATAATTGTTACTCATGTTTACAAATTTTACTTCTTGTGTCTATATCCTGCTTCACCCAATTATGCTTAATTTTTTTGAAACTGCAGATTTTAATCCAAAAAAATGGGAAACCAGTTTCAATGAGCAAACTTAGAAGGAAAGTGAGTTCTATGGCATTGAAAGGGAGGTGGGTTTTATGATTATACTTCTGGATCCTAGTTGACTAATTTTCTGGTCACAACGTTTGACATCTTGCACAGTTTTATTAATTTGTCAGGGGCTGGACTTTTAAAAACAAAACAGACAAACAAAAACACTGGGTGTGTATGTATACACACACACACGTAGATGATAGATAGATAGATTGATAGATAGATAGATAGATAGATGATAAATAGATAGGTAGATATAGATGGTATATATATATACCACTGACAAGAATTTTTTAATTGCACAGATTTTTCTCTCTTTTTTTAAATTGTTGTTCAAGTACAGTTGTCTCCATTTTCCCTTACCAGTCCCTCCGACCCCACCCATCCCCACCTCCCAACCTCAATCCTACCCCCTTTGGCTTTGTCCATGGGTCTTTTATACATGTTCCTTGACAGCCCTCCTCCCATTTCTCCCCCTTACCCCCCCACCTTCCCTCTGGGTACTTCAGTTTGTTCTAAATTTTAATGTTTCTGGTTATATTTTGCTTGCTTTTTGTTGTTGTTGATTAGGTTCCACTTCTAGGTGAGATGATATGGTATTTTTCTGTGACCACCTGGCTTATTTCCCTTAGCATAATGCTCCATCCATGCTGTCATGAAGGGCAGGAGCTCCCTCTTTCTGTCTTCTGTGTAGTATTCCATTGTGTAAATGTACCATAGTTTTTGGTCCATTCATTTACTGATGGGCACTTAGGTTGCTTCCAACACTTGGCTACTATAAATTGTGCTGCTATGAACATTGGGGTGTATAGGTTCTTTTGAATTGGTGTTTCAGCATTCTTAGGGTATAATCCCAGCAGTGGATTCATTCTTTCATTAATAAGACTATAGCACTCTGAATTGATTATTTAAAGCTGCAATTCCATTCAAGTTTTATACTAATTAAGACTTTTTTTACAACAGAAACCAAATTCTTATAAAAAGGCAAAAATTTAAAGCTCTTCAAATTTTACTTATACATTTTACTTATATCTGAAAATTAAAATTGTTGATGTTATTCCTTAACACTGATAGATGCCACAGAATGTGCTAGTCTACAAAGGCTCCTCCTAATACAACATATACACAGGGCGTGGGGCAAAAGTAAATTTATAGTTGCTTGTATAAAAAATAATAATACAAGAATAAACTGTGTTTCATATACTCAAAACTGTAAAGCTACTTTTTCTCTACCCTGTATGTATGAAACAGTGTTTCAAATACAATCCATTTCAGAAAAAAAAAAACAAACAAAAACACTTTTTTTCTCATACACACTTATACTATTAGTTTTTCAAGGTAGTCCTTTGATAAACAATAGATTCTAATAATCTTCTGAACATCAATCCTCAGTTTGCCCAAGGAGCTGTTGAACAGTGTGTTCTTGCCCTGGTAATAGAATGATTTCTAGGGCATAGTGTGGCAAGTATTGATCTTTAGGCTATAAGACATCATTTGTCCTCTATACATACTGAACTTCCTCAGATATAAATCTCTATCAAGGAGGAAATGGAAGCCTAATAAACTTTAAACTTATTTTATTTATTTATTTTTAGAGAGGGTAATGGAAGGAAGAAAGAGAGAGAGAAAAACATCAATGTGTGGTTTTCTCTTCTGCTCCCCCTACTGGGGGCCTGACCTGCAACTCTGGCATGTGCCCAACACTGGGATTTGAAGCAATAACTCTTTGATTCGCAGGCCAGCACTCAACCACTGAGTTTACAGGGTGTAAACTTTCTAGAATACAATACTTATAGATCAGAATATACTTTAGTTATTTTTTTTATAAAATGCTTTGGTAATGAAGACTAAAAAGCTCTATTTTATGTTACATTATGGAGCTACTTTTTTCTGTCTATGCAAGTCTCATTCCTCAGGAAGAGAAAACACATGTAATCTATTGTGTTTTTTCTGCAAGGAAAACAGTGACCACTAGAGTCAGGAGCAGGTCACTGAGAAGAAATAATGAAACTGGGCATTATGCTAAGCAAAATAAGCCAGGTGGTGAATGACAAATACCATATGATCTCACCTTTAATAGGAACCTAAACAACACAACAAAAAAACAAATAAACAAACAAACAAATAAAATATAACCAAAGACACTGAAATAGAGAACAGGCTGACCAGAGGGGAGAGGGGAGGGGATTTCAGTGAAAAGGGGGAAGGGTTTACAGGGACAAGTATAAAGGACACATGGACAAAATGTAGGGGGGTGGAAATGGGAGGGAGATGGGAAGGGATGGTGGGGGTGGGCTGGGATGCGAGTAAAAGACAGAAAACTGTACTTGAACAATTAAATAAAAAAGAAAAAAAGAAAAGAAATTAACCCATTCTTTGGAGGGGATAACTCAGCTAGCATTGACACAATGGTTAAGGACTTGGATTTTAGCAGAGAACTCAAACCACTAAAAATGCTATTGCTACAATCCACAGCAAAACTCTACATTGAAAAATCTGTTGATGAGGACTTACATGGAGCTGTTTCCTGACATTCATTGTTTTTAAAACAGTCAATAGTTTGTTTTATTTTTAATTCAACAGGGGATAGAGCAGGATAGAAAAGATTATAGATGAAAGTTTTGAATATTTAAAATGATGAAGCAAGCATTACTCGCATACATGTTGGCATAACATAACTCATTCTACATCTTTGTAAAACATTCCCAACATTACCTGTCATCATTTCAAGGGACTTACTGTTAGATCAGAAAATGTGCTATGGGTTATGTACTCTAGATTTAATCACATCTATTTATAAAGAAGTAAGTTTAAGAACATCCATTCCAGCATTTTAATAAAAGCACAAGATTAGAAAACCTTAAATGCCATTTAGTAAAGCTGAATAAATTATGCTAATTCATTCCTGGTGGGGTGGGGGAAGATATCTCCTTGTGCACTAATGTAGGACAAACTTTAAGGTTCTTATTAAATTGAATTGAAGAGAAAACTGAATATAGCAGTGTTTGTATGAAAACCCAAAATGTGATCAATATAAACATATCCCTGTGTAGGTATAGGATAGTCTATCACTTCAAGGAATCCTAAAAAGCTAATAGTCTTCTGTTCAGAGTAACTCAGAGACTGAGAAGGTAACTTGAGAGAGAGGGAGGGAGAGAAAAAAGGAAGGTGAGGGGAACACATTTTGAGTGAACTGCCAAGCATCAAGTCTAGTCTGAGTCATGAGAGCAAAGTTGTTGGCCTTCTGGGTGCATTTACCCAGAAAAGAGGGTCTTTAGTCAGCCTTCAAATTTTTGTTTACAAGGGTCTTAACTAAATCTATATTTAATCTGAGCTTCTTCCATTTTCAGCAGGATTATAAAGACTCTATTGAAGTAGATATAAATATTTTCAATTATCGTTCATATTGAGAAAGAAAAGCAAAATTGTCCAAACAGTTTTTCTTCAGTAGTACTCTTCATCTGTGTTCACTGCAGACCTGCTGGGTAGTGATCTCCATCTGACAGAACACTCAGCTTCTGTCTGTCATGGTGCTTATTATTCACAGGCCCAAGTTGAAAAGAGGACTGCTCAGGGCTTGCTCTGACACTGGACCCAGCCTCAGGGCCTGACCATTGACAATTGTCAACATGACAATTGAAGTTAATGATTTCTGACTATTCTTTTGTCTCCTCAGAGTTGGTCAGATTTGTATTTAAAGAAAATTAGTTTCTCAAGGGTGATATAAACAAACATTAGGATTACTGTGATAAATGTAATAATCTAACTTTATTGAATTTGTCACTAGACCCACTGTTAGTTCTTTTAATAAGATGCAATATTAGAAAGCCTCCTTTTTAAAAGCTGTGTCTTTGCCACACAAAATCTATTGCATGACTGTTCCAAACTTTGAGGTGGTATTTGCTTGATTTCTAGGTAAATAGACAATGTAAATACTCAATAGCTTACTGATCAGTATTTCTTTCATTTTCCTCATCAATGGGATGTGTCTTTTCCAGTCAGTTCTTTGTTGATCTCCCACAGAGTTCTTTGATCTACAACATCCACAGACTTTTCTAAATCTAGGGAGTGGTTACATGTAACACATGTTGGTTTGGAGGGACTGAGTGTGAGACCAGAACTCAGGATTTAGCGTGAGTGTGAGACAAGAACTTAGCAAGATGCTAAGGGTTTAGCACACATTCCCTGGCCTACTTTTGTGGGTTGTGGTTCTCATGATGTTTCAATTTTCAAAGACTCCACACTGTTATTTTAGTTTTCTCCGTGTATACGGTACTGCTGGCATTTTCACTGTTCCTTGTTTGTGCTGCCTAAGGAGGGAGAAAGGGTCTCCCCAGTTCTGCTCTCCCAGTATATCTTCATGGAAGATGGGAGTCTCCAGCCAGGAGGATAAAGAAACTTCCCTGGCAGGATGATTGTTGAGACAGGAACACCCCTGCCTATTGAAGATGGGGAGTGGTCCTCAAATACTTGTTGTTCTGTCATGTGATTCTCTGTAGGTGTGTACACTCTATCCCACGCCCTCCCTCATCAGCCTTCCTGGTGTGTAAAAGCAGGTAGAGAGGTCTCAGGACCAGCAAGGAAAGAGAGTGATTATTGTTAGTGGAACTACAGATCACTATCCCCCTTGCTGGTTCTGTCAGGTCCGACATGGGGTTTTAGGGTTGGCTCCTTTTCAGTCTAGGAGAAGAATGGGCCTACCCGGAGTCCCTGTCCCTAGTCTGAGTGTTGGGGAAGACTCGGTCACCTTCCCTTGACGAGAGGATATATAAAACCATGATATCATGTTCCTCTGATCCTGAGATCCCAAATCAGTTTGTTTGTTTTCTTCCTTACACCTTTCCGAGAATTTGTCCTATTTCTTTTTTTAACTGTTTCCAGGGTTTTTAGTTCTATTTAGTAGTAAGGATCAGAGAGAAGTGAGTCTCTGGAATCTTGTCCTGCAACTGGGGTTTCAAAAAATTTTAAGTCACACAATAATTTTTATAGTTTCCTTCTATAGATGCATCTATAGGATTCTTCCCTTCAAATATCATTACATGGCTCATTAAAAGTAAACTTCCAAAGATATTGGATATCACAGTATTACTGACATTCCCTGTCTATAATGGACCATATTCCAGGAAAGTCTAGAAAGGTGAAAGTGAAGGTAACAGAATGAAGATGAAGGTAAACAAAGATAAGTGTACACCAGTCTCTGATTACCATTGAGAGAACAGCTACTGGCTTTTTAACTTCTGTAAGTTAAGGCCATGTATCCTGACCTCCTGAAACAGTTTCCTCATAAGATGAGTAATATTTGTCTGAATAGTTACATTCCTGTAGTAAAGATACAGCCTATTTATGTTGTTAACCATTCTTAGAAGATCTTTTGTTTTTAAAGATTTTATTTATTTATTTTTAGAGAGGGAAGGGAAGGAGAAAGAGAGGGAGAAAGAAACATCACTGTGCAGTTGCTGGGGGTCATGGCCTGCAACCCAAGCATGTACCCTGACTGGGAATTGAACCTGCAACACTTTGGTTCGCAGCCCATGCTCAATCCACTGAGCTACACCAGCCAGGTAGAAGGTCTTTTAACTTTTATCTTTTAATCTTTCAGAATCTTAAAGTATTTCTTAATATTTGATCCAAGTTTCTAATCCCTTAATAAAAAATTTGTTTTCCCATCTAGACACTTTTATAATCAAGTAGAATTGTCATTAAAATACATAGTCAAATTGTCATTAAAATACATAGTTTAGTACATAAAATACATTTATGTATTAAAATTAATACATAAAGTGTTAATTTTATCATGAGCCCTCTTCAGAGATCTGCATGGAAATGAAATTATTCAGTATAAAAATGGACAAAAGATTTTCTTTGTTTCAAAAGCTTTGAAGCAACTGAAAATATTTTACTATTTTGTAAATGAGCTATTTTTAATAGTTTTTATCCTGCAATAATTATCTAGTTCAAGCATAAGGTGCTAATATTATTTTTCATAACACATCAGAGAGTTTAAGATAAATATGATAGACACAAAGGAGGCTGACATAGTTTTTAAAAGAAGAAGCTAAAGAGACAGACTTCCATATGTAGTTACTGAAATAAAGAAAGCTACTAGGTGTGATGATGAAAGTAGTGCAAATGTGTCAAAAATTTTAGTACTTTTTCACACCTGAAACTAGATAAAATTGAATTTTAGGAGATAGCAATTTTTAAAAATAGTTTAAAAAGTAACCTTATAAAATGCTCTACATCATATTTGGCAAATATTGTATTCTCTTTGTAATTAAAATCTTAATGCCTACATATGCTATGGTTTTCTTTAACTTCTCTGTTTCTAGACAGTTTTAACCTGGTCTGTTCCACTGTCATGACTAATTTGATTTAAAACATTTTCTCACAAGATCTCATGGAAGGAGAAGTGAATTCACATTTAATAATCATCTAATGTGTATCAGAGATTGAACTCACCACTTTATTTATTCTCTTCCTCCCCTTTCTTTTCTTTTTCTACCTCTTTTATTATTGTTCGTGTTTTACAGATGGTGACAATGAATCTCAAAGTAGATAAATCGCTATTCATTGACTGCATAACTAGAAGAGCATTTCAGATTGAAATTAAGTTGTCTATTTTTAACACCATGTTTTCTCCACTAACCATGCTACTTTCTATTACACTTGACCACAGATCACATCATTAACAATTTTCCTGGTCCTCAAGATTATTTCCCGACATTATTAACTATTAAGGAATAAACAAATAACTATTTGTGGAATTTGTGCTTGTGTTATGCATTTGTGATAGAGTCTAAGATAACTACCTGATTGTTTTTTATTTCTTCTAATTTGTCTTCTTCAATCATTTCATTTCTTCATGATTGTCTTCTAAATCACAGACATCATGGATATAATGGAAAATACATATTAGCCAAATGCCAAAAGATTTCATTATGTACTATTAAAGATAAGTTTATCAACAAATAATATTATTCAAAAAACACGCAAGTTAAAGAAAAAAGAAATATTATTTGAGCACCAACAAAATAATTATTATTTCCAGTCATATAGACACAAATCACAGGGAATTTAACATCTGTGTTGAGTTTTGAACAATGAATATGCATAGAATACAGGGGAAGGATGATCCAGGCAGATGGGGAAACACAAGCAAAGACATTGATCATTAAATCATATGATGTATTCCAGACATGGCAAGTAGATCATATGATGTATTCCAGACATGGCAAGTGGATTGTTGCTCTTTGTGCTGAGGAAGCATGAGGGAAAGTGAGAGAGGATAGACTGGGGATGTAAGTCCTGGACAGATGATAAAAGCCTTTGTTGTCTGATGAATTATGATGACCTTATAGGGAATCTTTGAATGATTTCAAACAGAATATCATAATCATATGCATAGCTCCCTTCTCTTATGCATAGTGACTTACATTCTACATGTTGTGATATTTGTGTTATTATGTAGTAAATGTTTTTTCTTTATAAAATAAATTAGTGAGGAGCAAAGGCTATCCCTGAGTGCATGAGTCACTCATGCACTCAGATAAGCTTTCTTGCATAGTAAAAACAAAGATTGGAGTTAATTAAGGCTAGTGGTGTATTTTGTCAAGTCAACCTCTATTATTTGGGATCCTAGACAATGTCCCTCATATGTACATGACCAAATATTAGGGGGGGGGGAGATATAAGAATCAGTCCAGTAGAATAGTGAAGCTGTAAATCAGTAAATCAGAGACCAATGATTTTCATTAATAAGTATAGTTTTCTGGTTCTTTAAGTTGATCCCCCAGCTATAAAGCTCTTTTCTCTCTCCATTGCAGCAAGAGCAGCCAGCTCTTCAAGGCTAAAGAAATGAAAAAAATTGTCAAGTCCTTGGCTCATGCCATTGGCATAGTAATTACCATTTGACACTAGTGCAACAGAGCTACTTGGCAGTGGCTCAAACCAGTAGACTTCCTAGTCTTCATCTTCAGATTTCCCTCAAACACCCTACATTGCTATTATCCAGAGTATTTCTACATTTTTCTTCCCATGTCTTCACAGTAAGACAGGCCTCTCTACTATTAGTGGTCAACCATTTTGCATCTGAAATATTGCTAAGTTCACTCAAGTGGTCACTCCATAACAATGAACTAATGGTGTAAAAGGTGTCACTTGGACCTGTCTGCAGTATTGGCAGACAAAATAAGTTCAAAGTTTTTTTATTTTATTTTTTTAAGATTTTATTTATTTATTTTTAGAGTGGGAAGGGAGGGAGAAAGAGAGAGAAACATCGATGTGCAGTTGCTGGGGGCCATGATCTGCAACCCAGGCATGTGCCCTGACTGGGAATCGAACCTGTGCTGCTTTGGTTCACAGCCTGCGCTCAATCCACTGAGCTACGTTAGCCAAGGCAGTTCAAAGTTTTTTACTGAGCACAGACAAAGTAGGTTTATCTGGCCCCCTTATTACCCCTCCCCAAAACTCTGCAACTATTTAGAACTACTGTTTATATGGCTGGGAGGTCCTTTCTGCCTCTGAGCTTTCATTTCCACAACATGCAGACAACGACTCTGTCTGTCATGTCCTGGATCTGGTTTACAGTGGAGAGAATAAACCACAGTGATACTTAAAAGGTACTTTCCTCGTTTTATTTCTCTGTATATTTTATTAGCATTTTTATAAGTAAATAGCTAGTAATTAGCAGGTAAAACCTGGGAGAGAGGCTGCAAGGTCCATTGGATACATTACAGAAATCAATTTCCTGATATAGTAAGTGATTGGCTTGTTATGGCACATTGCTCTCTGGAAAGTTTCTCAAGAAAAATGAGCAAGTTATTTACATTAGTGCTGTTTTAATGATACTGCATAAATAAAGGCATTCATTTTGGGGCAATGAAGTGGAATAAATGTTTAAAGGATAAGCCCCTTTTTACCTTGATAAATAGGATTAAGTCATGGATGATTAGGGTTGAGAGGGGCCACTGTGATCACAGGGCACGGTCTTGCTACTCAGAGGAATAGACATTGATGTAGAAGCACAGTGAAATGATTAGGAGTTGGAACTGTGAAACCAGACTGTGAAGACTATTTTAATTTTATTTGAAACTAAATATCTGTATAGCACTGAGAAAGTGACTTAACCTCGATTTCTTTCCTTGATAATGGGGATCATTAATAATGGTATGTAATTATGAAAGCAACTTCATAGGGTTGCCAGATAAAATATTGGATATCAAATTACATTTGAAGTCATATAAACAGCAAGTAATTTTTAGTATAAGTATGTCAAATATTGGACACAATATCCTTCTAATAAAAATGTATATCTGAAATTCATATGTAACTGAAAATTCACTAATTTTGTTTGCCAAATCTGGTAGCCTGTGTTGGGAACTGCCCTGACTGGTATCAGAAGCTGAAACCCCCGCCTAGCTAAGGCTAAGGGAACGCCCTTGGAACTGTAAGCCAGCAAGGAGACAAAAGCTTATCTCCCTGGCAGGAATGCTGCTTCTGCTGCTTTATTCATAACTGAACCCCCAAAAGCTTGGTCGGTTAGCCAAAGATGGGTAAGATTCCCCACGGGGGAACGACCTAAGCCAGGCACAATCACTTTGGGAGGCCCCCCAAAAGAAGGACTTGGGGGGGGGGCTGCAGCAAAAGGGGGTGATGGACCCTCGCTCCTCGGCTTTGTAAAGTCTGAGTTCTCATCGTCTGGGAGAAAATCTCCTTATCTCTTGGTTACCTAGTTCCCTTGCTCCACCTAAGCCTAAAACAATGACAGGGTGGTGCAGCTCGGTACTAAGAAGTGCGGATTTCCTGGGGTGATCAGGCCTAAGAAAGAACATGTAAATTACTGTGAAACCTTCTTTGTTTAGAATGCTCTCAGTTGAATGAGAAGGGTCCAAGGAGGAAGTTAGTTTGTTCCTCAGTCTTACAGCTCTTTGACCCCCAACTCAATAGACCGGCAGAGTTCTTTGTTTTCTATGGTTCCTTACTTCCCCCGAATGAGTACTGTACTTTACCTGAATTATTATGCAGCATGAGCCCAATAAAAGCAGGTATGGACGGTAAATCGGCACGCTCCCCACTAGGGGGGGTGGCCATTCTGTCCCTACTTCCCCACAGAAACTAGTCTGTCTCTGTGCATGTGGTGTTTTTTCTTGCGTGTTTTGTCGAGCCATCCACAGCGTTCCCTGGTCACTGCTGGCCGGTGACCCACGCGCAACAGCCTGTAAGGATTTTGTGAAATAATTGGAATACAAAGTCTTTAAAAAAGTCCTGGAAATGTAACAATACTGAGTTCAAGTAATACTATTTATATTATTTTTCTAGTTACTCATCTGTTAAAATGATGAATGGGTTATAATCTAGATTCATTACTTTCATGAGGCCACACTGCTGTTTTATCACCTCTTTTATAAATTATCTTCCACCTAGATTAAAAATGAGGACAAATTTCTATATAACCAGAACCTTTTATTCAGCATTAGTCTGCATGAGTTTAGAAAGAACAGTCAAATTTACGTCAAACGAATTTGAACAGAATAACTAAATAAAAGGGATGTATACCAACAAACATACAAAAATCCAAGGTGTTTCAAATCCTGGTAATGACAGTTGGTTTATCAGCTTTTAGAACATTATTACCTGAGATTGTTTGTGCCATAGTCTTTACTCACCATTTATTAGTGTGGATAAACAAAACTTGTATCCATGAAATGACCACCTGGAGCACTTATATCCTATTTCCTCATTTTATGGTATCCTTGATTCCATGGCTACAGTCCTTCCAGCATTATTGCCTGTAATAGATTAATAATATGCAATTCCATAGTATTATGCCATGATAAGAGCATTTTCAGTTTATCCCTAAAAGGGCAAATTAGCAGGCAATCTGAAGTAACAACAAATTATGAATGGGAATATCATGTAAAAATACCTGGGATTGGACACATAAACATAGATTATTAGAATGAGAAAAAATGTGAGTCAAGAGTATGATCAAAAAGAAGTTGTTTGGGGGCATGGGAATAGAAAGAGAGTGAGCCCTACCCATCACTCCCTCCTGGCAACCTCTAGGTTATAATAGAAAATAGCCCTGTGCAAGTCAAGAGGAAGATGACTGACACCTGCCCAGGACAACCCTGATCTGTTTGACCTTATTGTGCCAAGAACTGAAGCTCTGGAACATCTTGTGTCTGGGGAAAGACATGGGATTCCCAGCCTTTGTGTCAATGCTATGGACTCACTTACGTTACACATGTCATTGAGGGCCAGGGAGAAGCTGTGGTGTTTTATTGAACCTAAGTGTCTAAGTTATCCCGCATGCTCTAAATTCAGGAGCAAAGTGCTCATTTTTGAGCAGTAGCTGGAGTATAGTAAATGTTCAATATATATTAGCTCTTTTTCCTTTTTTTAAGTCTTACATGATAAGGAGGAAACTCATGGGAAACATTGTCTTATTAAATGTTTATGATATTTCATCTAATATTTATTGAACATGCTTCATTTTCTAGACTACTGGCTATCTTTGTAGATGTTATTTCTCATTGCCATAAAATCATTCCAATAAATGCTATTTCTTCAATTTCTGTATGAGAAAAATAAAAACCTGCCATTGTAACTAACCAGGCAAATATCAGCAAAGAATTGGCAGAACCAGATTTAAATATAGGACTGTCCCAATTCCAAGTCTATTCTTTTCTATTTCATCGCCCAGTACTATCTGTATTTTGGCAAAGTCCTTTAAAATTTTTTTTAATGCTTTAACAAATTGGCATATAACTCAGAGAACATATTTTGATAATCTAATAAAATGCCAAAACAATGCTCATGCATGAGCTGTTGAGTCCATAATCCATGGTTTTCCAACGGCGGGCACATGATCTGCTCCATGATGTTGGCTATCTTACCTGGGATGGCCTCACGGAAAGCCAATAAAAAGACAGAACAGTGGCAGCTACATGGTCATAGCGATAATTTACTATATAGAATTAAACCACTAAGTTGTATGTTAAATAAGCAATACAGATTTCATACTAACTTACAAACCTATGTATTTCTAAATAAACTCTAGTGAACACTATAAAAATAAGAAAGGAAAAGCAAGTGCTTTTATTGAACCCCCTATTGAAGAAGTCCTGAAATTTATATATATAAAAACGATAGCAATTTCTTTGCCCATTTTACAGATTTAACAATTTATAATACTAATTTAGTTATAGTACAAAATATGTGGTTTATGTTTTAGCCACATTGACAATATGATTTAATTTAGATTCATCAATGTAAATTTTTTCATTCATATCATTTATACAGTGAATATAAAATTTTAATTAAAATTCAAAATATTTAAAGAGCAAAACCATGAAATAAACTTAAGTGTAAGCATAGACATATATGGGACTATTTCTACCAAAACTATTGGCATACTTTTTGAGTTACACAATGAAATTAAGTAACAAGTTTTACTGGTAATTTCTTTTCTGTAAAGTTGACTATTTTTTTGTTCTCAGTTAATGGTCAAATTATTATTTTGCTGTATAATCTTATCTCAACTCTAAAATTGCACAGAATAAGAATAATAAAATATTTGTCATAAAATAAGGAATATCAAAATAATTTAATTAATTTACTTATATAAGTAACATAGAGTATGAAAAAAGCTGTTATATTCATTTTTACTTTCATGTTTGAAGTTATTTTTAAAATTATGACTTTGTTTTACCAAGGACTGACAAACTGAGAAATTCCTGGCCCTTGAAGTGTTTTATTGAGTGAACTTTCTTCAGACACCAATTAGATGGGCATGCATTTTAAGAATGCATAGTCATTTCCCATTACTAATACATCTGCCCTACACCCTTTGTCATAGTTACCTTATTCCCTGAAACCTGAAAGTATAAAATCTGATTGTCTCTCTTCTTCAGTCAGTTAAAGATGCATCAGTAAAAGACAAGGCACAATCTTCTAAGGAAGTTGTCTTTATTTCTCCAGAATTGGAAGGAGAGAATTCATGGAGCAAATGCTAATAAACAAGACAAAGGTGTTGTCAACATGCTGACAAGTCAATAATCCCTCTCAATTAAAGAAATAAACATCAAATATATACACCCATGGAATACAGCATGTTTAATTAAATGTGGAGCTACACTAGTTGTATTATTTTCATGAAATTTCTGTCCACTACACAGAATAGATCATATAGACCCTTATTTAGATGGCTGTTCCTATCCAATATTGCTAGTGTGCATGGTAGGAAGGACTTATTTCATTAGAGGTTGTCTACACTACTTAATCCACTGTGTGCTTTCCAGACTCTTTTTCCCCTGAATGTTAAGTAATTTTAACTTTAAGAGAATTGTAAGAAATGATTCATGGGATGGCATGGAAACCCTTTGTCCTTCATTTCATTGTTACTATTATATTGGGCATATGTCAATGGGAAGAGAAAGCTAAGAGCCTCTTTAGCCATGAATAATTCCACTACTGAGATACTGAAATTGTCTGACTACTTTTCTTCCTCTCTCTTTTCATCCTCTAAACCTTTTTATTTTGGAAAAAAATGTCTTCAAGAATAAATGTACTTGAATGAGTTAGAACTGGGAACAACTTAACCTATAAAATAGTCTTTATGTACTTGAGGCTATCTTATTATTTCTTCCAAGAACTAAGCAACAGTAATGCTATCCTCTTCTGTAGAGTAATCCAGTGATAATAACAGTGCATAAGGGAGAATATATTATTTATATTTTTACTAAACATTTTAAAGCTTTTATTGTGCTTTTAATTGTTGACATCTAATAAGGTGTATAGGTAAAATAGCTCAAATAGCCTGGGTATATTTATTTTTGAACTTAGTTTAGCCCAGCGATACCCTGACCTAGGAAGAAAGCAATCCTATCATGGGAGCCAAGTTTTATCTTAAATACCCTTCTTATAATTCTAAAAATTGTTGGAGATTAGTGAGCATCTGTACTTCCTGTCATCACCAGCCTCCATTCACCTCCATCAGCACTTGAGAAATCTCTTATGTGTACCCTTTTCATTTCTAAGGTACTTCTGTGTCCTGTTACCATAGAAATTGAAAAAAGTGGGTGTCAATAATGCTGTTTCTATAGAAACAGGAGTTATTGAATTAGACTCCCTGGCTTTGTCCCTTGTCATATGATGTGAATTTTTGGAGAACCAAATGGACATGTTCTCGTGAGTATTCTTTTGCATAAAATTTCATAAAATGCATTCTCCTATTTTAGCCTCTATTTTTAATTCTAAGTGTTGATTTATTTTGTTTTATTTGTTTTTTATCAGAGTCACCTGCAAATTTAGTCTCTTTCACACTAATTTCAAAAAAACAAATTTATTTTACTGAAAATATGAACTTTGAAACATGCTGAACTAATAATAAATTGTGAATGAATGATAGTCATTTTTATATTAGTAAGCCTTTTAAATCAGATGCCAGTTGCAGCTACTTGCTGTCTTATAACTTGTCCAAATAAGCCAATGTCTAAGTTTTGTCTTCCTAGTAGTTGTATTTCAGCTGCAAGCAACACATTTAGTATTCTGTACAGTGTGCGTGGGTTCAGAAATCTCACTCAGGTTTAAAACACAATTGGGTCTACACTCAGAAAGGGCAGAAAATGGTACTTGAACAACAATAAAAAAAAAAGAAGTATAACTTCAGGGTATGAACATAGCCATAATAAGATCACTACATCCATATTATGCTCAAGGTTCTGTACATATTTTTCCTCTTTTTCTTTTTCTTTTCTTCCTTTCTTTTCTTCCATTCCCTACCCTTCACATCCCCTCTTTCCTCTGTGTTTTGGTATTTATTTGTGCAGTACCAATGATGGCAAACTTTGAATTCCATCTCAGTGATTCTTTCCATCCTCCTCAAACTCTTTATTCTTTATACCAGTACTACTTGTGTGTGTTTTATTTTTTCTTGGCACTAATTATGGTGTGATTGAGACTGTACATAATTGTCCTTGCCCTCTTCTTTACCAGATTGTGAGCGATTTAAAGTCAAAGCCCATGCTCAAATTATTTATAATATGTAATGTTTCTAGTACAATGCTTAGTATACAGAAAGTTCTTATTAACATGTGTTTATAAAATTTTTAATTTAAAAAGAAATGAATGAGAATTTATTGAAAAGTTATCACTTGATCTAGATTTTATACTCATATAAGCTCCATGATCTTAATACTCCTAAACTTAATATCATGTAATAATGTAATGCTCCTAATACAAGTACTTGGAAGACAAAACTTATTCAGACATCCTTTTCGTGTTTGATCAATCCAAGAATCAAGCTTTCATAGTACCTTCCTTAGTGTTGTCACATCATGACTTACATGTTTACAATGGCATCAGATTGATTTGTCCATATCTGCTGAATGAACCAGTACCTTAGTAAGGGACCAGATATAACTGAAATAATATTAATGACAAAACATCTTCATGCACTTTTGAATATATTGTCTATAAAAGCTAAACAGACTTTTGAATCTTACTTTAGAAGCAGTAAACCAGTTTCTTATAATACTGCAAGTATGGAAGATTATTTGCCAACATAAGAAATATCCAAACCTGTAGAGAATTTTTATGAGTTTATTTGAGCCTATTTTAGCCAAACTGATGACATATGCTAGAGTGCAAGAGCTCAAATGCTCCCGAGAATAACAGTTTTGCAGCTTCTATTATGCATTTGAAATTAAGGAGAAATCTTAAGGAAGATTACATGAGGAGGGTGGGAGGAAGCAACTCCAGATGGGATTACAGCAGCAATTTTCAAACCTCTTCATCTCATGGCACACACGAACTAATTACTGAAATTCTGCAGCACACCCAAATAAGTTTTTTTGCTGCTCTGACAAAACAGTAGGTATAATGTTGATTCATTTACACAAGATGGCTACTGTGTCCACTGTTGTCTTTTTTCTATTTGTCAGTCTAAGGGAAGAGAGGTCAGTGTCCAACACTAAATAGTCAGGGATTGCATGTTTTAAAAAATTTTGCAGCACGTTGTTCGCAAATCTCTGGATTACAGGGTAGTTAAGATTATATGCTCTTCTGGGTAATCTGAAATGGGGTATTTCAAGGATGTGTTAACCTAAATGCAAAGAAACAAGGGACAGGGCTTGCTTAAAGAAAACGTGAACCCTTTAGGAAAGAAGTTGTATGCCTGGTACATGACTACCTACCATGGCCTGCACAGTTAGGAATTTATAAAATCACATGTGAAGTTACTTTCCATAGATCCTTTTTTTTTGTTCACATACCTCATTTTTTAGCTGCTCTACTTCTTAAGTACACATATTAAGTTTTGCCTTATTAAGAACTAATGTTTTAAAATTTTAAAATTAATAATCATATCCAATGTTCAGAAAAATAAAAAAAACTTCATACACTCATAATAGATTTTTTCTAACTGAGCTTTTAATCTATTAATTTAATGGAAGTCATTGAATATGACGTAATGGAGACTTCTGTAGTTGGCTGAGCATTAAAAAACACAAACATAAAAAGCAAACCTCAATTAAAACAGGAAATATTTTTAAATCACACCATAACCATAGTAAAATAGAACTATAACAGTATGTTTATTAACTATTATTTCAGCATGGATAGAAGCATTAAAGCTCAGTGGAAAGTCCCTACCAGAAGCCAGAATTTCATGCATAATTGATCTTTGCTAATATGTTCTTAGATCAAGAAGGGAGGATTTTACTACATGTCTATAAAGTAGAGTAGAGAGATTCTAGTATATTAAAAACAACTAAACACATTTTAAAAATGGTAAAATTTGAATTTATAGCCACATAATTTCTGACACCAAAATTTTCAAAATTTAAACCCTGATGTGTGGTAGCCAAGAAATGTACTTGCTTGTAAAACATATTAAGAAAGATGACAGCCTTGGTTTTGCCCAATGGATGACCCATTTTTGACTCGGACTTCTTCTGAAATGTACATTCCCAGTTTTTCTTATGGTTATAGCAAGGAAAAGGAGAGCCAAAGAACAAAATATAAGCTGTCTTCTGCCATACGACACCCAGAGATAGCAAAATTATGTAGCATATAATATTGACTATATTGGACACAGAGGATCTGTATAACTTCTGGGAAATTAAGAATAGACATAGAAAATTATAAACAATAGATTTCTTTTCTACTTGAAGTATGAACCTTTGCAACTGTGAACCTACTTCTCTTCAAGGCAAAAAGCCACCTCCAGATACAGCATACCAGGCACAAAACAGCACTCAATGCAGAAAATGAAAGCTAAACCTACAACACAAAAATAGGAATTTAGACAGAACAAGAACAAAAACGATTTTGTTAAAGTAAAAACCATCACCTAACTACAATTTTTGCTATTACCAGGGCATGGGAAAGTTACTAGTGGAGCAATGAAAAGATAACGGTGGACCCCTATTGCACTATATTTGTAGTTGCTAGCACATATATTTAAGTTTAATAGCTTCTAAATTGCACATAATTTTCACTATTTAAAATGTGCTTGGTTACTTTGAACTAATCTGCTTGTAGCCTTACAAAGACTTAACCTGGAAAAGCTTTCAGTGATCACAAATGAGGTTCCTATTAGCACCCCAACATCTAGGGTAGTGCTCAGGAGGGCACTGAAGATTGGGAAATGAGCAAAGCTTATGTAAACATGGATGGGAAACATGTGTTCTCTACTGCCTTATGTCTGTTTATTTTCTTACAAGATAGTCAAATTTTACCAATAAATAAACTTTAGTTTTCTTATCTATAAAATGGGTATAGTAATAGAAATTCCAGTAAATGATTACAAGTTGTCTTGTTTACTGTTTTTATTTTCTTTCCTGAACAAAAGTGTCCTAAATTTGGATAACAAATTATATGGTCACTCTATCACTATGAGGAATAAAATATTTTCAAATGGACTTAGCTTAAAATTTCCTCTTTTTGTAGGAATTAAATGGTTATGTATTGATAAAGTTTCCCTCCAAGATACAAACACAGAGAATATTTCCCTACTTATGTGTTTAAATGTTTAGTAGCAACTATAATGTACAACACATGAAATGTCACATCACCTACCCACAAGAAGCTTGTAGTCTAGTAGATAGTAAGCCATTTGTCACTGTCATTTAGTGAACAAGGATTCCATAACTACTAAAAGAAGCAACATTTCTGATACATCTGGTGTTATTCAAACTATATAATAGGACTTTTGACTAAAAACACAACAACAATAATAGATAGAGTTATATAGCACTTGTCTTGAGGATAAATTGCTTCAATTACTTTATCCTGAGAAATAATGAGACTTGCTCTGATGATATTAAGGCAGTTGTAAAAATACATTTTTTTCACTCTTCAGACTATTTCACTAATTGTCTAGGACTTCTCAAAGTGCAATTTTATTAATGTAGTCCTAAAGATTTAATGTTCTTCTCTTTTTAGAATAGCTGGTTATTTTTGTTTGTACTTCATTTATAACATATACATCCTATAATAAGATATGTGTTAGTATGTCTCTCAAAATAAACTGTATGTGTATATAGTGAGTTTTTATACTGATATTTTGAGTGGGTCAGTGTTCTCTAATTTGCTAGATACTGAAAAATCTAATATAGACATACTCACTTTAAATAATCCTCACAGTAATGTTAAAGAACAATATGGACCATAATAAATGTACTTCTGTATCTTTCATCAAAAAGAGAAGGATAACTTTTAACAAATGTAGATAAACAAAAAGAGAAGGATAACTTTTAACAAATGTAGATAAACCAATAAGCTAATGGCTTCTATAAGCCCAGTCTACAAAACTCTACTGAACTGAAGCACTATAATGTGCTCACAAAGTGTTTTGCCGAGTCTTTACGTGTGCGTGTGATTTGTGCAATGCGAGTGTTCATTCGGAGATCCATTCTCAGGACAGGCAGAACTGCAGTGCCCTGGCCTGTGCTGTGGCAGAGAGGACTAGATACTAGCAAGTAGATCAAGATGAACAAACACATGGCTGGACCACAAAAAGTTTCTTCAGTTAAAATTACCTATGGAATTTGCATTAATTATTTGAATTCAGTTTAGAAAGAGTCATTTTTTAAATCTTCCCTCAACCAAGTTTTATTTTCTCTCCACCGACCAAGTATAACCTTATATTCCCTTCAGCTTTACTAAACTTTATACAAATTTCTTCCTGACTCTAGGCCACTGATACTGTCTTTCTTACAGTTTCTACCACAATTTATACTTGTATAATCTTTCCCTGCCCCTTTCAGAGGTAAGTCTTTAAAACTTCTTACTGGCATTCTCTAAGGCCAGTTACGAAGCCCGGTGGCCTGAATTGCCCCATCGAAGTTCTTAAAGTGTGTCCAGCCTTTTTCAGTGGGTGGAGCCCAGCCTGAGTTTTAACCTGACTCCTCTTTTGCAATATTCTTGAATAAAGCCTTCCTTCTTTGTTTTGTTTTGCCATCCACGTTTGTGAACTTTGCATGGCTAGTTTTGTAATGTGATCACCAAAGAAGTCCTGTCAAATGAATTTTTCAGGTGTGTTCAGTTAATAGTGATATTTAGGACCAACCTACTCTTTGGCCTGTATTTTAGACTTTCAATTAAATAGAAGACTGGGTTTGCAAAATCTTTGTTTATCATTTAATACAAATTGAAACATGCCTAATGAATCTGATTCCATGACTAAACATTTTATATGTTGAATTAAAAATAAAATGCCTTAATTTCATGCTGTTTTTTTCTTATGCTTTCCAGTCCCTACATTTCTTATTCTCTATTTGGCATGCTATTTCCTTTCATCTGGGAATAGTTCAGGGTCCCTTTCTATTTCTCTTCCTTAGCACAGCATTTGAAAACAAATTCTTATAATACTCGATTCTGAATAGTTTGAAAACAAAGTATTTCTGTACATGAATTTAGTAGTTTTCTAGTTCAGAACAAAAAGGTAGGTTTCAGCACCTGCTTTATAAAAGGCTCCTATTTCAGTAGTTTCTTTGTGGTCAACCCCTATCCATAGAATAAATCCACTTAGAATACTTCACAACAAATGGAGTCAGAAGGGTTTACCTACGGAAGTCTAAAGTGAGGCATGGGGTTCCTTTTATTCTTATGAAACAAGACATTCACAATCCTCTTGAAAACAATTTTTGTAAGTATAGCTATTTCCCCATGGCAGTACTGCTTTACCTATGTATTAATTTGATTGTAATTTAACTAATGAATAAGCTGATGACTGTTTCTGGCTCTGAAGTTTCTCTGATTGGTTGGAACAGAATTTACCTCATGGAGAGAAATAATTGGCACCAGAAAGGAACTTGAAACAAAATGAGAAAACACTTTTTAGGTTGATATATTCACTTGGCAAACGTTTTCTCAAGGGAAATAAGAAGTCACTGTAATACTTTCAATTACTTTCATTTGAAGTAGATGTTTTGTAAGAATTTGTCATCATATTTGTTTTAATTAGAGAGGCCTTTTAACCTTGATTTTATGGTTGTATTGTGATTTGAATTCTTTAAAATTTTAATGAATCTTCATTTACAATAACAGATACCAGTGTAGTGGGGGCAAAATGCCATTTAAACAAAGACAGTATTCTCCTTTGAAATTTTTATTGTTTGGGGTATGCACTTTAGCAGACACAGTGCTTATGCAAGGTGCAATTCGATGTTCCTTCTGAAAAGCAGAGTTTGAGTCAGAGCAGGGAAATGAATCAGCATAACACGAAAGTATTTTTAACTCCCTGTGAAAATATTCTAATGCTCAATGATTTTGCCTTTTTTGACTGAGCTTCATCCTGTGGAAAAGGAACCAGCTAAAGAGAAAAGTGACTAATAAGGAACATTTGTGGGAAGCCAGGGATGCCAATTCTAAAACAATAACATAGCATTATTTTTACTTTATTTTTAACTTGGCCCTTCAGGCAGCACCATACTCTGGTATTTAGGGAAATAAACAGAGAGTTCTATTTTCGATTGGGCTGAATGCTCAGGGTGAAAACACTTTATCTGAGGTTAGGGAGGCTCAGAGTTAAAGGTGCTAAGCCTGAACAGGGAAGATTTTGAACAGGAAAATACTCCATGGAGTTTCATGAAACACATCGGGAGAGGACTGAACTTTCACTCTTTATGCAAGGGAAACTCTTGGAAACTAGTAAGTGGCTACTAAATGGAGTGGCAGCCCTGATGAAAGCCAGAAGGAACATGAAAACATGTAAGATAGAAGAATAAAAAATGCTGTGGTAGTATGTAAAAATATCAAATGAAAGTATTTGTTTTGTTCCCAACTTATATAAGGCATATAGTATCATAATCACCTGTTTATTAACTATGATTTATGAAAATTAAAGCACTAAGAGAGAAAGAGAGATAAAGGGGAAAATTACAAAGAATAAAGAATAGGGCTGGAGTGGGGTCTGCATGAAGGTCAATGACTAGAGGAGTCAGAAAAAGAGCTAAAAATTTCATACAATACTACTCACTTCTTAGGTCCCAACACTGTTCATGAAAATGAACCTAAACTACTTCTCCTTATATGAATTTAGCAAGTTTTGTAGACAGCCTGACAGGTTGACTTTCAACCAGAGAATTTTGACTGATCTTTCTGCTTGAATTTTGTTTTTTAAGGCTCTTGGAAAGTCAACTGCAGATATGAAAAATTTCTGAAAACTGATCAGTATAATTCAGTATCCACTTATTAATCATTTGAAGTTGCTTTGCAGTTAGGACCTTAGGCAAAGAGAGACAGGCATTCAATAAGGCCATAAAAGTTCTGTCAATGAAAATCAAGAATATCCCTAAAAGCATGCAGGGATTCAAACATAAATCTTAGACAATTTTTCTTAATTACATTATAGTAAAGGTAGCAGAATGAAAAAAAGCCTGTATTAAACTATAGCAAATTTATATTCTAATTAGCTCTCTTAAAATATTAATCTTTAATTGGTTTGATTTTAATTATGTGTTATCAACATGAGGAGTCAACAATTTTTTATTTTAATAATTTAATTTCCAACAGAATTTTAATATTCCAGATTTAGAATTTCTTAAACATTACTTGTTTTTCAACTGGAAGAATACATATTTATTTTATCTAACTTTCCAAAACCTGATTTCATGTAAATAAAAGCTAGAATCATATCATTGCTTTCATGTATGTTATAATGCTGTTAGCTTTGATTTACCCTGTAGATAACTAGAAACCATTTAGTACTCATTATCATACACATTTTTGTAATTAGCATCAGTATTTTTCTCATATTGATGGATATCTCAGAAGTGCTTTAAATTTAAAAAAATGTTTAAATCATTTTCTTTTATTTTTTCCAGACTGTTTATCTGTAATTTTTGACTATAGTCAAAAGTACAAGTTTTGACTATAGTACAAGTTTTGACTGTAGGAATCCAACAAAAATATTAGTGAAAGAGAAACGACAAACAAAGGAATAAGGCATTCTTAAATTATCCACTGGAGCCTAAAATGATCAAATGTTTTCTGTGATATTCTAGCCTACCTTTAAAATACCATCAGAAGAAAACCAACATCTTTAAAAGGTAGTCAGTTGGTCCACTGCAGCTTTGTAAACCCTGGAATTTGACTATCAACACATGTGGAATTATTATAAAAATAATTGATTCATGAAAATTAATTATTACCTTTTCTTTGATTCATTAGACAAATATTTATTTAGCTTCTTTTATCTGTCAAATAATATATCCCCATTGACTTTATATCTTAATAGAAAATATAGAACAACAAGAAAATGATTAAAAAGACACCTTTAATAAGATAAAAAAGATTGAGTGATTGCTGGAGGCAGGTAGAGGGTTAATTAAATGTATTTATTTGCTATTCATGTTCAGGATGGGATAAACTAAAATAAATTGAACTAATTGAACTTGCATCTAATCAGACATTTGGGCAATTTTTATCTTATTGCCTGTTGTATGAATGAACACAACATAAATATGATGTAATTTTCATTATATCATAACTGACAGTGGTATTTCAGGAATCACTGCAATTTCTGTATTTCTGTCCCTTTGTAAGTATCACTGCAAAAGTAAATAGGGCATCACCACCTCACAGGTAACCCATTTATACTGTCTTTTAAATTATGATTTATTGTTCAGTTCAACAATGGAAAATTGGCATCCACATGGTAAGAAACTCAGATAATTTGAAGAGAAAGGTCTTAAGTTAGAGTCTGTCACTTTCTAGCTACACAGTTGGAAGCAATTCACTTCACCCATGCATTTCTCTTTAAAATGGACAATAATATAAATGCCTACTTTAATAATATGAATTACATGAAGTATAAAGTATATACCACATAAAATTTAAAGTGATGAATAGATTTTAATAATGATGATTATTAAAATTATTCATTTATTTACTTAATAGTTTTATTGTATTTTTCCATTACCATTCATCCCCTCTATCCCCTCTTTTACCTCCACCTACATCCCTCCCTTCCCCACAATCACCACACTGTTGTCCATGTCCATGAGTTCTTTTTTTGCTCAATCCTACCACCCCCATCTCCTCCAGAGCTGTCTGCCTATTATGTATGAATCTGTCTCTCTTTTGCTTCTTACTTCAGGTTTGTTCTATAGATTTTATATATGAATGAAATCATGATATTTGTCTTTCTTTGAATAGCTTATTTCACTTAGGATAATGTTCTCCATGTCCATCCATGCTGTCACAAAGGATAAAATTTGCTTAATTTTTACAGCCAAGTAGTATTCTATTGTATAAATGTACCATAGTTGTTTTATCTGTTCAACAATGGATGGACACTTGGGCTATTTCCAAATCTTGGCTATTGTAAATAATGCTGCAGTGAACTAGGGGTGCATATATTCTTTTGAATTAATATTTTGGATTTCTTCAGATAAACTCCCTGAAGTGGAATTACTGGGTGACAAAGAAGTTCCATTTTTAATTTTTTGAGGTAACTCCATACTGCTTTCCATAGTGGCTGCACCAATCTGCTTTCCCACCAGCACTGCAGAAAGTTGCCCTTTTCTCCACATCCTTGCCAGCACTTGTTTTTGTTGATGTATTGACAATAGCCATTCTTACAGGTGCGAGGTTTTAATTTACATTTGTGGTTATAAATCATGGTTTTAGTTTGCATTTCTCTGATGTCTAGTGATGATGGGCATATTTTCATGTCTGTTGGCCTATTGTATATCCTCCTTGGAGAAGTGCCTATTATGTCTTTACCCATTTTTTAAGTTAGGTTGTTTTTTGGGTGTTGAGTTTTATAAATTCCTTAAAAATTTGGGATATTAACACCTTATCAGCTGTATCGTTGGCAAATATATTCTCTCATTTGGTGGGCTGTGTTTTTATTCTATTGATGGTTTCCTTTGCTATGCAAAACCATTTTAGTTTTATGAAGTCTTATTTGTTTATTTTTTATTTTGTTTCCCTTGCCTGAGGTGATATATCAGAAAAAAACATTGCTATAAGTGATGTCTGAGAAGAAAACATAGTCAGTAAAATACTGTTAAATATACATAGAAAATATAATTTGGGTACTCTTTTTCAAGTGAATATGAAAGTAAATATTTTAGTATTGTGCAAAATTTCCTGAGAAACATATAAGATTATTTTTAAAGAAGAAATAAATTCTGCAGAATGTGAAGCTCTATATAGTTTTAGATTATTAATATTTTATGGGAAACTCCTTGGAATGCATGAAAAAGAGACAGAAGAAACTTTCAAATACTTAAGAATATTGACAATACATAAGAGATGTTTTGGAAACAAAATCCTGTACAGAGATTTTAAGATGAAAGTGCTATTTTAAGTAGTTAAAAATGTCAGGACATGTGAAAGTCAAGAATAGACTGAATATATTAGCATGTTAACACCTTGTGAAGTATGAAAATGTGTTTGAAATTTATTGATTGGTGGCACAATTTTGAAAATATTGAAAGGTACAATAAGCTAAAAGTGTGAATAATATTCCAGTTTAATATAGTTTGTAACTCTTAAGAGATACACCAAAAGCCAAGAATATCATACTGAGATCAAAGTGAATTATATTTATTTAACTTAATTCTTGACATAGTGTTTAAGTATAACAAACTGTTTGAAAACAAAAATAGGTATTGCTCAAATTTGAATGAATAGTTGAATTCAAAATGGCTGTTGCCAAAGTTTTGGCTGTAGTTCTTAGAGAAATTAGAGAAATAATCCTGAAAGAACCTATATAACATTTTGTTTTAAACAAAATTAGGCAGTTACCCAGAGAAAATAGCTGTTCATGGATATACAGATATAAACTCTATAGTTTTATTTCTGGGCAACTGGTGCTTTAATTTAAATTATCTTACTAGGGTTTATGAGAGGAGAATTTTTTTGTCTTCAAACAACCCCAAATTAGGTTGATCTGGGTAGATTCATAGAGCTCAAGGAGAAGAGCTATGGAGTATATATTGTGACCTGAGGGCAAATTTTGGAAATCCTAAATGAGCCAGAAATAATACTAGTGATTTAGTAAGCAGAGAGTTCAACACTACAAAATATGTTAGATAAAAACTTGTGAGATATGCAATAGAAAACAAACTATTTTTGCACAGTTCAAAACACTGATGATCAGGAAGCTCACAGAATTGGTTGATTTTGGGTGCAAATTAGATGAACAAATGCAGGCTACAATAAGAGAAATGAAGGAAAATGCACAGGGAACCAATAGTGATGGGAAGGAAACTAGGACTCAAAACAATAGAGTAGACCAGAAGGAAGAAAGAAACAACCAAACAGAAAAGAATAAAGAAATAAGAATTCAAAAAAATGAGGAGAAGCTTAGGAACCTCCAGGACATCTTTAAAAGTTCCAACATCTGAATTATAGAGGTACCAGAAGGAGAAGAGGAAGAGCAAGAAGTGGAAAATTTATTTGAACAAATAATAAAGGAGAACTTTATTATTAGTATATAACATATATAGTAAACATATAGTAAACATTAGTATAAAACATATATAGTAAAATGACAGCAAACTCACAATTATTAACAACCACACCTAAAACAAAACCAAAAGAAACTAAGCAAACAACTAGAACAGGAACATAACCACAGAAATAGAGATCACATGGAAGGTTAACAACAGGGGAGCAGGAGGCAGAGAGAGGGGGGAAAGGTACAGAGAATAAGTAGCATAGATAGTAGGTAGAAAATAGACAGGGGGAGGGCAAGAATAGTATAGGAAATGTAGAAGCTAAAGAACTTATGCCACATGGATATTAACTAAAGTGGGGGAACGTGGGTGGGAGAGGGTGTACAGGGTGGAGGGGAGTGAAAGGGAGAAATGAGACAACTGTAATAGCATAATCAATAAAATATATTAAAAAGAAAAAAAACTATTTTTAAAGACCAAGAACAAGAATTGTCACTTTGTATTGCTTTTGTCTAGCCAGTTTGTGACTATTCAAATGCCATAGCTCCAAGAGTCAGTTTGCCAAAACAAACATGAGCAGAAACTTGAACATGCTTTGTGTTGGTGACCCTGACATTCCTAGTCACTAGTGATTGGACTAGGAATTTGCAAATGACAAAAGCAACCATTTAGATGCTGAAATTCAGCATCCTATGATAAATAGGAAGATTTACTAACACTTAAGAGTTCATGAAAAAAGGAGCATGAACTTGAATATGTCACTTGGGAGTATGGCTGAGGGGGCTTGTGGCCCTTTTCAAAAAAGTCATGATTTTGATCTCCACTGATGACGCAAAACAAAAATAGTGAAGAAAATGAAAACTATCAAGTAATAAGTGCTCAACTACCTAAGACTTATGCAGCCAACAATGTTAGTCCTACTATAAATAATGATAACAAAAGTCTTTAGCCAAAAGGTTATAATAAAGAAGTTTGACTTTAATTTTTAACTCTAAAGCTTTGTGTAATGGTCCAAAGTATTTTCTAAATATTATAATATCCCATATCATTATAGATTCAAACAGAAAATGAGGAGGTTTATAAAAAGAATAACAATTTAAATATAATTATTTTCTATTTAAAAGATATTCAAGAAAATCGTCTTTAAATAAACATTTGACTATTTAACTGTGCATTTCCCTAATCCTGGTTTTGTTTGCAATAAAGCTAACACTTGATAAATCTCTAATTGTGAAACATATTGAGTGGAAATATTTGAGAAATGTTTCATAATTTAGATTCCTTTGTCCATTACAATTTTGTACTTTGAACTAAAAATTCTAACATTTTTATACTTATTTTGCTAACTCTACTAGAAAACCTATAGATAATTTCTAACTGATAGTTTCAAAATTCAACATATTAGAACTCATTCATACACAGTCTCCGACACATTATGGGCAAAAATGAATATACAATCTGGTGTCCAGAGGACCCAAACAAATACAACAATGTTTTGATACTCACAGTTTTTTCACCATTTTCAACCTCAGAAGTATGTCCTAAGAAATGTAATTTGCCTTCAATCTACAGCCCAAAATATCCATCACACTCTGTATCAGGCTTTGAAATAAAATATCCCATTTACTTGTTAGAGTTTTTCTATCAATTTTATTTACTTTTTAAAGATTTTATGTATTCATTTTTAGAGGGGGGGAAGAAGAAGAAAAGGGAGGGAGAGAAACATTGATGATTTACAAGAGCAAATCAAGGTGTTGCTTCTCTAACACCATGAACTGGGGACCTAGCCCACAACCCAGACATAGGCCATGGGGGGAATTGAACCAGCAAACTTTCAGTTTGCAGGCTGGCACTCAATCCATTGAGCCACACCAGCCAGGGTACTATTAATTTTGAAATATAAGATATTTACTAAAAGCCTATTATTTTTAAAATTATTTCCCACACACATTCTTAGTACCTTGATTGTTGTAGAGAAGAAATAAGAAATAACTAAAAGGGATTCTTAAATGTTATTACTGAACTTCAGAAGTACAAAAAACTCACAAAATATCTTTCCATTTTAACACACTTTCCATTGTGAAAATCCATTCCAGGTATCATTAGGAGTACTATCTCCTGACTGAACTCTTAACAGCAATGACTGTGAAAAATCACCTATGAGAGTGTTCATAATTGTTCACTTTGGTCTTTCCTTATTCTGGGATCCTCGCTAGTCCTTAAGCTGACACAATGCACAATGATAGTTTTCATCACTTTTGTGACCAACCTTCTCTGATATAGATCACCTCAGGCTCAATGTTTCTCCCTCCAGAAGTACTTCTCCTCCTATTTGCCGCTGGTGCATAGACATGCCTTTTCATCTAATTTCCTTACTGCACTGCCCTGAGAGCTTCAGTTTGCTTATTATGAGACTTAATGGTATTATCTATCATCTACCAGTCCTCACCTCTCACTCTCATATTCCTCTCTACCTGTGGATGGAGCAGGAACTTAGTGATTATTCAATGATCGGCTAGTTAATTTTACTTGATAATTTTTTGACAATCTGATTTTTGGCAACATACAAGAAATAATATTATCACATAATGATTAAGGGTATGAACTTCATAATTTTTAAAAATCTGTATTTTATATCTCACTCTGTCCCTTATGAGCTGTGTAACATTAGGGGAATGTAAGCCTTTATTTCCTCTGCTATAAAAATGGGAATGAATTAGTAAATATTCCTTAACGTTATTGTGAGGATTAAATCTGATACATGTAAAGAATTTAACACATAAGTGGGACAAGATAAGAATTTCAAAATATAAAGAACTTGTTGCGCGTGGGTCACCGGCTAGCAGTGACCACGGCACACTGTGGATGGCTCGACAATACGCGAGAAAAAACACACATGCACAGAGACAAACCAGTTTCTGTGGGGAAGTAGGGACAGAATGGCCACCCCCCCCTAGTGGGGAGCGCGCCGATTTACAGTCCATACCTGCTTTTATTGGGCTCATGCTACATAATAACTCAGGTAACGTACAATACTCATTAGGGGAAGTAAGGAACATATAAAACAAAGAACTCTGCCGGTCTATTGAGTTGGGGGTCAAAGAGCTGTAAGGCTGAGGAACAAACTAGCTTCCTCCTAAGACCCTCCTCATTCAACTGAGAGCATTCTTGAACAAAGAAGGTTTCACAGTAATTTACATGTTCTTTCTTAGGCCTGATCACCCCCGGGAAATCCGCACTTCCCAGTACCGAGCTGTACTTCCCCGTCATTGTTTCAGGCTTAGGTGGAGCGCGGGAACTAAAGCCACCAAGAGATAAGGAGATTTTCTTCCGGACGCTGAGAACTCAGACTTTGTCAAAGCCGAGGAGTGAGGGTCCATCACCCCCTTTTGCTGCAGCCCCCCAAGTCCTTCTTTGGGGGGCCTCCCAAAGTGATCGTGCCTGGCTTGGGTTGTTCCCTCCCGTGGGGAATCTTACCCGCCTTTGGCTAACCGACCAAGCTTTTTTTGGGGATCGGCAGCAGAAACAGCATTACTGCCAGGGAGATAGGCTTTTGTCTCCTTGCCGGCTCACGGTTCCAAGGCCGTTCCCTTAGCCTAGCCTAGGCGGGGGTCTCAGCTTCTAATACCAGTCAGGGGGGTTCCCAACAAGAACTGTTACATACAATTGCAACAATAGTGTTGTTATGTAAAATATGGTTTACTTCCATGATTACTAATGTAATATTTTCATTTTTGTTCCAGTCTGGGTATGAAAGGTTATACTATGGTAATAAATTCTTTTTTAAAGATCAAGGGAATAAAAAGAATGATTTATTTTTCAGACATGCTCATGTCCATTTCGGACCAGCTACAGGGCTGTGCTGTGTGTCCTCGTGCTCTGAGTCTGGGTCCCCTGCTGGCACTGTCGCAGCTGTTGTGCCGCTCCTCACAGCAGAAGGAAAACAGAACGGTGCAAGCCGTAAGTGCACTGACACCCCAGACTTCTGGCTTAAAATGGCATGCTTCACTTCTCACGTGTCATTGGCTAGAGCAAGGCACAGAATCACATTTAAAGGTAACAGAAGTTCAATCTTACCAATCACTTAGGGAGAGAAAAAAGGAAATAGCTGACAGATAGCACTAATACCTGCCACAGTTATCATCTTTCATTTCTCCCAGCTAATGCATTGAGAAACAAGTTAAAAAACTCATGATTTATAATGCACTGAAGGTCACAAGGAACACTCTTTTCTCAGAGATGAAAACTCTCTCATTAGCTTTACTTTGAAACATTTCTGAAAGAAAACATTCATGCTGCAGAGTGAGACAGATGTGGTTTCCAAAGCCCTGTGGGATCAGACCTTCCAGAAGACAGTAAGAAAGACTTGCTACAGCTCTCAATTCGATCTGAGGATCTGAGAGTGGTGGCTGTATACCAGGGTCACGTATAAAGTAGTGTTTCATTTCATTTTGTCTTTAAGATACACATGCTTAGGTTTCACAGCTAAATTTACAGAGAATGATATCAAATAGAGATTATGCTGGGATGTCAAGGTTAAAGTACTGCCTTCTTTAAAAGAATGAATCCACTCACTTTATTTGATTTTCAATTAGTTTTTATGAGACCCTTGGATATACACAAATGAAACATAGGAATGAAATATACAGGAGTAAGAATTCTTATAAAATTACAAGTGCATCTTATGCACACATTCACACACAAATATACACACATGTATAGCCTCTCACATGTATATAAAACACTTGTAAAATTAAAATATAATATAAAGATACATATACTTTAGATATTCATAATGCCTTGTAATAAGTATAAAACTTGAAAAAGATATAGAAATGGTACTAAAATATTTCATATTTCTCTGTCATTATTATAAAAGGTATATGTTTTTACATCAGTATTTTGGAAGCAATTGTTAATGCTAATTGCATATGTTTTCATGATGAGTTTTTCACTGATATATCTATTTACAGGATTTAGGATGAATAGGTCATAATTGAGGCATGGCATCCTGGCACTTACAATCTTATGGTATAGAATAGTAATAATAATAATAATCAGTAATATATTTTTAATCTGTGTCTTCAAGCATTGTTAATTTATTATAAGGTTCGAGGTGCCAGATTACTTGAACCTGGAATGAAGCATAATCACCTCTATTAGAGTTAGGCAACTATACTTAGGTTGATAGAGACAGGGATGAAAAATGGACAAAAGAAAGTTTATATATTGGTAGTGATCAAAACAGGTAGTAGACAAAGTTTGGTTGGCCAAAACAAAATACTGGATAGAGTGTATTGATTAATATTGATAAAGTTACAGATTGCTATAAGCACCACATGTAGTTCCAGTCAGGAAATTGTATGACACCACTAAGAGAAACAGTAAAATCCTAATGCTGTATTTAAGTCCTAAGAGGCATAACTGAATTAGTAAAGGCCAACTTTAACCAGTGTTATCATTATTATTAGCAAAAATATATGACCTATGGCTGCAGCATTTGGCTTCAAAGTATAATAATGAGTGAAAGTGCAATGCACTATAAACATATAAGTAAAATTAAAGACAATCTGAAATTTTATATGTATATATATATATACATATTTTATATACAAAAACAGAATTCTTCAAAATAGTCTTGTGAAGTTCTTATTTTATGAAGTTAGAAGACGAACACACTCAGTATCAAAGAAGTTACTTAACTTTTACACAGTTTACAACTGGTAAATGGTGAGGCCAGAATTGGATCCCAGTTTTGTTAGTCATAGAAAAACAAGTTTCTTACTCTGAAGCTACACAGAAAGATGATAGACTCATGCTATCTATGCCCAGTTATTTATCATTTCCGAGCCTCAAACATAGTACAGTGACTTGCTTATAGAAGCTGAATGTTTATTGGGTGATGTTAAAAAAATAACAAAGAAAGGCCCTGGTTGGTGTGGCTCAGTGGATTAAGAGCTGGCCTGTGAACCAAAGGGTTAATGGTTTGATTCCCAGTCAGGGCACATGCCTGGGTTGTGGGCCAGCTCCACAGTAGGGGGCATGTGAGAGGCACCACACACTGATGTTTCTCTTCTTCTCTTTTTCCTTCCATTTTCCTCTCTAAAATAAATAAATAAAATCTTAACAAAAAAGAAAGGAAATGTCAGCATTTCTGATTCCTTCAGTCCACCCTCATAAAACTGCCAATTTTTCCTTAAAACAGAATTAACAATGTTGTCCAATGATTAATACCTGATAAAAATATTACACAATTCTATTTTAAACACTGTTTCTTCAGTGCTTACCTTTCTGAAAAGTTACTTCTTGGACTACCTGTTTTGGAGTGGAGGGTAGAACACAGGCACAAGAGAATAAGTTGGTGAGCCCTCCCCCTACTGACCAACTTCAAAAGGAATAGTTTTAGTTTTGCCTCTCAAATGTTGGGATTGTCTGTTAACCTAATTTTGAAGACTATGGTAGGGCAAAAGATAGGTCACTGAAAGTATGTATTCCATCCTCATGTCGTCCAATTAAATATATATTATTGTTATAATTTTATAAATTATGTATTTGAGGCCCACAGAGATTAAGTATTTTGCTCCAAATCACACAAATGATCAGTTACAGAGCCAGGATGAAAAATATCTGGCAAAAATCTGACTCTAGAGCCTGTGGTTTTAAACATGAAACACTTAGAATATTGCTTGCCATAAGGTAAGTGCTTCACAAACATGTTATTGCTTTCTTGTTATTCCTGAACTATACCACACAGAGGATGTTTTCTACTTCAGTGAAGAGATGAAAAGTTAAAATGATTTCAACTAAAAGTCTGTGGAGAGAATAATTACCCAAGGCAGGTCCGTCTGCCCTTACTACTGCAAAACTGGGATGAAGAGAACAAGACATGATGTAGTGATGTATGGAAAAATTTAGAATATTTTGTCTAAGTGTGCAGGAATAATTTTATCATTGAAAACTCCATATCAAATAGTTTACTCCTTTATTCCTTTACCTGTGTTAAATGGATCTGACCTTAGGCTAATTTAAGTGACTAATGCCACCCAATCTTGTTCACCAAGAAGGAACACTATCCTAAATCATTAATTTATTACCACATACTTCTGTCTTATACTTTGGAATATTTCACATAATGGGTGATGGTGTGCTTTTGGCTAGAAAATAAAAAACTTGAGTTTTCCCTTTATTCATGCCTCTTTGGCAGCTCTCCGACAGACTCCAAGCCCATAGTGGGCTTCACATTTTTGTGTGTGGGCATGTGCTTATAGAAAGATGAATGTTGCAGGGTTGCTAGGGTTTTGGAGCTTTTTGTTTTCAATTTTCCTTTTTTGCAAAGGAGAAGAAAACATGGTAAAATTTAGTATGTTGACAGTTTTTCATCAGACAATATGACAAATAAAACATGGAAACATGGCATATTATATTCATTCATTCATTTAAATAATTTTATTATATTTTTCAAATACCATTTTTTGCCCTTAAAACCAATGTCCACTTCCATATATTCCCTTTCCTCCCACAATCACCACTGTTGCCTGTGTCCATGAGTTCTTTTGTTTATGCTCAATCCCTACATTTGACAACTCCCCCAAAGCTGTCAGCCTGCTCTCTATCTATGAGTCTGTCTCCATTTTGCTTGTTAGTTCAGTTTGTTCATTAGGTTCTACATATGAGTGAAATTATATGGTATTTGTCTTTCTCTGACTGGCTTATTTCATTTAGCATAGTAATCTCCAGATCCATCCATGCTGTAACAAAGGGTATATTTTTCTTTTTTTTTATGGCCCAGCAGTATTTCATTGTGTAAATGTCCCATACTTATTTTATCCACTCATCTACTGATGGATAATTGAGCTGCTTTCAAATCTTACCAATTGTGAATAACACTGCAATGAATATAGGGGTGTACATATTCTTTCAAATTAGTGTTTCTGGTTTTCTTTTGATAAATTTCCTGATGCTGGGTCATAAGGAAATTCTATTTTTATTTTTTTTTTGAGCCAACTCCACACAGCTTTTCATAGTGGCAGCTCCAATCTGCATTCCCAGCAGCCCTGCAGATGGGCTCCCCTTTCTCCACATCCTCACCAGCACTTGTTGTTTTATTTATTGATGATAGCCATTCTAACAGGTGGGAGGTAATTGTGGTTTTACTTTGCATTTATGTGATTACTAGTGCCATTTATCATCTTTCTTTATGTCTATGGACCATCTGTATGTCCTCTTTGGAGAAGTACCTATCCAGGTCCTTGGCCCATTTTTAAATTTGTGTGTGTGTGTGTGTGTGTGTGTGTGTGTGTGTGCTCATGTTGAGTTTCATATGTTCTTTATAATTTTTGGATATTAACCATTTATTAGATGTATCAGTGAATGTTTGAAAACACTGCACAATGTAAGCAAGAAATTTTTCTTTTAATTCAATTTATCCATTATCAATATAGAAAACCAGAAAAAAAACACTAGATAAAGGTGATCATGAAAAAGAATTTAGTATTTTTGTTGTTTTAGTACATTATTCAATATCTTAGACTGTCATAGTACTTTTTTTTTCCATTTTATCATAGAGTATATGAGGCCTGCCTGGAAGAAGTCAAGCCATAATTAATAAAATGAGAATTGTTTGCATTACATTGATGCAACCTTTCAGCCAAAGAGAACAGAGTGGAATGCACATGTGTGAACAATGAAGACTTCACTGTACTAGTCAGTGTGGGTGGTAGAGGCCATTGAGTGAGCATGTATATTGTGTGACCATCACATTCAAAATGACTGAACAAATAGAGCAAAAAGCTGCATCAAATTTTGTGTTAAGCTTGAACATTCCTCTGCAGAAACTATTCAGATGATTCAGAAGATTGCAGGTAGGGGCAACTGGTGATTGGCAGCTTCATCACCAGAATGTGCCCACTCATGCTTCATGTCCCATGGCAGAATTTTTTGGTGAAACATCAAATCACCCCTACTGGCCAGATCTGGTGCCCTGCAACTTCTAGCTTTTCCCAAAGCTAAAATCACCTTTGAAAGGGGAGCATTGATGAGATTCAGAAAATACGATGGGACAGCTGATGTGAATTGGGAGAACTGTGTGAGGTCCCAAGGTGCCTACTTTGAAGGGGCCTGAGATGTCACTGTACTATGTACAATGTTTTTTGTATCTTGTATCTTTCAATAAATGTCTCCATTTGTCAGAGTAAGTGGCTGGATACCTTCTGGACAAATCTCATATGTTACTATAATATATTTAAGATATTAAATGAATATAGCATTTAGTACTGACTGTTATGTTACTTTTAGTTGGTAGAAGACATTTTTAACTTTTTGAAGGACATGTAAGGCAATGTATGTCCTTATTTTTGTATGATTCCTTAACATTTTTATAAATGCTTCATATCATCTTTTAAATTTTATCTTAATATTTTCCAATTTCATTTATTATCCCTTTCTATTTAGATGAAATTGGTTTAACAATTTCATTTATTTCTATGATACAAATATGAGATTGTTTCATTTTTTTCATTTTTGCAATATATCTGGTCAGTTAGCTGCTATATGGATAACTAAGCCAATTTTATTTGATTTTGGATTTCTATGCAAATATATAATTGTTTGTCAACACCTTCAGTTAACTCTCAGAAAATATTTTTGAACTTGATATATTTGTTTTAAAGCCCTTGACTGACCCTTAACAATATTTACTGCAATTTAACTATTATCGAATCTCTGCATAGCAATACATTTTTCCCTTCAGATACATAAACTAATCCAAGTGTGGCCTTAATTTGGTTGATTTTTTCTTTGTTAAATACTTCTGCATGTCTGTCTTATCTCCAAGGTCTGTCTTTTTCTCCTCTATTCACCTGAAAGAGCAGTAACTCTGTCCCACTATCACCCATATAAATCATTATTTAGATAAATAAAAACTTAAAAACTTTCTAGAAGCATGATTATTTTGTATTGTGAAAATGTATCTGTGTTTTTAGTTTATTTGTTAAATGATAACTTGCATTAATTGAATTTGTAGAATCAGCATTTTGCAACACTGTTATTTGGTATAAGATAATATATTCATCTTTTTTTTGTCTCCTCATCTGACTCCAAGTTCTTTCTTAGCTTTAAATTTTAATCTCTAAATAGTTTGAGAAATCCCTCAACCTCTGAGCTTTTCAAAGAATATCACTTTCATAAAAAAAATAGCTCCTCCAAGCCTATCTCCTCTATTATACTTTTCTTCTGCTTTGGATTCCAATTCCTATACCACTGGGCTCTTATTCAATTATTTATACTTACTTTTGCATATTTAATTTCTCCTCTCTGGTAGCTTGTCTAACTTGAATTAAAATTAACATTAGAAAAGAAAAACAACAACAAAAGCAAAACAAAGTAAAAATTTCCTTGACTTTTTAAATCACTTGGACTACAAATCATTTTTATTTTCTTTTTACTACAAAGTTCAAAATAATGGCTGAAATGTATGGCCTTTTTTTCTCATAAAGTCTTATTTTATTCTAAAACTTTGATAAGACTCCTCTCTCCAAGACTGTCAGTTAGGTGCTAAATATCATTTTATTACATGTACTCTTCAAGCAAGACATGGCTGTCAGTAAAGCCAGACTTCCTGTATTTTAATCTCATCTGCCATTTACTTGCTTCAGTGTCATTATTTGTAAAAGAGATATAGCACAGTACTTATTTCATAAGATCCTTGTGAGGTTTAAAGTAGATTAATGTGTAATTAAAGTCCTTACAATAGGGCTGATGGCATGACTGAAATATGAATCATTAGCTACTCTTATTATTTGAAAACTTTACTTTGGCACATTCCTCTGTCTAGGAATAATTTTTCTCAGGTTGTTCACATGCTGGCTCCTTCTCATTTTGTAATCCCAGCTCTAATACCAAATGTTTAGTAAGGCCTTTTCAAATTATTCCTTGTAAAGCATTCTTGCTTCCTGAAAATCTATTCTTTCTAGCAGAGTGGCCTATTATTTTATATTATTATTTTTATTGCTTCTTATTTTCTCTGTATATTTGTCATTTAGTCTATTGTGCAATGCCAGTCTTACTTAGAGCAATAATCCCAATGAGAAGAGGATCCATGAAAGCAAAGGCCATATTTGTCAGGTTAATGGCTCTATCTCCACCACATAGTAGGTTTTCCAGAACATATTTTGAACTGAATACATAGATACCATCTATAGTTTGAAATGTCAGCTCTATTCTAATTGGGCCCAACTTTCAGGAAAGCAGTGTGAGGAGTCCTATACTGGTAACATTTTAAAAACGAAGAAATTACCATTTAATGTATCTAAAGGCAGTTATCCTAAGGGCATAAAGAAAATAAAAGAAAAATTACTGAAAGAAATGTACTAAATCTCTGTAAAACAGTGGAGGTCTATGGCACCCAAAACTTGACCATTTCCCTTCATTGCCCCCACCCAGGTGGGGGCTCAGTATGTCAGAAGCTCTATATTTTAGACAGGGATGGGCAGAATTCGGGGCTTCCTTTCCTTTAGGTCCCCATCAAGGAATACAATATTGCATCCACAGTGTAGGCTGCCAGCATTGTTCATACCACTACCACCCTCAGGTTTTAAGTTGCAAAGGCTAAAACACTGGCCATTATGACTAAGAGGTCAGAGGCTCTCTTCTTCCACCCAGCCTCCACTCATAGGGCAAAGAGCTCTCTCTAGAAGCAACAGGTCATAAATATTAAGGACCTGATTATCCTTTCTCCAACATGCTTGTAAGGCAAATGTTCCATTCCAGCAAAGCAAGCTGAGAAGACTAGAGGCTACCATTTTCAACAGACATTCTAAATATGATGAGAAGCAAGCTGCTGGGCCCTTACACAACTCTGGAGTAGTTCTTGGAGGCTTTGACTACAGGATGAGGTAATCCATAAGAAGAGAGTGCTCTAAGTTTTCCTGAAAGAATTGACTTTATTCATTTTTTAAAGGGGAAATTTCATGCCTAAAGGTATGACTGAAAACAGTAGCAATTTTGATAGTAGTTACTAAGAATCTGGTAGCTCATTGAAAAGAAGCTAAATCATAAGACAACTAGTTTACCAGAATGTACCAAGGTAAAACAGAGCTAAAAACATGCCCAGGGGGCAAAATAAACCTTAAAGACTGGCCTCAGAAGCTGTCCCTGCAAAAAAAACTCCATTTAATTAGATCAGACTGAGGGGTAATTTATTCCTTAGGCTATTTTTAAAAACAATAGAGCAACCAGGCACAAATTACTGGAGACTGAGTTCTGTGCAATACACAACAAGGGAGGCAGTTTGACAGACACCAGAGAAAGAGGTGACGAGAGCCCTCCTAAAACAACTGTCATTCTAGGATGAATGTGTACAAACCAAAAGATGAGCCTGGTGAGGAGCAACATCAGAGGCTTTATGCTGCAGAGGAAACAGACACAACTGAAATAGTCTAGCCAAGTAGTTAAATAAGTAAGTGGTTTAACAATAAATAAGCCCTGGAGGGAACTGAAGAGAATCAGTATCCAGAGCTGCTACAATGTAGTAGCTTAGAAGTCCAGTTTTCACAAAAATTTATGACATACAAAAAACAAGAGAGCATACACAAAAAAAAATTCATGCAACAAAAACTGTGAGAAGGAGGTCTAGATGTCAGACTTAACAGACCAAGTTTTCAAAGAATCCATATATTGATGTTCAAAAATGTAAAATTTGCAGAAAGAAGTAAGGGCAGCTACAATCCTATGCTTCATCAAGTAGAGATTACAGATTTAGAAATAAAAATTAACCAAATGAAAATTTTGGAATTGAAACATTCCATAATTGAAATTAAGGAAAAATCTCTAGGGAAGATCTACAGAAGCTGTGAATAGTCAAAAGAGAGCATTAGTGGAGTTGCAGGCAAATTGATAGATCATGTAATTTGAAAAACAGTAAGAAAAGGAATGAAGGAAATGAAAATATCTTCAGAGAGACGTGGGACAACATCAAACATGTGAATATATGCTTAATCAGAGCGCTAAGAGTGGAAAGGGACAGGACAATGGTCCAGCACATGACTTAAAACTTGATAACTGGGTAAATAGAAACATTGATTTACACACTCCTGAGGATCAAAATTTACAAACGGGATAAATACAAAGAGATTGGTATCTAGACATATAGCAAAATAAAATATAAAGACAAGAAAAAATTTAAGAACAGCGAGAAAAGTGACCACTCACTAACAAAGATTCCAAGAAGATTAAAAGCTGACATCTTCACAGAACATGAAGCTTTGGGAGCCTTGGGATAATATATACTAAATGCTGAAAGAAAGAAAAAACCTGGCAAGGAGAATCACTTTCCCCAGCTTTATTGAGATGTAATTGATATATAACACTGTGTAAGTATAAGGGATGTAGTGTGATGATTTGATATATGTATATAATATGACACAGTTTCCACAGTAAGGTTATTAACCCCTCCATCACCTCACATAGTTACCATTGCCTGTGTGTCATGAGAATATTATTTAATATTTACTGTTTTAACAACTTTCAAGTAAACACTATATTAGCATTAACTATACTCAGCATTCTATATATTAGTTCCCCAGAACTTATTAATCTTATAACTGGAAGTTTGCACCCTTTGACAAAAATCTCCTCACTTATCTCAATCCTCAGCCCCTGGCAACAACCAATCTACTCACTGTTTTTATGAGCTCATCTTTTTCAGATTTCACATATAATTGAGATCATATAGTATTTGCCTTTCCCTGTCTAACTTATTTCACTTATTTCACTTATTTCACTTATTTTGCACCCTAAAGCTTCATCCATGTTGCCACAAAATGACAAGATTTCCATCTTTGTTATGGCTGAATAATATTTCATATATAGATATGTCCTTTTTATTTGTTGTGAACATTTATGTTATTTCCATATCTTGGTTATTGTGAATGATGCTACAATGGTCATGAGAGTGTAGATGTCTGTTATCTCTCAAGATCCTATTTTCATTTCCTTTGGATATGTAATATACCCAGAATGGTATATCTAGATCATGTGGTGGCTATATTTTTAACTACTATAATACTATTATGGAACACAGAATGGAAGTTTTGAGGAACTTCCATAATAGTTATATCAATTTACATTCTTACTTGCAGTACTCAGGGTTTCCTTTTCTCTACACCCTTTCCAGTACCAGCATTCCTTGTCTTTTGGTAATAGCCATTCTAACAGGTGTGTGGTCATATTTCATTGTGTTTTTGATTTGCATTTCCCCAATGATTAGTGATGCTGAGTATCTTTTCATGTACCTATTGACCATTTTTTGTCTTCTTTGGAAAATATTTATTTAGGCCATTTGTCCATATTTTAATTGGATTTTAAAAATTTAATTTTATTAATTCCTTATATATCTTGGATATTACCATTTATCAGATACATATTTTGAAAATATATTTCCCATTTCATAGGTTGCCTTTTCATTTTGTTGTTTCTTTCCCTATTTAGAATTACTTAGTTTGGGGTAGTCTCATTTGTTTAATTTTGCTTTTGTTTCTGTGCTTCTAGTGTCAAAAAATTAATCTTATATCCAAAAAAACTGTCTTAAAAAATTAAGACAGCATTAGCTTTTCCAGAATAAAAATAAACTGGGAAATTTTACCATTAGCAGACTGATCTGTCTTATAAAAAATATAGAAAAAAGTTCTTCAGGCTTAAAGTCATACAGACAACAATTTAAATATGTGCAGATGCACAAACACACAAACACAGATTCATTGAAGGTATCTATACAATTATAAAAGGCAGTATGACATTGATGTTTTCCCTTTTTCTTTTATCTTATTTAAAAAGAATTATATCAATTCTTACACATACATATTTATGTATTATTCAACCTAGCTCTATAGAAACACAACATATTTGATAAGAAGAACACAAAGGATGTGTGTGGGAACAAAGATGTACCTTGAGTGACAAAATTATATCAGATAGTGATATGAATCAAAAGGAGCAAATGCAGAGAATGAGAAATGGAAAAGAAGATTATTAAAATAATCTTCATAAATATATACTTTTTAAATTGTATTGTTTTTTTTAGTAAACATCAAATTATATAAAATTATATTTATACCAATTTATTGTTGGAATTGCAATATATATGTGTGTCTGTATGAACTCTGGAAGGTAGAATGGAGCTAATTAGGAGAATTAGCTAACATATCATTAGAATTAAGTGTAAATTTGAAATAATTTTTCTAAGTAAAAATGTAAATTGTATACCTACACACAGTTGTAAGATAGCAACACAAAATATTTAGTAAACACATTAAAGGAATTAAAATTTTAATGAATAATATATTCATTTTGTAAAGGAAAAAATGAAAGTAGGGAAAAAACAAAAGAGGCATGAAACATATAGAAAACAAAAATAAATGGCAGAAATACATTAAACTAAATTAATATAAAATTAAATTGGAATCAACAAAATTGACAAATCTTTTTCTACATTGACAAAGCAAAAGAAAGAGGAGACTCCAATTACTAAAACACAGAATAAAATATGGGTGATTTCTCCTAACCATACAGAAGTAACAGGGATTAAAATGGAATAATATGACCAAAAATTTAGATATGCTAGATGAAATACACAAATTCAGAGAGACAAAATCTAATGAAGAAGAAATAGACAATCTGAATAAACTTTAGAAAGAGAGGAAACTGAATTTTTTCACTTTATTATATGTTCATTATAATAAAAAATAATCTCCAACAAAGAGAAGCCCAGACCTGTATGAATTTCCTGGTGATCCCACCAAACAGCTAAAGAGGAATCAATTTCAACTCTATAAACTCTTCCAAAAATCAGAATCTAAAGGAACTGAGTGAGGACAATGTTTAACTGATACCAAAACCAGACAAAGACATTGAAAGGAAAGAATATTATAAAACATTACCTCTTATAAGTATAGAACCAAAAATCCTCAACAAAATACTTATAACCAATATCCAGGACGGCATGCAACCTAATAGAAGGTATCTGTTACAATCTACAACTAATGAGCATTTAATGGTGAAAGAAGGGCTGTTCTCACCCCAAGACCAGAAACAAGACAACACATTTACTTCACTACCTCAACATTGTTTTGGAGATGTTAGCCTGGTCAATCAGGTTTAAAATGAAATAATATATATCCAGATTGGAAAAGAAGTAAAACTATCTCTGTTTGCAAATGGCATAATTTTGCATATATAAAACCTTAAGGATTCCACTATAAAACAATTATAACTAATAAAAAATGAGTTCATAAAGGTTGCATGACAAAAGATCAATATGAAAAAATCAATTATATTTCTCTAAACTTTCAATGACCAATCTGAAAATGAAATTTAAAGAATTTCCTTTGTAATAGCAACAATAAAATACTTAAGAATAATTTAACAAAAATAAATATTTTAAGAAATATTTAACAAAATAAGGGCAAACTATAATATTAAATTTATGATATATATGAAAATGTTCTTGAAATAAACTAATGACTTAATATTTTTAGGATGGCAATACTGCCAAATCTTCAGATTTAACATAATGTATCAAAATCCTACCTGCTATAATTTCTTTGCAGAAATTATACAAGTAACTCTTATATTTATACGGCATTTCAAACCCACCAAAATATCAGAACAATCTTGAAAATGAACAAAATTGGATGAATCATATATCAATTTCAAGACACTACAAGGCTGCAGTAATAATGCTTAGTACTGGCTTAATAATAGATACATGGATTAATGGAATAGATTTATGGCAGGTTGATTTTCAACAAGGATATCCAGATAATTAGTAGGAACATAATTAATGATCCAAAAAGTGGTGCTAAGGACATTAGACCTATATGTGAAGCTTAAAGCCGTAAAAGTGTTATTTTTTTTAAGGGTTAAGTTTCAGGGGTAGACCTTCATGACTTTGAATTTGGGAAATAATTCTTAAATGTGATATCAGAAACACAAGCAGGAAAATAAATCAATTTATCAAATATATTTCATCAACATTTAAAACCTCTCTGCTTCAAAGGGCACTAATAACAAAGTGAAAAGACAACCCACAACCTGCCCTCATCTGGGTCCTTCTCCTTTGCACACAGTCTCTTAAGCATTAAGCCCTCAGGTCAATGAGTTTCAAATCATCTGGGAACAAAGCCTCAGCTCTCTTGACCACAGAGACAGAGTTTTGGTCAAACTAGACATCTAGGCCTTAGTAGTGTTTCAGCTGCAGGCCTGAAAGAATAGCAAAACCAGATAAAGTAATGTCATATGCCATGGCTGGAATCAAGACCATATCAAATGACCAATGACCCCCTACTCTAGCACCAACCAATAAGTAGAGACCCATGACACTGACCCTATATGCTCATTTTGATAAATCAGCATATTAAAGGATGCATCTGGAAAGCTGATGAATATTCTATTGAGATCCTCCCCAGAGATCTCCCCTACAATTCCTTCCTTTAGAAAACAGACAAAACCTTAAGGCAAGGAACCTTGCATACAAGCTCTCTCTTTAGAGCACACTCTCACTTTCTTTCTTCAAATGTGTGTCTTTGGTTTCTTTCCCCTAATCTCTAAATGTCCCCAGAGACTTGCAACCAGGGAAGCTCATCCCAGGCCAAACCCCTGAACCTGTCTCTAACGGCCTTTCTTTTGTCTCTGTAACTTATTTCCTGAGTCCACACAGCCCTGTTGGCTCACTTCTCCCTCCATGACTTTCCTTCTACAAGGCCTAGGCAGCTCTTGGAGCAGCACCCTTGAATCTTTTCTTTGAGTTTACACTTCGCGCATGCTAAATGCACTTCCACTCACATTAGAGTTCTTGGCTCTGAAATCTTTCTTTACTGAGCTCAGAAACAGAGAGCCAACATCACAGCTAATATATGGACATACATGTTTTTAAAAAAATGTTGAGATACAAATAAATTTTGGGGAATACTTCTGATATGCACAAAAATTTGATGAAAAATAATTCAGGTTTGCCCTAGTATGACTGAACATGATATGTTGAGTAGGTAAGCCAAGATGTTAAACTAAACATATAACAACTATCTTTATATAATCTGGTGTGAATAAATCATGTATTTTTAGATATATTCCTATGAATTATATTCATTCCTCATGTAAGCTTTCTTTGACACACAATAATTAATAAGACTTGGCCTCTTAAAATTTCCCCCTGTGATTGTCACTATATATTCTCCCAACATTATGGGTATTTTTATCACCCTAGTGTATGTATCTTCTTTGTTTTGATCCCCAATAACCATGGATATAAAACAGTGTTTAATTTATTAAACACATATAAAAATGTCTTCTCCTACAAAATTCCTTTAGGTATTAATAATTGTTATTCATAGATGCAAAGCAAGTATCATAATTTCAGAATGATATGATGTGGTATCTAATGAAAAGGATTTATCAATGAGAAGTATCAGGGGGGCCCAGTGCAACCCCTGTTTCAAACTAGCCTCCGTATTTCCCGTCTCTTGCCATTTCAATTTCCTAGCTATAAAATGAAGTTGGACAACATAATTTCTGAGGCTTCCTTTCGGCTCAAACATTGTGTGTGTTTTTTGAGTAATTTGCAATTTATTTATAAAGAGAATACAAGGCATTGCAGTAAACTACCAGTAAAATAAATTGTGGCATATGATTGTATTTGTTCTCAAAATCATTGAACATTTGAACATTTGGAATTTGTTCTATTGATTTAATGACATTCTATTCATATGCTGCTGATACTCAATATTAAAAGAATATAAATATATAAGAAATAGGTTAACTAATCACCTGCTTTGTTGAAATAGGTAGACACTGGAAATTCATTATATTTTCAAAGGCTTCACTTCCCCGCCTGTTAGTGAATATATGAACTCTGATAAACCAGCCTAAGGGTAAGCTTTGACCTTGTCTACCATTGTAATTTAGCTTATCAACAGTTCACACTATTACAGTAATGTCAGTGAAAAATAAATCACAGACTATGCATTAAATTTTATGAAACAAAATTAGATGCTTTCTGATGCTGACATCATACTTGTATTTAATGACAGATCAAATAAACTGAAAGTGTGTAATAAATGGATGAAAATGTAATGGTGTATGCACTCATAGTTTGGGTCTCAATTAGCTTTATTATTGGACATAAATCCACTTTAATCTCAATTTCAGATTTTAAAACTCACCTTTCATGAAGTGAGAGTCAAATAAAAGCTAATCGATTATGAAAAGCTAAGAAACGTACAAGGAAGGCTAGGAAAATACTTGAAATAATGGAATAAGAGAAAAAGGAAAAAGGACTAGCGTGGAAAAAATACCAGACTGTTTACAGAAATGAAGTGTGTACATGTGTGTGCATGCACATACATATAAACATATACTGAATTTACATTAAATTAGAATATTTATGGTAGCATTATTATGGGATTAAAACAGCCTCTGGTAAATGGCACAGAAGACACACCCAGACCTAAAATTCACAGAGAGAATTTATTGTAACAGTCACATCTGAAGACAGGAAAGCAAGAAACTGTCTGAGTATGCGTGCAGTCAGTATAAATTCCAGTGATTCAGAGTGGGATGTATTACAACCTCATGGATGGCCAAAGGGATATCTCAGTATTGTTCAGAATAAAGCCTAAGCTTAATGATCCACCAGTACTGTGGACAACTGCTATTCACATTTCTCAAGAGAGACAGTATGATTGCATCTACTTCCAAAAGAAATAATAACAATGAGAGTCAATACTTTTATAGTGCTTATTATAATTTGGTATATAAGACAAACATTTTATTGGATCTAACACCAGTTGTATAAGGTAGGTACAATTGCTATTGTATCATACCAATGAAGAAACTGAGGCATGGACTGATTAAATAACTTGCTCAAGACCACTCAGAGGGAGTCAGAATGTAAATTCAGGGATTTAGCTCCTGGGTCTGTGCCTGAACCTGTATACTATATTGCCTCTTTGAGCTTAGTCCATGTATGCCATGTCTTTTCCTACCCAATACAGCACAGTGGTTAAGAGTGCAGCCTCTGTATTTACATTGTCTGGCTTTAGATTTCAGGATCCCAGTTCATTTGCTCTGCGTACATGGTTGTTATAACATCTCTGTGTGCTTCAGGTTTCAAGTTTTTAAAATAAGGTAAGAGTACTTTGTAGAGCTGGAGTAAGAATTGAATGCAATAGAGCTTACAAAGAACTTGCATGACCCACCTGTTCAATAAATATTAGCCAGTGTCTGGGACACAGCATTGTCTTTATTTGCTATAAAATTTATGCATGAGATAAAGCAACTTCATAAAGCAAGAACTATTGGTGGATACTTTCCTGAGAAGTACACTATGAACATATCAGCATTTAGAGCTCCATCAGTGCCTTCTCAGGGACATACTGATGATAAACCATCCTTAAATTCCTAGATGATTCTTTTAGTTTACAGAAATAGAATGGTCCTCTTCTCATCCACATTGTCTTTCCTTTGTGTTCTATTTGTAATGAGTTCTATTTGTGTTCTATTAATAAAGTTTGGCTATTATCATTTTAGAGCTTGAAAAAGAGAAAAAAAATAGCATTTGCAGATCTCAGAAAATATCTTTAAAAATCTAGAAAGGCAATAATAGTACTTCACTTACAGAATCACAAGGTAGATATAAAGTAAGAGAGAACCAGTCTCAGTTTTTTGTTTTTTTGCTTTTTTTTTCAACATCCTAGAATGGATGTAAGACTCCAGAGAATATTCAAGAGCCTGGTTAATGGAGAATTTCTGTGAAGTACACATTTTGAAATAGATAGTTGTACAAGCAGTCTAAGTCAGTTTCCAAGACCCAAACTTATCTACAAAGTAAAATCAAGCTCCTAGATTTAAGGAGCCTAGTTCTCACCATTCAGAGGTGGGGAGGAAGCTGAACTCAGTGTCCTCAGCCTCCCACCCATCTAAACCAGATCAACTGCTGCGAGGACTACTCAAATATCCCTTGCTCTGGAGCTTTGGTTCAATATCTGAAGCCTTGGAAATAAATCAAGATCTTCAGTATGATATATCTTGACCAGAACTCGGCATTGATTTATTTGTTTATTTGTTGTTGATTTCTTTACACACTGTTTTTTTCCCTATCCAACTACACTATTTTCTTGTTGTGGTGATTTTATTCTTTCAAGATACCTTTATGAAATGCAATAGATTGTATTTTTCAAAGACAGCTACAGTAATATACCTGATGTCTTCTACAATGTGATCTTGTAACCTTCCTCTTACCCCATTAGGAGCTGGGACTTTGTCCAGCACTGTGAGTCTGGGGAAGTCCTCTGACTGCTTTGATCGATAGGAGAAGCAGATGTGACACTGGGCCAGCTTCTGTTTCTTGCATTTGGGAATCCAGCTACCTTGTAAGGATTATGTTTTTCTTGAGAATCCCATATTTTAAAAGAACATAGAAAAGCCCTGAGATATAAGATACTATGGAGAAAGAGGGAATGAAAGAACAACAAGCCAAGATGAACTAAGGTTCCAGTTATACATATTAGGAAATAATAATACTATTTTCTTAGTTTTGCTCAGTAAGGGCTTTATGAGCAAAGATTTATAGGGGTTTGGAAGGAGGACTGCAACCCTAAAGGAAGAGACCTTCAGAGAGATTGAGAGATTTATCTCCCCAGGGCCATTTCTTTACACTGAATATGGTAATGGACCTTGAAGTGTGTCCCCCCTCGCTCCAGAGAAAATTTTATTTCTCTCTCACTGATTCAGTCTCTGTATTTGCAGAGCAGAGGAAGCACAGGCTGTGCCAGCTGCCCTTATAAGCTCTATCATTCATTTCTGGGTTCTTCTCCTTTTGGTAAAATCCCATGTACACACAGACTACCCCTCACCCTCACTGTGTGCCTAGTCAGGGATTGGCACATGGTGAGCTAGTGCTAGGATCAGTGTGTGAGTAAATAAATCAGTCTGTTCTCTAATTGGGTGACCTCATGTTGCCTATAGGATCAATAAATACATTTAAAAACCTAAAAATGTGAATTCATTTTGGAAGTGGATGCTACAGCCCAGCTACCCAGCTGAGTTCTTCCCTAATTTCTTAACCACAAAATCATATATAAAACAAAATGGTTGTTTCAAACTACTAAATTTTGGAGTACTGTTTTACAATGGAATAATTAATTATAAAACAGAGTGTGGTTTATCCAAATGTTCTTTTTTCCTGTTGTCTTAATGTTAAAGCATTGCTTTTCAACAATTATTTAAATAGTACATATTTTTGTATACTAATAAAAAGTTTTATGTATAAGATAAATTTTATATTGCAATGGAACATCTCACTCCATTTAATCTATTTTATTTTCTGATTATATTCTGATTTTTCTTCCAACAGATACTCTCTGATATTTAACTAAAGTCACCATTCTTCTCTTGCTTTAAATTCCACACATTCTTTTTATGTATGTATGAATGTGTGAATACTGATATGTATGAGTGTATAAAAGTATATATTTATTTATTCACATATTCATTTATGAGTATTTTGGTTTATTTATTAATAGAGTAGTTAGTATCTATGGTTTATCATTCCCAAGAAATATGCTACACATTGCAAAAAGATTACATATAGTATTTTGACATATATTTATGAATTCAAGATGGAAACAAGACCATCTTTGAGTAATGGAAGGAAACACACACATATTTACATACAATATGATTTGGCATGTGATTCTAACTGATAGAATCCAGAAAACAATTGGAACAACATAAATGTCAGTTGCCATCATTTCCATATATGACCTATATTATCCTGGTTAACAGAACAATATTTTGCTATTACTGGGCCATTCCACTGGATAAATCAATTGCATATATTAAAAATGAAAATGAAAGTTTTAAAGTCCCACCCCTAAGTTTAACAATGTCGAATGCTTGTCCTAACACACCTTCTCGTGTTGCATGGACTGGGAGCAGACCACATGAAATTCACTTGAAAATTTCTTCACTTAAAAAGTAGGAGGAAGGTTTATTCAGGAATAAGGTTCTATCATCCATGAGTTTCCTCCTTGAGAGTGATTGATAGAAAAATAGAATGAATAAGAGTTGTCAACAGAAGTAGACTGCTGAGAAAGTGATAGACAAGAAATGAATGAGAAAGATCAGGGAAGTGTGATATTTCATACCTACATATCTCCTATTTCAACTTAGACCTGACCTTGGGAAAGAGTTATTCTCAAAATAGAAAACCCCCCTGACAGGAATCCAAAATTTTGCATCAGTGGGTGAAAATAGTATAAATGCCTGGCAATCACCCAGCTTTTAAGAGATAATTTTATATATAGAAAGATTGTTTGAATAGGGATGGAGAGAATTTCAAAATGGAAAGGGTGTTATAATTTGGGAAGACTAGTTTTCAGACATTCTTACCATTGGATTCATGAACAAACCCATGAGCTTCAATTGTCCATTAATCTCCTGTAATTGTATACAAAATCATGGGATACATAATCTTTTTGGAGAAGCTTTGCATATCCTTCATCAGCTTCTTGAAAAGCTTGGGTGGGAAATAAAGACTCCCCACAAGTTTCTTTAAAATAATTCAGTGACCATAAACATGGTAAGCTTGGGGAAAGCTTTATAAATGAACCACATTCCTTTTACCTCTATATCCTAATGCTGAAGATCAAAATATGCAACTCTAAACCATAAATTTCCTTTAAAATATCAATTATATAAATAGGTTTTGTTCTCAGATGAAATAGGAGTCATTAATCAACACTTACCATATGTTACCTTTGCCTCTCCCAGGAAAGTCAGAGGCTTGGATGTAATGCCATACCCGTTACCGTACCAGTAGGAATACAAGAGAGAAAAGCTCCAATTCAATGGTGGTGTCCCCACCACAATGAAAATGTTGATTTACTATAGAGAGACATGATCTTGGAAAATATTTACCTGTTTCTTGAGGCAGGCATATGACTATTGAATTGTGCTGGCATCTGATATCAGATCAATTATTGTTAAAATAAACAAGTGAAAAGGGCTGCTAAACATTTTTTAAGGAAAAATTAGTTTAAAGTGTATTTTCCACCAGTATGAACACTGAAACTTGATTTCAATGATTGAGTATACAAATTTAATGTTAAGGTTCTTTTTAAAAGGGCAAATTTCTCTGGTAAAAATTAGCGAATTATTCCCAGCAAATGTTGAATAAAATCCAATTTGAGTTATTGGTCCTTTTTCACAAAAATAATACATTGATTTTTTAATATATAACTATAAGTATGCTTTTTGCAAGGCGTATGGAGGATGACTATATTGAATGCTTAGGTCAAATAGTTAATACACTTTCAGGAAAGATACCATTAGTGACTGATTCCACTAACAGTCCAGTCAGCCAGTATTAAGTACATATGGAGAATTACTTGGATATTTTAATAAGGTCATGTTGTTAGAGTCAATATTTCTTGTCTAGGCTAAACAGTACGAATGCTACCTGGATACAGAGAATTTTAGACTTTTATTACTTAATTAGAATAAATAGATATTTTGCCTCATCTGTTCATTATTGTGATCAAAATTTTGCTTGTGGGAACATTTTGTTTACCTCATTTTCTTTCATAACTTCAGAACAAAATCAAAGTTGTTTAGTGTGTAATGTTTTCTTGTAAAGTAATATTATTACTCCATCAGCACTCAGTGGGCAAACATATTTTTCAACATTCCTCTTTTAATTAACTTGTCTTACAAACAAAGGCTACCAGATGAACACAATTTATCCACAGCATGTATTTTCAGCTAGGAGGCAGATAATTATTGCTCACTGCAGAAATAACATTGTCCTATTTGCTCATGTAAAACAAACTTTAAATGGCATTTTACAGCGATAAAGATTACATAGCACAGGATGTCTTAAGAGAGGACAATTACCCAAAGGAACTTCTCATTAACCTGAAGGTCAGAGGTGAGAGACCATCACCAGCTCTGGCTAACACAAACCTAAATTGCCTTACTCTAAATGTAATGTCCTCATAATCACAAAAAGTAGTGAAAGTAAAGGTTACACAGTTATTGTGATATATTTCTAAGTGGAATTATACATTGTGGAAAGTGCTTGGTACCTGCAACCTTGCCCCTTTTGTTTGGGGACCAGAGCATAGCAGAATAAAGAGGCTATGGAAGTGAATTGTCTCCTTTAATAATCTAGTGGCAGCTTGGCAACATTTAATTGTATTGTTCCAATTAATCACAGCAATTGCAAAGTGATCCTTAAGCATTAAGAGGAAATTGTGCTTTCAAACAGAGTCCCTCAAGTCTGCCAAACGTGCTCAGCTGTGCTATGGCATTGTAGTGACGTATATAAGAATAGGAAACACTACAGAAAACCGTGCTTACTCATTTTTAAGCTGTGAATTAATTTGCTAAGCTGTGAAGTTTCACAAAGTTAGGTCATTTGTTTTCTTAATCTAATCATCTAACTTTCCCCTGAAGTCCACAAGTTTACTTTGGTTTGCATTAAATCCAACACAGATAAATCATCCAAGAAAACATCCTGCTTCTTTAATTCTAATTCTCCATAAATTGTAAAACCAGCAATAATCTCAGTGATAGTTTTCTATAGGGAACATGGAGAGTAAAGAAATACAAACAAACTGCACACTTTGATACAGTTCTACCAAAAGTTTAGCGCCAAACAATGCATGATTTATGGAAGCTTGGAAGAGCCTAGTTGTTGTCTAGCAGTAGTTCCATTGGAGGGAAAGTTCTACAACATGCAAGCATCGCCAGACTGTCCGTGAGGGTGTTACACATTGATACAGCAGACATGCAGCTGCTTCATGGCTGGTCACACAGCTGGCTGGCCAGTGTAAAGGCCTTGTAGCAGGAACTGGATTGGTCAATTTACCTTACAACAGAAATAAAGTACCTCTCAACGAAAGAAGAAATTTGGAAAAAGAAAACTGTGAAGTTGATTAGCACATCTTGGACAGGGTTAATCTTCCTGGCTGAAGAAAGAGAAAAAGAATATAGAGACACCTTTCTGGTTAATGTGAAATTGGGAGTCACCCTGGAGAGGAAATGAGAAAAAGCCCTACCATTGGCTTTGAGCCTTAGGACATTGATTGGCAGTTCACTTATCAGGGTCGGAAATATTTTTTGTTATTCTGCTTAAAATGATAACTAATAAGAAAAGCATTTGAGAATGAGTTGCTAGGGAATATCCATTTGGTTATATTCATGAGGATTGGGTCCAGTTGAGTATGGAACACATTATTAACCATAAACACATTTAAACTGTAAATACATAGGTAGACAATAGGAATCTGAGAGTAAGGAGGATTTTACCCTAAAGAGTCCTATGAGTAAAAATGAGTGAGAACAGAAAGCAGCAGTAAGTTAAAGAGTCAGCTAGAATGGTTTGTAACTTCATCAGTGGGTCCTGGTTTGAGAGTATTTTCAAGTATTAAAGGCATTAGAGATGTGTCTCTTCCCCCACCCCTTTGAGCAACACACCATAAATTTTATAAGGTAGTAATCGTGTCTACTTTTTAATTTGTAAGAGACAATTTCTATTTTTAGACTTAAAAACTGACTTCTCGGGGATGAAGAAAATTAGAAATACAATATTGAAATTTGGGAAAGGGACAGGACCTACATAAATATAATGGAGAATTTGCCCTGGAATGACAGATTGGCTTGCAATTAAAATAAAACATATTCTGATTGGCTTCTTCTCTTGAAGTAAACTTTGTTGTTCCAGACCCTCCAGGGCAATGACTAGGTGACTAATAGATGCCTTTGGGCTGGTCAGGTGAAAAGTGACTAGCAGGAGAATCTACCTAGTTCTGCTTGGCATGTGTATAGGTTAACTATGACTGCCCAGCATTACGATACCATCTGATTAACTTATGTTCATAAAAATGGAGGGAATTTAAGTCAGGGTGATGATGGCAAAGCAGATGATTTTGTGTTTTGGGGTTTGTGGCTGTGTGTACAGGAGCCCTTCCTTATAAGGCATCAAAATGCTCCTTCACCTCATCGTCCAGAGGCCAGGGACACTCGGAACACCCTGGTACACCCTGACCGTTCCCAAAAAGAGAGAAGGAACACAATACAAACATTTTATAGATCTTTAAATATTTTAGCAGTTTCCAAATTTATTCTAATTTAACTGGTGCAGATGAAAAAAAGAATTCCTATTTTACATAAGGTTATAAAATAAATATTTTTTAATATAGGAAATGTGAAGTAATCTTCTGAACTGTGACATAACTTCTGTATAAAATATGTAATGAATTAAATATTTAGTAAAAAGTTCCAACATGTTAATTTATTTAAATTTCTTATTGACCTGTTTTAGCTACCTTTGGAAATAATTTCAGTGCAGGTAATTCAATATGAGGCTAACTTCCATAAGACATCTCACTTAATTTTGAAACAAGCAACTTAGAACTTGATTGATAAATAATTATAAAAATAGTTCTATCTCTATCTTCATTCTTTGAATATTCCACATAAAATATCATTACTGATTAAAAAATAAGGCATATATTTTGATGTGACAATAGAATGAATGTATCCTGGAATCAAGAAAATTAAAAGTAACCCAAGTACTTTGATTCATTTTTGCTTAATCAGATCTGTATATATCTAATGTAAATTTTTACCCCGCTTTTTTATTTAAATTTTCCAAGATAGATATGTTTGTATGCTCTATGAGGCTTGAGTCTTTTCAATCTTAAATATATATGGAAACAACTTCTCATTTAAACAAACTTTTTCTCAAACTTAGGACAAAAAGGAAATACTTAAGCAAGCAGTGGATGACAGAGAACATAAACACGACAGGATGACACCATCCCGCAGTTGCCCCCTGCAGCTGACACTCGGGACTGTGTGGGCGAAAGTGCGCTGCAATTGTCTGATGGTAAACTGTGCTACATTTTTTTCAGGTCCAGGTGAAAGGACTGAAAGACAGCAGGAGAGGCTTGTTTGTCTGCCTGCTCATTAGTTGTTTTTTTTCCTCACACAAAGAAATCTCCTTAGTCAACAATTTGAAAGCAAATAAGAAAGCAAAAATAAATTTGCTTAATAACACCTGATTAAAGTATCCTCATTGTAAATAAACGATTATATTAATAAAATGTATCCTTTTTCCCCCTTCTTTCTTGGTCCTCCTTTCTTTTCATCCTTCATTTCTTCTTCTCTCTCTGCCACTCTCTCTCTCTATCTCGATTTCCATTTCATTTTTCTTTCCTTGGCCTTTCTTTCCTGAAATATGTCCAATAGTTTAAGAATTTAAAGTTGGCATATTCATAAAGGACAGCAGCACAGTATAAATATAGGTTTAAGTTATAGGTTAAAAGAAGAAACAGATTAACCCATGAAATGTTAGTGAGAAACAAAATATTTCTTTTCTGCCTATTTAAAGATAATTTTCCAATGTCATGAACATTTAAGATAGTTAAGTACATGGATCTGTCTATTTCATTATTGTGTTGTTATATGGTAATTAGGAATCAATGTTTTAAATATGTATATTGTGATTCTTATTTAGTGTTTTATTATTTTTAAAACTTGGAAGAATAATGTAGTAACAATAAATGATTGAGGAGTCACCAAGCACGGTATATTGTGAACATTCTATTAATTAAAGTTATGTATTATAGCATTGAGGTAGGAAATTATCTTAGTCACTTCTAGCTGCTATAACAACAATACTATAGACTGTTGGCTTGAGCAACATTTATTTTTTACAGTCCTGGAAGCTGGGAAGCATAGGATCATGGTGCCATGGTTTAATCCTGGTGAGATCCTCCTTACTGTTTTTCTCCCATAGTGAAAACTACAAGATCTGTCTCATCTTTTTATGAAGTCATTAATCTCATCATGAGGGCACCAACCTCATGAACTATCAAACCCTGATTACTTCTCAAAGGCATAAACTCCAAATACTATCACATTGGCAAATTCAATGTATGAATTTTAATGGGAACATAAACATTCCATCATAGCACAAATATTCCCAGAAAATTGATAAAAATGTTATAATGAATAGTTTCATTTTGTTTCTTCTTTACCCATTTTCTGTTCTAGTAACAGTGTCTGCATTCTTTTGTGCCTTTCTTTCTAACCTATCCCAGATCATACATTCCAAGAGAAGCTTTGACAGCAGCTACAGCAGTGGCCATGTGATATAGACCTGGCCAACCAATGTGTCCTATATTCTTAATCACAGTGGTAGAATTTGTGAGAGGCATGTACTTAATAGGGGATTTGTAAGCAGATATTCCTATTGGATTAGACCTGAGAAAAGGCAGGAGCAGGAACTCTATACCACCAGGATACTGTTACCAGACTGAAGGGGTCTGTTTGCCAAGAAAGTAAGGATTTATTAAGGACATGGAGCCATGCCCAGAATCACAGGTAGCTAATGCATAAAGTCATGGATCCCTGTTTGATTATAGGGAATGGGTTATATAGGGGAAAATAATCATTGTGACTAATAGAATTTGGGTTGTGGTCTCTACTGATTGGTCGGTGCTAGGGTAGGGGTTAATTAATCATTGCATATGTCCTGATGTCAACTCTGGAGTGGTTCTGCCCAATTTTGCAACAATTTGTTCTGTGGGATTATTTTGCTTTCCTGGGTCTGAGCTAAAACACAGCTGAGACCAAGATATTATGTTTAGTTTGATTGAAAACTCTATCTTAATTGTCAATAGACTCAAGATCTTGTTCCAAGACTACCAGAACCTCGAGATCCTGTTCTGAAGATTTAATGATTAAATAAGGGAGAGGAAGTTGAGTGACTCTGGGCACTAGGTGAGACCAGTTCAGGTCAAAGGAAAAAAATCAAAATAAAAGACCATAGTAAAGAAAATAAGGTTTCTGTGTGGTTATAATATGAGTTTATCCTACTCAGAGAAAGTGGAAAATGCCCTGATGAGTAGCTCAGTTGGTTCAAGTACTGTCCCAATATGCCAAGGTTGAGGATTCAGCCCTGGGTCAGGGCACATGCAAGAAGTAATCAATGAATGCATGAAGTAGAACAACAAATCAATGTTTCTCTCTCTCTTTCTCTCCTTCTCTCTCTCTCTCTTTCTCCCTCTTTTTCTCTCCCCTTCCTCTATCTCTTTAATAATCAGTAAAATAAAAATGAAAAAAGTAAGAAACAGAAATAGGAATAGAGCCACAGAGCCTTGATAACCTCACTGAGGTCCTGTCTTCTTGCTCAAAGCCAGCCAATTTATTACTGAATATAATTACCTTTCCATTTTGAATTTAATTTTCAGTCATTTGCAACTAACAGAACTCTAATTGATAAATTTGACTATTTACACAATCCAGGTTATCACTGTTGGATTGACTTATTCGGCTTCACATCAGTCAAGGATTGTGAGATATGAAAAATAGCATTTTAGACCTTTACAATGTTCTTTTCTTTGAAACATTGGGAAAAAATCTTTTTGCTAATGCTTCATTGATAATATTTTAGTATTCTATTTGGTACTTTGGTCTTTAAACTTGTAAGGAGCTGGGGGGTGTTTTTTTTAAGGTTTTAAAGAAAAAGGATTTTAGTTTTTGATATGATTTTGCCTCTTGAAATGTGGTTACTAACAACTACTGCTGAGCCTTACCTCCTGTGTCTCCTGTAAAAAAGGACGTTCAGTGCATATGATGAACTACATGAACTTTCCACAGGCAGAAACGAATCATACATTGTCCAATATTTTTTTGTACAGGCATCAATTAGACCTTTTAAAGATTATTTAAAAGTTCTTCTTAGTCATTTTTTCTCATCAAAGTCAACACAGGATATTAAAATAAAGAAAAGCAGCAATGATACTTTTATCTACCCAAATGGAGTGCCAAGTTCCTGGATTTACTTTATTAATTGTACTCATGATTATTTTTATGATTGAATTTAACTACATGGCTGATAAGTTCTGCATTATCCAACCATAGCTATAAATTCTGTATTTGATTTTCTTCATTGCATTTTGGAAATGTCAGAATCAAATTTCTGTTTGAACTTCTGTTTTTTTCTCTCCTTAAGAAAAAAGGAATTTGAATCTGGAATGATTTACAAATTAAATGCAAATAGAGGTAACTGTAATTTTTTTAAAAGTCTCTACAATAATACTCTCATTTGATTTAAATTTGTTTTCCTATTTAGTTGATAATCATGTAACTAGTTATTATAACAGGAAAATACAGAAATATAATGTCACTATAGCCTAGATTTATTGAACTGACAAAGACATTCAGGAAGGACTTTTCATTTACATTTTTATCTTTTTCTCTTTATTTTTTTTATGTTTTATTTTTTTGGCAGAGCCAGCTGAGACTTTATTTTGGGAAAAAAAACACACTTGATTTTGCTTTTAGTTGGGTGCATGGGTACGACGAGGTCCCCCAGGCAGTAAACTCCCAACCCCAGGGGCGAGCTGAGGACTGGGGCTGGGATTCAGGTGGGTCTCCTGTGCCCTGTACTCCCACACACAGCTGCTTTTCCCCCAACAGTAGTTGTTCACTTGGGCAAGATGTCAGATGACTCAGACACAGCTTCCCTTCGTGGGTCTCAATCTTCTTCACAACCACCATCTTAGAGGAGCTGTTGCTCATGTGGCTTCAGGAGCCAGGGTCTCCACCACTGTCCAAGCTGGCCTGGAAGCCCAGGCCATAGGTAAGGTTCTGATAAGCTGGACTCAGCCAATCTGAGTATCCACTGGTGGCCTTGATATGAATACTCATGTTCTGTATCCCAGACTCCAGTTAGTTCTCCTCGTCCTTCAGCAGTTTGTGGTAAGTGGTGACCTCCAAATCCAGGGCCAGCTTGACATTCATGAACTCCTGATATTCATGCAGCTGCTAGGCCATGTCCTGCTTGATGGTTCTCAGAGAGGCTTCCAGCTCAGCCACTTTGGCCTGAGCATCCTTGACTGCCACACTGCTCAGCACACTGCTCAGCATCAGTGATGGCAGCCTAGGGAAGCCCTCCTGCCTTTGAGACCATTGATCTCATCCTGGATTGAGCTGATGTTCAGGTTAATCTCAGAAATCTTTGTCTCTGTGTGACACAGGTTATCTCTGTGCTTCCCAGCCAATGTCTGCAGCTCTTCATACTCAATCTGGTACCTGGTTTCAGCCTCATCCTGGCTTTGATTGGCGATCTCTTGTACTGGGCCTTGACTTCTGCAATGATGATGTCCAGGTCCAGGGAGCAGCTGCTGTCCATGGACAGCACCACGGAAGTGTCAGAGATCTGGATCTGCAGCTCACAAATCTCTTCTTCATACAGTTGCCTGTAGAAGTTGATCTCATCAGTCAGTCCCTCCAGGTGAGACTCCAGCTCTACCTTGTTCATGTAAACTTGATTGACATCCTTCTTGATGAGGACAACTTCATTCTCTGTCTCTGTGCACTTGTTGATCTCATCCTCATATTTATTCTTTAAGTCCTCCACCAGCCTCTGCATGTTGCCAAACTCTGCCTCCAGCCTCAGCTTCTTCTGGGCAAGTATTTCCAGCTGCCACTGAAAGTTGTTGATGTAGGTCTCAAACATATTATCCATGTTATGGTGGGTCATCTGCTACTGCTTCAGGAGATTCCATTTGATTTCCAGAATCTTATTCTGCTGCTCCAGGCTCTGTACCTTATTGATGAAGGAAGCAAACTTGTTGAGGCTCTTGATCTGCTCCTTCTCCTGGTTGTGCAAGGCCTAAATGTTGGGGTCCACTTTCCACTTCAGGGGGCTCAGCAGGCTCTGGTTCACTTGGTGGCTTTGACTCCCAGCCACCAAAACCCCTGGCCAGATTCATGTTGGTGACCTGGCCAACCTGGTCACTGCTGCCCACCCTGGAAAATGTGGAGGAGCTGGTGTGGGGCCCACTGGAGTATGAGTGGCTGCTGAAGGCTCAGAGACCAGAGGTGGACACCCTGTAGGTCTCTGAGTCACCCCTGTGGACATGGTAGGGCTGGGGTAGTGGCAAGGAGGCCAAACCAGAGATTTGAGAAGAAGCCAAAATGCTGCTTTATTGCAACTTTAAATCTGATTATTTAATAAGAACTTTTCAGCTAATTATTAGTCTTCAGAATCACCTCTTGTTTATACATTTCTTATCAATAGTTTTGTTTTCATGGTCTTCTGATGCTTTTTTGCTTTCATTTATGATGTTTGAAAGAACTATTCTTTCCCTAGAATTTTTCTGTTTAGCTAAGTCATAACAAATTTAAATATTTTAAAATTTACTTGCATGTGGAGACTTCTAAAATTGGCAGAAGATCTATTCTTAAGTGCATAATTAAAAATGCATTAATATAAGATGAGTATTAAAAACAGACAAAAAATAACTAGGAGATAGTTTCCTATATCCACAAAATTTGTTACTAGGAAAGGACCACATAGCTCATTTCTCATGGAGTGAGAGGAAGAGTTAGGACCACACTGTCAGCTTCCTATCCCTGGTACTTCAATTTGAATTAGTGAACTTCCATTTTACATGTTGGGCTTTTGCCTGAGGTTTGGTTTGACTAAAGGACTCTGTGGAATAGTAAATAGAGATGATAGATGATAAATAGATGATAGATATATAGATAGATAGATAGAATAAATTCCTTAATGAAAGGTCAGCATTTCTATTTCAAAAATAACATTTTAAGGCTTCTTGCATTTTTCTTATCTACTAACACGAAGCCGTGCAAATTATAGGTTTTTCTTAAATAAAGACAAATTCTACAGAAAACAACAAGACTTAGAAATGGGATGCTCATGAGTTAAAAAATTTAAGACCCCAGTTCTCAAGAGTAAGCTTCTCTATCGAGCCTCTTCTTTTCCTGCTACTAGGAGAATTAGACAATGATATTTTTCTTTCTGCCTGGTACAACTTTGAAATACTTTTAGTAGGTATCTATGCTGCTACATCACATTCATTTATAAGGGCTTTTCTTCTTCCTCAACTGTAAACATTTCAAGGCCAGCCACAAGCAGTATCTTACAATCTTGTTGTGCCACATGCCTAGGGTAGCAGGTGCTCTATAGATGTCAGTGAAATAGGTGGACACGCTTTACTACTTCATTTCCATTCCATGGATGTGTTTGTATGTGCATGTTCTCTAGCCTGGAATACTTTCCCTTTATTCCTCACTCAGATAACCCTTCCTGCCTGTCCTGCAGTCCATAGCTCAAAAGTCATTTCCTTAATGAAAGACCATCTCTGAAATACTGTTTTTTTCACACATTGTTTGCTTTTGTGGAACCCTTGGTGTCTAAAACTATCACAATTTTTAAAACTATATTAGTGAATGTCCTCATTCCCATGTATAAGGAAAGCCCTGTACAGAGGTGGAGTGTGGGGTGTGTGTGTGTGTGTGTGTTTTCCCGGGACTTGCCCCAGCATAAAACTCATAGTTGCTCCTTCAGGTTTTTATTTTTTTGTAGAGATAAAATTAATAAAACAGTGATTTAAAAAGGTAAATGAGAAGCTTTTTGATTTAAGCCACATTGTACTTTAAGAGCAATCCTTTCAGCATTCTTCATTAAGAAAAGCCATTAAGCATGAAAGGGAGGAAGGAAAGCACTCACGCACATAGCTAATGCACCCGTTAGACCTTCTCAGAAAAGGAAAGTCAAGATAAAAAACAGGAGAGAATATGCGAATATATTAGTAAAGAATGGTTTTGAGGATCGTTTATAACCTTTTTTTAACAAAGAACCAGCTGCTTTACACAAGAAAGATAACATGGTAAAAACAATAAAAATTATTTCTATTTAGTTTACCTTTTAGTTACTATCAAGGAACACAATGGCTCACCATCAGTGATTTTTATCAGACCACTTTTGTGTTTTATTTAAAACTGGATTTGTAACAAAGACTAACTTGTTGGAAGAAGGTTTGTCTCACTGCAAGTTTCAAGCTATAGAAGGGTATTTGCACATGGGACAAAAGGGCAGGAGATGGATCCTGAGAGAGGGACCCAAGTGCAGAGATATGAAGGGGTGAAATAACTCTGGGAAGACAGATAAAATGAGAACTTGTATATGCTAGGCAATTCAGAGATGGCAGTTTTAGCAAATACTAAAGATTATTTGCTTTTCTTTTTCTCTTTACTAATAGAAGATTTTTAAACAATTCATTTATTTGTTTTGTTGTTTGTCTGTTCCTGCTGACTCACTACAGCTTGAGACAGAAGACTACATTTTCTAGCTTTCTTTGCAACTAGGTCTATAGCCATTTCTCTAAATTCTGGCCGTTCACATCTAAGTGGGAAAGTGTGGAATTTCTTCAAGGATGAAGGTGTAAAGCTTTCAGATGGAAAGAGGTCCTTTTGCCCCAGTGAATTTTATGTTTCCTCTTGTCTGCATACCAACCCTGCACTGACTACTTATTTCTAGACCTCTAGACGTCTTTTATGTAAGAGATAAATGAACTTCTGTTTTATTTATGCAGCTAAATCTAAGGCTAGCCAATACAATAAAGGGGGAAAAAAGCAGGGTCTCTGATCTCCTGGAGCTTAAATGTTAGTCAGGAACTATTTGTTTTTTTGGAATGTAAGTTTCCTATTTTAGTGAAAATTGGACCCAGTAAACTCTTTAACAAGAGTTAAAATCTATTGAGTAAAACTGGACATAAGTGGTCTGCTAATAATTCTTAAGAAATGAGTCAGTTACTCAATCTTTTTTTATGCATGAACTCAAAATCTAATGCATGAGGAAAATATTTAACATCAATCCACTCATTCATTCATTGAGGGTATAGATATATTTTTTCCCACCGCAGCCCAGATGCTCAGTTTAAACTGTACTGTATGTCCATGTTTGAAGTTATTATTAGATAAGAGTTGATGTGATATAAATCATTCTATCATATTATATTTTCCTCAAAATTCCTAACACATTTAACTATATTTATTGGCTTGAGTTTTAATCTATAAGCTATTTCATGATTATTTTACAAAAGTATGCTCTACACTATAAGCTACTTCAAGAAAAGATTCATAAGTTATTTAACTTCTGAGGTTATCACAGAATGAATTGGTTTTAGATGTTTCATATTATCCTTAAAAATGAATTAATGAAGGTTGTATGATGCAAAAGATTTTTTTTCTTTTTTGGTAATAAAAAATGAATATATGTCAAAATAATTTATCTTCTGTTATTTTGGATATATACCTACATGTTTCATTGTTTCTAAATGGGTTATAACATACCCTGTAAACTCCAAGAGTTTCTTAGTAAATCAAATTAATTAATCAAATCAATTAATCATAATTCAATTAATATGAATTAATTGAAAAGTATCCAGAAAGAAAAAGATAAAACTAAATGAAGAAAACTAAATGAAGAAAACTAAATGAAGTAAAATAAAATTTACTTTTCTTTCTCCTTTCTTTTACTCACATATTTTTAGCTCACAAAGGATATAAAATAGTTCACCTCCAATCAGAGAATATTAGAACAGCAAAGGGACAACACAAAAAGATCACATATGAAATGCAAACTCATGTAAAAAGTGCAAAGGACCTAGAATCACACAGTCCTAAGTTTGTGTTCTTACACAGCCAGTTAATGCCAAAGGTTGAATGCCTGGGCAAATTAAGTACCTAAGCTTCAATTTATTTTATAAAATGGCAATCTTAGCACCCAGTTAATAGAGTTATTGTGATGTCTTTCTTCATCTCCAGCTTTCTTTCTTCTTTGTTGGATCCATTCTCAAAATCTTCAATAATGTAATAGTAAAGATGACCACTACATCTCCAGATTGTCAACTGATATTACTAGGGAGAAATGATTCCTTTTTTCTGATTGTTTTAAAATATTTAATAGCATGGTTATTAGGCTGGCTTAATTATGCATGTATCTCAGATCCCAGCTCCCTCTGTTTAAGGGAGGGAGTATTCTGATTGACTAGATCAGACATAAAAATTGAGATATTATTGGCATCAGCCCCAGCCAATGGGGAATAATACTAGAGCAAATTCAGTTTCCCAAAGGAATGCCAAAATCTGAAGGAGTGCAGGATAGAAAGTCCACTACAATATTTTTACTCAGTACTTCAAGCAATTCATCAGTTATTTTCAAAGTTAAAGTTGTTAAACTGAGCTTATGTCCTTTACTACCTTACTTTACCCTTTAACTTCTTTGAAATTTCTTTTCTGACAGATGTCAAGAAACTTTCCTCTTCATTGATTTTCTACATGCTTTCTCTCTCATCCATCTGTTCCCTATTTTCTTCTTCCACTGTGAGTCCAAAATGTCAAGTTTATTTCCTGAAAGCAAACATATATATTTTATTTCTTAATAATATGATCAGATTCTGATTATACTGTACCAGAAAATCCTGTCAAATATTAAGAGTTAACTCTCAATATTAGTTAAATGGTCATTTTGTTTATGTTGGTTTGCCTAAATTAAGGTCATTATAGTAGTTTTAACCTTTTTAACAGAAAACACTCAAGAAAATAGTAAAATACTAGATAATGTCTTTAAGCCCTCTTTTTCATCTGTTCTTATTTTATCATAAACTATAACTCTTACCTATTTCTTAATACTCCACTATAAGAATAACAAACTGTGTGATAGAAGGTGATTCAATGGCCCTGTGAAATCATCTACATTTTTTGAAATAGTTTCAAACTTACTTCCTTGAATGGGGTGTTCACATATCATCCTATAAATATATAGACAATGAGACTTTTTCTCTGTATTTTTTAAATAGATTTTATTTATTTATTTTTAGAGAGGGAAGGGAGGGAGAAAGAGAGAGACAGAGAGAGAGAGAGGGAGAAACATCAATGTGCGGTTGCTGGGGGTCATGGCCTGCAACCCAGGCATGTACCCTGGCTGGGAATCAAACCTGCGACACTTTGGTTCGCAGCCCGCACTCAATCCACTGAGCTACGCCAGCTAGGGCTCTGTATTTTCAATTTCTAATTCCTTGGTCAATAAATGATTTACTGGCTTTTCCCTCCTTGATTTTATAAAGTATATTACCCTGATGACATCATTTCCTTTGTGTGGCTCTCTCTTTTAGTAGTTTCTGTAACATAAATTTCCTTGGTGCTTTTCTTACCTTCTGCCCTATGATATGCAATTGTTATTCCTTTAACACAAAATAGGATAGAAGCAAATACCTCAATTCACACAATATATATTACTTTATTTATATACTAGATCTCTAACCAGAGGTCACTATTCCTTTTCTTAATCCCAAAATTATCTATTAACCATTCAGTAACCATTAGCAGGGGGTTAATATGGATTTCTGTATACACAAAGCACATACTGGGAGAAGTGAATACAAAATCAAAAGCCATACCACTCTTAAAAATACTATCTTTGTTCACATTATATTTGGAACAGAAAAGGCCTTTAGGAAGTCTAGCTGTTGTGGCAGTAGTGGGTACTGCAGCTTAAAAACAGTTATTCTTGCATAATGGAGAAATATATAGCAAAGCTCCAGTTTTGTGAAATATATTACCAAAATTTTATTTGGGGAGAAAATACATAAACATGCATTTTCAAAACTACTGTAGAAGGCTGAATAAAATTAGTGCTAAAAATACATTTGTTCAATGAAGAAATGGTCTGAAAGAAAGTTGAAAATATCAAAGAAACTCCAAGAAATATGGGACTGTAATTAAAATCCTGTGAAATGCAGAATTTTTAGAAGTATAGCTTGGAAGGGGAGGTAAATATTGGAAGTGAATGAAATGAAAAAGACACATACCCAATAAGATTTTTATAATATAGAGAACCATAACAGAGTTGACAAGAACACAAAAATAAAATTCAAAAACTGATTTGTTTCCAATTTCTACCTCTTTACAATAATCAATGTTATATATTATATTATTGTTAAAATATGAGATCTTTTCAGAAAGTATTTAGATGTGTACTATGGTAAATAGAGATATTTACTGAAGAAGATATAAAATACAAGAAACATTGTACATAGGACAATAAGGTCTCAATCCTCTTCAAAGTAGCCACCTTGAGACCTCACAGTTCTCCCAGTTGCCATCAGCAGGCCCATTATATTTTCCTGAATGTCATCAATGGTCTGAATTCTATGCCTTTTCAAAGATGATTTTAGTTTTAGGAAAAGCCTGAAGTCACAGGGCACCAAATTTGGGCTGTACGGGAGCTAAGTAACCTGAGTGATTCAATGTTTTGTCACAAAACTCTGCATGAGATGTGATGCATGAGCAGGTGAATTGTTGTGATGAAGCTGCCAACCACCAGCTGCCCATAGCTGCATGCTTCTGAATCATATGAATAGTTTCTATGGAGGAATGTTCATGCTTAATGCAAAATTTGATGCAATTTGTTGTTCTACTCACTCAGTCCTTTTGAATGTGACGGCCACACAGTACACAGGTTCACTCAATGGCATCTACTGGCCCCACTGGCTAGTACAGTGAAGTCATCATTGATCATACATACACATTACAGTCCACTCTCCTTGGCTTCCAGGTTACATCAATGTGGCACAAACCATTCTTGTTATATTAACAATGGCTGGACTTTTTCCAGACAAGCCTCATATATTTTGTCCCTTATTAGGGGCAGATTATACTTTCCAATCCTGTTAACATCATGCTTAGCCATGTGACTTATGATGAATCCCCATTCACTTGACTTGAGAGTCTCAGAGTGGGTCATATGAATTGCTTTGGTTAATGACTTAGGGACAGAAGTGAATGAATAATTTCCAAATTAAGGTTTAAAAATGAGTTTTGGTTTGTCATGTTTTTCTTACACCTCTCCTAACAGACAAGCAGGACCTCAAGTACAGGCTGCTGTGTAGCAGATGACAGAGAGCAGAGTTGTAGCTGACCAACAGTATACATAAAATATGAAAAATAAGTCTTTGTGGTTGTAAGCCACATATTTTGGGGGGAAGGTTGTATGTTAGCCTCAACTGATTGTTAGAAATTTATCAAAATATTTCTCAAGAAAGAGATGGTTTGTGGGTGACATCTTTAGTCAAAGAAAAGATTTCCACAAATAGAAAAATGTAAGATAATATCAATAATATGAGAAAATGGGAACAGTAAACACCTGCATTATTTTTTTAGTGTAGCAAGTAACATAATTTAATAACTTATTTTTATTTTTTATTAATTTGCTTTTATCTATTTATGAATAATATTTGAGCTAAAAATCTTATGTAAAAAAGAATGATCAGTATTAATAATATTCCTCCTATGCAAATATTTGATATCCTTAGAATTGAGTAAAAAGTAATCTGGCCATTATCAATAATTATTCATAAATTAATTGTTCTAAAATTTGAGGGATAGGATGAAAAAGTGTTTACAAATGGCTTACTAAAGATGAGCCACACACTTGAGGACAACAAAGATTTTAACCAGATGGATAGAATAGAAGATAATTATTTTAGAATGTTTGTGAAGGAAATTAGTCATGGTGTGAATCAGTAAAAAGAATTAGTCCAAGTGTTAAAAGAAAATATATCATAATCTCAGTACTCTGATGCTGTTGATATTTCAATAAAATAACTTTCTTTTAATTCTTTCAATTGTAAAAATTCACTCCATGGTAAATATTTTAAAAGAATAATAGAGTATAGAGCACAAAGCACAATTTAACCAAAATGCAGCACCCCTCCACCAAAACATACACAGCCTTTCCACTGCTCCTCCCACAATACAAACACTGTTGAAGTCTGGCCTGGTCCTTAGTCAGCATGACAGAGTCCTAAGGGGAAATAAGCTTTGGGGTTAAAGCTGGCCCTAAGTCTTGGCAGGGTAGTATGACTGAGAAGAGCCCCAGAAATCATGGTTATCTGGGGCCCAGACTTTGTTCCATGTGAAATTTCACTAAAGACTGAAGTTATCAAACAGAGGGACATTGCTGAGTGACTGCCAACAGACTTTTTTGATAAGAATTCAAGACAGAATATATTGTGTAGATCTTTACATGAGAACATTAGGTAACAATTGAAAATGTTTTCAATTATAGTTCCACTAAACATTTATGGAAAGTAATATATCCATACTTACTATCCAGATATATTACATTTTCAGAATAGAATTATGCTTCTATTCTCCCGGTATTTAAACTGGCTTGCCAATTATTTTGGCCAACAAGAATGAGACAGAAGTGATACTCATCTAGTTCTGACCCAGGTCTTCATGATGTTCTTTCTCTGGAAATCCTGATGAACTGCTGTGTGAATATGGCTGAGCTCCACTGCTGGACCAGACATAAACCATCCTAGCTGAGGCCAATGTAGATCAGCCATCCCCTGTTGGGAACCACCCTGCCTGGTATCAGAAGCTGTAACTCCTGCCAAGGCTAAGGCTGAGGGAACGACCTTGGACCTTAAGCCAGCAAGGAGACAAAAGCTTATCTCCCTGTCAGGAGCACTGCTTCTGCTCCTCTTACTTCACCCTGCCTGGCCCCCAATGCTTGGTCAGTTAGCCAATGACGGGTAAGATTCCCCAAGGGGGGAACAACCTAAGACAGTCATGATCATGTGGGAGGCCCCCAAGAAAGGATTTTGGGGGCTACAGCAAAAGGGGGTGATGGACCCTCGCCCCTCGGCTTTGACATAGCCTGAGTCCTCATTGTCTGTGAGAGAATCTCCTAATCTCTTGGCTGCCTTGCTTCCCTTGCTCCACCTAAGCCTGAAACAATGACAGAGGGTGGTGCAGCCCCATGCAGGAAAGGGCAGGTTCCCTGGGTGATCAGGTCTAAGAAAGAATATGTAAAATGCTGTGAAACCTGCTTTGTTTAGAACACTCTCAATGAAATGATAAGGGTCCAAGCAAGAAGTAAGTTTGTTCCTCAAAGTTTTACAGCTCTTTAGCTATCTGACCCTGACTCAAAATAGGCCCTCAGACTTCTTTGTTATCTATTGTTTGATCCTTACTTCCTGGCCATGTTTAATGAGCTTTACCTGAATTCCTGTGTAAATGAACCCAATAAAAGCCTGCTCAGGAGAGGGAACAAGGCGCTCTCCCCTAGGGAGGGTGGCCATGGTGCTTTCCACTAGAGAGAGTGGCCATTCTGTCCCTATTTCCCCACAGGACCTGGTTGTCTCTGTGTATGTTTTCCTCGTGTTTCAACGAGCAATCCACAACATTCCTCGGTCACTGCAGGCCAGTGGTCGTGTCAATCCCCCAGTAAATCTGCTAACTAACTACAGATACACAGGGAAGCCCAATAAAAAACAGAAAAATCTAAAGGTGAGCCTAAAGCAAATTATTCACATGCAGTCTTATGAGTTAAAAAAGAGCTATTTTGGTCCTGGCTGGCATAGCTCAGTGGATTGAGCGCGGGCTGGGAACCAAAATGTCCCAGGTTCAATTCCCAGCCAGGGTACATTCCTGGGTTGCAGGCCATAATCCCCAGCAACCGCACATTGATGTCTCTCTCTCTCTCTCTCTCCCTCCCTCCCTCCCTCCCTTCCCTCTCTAAAAAAAATAAATAAATAAAATCTTTAAAAAAAAAGAGCTATTTTTATTTATTTATTTATTTATTTATTTATTTTTCAATTACAGTTTGCATTCAACACTTTTTTTGTATTAGTTTCAGGTGTACAGAACAGAGGATAAACATTCATATAGGTTACAACTTGTTATTATAATACTATTAACTATATTCTCTATACTTTACTTTGCATCTCCATGCCTATTTTGTAACCACCAATTAGTACTTCTTAATCCTGTCACCTCTTTTTATGCCAGCCCCACACCCACCCACTCTGACATCCACAAGTTCTTTGAATCCATATTACAGCTTCTGTCTTGCTTGTTCTCTAGATTCTCTATAGTAATATGGTTTTTCTTTCTCTGTCTGGCTTATTTCACTTAACATAATACTCTCTAAGTCTATCCATGTTGTTTCAAATAATATTTCATTCTTTTTATAGCAAATGACATACAGATATCCAATAGATATATGAAAAGTTTCTCAACATCACTAATCAGCAGAGAAATACAAATCACAATGAGATACTCACCTTACACTTTTCAGAAAAGCTATCATCAATAACTCAACAAACAAGTGTTAGTGAGGTTATGGAGTAAAGGGAACTTTAGTGCACTATTGGTAGGAATGAATTTGGTACAACCACTATGGAAAACAATGTGGAGGTTCCTCAAATAATTTATTAGAGAAATGCAAATTAAAACCACAGTAAGATATTACCTCATATCTGTCAGAATGGCTTTTATCAATAAGTCAACAAACAACAAGTACTGGTGAGAATGTAGAGAAAAGGGAACTCTTTTACATGGTTGGTAGGAATACAGATTGGTGCAGCCACTGCAGAAATCAGTATGGAGATACCTCAAAATATTAAAAATGTAACTGCCTTGTGACCTAGTAGTTCAACTTTTGGGAATTTATCTGAAGAAACCAAATATACTAATTCCAAAGAATATAAGTCCCCCTATGTTCATTATAGCATTATTTACAATTGTCAAATCAAAAGCAGTCCAAGGGTCCATCAGTAGATAAATGGATAAAACAACTATGGGGTTTTTACACAATGGAGTACTACTCAACCGTAAAATGGAAGATAGTTTTACCCTTTACGACAGCATGGTTGGACATAAAGAACATTATGCTAAGTGAAATAAACCAATCAGAGAAACACAAATACCATACAATTTCACTCATATGTGGAATATAATGAACAAACTGAACAACCAGCAAAATAGAGACAGATTCACAGAAAGAAAGTAGGCTGACAGCTCTTGGGAGTGGGGGTTAAGGGTGGAGGGATCAAACAAAAAGGAAAAGGACTTATAGACATGGATAGCAGTGTGGTGATTGTGGGGGTAGGGGAGAAAGGGGACTAATTAGTAATGTAAAAATATACAATAAAAACACATCTTAAAAAAGATAACTGCCCTATGACCCAGTGACTCCACTTCTGGGTATATACTGAGAGAAACTCAAAACACTAATTTAAAAATATGTATGTCCCAACCCCATCTTATTTTATCATTATTTACAATAGCCATAATGTAGAAGCAACCAGAATGTCCATCAATAAATGAATGGATAAAAATGGTGGTAGATATATACAATGGAATATTACTTGGCCATAAAAAAGAATAGGATCTTTCCATTTGCAGCAGCATGGATGGACCTAGAGGGCATTGTGCTAAAGTGGGGGGGGAAAGTTGTGATATATATATAAATAAATGGTTATTATTTTTACTCATGAAATTTTGGGATGATTACTATGCAGTAGAGGTTAAATGATACAAGGCAAATATCAGGAGTGACATTATAACCCTATTCCAGCTCTTATAGAATCTGTTTGAACATTGGTAAAACCATCATCCTTCAATTATGATAAATAATTTGAAAGAGTATAATAGAATGCATAACTTTCAGTAATTCCTGACTTATTGAGCTGGATGTTTCCTTAGGTAATATAATAAGACTAGCTGTTAAAAGACAATTGTTAGATGTAAAATTGCTAGTTGTACAGATGAACATTGTCCATGCAGTGAATGACAGCACTGTCTCTTTCTCTTCAGGCTATTACAGTTTAAAGCCGCGTCAGTCAGCAGATTTCTTAACTTTCTCCTTTTATTTCCTTTCTCTTATCGGTATATTTTTTGATATTTCATGAGGTGTTGCATTGTTTTTCTAGTGTTTATGTTTATAACCTCTATTTACATGGATCAGTTCCCAAAGAGATTAAAATCTTTGCTGGAACACATTCGTTTATGGGAAAGATCATTACCCTTAGAGCACTGATACAGGACATTTGAAAGACCTGCGAGTGACTTTTCAATAGACTTCCATGCAGCAATGAAACATTATAATGCAGTAAATGACATTGAATATTCCAGTGGAGAGAAAATATCGTCAAAATATTTAAGTACCTCATATACTACTCAGGATCCCTATCCAGTTGGTCTGACCAGTCATTATCTGTTTGATAAAACTTCCCAAACAACTCATTAATCTTTAAAAAGCTATCCAAGTTGTAAACTTCAAACAGCAGAATCCAAATGTCATTTATGCATAATTCAAAAGAACTTTGTGAAAAAAAATCCTTAGATTGCAGTTGCTCTCTAATCTACCTCTTGAATTTCTACGTAAGATTCAATGTCAATGAAACTCAAATCAAATCATGCATGGTTGCTGTTAAATTTCCTCTATAAGGATAATATGGCAGGAACAAAACTGTAAATTTAACAAAGGGGGAAATTGTAGAAGGTGAGAATTGTTTTCTGTGAGAGAGCTGCACAGTTTTCACAGTATTTGGTGGTTGCTGACAGTATAGGCATAATCAAAATCTTACTTAACTTATACCTGTGAAACTCCTTCAAAAGTTTAAAGTAAATTCTCTGCTCAGAATTGATTCTGTTCACTGTTAAAATCTAATATGATTTGTCTTTCATTTAAATTGACTTCTAAAATTACTAAAATACTTGAGCTGTCATTGACCCCAAAATAACTGGAAAAAATTATCTTAGGTCATCATTGATCTCTCTTTACTTCTCTTACTTATATATTGAGCATTAGTTTTATACAAGTTTAGAGAATGTTGTTCATAGGGAGGTGAATCATTTATTCATGTGTAGCCAATATATTATCACATAACCTCAACATAGTAATAAAATATACCTTTGTGATATCAACAAGGTGTTTGGCTAATAAATCAATACAATAATCTGTCTTTATAAGAACAAGGTGAATAGTTGAATTATTTGGAATTATGAAGTATATGAATCCAAAATGCAGTTACTATGATTAATGTTGCCTCAATGAATACAAATGAATAAATAATTACCCTCCACTTATTTTAAAGTATTGCCTTCAGTATATAATTCACATTAGTTACATTCAATTCACAGTAATTTGAAGAGTTTAGTTTAAACTGACAAAGGACAGAAGATTTAGAATCTAAGTTGAAGCTATCTTGAAGTGTTAGTCTCATAACACATATGGTAAAAACTATCTAAAGTATAAATTCACATATGGTAGGTCTTTGAATTGGTTTCATTTCCTTGTGGAAAAGAAGTTTCCTGTGAGATAAAAGGAAGAAGCTCCTGAACTATACTCATTTGAAAAATGGCTATGTGTGAAATTTGAATGCATAATGTGTAACATATACTTCTAAAGATTCCTGTTAACCAATGGCATGCAAGCATGAACAGAAGTTAACAATATTCTTCAGCCTCAGCTGTCAGGTCACTAAAATGTGCTATTCAAAGCTGAAAAGTAGGGATGACTCAGTATAATCTGTCACCATGACTTGAAAAAGAACCGGGGCCTATAGAAAAAAAGCAAGTACATGTTATTTAAGTTCCAATATTTAAATAAACTTGGGATACTTCCTAGCCTTCAGATTTATTGTGGAGTAGAAGCTTGTGAAGTTTTGAGGAAAAAAGCTTAAAATATTGTTATACTTTAGATATTTTACAAATGACTTAAATATATAATCTACACTTTAAAATATATAATTTAAAATATGTAATGCATTATTTTCAGTTATTTAAATATTTATTATTTTTATTTTGCATATGAAAGTTTTGGAGAAATGTATAGTTATAAGAACTAAATACAATGTGATTATATATGTACATATATAAAGTAGTTTAGAATATATTGTGTCAGTGGATAATGAACATAGTAATTTTTAAAAGAGTATTATGCAATCAGAACAACATCCATTTCCTTGTGTAAACATCAAACTAGTAGAGTTTGAGGAAATCTAATTTAAATACTAACAAAGACATTAACCATAATCAAAATGTTCAAATGTATGGGAGCCAGTATAATTTTCTATAATACTGCACAATATGTAATGAAGTGAGAAAAAAGTTGACTTTTGAAATAAGAAACATCTATTTATTAACTTCTCAAAATGTGAATCAGTGCTGTAATTTAGCATAAGCTTAAAGAACCATTACCTGGGAAACAAACCAACTAGGTCTAACAGGAACTGAGCTGTGCAATTAGTAATGTTATTTATATTAAAACACAAAGCTCAAATTTTGGGTAATTAATTTATTAAGGTTATTAAAGACATTTCTAATTAGCTACAACAAAAATAACTGTCAAAAGTTATATATAAATTACAAGGTTAGTAAAATGTTGATGAGCTTTATATTCTAATTTCAGGTTTAATGAAATTAGATAATGAAGAATTGGCAGTTTCCAAGAAACTAGAGATCACAGTTTGTGATCACAAATATATTGCAAGATTCTGGGAATCAGTCAGTAAACGCTTGTCAATAAAATGAATTTGATGGCAAAATGAAAGTTTCAGATGTGACCTAATGAATCATCAGATCTTAGATCAGAAAAGGTCTTGGCTAATGTCTGGCTCAGTTTCTTCAATATGTAGATGAAGAGAGTATGTCCCAGGGAAGTTAAGAAACATATCTATATCTGTAAACTAGTGAGTAGCAGAGCTGTATCCAGAGCTCTTCCCCACTGTATCCAGGGTCAACTGCTAGTAAACTTTATCATTAAGTTACTCCAGCTTCCCCAATCACATGAATTATGGGTAAATAAATCCATTACATCATTCAACACACTTTTATTACCCATATGTTCTAGGTACAGCATTATGCTAGGTACAGGAAAGAACAATGAGCAAAAAAAAAAAAATACAGCATGCCACAGCCCATGTGCACATGCATTTTATTTACTGTGTTACTTCATCTTAATGCCCAGACTAGCTCATACTTTGCAATGCCTCTAGGTGATAAAGAAGATGGGTACCCAAGAAGTCTAATATAAAGAGGCTACTCATATTAACTGAGGAATGTGGGTGAGAGTAAGAATGTATGTGTTTGTGTCTGTTTACTTGTGTGTGTAGGAGAGGGATATTGCTTTAACACCTCTGGAAGTTACCATATTCATCTTGAGAATAATGTGTTGTCTATGGTCCCTGGAGCAAAGTATCCTTGGCAGAGGTAAATTCAGCTCAGGTTGGGTGCCAGTCCCGGTTGTGTCACCGTCCAGTTCTGCCAGATGTAGCATTTCTTGTTTTTAAGGACAAAACTACCCAGGTAAAATTTTAGTTGTCCTTTTACTATCAACAAATTCCCTAATGCTATTTGTGCAGTAGATAACCAGACAAAATTTCAATTTTCTTCTCATTTCAAACAAAACAAAACAAAAAATAATGTGAATTTATTGAAAATACTAAAACAAAGGCTTCAGATATTCATCAGAATAGACTATTTGTTTTACAATGATTTTTAGAAAATTAAGTTTATAGGGTAAAATTTTTAGTACTGTTTTTGGTTATTTATTTTGATGAAATAAAACAAATGTTCAATCTTCACTTGAGTTGCTATATATATATACTTCTGCAGGAAATACTTGCTATATTCTCCTTTGTAGATTACTTTCTCCTTATCTGTAGTGTGTGTGTTCTAAGACCCTCCTTGGGTGCCTAAAACCATAGATAGTACTGAACCCTACATGTACTATGTTTTCTTCTCTACATACATAACTATGGTAGTTTAACTTATGAATTAGGCACAATGAGAGATTAACAATTACATAATAAAATAGAACAATTTTAAAGTATATTGTAATAAAAGTTATATGAATGTGGTTTCTCTCTGTCTCTGAAAACTGATTTGACAACCAAGGCAGCAACAAAATGACTAGTGGACAGATCATTTTTACATCATGGATACACTGGGCAAAGGGATGATTGTCCCTAATTTCTTCCCAGGCAAATAATTTAAAGCTTATAAGTTGTTTGTTTCTGGAATTTTCCATTTAATATTTTGGAGAAGCAAAACTGCAGTCAAGGGGAGCTACCATATTAACTGTGACACATTAAAAGTATTTTTAAACCAAAAGGTAGTAAATTTGATTTTTACTTTACTTTGTTGTGGCCAGAATCATAGGTGTGTCACTGGGTAACTGACAGTTCTTGCATTCAGAATTAGTATTCATTGCTGTAGCCAAATTTGCTAGAAAACTTTTATAGATGATTATAATAACTAAAATTAACTGACCTACTTTCCTGTGACAGGTTCATTTGATTAGTGTAAGGGTTGAAACCAGAAATAATTCGACCCAAGCAAAATGTGTTGCATGTGATTAATGAAAAACAATTTCATATGGTCATTACATAGTATACTTAGCTCTCTAGTCAAGAAATTAGATATTTATGCACCACAAAAATGAAAGAAAACATTTTTACTAACTTTCATTTTTACATTCGTATAAATGTTGGAGACATTTATTTGAATGTGTTATCACCAACTGACATAAATCTACTTAGTGCATATATTTGATTGATTGCATATCACACATTCAAATAAACATGTACGACGTGATCTCATACTCAGATAAACACACTGCATTTATTTAAATGTCTTAACATTCATCTGAACATTCAAATGTATTTAAATGAGTCTCAAGTGACTCACTGATGCATTGTTAAAAGATGAACATGATGCTTGGTAATACTTGTATATTAGCTTGCAAACTACCCATTTGCCCAAGACTGCTATAAATGCAAAGGACCAGGCCTATAATAGAGGTAGGTTTGGAAAGAATGCACTATGAGATATCTCAGTGGGACTATATTTGAAGTAGTGTGTAATGTAGAGCAACATATCAGTTGTTTCTAAAGAACCTATAATTAATAAAATTAATTTCATTAAAATTCCCTTAGAGGATGCAAACTGAGTATTGTAATACAAGAGTCAGGTTTTATATAAACATTTACTTCCTCAAGACATACCTGGTAAGCTTAGGTAATAGCACATGGATGTTTTCACCCATTTCACTTAACTTATGAGGCTCCTGATTAAATTAATACCTTTCACAGCAACCTCCACATATACAGTAAAAGAGTGGACCACAAAATAAAACAAACTAAAATAAAAAATATAATGACATGTTTGATTTATTAACTTAGCTTTTAAAATCTTTGGGAATTTTCAACCAGGTTTTAATGACCAGATATTATTATGGTAGATATTGAGTTGTGTACATATTTTTTATAATATAAAAATTTTGCTTGGAATCCTAATATATGGGGAGAAAAATATGTAAGCCCTGTATTCTTGTTCTAAAATAATATATATTAAAATATAATAATCAGGATTAGCTTCTATTTTTATGTAGTTTTTTTCTTGATGATAATTAATGTGTTTTAGATGCCCAGTCATGTTCCTCATATTGAAAAGACTCTGTCCGCTTGAAGGGTGTGGCTATAATTCCCTCAGTGGAGTGACTGCCAGTGGGGGAATGCTCTGCCTTCTTATGAGGTGGTATCAAACCATAGATTGACAAATGCAATTTACATGCACCTCTCCCCTTACTCCTCAGGGAAAGATAAAATTTTCTCACTATTTGGATCATACATTGTTACTACCATTGGAGGGGAAAAATTCTTCCAACATTCAAGATAATAAACCATAATTACCTCTTTGAATGTGAATCAAAACAGCTTCCTTTTTCTTTGGGGTCTGTGGATCCTAGGAAGAAGAAAAGAAGGCCAAGTCTCCCTATAAGTGAGGTTGCCAGATTTAGTAAATAATAATACATATGCCCAGTTAAATTGGGGTTTCAGATAAACAAAGATTATTTTTAGTATAAATATATCCTATGTGATATTTTATAAATACTTTGCCAAAGTCATTTGTTATCGATATGAAATTCAAATTTAAATATAACTAGGCATCCTGCATTTTTTCTGGAAACTGTATCTTCCATGGAAAAGAAGAAAATTACTCTTGGCTGGTGTGGCTCAGTGGATTGAGTGCTGCCCTGTGAACCTAAAGGTTGCTGCTTAGATTCCCAGTCAGGACACTTGCCTGGGTTGCAGGCCAGGATCCCAGTTGGAGGTGTGTGAGAGGCAACCAATCAATGTATCTCTTATCTATTGATGTTTCTCCCTCGGTCCTTCTTCCTCCCTTTCCCTCTCTCTAAAAATAAATAAATAAAATCTTTAAAGTAAAAAAGAAGAAAATTACTTTTCTAATTATTGTTGATAATTCTGCAGGATTGAGAAAAATAGCAATTAATGTTTCAACCACTCATCTTGTTATAACTGATGATGGAATTGTGTAATTTGTGTCACTTTTCTCTTAGTGTTGGTGATTGCAAATGCAATTTTTACTCCAAGTTACCAATGTGCTAATGAATTACTGTCCTGATATTTGTTTTAGTCTCTATTTTTAAGGGTTTCTGCAGGACAAATGAGAAAGCGGTAATCTCGGTGCAAAAAAAGAAAAGTGCCATCCATTGCCACCCTCGTTAGCCCTGCAGTTGTCATGTCAAGTGTAAAATCAATAGCAGCAATAAAGAACTGGTAGTGCCCTCCATCTCCTCCTTCTTTTTTCTTCTCCCTCTTTCTCTTTCTCCCTTTTCTTTTTCTTCTTACTGTTGTTTATATTGCTACCATCATCATCACCATCATCCTATCATCGTCATCTTAGTTGTATTATACCACCTGAGGAAATGAAAACTAAAAATAAAAGAAGCAGTAATCTTCACTGGCCTCTGTCTCTGCTAAAGAGGAATCACTGGCTACTTTTTCGCTCAGCAGAGACTACTGTGGAACACATCTGCCCACACTTGCACTAACAACAGTGGGGGCCTGGATAGCCTGCAGGTAGAGTGCACTCTCCTCACCATGACAAGGGCTCAAACACAGCAGCAGATTCCTAAAGGAGTGACTTTCACCACATTTGGAAACCTTTATAGCAATTTGACACTTCTGTGACATCCAAGTATGTGAACATTTTTCTAGTAATTCATTTTTATTAAATCTTACAGAAAATATTGGTTTCTGAGATGAGAAAAAAAGTGTCCCATCAGTATAAAGGGTTTATGAAGTGCCAACTTAAAGCCTCAAAACCAAGTATTGACCTATAAATTTGGGTTCCTCATAGCTTCTAACCCCAACATGTCCTATGGGAGAGTGAGGACAATCAGGAGGGGACTGTTTTTAATATTTCTCAGTTGGCAGGGAAAGCTTTCACATTAATATTATTTACCTTGTCTAGCCTGTCTAGCCATGTAGTTTTCGTAGGGATATGCACTGTAGGACAGGATAAACACGAATTCTGAAAGTAGAGAGTTAAATTCTCTTAGCTTAGTGATTTAAGATGAACCAGCATGATGGAGATAGGTAGTAGATAAGGAGAGACGAGTAATGCAAATATATAAAGGCAGAAGCAGTGGATTTTTTTGCAGTAGTTCATGAAATTGAAAAGGTTCAAGTATTTGCAAATGATCTTACTAAGAATACCTCTTTCAGAATTGATAAAGTGACCACAGTGAAAGGAAGATATGCTAAACATGGGCTAGTGACAGAATGTAAGTATTCTTAAGTCAGATATGCATATGTTTTGCTCAAAGCTTAGCAAAATTTATGGATGCATTAGGTATTATACGATAATGAATCAAAACTAGGGTGACTCTCAGATAATAAAAATAAATATTATTTCAAAGTTTAGCTTAGAAAGGAATCATCAGAATATGTAGTGCTTGTCATTTGGAGCCATGATGTGTCAATACCTTCATTTTGGTTTTACTAACATTCAGTGAAAATGAAGGAAAAGAAATACATGTATTACTTCCATGGTAAGATACTAGCTACAAAATTTGACTTTGACACCTCAAGGACTGTATTAGAGTAGTCAGTTAAAAGGCAGCTACTGTAATGTTCATTAAAATCTTTGTTTCAATACTTTCTGTTTTTTTATTTTCCCATATTAAAGAGCTTACATTTTTCTTAGAAGCATTTTTCCTAAAGGAATGAATTAAAATCAATAGGTGATTAATTTCTCCAGGGGAATGCTTTTAAAACTACAGGGTCTGCTTAGAGGATTAGGTCAAATATAAAGGAATATAAACTCCTAGAATCAAAGTTGAGAAAGCCCTATCAGTAGAATTGTTCATCAGGTTACCTGAGTTTAAATTAGAAAGTGGAAGAAGACCCTCAGATCTAGACTACAAGTAAATTCCTTAAAGCAAAGCTCTGGTGTTTAAGAAAGAACGATTTTAAAAGAACATTCAGTTCTTTAATTCTTGACAAGTAAGCCTCATTTTCACTTGCTTTAGATGGATGTCTTAGAGGTTACAAATGATTTCACTCCTCAGAGAATTTTTGAAGTACATATGGACCCCATTATGCTATGACCCCCTCCCCATTCCATTAAAATAAAAGAAGAAAGAGAATAACTAAAACCTCAACAGTGATACACAGGAAGATGTGGTTAATTTTCACCATTTTTTAAAGCTTATTAAAATTAGCTGGTCAGTGCAAAACTGTTCAATTTCTTTTTTCCCCTCAGCAAGGCATTTTTGCATGCATGTAACTAATATTCAAAGACAGGTATATTAGCAAGGAATCCTAAATCTCAATTTTCAAATCTCAGTCCACATAAGATTTCCAAAGGAAACAGTATAATTCACAATACCTGTTTGGTGCTGGATCAATAAGTCTCTTTAAATGAATGTGGATTGTATATACATATGTATATTCTCCATACACATTAATATACCTGTATATGTATATATAAAATCAATTGTCAAAGAAAAAAATTAAAATCATATTGTTTGAATGTGAAATTAATTTAAAACATCACTGCTATTTTAAAAGCTCAGTCTGAATATTATTGCATATTAAAATCTTATGCTAGAAGTGGATTTTCTGATTTTGTTTTGAACCTTATTTCTGTTAAGCTTTACACCTTCATAATCTGTTCTTTTCACTTCTACTTGTTTTGCCAGGACTTTAGGAGCTTATTACATCAAAATAAATAGCCTGTAGGATTGAATAAGACTGAATAAAAAATTTAGCCTGTTTAAAGAAAGACAATACTACATCACAGCATATGATTCAATACAATTTTTATGAAGAGGAATAATTTACCCTTTGAAAATTAGTTTGAGATGCATCACTTATGCCGCCAAAAGCCAAGGAGTGCTGAGGATCTCTGGCAACCACTAGTATCTAGCAAGAGGCAAGAAAGGATCCTTCCTGCAGAGCCTCCAGAATTTGAGAGAGTAAATTTTTGTTTTAAGCCTCCCCCAAAAAATATAAATAAAAATCTCACTTATTTTTTACAAAAGACTTTAAATCACTGTATTCAAATCCTTATCAGTTCAAAGGCTTGGGGACACACTCTTCAGAGCTACCCATCCTTCCCATGGTTCCTGGTAGGGCACAGACTGCCTTGGTTATCCTTCAGTTCTACTTTAGAGTAGGAGCACCAGAAGAAAGACACTACCATTAAAGAAGAGTAATCAGTTGGAAAATGATAGTATGCTGTAGGTTAAAAGAAGTCTGACACAGAATATGTAGTGATGAATATCTTGCTTTCCAGTAATTTAGGAAAGGTCCAGAGCAGGGTCTTGGAATAGAGCAGTCACCATAGAATTCAACTTTGTGATGGAATGGAGTGTGTCTGCTACTGAGGATCAGTTAGTTCACATAGTAAAGAAAGAGCAACAGAGCACTGGTAAAGGGGAAAATACAATTATGCAGGTTTAGATTCATAATATAGTTTATCCAACTGATGGAAAAGAATAGTTAAAACAGAATTTCCATGTCTTAATATGCTTTCAAGGTGTCTAAGTGATGCGAGTAGTTTGGATCATTCTAGATAGAAACATGTTAAGAGCTTTTGTCAAACCTACTATGAGTTATTTCTGTGTGTAGACAGTTTTCTGCATGCTTATATTAAAAACCTATCTTGTTTACAGTAGAAAATAATTAACAACAGTGGGGTTAAAATGCATTTATCTGATCACAGCTAAACAAAAACGACAACAAAATAAATTCCTATCAGATCATTTGTCTCTAAGAAAGGAGTTATTTGCATTACATTTTAAACCAGAATAGCCATCATGATTCTCAGCCAAATATGTTAGTCTTTTCTTTTACCTCTTCTCACTGCTTTGTCAAAAGTGGCTGTAATCTCATGCAGATGAGATATTGATCTGTTGCCGATGTTCACTGAGCAGCCAAAGGGGAATCACATTACCAGCTACAAACTCCATCAATCATAGTCTCCTTAATAACCGCACTTAAACGATCTCTCTTGGCATTAACTTATATTGCATCCATGGCTGGCATCCAGGCTTCAGAAAAAAAAAGTTTCATTTTTAAGGATAAGTTTGAGGCCAGTATAGATGATTTTAATAAAAGGTCTCAGGCATTGCTCAGAGCAATAGTGTTTATTAAATTAATTGATAAAATTAATTTAGACCAAGTCTATAGAAATAGAGCCAAAGACTCTTGTACTTGCTTATATATACAGGATTATCTCCTTAGCATGCAGAGTAAATGCATATAAATGGAGCTTGAAAGTGTGCATGGGACATGAAGGCAGGCATTTGGATTGAATCTTGCTTATTAATATACCTCCTTTTATCTCCCTTCATCCTTCCCCTTACACATACACATGTGAAAAGAACTACAATATAAAAACAGAGGGGGTAAAAGGGAGACAAAAATAAAGGATAATAAAGTAAAGCAATAACTAAAAAGTTTCATTGTTTCTGTTGGAGGAACTAATGAGCCACTGTTTTAGGTAGCAATGCTTATGTCCCAGTATCAACTCCTCTGTTCCACTTCATGGTTGGCAGCTTTGTGGAACAGGAAAGCCAATGAGGGTTACAGCAAACATAAAAAGGGAACCTTTTTACTACACTACATATTCTCAAACATATCCTCACTACATATTTTCTCTGACCCTCTTTTGTCTAAAAATATCACTGTTTTGGAAATAAGTCCAGGAGAAACAACTATTTTTTCTGTGCCATCCCATCCATACCCCAACCTAGGTTTACTGCGTTTGAGTGCTCCCAAAATACTTAGGTTCAGTTCAAGTTCTTATTCTCAAACCTCAATGGAATAAGTCTTCTTCAGACAGTTGATTAAAATACAATTTTAAAAACAAGAGTCTTAGCACACCTCTCTATGTTGATTCAACAGGTATTAGTGAGATAATGCCAAGAACAGGGCATTTGTAATATGGTTTGAGGAACAGGGGACTGAGATCTTTAGAAAACTGTATGAGAAGTTTGGGTAAAGAATGAGAAGATTGCATTTTAGATGTTTGTGGATTTTGATTTACATCCAGAAGCTATTAAATCTTGATTATTTCAGTAGCAGTAGGGAAGCGCATGCTATTTTATTTTCTTTGTGTAAAATCTTATGTGATAATAATTGCAACTTAGTGAAAACTAAGACTAGAACCAGTAAAAGCTATGTATCACTGAATAAAAATGAAAGAAATTGCAAATTCCTAGCTAAATCACAACCCCTTTTTTATATACGTGCGTATGGTGGGTTATGGGGATGTATGCATCCAGCCAAGTCAAATGATGAACAAAGCACAATTTTGTATACCCAACCACACAAAAAATATTCATATACTTTTATTTTTAAAACAGCACAGCAAGTAATCAAATATGAATTAAAAAACAGGTATCCCAAATTGCATTCCACAGAAAACCAGTCCACGAAAAGTCCAATAATTAAAATCCCTATGTTCATATTAGTGTGGAAAATGTTGCATTCTAATTCTCCACGTATATTAGTCTATTGGAGACCAATAAATACTATTTTGATACAGATTTTTATCCTTATTTATCTTACATTCAATATCATTAAAAAAGTGTTTCTCTGAAAAAAATGTAAGATATGTTTTTCTGACTTATATAGATAGTTACTCACTTTGAAACTTTGGCTCAAAAATTATTTGGGGTTAAAGTTGTTAGCTCTTGATCCAGATTCAATTTCTGGGGAAATAGATTACACAAGAAATGTTAGACTGTGATGTATTTTAAACCATGACATTAACTAACTCTACAGAGTGCTCTGAAGCTGGGATGGTCTTCAAGGTTGTCTTACATTGAAGCAAGTGGACTGTGCTTTATGCTTGAAATGACTACTTATTAATCTCAGATTGCCTTAGAAAAGGCACAGGACTTTGGATTAGGCAACTTTTTACTGCCTAGAATGGAGTGCTGCAGGTGGTCACCCAGCAGAATTCTCAAGAGCTTGATAAGTAAGTCTGCCTCCAAGAGGAATTGGACAGAGCACAGAAAGACAGGTGGCATACCTAAGCTTTCACTTCACCTCCTATTGTTGTTGCTGCTTAAATAAAAATAAATCATGTTGTAACCAGCTTTCTAAATGTAAATTCTATAAAGATTTTAGATGCAACAGTGAACAGCAAAAACACAAAAGAGTTCCAACTTCCTTCCTGATTTTTATACCCCTTTCATTTAGCACTGATTTTCTCTGCTCCTTCTGTAACTGTTTTGGGTGTGTATGAAATCAGACATATTTTATTCTGAGTATAGTTTCAGCATATTTACTCAGGAGGGAACTTTTGTTTTACATGTTATTTAGAATCACTTTTCACTGGTCTAAAAACATACAGTTTTGGGAACTATTTCTGAGGAATTTGTGTTTTTTCTTTCATATGAAGAGATGGCCATAATTTCTGTGAAATCAAAGACAACAATGTCACTGCAAACAAGTTGACTTTTTGCCCAAATATATTCAGTAGGCTTACTAATAAAAAATTGACAATTAATTCTAAGAATAAAATGATTAAAAATGTTCTATTTTAAAATGTTATGCAGTTTTGACTTCCAGCCAAGATGGAGGCATAGATAGACACACTGTACCTCCTCACACAACCAAAAGAAGGACAACAACAATTTAGAAACAAAAAAACAACCAGGACTGATAGAAAATTGAACTGTATGGAAGTCCAACAACCAAGGAGTTAAAGAAGAAACATTCATCCAGACCTGTAGGAGGGGCGGAATTGGGCAGCCGGGTGGAGATGACTCATGGCAAAGCTGTGGCTGGTGGACCCTGGGTGCACAGGTGGCAGTGGGTGGACCCAGAGAGGTGGCAGATTGTGTAAAGGAGCGGCATACAAGGTGGCTGGTGGACTGGGTGGTCCCACATTCATGTGCAGATAAATCAGGTGAAACTAGGGAGTGAGACAGACCACACAAACCAGGGTCCCAGTGTGGGAAAATAAAGCCTCAAAACACTGATTGAAAACACCTGTGGGGGTTGAGGTGCTAGGAGAAACTCCCATCCTCACAGGAAAGTTCGTTGTAGAGACATACAGGGTCCTAGAATGTACACAAGCCCATCCACATGGGAATCAGTGCCAGAAAGGTCCAGTTTCCTTGTGGGAAGTGGGGGAAGTGACTGAAATCTGGCAGAGAGTGGAGCAAGTGCCACTATTCCCTCTCAGACCCCTCCCCCACATACTGCACCACAACCCAGCAACTGAGTTGCCCCACCCAGGTAAACACCTAAGGCTCTGCCCCTCACTATGTAAGGTGCGCCAAGACAAAAAAAAATGGCCCAAGCAAAAGAACAGATCAAAGCTCCAGAAAAAATACAACTAAGCAATGAAGAGATAGCCAACCTATCAGATGCATAGTTCAAAGCACTGGTGATCAGGATGCTCACAGAATTGTTTGAATTTGGTCACACATCAGATGAAAAACTGAAGGCTATGCTAAGTGAAATAAAGGAAAATGTACAAGGAACCAATAATGATGGGAAGGAAACTGGGACTCAAATCAATGGAGTGGACCAGAAGGAAGAAAGGAACAACAAAACAGAAAAGAAGGAATAATTAAGAATTCAGAAAAATGAGGAGAGCCTTAGGAACCTCCAGGATATCTTTAAACATTCCAACATCTGAATTATAGGGGTACCAGAAGGAGAAAAGGAAGAGCAACAAGTGGAAAAGTTATTTGAACAAATAATAAAGGAGAACTTCCCCAATCTGGCAAAGGAAATGGGCTTCCAGGAAGTCCAGGAAGCTCAGAGAGTCCCAAAGAAGTTGGACCCAAGGAGGAACACACCAAAGCACATCATGATTACATTAGACAAGAGTAAAATGAAGCAGAGAATCCTAGAAGCAGCAAGAGATAAGGAGACAGTTATCCACAAAGGAGTTCCCATCAGACTGTCAGCTGATTTCTCAAAAGAGACCTTGCAGGCAAGAAGGGGCTGGAAAGAAATATTCCAAGTCATGAAGGCCAAGGACCTATATCCCAGATGGATCTACCCAGCAAAGCTTTCATTTAGAATGGAAGGACAGATAAAGTGCTTCTCAGATAAGGTCAAGTTAAAGGAGTTCATCATCACCAAGCCTTTATTATATGAAATGTTAAAGGGATATATCTAAGAAAAAGAAGATAAAAAAACATGTACAGTAAAATGGCAGCAAACTCACATTTTTTAACAACCACACCTAAAACAAAAACAAACGAAGCAATCAACTAGAACAGGAAAAGGAATGGAGATCACATGGAAGGTTAGCAACAGGGAAGTAGGAAGAGGAGAGAGGGGGAAAGGTACAGAGAATAAGTAGCATAGAGGGTAGGTAGAAAATAGATGGGGGAGGGTAAGAATAGTATGGGACATGTAGAAGCTAAGGAACTTATGACACATGGACATGAACTCAAGTGGGGGAATGTGGGTGGGAGACGGTGTGCAGGGCGGAGGGGAATGAAGGGGGGAAATGGACAAATGGAATAGCATAATCAATAAACTATATTAAAAATAAAACAAAATGCTATGTAATTTTATGTATGATAATTTTATGTTTTAAATATCTGAGATGAAATGCCTCATAAAACATTTTGAAGAGTAGATAACCAGAAGTTACATCATGATTTTATTGATTATCTTACAGACTGTTTGACAAGGTTCATGATACTTAGTGTTCCACCTGATATCTGCTGTTTAATCAGGAATACACACATACTGACATTTTCTGTAGTATTTGAAAAGATAAAGGCAAGATTTTCTTTTTCTTGTTTCTGCCTATTTTTTTTGTTTCTGATCCTAGTCACTGCCTTTAAAAATAGTATTCACACACACGCACACATCTATACACACTTATGCAAATATTTGCATACAAACTTCAATAAAAAGCAGTTACTTAAATAAAAAAAGGGAGAATCAAACTTCATTTTATCCTGTTCAATATTTAAAAATGTCTTCTTTGTGACAAATCAATGAATGGATCAGGCTAGTTCTGTTCTTTTTGTACATATACATGGCAAGTGCAATAAAGATGGAAGGTATTTTCCCAATAGTCTATTTCCCTCCATAACCCCCTCCCCTCAAAAAGTTAGTCTGAAAAGTTAGACTTGGATAATTGAGTATCTCCTGTAAAATATATTGCCTTAAATGTGTTAGAAGACGGTTTTTTAGAGGCTCAAAGGCCTCAAATAAAATCTTAGCTCTTTCACTGCCCAGCCTTTGCCCACAAGAAAGTTGTTGAGCGTGGGTCACCGGCCAGCAGTGACCACAGAACGCTGTGGATGGCTCGCCGAAACACACGCGAGAAAAAACACCACATGCACAGAGACAAGCTAGTTTCTGTGGGGAAGTAGGGACGAAATGGCCACCCCCCCTAGTGGGGAGCGCGCTGATTTACCGTCCATACCTGCTTTTATTAGGCTCATTTTGCATAATAATTCAGGTAAAGTACAGTACTCATTCGGGGAAGTAAGGAACTATAGAAAACAAAGAACTCTGCCGGTCTATTGAGTTGGGGGGTCAAAGAGCTGTAAGACTGAGGAACAAACTAACTTCCTCCTAAGACCCTTCTCATTCAACTGAGAGCATTCTAAACAAAGAAGGTTTCACAGTAATTTACATGTTCTTTCTTAGGCCTGATCACCCAGGGAATCCGCACTTCTCAGTACCGAGCTGCACCACCCTGTCATTGTTTTAGGCTTAGGTAGAGCAAGGGAACTAGGTAACCAAGAGATAAGGAGATTTTCTCCCAGACGCTGAGAACTCAGGCTATGTCAGAGCCGAGGAGAGAGGGTCCATCACCCCCTTTTGCTGCAGCCCCCCAAGTCCTTCTTTTGGGGGGGGCCTCCCAAAAGTGATCGTGCCTGGCTTAGGTCGTTCCCCCCGTGGGGAATCTTACCCGTCTTTGGCTAACCGACCAAGCTTTTGGGGGTTCAGTTATGAATAAAGCAGCAGAAGCAGCATTCCTGCCAGGGAGATAAGCTTTTGTCTCCTTGCTGGCTCACGGTTCCAAGGGCATTCCCTTAGCCTTAGCTAGGCGGGGGTTTCAGCCTCTGATACCAGTCAGGGCGGTTCCCAACAGAAAGTTGTTTGTACGTGGACACTTATCTCTTCGTCTGCAAAATGGGAAGAGTATCCAGTTTACCAATTTCACAGGTTTAGTTTATAAGAGACTTAATGATATCTGTAAAGAACTAGCCACATTTTCTTCTATAAAAAGTGTATATGGCAAAGGACTGGTGACTTCTATTTTGTTCATGTAAACACAAAAATTTAATATAAATTTAACTTATAGAGCTTTGTGTACTCTCTCTCTTTCTGTTAGAGATGATATTAATACTCAATTATATTGTGTAGGCTTGTTTTATTCTTAGAATTTGTCCACAGGAACAGGAGATGGAAAGATAAAAGTTTTGTTTGATAGGCATTGAGACTTATTATGTTCATCTTTCCCATTTAAAGATTATTCATCACTGAAAATACTGACGTGTAGCCAATGAAGCCTATTGTATTGTAAATATAAATGTAAATACATTTCTGATGCACAGTCATAGGCTTTATCACCAAATGTATAATTATAAAAGTAAATTAAGACAACTCTTTTGTCACATTTTGAAATAGATGAATGGCATGCAATTGTATTGATTAAATACATATTCATATTGTGAGGAAAGATTATTCTATAGAATAACAGACAATTTAAGCCAGCTCACTGAGGTGAACTGCATGCTTCATCTATCATGAAACCATCAAATCAAAAATCTTCTAATGTTATAAACTCAAAACCATTTTGAACTCTGTGAAATTTAATAGCGCATTCTACTTTTTAATAAAATTTACATATGAACACAATAGTCTTTTTCTCATTCAATGCATTCATTTGGTATAATAAGGTGGGCCAGTCATCATTGTTTATATTTTGTATTTCAACCATCTTCATGTCCTATAACAGAAATAGTCAGGTATTGTTTGAATTCGTCTTTCCCCCTTTCCTTTGCTCGTGAACATTTTAAGCAACATTTTCTACAACCCTTCTGCAGCAGGAAGCTTAATAGAGATGCTGTTTCCATAACAACAAATAGGATTTGAGAAAAAACACAATGTTCAGTGGTTACTGTTCCTCACAGCAGGCAAAAGCAGTTATTCAAAATTACAAGCAGCATGACATTGAAAAAAATAAATTAAAGCAAGGGGTGCTAAGAGTTCTGTTCCATATTTAGTAAATGTTTAACTCATAAATGCTTGAGGGAGCAGCTGTAGGATCCCACTTTATTCAGTCTTTTTCCTTATATTATGACCTAAAATGAAGAGTAGGCATGGACATTCATTTTTCAGATATCAAGAGTTCTATGACTCACGGAGTCTCCAAAAATGTCAAGGTCAAATACTTTGTAAATTGACTAACTGCTTATATTAGATAATAATTTAAATAAATTACTATTTCTTATGGAGATATTTACCTTTTTCCAATTTACCTCTTATTTAATTTTATTAATTTAATTTAATTTATTTAAAACTAAATACATATCTATTAGAATGAAAATTATCCTGAAGAAATTCCAAGATGTTACAGAATAAGGTAGGAGACATTACCTGATCTAAAAGATTACAGTATTTTCATGGATTACTTCAAAAACCTCCTCCTACCTTTTGTTTCCATTTCTCAGTTCCTGTGGTTGTTCATTTTTGCAATGTGTACACTTTGAGTGTTTATTGACCCATTTGCCTAGATAGAAAAATAGGATCCATATTTTAAATTTAGAAGAGTATTAGAACTAAATAAAAGTATAATTTAAAGGTATAGTATAGTAAGCATAATTAGGACAGATTTTTTTTAGAGTATTAAATTCACCAAATGTGTGGGAAAGAACATAATGTGTGCAAATGGAAACAAAACCTTACTAAGGAATCTCTCTGTTTATCATTCACAAGGAGTGGGGCTTCAGCCCTAAGATAAATTTCAAAAACTCAAATTTAATGCTGCTTAATATGTGCTTTTCCATTTATAGACAGTGCTCATTGGCAATTCTTCTTATTCTATGTTGCTTATAAATAAACTAAGACTTTCCCTTTATATTGCCTATTCACTAGTCAAATATGAATCTTTAGAGTCCATGCTTTGTCTCTTGTTCTGTTTAGTTATGGGAACTTAAGGTAGCAACTACTTACATGCCAATAGCTATGGCTAATTTATAAAGTGATCCATACATTGTTCAGCCCAACATTACCTCTCTCCTCATAATTTCCACAATATTTATTTTTGAGCTTCGATAATGGAGCAGTTTGATTTGTATTAAGTTTTGATGTGTGGTATTTGTTTTCTCTCTCTTCTTCAATAAACTAATCCCCTTTAAAGCATAGATCGGGATGTTTTCATCTTTATATCCTTAGAGGATGTGTGACATCTTGCTTAAAAAAAGCGTTTGGTGATTTAGTAGCTTTGTAAGGCAGTGGGTAAAAAATGATCAGAACTCAAGGTGAGCAGAGAAATAACTAATGTCTAATTCCACTGTAATAGACAGAATTCTAAGGTCCCTGTGATTACTATCCTCTGATATGCACACCCCTATATAATCTACTTTCTTGGAGTGTGAACAAAATCTGTGACTTACTTCTAACCAACAGAACATGGCAAATGTGAAGGGATTTTGCAGATGCAATTAAATTCTCTAAAATATTGACTTTGAGCTAATCAAAAAGGAGATTATCCTGGCAGCCTAGTCTAATGAAGGGAATCCTTTAAGAGTATTCCAGACCATTTTTAAAGGAAGAGACTCAAAGCAGCAGAGCTGCTTTCCCATCGGTTTGAAGAAGCTAACAGCTACAATGTGGACTACCTGTGCGGGAAGTCACATGTCAGCACTGCAGACAGTGTGTAGGAGCCAAAGGCTTTAGTCCTATATCTGTAAGGAACTGAAATCTCCCCCCAGATTTGTGATCTCTAAACTTCAGTCAGGAACACATTTTGATTACAGCTTTGTGATACCCCGAGCAGACAACCCAGCTAAGCCAAATCCAGACTTCAGACTCATGGAACCAGTCAGGTAAAGAATGGATCTTGTTTTACTGTTGAATTTATGATAATCAGTCGTGAAGCAAGAGCAAACTAATATAACCACCAAGGAAGCCTTGGTCATGCTGCAGGGCTACCCTAGTTACACAGAATTTTATGCCACCAAGTGGTAGACACATACATGGATCCGGTATAGCTCCCTGTTTGATTCCACTTTTATCTACTTGGCAGGTGCAAGAGTTCAAGGTATAAAATTGGATTGAATTGATTAATAGCTGTGAAACATTTTGAAGAAAATAAACTACTATAAAATGTAAGAAGTGGGCTTTACTGGCTTGGACAAAAGTTCATTTGTCTTTTCCCACATGATGACTCTAGTAACACTTAGTGGTCTTTAACTTCATTTGAAACAATTTTGTTCGATCGTATTGTGACAACTGTCATATCACCATGTGTTAAAAAAAAGAGCTTATCAAAATTGGTAAATTTTTGTACAGCGATTTTAATACTGAAGATGGAAGAATATATACAACATTTTGGGCATATTGTGATTTATTATTTACAAAAAAGAAAGGTAAAAATGCAACTGGGATGCAAAAAAAAAAAAAAAAGATTTGCACAGTGTATGGAGAAGTTGCTGTGACTCATCAAACACGTCAAAAGTGGCTTGCAAATTTATGTGTTGGATATTTCTCACTGGAGATGCTCCACAATCTGGTAGACCATCTGAAGTTGATAGTGATCAAATCAAGACATTAACTGAGAAAAATCAACATTACACCACATAGGAGATAGCCGACATGCACAAAATATCCAAATCTATAACGTTATTGGTGAAAATGAAAAACGCATCTTTTATTTTATGGAAAAAAATAAACAAACTTTGTAGCCAACTCAATATTTTCACATTACCATCAACCTCTATTATTCATTATGAACTAGAATACTAGTAAAAATAAGTATTTTCTTTCTCTCATCATGTTTTTCTCCTTGTAATCATACATTTATGAAAAATGCATTTGTTAAATAGATGCTATATGTGTAAAAATGTTCTGGGCTAATGGGTAGTCAAAATGTATTTAAAGAAGAGTTAGGACCTCTTTGGGCAAACTAAGTGCACACCAATAATTGAGTGGATCAAAAAACTATGGTACCTTTACACAACAGAATCCTATGCAACAGAAAGAGAGAAGGAGCTCCTACCCTTTGCAACAGCATGGATGGAACTGGAGAATATTATGCTAAGTGAAATAAGTCAGACAGTGAGGGAAAATACCATATGATCTCATCTTTAAGTGGAACCTAATCAACAAAACAGACAAGCAAGCAGAATATAGCCAGAGATATTGAAATAAAGAACAAACGGACAGTGATCAGAGGGGAGGGAGGAAGGTAACAATAGGGGAAAGAAGGGGAAGAGCCACCAAGGAGCACGTATAAAGGACCCATGGAAAAGCCAAAGGGGGAAGGACTGAGGGTGGGAGGTAGGGTTAGGTTGGGGGGGTGGCAGGAAAATGGGGACAAGTGTACTTGGACAACAATTAAAAAAAAAAAAAGAAGAATTAGAAAACAACATCTCTGTTAGCATTTAATTTTACTTAATACTATACAATAATATAAGATGGTATAATTATACAAATAATGGCATACAAACGGAAAATCCCCACATAATCAAGAAGATCCAGATCAAATCAATTGTTGTAATAGGTATAATATCCAAAACTTCATTCTAGTTAGTTATATTTTGGAGAACATCATAACTTTATTTTCATATCTCTAATCAGAAGTTATCTTTTTGTAGTCTGTAGCTGTGTGACCATGAGATATAATGCTATCAACAACAATTTTTGATAAGCTAGAACTTTTATAGCAATCAGTTTAAGAGAATTTGAAAATAAGATTTAAATGAAAATTAAATACAAATTAAAGGGCCAAACTTAATCACGGTCCATTTGAATATGTAGTGCTAAAATCTGCATGTTAAACAAATATTTGATGTTAAACAAATATTTTTACTCCTTTTTTAAGTGTGGAAAATGTTATTCACACCAATTTTGTCACATATGGGCTATTTACAGAATGTTGTGAGAAAATTGGGAACACATTGCCAAGGCTCAAGTAAGTTCACAATGATAAACACTTTCAAATTGAGGCTAATCCACGATGAAAAATTTGATTTATCAGCTTTGCCATTTACTCACTATGATAACACACATACTTTCCCCCAAAACAAGCAAGAATATAGTGTTCAACAGCTATCATCACAGATGAATTTTCTGTGCCTTGTTTAAGACACAAACTGCTGCATATTCAAGCAGTATTACAGTGTGCATAGCCTCCAAAAGAAGCTTAGGATGGAGGTTTCACAATTATACTCAAGCTGATAATTAGGTTATTAAAGCTATTAAAAGTTGACAAAGCACCAAGCCTGAAAGAATTATACCCTTGGTTTCTCGGAGAAGCAAGGGAAAATAAGAAGATCTTGAGAATCTTGTTAGCAGCCAAATGAAGAAGAAAGTCATTCCCAGAAGGCAAAAGGTGGGAGTTTCAACTTCTCTGCTCTCATCCTTAGGATGCAAGAAAGGATTAAGAAAGGACTTGCTGGAGAAGTGAAAATTCATATTATTTGCACAGAATTATGTTGAACTCATTAATAACGTAAATTAACTTTGTAAAATATGTGCTTGGCTAAAAGCGAGATGAAAATAAAACAATGGGACTAATGACTTGCTATCTGAAAAGCAGCTGATGCCTTGGCTCACATTAAACATGAATCTGTAGTGAGCTAAGAAGCATGGTAAGGAAAACAGGTTATTAGGATTTCATTGTAAATGTGTGGGAAACTTAGCAAAGTAAATTGAATTTTGCAATAGATAAATACAAACCAGGAAGATAGGACAACCTAGTAGCTCGACTCCCTGATTTATTTGTTAAATTCATGACAGTTATATATGACTTAATATTATTGCAGTTTCCCAAATTGACAAATGTAATTGCTGAGACTGATGAAAGAGAATATTGGGATGCTGCTTTGGATTCTGTTGGAAAGTACTTAGGAGTTGACAGATGGTGCATATATTCAGAGGTTGAGAAGGGTAAGAAGGTAATGAGACTGGGGACCAAAAACAATTAGAGTGTCTAAAGCCTCAAACACAGCATAATTGTGGCTGTAGAGTAGGCAAAACAATTGAGTTTAATGCATTCATAATGCGTGTCAGTAGTGCAAGAAACAAAATCTGGTGTAGATAGAGTCTGAAGGCATAAGTCAAGTTGTAGCACACTCTCCTCCTTCAATCACTAGAAAATTCAGACAACAGATATTTATTGATGAAAAATGAATGAAAGTGTATCCTTGAGGACTTTCTATACCTGACATTAACAAATATCAGTGCATATTGAACAAAGGGAAGTGGTAGTCACCAACTGTCAAACTCTATTCAAACATGATTAGAGAAGATAATGAAACTGAAATAATAACATTAAAGGTTTGGGTGATAGGATAATTTATAAATTTAGCCTGGATATAGATGAAACACTATAAATGAAGTATAAGTAAGTTTTATTGATTGATTGATACTGAGAAATAATCAAAGAAGTATTGTAATCCAGCCCTAGCTGGCGTAGCTCAGTGGATTGAGCGCGGGCTGGGAACCAAAGTGTCCCAGGTTTGATTCCCAGCCAGGGTACATTCCTGGGTTGCAGGCCATAACCCCCAGCAACCTCACATTGATGTTTCTCTCTCTCTATCTCCCTCCCTTCCTTCTCTAAAAATAAATAAATAAAATATTTTTTAAAAAGTATTGTAATCTCTAAGAACAATATATGGGGGCAGTGTTGACAGTAAGGAAATTGTAAGTGGAGGAGAGTGATATACAGTCTGATTTTGACTCATTGCATTTATTTTTTATTTTTTATTTTTAAAATTATTTTTATTGTTCTCCAAGTACAGTTGTCTACATTTATCCCTCACAGCTCACCCCAACCCCAGCCATCCCCACCTCCCTTCCCTGCTTCCATACCCCCTTGGTTTTGTCCATGTGTCCTTTAGAGTTGATCCTGAAAATCCTTCCCTGCATTATCCCCTCCCAGCTCCCCTCTGTTTACTGTAAGATTTTTCTTAATTTCAATGTCTCTGTGTATATTTTGCTTACTTGCTTATTTGTCTTGTTGATTAGTTTCCAGTTAAAGGTGAGATCATATGGTATTTGTCACCTCCTGGCTTATTTCACTTAACATAATGCTCTCCAGTTCTATCCATGCTGTCACAAAGGGTAGGAGCTCCTTCTTTCTTTCTGCTGTATAGTATTCCATTGTGTAAATGTACCATAGTTTTTTGATTCACTCATTTACTGAAGGGCACTTAGGTTGCTTTCAGCACTTAGCTATCTTAAATTGTGCTAAGAACATTGGGGTTCATAGGTTCTTTTGGATTGGTGTTTTAGGGTTCTTAGGATATAATCCCAGCAGTGGAATTGCTGGGTCAAAAGGCAGCTCCATTTTAGTTTTCTGAGGAAATTCCATACTGTTTTCCACAGTGGTTATACCAGTCTGTATTCCCACCAACAGTACACTAGGGTTCCCTTTTCTCCACAACCTCTCCAACACTTGTTCATTGATTCGTTAATGATGGTCATACTGAAGTGTTATCTCATTGTGGTTTTAATTTGCATCTCTCTGAAGGCTAGTGATGCTGAGTATCTTTTTATATATCTCTGGGCCCTCTGTATGTACTCCTTGGAGAAGTGTCTGTTTTTAATCCTTATCAAATTAAGAATCTCCTGCATGGCTAAAGAGAATAGCATTAAAATAAAAAGAGAACAAACTATTTGGCAAAACACATTTGCCAATGACACCTTGGATAAGGTTTTATCTCCACAATATATAAAGAACTCACTCAACTCCACTCCAGGTTGACCCGTTACATTTTATTTGTTGGTAAGTCATGTATAGTAAGAGAATCATTCATCTCCAAACTCCTTGAGAATGAAGAACACAACTAATCCATCTTTGTGTCACCAAAAGTACATATCAAAAGGCACGACATACATCAGGCAATGATGCATATAGAATAAAATTAATTCATAATAAACAAATATAATAAAAGTCCAATTATACCATAGGTGGCAAACACGAGGCCCACAGGCTGAATCCGGCCCTCCACCTTGTGTTATCTGGCCTGGCACCTTGTTTCTACCCAGTGGAAGTGCCAAGCTCTCACTTAACTATTAATTATCAGTACTAAATTTACATTTGGCCTTTGAAGGGAATCATGAGGCTGATGTGGCCCCTGGTGAAAATGAGTTTGACACCCCTGGATTATATAAAGGAACTTTTATAAGTAAATGAAAGTATCCTTTAGATTTATTTTTCCAGAACAAAGCAATTTCAACAATTCAAACTATAGACTTTCCAAAGCTTCCCCCCACCAGTCTAATGTTTGTATCCTTCTTTATAAGTTACCTTATTTAGTTATATTAAGACACACATTTTTGTAACTTGACAAATCTTTTCTTTTTAAAAATTTAATATTTATTGTATTTTTTACATTACCTTTTAGTGCCTTTATGCCCCCCCCAGCAATCATTGCACTGTTGTCCATGCCCATGAGTCCTTTTTCCTTTTCGCTCAATCCCTCCAATGCGTACCCACCTCCCATCCACTAACTGTCATCCTGCTCTCCATCTATGGGTCTGTCATATTTTTATTGACCAGCTTGTATTCATTCTCATATATTTCTCCATTGTTGACTACTTATTTTGTTTTTAAAATTTGGCTATAATAAAAAGTAAAGCAATAAACATTAAGTTTAATTTTACATGTACCCTTTTTTTAGTTGTCAAATTTTGAGAATTTTTCTTGAGAACATTATTTGATTTCTATTAAAATAGAAATGTTAGAAGTACCATGGTTTTTCCTGTCACTGAGAATAGGAAAAAAATCCCCATGGATACTTTTAAATTTTTTTATTTTGTTTTTTTATTCCAAGTATATAGTGAAAGAAACAGCAAGTTATAATTTGTAATGAATTTGTGAAGGCTTAAAGTTAAGCTTTTCCCAGGTTTTATTCTAAATAGTATACAATTTCCCATTATGTCATGTATTTGGTAAAGTTTACTGATCAGGCAGAAACTAAAACTAAATAAATGTGTATTTCACAACTAAGTGCACTCATCAAGTCATTGCTTAAACCAACAGCATGAACAAATGATCCCATGCTGCCCACATTCCTGTTGAACACTAGTCTCATTCATTCAGTGAACATTAAAATAGAAAAATAATATATGTACCAACTAACAAAAAGGAGCCATGGGTATTAAAAATAGAAGCAACTAAGAGGCATACATCTTGTCAGAAACTGAAAAGTTAAAAAATAAGGTAGAAAAAGGTAATTACTAACATTGAATAAAGATCCAAAGTAGTAATGAAGTAAGTATGTTCTTATTTAAGTTAAATTTGGAAGGCAGAAAGATTATTTTATTTTAATTAAAGTTTTTTTTTTTACTACTAAATACATTACTGGAAGAATTAACTGTGGAGAAGTATATGCAGCTTCAATCTAAGATTATCAGATAATCAAGGGAGTCTGACTTCAAAGGGGATGATGAAGGGACTGGAAAACCTGATAAGGAGAAGTTTAAAAGATATTAATATGTAAAACCCAGCAGGTTAGCAATAACAAAATCAGAGCAATGATGAATCTCTGAAAATTTCAGAAAGTAATTAGTAATAAGCAAAAATGGGACGGGATGATTTCTCATATCTGACGATGACACATTGGAAGAATGTGGATGTGCTAAATGGCAAAACTAAAAAAAAAAGTATTTTTAATTTTCTTGTTTTTCATAATACCCTCTTCAGGTAGATTTTAAATGACTGACTAGTGGGAATCTGTAAGAAAGCAAAGAGAGATTAAAAAAAGTTTTGAATTAATATTAAAAAATTTTTAAATCACAGTAAAAACATTAAGGAAAATATTTTTGTGACTACTGTACAGAATGGTAAAATTTGACTTTGGCAGTTAGAGATTTTAAACCAAAGAAACCAAAGCTATGTTTAATTGAAAAATAATTAGATGTTGATTTCCTAGGAAAATGGGGAACAATATGCATCCTTGGAGACAAAAATAATAATAATTTCTATACAGCTAAATGTTACAGTGTGTCAATGCAAATTCCTTTGTTATGACAATAACATGTTTAAAACATGGCTAAAGCATGTTCTCTTCTCTGTAATTATTAATTTTGAGAGTAATGAGTACCTTCTCCTCAACTGGTTCTCTTACAGTTTGTGAAATACCAATGGAAGGGAAGAAGAAAGAAGAGTATGATCTCTTAGGAATAATACCCTATCTTTGCCTCCCATATTCTCTCTGGCATTAAAAATAATCGCAGTTACAATCATTATTCCTTTAGAAAGGGAAAGGTTTAGGCAAAGTGAGGCAATATAAAATTGTTCTATCCATTCAAAATGAATTAATGAACAAAATGGTGAAAGGCAAATAAGAAATCCCAATTGTTGCAGAAGAAGAAAATACATGACTTTCTGGAAAGGCAGAAAGGAAAATCCTCAATTAAGTTAAAAACCCTCACCTATGAAATGTGATGGCTTTATCCTTTCATTAAACAAGCATGAGCAATGCATTTTACCTACTTCCCAGTAATGATTTTGAATTCCTGATTTTTAGGATTTTAAGTGCCAGGTTGTGGTTTTGTGATGAAAAATTTCTGTAATTCCAGTTTACTTTATTATCTAACACTGTGAATTATAAAGTTCTTTTAAATGTAATTATTAACTAAAATATTTAAACTGGATAGGCCAAAAATAATAAAGGAAATATCTGCTTTCTGTGTTTCCTTTTATGGTTTATGAAATGAAGTCTGGATGACCTTTATTTTTAGTGTATCTAATATAATAACTTATATGCCATAGACATTTTACATTTATGATTTAGTTATTTACTATTTGCTTGGTATAAAACCTTTACCCCTAAAGATGGTTTATGTGACCAGCAATTAATGCACAATAAAATTGAAGTTTAAATGATCTCTGAGTAATTAGTAAGCTTACCAACAATACAGAAATTTGTTTTAACTTTTCTTTGGCAGTTTTAAATAATTACTAAGCACCTTTGTTCAAGGAGCTATTTTTACTCCACTTTTGCTTCTGCCTCATTTGTGAAATATTGATTGACCATGGAGACATGGGGTTATTTCTGTGTTCTCTATTCTGTTCCATTGATGTATGTGTCTGTTCTTATGCTAGTACCACACTGTTTTGATTACAGTGGCCTTGTAATATAGTTTGACAAATGGTGTTGGACCTCTAGATGGCTAAATGCAAAAGAAAATAAGAAGAAAAAAAAACTGGACCACCAACTTACACCAGACACAAATAAAATTCAAGATGGATAAAGGACTTAAATATAAGTGGTGACACAATAAAAGTTCTAGAGGAGAACATAGGCAGGAAAATCTCAGATATTCCATGCAGCAATATTTTCACCAATATATCCCCTAAACAAGGGGCATAAAGGAAAAAAGAAAAACAAATGGGACTTCATCAAAATAAAAAGCTTCTGCATGGCTAAAGAAAATATCAGCAAAATGGAATGGGAACCAACCAGTTGGGAAAAGCTATTTGCCAATGATACCTCAGACAAGTGTTTGATCTCCAAACTATATAAAGAATTCACATGACTCCACTCCAGGAAGACAAACAACTCAATTAAAAAATGGGCAAAGGAACTGAGCAGACACTTCTCCAGGGAGGACATACAAAGGATCCAATCACACATGAAAGGATGCTCTCAGCACCACTAGCCATCAAAAAGATGAGAATTAAAAACACAATGAGATACTACTTCACACCAGTCAGAATGACCATCATAAACAAAGAAACAAAAACAACTCCTGAGGAGGTTATGAAGAAAGGGGAACCCTTGTACACTGTTGGGGGAAATGCAGACTGGTGCAGCCACTGTGGAAAACAGTATGGAATTTCCTCAGAAAACTGAAAATGGATCTGCCTTTTTAACCTGGTAATTCTACCACTGGTATTATACCCTAGAATCCTGAAATACCAATTCAAAAGAACCTATAATACATAGATTCCTTATATATTTATTAATTTTATATTATTTATTTAACTATGTATACCTAGAAATATATATAATAAGACTACATATTTCTCCAAGTCTATAGCATTGTCACATGGATTATATTTGTCTTCTCTGCTTGTTTTTCTACAATCTCCCATTCCAAGAGAGGGAAACTGTATTCTCACTACCTTCATCTATCTATTTATCTAATTATATAAACACAGTATACCTGTATAGTAGTTTCAGAACTTAAAGAATACACCCATAAGAAATAACTTTATCAACAAGTGTCCAATATTTACATAAAGTTACTTCTATCTCTAGTCTTATAGATCTCACTCATTTGCCATGTTATTTAGGTTGGTGTCCTTTCTACAACGTCCTTTAGTGAATCTGTTTTTACTACTATTATTATGTTGTTAGGCTGGTCACATTATGCATTCCATGTTGGATCTTCTGACTTCCTACATGATTCATTTTTAATATGTACACAGTAATATTCACTCTTTCTGTTGTTAAGTAAACAAATGGGTTTTGATGAATTTATAGTTTTGTGTATTTAATATGACATTGTCATAGAGAGTAGTTTCATCAGCCTGTAAAATCATGAACTTCACCTTTACAAACCCCTACCTTGAATTGCTGGCTACCACTGATCCACTTATCATCTGTGTCGCTCTGTTTTGTTTTTCAAGAAATTCATATAAATGGCCTCATACAGTATGTACATTTTATAGGTTTTTGTTTTAGTTTACCAATATATGATTAAGACTCACCAAAGTCTTACCATGGCTTAATAGCTCATTTCTTGTTAATGATGTATAGTATTCTACGTTATGGTTATAACGGAGTTGTGTATCCATTCACCTACTAAAATATATCTTTTTCCCCCCACCATTCCCCCCAAGTCTGCCATCCTCATGTCCCATCCTCCATCTTACCTCCCTTGGGCTTTGTCCATGTGTCCTGTATACATGTTCTGTCACAACCCTTCCCCTCTTTTCACCCCATTATTCCCTCCCACCTTCCCTCTGGTTACTGTGAGTTTGTTCTTAATTCCAATGCCTCTGGTTATATTTTATTTGCTTCTTTGTTTTCTTGATTACATTCCACTTATAGGTGAGATCATATGGTATTTGTATTTCACCATCTGGCTTGTTTCACTTAGCATAATGTTCTCCATTTCCATCCATGCTGTCACAAAGGGTAGGAACTCCTTTTTTTTCTGCTGCATAGCATTCCATTGTGTAAATGTACCATGGTTTTTTGATCCACTCATCTTGAGTAATTCCAATTTATTATGATTATGAATAAAACTGCTATAAACATTTGTGTACAATTTTATGTGTGGACAAAAATGTTCAAGTCAATACCTAAGAATATGGCTAACGAATGATATAGTTAAGGCTATGTTTAGTTGTATAAGAAACTACCAAACTTCCTTTTAAATTCACTATTTATCTACATTCCCTTTAACAATAAATGAAAGTACCTGTTTCTCTGAATCATTACCAAATATTTGTATTGGTGGGTTTTTTTAGATTTTAGTGATTCTAATTGGTGTGTAGTGTTAACTCATTGTTTTGTCATTTTCCCAATATCAAATGGTATTAAGCATCTTTTCATATGCTTATTTTCCAACTGTTTATCTTCTTTGGGGAGGTATGTGTAGATTTTTGTCCACATTTTGTTATTTTTTATTGTTAATCTTTAACATATTATGTGTGTATCAGGTAAGAGAACTTTGTCAGATCTATATATTTTGTCTATATTTTCTTCTTGTATGTAGCTTATATTTCATACTTTTAGAACTATCTCTTGTAGTTCAGAAGTTCTTTTAATACAGTCAAATTTATTATTTTTTTCATAAAAATATTGCTTTTGGTATCATGCTTTTGGTGTTGTGTGAAAAACTTATCACTTAATCCAAGGTCATATTTTTTCTTGTTATTTAAAAAATTTTATAGTTTTCCATTTTATGTTAATTGTTTGCATATAGCTTTTTAGTTGTTCCAACATTATTTTTTTGAAATGCTTTATAGATTATCTGCATGTTATTTATTTAAAATTGAACTAGTGCTGTTTTCTAAGTACAAAATTATTTACTATTAAAATAGAATTTAAGAACTACTGTAAGTTGTTGACTGTACATTTGAGCTTTTAAATATCCTGCAGGACAATGTCACAATTTTACAATTTCCAAGCATTCTCTCCCAACAGTAAGTTGTAGTTACCTTTCCTTCATAAATGTGTCTTGTTTAATTCAAGGTATTGCTGATGGTTTATTCTTTAATGTACATAATTGTATAAGTTAATCTTAGCCTCTAAATATTATGAAGGCATTTTATCATATTTACTGTAAAACTTTATCACCATTCTTCACAAATCCAAAGAATTTTCTTTAAAGTACAACTCAAATCTAATTCCTCCTCTTCTTTGTGAATCTATGCTCCCTGTCACTTCCAAATGAGCATTGAATTCCAGCAGTTGACTAGAATTGTGATCCATTGGAGCCATTTATTTTAATGTAAATTTAATTGTTTGTATAGCTAATACTAATTGAACTCACTGCTCTCTAATTTTTTAAAAAAATAAATGGAAGAAATAAAACAGCTTACAAATGATCACCCTGATTTGCAGCATAAAGTGTACCACTATTTTTTAATTGCTTGAGTATTAGTAAAATAACCTGAGAAAATTAGATTAGTTAAGCAATCCCAGATGTTGTTTCTGAACAGTCCTCTGTTTTTAATAGAATATCAGGAGTTTAAAATATTTAAAAATAAGAAACAAATGAGAATAAGAAGTTGAAATTTTTATTCATCAGATATCTAAGAAACAATTGGGAGTAAGTAGAGTCAGTTTTAAGACTTAATCGCGAGTCCTTTGAATATTTATTTCTAGGATGTATTAATACTTTTGATACATCTCTTAGAGAAGTCAAAGGTCAGAGTGCCATTAAATAAAACCCTCTTTGACTAAAGCTTCTAGTAAGAGATATCACATGGAAACGATTTTCTACAATTTAGCAAGGAGGAAAAATGTCTTTCTCCACCAAAGAATTATCTGGAACTGAGTAAAAATTGTTTTACTAGATTGACTGATGAGAGTAAACATGTTAAGTGCTAAGGGAAGACAATATAGAGTTAAGGGAGATGCTTTGGAAAGTTCTTAAAGATTTTTAATAGCTTACTGATACTTTATTAAATCAATAAATTATATAACCTTCCCTAAAAATGAAATAAGTTTCTTTTGTTTGATTTTGAAATATGGATCTATGAACCATTTTCTACGTTATAGTGTTTAGCAATATCAATTTATAAATTCATGCAAAATATATTCATAAGGAAATTTTGCTTCTTGTGTAAACAGTTATTCCCATGTTAAGATCAGAGACACTGGTATTGATTCATTAATTTGCTAACTTTTTTTGTCTGTCTTCTATTTGTCATGCTAGGTACTTAGACTTGAGTGAATAATGGTGGAAAAATAAAAAATAGTCTTTTTTTTCTTTTACAAATTTTTGAGGCATAATTGACATACAACATTGTGTAAGTTTAAAGTATTCATCATAAATATTTGATGCATGCATACGTTGTAAAATATTTAACACAATAAAGTTAGTTAACACATCTATCACTTCACATAGCTAAAAATTTTGTGTGTGGTAAGAACTTTTAAAATCTACTCTTAGCTACTTTCAAATATGTAAAAGAGTATTATTAAGGAAGTATCTTTTTTATGATTCTTATCATTTTGAGTGGAACGAGTCTAGTGAGAAAGAAAAAATACGCATTTGTCAATTGTTGGGTAAGTAGCCTCTGCTTAACTTGCAACTTTGGCTTAAAGAATTGTATATCTTGCCCTGGCTAGTGTGGCTTAGTGGACTGAGTGCCAGCTTGCAAACCAAAGAGACTCTGGTTTGATTCCCAGTCAGGGCATATGCTTGGTTTGCAGGGTTTGTGGGCCAGGTCCCCAGTAGAGGGTGCATGCGAAGCAACCACGCATTGATGTTTATCACCCTCTCTTTCTCCCTCCCTTCCCCTTTCTCTAAAAATAAATAAATAAAATGTAAAAAAAATTGTATTTCTTGAATGTTCTATGACAATAGATTCACAAACAGTGGTGTTAGTTGTTGTAATCTTAGCAAATCTGATAAAATGAGAAAGGAATTTTCAGAATATTGCTAAAGAAATTAGGTGGTGAATGTGTCTGTTTCTACAGATGAATAAGAAATATGGTCAGGGTGAGGATGTAGTTGCAAAGTGAATATTGGTAAAGTGTAGCTAACTCCTAGTATAATTCAATAGTTTCTCATTATACATATTGCTTAGAACTGCCCTGAATATCTATGACCTAAATATTTAAATCTAAATATTTCCTCCACAAAATGATAAATATGAATTGCATATTATTTTAACTATTGAAATAATCAGTTAATTTTCTATTGTTTCCTACTTTTGAAAAAATGTACAATTAGGGTTATTAATTTAGTGAAATATTCAAAAAGTGATGCACCCCAAGATTTTTAATCACATAACTTTGGTCATGTGATTTCAGTTGAAGCTAAATGTTACTCGGTCTTTATGGGGATTTTAGTTCAGTTCTCATAGCAAGGACTTAGCACATGCAGTTAAAAAAGGAACAAACTGAAGGACATAGGGAGGAAAAGTAATGTGTGTGTGTGCATGTGTGGGGGCAGGGTGGGGGCAGGGATGGCAGGATTCAGAGAGTCAAACTGATGCAGCAGAGGAACTGCAGTGTGGCCCTTTGAACAGTTTCTACTCTCTGAAGAATATGGAAACTAGTCCTGGAGGGAAGGAAGTAGAAAGACCTTCATCTTTCTATGAAGTTGATATGTAAGGTGCTTGATATAAGTTTTCTTAATCATGTGCTTGACTGATATTGGAGTGAGACCATTAGTCATTATACCTGAGTGTGAAATTTAAAGCATTGTGACAACTGAGAGTTGCTTGAAATGAGTCTTTATATAAATCAGGTGCCTGGCATAACAGAGTGCAAGCATCACTCTTTAAACCTGAATATAAGTGATATCAAGAAGGGGTGAAAGACTTGTGGGCAACGTGAGGATGGCAGTAATGAGATAGTGAGCTCCAAGAAGGGGAGGTGTCATCTTCTCCTGGGTATGGCTCCATATCTGCTCATTATAAGAGTTTGGTGAATGGGTGATAAATTTCACCCATTATAAGGTATAAGATTCAGAAATGTAGAAGGTATATTTAGGGCATGGAAGATGCAAACTAGATGATACCATGGATGTAGACTTACAAAATAACAGGATGATCTAATATTCTCAATATTCACACAACTAGTGTTTGCAATTTGTGAGTGGCTGGGCTGAAAAAACTTGGGATATAAAAGCAGGTTATAATAGATCATTGAATATGCAACCTAGAGCCAGTCAGATTTTGGAAACTGACAGTCTCCACCCCCCGTCTGTATGTGCTTGTTCTTGATTTTCCATGATGCAGCAAAAACAGGACATTGTGTGTTGCAGTTTCTTTGATCCTGGGGAGTCCAGAGGTCATTGTTACTATATAGTATTATGGAATTTGAGAATTCAAAACTGATCTTTAAATTACTTTTTACTCCTAGCTCCTACTGATTCTCTCACTATAATACTGACATAAATAACATATGCAACATAGTTTCAAGTATAATGGGATAATCAAGTAAATTAGCATTTACCTCTACATACATAATGGGAAAAATAGCTCTACTTTTATCTGCAGCAAGTGGAAATGATTTGATGTGTTGAATATATAATGTCAATGCATATAACTTAGTCCCAGTATCTTTTTCAGTTTCTCTTGATTCCTCTCTCAGTTGATACTAAATCTAGCAGCCTAAAAACCACAAACATGATTGTTAAGATCAAATCATTTTTATTTATGATTGATCTATAAGGTGGATATTATTGTATCATGGATGGAAAGACTGTTATCAGTCATGTTGAATGTGTTCTTCATTTTATTTTTAGTTTCACTATAATGTACTATACTTATTCCCACTAAAATGGAAATAAAACATTTAGAACTAATAAAATGGTTCTGAATATCTGGACATATCTTAGAAAAGTGAACAGTCTTATTCTTTTCAAATGATTCTCTATTAATATTATTATTATACATTACTCTAGTTGGCCCTGATTCTCTGAATAAAACCTTTCTTTTTGAAATAAATAATTCTATAGAAGGCTAATAATAATTAGCCTTCTTATATTATCATTTTTAGGTTTACGTTTAAAATAGTTGGACTACTTTCTTTACTTGGTTATTGACTTATGAACTGAATAAAATTTTGTTTTTAAGCTGACTACCACCAAAGTGCACACATCTTTTGAGTTTTATGAAATCTGAACACTTTCCACTTCCCCTCTTAATTAAAATATTATTTCACTGCTCTATTTTTCCTATTTTTCTCTGAGTGGTTGAAACAAGTGTAAATGGGAAATTTAAAAAGAACAGGAACATTTGGCTGCATTTCTGGCTGATCAAGAAGCAGAAAATGCAGGAAATCTAATGAGAAAGCTTATTATTATGATTTGCACAGCTCAGCTTTTGCATAATCAAGCATGTCAATGCACTCACACATTTGCGAATGCTGCTTAGAACCACACATCTGAATCTTTTTAATGTTGCTCCATTACCATTGCTTTTGCTGCCCCACTCAGGAAGCCATCATCCATGACCCCAATTTTCAAAATGGGCCAGCTAAAAACAAAGACTGGATGTGTTTCCTAATCCTATCAAATCTTTTTTTAAAAGCAGAATGAAAACAGGTGGTGTTCTCAATTTTTAAAGGAGACGAATTATGAACTGTAATCTGAATATGGCTGTGATTACCCAGGTATGATTGCTCACATGAAAGTTGGTTGAATTGTAGAAAAAGCTATGCAATATTCAGGTGATCTTTGTGAGTATCTGAGGTGCTTTTGTTCCCTGAAAATCATACGATACTTGAGTTAATTTTATAGGAACATATGCTGCTACTTGTCAACATGCTGGTGTAATGCATATGCATGAAGAAGGGTCTCATGCCAAGGAAACAGCATCCACAACCTCTCAAAAGAACTGATGTGAGTGGTAAATACCCTTCGCTCTCTTTCTCATCCTCCCCTCATCCATGAACTTCAGACTCACAATAAAACATGGTGAAATGGTGAGGATTATAAAATAAAATTTATCATGATAGTCCAGCAATATTTTAAAATTCTGGGTCAATGGATGAGGATAATTATATGGCTATCCAATTTATAGCTATTTGTTATATAATTATTGTTATTTTATTGTATATGTGATTATTACACTAATGATTCAACCAACGATTCTGAATAAGAGAGGATGAATTTTAAATCACACTATGCATGTGCTTTTTATGTATAATAGTGTGAAATAAAATTTGAATACCAGTAGCTAGTGTTTCCTAAAAGACATGAATAAGAAAGAAAAAAATAGACAATGGTAAAATTCAGGGGGTTTATAACTGATGGAAGTATCCCTTACAAATGTTGCTGTTTCATGCACTCCTGATGGCTGGTGAAGGCTGCAGGTGGTGAAGTGGCATAAGAGAAGGGATACATAGTAAATATTCAAAGAGGACATTGAAGCCTTTTTTGTTAAATGCATACATGGCCAAAAAAGCTATAAACAAAGTCAGAATACAAAATGAAAAAGAGTAACAAATAATGTGACAACATTTCAAAATATTAAGTAAAAGAACTGACCATGGTCTGAAATATTTTTTTTTCACATATAATATAGGGAAGTCGTGATAAAACAAAAACACGGTTAGGGATTTTTATCTGGTGGGAAGATTAATATGAAACAACTTATGATTAATAAAAGAATTCAGAATATTTATAATGCATCACCCTTTGGACAGGACTCTAAGTGTCCCAAACAGATTTCATGTTTCTTCCATGAACTTATATTTCTAGGCCTAATTTTCAAAATAAATTAGTATATTAGGATTTAAAATCCTGAAAAAAAATATATAATATTATCAAAATATGTAATAGCTAAAAAAAAAGCATCTGAAAATGAATTAAAGGACATCTATGAGAACACTTTTAATGCTCAACTAGACATATAAATTTGCTTTAAAATGTAACCAAATCACATGAAAGAAGAATTCACAAACATAGAGTTACCTGGTAAAATATAAAAATATCCCAAATTGTTCAACTGAATTAAGAGCACATAATTGAAAACACTAATGCAATTTTATTTTTCTTAATGTTAAAAGAAAAAGTATATAACAATACTTGATGAGGTGAAGTATAGTTTCACTATAAGTTACTATACTTATTTATTTCCCCTAAAAATGGAAATAAAATGTTTTGAACTAATAAAATGGCTTTGAATATCCTAGATATTCATATGGACTATTTTGTTAGAATATTTATCAAAAGCTATAAATTCATACATTTTGACCTCTTCGCTCTTTAATTTCAATCCTAACTATGAAACATTTCTCTATGCAAAAATAAAAGCAGGATGGAAATTCTAAGTAAGCGCTCCTTGAAATAGTACCTAAAACACTTGAAGGCAGTTGATGTACTCAGTGATAAAGGAATGGACAATTAGATTATGATTGTTCTGTCAATGAAATGTCATTGTTATATAATAATTTATGAAGTTTTTTAAAAAGCATATAAGTATGATATATTGTTAAGTGAGTGTCAGGTTACAAATTATAAACACATTAATATATAAAGCTACATAAAATATATAAACATAAGTAAAAAATTAAGAACTTCTAAACATTAACAATTTTTTTAGGATGGATTAAATATAGGGTGATATCCACATTAAATTACTGTAAAATATATTTAAAAATAAAATCACATCTAGAGCCAAGACTAAAGTCTGGGACACATACATGTTACTTATGTATACCTGACACTGGAGCAAATCATAGATAAGTTAGTATAGAAATAAGTAAAGAAATTTCAGAAAACAAATGAAAAAAAGATCTTTGGAAACTCTTGATATTTAAGAAATAGGCAAAGGATGAGGACTCACATCAGTCTGATTAAAAAGAAAAAGCATGCTGAAAAAGATTGTATCAGCTACTACAGCTCTGACAAAGTGATGCTGTTTAATTCTACACGGGCTGGTGCTGTGACTGGTAAGGTAGCTTCCTCCCCTTCCTAAATGTCCTCGAATACAGACAACAAACCATCACGATTCTGAAGTATCCAGGTTATACTTATCTGCCCTCAGGAACTGTAACAATGACGTACTTGTTTGCAATTTAGTGGTAGCAAATCTGAGCCAGAGCTGTGAGTTTTGGATTGGCTTCAAGGAGGCTGTGTCTAGGATAAAAGACTCTTGAAAGAAGCTGTCTGTTCTGATCCTCTCTCTAAAAACCAGGAAAGCTACTCCAGCAGATGGTGAAATAGCCTGGGTGAAGCAATATGGCTGTAAAGTATTGTGCATTCTTTACCTAGGCAAAAGCAGGAATGGAATGTCTCCCCTACTCCTCCTGAGTCTGTGTCTGTCCAACTGCTTGGCAGTTTCCTTGCTCCCCTGCAGGCACCATGTTCTCCTCTATATAATGCTCTCATGTCAATCCCCACCCCTTTATCATCACCCCTCAGCCCAAGAATCTCACTCTTTCTTACCCAAACGAAGAAAATGACAAAGAAGTCCAGCGACCCTAGTTACATGCAAGTCAGAGAGCACAGAAGTTGTCACTGAAGGCTGGGAGTGGGCGGGTGCATTTTTACATAACCTCTGACCCACTGACCTTAATACTGGGTTTGTCAGACAACCTTCAGTAAAGTGTATGCCATACTGACTCAAGTTCTAGGACAAGCATGGAATCATAAAAGTTACGACAATGACTTTTCACTGAGTCAACAATATTTTACTGAACTCTTATCAACCTGGCACAGGAAACATTGAGATAAATGTAATTTTCCTTAAGGTTAATGTTTCACAAATAACATTATATTTATAGTATTTGATATGTGTTAACAATACAGATATAAAATACTTATAGTATTTTGATACATATTAGTAACAATACATAAATAAAATTATACCACCAATAAGGTGGAGTCCTAGAAATATATAAGGGTGGTTAGACAGATGCCAGAGAATAAAGGAAGTCTCCTTGTTCAGAGTCCAGAAACACTGGCAGAAATCTCCCGGAGAATTCCTAGACTGTTCTGGCAGAAGGAGAAGTATGGGTGTGGTAGAGACACATGAAATAACCCATTATTTGAGGGAAAATTGCAATAGTTCATTTTGACTAGAGTGAAGAGCATGTTTTTGGAGAGTGCTAGGGAATGAGCCTTTTAATAGATTTGATTGGGATACAACTTTGCAGAATGTATTACAAAGGAGAGAGTAGCTTTAGGGTGATAATTTTTGAGGCTGTGAAAATAATCTTAGAGATGCTGAGATACTAAAGGGGGCATGAGAATGAGAGGAGGAGTGAATATGAGATACACTTTAGAGTATGACAGATATTGTGGAACTGGGATTCACAGAACTCTCACTGATAAAGTGTAGATACCTCCCATAAAACAAAATAGCTCCTTTAGCTGAAATGATTTGCAAGAATGTGTTTATAAAAATGCACATGTCTTGCCATAGCTAACATTATTTTATGCTGGTTTCCCACAGAAGCAGGCCCTGATATGGGTGCAAGCAGTTTACTAGGTAGGTCTTCTCGGGAAGCACCAGTGGAGAGCAGCAATGGGAGACAGAGGAGGGAGGGAGTCAATGCAGGTGCTTAAGTGAGTTGCGGACGTTCAATACTGCTGGAAAATGCCTCCAAGTTATTCTACCCAAAGTGTGATTTCATTCATCAACTCCATCCATCAACTGGTTGTATACTGCTGATGGGGGCATTAAATTGTTTGCACTCTGCCTTGACCCTTGCCCACAGACTGAGAATATTTTTACAGCCAAAGAATGCCTGCAGACAGAGAATCACAGGTGTTTGCAGTAAGAGGCAGTCAGAACTGCGAGTGCCAGGGAAGTTTGGGTGGGACCGCAAAGCGTCTGTTACACACATTAAACAGTACTTCTCAACTGAGACTTTATGTATAGATTTCTGCAATAAATTTTAATGTTTATTTTTTCTTCTTCATATTACTTAAGCATAGCTTAAACATATTCTGAATCTAGATAGCAACTTTGAACATGTTTGTTGCTTGAAGATTTCAGTCACTAAGTAATAAATGATACCAAGAAGTATAAATCTGAATTGTAAATAAGAAAAAAAAGTCAGTGAATATCGTATTGGAGGTTTCAGAGAAGTGCAAATAGAGAAGTGTAGGAGATTTTACCCACGTGGCCCAAGCTGACAGAGGCACACTGTGAGGGGTTGGGTTGTGTCTGAAACAGGTTGTCATTATTCTGCTCAGATCTAAGTCCCACAATGTATCCAGCTTCACAGAAGCATCTACGATGGTTAACTTTATGTGTTAATTCGGCTGGACCACACTGCCTGGATATTTGGTCAAACACTATTTTGGATGTTTCTGTGTGTGCTTTTTGGATAAGTTTAATATTTATTTATTTATCTATTACATTAAATCATTTTTTATTGTTATTCTACTATAGTTGCCCCAATTTTCCCCCTTTGCCTTTTCCACCCATCCCACCACCTGTATCCAACAGTCAATTTCCACACTGTTGTCCATGTTCACAGGGAATTCATAAATGTTCTTTGTCTAGTTTAATATTTAAATTAATTGACTTTAATAAAGCCCTTCATAATGTGAGTGGGCCTTATCCAATCAGTTAAAGGCCTTAATGGAACAAAGGCTGACCATCTGGAAGAGGAGGGAGTCTACCAGCAGACAGCCTTCAGAGAATGCTGATTAATCCTAAGTACCTGACCTTGAAAAAAATTACTGGGACGAATGTAGGGTGGAAATGGTATCATTGGTCCACCTTGAGCTATTTGGGGGCCAATCAATGGTGAGAAAGGACTGGAATATACAAACTATGGCAGTTCCCATGTAATCTTTTGATCATACAGTTAGAGCAAGAGAAATAATTATTTTACCAACAAAGTTTGGGGAGGTGTATGAAGAATATCTCACATGTATAAATATGGTTGCTTAAATAACTATAAAAATGCATATTTAAGATAAAAGGCATGTAAAACTGTTTGGGTGTGACATACTTTTAAAAATAAAATATATCAAAGAGTTTAATTCATTCAAATTGGGAAAAAGTAATATGTGGTTAAACTATATTAAACTAGTGAATTTCAAAGTACACCATGGATTGGCCTCAGACATCTACTATTTTTCTAAAAAGTGACATTTGTAGAGTCATCCTGAAAGTGTTTTGGACCCAATTTATTTTCATTATTGAATGTGATCTATATTTTATGTGTTGTATTACAAACTATATAATATATTATGTAAAACTTACAATTCATCTGATTTCTTATATAATCTGAATTTGATCTAAACAAACTCCATATTGGAATCTTAAAATCAAATAAATATTGAAATATGCTAAAGTACTTTGTACTATTATGCTTTATGGCTGCATAATTAAATGTATAATATGCAGTAAATGTTTACAGCATAATATATCATCTAAAGAATGTCCCAGTATGAGAGAAAAACTCATGTTCTCCCCATGATTTCATTGAAAATGCTTTATCATAGAATTTGTCACACAGTGACTGAGTATATAAATTTGTGGTTAATTCTGGACAATGGACAGATATTTTTTGGCAGAGAGAGAACTGTTAATTTCTGGTTTTTAGTCTACTAGCACTCAACAGGAGAGTTGAAAGTCTTTTTTCTTTTTTTCTGGCTCTTTACTATCATAAGAGTCTCCCCCTTCTTTCACTTAGTCCCTAATATAAAGTTCTACTACTATGACACATTTTAGCAACATATCCATTTCCTGAGAAATACAATAGTTTTTCAGTCTGTGAATTCATATTCTTAAAGACGGGAGAGAGCTGACTGGTCTCGAATCTAGGCAACATGCACCCTCATTTGACTCTGCAACCTGTTAGCTGTCACCGAGAAAACACGTGAAATCTCTGGATATTATTTTCCTTCAGGTGGATGTTGTAGGAAATAAAAGAAAGTTTCTAGCCATCAATTAAATTAAATAAAATTTGATCCTACTACAAATAATTATTTTAAGAAAGTATCTACAGTTAAGAGAGTAATGGTGTCAGTTGTCCACAGAGTAACCATTTTCACTTTCTCAAGCACTTCTCATCACTTTTTGCTCTGTCAACAGACTCTTTGGAAACTGAAAGTGAGTCTTAGCACATCCATTTCAAAAATCTGCACAGACTTTGGAATTACTATTCTTAATGGGATATTTTTGAGAAAAAAAGACTTAGCTGTGTATGTACTATCAGACTTGGAGATTGGATACTTTAATGTTATATTTTTGTCACTGAATCAAAACCTTTCTCAACTGAATACATAATCACTATAACATATCCCAGGCACGTTTTTTCAAATCTATGCCTTTAAGTTGTTTCAAAAATGGTATAAGTTTTTCTAAAACTAGCCGTGAATACTCCCCATTTGATAAAATGCATCCCTCAATCAACATTCATGTTTGTGCTTTGCTCTCTCAGATTTCTCATTTCCATATATCATTTTGTTTTGTTTCCATCATTTTTACTCAGTATCTAATTTGCTTAACCAATTATTATCAGTTCAGCTGCTGAGCACTGCAGCACATACCATGTTGATGTTGTTGTTGTGCTCCAGTTGTTTTTCCACGTGCCCACAGCAAATGACCCTTCAACTACCACGGCTTAACAAGAGTAGTAGGTACACATGCTCTGCTTTCAGGATCATTCAATCTCCATACTGATTGAGACCCCAAGGGATATAATGTAATTGTTCCTACAACATGAGTGGGTTTGTTTGTTGGTTGATTCGTTTTAATTGTATTTATTCATTGGTTCTTTTATTCATTTATCTTGATGTTATTGGCTTCTATTTTTATGGTGATTGGAAGTAACTGGGAGAGGAAAGCAGGTCTTTTTTAATAAAATGATTATTTCAAAAGCAGCCATTGTGAAATGTAGATATTTTCACAAAAACTATGGTTTTCCAAGTTGTTTAATATGTGATGCAATGTTACTTTGTATTTTTAGACAACACTGAATTGTAACTGCCACACAACTGCTGGCATTGCTTATGCCAACTCTACCTGTTCCCTCTGATTTTTCTACTTCCTTCTATCTTCTTTTTCACTTTAATTTCCTTTATCAGCCTCACTGCTCTTCTATTTTGTTGCTGTCATTGTTGTTATTATTTGATTGGTTTGCTTTGCTTAGCCAGCCAATTATTTTTTTTTACCAATTAAATCATAATAAATATCACATTAAGGCAGAAAACTGTACTTGAACAATAATAAAAATCAAAAGTATTTTAAAAATTAAAATGAAAAAAAAAGAACCTAGTAAGATTTCTTGCCTCAGACTACTTTGGGATAACAGAGAAAGTTTCCATAAGCCTTAGATTGCAGGAGTTTATAAGCCTGTTTAGCTTGGAAGAAAAATAATATATGGCCAGGTGTCCTGAGGTGGGTATTCCGGAAACATACTGAAACAGAATTTGAAGTATAAGATGTCTACTTGTATCAGTATCTGTGTACAAATAAGGTAGCATCAGTAGTAACTAGGTTAATTCGATTATGATAAAGGTACAACAAAACCTCAGCCAAAACAATGGTAAATTTTATAGGGAATATTTCCCTGAAGAGTGTTCTGTATCTGATTTAAATGCCAAGTCCTTTATACTCCACCTCAGTCATCAACCAGGCTCAGGCCATTCCCAGGAAGACATGGCATTGGGCGAGGCAGTTCTCTGAAGGTGAGGCAGCCCCTGAAGGAGCGGATACCTGGAGGCTTTCTGGTGACAAACCTCCCACAAATAGAAATAAATCCTTCCTCAAACAGGGAGCAGGGTGGAGCCTCATGGTGTCTATAATATTGGAGGGGAGTGCTTTGGAATATATCACAGGCAGATGTCAGAGTACATACAATCTGGCACACTCCCAGGATACTGTTCCAAGTTTCATGAGGGTGAAAGCTGTGAAATAAAGTGAAAATCAACTTTGAGGACTTAAAATAAATTGTAATTTCTCCAAGGTCAGACTATCTCAGTAGATTCAAGTATTCACTGGAAAAAAATTGAACATTAATTTCAATAGAAATCAAACATTAACAACAGTTACTATATTAGTAGGGATAATACTTTTCCATTCAGCAAAAATGTACACATCCTTACTATACTCACTTCTATGTTAGGGGTGATATTTATGACAACGGTACTGGTAGAGGCATATCAAGTTCCTACCCCAGACATAATTGCCCATAGATTAGCTAGAAATATTAGCTAGTAATACCTTACTACTATAATAATCAAAATTCAAGAAGTTTGCACCATAAAAGCTTATATTCATCTATATTAGGATAAGAATATATGTCATGTTTTATTTTTTTAACTTATTCAGGAACTCACATTTTGTTACTGTCCCTTTCTGGTCAGGGACCCAAACGATGGTCCTTTTGCCCAGTGCTGTTAGGTAAAGCAGAGCAGAAACTTTATTCATTGACAAAGGAATGGAGAAGAGTGAACTCATGCTATAGTGGCACCTTCTCCCAACTGGGAAGGAGCTTCTCTTTACAGGCTGTGGTGTGGACTGTTTATATTGTTTTAGATATGTGTGGATATTCTTCTGTGGCATTCAGCCCTCTGCACATGATGACCATCAACATATTTGTTCTTCTGCTCAGCACTTTGGTCTTTGTGCTTGGCCCTTTGCATTTTGTGGCAGGGAATCCTTTTCAGTTCCTGTAAGCAAGCATGGGTCATAAATTAGACATTGACAAACATTGGGGTCCTTTAGATGATGGCTCGGTGACAATTTCTTTCTCTATATTGTTTGAATTCATTACATTAAGCCAATAACTAGGAAGGGGAAAGGACATGACTTGGATGTTTTTAAAGACCAGGTCTGAAGTGGCGCCAATCATTTTACTCCCATTCATTCACCATAACTCAGTCACAGATCCACATTGCTATACAACAGAGACTGAAAAATGAAGACTGGCAAGGCCCCAGGAAAAATAAGACAAGCGGGCACTGGAGAACATTTATAGCCTGTGCAACAGCTCCTGAGATGAGTGAGAATATGAGGAGGAACTTCAAAAAGCAGAACTGCTGGTAAAGTAATTATATTGACTTAGAGTTCAAAGCAAGAAGAAGTATGATTGTTACTCATACCTCCTGAGGACAGTTGTGGGAGAACTACAAAATAAGAATAATGGGTTGCACTTTTGCTCTATTAAACAATTACCTTGGAATTATTTGAATGTTACATAAGGGAAAATCTCAACAACTTATCATTCAAAATTCTTTTCATTTGAAGTACATAATGCATGAAGATCAAAAGTTAAGAACTTGGAATATTTCTACTTACTGAATTATAAAATTCTTGTACTTAGAGACAATTATATACTCTTCTATGCAGATTCAGTAATTATTGAAGTGTGGGATGATGGATTACAATCATTATTTTACTTGAAGCCAAATAAGTACTTCAAAATTCTTACAAGTGTCAAGAAAAGTAACAAAATGTGTTGATAGGTTGTTGCAATTCAGTGGCACTTAAATTTTTAATGAGGTTAGCATGGGGAGGAAGAAGTGTATCCAAATTATCTGTACGGCTTTAGTATATAAACATTTGAGAAATTTCAAGCTTAAGAATATAGTAGAGGAAGAAAATATCAAGTCTACAGTAATCTTCCCTAAAACACAGGTGGGTAAATATAAGTTTACAGTTGTGAGTACGTGAAACACGGAGTTTATTCTTCTATTATTATTTATTCACTATTCTCTTATTTTCTGTATGAACAACTGTAAACTTACTTTTACCCCACCCTAAATGTAAAATGACTTCACAGCTATGAAAATTCTATGAGGAACCATATAATTAGTATTACTTGAGAAAAGAGAATGCTCAAACTGGAAAAATAGGTATGACTAAAAGAAAAAACTCCTAGTCTATGGTTCTACATGCACCCACCATACTCCCCTTGTGCAACAATGCTCTGAGGTGAACAAACTCAAATCAGGAAAAATATATAAGAAAAACAAGGGTGGTGCCAGCTATGGAACTGAGGGAGGTTTGGGAAAACATTAATAAATATCAAATACACAATAAATCTGATAGTACAAAATGAGTAACTGAGGAGATAAGAAAATGGAGTAATGAAAGGGGTTTCAAATCAGGATCATTTAATGGACCAGACATCATATAAAGGGTCAGGCAGACTATTTAAATGGAGGTGTGGTTTACATGAGCAAGCCTCATCTAAATGGACTTAGTCTCAAAGGCATAGATTCTGATGGAGACAAAAGTAACAAAGAAAAAAAAAGCAGAAATAATCACAGTTTGGAAATTGGATGATGAAGAGGAAAAAAATAAAGATGGACATTTTAGTATCCTGTAAAACAAAAGAGAATTGCAAAAATCACAGTACCCATAACTGCAAAATATAGAAACAAAATCCCTTGATATATACTTGGAATTATATACACTAGCAGAAAAGAATTCATTAAATTAGAAATTTGGAAAATACTCCAATATCATAAAATAGACAAAGGGAAAATCTATAGACAACTATTGTAGTAAATCAGGAAGCAAAATTTCATAAAAATCAAATGATGAAAATTTCCAACTGAAAAATAGTGAAGCAGAAGTAAACTATAATTCTAATCTCCAAATAAGATTTCATATACTCAAACGAATATTTGAGGATATAGTAAATGTTTCTTAGATAAGTTTCAAAAGCTATGAACAAAAATGTACAAGAATATTATGTTAAATAAAAGGTGTCATTTAGAAAAAGCTAAGAACCATATACTTTCACTCTTATGTGGGATATAAAACTAAAATTTGGGGACACAGGCATCAATGTGGTGGCTGCCAGAGGAAAGGGGGTGTGGGTGAGGGGTGAACAGGGCCTAATACATGGAGACAGAAGATGGTTTTATTTTAAGTGGTGGACACACAGTTCATATGCAGGTCTAGCATTATAGAAATGTACACTGGAAACCTATATGATCCTATTAGTCAATGCCACTCCAATACATTTAATAAAGGTTATTTTAAAAATAATATTAATAAATAAAAAGAGTGAATGAAAACTATAAGAAATTAAAGGAGTTGATTGAACTTTGAAAAGTAATTGAAGAACATGGCAAAATTACTTCAGAAATTAAAAAATATTATGAGGTACTCAAGTAAAAATAGACACAGATGAAAATTTACTAAAGAACTTTGAAAAAAAGTCAAGAAATCAACTAAAATAATGTAAATGGCAGGAAGAATAAACATGTCAAGAGATAAAGTAGTAGAAATGGAAGAAAGATAAAAAAGGATAATATATTATTAAAACCCCTAAAGTAAACAAATAAAACAATGGAAGAGAATATTAAAAACTATAATCCAATAAATTATTTCAGAAATAGAAGAAATCCTGAATCTATACATTGAAAGAACTTACTGGTAGTTAGGAAAATTAACCCAGAATGATAAATGATAAAATATATCTTAGAAAATACATTAGAATTCAAAGATAAAAATTAAATTTTCACAGCCACCCGACAAAAATTAAATGACAAATTCAAAAAATTTTCTAGTCTCAGACCTTTTCAAATCAATCTAGAAGACAAGCCTCTATCAAGCAACACTTTTAAAATTGTACTGAAGGTGTGAAACACGTATTTTATGTCTAATTAAGCATTTTTTTAAAACATCAGGGCAGTAAGAAAAAATAAAAACATGTTCCAAAACATTAGGAGAGAAGGGACACTGCATCTGTCAGCCTTTCCTGAGGAATCTATTAGAAGATGAGCTTCATCCAAACAATTAGTGCCTAGGAAAACAACAGCAAATGGAATGATGATAATTTTTTATTAAACCCTGGTAGGGAAAGGTTTCTTAACTTTGACTTCAAGTCTAGAGGCAATAAAACAAAATTATGTTAATAGGGGTACTTAAAAATTGCATGAGAAAACCCACCATAAACAAAATCAAAAGACAACTACCAAGACCAGAAAAAAAATTCACAAAATATAGCACATACAAAATAATTACAATCTTAAAATAAATATTTTTCTTAAAAATTAACAATTGAAGGACTCAAAACCTAAAGTAAAAAATGGGAAAAACTATACAGACAATTCAAAATAAATGGTAAAAGTGACACCTAAATTCATAATAACATGTTTATACTTACTCATAGAAATATGAAATTAAAACACCAGTATAATACTTCTTACTTACCAGGCTGGCAATATCTACCTACCTATCTATCAGCACATTTTGGTAGTAGTCTGCTGGGAAGTAAGTACTCTCATACATTGCTGATGGTAATACAAATTATCCAACACTTCTGGGCTATGCAGATATTTGATAATAAAACTGCTTATACAGTTACTTTTATGAAATTATAGGTAGGAGATTGTCCTGAATAAGCAACTGTAGTTATTTAAAAGTGTATATTCTTACAGTTATTAAATATAGGTATTATTTATAATTGTGGATGAAAAAACTATGATCCATGTGCACTGTGGAGCATTATGTAGCTGTAAAAATAAATGAGGGAAATATCTACTAACTGATGGTTGAATGATTTCTAGAACATACAGGTAAGTAAAAAAATTAAAAAGCCTAAAAGAGTGCCCATGTTATGTTACATTTCATTTAGAGGAAGAAGGATAGATGAATATACGCACATATGTGTGCCCTGGTAACTCTCAGGGAACATGACCAAGTGGTAGTGGAAAGCAAGCATGGGGAAGGGGCAGCCGAGATGAAGAGGGAGTGATGCTTCCTTGAGTTTAACTGTTGTGTAACTCTGACTCTTAGAAATACACTTATGTTTTACATACTCTTCCCTCTGCCAAAACAAACAAGTGAAATTGAGAAGGATATACAGGAAAGCCAAAGTGGAATTCATACACTAACAAATGAATTTAATGATATTACAATAATAACATAATTATACTGGAGAAAACATGGGATAAATCAAAATTGAAGGGAACTTTATGAAAGAGTAAATCAGTACTCTTCAAAGCTATCAAGATCTTGAGAGACATATATGGTTACATAAAGGATAATACTAGATGAAGTTAAGTGAAGGATATACAGGAATCTTGTGACTGTTTTTGAAACTTTTCTATAAGTTTGGTTTAAACAAATTGCTAAAAAAAAGATGAATTGCCTGAAATTTGTAACTAAAATTTTATTTTCTCAGAAATAGAGTTAAAACAAAATACAGCTTTTGAATGGTCCAATTTAAGTATATTTTTCAATTTTATAAACAAATGATTAGTAAATAATTTATATCATGTTAAATAGAATATCATTAATAAAGGGCCAAGTAGAGAAGCCTTATAAATTCTCAGTAATGCAAAGACAACCTCTTGTTAATTGTTCTACTGGTTGTACACCACCAAATCAAATAAAGCAACAAAATAAAATAGAATGGATAGCATTATTCCCTATGAATAATTATTCACCATATAACTTTATACATAGCTTGAAAGTGGTGTTTCCCGTAACTGATAAGATATTGATTTAACATTCAGTCCTGACTCATTCCATAGAAATGAAGTAAATAATCAGAGAAACATATTTGAATGGTTATATCATGTTTATAACAAGAAAACATTCAAGAATTTTAATTTTAATAGTGTAAAGTCTTGGGTAGTCAAACTAAGATAACTTTGTAAAGAAACCATGTTCTGTAAATTATTAAAGTTTCCTAAACACAACATTGTTTTGAGTATCTTTTTCAAAAACTTAATTTTTCCTTTCTTGGACACAGATCCTGAGGGAGTTTTACAGTATGAATTAAGAATTAGTCAAGAATTAGTTAACCAGTATTGCAGTGAACTGAATGTCTGTGACCCCCCAAATTTCATATTATGAAATTCTCACTCTAATGTGATAGTATTTGGATGTGGGGCTTTGGCAGGTAATTTGGTCATGAGGATAGAGCCCACATGAATGGGATTGGTTCCCTTATGAGAAGAGACCTGAGATATAGCTAGCTCTCTTTCAACCACGTGAAGACACAGCGAGAAGAATGTCCTTTGTAAACAAAGTTGAAGAACCCCATCATGCTGGTACCCTAATCTCTGTCCTCCAGAATGTGAGAAGTAAATATGTATTCTCTAAGTCACACAGTGATGCTAATGTGTTATAGCAGCCTGAACTGACTCAGGCAAGCTTTTATTTTACATGGAGCATTTCAAACCATCCACACTTAAGAACATAAAATGTATATTTAGATGGAGATGGAACAAGGGAAATTCTAACTAACAAAGAGAACCGTGACTATTTCAATGTTTTAAATCATTTTCACCTTTTACTGAAATAAAACCATAACAGTATAATTTAGAACTATAATTCTAAAACATTACTTTTTACAATTGAACTGTGGGTGTATATAGTAACAGAAAATAATGCCACATACTATTAAATCAGAAACATTATCACTAGCATGAAAAGAGAGCGCTATACTTCATGAATTTTTATCTTAAGGGTAAGTCCAGGGCCAGAATTTTTAGAAGACACACTCACTTTATTAAAATACTCAAGTATATTACTTAGATCATCATTTTAGCATTGATTCTAACTTCATAATTTTAGTCAGTCTGTGGTTTGGCGACAATAGCACATCTCATCTGAGAGCTGCTTTTAATTTTGCTTTTGTGGTTTGGAAGGTTCCACTTCCTAAAGTCAAATACCTCTCTGCATGAAGTTTTCAATTACCATAGCTCAAATTTTCCTCCCAAATGTGTCACTGAGGTGGCTGCATCGCTAACTAAGAGACTTTTTCTCAAACCTATTGTGTATGACATCTCCTTTTTGGCACCACATGCCCTTGCTTCTGCTGAACTTCCTTCATCAAGGGCTCTTCACCCCTGCAGAGCGTTGTTCTGCAGAGGCTAAGGCACCTACCTATGCAGAGGAAAAGGGTGCTTGATACTCTAAGGCACCTACCTATGAAGAGGAAAAGGGTGCTTGATACTCTGAGAACAACATCATCGTATATCCCTTCTTTTAGAATCTAGTTTTATCTTGAGGGCAAAAATCAAACACAGATTTTACAACATCACATTAACACAATCAGAAACTTACACACATATCCAGCACAATGAATGTAATATGTGATTTCCATTAATATATCAAAGGCTGTTTGTAACACTGCTTCCTATCTTGCAGGTAATAGGAGGTAGAGGAATGACTATTGAAATACTAAAATTACATTTATAACTCAACAAAATATGGGCTTCTATTGTGTATCATAATGTTGGACCATAGATTATTTTGATGCACTTGAAAATCACGTTTCTGTTAAGTTAAATGATTTTTAAAAGCCACATTTCTGTAAAGTTAAATGACTTAAAAATGACTTTTGCTTGGTGCAGTAAATGAACTGAAGATTTGTGGCAAGTTGGATTTACTCTGATCCCCTAATTAGAATAAGAAGTTAAATATCCAGCAGTTTAATCAGGACACTTGAATTACTTTTTATTTTTTACTGAAGGCATCATTTTTGGTGGTAAAGATAACAGTCATTTATATTTCGACACAAAACTGAAGGTCAAATATAAGATGAAAAGAATTAAATAAAAGAGACCAAAAGACCTATGAACTCAAATGCATTTCCATGAACTGAAATACATTTACTGGATTAAATATTGCGCTTCTTTGTTTTAAGTAATCTATTTCATATTTGTTAATCCTCCAGCTTAATTCTCAATAAGTAAATTTGTCAGGCAATTATATAAAGTTGGTTTAATTTTCTGCTTACCAAAAGAACTTATTATGTTACTTCAACATCTAAATCTCTAGAACTAATTCTTTTGTCATCTTATTTCTTGATAAATTATAAAATGTGTTATGATTGCTATAAATACTATTTGCAAATCTTTAACAAATATATACCTCTAAGTTTCTAAGTAAAATGACTTACCTTTCTTTTTATTTTATGTAGTTTGATAAACAAGAAAAATATGACTAATATAAAGACTAATAGTCAATATTTTTATTTTTAAAAGGTGGTTCTGGAGTTTAAAATGTGACTCAGAGCATTCATTATTCTAATTAGAAACTTTCAACAAGTCTAATCCTCTACACTTACTCTGCCCGATAGTCTACATAACGTCTCACATGATTTCACATGGAGAACTTGGGGAAAACAGCAGAGCTGACTATGGAGGTCTCCAGGTTTCTTTCTTCTTTCCTTTGTTTCTCCTTCTGCTCTTTCTGCCATATCTTGATTGATGTGTTTTTCATTCTCGTTTACAAAATGAGCTCTTTGCTTGGCTGGACAGTTATTTTTTCAGGTGATTGAATCAGAATTTATTTTTGGTATGGCCATTGTCCCTTTACACATAAAAATGCGTAAGGAATAAATTGTTAAAGTTAATGTGTTTTTGGTTGAGGCCAAAATCTAGCACTCCCAGAGCACTAAAGTAGATTGTCATAAATTTCCACATAGCTACTTAGGGTCAGTTTAGCAAATGTTTCTATGAAATAAAAATACTTTTGGTAATTCTTGATAATTGTTACTTAAAAAACAAAGACAAGATGCCAAATAACATGTCTGCTTCTAAATAATACAAATACAGATAATTTTCTTAATAGAATTTTTCAACAAGTTACTGCAACCTAAAGGGGAAGTAAATGCTATCATCATTTTTTTCATGAACAACTCATATTCTGCAAATTGATAGTAAAGATAGTATTTGGGAGTAAAGTAAAATAAAAAATGCCTTGCCAAATAAAACTTTAAAAAGTTATGATCCTTAGCTTTTTAAAATAATGTTTTGAAAATTATTTCAAAGATTTTGTCCTTAAATATAATTTTAAAAGTTTAATATAATCTGAAACTGCAACTAGAAGGAATACATTAAATAAAGCTTGGTAGACTAATATAATGGATTATTATTCAGACATTAAAATCATGTTGTGGGAAATTACTTAACAGAAAATACTGATAATATAATGTGAACAAGTTACTAAAAATATCTGTTACAATCTCAATGATTTTTAAAATAAATATGTTTAGAAAAATATTAACATTATATATTATAGAATGTAATTTTAATGTGGTTTTTCTCTTATTGCTAGAATTAGGAGCAATTTGTATTATATTTCTCATTTTCATTTAACTAACTTTCAAAATAATCTACTTGAAGTGATATTATTTTGGAATACAATTAAATAAGCATAATAAAGCCATTATTTTGCTACTTTCTTTTCTGTATACTCTATAAAAACTTTCCATGCATCAGTCACTCAAGTCACTAGAAATGAGGCAAAAGACCCTAATGTTGCTTTTTTCCTGGAACAAGTGAATTTATTTACTTCAATTACATAAGGAATTTAAGAATGAGATTTCTAATCTGTTCCTAATATTTTAGACTACTGCACAGCATAACCTGTGTCTTCAGAGTAAGAAAAAAAAGCTAAAAGGGAAAAAGTGGTTAGTTAGCTTTTTCTCACTTGAGCAATGGCTCTAATTGAGCTATTTTCAAATCCTCATGTTTGTGTCACTGAAAGTAACATAACTCTCCTGAATATGGTTGTTCACCTTTTCCACACACTCTTAACTGCTTCATCTAAGTGGGTTGCCTTATTAAAAGATATTTAACCAAGATTTTTTATCTCTCTCTAATTAATCTATATCTTTAAAGAATAAATTACTCGTTTTAAAATTAACACTTTACAAAGTGAAAACATATAGGTTCTTACTGTAACCTCCTTGCCAAACACAAAACTATAAAATACAATAGTGAGAAGACTTATGAACCTGTCCAGTGTTTTGGCATAATATCTGGCATCATACTTAATAAACATGTGTTGAATGAAAGCATTGTTAAATAAATTTTCTTGAACAAGTCACTACTTTGGGGTTTGGTTTCTGATTTATAAAATGAGAAAGCTATAGTATACATGTTTGTCTTTCCCTAAAATTCATTTGCTTAAATCTTTTTAAAGTATTTTATTGATTATGCTATTACAGTTGTTCCATTTTTTTATCCCCTTTATCCCACTCTGCCATTCAATTCCCTCCCACCAGCATCTTCTCCTTAGGTTCATGTCTATGGGTCATACATATAAGTTCTTTGGCCTCTCCATTTCCTGCAGTGTTCTTAACCTCCCCCCTGTCCATTTTGTATCTAAAAATTATGCTTCTTATTCCCTGTACTTTTCCCCTCATTGTCTCCCTTCCCCTCCATGCCGATAAGCCTCCATGTGATCTCTATTTCTGTGATTATATCTCTCTTCCAGTTGTTTGCCTAGTGTGTTTTTGTTTTTGTTTTTTAGGTTCAGTTGTTGATAGTTGTGAGTTTGTTTCATTTTACTGTTCATAGTTTTGATCATCTTCATTTTCTTAGATAAGTCCCTTTAACTTTCCATATAGTAAGGGCTTGGTGATGATGAACTCCTTTAACTTGACTATATCTAGGCTGCACTTTATCTACCGTTCCATTTTAAATGAAAGTTTTCCTAGATAAGAGTAATTTTGGATGTGGGGCCTTGCCTTTCATGACTTTGAATACTTCTTTCCAGCCCCTTCTTGCCTGCAAGATTTCTTTTGAGAAATCAGCTGATAGTTTTATAGAACTTCTCTAGGTAACTGTCTCATTTTTCTTGATACTTTTAAGATTCTCGCCTTATCTTTAATCTTGGGTAATTTAATTATGATGCGTCTTGGTGTTGTCCTCTTGCATTCAACTTCTTTGGGACCCTCTGAGCTTCCCGAATTTGCATGTCCATTTCCTTTTCCTAGACTTGCATGTCCATTTCCTTTTCCAGATTGAGGAAGTTTTTCTTCATTACTTTTCAAATAAATTTTAAATTTCTTTCTCTTCCTCTTCTCCATCTGGTGCCCCTATGATTCAGATGTTGGAACATTTAAAGTTGTACCAGACGTTCCCAAGCTTTTCTTTATTTTTTTTTGAAATTCTTGCTTTTTCATTCTGTTCTGGTTGAATGTTTATTTCTTCCTTTTGTTCCAAATCATTGATTTGAGTTTCAGTTTCCTTCCTTTCACTGTTGTTTCCCTGTATATTTTTCTTCATTTCATTTTACATAGCCTTCACTTTTCCCTCTATTTTGTGACCATACTCAACCATTTTTGTGAAAATCCTGATCACCAGTGCTTTGAACTCTGCACCTGATAGGTTGACTATCTCCTTGTCACTTAGTTATTTTTCTGGAGTTTTGATCTATTCTTTCATTTGCACCATATTTCTTTGTCTTGCCACTCCTGTTATGCTTTAAGAAGGGGAGCCTTAGGTATTCATCAGGACAAGGCAACTCACTTTGCTGTGTTGTGGGTCTATGTGTGAGGAAGGGGTCAGAGAGGGAAAATGGTGCTTGCTTGGCTCTCGCAAACTTTTAGTCACTTCTGCCACTACCTGTAAGTGAATTGGGCCCTTCTGGTGCTGATTCCCAGGTATGTAGGGTTGTGTACATTCTAGGACCCCATGGGTCTCTCCCAGGAACTCTCCTGTGAGGCTGGGAGTATCTCCTGCCACCACAATTCCCACAGGTTTTTAAGCCAGAGTTTTCGATCCTTTATCTTCCTTGAGTTGTGAAGCTTGTCTCGCTCCCCAGTTGTTCCTCCCAGTTTATTTGCATACAAATGTGGGACCACCCAGTCTTCCAGTTGCCTCCCCACCTTCCCAGTCACCACCTTGTCACACATCCTCTCTTCCCGAGCTGCCTGTTTCCTCCCCTACTACTAGTCTGGATGAATGTTTCTTCAACTTCTTGATTGTTGGACTTCCATATAGTTCAATTTTCTGGCAGTTCTGGTTGTTTTTAAATTTATTGTTGTCCTTCTTTTGGTTTGTGAGGAAACAAAGTGTATCTACCTATGCCTCCATCTTAGCTGGAAGTTCATATGTTTAAATATTAACCTCAAAAGGTGTGAGGTCTTTGGGAAGTGGTTTGGTCATGAGGGTAGAGCCCTCATGCATAGGGTTAATGCCCTTATAAAAGAAATCCTGCAGCAGCCTAAACAGACTAAGGTGGAGAACATTAGAGAAGATCATTTTTGAAGCACAACTACTAATTCTAAACATGTTTAAAATTCTAAAAGGATACTGTATTATAGGACCCTAGAAAAAATGATTTGTCAAACAGTGGGTCATATTTACCAGAGAAGTTTGTGGTGGAGAGGGAAGAATACTCTCTTTTGCATTTTCAAAATAATTCTAAATTTATGTTGGCTTCTTAACATACAGTATGTTGACCAAAACTAGAAGGAATAAATGTATTTAATATAGGAAATTTATTTAGAAATTTATTTAGAAATTTAAAATTTGCATGAGGTAATGATAATTTATTTGTGATAGGTCAATGGTTTTATAAATCAATGTACAGAGCAATAGAATGGTTGAGAGTTTTTATATAAAATTCCATCAACTGATCTTGGTAATAAATTGACTCGTTTCTTAGATGCTAATATTTTGAGAGTTCAATATGTTTGTTGGAAGATGATTTTCCCCAAGATTTTTTAAATTTCTGCATGCCATGCAAAGTTAAATGTTCAGTTATCTTAAGACACATTCTGCTGATGAACAGTTGACTTCCAAAAGAATTCATGTAGGATACTCTGATTTGAGAAGGTACGAGATGAGTTTTTCCAAACTCCCAGCTGTAATCCAATGGCATGTTCTTTGTCTTCATTATAGATCCAGCACATAGATGTGAGGTTTTATTTCAAGCTATTACCTGATATTTTCTGCTCATATTTCTTGTTCATTGGTAACCTTTCTCTATTTGAACATAAAAAAATAAACCCTCTGTGGCAGCTTTTCTGTGTAGCAGGAATTATTATAGAAGAATGGCAGAGAGATAAAAGGAGATAAATTTGGCTTTTAAATTTTGAAACTCAAATAAAAAAATAAAGAGTTTAATAAAAATAAAGATATATACGTAGAAAATATTTAATAGATATCCCAGATAGATTAAGGCATTTAAAAGCAGAGAGAAATCGGATCCCATGTAATGCCTAGAAAATAAATTCAACCTCACAGAACCTTCTTGAGTCCAATATAGAAATGGCCTATAAGCATGAAGTACCATCCCAGAGCTTCCACTCATTCTGATATGGTACTGAGAAAAGTGGAACTTTTAGAGGAGCAGGATGCTTTGCCATTTTCTGATGTAACACAAAGGGACAAAGAGCCTTATAGACAATCATATCAAGTTCTTCATAGCCATAAAGGACTACAGAAAGTAGCTCAGAAATAGTAGAGAAAGCTGGAATTCAATCTGTCCTGAAGTCAACAGAAACAACATCAAAGTTCTCAGAATGACTTGACAATGGAAGTCAAGTGTGAGGATGTACATCCCAGAGAACGTCAGATGAAAATGATTGTGTATGTCTCATAACCCAAGAAAGTTTGTCATTATATCACCTTAAAGCATTGTAATCACAACTACCCAGAAGTAAAAATGAAATTTAATTGATATTTAATTTTGTCATAATATTATGACACTTCCAAAATAAACATCAGTTTAATTATTAGAAAATAAAATAGTTATAAGTCTTACACCTGCGATTGTAGCCTGAAATTTTCTATATCTTACATGTGTCACAAAAGTGTTTTATATGTGGAAAAACCAAAGTGAAACATAAAACCCATTATTTTTTATAATATCCCTTTGGTACAAAGTCATTTAATACTTAAGTAAATCAGCATCTTTGCAATCTGTTTGTGATACACAATTTTTTTTGTTTGGTTTGGTTTGGTTTGGTTTCTGGTTTCAGGAGTCAGAAAAATATATATCAGGTTACAGTGCCAGAAGGTTACATCCATTAACTCTAGTCCCTTATTATAAATAGAGGTGAAAATATCACAATCATCTGGGAAGATTTTAAAATGTCACCCACTCTTGTTGTTTGAGAGCAAGTGCAGCATGGGGAAAGAAACAAATCCTGCTCATATTTCAACATACTCATAAACTTATGAACCAATGCTTTTTTCTCTTGATAAAACACATGAAGATATGTTAAATTGTAATCCATTTCATAATTTTTGGAATAAGTAAGAAATAGATTATCAAACACAAATTATCACTAGGAGAGATACACTCCTTTGTCTATAACCTCTTAAAGTGGCTGTTTTCTGGTCTCTTTCCTTTATCTTTGCTGTTTATTTAGCCTGATGAATTTGTCTAAATTGGTCTTAAGAAAAAATCTGAGCACATGTTATGCTTTATGATGGAATTCCATCAGCTTTCTGCAACAAGTTACATTTTATAATTTTCAATCACCTAAAAGACCATAGAAATATTTGTGTGTGGGTGATCCTTTAAGGAACAAACAAAACAAATAAACCAAAAAAAAATCCCAATCCCAATCTTCAAGCTACACAGAATAGTTAACTTGATATTTAATTTTTTTCTGTAAGGAAAAGGTCATTAACAAAGATGTAGCTCTGATGGAGGACTTGATCATTGCTTGAATGCACATCCACATTGTTCAACTACAGTCTTTGAATTAGCAGAAAGGTGTTCGTGTTTCTTTGTTTTTGTATTATTTTGTTTAGTTGTATTCTTGAGACTGTCCCAAACTTATATCTTTTAATGTCAAAATTACATACTTTCTATTCATCTATTAGTTACCAGCCTATAGTGATATGAGGTCATCTCCTTGAATTCATAAAAGAGCATAATTTTTATCCTATTGAGATTTTTGTCATTGCAATGTCAGATGATGGAGGGCAATGAATAAATCATTGTTTCCTTACATGAATAAATAAAAGAGTAACTGAAAGTCAACTTTTCTTAAATTAATCCTATGTATTACATCAGTGTTAGATTGTCCCAGCTATGAAATTCTAACATTTTGATTCATATTTTTCTTTAAAGAATTCACTACAGACTATATTTCATAGCATTTTAAACAAAGGGAATTCAAATATATGCCATTATGGGATCCTAGAGTAAGTAAGTCTAACATATAAAAAATTATCAAAACAGAATTTAGTGAAAATCTGGAGGGAAATTACCCACAAGTACATGACCATTGCCATTGAGTACATCATTAATTTCAGTACTTAAGTCTGAAAGCCAAACTTTCCAAATTATTCCATATTTTTGACTCCATCTTATGAAATTTTTATGTTTTGCATTCATGCATTTGAGTTTGCTTAAAAATCCAAATAATGGAAAAATAAATAAAAGAAAAATCAACTATAATCCTCCTCTGAACAGCTATTTCCTCTCTTGTTGCTGTCTGACTCATCTAGGATGCAAATGAAAGAAGGATAAATGACAGTGTAGAATGAAATGATTGAGGATGATGAAGAACAATAAAAAACACACTTTGGCTGGTGTGGCTCAGTGGATTGAGTGTTGGCCTGCAAATCAAAAGGTTTGATTCCCAGTCTAGGGCACATAGGTGAGTTGAGGGCCTGGTCCCCGTTAGGGGGCATGCAAGAGGCAACCACACATTGTTGTTTGTCTCCCTTTTTTTCCCTCCCTCTGCTTCTCTGAAATATATAAATAAAATCTTTTTAAAAAGAATGATCAGAAACAGAAGAGTAAAACTTAATCTACCAGTGATTTTAATACAAAAAATTGCATCTATATTAATCATTAAACCTGTGTTTGCTAGTCAGTTAAGGAAACATATTCAAATAGAGGTTTTGTGAGTGTTTTTAGAAAATTATAAGGCATTGTGAATGACAAGTGTAAAAGACTTAGATATTTTTGTTTATTTCTTGCCTATGTTTTGTCATCTCATAGAGAGTATTCTTTCTGTTTTCTGTAATTGCCTTCTCTCTAACTAATGTGACCAATCATACCTATCTCTTCTTTCCTTCCCCCACACCTCTCCCTTGCACCACTAACACTGGAGGATGGATAGTGTGGTTCATATTCCTGTTGGGACCTTATTTAGGGAATACCTATTGACAAATAAGTGATAAATCAACAGGTTTGTGTCAGGGAAACAGCCAAGCTCAAGTCTCAGACATAGAAGGGAAGGGGGCATGGGAAAGAAAGTCTTGACTAAGCCTGAATTTACCTATATCAAGCCAACTTTCTGGACAGATGGGTAACTAAAGCTCATAAATTTTCTAATTAAATTGAGATTTTTTAGGTAGACTTTTCTCCTTTCTATTAAAAGCTTTCTTTCTAAATGAAAGTAAAAATCATTGCCTTAGTATATGAGATGCGTTTGGCATTTTTTCTGTTTGAGAAATAAAATTTGATGATAAATATTTTTAAATTACACTAAGATTAAGCAAGTTAGTATATGTGAAGTGTTTAAAATAGTGTCTGGCAAATAATAAACAGTCAAACATTCAATAAAGCCCTAACACAACTCTACATTCAGTCATTCTGGCTTGTGGAAAAATATATCGTAATTATTATTATTAGATAAATTATCTTTAATTTTCTTATGGACAAGATTTAAAACAAAATTGTTTGTGCAATACTTGTTATGATTAAAAATAAGTTAATTGTCTCACAATGTCATCAATTGTGGTTTTCTTATTCTCTTAAATTAACCTACACATAAGTTAGACAATTCAAGAAACTTTGTATAATTTGAAGGAAGAGGAGAGTCTTAAAAATATGTTAAATATATTATTTATGATCTTATAGCAAGGTAAACACCAATTAAATGTTTGGCTGATGCAATCACTTTTATATTAATTTTGTTAGCAAGATGAATGATTACACTGTGCTTTCAGAACATGCCTGTTGAGTTGGAGGTTCCATGTGAATCTTTGTGTTTATGTGTGTGTCTGTGTGTGTGAATCTTTTGTTTATTAACAAACAAATATCTGCAGTGGACATAAAAGTTTTATAACTATTTACAATATGATGGGCAATATATGTGGAAAAGTATATTCCCCTAACTATAAATAAGTGAATTTGAAGTTCTGAATCCCAGGCCAGATTCCAAAGAGAAATACTGAAAAAAAATATTATGTGTATTCAAATAATAATATACTGTTACTAAGAATAAATATTCTTGTATCACATAAAATGCTTTTAATAACCTGACAGAGCACTATTTTAGCTAGTTTAACTATTGTTCTTGAAGGCATTTGAATACCATGTTATACCATGTTACCTAGTATGAGCCTAGCTTTTACTGGACTCTTTCAGTAATCTTCAAAGTAAATATTAGCTCCAGATTGTCATACAGGTAATGGAACTCAGTAATGATGAAATTAATATTCTTAAATTTTCCAGGGGTGACATCAATTTATTGTTTAAATATCTTAAATATTCTTCTATGTTTTCCAAGACAAACAATAACCCCTTTACACAATTTTCATTGTTCTGCCATAAATTATGACTTTATAATTATTTTATGATGTTTTTCTCTCTGAAATGTTTTTACTATTTTACATTTGTATTTTCACACCTTTGAGTATTTCTCATGACAATTCCTCTGACTAAAATATTTCTTTTTATTTTTTAAAGATATTACTTATTTATTTTTTGATAGAGGGAAAGGGAGGGAGGAAGAGAGGGAGAGAAACATCAATGTGTGGTTATCTCTTGAGTGCCCTCTACTGGGGACCTGGCCCCCAACCAAGGCACGTGCCCTGATTGGAAATCAAACCAGTGACCCTTTGCTTCTCAGTCCGACGCTCAATGCATTGAGCCACACCAGCCAGGGCTGCCTAAAAGATTTCGTTCTCATCACTTTATGTCCATAGTATCTTAAATATTTAACTTAAATTTTATTTCTTCCTCATAAAATTCCTGTATTTTTCTAATCTTCTAAGAAAAGGAAATATCTTTACTGTGAATTCCTATAATATATTGTCTGAGTCTTTCTAATCTCATATCTTTCTAATATACATATTATATATGTGTGTGCATATATATATATAATAGAGTGATAATAGCTAATGACATCATTATAGTAATGGCAGCTAATGGCTATTTGTTATTTGCTTACTATATTATCAGCAAATGTCTTTACAAGTAGCATGTCTTCCATCTTCTAAGCCTTCTTTTTAAACATATATTCTTCCTTATCTTTACAGATGAGTAACCTTAAAAATTATGGATACTAAGTCAAGTCATAACACCACTATGTGGTGAATACAGGCTCTAAACCTAATTGATTCTGGCAGTTACTATTTCCTTGGAGTAAAGGAAAAATACACTCACTACAGGGAATTCGAGAGTAGAATGTCTTTTTCATAGAATTTTAGCATCATAACAGTATTGCAGTTACTAAAAAAAATCAGGGCTTAGTAATATTTGCAGAAATAAAAAAATGCACACAAAGGAAAGAAACGTGGTAAAATATTTGTTGAATTTTAATAAAATCTAGTGATTTCACAACATTTTACATTAACATGTTCCGAGTCCTTTAAGAAGGAGAGTACCCTTAGCTTCATCTTATTTTTTCCTTCATCCTGATTTGAGTAAAGACAATGAAAAAATGTTTTGATGATATAAAGCTGAAAGAATAGCAAACATTTTGAGTGACAGAAGCAGTATCCCAAAATGCCTTTACAGGATGAGATAATTTCATTATGCTATGCTACAAGGTAAATATAAGGTAGGGGAAAATGCACGGTACAGTCAGTGAACTTTAAGCATTAGTGCCTCTCAATTATAATAGTTCTTTGTAAAAATCCTGTAATTTTGTATCTATAATTTTGTATTTTTTATAAATAAAACTTTCTAAATTTTGTAAGCTTCTGAAAACCCTGGATATTCCCCTATATAAATAAGACTCTACAATGTAGTTTTTGTTTAATTTTAAAGAGCTCCTATAACAAGTACAAGATGAAGAAAACTTTACTAGTACTTCCTGTTAAAAATTCCTGTCATCAGCCTTGGCTGGTGTGTGTGGCTCAGTGGATTGAACTCCAGACTGCAAACCAAAGGGTAGTTGGTTTGATTCCCAGTCTAGGGCACATGCCTGGGTTGCAGTCCAGGTCCCCAATAGGGGTGCTTAAGAGGCAACCACACATTGATTTTTCTTTCCCTTTCTTTCTCCCTCTCTTCTCTTCTCTGAAAATAAATAGATAAAATCTTTTAAAAAATTCAACAAACAAGTGTTGGAGAGGATGTGGAGAAAAGGGAACTCTAGTGCACTCTTGGTGGGAATCCAGACTGGTATAGCCACTGTGGAAAACAATATGGAATTCCTTAAGAAATCTAAAAATGGAAATGCCTTTTGACCCAGCAATTCCCCTGCTGGAATTATATCCCAAGAATCCTGAAACACCAATCCAAATGAACCTATACACCCCAATTTTCATAGCAGCACAATTTACAATAGCCAAGTGCTAGAAGCAACCTAAGTGCCCATCAGTAAATGAGTGGATCATAAAACTATGGTACATTTACACAATGGAATACTATGCAGCAGAGAGAAAGAAGGAGCTCCTACCCTTTGCAATAGCATGGATTAGAACTGGAGAGCATTATGCTAAGTGAAATAAGCCAGGAGGTGATGGACAAATACCATATGATCTCATCTTTAACTAGAACCTAATCAACAAAAGAAATAAGCAAGAAAAATATAACCAGAGAGAGAAATTAAGAACAATTTGACAGTAACCAGATGGGAGGTGGGAGGGGACAACAGGGGGAAGGGTTTTCAGAAACTACTATAAAGGACACATGGACAAAACCAAGGGGAAATGTGGAAGCAAGGGAGGGAGGTGGATTTGGCTTGGATCGGGGGGAGTTGTGGGAGATAAATGCAGACAACTGTAATTGAACAATAATAAAATAATTATTAAAAAATTCCTGACATCATGTGATGATCTTTGAAATATGCCAATTAATTAGACTACAATCCCAAGTAGTGAATTAAATGCTAGTCTAGGTGTGGCTTAGAACATATTTTGTAGTTGTGGTTAAAAGCCATAATCAGTTCAATTTAACTAAGGGAGATTATCTAAATAATTTGTGTGGAGCGGATTCAATCAATCGAAAGATGTGAAAACCAGAGGTGATGCGCTCTTGAAAAAAAGAAGAAATTCTGCCTATAGACAACAGTTTCAGCAAGATCCCAAGAGTTCCAGACTGAGCTTCTTAAAGTATTTGTATTTTTATGTGTTTTTATGTTTTTTTATGTATTCATATGTATTTGTATGTTCTCTGTATTTTGGACTTACCTACCCAATCCCCATAATCAAGTAAGCCAATACTTAGCAATATGTCTCTCCATATATATATGAATATACATATATCCTATTAGTTTATAATGATATGCATCTCAGAGTCAGTACAATTTTAAATTACTTATGGAAGAATATCAGTAAGATCCCCAAAATACACATGCCAAACTATGCTAGAATTTAGCTTTTTGGGCTCCGGAGTTCATTTCCTATGCTTTCTGTAGAGAGACACATTAAAAGACCTAGAGTTATAAAAATCTCAAGTTGAGAATCACAGGCCGGTATCATCACAGCTATTATAAAATATTTATATATCTGTCGAATGGAGGAAAAATTTGGTTGCCTTTTTATAACTCCTCAAATGTTCTCAGAGGAGTTGCCTCTGATTCCAGCTTCAATTTCACAGTCCAGGTCAAATCAACCTTATATATGTTCTCACATCTTCATTTGTTTTTTTTCTCATACCATATGTAACAGTTTCTAATTAAGTTTATCAGTGCTACCATTGAATGTATTTATACTTTACTATACTGTAAACTTTATAAAAACCTGATTCATGTTGTTTCTTTAATCACAATTAAATACCCAGGGCCTAGTGCATCATCTCATCAAGTAACTTAGTAAATCAATTTAATTTATATAATAAATTAATTGATGAATGCCTATATCTAATCATTTATAAATATAAATGTCACACCATCACAACACTTTGTGAGATATTTCATGTCTGTGAATATATTTTATGTCATAGGAACACCATATACGTATATACATATATGTATACATGTGTGTATATATACATATATATAGTATATGTATATACTATTTTCTTAAGTGAATAATTTTTATCTTGTGAGAAGGAATTTCAAAAAACATTTTCTATTAATGGAAGTAACACAATCCATATCGAAAGTCTGCTCTGGTTTATTCAAGCATACACATATGCATTTTATTTTATTATGATTTGTTGAAGACCCATATCTAAAGCAAATGGTGAGCATATCTGGTATAGAAAAATGCTGCTACCTAAAGCCAAAAGTGTTTATAATGTAGGAGAACTCATACATGCTACTAACTTTATGTTTGTCAGAGTACCCTGTAAATTAATAAAAAGTCAAATATATATGACTAGCACACACAAGAAGTCATTAAATTATGATGACCGTGTCAATCTAATTTTCTCCAAGATATACTAAAGGATCACATCCTCAAAAACTGTATGAAGAGAAGTATAAGATGTTTTTCTTTCATTGTAAATATACGTGAATGGCCTGAGTTCTCTGCTCTATTCCCAGTAGCAGCAATAATGATAATAGCAGTGTTCACTGATAACAATGTTTTGAAGACATAACAGCCACCTATAGACCCCCAGGCAGTTTTACTATCAACACATTTTTAAAGAAGGATTTCTGCACCACTGTTTGAACTGAAGTTTGGATTCTTTGAGTAGGTCTTGGTGAACTAAAATTTAGTATTGAGCATCATACTTAGCACATAGCAGACATTCAGTATGCATTTGTGGAATGAATAAGTGAAAGATAAATAAAGGGCAATTTTGTAGTCTAGTTCAATGATTTTACTTCTTTCATGTGTTTAAAGTTACAGAGCCACTTGATGGCAGAAACAAATCTAAACTTCATGGTCTAGAGTTTTTCTACAAAACTGTGTTGTCTGACTGCATTCCATGAGAGTGAAATAGTGCTTTAATGAGGTGGATAAAATGACAGAATTTGTAGTCAGAGAGTCTGGATTTACATCTTTGCTCTCCTCCTCACAAACTCTGGACACTTGGGCAAGCTTATTAAATTTTCTATGCCCTTTTTAGTGTTTTATGCTAGTCAAAACCTTCTCAGTGTAGTTGTAAATTAGTTAATATTAGAAAGAGTCTAAGTAAACTCCCTGGCACATAATAAAGGCTCAATTCATAATAATATCATTAACCAATGTCACCCCAATAAATTTAATAAAATCTAACATTGTAATTAAAACAGTACCTCTCTTAAGTCAAATATGGCATGCTATGATGATCAATAACAAATGCTATTTTTTATTAACTACTTTTTAGGCACCAGGGATTTACAGATATTATTTATAATCTCACATATCTGTGCAGGGCAGTAGTTAGAGGTGATGTCAGGAGACAGAATGTTCCAGTGGTGGAGAATGAGAGTTCTAGAATTACACTATGTCGGTGAGATATCCTGTCCCACCAATTACCAGATCTGTTATTGGACAAATTTATTTCATTTATTTTGTTTAACAAACATTTATAAGGTCTTATGATGTGCCAGTCATTGTCCTACCTACCGCATAGTTATTGAGTCACTTAATCTTCATAAAAATTATGACAGGTGGAGATTTTATTATACCCAGTTGGCAGAAAAAGAAACTAAGATATTAACAAAAAGCAGCATAGTGTGATTCAGCATATAGCTTCTTGAAGGTGACTAGTTGTGTATAATCCTGTCTCCACCACTTCCCAATGCCATGACTCAGACAATTTATACATATGTTTCAATTTCCTCAGTTATGCAACATGATGATAATAGTACTGCCTCACAGAGCTGCTGCTATACTTAAATTGGACAACACTCCAAGAAATTAGAATAATTCTGGGTGCATAGTTAAGTGATGAAAATATGTTAAAGATTAACATTTTAACTATTATTAATATTGTTAATGACTATTGCACTGGGAAAACCAAGGTTCTGAGGCAGTTAGTCATGATACCTAGGTAAAGAGCACTAATAAAAGAAGAAGCTGGAAATCAAGTTCAGTTTTATCTGTCCCCAGACCCTGCAATTTTTCCAATTATAATCTTTTCTTTATGGAGGGCCATTGGCCATTTTTATTTATGGATGACAAGCTCTCAGCTAGTTGGCTTCATCTTTTTAAATGAAATAGAAGTGGAGTGTCTCCAGGAGTGTGAAAAGGAAAGTAGGTAATTTCCAAGCACTGATCAAGGCTTTGCCACAGACATCTCCATTATGTAATTCCAGAGTAGCAGACTCTTGTCACACACTCCGATGCAGTGTTAAGTTAGTCACATTTTTGTATACATGCCCAGTTGGTGTCCTTTTGCTGAACAGTACTATTATACAGATAATGAAGACAAAGTACGTAAAGTCACAAAGTGAGTAAAGTGATAGTTTTGGAAACAGAATATAGATATCTTTAGTCTCAGCCTAGCTGAGCTCCTATATGTCACATTGTTTTATTGCTGTTTTAAAATTCACACAACTTTGTGCTGATCACTTCCAGGTTCTGTTTGCTTATTCCTCACTCTCCTGTGTTTTTTTTTAATTGGCTTATGACTTTGTGCTGACAAAAGATGACAGTGTGATACATTTTTTTCATTTGCACATAGCTACATCTGAGATTTTTCTAAAACACAAGGTTTTCTGTAAACATCTTCTGTTCACAGAAAAAAACAACAACAACTCATCCTTCTGGGAATTGTAGAAATAGGAAACCAACAAGGCACCAAACAGAAACAGAATTAGCACTAATCAGATTACTTTGCAAAATATCAGCAACTTCAGACTTTATTTCAGAAACTTCATTCTTGATTTCAGAATAGACTATAATTATGTGATGAAGTGAATAAAACTGAAAGTATCCTTTTATAGAAGTTTCCCAAGGCCATCACTTTCTCAGCCAAATAAACTTCTAATGCCATCATCCAGGGAAATGAAAGTTTCAGCATAAGAACTGTGCCCTAGAAATCACAGTTATTAAGTCTGCCCTTCTCTTGTAGAAGCTACCCACTTCACCATGTCTCTCCAGCAATCATGCAATGTTATTAAGCTACAAGTGAATCTCAAATTACAAATACAAATTACCCAGCTACAAGCATTCTCTCTCACAGTATTTAGTTCAGGTTGGCGCATATCCACACATAATGGAAAGAGTGTTGGAAGAAAATCAAAAGACCTTGGCTTAAGTCCCAGTGCTAGCACTTTCTAGTTTTGTGAACTTGGGCAAGCTTTTGCCCTCACTGGTTTACAGTTTCAACACTTTTAAAAAGGAGATGATAATTACTATACTATCACTGCTGTGAGGATTAAACATAGCATCTGTGTTTAAGCACTTTAGAAATGATCAACTTCCATACAAAAAGGGTATATGGTTTTAGTTGTTTCTTTTCCTTCTTAGTTTTCAACACAATAAAAAGCAAAGTTGAATTGTACAATATATAACTGACAAATACACAAAGGGATGATGTGTGGATGGATTTTGTTGTTATAATTTGATTAATTAAGCTATATATTTAACCATCAGCTATCATGCACCTACTGTGTTGTTACTATCAGCATTGGACCTAAGAAAAGAAGTGGTCCCAGAAATAAGTAATTTGACAATGCCAACTCAGTGCAATTTCATATGCCATGCAAGAGGGATGCAGAGTCTTATACAGGCTAGAAATGAAACTTTAAGTGACTCAGACTAAAAAAATGAGAAGGGAGTGATGGATGATGAAACTGGAGGAGCAATAAGTTCCAGAACCACTTTATGAAATCCTTTATTTTTAATCAATTTTACATGTTGATTTTTAGGATGCTAAAATATTTAAAACATGGTTCTCTTCTGAGTTCTCCAATAGTTGTGATGCCCTTAGGAGACACTATTTAAATATGCTTTCTTCAATACATCCATCAAAAATCAACAATTTTTTTTTAAAAATCAACAAGCTAGTGTGACAAAAGCTACCTTGTTGGAAGACATCTTTAATACACTAATATCTTCAAAATTTGAAATTCCCTGCTGTACAAAGTGAGCATTATTATTTAGTACATATATTGCTTTCCTATTAGACCAACAGAAAAAAAGTTTTTTTTTCTTGACCTGATTAAAAATAGATGTACACATCCAACTTCCACTACAGTGGTCACTACAACTATGTCCCACCAGGTATAGAAAATCTCCAAGTCCACACATACATTTAAATAACAAAATTTTCAAGTGCTTTATATATGTTACATGTAGGAAGTACACCTTTTTTATTCTTCAAATTTTTAAAATTAGTTTACCATTTAATTACTTAATCCTATTTTTCTATTTATTTTATTCACCATTTCTTATTGCTTCTATCTAATTTCTCTAAAACTGTGAGGCTATTTCCACACAGCACACAATCCCAAGGCTTTACCAGTGATCATATCCCCACCCTCTATGTGACTGTCACGAGCATCCCAGGTTCTAAGCCCAGTGGTGGTTAAAGCTTCCAGACTAAGCAGAGCCAGAAGAGAATCCTCAAACTCTTTACTATGACTTTTTACATCTGAGGCACCTACAAGTTGCAGATAGGTTAGGTAGGATCCTTCACACTCTCTAGTCCCATGAAACCACATTTTTATATGACCTGAAATTTTGCTCTTTCTGTAGGGTGACCTGAGTATATTAATTATGGATGCCACATAGCCTTGGGTCTCACAAGTCACCCTGAGGCTCAAACTAGGTCTGAAAAAAATTGGGACAATTTTTACACAAATTAGGACTATGTTATAAAGGCACACATTTGCTCTGCTTGGACATGCTTGGAAAGATACCAACTCTCTTTTGTCTCATTTTTTACCTTGCTCTAGGTCAGAGGTCAGCAAAATTTTCTTGTGCATGATCAGATAGTAAATATTTTAAGCTTTGAAAGCTGCATCTGTCACAAGCACTCAACTCTGCCGTTCTTGTACAAAGTCACCCATAGACAACACCTAAATGACAATTCTAACAACTTGTCTAAAACCTTACAAGTAGTAAGTAACTGAGGTAAGTTAAGAATCTTTAGCCAATATCAAATACTGAAAAAATTTCTAAAATGATTTTGCTCATTAGCCACATGAAAATACCTACCTTCATACAGTTTCTGATTTGATAAAAATAATTCCTTTATGTAGTTAAACTAATACCCAAAAGCTTGAAATTAGAAGCCTTGTTTTTTTTGGCCTGGCTAAATAGTTTAGTTGATTAGACCATTGTCCCAATGTGCTAAGGCTGTGGGTTCAATCCTAGGTCAGAGCATATACAAATATCAACCAATGTATGCACACATAAGTGGAACAACAAATTGTTCCTCTCTCTCTCTATCAACCAATGTATGCACACATAAGTGGAACAACAAATTGTTTCTCTCTCTCTCTTCCTCTATCTCTAAAAAAATTAAAAAATAAAGAAAAATTAAAAAGTGAAAATGAAAGTCCTATCTTTTTTAAACTCTCATCCAATTTCCCACAGGAAACCTCTTTTACCAAATTTTGTTAGACACCTCCATAGCAATGTGTTTATGCATCTCTTCATGATTGGTCAAACTTATTACATGCCTCGAATTCACTGAAGATAAGGATATTACTGCCCTTTCCATTTCTTGTTATTCTTTCTGCTTCCTTCCACATTTCAAGTTTTTCAGTGAACTTTCTACAAAAGTAAAAAATAAATTTTTATTGAGATTTTCATACTTACCTTTTTTTCTTTATGGGAATTGCATGGTCTGTGTTTTGTAATTAACTAAATAATTAACTAAGTAAATAAAAGATGTCATTTTAATTATGCAAGCATTGTTTGGTGCTAGTCCAGGTAACATTCTGTCATTTATTTTATCTAAAGAACTAATATGATGTACAAATAGGTACACATTTTTGTATTGTATGAGTAATCTTTTAATTTAGCAGTTGGATATGGACTGTGATATTATAATATAATAATCTTCTGAATATCCAACTTGAACTGAATGGGTGACTTAATATTTAAAAATAAAATATGTTAATATTTATGTATATTGCCACAAGTTAACAGGAAACATTTCAGAGAGTCTTTGCATACTGCCCTAAGAGTGAGAAATACAAGCACTATCTTGGGATGCACAGAACTTCTTCTATTTCTAAATTATTATTTTTCATCCTTTGCACAACATATTATCTTTGTGCCAACAAATTAGGAACAAAAAAGAAAAACACCCAGCAATATCATTCAGTTTTCTTCACAATTTAGAGATGGATTTTTATTTTCAAAGGAAAAGTGTAACAGCAATTATGACCTATCTTAGTCAAACAAAATTATATCATTGCAGTATGCTCTTTCATGAAAATAGACAAAAATGGTCTATTTTCTAAATGATTACTTCTAAAAATGACCCTAACTAAAGTTTTTTTTTGCTTGTTTTCTTTGATTTTGTTTCTGCAAAGTCCTCTATTTTATGTTGTCAGGGAGAAGTCATCTTCAGTTTCACAACTGATGAAGAAGGGTACATCTGAATCCAGGGCAACCATCTTCTCAGCATTTTCTGTCTGGTCTGGAATAATACGGCAACCCTATTTTTTAAAGAATAAATGACATGTACATATTTCCACCTACTTTGACAATATATTTATTTCATGACTTTTAAAAATTGTTTTCTCTATGAGGAATTATTGATAAATCACTTTATGATATATCTACTATATATCCTGCAAGCATTACCTTGGTTGAAATTTAAAATAGATCAAAAAAGAAGACTGTCTTAACAACATTGAATTATTTGTATTTCCATGAAAGTTGTATTTTTAAAAATGAGCAAGTTATTTTTAGGTAAATATTTAATTATCTGACAATTTTCCTAGTTTCTTTAAGATACTTTTTAAATAAAAGTATTTACATGTTGACAAATATAATAATATTCTTATAAAAAATAAGTTTCTGATATTTGGGTAAAAGACACTTTGAACTTAACATTATGTTTTGATCACTAAAATGCCACAATTAATTATACTTTTCATTAAAATTACATAAAATATAAAGTAATCACAACTCAATCTACTGGTCTTTGAAGAAATCTTTGTTGGTGTTTTTTATATTAAAAAATATTGTTCTTATTTTTTCAAAATCTTGAAGGAATGCAAAGATTAGAAAAACATTTTTAAACCTTGAAAATGAGTAATACAACAGAGATTTTTCAGACAAAGAACATAACAGCTTTCCACTTGCAGTTATGAATTATCTTCAAGCCCAAGAGTGGAGCACAGAGAGTGAAGGAGTGAAGAACAAGACCCACTGCTGCTCTTCTGTCCCTAGTCTAATGTGCCTCAGAACAGTTCTGAAACAAACTTGCTATCCATTTTGCTAACAGCCCTAACAGTAATTATTATAGTAAAGGCATGATGCTGCATGATTAACTGTCTTTGTTGACATTTCAGCATATCATGATCATGTCCCAGTAAAAAGGGCATGTGTCTAGAAGATCTCATTGTGAAGTCTTGTAAATAGGTAAATAATCTAGAGGCACTTTTTTTTTAAATGATGCCTGGAAACTAAGTTTCAAGATGTACATCATATCTAACAAACAAAAGCATCCAACTTTTCAATTATCTGTGTATATTAAACTTGATGTGTAATTATGATTACTTTTTAACAAGAAAAAAATTAGGTATTTTTTCTTCAAAGAAAGCTATTAAAATAGCAGTATCTTAGTATGTACACATAATATTCCCCAGGAAATATTAAGAAAATTAATAAAGAAATGAATATCATTCTGTAGTCTGCAAGAGCTGCAAAATATATTGAAGTCTTCCTTTTTATGTGTTTTGAAAATTGATTTCAATTGTCTTGTTACTGATTCTTAGAATTTAATTTAGAACCATGTCTCTCTTTCTCTCTTTAACTCAGTAGGGATATGATACTGTGGATTAAAATCCAGTGTTTTTCAGGAAAAAAAATTAGTGTTCTTTTTTAAGAAAGCAAAAGGATATTTCCACTGCCTTATTAATAAAACATCAAAAGAGGAAAACTTCACAATGAAAGGTTGGTATTATCAAGAAAAGGGAGTGTGGAGGATACTGGCCAGCAGTACCCATCCCTGTTGCGGATGCTCATTGAAACAAGAGAAAAACATACACAGGGACAACCGAGTCCTATAAGGAAATAGGTATGAAATGGCTACTCTCTCTAGTGGAGAGCACCCTGAGTCACTGCCTGAGCAGGCTTTTATTAAGAATACAGACACAGTTTGTGGATTCCAGTCTGGCAGGGAAGATCAAAAGGAATAGATAGTTTTCAAAGGGACTGACAGAACTCCTGCTGGGATTTTGGGCAGAGTTTGGGGTTTTATCACTTAAAAAGACTACAGGATCTAAAAGGCTAGTCTCGTTTCCTGCCCGTGCCCTCATATTCTAATTCAATAACATCCTCCAGCAAGCAGATCTCACAGGATCTTGCATATTCTATGTCCTAGGCCTGATTACCCTGAGGGTCCGCCGATTCTGGTCTGGACTGCACCACCCCTGTTATTTCCTTAGGCCTGAGTTAGACAGAGGAGACAAAGGCAGCCGGGAGACTTGGATTTCTCACAACTAAGAACAAGGACTCAGGCTTTGACAAAGCCAAGGGTGCAGGGGTCAATGTCGATCACCCATTCATTTCCACAGCCCTGAGTCTCTTCCCTGAGGCCTCCACATAATCATGCCTGTCTTAGGTGATTCCCCCCATGAGAAATCTTACCTGACATTGGCTAACTGATCAAGCATCAGAGGCCAGGCACAGAACAGGCAGTGTTCATGCAGGGAAATAAGCTTTGTCTCCTTAGTGGCTCCTGGTCCAGAGGTCTCTCACTCAGCCTAAGTCACGGGGGGTTACAGCTTCCTGAGACCAGGCAGGGTGGTCCCCAACAAGGGAGAATAGATACTTTGTGGAATAAAACAAACAAAAATTAAATATCCACCAAGGCTCAGCAACTTTAGTATTTTGTTATTATTTCTAGACTCATTTGTAACATTTTTATGTCAATCTGTGAACTTTTGTAAATGCTTACCGTTGCAAGTCATACACCTTCTTTGGACCCCATTCATACTTCTGCTTGTTGTTTCATTTCTTGTTCTCCTTTACAACATAATGTAATGCAAATTTTCTAAGAATTTCCAGTTTCTGTCCTTTGTTCTCTCTGAAATACACTCCAGTCAGATTTTTTCTCTACCATTCCACAGAAATTCTCTTTACAAGGTCTTGAATGGCCTTTGTTTTCTAAAGCTGATGATCAAGTTTCAGTCCTCATCTTATAACTTCTCAGCACTCAATCATTTGCTTGAGTTGGTTGATTCCTTCTGTTTGATAGGTTTCTTCTAACATGAGCCCTTCCTTCCAATCATTCTCTTATCTAGCCTGCCACTCTTATTACCCTCTGTGTATCAATGGTGCAACAATTAAAGTGGTCCTTTAAAAAAGGACCAAAAACATTTGTGTTTAAAAAATCACAAATCAGCCCTGACTGGTGTGGCTTGGTGGATTGAGCACCAGCCTCCAGCCCTAACTAGGAATCAAACCCATGCAGGCAAGGTCCCTACTGGGGGCCTGAGAGAGGCAACCAATCAATGTATCTCTCACACACTGATGTTTTTAGCTTTCTACCTCCTTTTTCCTCTCTCTAAAATTAAATAAATAAAATGTTTTTTAAAAAGCACAAGTCAGTTCATGTCCTTCTTCTGTTCCAAAGCTCACAGTGACTATTCACAACACCCAAAGGAATAGCTATATCTTTCAACCTACAAGGATCTTTATGGTTTGTCTCATTTAATTCTGTGGCTATCTTATTCTATTCCAGTTTACTCAATTTATTCTAACCTGTCTACTTTGTTTCTGTTTCTTAAAAACTCTTCAGATGTATTCATCTGAAGTCCTTTGCTTCAGACTTTCTCTTGGTCTCTCCCTCAGATATCCTTTTTGTCCAATTCCTCCATGGCTTTCAAGCACTTGCATAAATTCTTTCTTCTCAAAGATATTTATTACATCATTTATTTTCAAACTGGAACTTTTCATCTTTCCATTATGACAGGAACTGTTCACTCTCGTCTTTTCCCCATAGTCATATATAATTTACTTAGTATTTTTTCCTTAAAGTAGCATATTATTTACTGTTTCTATTTTTTGTTGGTTTTCTTTCTTCTCTCTTCCCACTGAAATGCAAAATTCATAGAGAAAAGAAATATTTTCTATTGTATTCACTAATGTACCCCAAACATAATAGAATACCTACTGCACTGGTAGTATTGAATAAATATTTGTTGCAGGAGTACTAGATTAAAAACTTTACAGCATGTTTTTAAAATCCCCAGTTAGTAAAATAATTCATAGTCATAAAAATAGTAAACTAAGGAAACAATGTGTTTTCCTTTTCTGTAATTTTTATTTGCTCTCTGTTAAAATTCATATAATGTATGCATATGTCATATATCATCAATTTCCTTAGACATCAACCTGGCTAGTCTCTGAAATCCTTGAGGCCAAGTCTTATTCTGAGTCATCTTTGTGTACAATGCCTCACAGTACATTGTCTTGAACATAACTAGAAACTTAAAAATTAAAGGCATCAAAACCACAAGAGAAAAAATTGTAAAAAAGATTAATTACACTACATAAAAATTTAAAGCTTTCATGCTACATATGAAGAAAGTAATAAGATAAACCACAGAGTAGAAGAAAATACTTGCAAATCATATATCTGATAATGAACTGGTATCCAGAATATATAAAGCACTCTTCCATTTCAGTAGTATTTAAAAAATCATATAATCCACTTTGAGCAAGGCAAAGGATTTAAAAGGAAATTTTTTTCAAAAATATGTGCAAATAATGAATACACACATGAATAGATGCCCATCACATTGGCTATTAGTGAGGCTATAATGAAAAAGATGGGCAATAACAAGTGCTGGTAAAGATGTGAGGAAATTGTCCATCAAGTTGATACACTCTCAAGATGTTAAACTGAACTATCATTTGGCCCAGAAATTCCACTCTTACATATATACCCAAGAAAGTTGAAAACACATGCCCATACAGAATCTTGTACACTAATGTTCAGAGACACAGTAATAAGAGCCAAAACATGAAAACAACCCAAATGCGTCAGTCAGTAGAAAAACAAAATCTGACATATCATTTTGTAACAAAAAAAAGAATACAATTCTGATACAGACTACATTGTAGATGAACTTTGAAAAGATTGGGCTATATGAAAGTAGCCAGCCCAAGAAGATGAATCTTTTGACTTAATTTAATGACATGTGCAGAATAAACAAAACTATAGAGTCAGGAAATAAATGTAGAGGTAGGGAGTGAGTTGGAATGGGGAATGATTTAAATATGTTATGAGGTTTCTTGGAGGAGGATAAAACCATTCTAAACAGATTTTGCCAATGAGGTACAACTCTGTAAGTATACTAAAAACATGGAACTCTATGCCTTAAAATAGTCCAATATTAGTTAACTAAATTTGTTAAAGAAACAATAATGGGAGTTCTGGCCAAGATGGAGGCATAGGTAGAAAGGCTTCACTTCCTTGCACAACCTAAAGAAGGATAACAACCAATTTAAAAATAATAAACAACCAGAAGTGCAGAAGGTCAAAGTACATGGAGCTCTGACAACCAAGGAGTTAAAGAAATATTCACCAGACTGTTTGGAGGGGCGGAGATGAGAGACAGGCAGCCGAGTGGAGAGGACGCTTGGTAGGCGGCAGACTAGGAGCATGAGTCAGGGCTGGCTGAACTGAAAACTAAAGACTCAAAACTAACTCAAATACTGCAGGGGTTGCAAGGAAAGGAGGAACTTCCAACCAGTCTCACAGGAGAGTCCATTGGAAATAAACATCCAACCAGACCACAATGAAGAAATAAGAATTCAAAAAAGTGAGGAGAGGGTTAGGAACCTCTGGGACAACTTTAAGCACTTTAGCATCAAAATCATAGGGACACCATAAGGAGAAGAAGAAGAAGAGCAAGAAATTAAAAACTTATTTGAAAAAATAATGAAAGAAAACTTCTCTAATCTAGCAAAAGAAATTTTGACTTCCAGGAAGCCCAGAGTGTCTCAAAGAAATTGGACTCAAGGAGGAACACACCAAGGCACATCATAATTATGTTACCCAAGATTAAAGATAAAGAGAATCTTAAAAGCAGCAAGATAAAAGGAGACAATTACCTACAAAGGAGTGCCCATGAGACTATCAGGTATTTCTCAAAAGAAATCTTGCAGGCAAGAAGAGGCTGGAAAGAAGTATTTGAAGTCATGAAAGGAAAGGACATACATTCAGTATTACTCTAAGCAGCAAAGTTATCATTTAGAATGGAAGAGCAGATAAAGTGCTTCTCAGATAAGGTCAAGTTAAAGGAGTTAATCACTACCAAGCCCTTATTATATGAAATGTTAAAGGGACTTATCTAAGAAGTAAAAGAAGATCAAAAACTATGAACAGTAAAATGAGAACAAACTCATAACTATCAACAACTGAACTTAAAAAATAAAAATAAAGACTAAGCAAACAACTAGAAGAGGAACAGAACCACAGAAATGGAGATCACATGGAGGGTTTTCAGTGGGGAGGGAGAGGGGAAGAATGGGGATGGAAGGTACAGGAAATAAGAAGCATAATTGGTAGGCATAATACATATGGGAGGAGGTTAAGAGTAGTATAGGAAACAGAGAAGCCAAAGCACTTATATGTACAACCCATTGTCATAAACTAAGGGGGAGGAAATGCTGGAGGGTGGGGAGTTGCAGGGCAAAGGGGGAATAAAGGGGAGGAAAAAATTGGAAAGTCAGTAATAACATAATCAATAAAATATACTTAAAACAATACAGTAATAAATGGTTGGTAAGGTCAAAACATAATCTTGCAAAGTCAACTCAGTTTAAAGTAATGCTGAAAGTTGACAACTTATAGGTAAATTTGGACAGGGTAGAGTCAACCTGGAGTCTTTAGAAACCAATCTTTATTTTTATATTATTTTCTACATATTATTGTAGTTATTTGTGTAGAAGTATGGAGAAATAAAAAGCCTGTTTTATTCTCCTTATGTGTTTAGGTCATGTGTTTTCATCTGATTACTAACGTTTATGCCATTGCACTAACCGATTCTACACCATGTTATAAACATATATTTGTGTTTATTCAGTTTGTGATTATCCATGATGATGAAGTAGAACAAGCTTAAGGAGGAGCAGAATTATGCATATTAGCCTTTAAAGTGATGTCTTCTCTGTTCAAAAAATTTCTAATATTGTAAATATATAGTTAAAACTTCCTGTTCAGAATTTTTCTGCCTTCCCTTTAGCTTAATACATCCACACTTGGTATTTCCCACTCTAGACAGAATTAAGCAGGAGGATTAACAAATGTGCAATAGATCATTTAAAGTAAAGAAGCTCAATTTATAATCCAAAAAAATTATTTCAATTCATGACTCTTTTATACACTTTATTTTATCTTTATCTTATCACTGGCCTTGAAAGAATAAATAATTAGAAAGTTCCAGAACCAGTATCAATGCCTCTTTGTCAAGAAGCTATTCAGGGACCTTTGTGTAAACTAGATTTTTCTGCTTGCCAAAAGAACAAAAAAAAATTACTTTGAAAATAGAGTCTATCCTCCTTTAGCCTGAGACTAGGAATCCTAAAGTAAAGAAAAAACAATTATTTCATAATGACTTAGTTTTAGCAAAAAGTAGTATTTCTTTTCTATCTCTTCTGGGAATAGATGTTTAGTTTATTCATTCCTGGACTCTGTGTGGTGTTGCACAGTAATGTTAGAACCTGCCCCTTCTCTCACCCCAGTCCAAAACCCATACCATGCATCCTCTCCAGACAAACTTCCCCCTTTTATCATCCTTTCTTTGAATTCCAGCAGAAGGCAAATGCTGCAACAGCAGCTTTGCTTTCATGGAGAATGAGAGGTTTTGACTTACCCAGAAGTTTTAAAGTAGTCTGACAATTTCCTCCATGATTTCTTCCTCACAGTTCTCTCCAAGCCTGAGTTGGTCCAGAGTCCCATTGATTTCTGTCAAGTACATTACTTTCTGTCTCTGCTGTAACTGTTTTCCTTGAGTGTTTTTGGCATGAGTTTTCTCTGTGCTGGTTTATTGATATTATCTCACATGCTTTGGGTTTTTCAGAAATCCATGGAAAAATTTATTTTTCTTGTCGTTTTATCAACCTTGCAATGGCTTATTTCTCCTTCACCTTCCTTATCTCCTCCTTTTCTTTCTTTTCTTCTCCTTCATTATAGTAGTTTTTAACTGTTAAAATGATAGTTTTACTGAGCTAAATTGGATAAGCATGAAGGGGAGGCAAATAGTAGTTCTCTTCCAGAATACTGAACTGGAAGCCCTTGACAATATTGTACATATTCATCTGATTTCATATGCACTGCTTCCAAGTTGATGTGAGTATCTAAGGAAGAGTGAAAGGGAAATTTTGTTTCATTGCTGTTTGCTTACTTTATGTTCTACACTAAGGATGGCTGCATTATACCCTACGTGCTCCCTCTCTCAATCTCAACATTAAATCTGAGCTCTACCCCTGTCTTTTCTTGTGTTGCTGTGTGGGAAAGAGTAATTATCCATCTGTTTTATTTTTTTCAGGAAGGTTAAGTCCTTGAATGTAATCACCCTAAAAATAAATTTCTGTTAAGAGCAATAATACAATCCATGATAAATGCAATGTAATATGATTTCCATCTGGGGCTGGTAGCAAAAGTTCAGATTTTACTTATTTACCTCATCATGCTCAGTATATTATCTCAAATGACTAAGACTCTATTTTTTAAGTGCCATTATTCTTTGTCTATACCATATATCTTTTAATCTTTTTTTATTGTCAACCACCATTATTTTATCTTACATGCTATTGCTTTCTTTAGAAATAACACAAGTCTGCATATAATAACCAGTGAAACTTCCACACAGAATTTTGGACCCTAGAACTGATTCTATGTGCACATGTCTTTTATTAACTCAAGATGTATATTGGTGTTCTGCATTTACATCCTTCCCATTTCTTTATCCTTACTAAACCTGTATATCTGTATTTATTCATATATTTAAAAATAATAAGGAATACAGTAGCACATAGCCCTCAGTATCCAAGCACTAGACAAGGACATAGTTTTCATCAATAATCACGTGTATACACAATAAAAGAAGGGAAGATCACAAATTATGACTTATCTCCTTTTCTCCCCTGTTTTCTCATTTCCTCCCTAGTGGCTATCTCTGTCAGCAATAAATAAACCAAATAAAATCATAGAAGATTTATAATTATAATTAATAAATTGACCTAGGTTTCATACATCAAGTAACTTAATCTATTTCATTCTTAATCTATTTTTATGCAGACTTGTATGTGTATTCTCTGTGAACTCTTATACATCATCACTTTTTCTGAATAAAAGCCTATAGAAAGTGATAAATGTGGTTAGGTTAAACAAAACATGACTTCACTAATGTCAATAAAATAATGAAATAAAAATAATAAAGTCTATGTGGCCTCAAAAGTTATCTACATATTGAACTAAAGAGCAAGAAATGATCCTAAAACATTTTATGTGCCATGCTTACAAAAAGGATTTGGTAATTTACTAGGTTTTTATATGGCTAGAAAAATTTAGATTATAAGAAAGTACGGGAGAATACACAGATTTTTATGTTAGCTACTCTTCCTCTAGCACCTGAAAACATAAAGATTTCGTGTTATTTGTTATTACACTTTAAAAATGACATGTTTCTAGTTGAATTCAATGGGGTTGTAAAAATGTTAGACAGTTATAGCACATTTGCAATATGATCTTTTAAAATTGGTGTGCATGTTGAATTTCTTGGGGAGTGTTTAATGGAGAAATCATGTCCTTGAAAGAAAGAAAATAAAGTAAACTTGAATGATGAATTTTATTTTGAAATATATCAGATAAATAGTGAATAAAATGATGAAGCATAAATTTTCCTAAATATCTGCATTGAATCTTTTTCATAATTACACTATTTAAGCAAAACTGAAATTAAAATTAATTTCCAATTTAGTTAGTACACTGCTATAGCATATAGGTAAAGAGAGCAGAAAATAAATAAGAACAGTATGAAATATTATCTGTACAATATTGGCAATTTACCTTTATTGTTTTGATAAGCTATAAGTCAAATTGTAATTTTTAATGATCTATATTGCAAAGTATAAAATTTAAATGTTTTTAATCATAGAGTATCACTCCTGTCTTAGAAACAATATGATTGCATAGGAAAGACAACTCATTTTTCATTATTACCTTACATTGTTATTATACAGCTAATATAATTCTTTGTAGATAAGATATAAAATTCAGGAAGAATTCTTTTCCATTGTCCAAATATCTATAGATAAAACTTGGTGGGCTATTATATTAATGCCCTTTGCTTACTTACATGGGCTTAGTCCTCTGATTTTCTTTGGCTAGTAGGCATCAGGATAAACAATAGAAACTGAGACTTGGTAAGTCCTTCTACATTGATGATTGTTTTCTGGAAATATTAACATTGCTACATAAACAAACAAACAAACAAAAAACCCTTGAGCTATTTTTCTAGACCATGTGGAAGAGAACTAAGGTACCCTGACCTGAAACCTCTGGTGCCACGCGGCTCTGGCCTTCTTGAATTACTCAGCCCTGCGAGAGTGGTTGGTGAATGAATGCGTGCAAAGTGACTTCAGACTAAATCAACAAATAAAGTGCCCACTTGAGCTCAGCCGAGATTGTAGAACAGCAAGCAAATAAATTGTGGTTGTTTTAAGCACAGGTGGCTGGAACAGAAATTGGAACCTAAATCTAGGGCTCAGCCTTTCAATAACATTACACATTTGACATTGACTTTGTGACTAAGCATCAGGCAGAGGGTGGAATAATGATGAACAAACTGTTAGAGTTGAAAAGGCAGTGAGGAAACTACCATTGGAGGCTAGGATGGTAAGCTGTTTTGTAGTGGTGAAGTAAAAAAGAGAACATGTGAAAAGTCAATAAGCTACTTATAGCTGCATAGGACAAGAGAAATGGAGGTACAGGAAGAGAGACAAAGTACAGAAAGAACTGTAGTTTCCAAGTAGAATTTATAGAAAATATAGAGTGTTTAAGTATTGTTACACTAAAAAATAAAAAACATTCTCAAACCCATTTCACAGGGCAAAACAAAAGATTCTCAAAGAAATGGCTTCAGGTAAAAATCATTCCAGAGTGTTGTTGTAAGATGCTTTGAAAGGTATCTTAGACAGTTGAAGTTAATGTCTGAATATAACCTTTTAGGGAAGAAAAAAACTTCTAAGAATTTCATAGATATTTTTCCACAGAAGTCTAGCAACCTAAGGAAAATTATGGATATGTTTTTTGGAGCATTAAATAAGCCATGATTAAATTAACAGAAAACTGAGAATTTTTTAAGATAGTTGTATAAGCTTGGACAAAAAGTATCAAAGACAAGTGAGTATGAAAAGAAGCTTCTGGACCATCAACTTTTTATAAAAATGAGACTAAAAAGTCTATTCAGCTTCAAATACATTTATTTATTAAAAGAAAGGAAATACATCTCAGAGTGCAAAGCCAAACACTCAGAGGGTGAAATCAATTACAGGATGGAATAACAGATTTTGAACCACTCTCAGGGAGAAAAACCAGTTCCTTACTAATCAGGGAACATTTCTTGCCCCTAGAATTAGAGGCACACTCTTCCCCTCCTTTGAATAATGCAAGCAACTATTATGGTTATCCTGACTTTGCCTAAACATTATAGAGTGGGGGTTGGCTAGTTTTCTTGTTTGTTTTTAATTTTGAGATTTCAAGATCAAGAATATCTGCAGTTGAGAAGCCACATCTTCATCCCAACTTGATGAAGATTAGCAGGTCATGGAATTCAGTCATGAGACTGCCAATGTTCTTTAGCCAAAACCATCAGGATATACCTTCACTGGAACAAGTGAGTTTATTGACTTATTACATTGAAAGATATGGGGAACTATGGGGCATCTTAGTAAGAGGATGAATGTAGGATTCAAGTTTGTGGTTTTTGATTTGAGGGGAGGTTCCAGGAGTGAGATTTTGCCCTGAATTTGATTCTCTCAGGAGTAATTTTAAGACTGGGTATCTTAATATTACATAGAAGGAGAAAATACTGGAGTGAGGCTATACCTATAATTAGTAAGTAATTATTGGATGCTTAGTAAGGGAAGGGAGTGTGGAGGATACTGGCCAGCAGTATCCATCTCGGCTGTGGATGTTCGTCGAAACATGCTAAAAAACATACACAGAGACTACCAGGTCCTGTGGGGGAATAGGAATGAGGAGTAGCAGGGCCACTCCTCATGTGGGGAGAGCACGCTTCCACCACCCTCCCTGGTGGGGAGAGCACACCTTGTTCCCCTTCCCGAGAGGCTTTTTATTGGTTGCATTTGAAATAAGAATTCAGGTAAAAGCTCATTACTCATTGCTAGGAAGTACGGATCAAACAATAGATAGCAAGGAAGTCTGAGGGCCTACTTTGAGTCAGGATCAAAGAGCTGTAAAACTTTAAAGAACAAACTTACTTCTTCCTTGGACCTTTATCATTCAACTGAGAGCATTCTAAACAAAGCAGGTTTCACAGGATCTTACATATTCTTTTTTAGGCCTGATCACCCAGGGAACCTGTCCTTTTCAGCACAGAGCTGCACCACCCTGTCATTGTTTCAGGCTTAGGAGGATCAAGGGAAGTAAGGCAGCCAAGAGATTAGGATATTTTCTCCCAGACAATGAGGACTCAGGCTATGTCAAAGCTGAGGAGCGAGGGTCCATCACCCCCTTTTGCTGTAGCCCCCAAAGTGATCCCCGACATGATCCTCCCACATGATCGTGCCCGTCTTAGGTCGTTCCCCCCTTGGGGAATCTTACCCGTCATTGGCTAACCAACCAAGCATTGGGGTTCAGTTATGAATGAAGCAGCAGAGGCAGAGCTCCCACCAGGGAGATAAGCTTTTGTCTCCTTGCTGGCTTATGGTCCAAGGTCATTCCCTCAGCCTTAGCCTTGGTGGGGGTTACAGCTTCTGATACGAGGCATGGCAGTTCCCAACAAGGGAGTGTTTACTATTTTCTGTGATTTTCATAATGATCTTGCTTTTATGTGCTTAGACAAAATTATGTAATTTTGGTCTCACTTTATTATAATTTCATAGTGGCCTTCTTATGTGTTGCTATTCTGTGAGATTACTTACATGCAACAGAAGAATACCATGGCCTAGTTGAGAATACCCGGTCACAATACTGTGACTTAATACTGCTAGGACTTGGCCAATCCCTGGATGTCAGGAGCTGATTTTCTCTTTTTTCTCTAGTCATTTCTCTAGTCTTTCTCTTTCACTCTAGTGTTTCATCCTTCTAATATCAACATATCCAGTCTGAAAATTAGTCATACTTCCTAACAGAACCAAATTCAGAGCAAAACCCCATTGCCTTCAACATCATGAGAAAAAATATTTGGGGGTTATTGAAAAGTGGGAGTGTATTTTGCATATAGCGTGGTCTGTAATTATTGTGTCCAGAGAACAGGTTGTGGTAGATTATTACATTAATGTTTCCCAATAAATCATGCTCTAGAGGACCCATGTACCTCTGAGGTCTACTGTGTTGGTTCTGAGCTTGGTCATACGTTCAATTATAATGCATTAGTATACTTTAATTTTTTAAAAGATTTTTATGTATTCATTTTTAGAGGAGAAGGGAGGGAGAAAGAGAGGGAGACAAACAGCAATGTGTGGTTGCCTCTTGTATGCCCCCAACTGGGGACCTGGCCTGAATCCAGGCATGTGCCCTGACTGGGAATTGAACCAATGACCTCTTGCTTTACAGGCCAGCACTCAATTCACTGAGTCACACCAGCTAGGGCCATTAATATACTTTAAATAAATACCAAATCTACTAATGGATGCCAGCCAACACTACAAAGCAGGTGATTTAGTTTTTTAATTCTATACTACCTGGCTGTTATTTGCTACCTTTTAAGCATGCTGACCCATAAATGAAAATGCAGCTGAGTAGTATTCTACTGTGAAAATGCCCCATAGTTGTTTTATCTACTCATCTGTTGATGGACACTTGGGATGCTTCATATCTTTGTGATTGTAAACAACACTGCAATGAATATAGGGATGCTTATGTTGTTTTGTTTTAGTGTTTTGGGTTCCTTCACATGTATTTGAAATGGGATTACTGGGTCAAAAAGCAGATAGTGGGGGTTGGAGTAAGCGGATATTGGACAAAAAGGAAAAAGTACTCTTGGACATGGACATCAGTGGTGATTGCTGGGAAAAGGGAGATATAGGGGGATTGAATGGTAATGGAAAAATACAATAAAGGTGAAATACAACAAAGAAACTGCTACTGGTTTTGCATACATGTTTTTGTTCTGAGAAACCCGTCATTAACTGTTTGTTTTATTCTGTAAATCTTGTAATTGTAAATTTTTCTCATTTTTAAATTCTTCTTATTTGTAGTTTTCTTATTTCAAAGATATGATTAGAAAACCTCAGTTCTACATTTGTGGCTGCTTTTTCCACATCCAGCCTCTAAATGGTCCATTTTAATATAGCAACATTGTAGATGAATTTTCCAATAGTATCCCATAGATTAAGATTTGTTAGAGAGCTCTGGCCTTGATTATTGGCCCCAAAGAGATATCACATGCCTACAAAACAGTTATTATAAGATAGTGTGTTAATGAGACTTTGAGGCCAATGAGGTAATTAAAAGTGAAATTGTTTAGGTTCATCACTCCATAGGCCTTAAGCATATTGTGCATCACACTCTCTGTATGTAGAATTGATAATAATGAAGCTGCTTACAGATATTGTTGTAAAGCTAAATCGTATAACACATGTAAAGTGAGATATTTCCCACACATAGCACTAAATATACATTTTCATTAACATGAAGAATGAGCAGGCTCTGAAGAGACAGAAAACAAACTTTAATTCTAGGCAAGGTAAGCACATGAACATGAAGGTGGGAAAGTCTACCACATTTGGAGGGACAAATCTGTACAAAGTAGGGTTTATAGGGTTAGCGATAAGCAAAAGTTAGATTAGAATTATTAATTTTATCTAGGATTTGAAAGGTGCTGAATGTCAGCTTAACAATCTGAATCTTTTCTAGAAAAATGTCATTTTAACTAGTTAAAAGATGTGCGCATTGCAGTCTAGAAAGCAGTACATGGTGCACAAGTTTTCTTTTATAATATAAAATGCACCACCACCGGGTGGGTGAAATTAGCTCCATGTTTTTCAAGACAGCAAACCTAGAGAGCTACCAGTTTTGGCTACATGCAGACATATTTACCTTCAAAGTAAAATAAGTTATGTATTGCAGATACATATTTGTCAAAGAAAAGAGCTGCTCCACATAATGAAATGCTGCTCACTGAAATTAAAATAACAAAGACAGGAAGACAAAGTACAGATGCTAAAGAAAGTACTAATATAGATTTTACATAGGGGTTAATGTGTGTATTTGAGCCTAGTTCATTCTTCAGGAAAAGTGGTGCATCATTACATTGACTTCAGAAAGATCCAGTAGGTCAAACAAGGTTAAGATCTACAGAAATACAATTTTGGACTTAGATGCCTCAGTGGGGTTTTCAAGTCCTAGTAGCCAGTCAGTATTCATAGGAAAATGTCTAAATGTTGCAATCTTGGCATAACCTGATTTTCCTTAATTCATCATTCTGGCAGTCTTCTCTCTTTACTTTGATACATATTGCTGTGCTTCTTCATATAGTTCTTACAGTTTAATTCTCTTCCTGGTCAATTGAGCTATCCTTTGACATTTTTGTCTTGTGAGGTTTAACATTCACCTCCTGACTTTTAAACTTCACAGTTGCCTTTAATCTTGAAGGACCAAAAGACTCTCTTCTGAACCTTTCCCTCAACCTCCCAACCCCCAAACCCAGACAATTTCCCCCCTTGATCTTTTTATTGTTTTCGGTGACAGGTTTTACTTTTGCTGCTATTCTTTGGTGAAGAATACTTTTTCAGATCTGACAGTTGGGAAGTCATGAACCTTATCTGTAAGTCAAAGTCTGTTTGTGGGGAACGGAATGGTTCTGAAACCCAAAGCAAGGTCAGGGAATCGAACTGCCAGTCTGTCATTTGCAAGCAATTTTAATTTTGTAAGCATGGATCCTTATTTTTATTTTTATTCAATTAATTTAAAGGGATTTAAAAAAACACGCTGTAATTCCAAAAACAGTGAGATACACTGAATCAGACATGCCCAGTAGTACCTTTCTGCAAAAGGCTACTCACTGCATTAGCATTCTCCCAGGATGTTAGCAGGTCTATGATACTGTGACTCCTTAAACAATCAGATTTCAGAACCAATGAATCTGGCTTTATAGTCCATAATAAATGTTTCATATTCTATAAAACCTTAAGTGAATTGAAAGCATTCAGGTCCCCACTCCCTCATATTCCTCTTAATCTTTGAAACTACCAATCCTAAACTTTTCTTGTTGATTCAAAACAAGTCAGACATAATACTATTTTCTATGAGTCAGAATGACAAACACTTTATCAAGGTTTAATTACATCTATTTTTTTTCTTTTTACAACCAGTGACTTGGTATGTCTTTCCTAAGACAACACTGAAATGATTCATCCATACAAGTTCACAGGGAAAGGAGTAGGTTACCTAAGCCATTCACTGACATTATGGAGTCAAAGAAAAATGGTCCAAGATAGGGCTGAGAAGCAGATTTTACATGGAGTAGATAGTGTTTCATTTATAATACAACATTTGATACATAGATTCATGGCATTATATTTTTATCTTGCAATACTGATACTGCTGACAGCTCAACCTGCTATTCCATTAGAACATCTCATAGGAATTCTGGAATTTATCTGCTGCCCACATAAAAACAGATAAAGCAAAGGAAAAAATATTAAGACTTATTTTTATCACTAACACGGGGCTGTACCTCCAGAATCAAAGCATTTAAACCTCTGTCACGAGCAATCTGACAGAAAGCTCATGTACAGTAGGAACAAATTGAAGAACAATGGCAAAGATATATGTGAACAGTATCTTTTTATGTGAGCTCGAACATTCTGTTCAATTTAATATTACCCTTCAAAGTTACAGAATAGCAAAGAGTCTTACTTTGTCTCCCATTCCAATTCCATAGCTACAATAATGCTCTTCCTAGAAGTGGTAAAGATGTAGGTGGTGAAAATGCCAGCAGTCAAAGCTCCAAAGTTACTGAAGGAACAGAGCCTAAGCAGGTATAAAAAGACAGAAACACAGTCTTAGAAGCGATTCAGCCAACATGAGGACTATAGAGTCTATGTGGCCAGTAGGATCTTAGGGAGGAGTCTTACTGAGATAGTGCAGTGAAAAGCAAGTTTTTCTGATTAGTCTCTAAAGTCTAAAGCACAGGTGGCAAACACAAGGCCTGCAGCCTGAATCCAACCCTCCATCTTCTTTTATCTGGCCCAGCACCTTGTTTCTACCTAGTGGCAGTGCCAAACTCCTTGCCCCTAGTTAAGGAGTAGTTACATTTACACAGTCCTAAAATTACATTTGGCCCTTTGAAGGAAACCACGAGGCTGATATGGCCCCCAGTGACAATGAGTTTGACACCCCTGATCTAAAGCCATACTTTCCAATAGAAATTTATGAGATAATCAGAAGTCCTATATCTGCACTACCCATAGCATTAGGCACGAGCCAAGTGCAGCAACTGGGCACTTGAAATATGAGTAGCTGCACTACAAAACAAAATTTCTGATTTTATTTCATTTTAATGAATTTAAATTGTCACATTTGGCTGTCTATGTTATTGAACAGAAATAGATTTAGAATATAACTTACAACCTATCTCTAAAACTTCAGTTTGAGAAATTAAAGGGAAAAAAGTTATAGCAGTTAGGTATAAAGGAAAAATCCCAATCTTTAGCCTTCTGTGCATGAATTTTTTTTCCTCCCTACTATGTCTTTCTTCCCTAGATGACTCCTTTGCCTTTATAGACAGCACTTCACTTCTGACCTTTCTGGTCCCCAATGTGTGGCGATTTCCCCCCACGCCAACAAGCAATTCTCAATCAACAGCAGGATGTCTAAGAATTCAAATCAATTTTCACACTGTCTACCTGGAGAATGCTTCAGATCTCACAGATCAAGGGCTCATTCCCATAAGACTGCTCCCCCACTCCCACACTAGATGCCAATCACAAGCCCAGTTGTCACTGTGTTTCTGACCAACAGGTTTCAGTCACCCTCATTTTGGGTTTTACTAATTTACTAGAGTGGCTTACAGAACTCTAGTAAACACATTCTCTAGTAAACAAGAGAAACACATTTACTGTCTATTAAAGAATATGACAAAGAATACACAGGGCAAGGTCTGGGAGGGTCCCAAGTGCCAGAGATTCTGTGCCCATGGAACTGAAGTTGGTAACCTTCTCAATGTGTATGTCTTCAACCACCTGGGAGATCTCCAAACCCCTACTATTGGGATTTTATGAAGGTTTCCTCACATAGGCATTATCAATTATTAGCTTTGTTTCCAGCCCTGCTTTCCTCTTTGGAGGATGAGGGGTAGGACTGGAAATTCCAAGCTTCTAATCACAGCTTATTCTTTCTGGTCACCTGCACCCATCCAGGAGCCCACCCAAAGTCACCTCATTAGAACAAAGGATGCTCTTATCACCTAGGAATTTACAGGAGTTTTAGGAGATCTGTGCTAGAAACCAGGACAGAGACCAATATGCAATATATATTTTCTATGAACTCACAGGCCACCCCCTGTGAGCCTCCTATAGCATGGACCTCTAACAAAATAACATACACGTGTAAAGGTACCTGCATATTGCTATAATCCTATGCAGTGACTAATGATCACTCAATTATTATTTCATATTATATGAAAATTGACTCCAAGGGAGAGACCAGGCCAGTCAGGTTTGCAGACTTTTGTGAGATCTTGTCAGGTTCCAAAAGCAGGGGAATAATCTTCACAAACATATGATTTTACCCTTTTAGGCACCTGATGTAATTAAGCTAAGAGACAATATCTACTCTAAGCCTCCTTCCATGTATTAATGTGTTACTGGATTTCCTTACTACATACTCATTTATTCATTCCTTTACCCTCATTTACTATATTTCCTTCATTCTTTTTACATCCCAACCCTTTCACCTCTTGAAAGGACAATAGGTTTGGTTATGGTGCTGGTCTTTGTCAGTGGTGGCAACACTAGTCTAAGAAGTGCCTCCTCTTTAATGCACTCCTGTTCACCATGTCAGGTTACACAGTTGACAAACTCATTGGCTATCTTTACTGCCAGGCAATATAGTTGCATTTGTAACTAGTCCCAGTTTTGCCAGATGAAGGGAAGGCACATTCTGCCCCATTAGGCCCTTAAGAATTGTGACATAAAGGTTAAAAATATATAGAGTTTCTTGCTTAGTAATTATTCCTGCATCTAGCCCTCATAGTTGTTGCTGTATGACCACTGCATCAAGTGTTTGGGGAGAATTGAGGTGATGTGGGAAAGAAAGAATACCAGCACCTTCCCACCCCATCTCCCAAGATCCAACAGAAAAGTAGAAATCTATACAACGGGACACTCCTTTAGCTCCACTCCCATTCATATTAAAAGTGAGCATACACTGGTGAAGGTATGTAAGCCAGTCCTTCATGCCTTTCTCTCCCCTCTATTTTAGATAGCCAATATTTTAATTGCCTGTTCCAACTATCAAACTAGTGCTGTGAGGAAGCCAACTTTGTGTAGACTGTTGGATATTATAAGCTGTAAAATGTGTTCTTTGGTTTGAAGAAATTATAATAATCTGTCCAAACTGGTGCAATGTCCTGTTCAGGTTCTTCCTTAACACTCTGAGCATTTTCATCTACCATCAGGTGTGCAGAGCCCAGTCCAGACCCAGGATCTATTCCTGGCAGAGCCCATTTGTAATCCCCTGGTCTACCAGCATCAGTCTGACTTTCCAACTATACTCAGGGCCATCCTCCCAGGGACCTGCTACCTAGCTATCTGTAGTCTCTGTCTCTTTTGCTGGCAGATAGAGCAGCTCTTATTGGCATCTTGTGCCTCCAAGAGTGTAAAAAACCTATGTCTAGAATCAGCCTATGAATCAACCCATTGCTGCAGCATCTAGAATCAACCCATTGCTGCAGCATCCCCACATCTACTCATTTCATAGATTCAGGTGGACATCCTAAAATGCTTTAGTAATTTCACCATCTTCCAAACCTTGAAGGGGATTCTTTTGATGGGTATTGGCATGTCTTATGTTAATGCACCACTAAAATTCCCACAGTAATTTTCATGAACATCCCTTTATTAAGCCAGGTTTTATTGCTCTCCTGCTGTGACATATGGCTACACCATTGACCACTGCCCAATAAACACCCAAATAGACTTTGTCTACTCTTCAACATACCCCTCACTTCTAGGAAAACATGCAATTCAGCTCACTAAGCTGATTTATTTTCACATTCTTCAACTACTGTAGTGGCCTTCCAAATAAAATGTTGGACAGTTAAGGACCTCTTATAAGACACTGTCCAAGTGGCAAAAGAATCAAACAGCTTCTCATGCAGTTCCAAAATCAGTCCTAAGCTGAAAGAGGCTCCTTACTCATCAGTATCTCTTCCTTATATTCCCCACACAACGTGATCTTGTATGAATGATTTCTATTTTATTATGGAGCTCTTCTGGGCACTGCCCTTCCCAGTAGAGTATTTCTCCAACATCACCCTAGACATTAAAGGTATTTCAGGTTTCAAGATCATCTTATGCCCTGCAGTCATAAGGGTAGCTTCATTCAACATCTGATAGCAAGGGAGCACCCCTAAAATGGAAATTTTTTAGTATAAAGTGAGAAAAGTGCCATATTAATGTAAGATTTAAAAATAGAGGAAACTAGATGTGAGGTATATGAGAATTCACTGTACAGTACTTCCAACTTTTCTGTAAAGATAAATCTAGTCTAAACTTAAATATTCCATAAAAATATCAAATTGTATAATTTTAATGTGAAATTTATTATAGATCAATTATACTATAATAAAAGATGTAAAAATCCAACAAAGAATTCAAAGCAAACAATGGACTTAAATTAAAGAAGGTAGAAGAAAAGAAACAATAAAAAATATGAACAGCTTTACAAATGATGTACAGACCTCTGGCTCCAAGAACCCTGAAGCTCATACCAGCAGCCGTCCCAAGTGCCCGCGGGAGGGCACTTGGGTGTGATGTTCCCTCACACTACACAGTCTATTCAATGTGCATTTTGATTGTAATCTATCTGAAGTAATTATTTATACCCAGCAGAGTTCTCCATTGAGAACTCCATTTTCTTTTTTATTTTGTTCATTTCTGTGTATCTTCTAAGAACTTTTACACCCTTGGTGCCTTGGAGCAAACATTTCTTTTGAACCTTGTCATTTTCATAAAGCATTGCCTGAATTCATTCACTTGTACAGGGGAAAGCACTTCCTCTGAGAGTATGCTGGATTTGTCGCCACCACCTGGAGGGACCATGGATGGTGACACATCTGTGCTGTGTCAGAAGTGCTGTAGGGAGCACTATTGTATCTTATCTTAGCCTTAACATACATTCTGGGTGTGACATGAATGCCTGGTCTTTATTCAACTCATCATCAAGTGCCTGCCTCTGGATTGGTGGGACCATCTCCACATGCTTCATTTGCAGGAAGAGATGTGTTCCATTCACTTCCAAAATTTGAAGGATTATTGCTTCTCCCTCTCTCTCCCTCTCTCTCTCTCTCTCCCCATATGGGAAATCCTTACTGTAAATTACATGTAATTGACTCTAATAAATTCAACCATTAATCTGTTAGGGAACAAATGAGCAGACAAGAAAGAGGACACAAATTTAAAATAGAATTAACAGAACCAAATGCTGATTATTTGAAAAGACTAATAAAATAAGCAGACCCCATGAATCACAAGTTAAAGAGAAAAAAGGAAGAAAGAACAAGGAAATATAAAATAGGGAAAATGTTGTGCCAATAATTTTAAAATTTAGACTACATGCTATTTTCCAAAAAACTACTGTTTATTGAAAAATAATAAATGTAAATATGGGTTATATATTTAACAATAACTATGTTGAATAAGTGCTTAAAATCCATCTAGTAGATTTTGAATTGGTTCAGCCCTTTTGGAAAATTTTTCAGCAGAATATATGATACAGAAATTCCTCCCCTATATATACCCAACAGAAATATATGTGCACACAAAAAGCATGTGCAAAGTTATTTATAACAGAATTATTTATATTAATCAGATTATGGAACAATCCAAATGCCTATTTACATTAAAATAGATAAGTTGTGACATAATGACATAATACATTCTTACTGCACTATGAAAAGAAACTATGGTTAGAAACAAGGATGACTATTACAAATGTAATGTTGAATTTAAAATACCAGATACTAAAGAGTTAATTCCTATGAAGTTTAAAAAATCAAAACCAGCCACAACTAATCTGTTGTTTTAAGTAAAAATTGTGGTTATTCTTGAGAAAGAGGGAATGTATGACATAGGAATGGTTATGAGAGTTCTAGATGCTAGTAATATTCTATTTCTTTGATGGTGGCAACAGGTATTTGTTCATTTGGTGAAAATTCAAGCAACCATATACTTATAAAAGTAACTGAATACATATTCAAGAAACATGGTATTTTATTCTTCCAAATAACGGAAGATTTCCCACTTTCGATATCAAATCTATGCAATGACAGCATGCAGAATGACAGTTACTTGCTAATCTCATTTTGCACAAGATGTAACAACAAAAAACCAAAATGTTAGCAAATAAAGGACTACATACATAAAGAGAGAGAAGAATGGATGTTGACAGAGAGAGAGAGAGTGATTAATTCAGCAAGGGAAGAGGTAAGAGAGAAGTAATGCACTTGAAAATGGGTCAACTGATAGCTTTGCTTATTAGTATGACTGGTAAACACTAAATAGCATTTACATAATACTAAATATAGAGGTTTGATGAAATGGAGAACTATCTACAAAAATTAACTAGAATAAAACACAGAGCAGCTAGGAGATTTAAAAAAAAACACAAAAAACTCAAGAGACATGGAGGATAAAATGAGAAGGTCTAATATAAATCTCTCCAAAGAGAATGTATAGCATAAGAAAGACACATTATTAAAAGAATTTATTAGCATAATAAGTTTTAGAGCAATCTCTTGTGCATTTCTTTAGCTCAATAACAAAATTGGTTTTCTATATCCGTACAAGGAAGGGAAGGCCCAAGGATATATTGATCCAATTGTTAGGCTAATGTTGAGGAGCAAGCCATGCCTGTGGGGCCTGAGATACCCTGAGGTGACACTAATGTCTCAGTGCATCTTCAGACTAAAGCAATCATGTTCTTTTATTTGCACTTTAAAGAATATGCTGGGAAACCTTGCAAATAATTGGATGAGATGAAGGAAGCTAATACTACTATAACAGTTTTTCTATTAAATAAAACACATTCTTACCAGATAGCTTATATGGTCTTTATAAATTACCTAATCTTAGAAATATAATGTGACATCTTAATAAATAAAATATTAATATACATACCTAAGTATCACATCTAGTATTTCTATTCTTAATTTAATTTCTTCTAATAGTTTCTTTAAAGGATATTAAATAAAGAATATTCACTTTTGTATTTAATTCACATTTCCCCACATATTCAATTAGACACTTTCAGAGTAAGAAACAACATTATGCTTGGGAACAATTTTATGGTATATTTAACCATAAAAAGAAAAGTAAATTCTGTCAGCATATAAATGTTATGATGCTTAAAAAGTTATGTTTTGGTTTTGTTTCGTAAAGTTGTTACCCACATAACAATACAGATGCAAGTCCAGTGGAATTGCAATAGGATAAAAAAGGCTTGTAGTTGTCAAGTGTTAGAACTGAAGTTACAGTGTTTGTTTATTAAATGGGGGACAGTTTTGACCAAGTGGAGAAAGTGAAACAACTTCATATACAGAGTTAAGTAGCCCTGCCAGAGAATAGTCAGTGTTTCAGTTAGGAAGAAAAGTCATAGATGTACAGAGTTATTCAACCAAAAATAAATCTAAAGGATGATTATCCCCATTTAGTGTCTAATACATCAGCAATCTGTAATAACTTCAAATACACAGTACTACTCATTCACTTATTGAGCAAGAGCAGGCTCTTCAGTCAATCCAAAACATAGTCTCGCTCCTTGGAGCAAACTCTTTCAAAAACTGTGCTCCCTTTTCATGGAAACAATTTGGGTAATTTTATACCTGATATATTTTTTGGAAATTCAGAAATACTGTTGTTGTACATACATTATATTTGTTAAACATGACAGAGAGAGAGAGAGAGAATACTACCAATGTAAAAGATTTGGTGATTTATAGGAAAGAGCGCATATTAGAAATGTATCATAGTTTATATTAATTACATATTTTACTTTGTCAACCCTTACATCCACTGATAGAAATAAGAAAATTTGAAAATAAGCCTTTCAGTTATTTTGGATCTTGTTTTATCTCAGAATTGAATGTTTTCAAGAGCAAACAAACTATCACACTTTTATTTCTTTTTGAGTTCTCATTTTTGATTCCCCAAAGGTGAGAAAGAGGAAGAATTGCACTTTGGTTGAAAACACAGTTATCAGAAAAAACCATATATGTCCATCTTAAGAATCCTTATTTTCTTAGTATTTAGTAATGCTTTTATTTATTTTGTGCTTTTCAAGCCCAATAATCTTTTGATTTCATTAAATGTAATACTCATTTCCATTTTAGATGAATGAATTTGAAATTACTAACGTGTCAGAGTAAGCTAGCAGGGTAAACATCTTTCATTACCTATATTAGAACTGCTTTTTAATTATAGCAACACTTAATTGTGATACTCATTAGAACATGAAGTGAAACAACAAAAACATATAAGCTTTCCCAATTAAACTAAAAGCTAAATAGAAATTTGTTATTCAATGTTTCTCATATTTTGACATTTCGGGTAAATACACACAAACAATTACATAAATCATTTTCATATCTTCAACAGAAACAAATAAATAAGAAAATATTCTCAGAGACGGACAGTGCTATGAAGAAAAGAGGAAGCAGTGTAGCATAGAGGGAAACTGAATAAATAGCCTTTCAGAATATAGTAAGAAAAGATCTCTCAGAGGAGCTGACTTTGAGAAAAAACTCAATAAAATTATGGTCAAGCCATGTGTATTTCTAGAGGAAGAGCATTATAATAGAGAGAACAGAATGTCCAAAATTCAAACCAGGGAGTTCACAATGTGTTTAAGAGTAAGGAAAGGCCCTGGCTGGCGTAGCTCAGTGGATTGAGCGGGGGCTGCGAACCAAAGTGTCGCAGGTTCGATTCCCAGTCAGGGTACATACCTGGGTTGCAGGCCATGACCCCCAGCAACCGCACATTGATGTTTCTCTCTCTCTCTCCCTCCCTTCCCTCTCTAAAAATAAATAAATAAAATCTTTAAAAAAAAAAAGAGTAAGGAAAGGAAACCAGGGTGCCTAATGCATACTAAGAAAAAAAAACATAATAAATGTGTTTGGGGAAGTAGCCAAGGAATTGATTTAGTTGGATTTTAAAGACATTAGTAAAGAATTTAGATCCTCTTTTAAGTGTGATGGCAAGTACTGAATAGTTACTAGAGCATGGTTGTAGGCAGGTTTGGAGAACAACCAAGTTTAAGTCGTTAGCCCTTAGTTAAGAAAGGTAGAGTAGGCTGCTATACAAAAAGTCTGAAGAAGAGAAATGATAATTTTGTTTACACCTGAGGATTATATACTCTCTTCTAGCAAATACATTTCTACCTTTACAATCCAAATGATGACCCTGGCCCAGGTAAATGAACAGAGGCAAATATCCTACAAGGTTACATCCTGGACAGCACTGATTCATGCAGATATGGGTCAGGTAGGAGATTGTGAAATTTCCAGGAGGTGTGTTATGACTCTTAACTCATTCACTAACATTTTAAATTACAACCTGGCAATGATATCTATGATCCTAAAGCTTATAGTTATATCTCTGGTAAACTTGTCCTTTGGTAGTTATGGGTTCTGCAACCATATATTCAAAAATATTCTTTAAAAGAAGGTCACATTGTTACCAACATGTATCATGTAGTTAGGCTTACAATAATTGTTTCTGTAATGAACATGCACAGACTTTTTTCCCTAAATAATACAGTATAACAACTATTTGTATAGAATTCAGATTGTATTAGTTAGAGTAATAATCTAGAGATAATTTAAAATATATAGGAGAAAATACATAGGTGACACTACTTTCTACAAGGGACTTGAGCATCCATGGATTTGGGTACCCATGGTGGTTTTGAAACTAATCCCCTGTGGAGACCATGGCCCAACTTTGCTATGGTTCTGAGCTCTTTACTGTGAATTCCTACTTTACTGCTTTTTTAAAAGAATAATGTGGATAAACAAAATTTGTTTAACTTGATTATGGTATGAAATGTTAAAGGGGCTTATTTAAGAAAAAGAAGAAGATAAAAAATATGAATAATACAATGGCAATAAATACATATCTATTAACAATTTAATCCAAACACAAACTAAGCAAACAGGAACAGACAGAATTATCAATATGGAGAGCATTTTTGAGGTTGTCAGATGGGAGGGGGATATGGGTAATGGATGAAGAGATGAGAGGATTAAGCACAAATAGGTAGTTACGGAGTAGCCATGGGGATATAAAGCCATGGAGATATACAGTATAGTGAATGGAGTAGCCAAAGAACCTGTATGCAAGACCCATGGGCATGAATGGTATGGGGATTGCTGGAGGAAGTGGGGGAGGTTCTGGGTGGAGTGGAACAAAGGGGGGAAATTGGGACATCTGTAATATCATAATCAATAAAATATAATTTAAAATTTAAAATAAGAAAAAATACCTTAAGGTTTTTATCCTTCGAGCTCCTAGTAAAAATCTGAATGAAAATATCAAAGAATTAATTAAACATAGAAATATGTATTTCAAGGGAAAAAGTTGAAACTGGAATCATAAATTTTCCTGTCATCATTTTCTATATGCTAACTAAAGTCATGTGATATGGTTGTGAATATAAAAGCATAGGACAAAAGATTCTTCTACTGTAAGTTGGGGTATTCTAACTTTTAGAGATGGGAGAAGAAGGGAATTATTCAGTAAAAAAAGAGAAAAAAAACTGAAAAGGAATGGACAGTGAGGTAGGAAAACATACATAGAATCATATGACACCATAGTTGAACAAAGTGATTCAATAAAGAGTGATCAATTTTATCCTGTGCTTCTACAGACATCAAATATCAGATACAATAAACTGATAATAAGATAATAAACATTGGCCATAGAATACCTCACTATGGAGGCTATTGGCAACATTGGTGAGAGCAGTTTCAACTGAGTCAAATTGGCTGGTCTTTAAGAAAGGGAGGTTGTTGGGAAAATCAGCCCACTGTATTTAAATTTTTCCATAAGCTGAAGCCAAATGCAATTCTAAGTACTTCTGGGAGCAATTGGTTAGAAGGGTGGTTAACAAAGAGAAGAGAGAAAATACTTGTATACTCTCTAGGGGAATATAGCATATGACTTGAGGATACTTTTCAGCCTTGTGGTTAGATTTAGAGTAAGATCAGTCAGATTAGCTGTATTTTTCCTTTTCCAGCCTTTCCCAGCTCTCCTGGTGCAAGTTGAGCATAAGCATATAGTAAGATTTATGTTTTAGCTAGCCTAGTCAAAGAGAACAAGGAAAGGTAGGAAATTGAGGATAAATATAAAGAGATGAGTTTGATAACAGCCCAAGGAATCTAATCTTGGTAACAGTAGAGTAAACTACTAAAGTAGAAAGATCAATAGTGAATTAAAGATTTCATTGAATCAAAGAATTCAGAGAGTTAGGATTCTTGAAGAGTTTATATTTTAAGATGAAAATGTGAGTCAGACACAGGAGTGATTTAAATTAAGATCTTGGAGGTGGTGATAAATAATATCTGGAGAGAATGGTGATGGAAATGAGTGACTGAAGTGAAGTATAGGGCAAAATTACTGGAGATGAGGAACGTACAAGACTGAAGTTATAATGCATTGAATAAATTGTCTACATAGATACTGACATCACTAATAATAATAGTTTGAGCACTGATGGAAGAGAGGTAACAAGCAAGGTAATAAAACATCAATGATATTTTGGGAAGGTATATACAACTATGAATGAAAACATTCACATTTTCTCCTGATATATTGTAAATAGGTTGTTTTGAGGAGGGTTGAAAACCAAACCTAACTTCAGGACCATTGCTACCTAAGGTATGAGTGGAAGACTACTTTGAAAAACTGCTGGTGAAGCAATATCCTTAGGTAATCTGTAAATTTTAGTTAGACCAAGAAAGGAAATAAAAAAAAACATTGAGACGCATGGAAAGTAGAGTGGATTTTCTTTGTTCATTGGTCACACTTAAAAATGTTTCCATTGTGAGAGAATGAGTCACTCCAGTGGCTGTACAGAGTCTTGTATCTTCAAGAATCCTGATGATTAAGGAAGAACTGAGCTTGAACTACCTAAAATGCTGAACTTATTACTGGACAGGGGTGTCGCCTTGAGTGGGCCTGCCTATGGCCAGCTGTAATGTGTGGGTTCTTGACTTTGTGTAGGATCCATTTATGAAAGCTGGAGAGAGTGAAACAAGGAAGGGCTTAGCAGAGAAGAAGTGACAGGAGACCCTAGGCTGGGCTGTCTTAGCTCACTGAGCAATCGGAGGAAAGGGCGTCTTGGGGAGAGGTTCAAGGGATCACCTTGAAACAAGCTGCCAGCTCCCCATTGCCTTAGAACTTAGAACATGCATGCCTGTGAAGAAAGAACTGGGTGGTAAGAAGAAAGGAAAAAGAATGGTGCAGTCTGTTCCCCAGAGGGAAAGTGCATGTCCTTTGTCTTGAGGCTTTTATTTCCTTCTTGCAGGTAAGAGGGTTTCAGTAGAATACTTCTCAGTTCTCCGGGGGGACCCCTTCATGTTCATGGTCTCCACTGATTGGTCAATGGCAGGACAAAGGGCCTATAGTCATTGCAGTTGGTTCTTGTGTCTCCCACCTGGTTTTGCTTCTTTTCTGGGTCGGGAGCTGAAACCCAACTGAGCCCTGGATGTTGTTTCCAGGGAAGAAAGGCCAGGGGAGAAGCTACCATGGAGGTAAGGTCCTTGTTTTCCCAGTTTTTCCCCTGCCAGGCCTTCCTTCCTGATGACCATCTGCACCTGGCTGTAAATTGTTTGGCCATTGTGTTCTGCTATCTTCTCAGTTCCCCCATTCTATTTTCTAAAGAAATTTTCCTAGATTCTCACTATTCTGTCTCAATCTCAATGAGGATAAAGAGAGTATTCAGATTAATTCTTATGGTTTCTTATGGTGATGTGATAATATGTTCCAGTTATTATCTCCTATGAAACAATCTTTAGAAAGTTTGCAGTTTTGGGACAGGAAGAATTGGGGATAAATAAAAATTGTGGTTTCACCATATGCCTGGGGGATTCTCAGATCCCCCATCTTTACTCTGGTTAGGAAGAGGTGGTTTCCCCAGGAGCATGGGTACTCTGTGGGACATTTGTAATCTCAAATTAGAAGCTACCTCAACAAAGTACCTTTCCCCTTATGATGGTAGATATTAGACTTGAATAAAAGCCCATTTTACTGTATTTTGAAAGGGAAAAAGAAAGAGGTTTGTCCTATTTCATGAAACAAAATTATAAGGGGAAGAAACCCTTAAGATGAATTAGTTTTTATTATTTTGTTTGTTTGGTTTCTGGTGGATTGTCTTAAAAAATTTAGCTATACTTGTTTTCCTTTGTGAAAGGAAGAATACAAATGGGAAGGAAAGAAAAATGTTCTAGAAGCCAAAACTGAAGTAATAAAAATGATAAATATAATGAGAATTTAAATAAGGTGTGATTTCAAAGTGTCAGTTGGATTTAGTGACAATTTAAAAAAAAATCTTCATATTATTTCTTTAAGCATTCCAAAGAATATTCTTGTGTTATGTTTTGTGGAAAATAGTTTTTATGGCCAATTCATTTTGGAATATCTTACCTAACATATGCATATCTTGGATTCAGACAGTTAAAGTTATTGCAGTAACAGTATCTGAGAATTCTTGCTATAAAGAAACTCATATGCCTTTGTTTAACCACACATTTCCTAATGTATTTGACCATAAAACTGTGTATCTCTCTGTGTGTATGTATGTATATACTTATTGAAATTCTGCAGAGATATTGTTCCAATGAGCAAATTCTGGGACATATTAATCTAAGAGGCTATTGTTTCTCTACCTACAACCAAAATTCAAACATATAGTAGGTGTTGCATTTGATGTTTACCCACTCAGGCACAATGTCTGTGGGTATAGCCTTTCAGTTTAAATTATTGTGAAGTCATCTAAGAAAAGTGAAGTTCAAAATGTAAGTTCAGTTAAACCTGAATTTTCTGTTTAAGAGGACACTGTTTGCTAATTGGCATCTAATAATTTAAACATGTGGCTATATTATGAAATATAGTACATAAATACCTGTGTGAACTTAAGACTTTAAAAACAAAGAGCACTGACATTACTATTGTACTGAAGATAAATGTATAAAGCCTCTTGGTAATGTGTAAAATCATGTTACAATGTGTTTTCTAAGCTTCTAGTTTTTGAATACAAGATTATTGAAATCAGCCACATGATGTTTCCTTCTTTATCCCTGGGCACTCCCTGGGAATGAGTTCATTGGTTTTTGAATGGTCTACTAAACAAAACACATATCTATTAATGTAGATATATATTTTTTACTTTACTTTGAAAATTGCTTTTCTTTTGAGATCAAAATAAGATATCAAATAAAGCAAAGCAAGACCAAATTTTATACATCAGTGATATTCATCACTTGGGAATGCAAATTCCTTTCCATTTTCTTCAAACAAAAATCATCAAATTTTTTCTTAAGATCATCCATTGGAAAATTCTCATAGTGATATCTTCCATTCACAGGTGGAAATGATAGGATAATATCCAATTATTATAATAAAAACTTTCAACAAGATAGCCTTCACAAAATTTAATGGTTCAAGCAAATATTAAATGTATAATTTTAGTAAGCAAGTATATGACTTAAGAAAAATAAGCATATACAAATTACCAAATACAACTATTCAATATGCAATACAGAAAACAAAGGAAGGATTAGGCCTTCAATACCTATAAAACACACACAATAGCACAAAATAGTAAAAAAATAGAATGCTATGAAAATAAATATTACAAATGATAATAAGAAGTTTTGTAATTATATAGACATTTCAAATGGCCTATTGTGGTTATATATACACATGCAAAATACATATACATTTTACTGCAAAATTTTTATATAAATGATAAAAATGATTACATAAGGAAAGCCTTTAAATGGGTATAAGGACTCTTCCATGGTTAGTGGATTCATATTCAATTAAATGGCCTTTTTACCTGACATATTGTACATTTATTAAACTTAAATAATGATTTCAGTTTGTCACTTTTTGAAAGGTAAATGATCCTCCATTCTGTGTATGTATTTACTCAAGAGAAATGTCACTTGCATTGACCTTAAGCTAAATATACGATTATCAACTAGATACAAGCATTTAGTAATGTTTCAAGTATTTTAGTATTTACTATTTTGAGATGGCCTTCAAGTTAAATAACTACAATAGCAAAATTGTGTCACATTTTATACAATAAAATCCATCAACCAAGCTCCTATTCACTATGCAATTCACCTATATTTCAGTATACAAACTAATATTTTTAGTTTTGGCATCATATTATCTATCAATTTGAAATAAGTTACAGATGAAAATATAGAGTTATTCTGTGCTCCAAATTCTAAGTTTAGTATTTCTCAAGGTCATGTTTATTGAGTGCCAGCTTCATAGTGTAGTCAGTAACTTTTGGTTCGCCTTTTCTTTTATTCATATCATGTAGAATTTTATATTTAGTTAGTATTATACAAAATATAGTGAAAACATTAGTCTGAATTAATGTTAGAAACTATGTTATCTAAGCAATTTAATGTTAAATTCACTCTGACAGCTTTCAAATCAGAAGATTTGAGTGTTTACTGAGTAAATCAACAGAAAAAATGGTCTGTTTCTATTCTGATATGAGTCCAAATATTTGATATGAAGAGTTGTAAAATAGAACTATTATTGCTTGCTAATAATATCAACATTAATATATAAAATATACATTTACATAGTTATGCATTATAAAATGCATTAACAATCTCAGTAAACTCTATTAATACCTATATATTATATAAGATATCATAACATTAAATTTTTCTCTCCAAAATTGTCTGCCCAAATAATCTGATACTATGAGTAAAGAAAAATTATTTTTCTGTATCGGTCTTCTGATAATGTAATAATATAAATGTTTGCTTACATTACAATTTTTCCCTCAGGTACTCAAAATCCACAAATCTTATTGTGTTGTCAACACCTGGAAGGAGGAGAGAATGTTGTCTGAACACAAACTCCATGTTAAAGATTTATGTCTAAACATACAAAAACCAAACATGCGAAATATGCAGGTTCACTGATAAAGGGTCTGCTCCCTGCCATCATTCTTTAGTGGTATAATTGATTCGAGGATCCTGATTATTCCTCCAGTGCAGGAAATGATTAAGCACAGACAGCTGCTTTTATTTCCATGGTTCACACTTAAAGTCAAATGGTCACCTGCTGCAGTCAAAAGGGCTCAACCAGTAAACTCTACTCTTTTTATAAAGTATCCTAGTTTAATTATTTTGAAAGATATCTCAAGTATTTAAGAAGTCCTAATCATTAAGATTTATTTGGGAAGTAATTAAAAAAAACTGTCCCAGTGGCATTTTCATCTTTTAACCATTTCTCAGACCATGGCAATTTAGCACATAAATGCAGAGTCACAGGCCAGAAAAGGACTTTGTGGCATCATTGATCTCATCTGCTATTCCAGCATTTGAAATACTGTAAACAAACAAAGCACTTAATAATTATTTTTAAATAAATTTGGTTCACAATAGGAAACAAACAATAGAAAAATAAAATTAGTCACATCAGGGACAGGGGTTAAAAAAAACAACTCGAGCAAAACAGGTATTGTTAAAGGACTCCAAATTTAATCAAAACAGCGTGACTGTTTTATATTTCAGGTTCAAGTATAACATACAATTTATATTTCCTTTTCTGATACTTGAAGGTAGAACACTCAGTTCTACCTGTAGGGTTTGAAAAGTCTACACATTTATAATCTAATGTTTATGAAGTGGATAATAATAAAAGCAGTGTTCAGTGATATTACTTTTACTTTATTTGATTGAATTACTTCAACAGCATCTTACAATTTTACAACTTAACTGAGAGATAAAAAATGATGCCATCTGAGGCACATTAACACTCATTTTCAAGTACAACTCTGCTTTTTGTATGGAATTTTCTTGTCTGTTTTATTTTGCTTTTGTTTCTGCATTTCTGTAAAGATCAGATGCATATATTTCAGAAGGAAGGATGTATCTAACTGTACAAAGATTTTCATCTGTATTCAGTTTAGCTGAAACATATGCTCAATTAATTTATATGGCCAAACTGAGGATTGCATATTCAGCTTAATTTAGATCTCAATTTTTTAAAGCATAAGATTGAATAGAGTGCCTTTTCCTTTGTATGTCTTGAGTTTGTTCCACCGTCCTACAATAAAAGAATCTCATTTTGCCCTTTATTTCAACCTAGAGGGTAGTAAGTCACTCCCTCAGGTGTAATAACCAAGGCACTAACTGTGATTCAGTTAGCACGGTGATAATGATAACAATATCTCAGAGTCTTTTTCCCTAGAGACTCTCAAAGACACCACCAGTACTCATTCTCCCACATTATGAGTTTCACAAACTGTACCTGAAAGTTTAAATGTAGCCCTAAGCTGAAAAGTATTCGTTTAAGTGGCACCTTGTTATTATTATAGCATACATCTTTTCCCTGTGTGCCTTTGGAGTTGTCTTGGCTTATGACAACAACAAGTTTTTACAACTGTCAGCAAGTGCCAGCACAACTGGGAAAGGGCAAGTAAGAATGTCTTGTACTGCATGCATCAACAATATTACTCCCCATATTCTTTTGCTGTGAATAGTTATGGAGTAAATATATATGTAGTATAGTCAAATAGTGCCAGGAAAATTTATTGGGGTCAAGAAAGGGGGGAGAGAGCTGAATGCTGTCAAGCTGTTTTATTTTAATAAGAATAATCTGGCATGTCATTTTTTTGCTCAAAGCAATATGCCTCATTAGTGTCCAGAAGCATTTCTAGATTTTTATTTACTGGATATATTTGTGTACCAGTTTACAGTAAATAGCACCTCTCTAATATTTCTTCTCTCATTAATTTTCTCTGTGAGGTAAAATGAAGATGCATAACAAAAACTGAAGGAAGAAAATACGGGTTTTTGAACATGTCATCTCTGATCAAATATTATTTTTAGGATATTGAAATAAATGTGTGACAGAAGACAACAGCAAAGGTTAAAATGAAATAGTGGAAGTATGTAAAACATTTAAATTTTTTTTTCAAAATCAGGCCCTTTATTCTTGGATTGTCACCAAACTTTACTTTGGGTTCAGGCACATTGAGAAGCGTCAGAGGAACAGTGGGTCAATAGCAGACAGGAGAAGGTCCATGTGCAGTGCTGCCTCTTTGCTTAAAGGGAGGAGAACCAGCAACGGAACAGAATACCATTGGTTTTGCTGTGCTGAATAACAAAAAGGAAGGGGTGGTCAGCGCAGAACCTGGGAGTGATTCTTGCACATCAAAGCATCACAATGGATGCCATGGAGACTGCAGCCTCCGTGCTTTCTTCATTGACCTCTGCGAATGACTTGTGCATGAACCAGGACAGAAACAGTTCTCTTTTGGATGGCATTCCAGAAAAGTCTGCCCTGTCCTTCTAAAAGGCATGAGCATGCCCAGAGAATAAAAGACATCCTCCATGTCACAATTCTCCTCCAGTTTAAATGTAGGGAGGGACACTTCCACCTCTTTATCCATCGTATCTGGCCTCATCTATCCTATGAATTTCTCATAAATAAGTTCTTTCCCACCATTTCCAAACCAACATTTTCATTGAGAAGTATGATGATCATATTCAGCTCTTTGCCAATATAAGATAATTCCAGATTTTTGGTGACTATTTCTTCTATGTAGATCATATTAAAGGTGGATTTCTTAAACATTATTCACACAGGTTTCTCCTTATTCTTGCTAACTTTAAATGGTCTTCCCTTGATCTGCTGTTTGTTGAACTGAGGACCCCAGTTTCCTTTGAAGCAGATGAGATTCACAAGAACCAGCCAAGTAACTTGATTTGAAGACAGAAATTCTGTAATTTTACCTTCTAGCTTATTAGCTACCAGGTGTTTATGTTTACTAGCCTCCCCTGCATCTTTGAAGAAGTCAAGCTCTTTCATCTGTTCTTAGTAGAATTTGCAGCAGAAATTTTTGAAATATGAGTTGAAATCATAAGACTTTTCTCTTAAGAACCTGTCATCAATTCTAAGCAAGTACTGCATGCCAGTACTGTTAACTTTGGTGAGAAGCAAAAGAAACCCTGGTGGACATCCTTAGCTCCCACCAACACTTTTACTTAAAGTGACTGGACCTTCTTGGCTGTGGTGTCTAACTTTGCTCCCATGAAGACCATGGCCGGGGCAGAGGAGATGCTCATGGACCAGAAAAATACATTTTTCTTGTTGTCTTCACCCAGTTTTTTCAGAAGTTTTAAAGCAAAAGTGTCATTTGTTTTCAATAGATTATCCACGACGGTGAGTCCCAGAGAGTCTGGGATGTAGCTGGTGTGAGCAGAGCAGCAGCAGTTAGAACATTTCTAATATCAGAAATTTTGGTGACTGAAAATAATGACCAAGGTATGTATGGATGTGTTAAAGTTGTAAGGCTAGCTTAACAAATTGAACTATAATTAGATCATTTTCATTATTAGACTATATTGACTGTCATTATAGAATTTTTAAAGGACTGCAGTGAAAACATTTGTTTCTTTAAAAAGTATTTGAGGTGGATACCTTGGGCATGCATGTATCAGCCAAGCACTTTCACAACAATCAATATGTAAACTCATATGCTCATAATTACATGCATGGACATAGGGAGTGATCTAAAAGGAGATAAGAAAATGAATAATGAGAACTATTGAAATCTTATTTTTTTCTGAAATAGTCACGGACATCACAGCCCAAATATCTGATTCCTATTAAGCAAGGGAAAAAAGTGTATGTCCACTGTTGACAAGGTCAGTACTTTCGTTTTTAATAGTAATGCAATTGCGGGTGCAAGAGAGCATTCTGTATGACTATTCAACTCTCCTTCACAGAACGGGGAGCACAATAATGGATTTGTCAATGTTTTAAATTACTTCATATCGTTTCAAATATTCATGACCAATTTTCCCCCCATGAACTTTATCTTCCATCATCTTCACAAAATGCCATGTCAAACTTTCCCAACAAATTGGTTCTAAAAGCCATTCTAGATTTATTGCACAAATATGGGATGCAGATATCACAGAAGCAGTAAATTAACATATATATACTTTCTTCAAATAATCTGTGTTGGTATACAATAAGAAAAAATGTTCTATTAAATGAGAAGTCTGTAAAGCTTTTCCTTATCACTGTCTCTTAATGTTAAGCTCTAATGATTGTTATTATTATTATGGAGCATGAGATATGGAAAACTTTTCATTTGCATAAACTGCTATTCAAAAACCCTCTATGGTGTAATTTGGTGTAATTTAGTCACACTCTTCAAACAGAAGAAACTACTGCCTGAGGATGTCAGGTAACCTCACAAAATCATAGCACAACTTTAGAACTAATTGATTATACTGATCAAAGTATACACATAGAAATTGCAGTCTTAGCTCAACAGAGAAAAACCTATGAAATTAAAGATTTATGAAAGGTGGGGTACATTTGGTCCAAGTTACGTTTCCATGAGTATAGTAACAAATAAAACAGTACTGTTTTCTCAGGACTGCAGAGACAAACTGAGTTCTGTGGTGTGGGGTTGTTAACTAACAGCATGCTTGTAGACACACACTTGCTTTCATCTACCTTGACTAACCATATGTAGGCCAATATTTAAACAGGGATTTTAACCTAACTGACTGTAACAGCTCCAAATGACTCATTATGAGCTATCATTGAAGTCCTCCTTTGTTCACAGATAATTGGCCTGGAATACTAGAAGTACTTGAGCCTTTCATATCCATCAACCTGTTATTACTCAGATCACCTTTTTCACAGGACTGAAGCCTATACGTAATCTTCAGTAAGTATTCAATGATTACACCCTATGGAGCATTCATGTATAAAACACTTTCCCAGACATTTTTAAAAAGGGCTGCTGAACTTATGAATAACTTCACACATTCCCATTTGTAAGAGTCAATCCTTAGGGACTTCATTCTATAAAGAGTATATGGCAGAACTCCAAACTAAATAACCTCTTGTTTTGTGCACTTGTTTTATAAGTAACAGAATAAAATTGAAATTCATTCTTACAGGTGACTCAGGTAGTCACTGGTTTATAATTAATTCAAACAGACATTTTCTAAACATTAGTTGGCCTGTTTAAAAACTGCCTTAATATCTTAGTATCGTAGTAATGATCAGAATCTTTTCTCCAGTATTTTCAAAGCATTTTAGCCTGATTTAAAAGTGAATATCAACAGAATTTAATTTAAACATTTAACTTAAATTGAAAGGTAATGTGTGTATTTTGAACCTCAGATGGAGGATTCTGGGGAACAGAATGGACCATCTAGTGATTACCTTATTTGTAAACTCAACACCTTCTTCTCTAATTGTGCCCGACAGTCTGTCAGTGGGAAGGTGGGCTAAGTCTGGTGGGTGGAGCTCCTCTGTTTCTCCTTTAAGAGGACAGTTCTGCCAATATATGTTCAAAATAGTGAGTTTACATATACGATTTGTTTAGAAAAACAATTGTCCCACTGAGTTTCTTTCAAAAAATCTCGGTTTAAAACATAAATCTGTGTGCATTCAGTAGTTTCTTATAGTTGGGAGAAATTAATTTGTTTATAATTTTTAGATGGAAATCATTTTAAGTTTAGCACTGTAATATTAATGTACACTATACAAAAATAGGTCATGAAAGTCACAACAAATACAGTATTTTCTTAAATTTAATCTTATTATGAAAATTTTTTCATTATCACTGCCACTTGGTTAGACGATTATCAGATATCTCTTTATTAAAGCATACAAATAATAATGAACAACCATTCTCTAAAAAAATACCATACGGAAAACACTCAGCTAAAACTGTAAGATACCTAAAGTATTTCATGTAACTTACTTCGCTAGATCTTGCAGTCTTATATGATCAGAGCTATATCCATGTAAACTCAAACAATAATATGAGAGTATATTTCACAGAAATCAAATGAGTGTTATGGGGACAGTGTGTTACCTCCATAAAAGTTAGTTAAAAAGGCACATGTCCAGTCCCACCCTACACCTATTCAAAACTCATGTATGGACCTAGAGGGCATTATGCTATGTAAATAGGTCAGACAGAAAAAGACACATACCATGTAATTCCACTTGCATGTAGAATCTGAAGAACAAAATAAACAAATAACCAAAATTTAAACAGACTCATAGATTCAGAGAACAGAATAATGGTTGGCAGAGGTGAAAGGAGTTGGAGGACTGGGTGAAAAAGATGAAGGGATTAAGACATACAAATAGGTAGTTGCCAAATAGTATGGAGATGCATAGGAAATATAGTCAATAATATTGTAATAACTATGCATGATGCCAGTTGGATACTGGAAATATTGGGGGAATACTTTGTAAAGTATAAAATTGTCTAACCATTATGCTATATACCTAAAACTGATACAAAGTAATATTAAATGTAAACTGTAATTGAGGAATAAAATTTAAATAGAAAAAAAGCCATTTTCAGTGCCTACTGAAAAATGAAAATTCTTTAGTGTTATAGGCCTTTTCTCTTACCTTGTCGTGATGTTTGTTGTTTGCTATTTTGTTTAAATAAAAACATTAAAAATTTAACTTATTAACATGAATTGTATTCATTTTATATTGTGTAATGCCAATTTAAATACAAATACCAAGCATTTAATATGATATGGAATTACTAAACGTACACAATTCACAATTTTAGTAAATACCTGCTTATGTATTTCATTCTTACTAGAAAAATAAATGTTCCACCAAACTAACTCAGCTTCAGCTGTTATTCTATTTTATGTCATGCACACATTCTGCCAGCATTTTATGTTAGTAATGAGTATGAAAAGACTAAAAGGAAAAAACACTATAGGTTGTCTTGTCTTTCCTTTTCCTTCTGCACCATCATTTTTAGTATAAGGTGTTGACCAATACAGGGCAGTGACAAAAGTAATAAAGAATATAATGGTTTTTTATTGTTGTTTGTGTTTCTTAGAATGTCACTGCCTTCTTTACAAACCCATCTCAGGGCTATTTCTCTGCTTACTTGGTCACAGATGTAATATACTTACCTTGTATTCACTTTGAGTCTAGCTGAATGACCAAGCATCAGGGTCCACTAGAATTCTGTGATCATGCAGCATCACAAATTCTCTATGTGAATGGTGTGGCAAGAAATAGTGGGAAAACTTGTTGCATACATCTCCTTTTCTAGTGAGCTTGCTCAATTGCCCCACCAAACTTTACCTACAAAACATTAGTTCAAAATAAAATTATTAAGAATTTCAAGATGGTGAAGCAGAACATTCTGGGTCCCTGTGCTACTACTGCACAGGTCTCACACCCAAGGTGTGACCTCTGAAATGGGTAAGGGATTTTGCTTTTTAAACAAACACCCCAGGGTATTCTTATACATTTAAAGTTTATGAACCATATTGTCTAGTGAGTTTCAGATTTAGGACAATTCTCTTTTACATGGCTAGGCAAGGAAAGGCTCAGATGCACTTTAGCTAGTTAAGTTGAAAACACTGCTTCCAATCTTATTACTAGTCACATATATCTTTGACGCCCACGTGTTAGTGTTCAAGTGTTTGACCTTCTCTAATTTCAAAAAGTGGCAGTGATAAGGGGGAAAGTTTGGAGACTTGAACTGGACATCATTTTTCATGGAAATGTTCCAAATTGATCAAAGCATTAATATCACATGACTTTCTGCCCATTCGCACACAGTTCAGAAGTTGAACATGATGTTCCATAGAAATGCATGTGGCCTAGAATATTCAGTAAACTGTCCTTGCCTTTTATACTGCTATTGAAATAACATACATTTAAAAAATATTTATAACATTTAATTATATTATAGTAAGCAAATTTAAAAACCAAATACATAAGACCAAACATTTTTCAATATAAAAAATTTAAAATTCTTGTCTTTCACACTAAACAATTCGTGCTAAGCCATAATTTTGTAATTTCAAAAGATACAACTCTTCAGAATTCTCCATGTAAGCCAAGGTTGAACAACAAAAATGGTCTTTTTGCTGTGACTATATCAATGAACAAAAAAGCATATTTAATAATATAAATGTACTATTTTATCTGCTTCTTTTCTGAAAATGTAGTCTTATAAAGCTATAAATAACCATGAGAATTTAGAAAAGAACAGGGGGAATAAATAAAAGTGGTGCTACAAATACATATTGTTTAGTAATGATAAAAATATCTCTTTTTAGCTGTGAATATTGTTAATTTCATTCATTATCACAGCAAATGGCCTTAATGCTGTAAATTTTCTTTTGAAAATTTAACCTAAATTCATAAAAATGAAAAGCGTATGTTCAAAGTAGATAGAAGGGAGCATATTTTCACTCAATCTGTGGAAGAAGATTTTACTTATATGTAGGATATAAAACTGAAACTCTTAGACACAGACAACAACGGTGTGGTGATTATCAGAAGGAAAGGGGTGGGGAGGTAGTAAAGGATAAAAGGGGCCAAACGTGTGGTGATGAAAGAGGATTTAACATTGGATGCTGGGTACACAATGCAATATACAGATAATGTGTTATAGAAATGTATCTGAAGCCTACTTGATCTTATTAATCAGTGTCACCCCAATAAATTCAATTTAAAAAATTTAGCTAAGAATTAAAGAAACAACTTAATAGAAAATAGATTCACCTTAAAGGAATGCATTGAATCCAGACCATATGCATGTTCTTTCACTCAAAGGAAGTTTGGACTAAATATCTATAAAGGCATTTTAATCCCTTTGGACATATTTAGGAAAACAGTTAAATTGTTCTGCCTTCTTTGGTTCTCAGAATCTTTTCTATCTCAAAATGAACAGAAGAGTCTTATCTTTTGCTCTTTAGAATAGACACATTTGTGTCATTCCACAAGTAAGGCATATGCTCCTTTTATTTCTAGTCTGTCTTCAGGTGAAATGTGCTATTATCCCAGTGGGAAGAAATTTATTGAGTTACTTTTACAACCATAACATACAAGTCCTCATCAAAGTATAATTCATCAAGAGGTATCACTATATGACACATACTGAGTCGTTTAACTTTTAAGTTAACCTTCACTTTGAAGAACTATGTAATTGAAGATCTTGATTTTTTTTCAGGGTTCTGAGAGTGCTTTTTCAGTCTAAACTCATTTGATAAACTATGTTGGGTATGAATCCAATTGTGGTAGACATCCGTTTATTGAAAGTTTATATTTACTATTCCTACAGTAATCTACCAAATTCCATAGTTTATTTTCAACAAAGTCATTATTATTCTTTTAGATAAAAGCTACTACTATATTGGATAAAAGTCATGAAAGTTTTTGCTTGATGTGAAACTAGATTGGCGATAAAATCTTTTTAAAAATACAACTAATTTTGACATATTTAGGCTTCCTATACCTTAAAACTCCTTAGTGACTACTTAACATTAAAGACTGTTATCTCTTCAACTCAGGTATCATCATATCAGGAGATTTCCTGGGATCTGAGCAAGGTTTGATAAGGTAGGTAGGTTAAGGAAACAAGGGAAAACGTAGTAATGAGAGTGCAGTGTGGAGTTCTTTTGCTATAGATAGATATGGCTTTCTCATCCACTTCTGTATCTTTGTCCATGCCCATGGACAAATAACCTACTCACTACAGGCTTCAATTTCTTAACTCTATAAAGTAAAGGGGTTGAACTATATAACCTTTAAAGTGTCCTTTAGCCCTAAAATTTCATGTTTCTATAGCTTTCAATTGAGGAACTGTACAGAAAGGAGAATTCTTTAAGAATAATCCTCACAGCCTACAGACCAATGATGACAGAGATGCTGATGTTTTTGAGGAGGTAATAGAAGATATTTGATCCCAATGGTTTGGAGTTCCCTGGCTGTGATAAAGGAGAAGAGCTGAGGAGCTGTACAACATTAGTGTTCTTTGTCTCTTTGTGGATGACCCTTTCACATTAATATCAAAATCAGAAACTCTGAATCCCAGAAAAGAAAGGGAGAGTCACACATTCTTTCAATAATCCTTTGTCACTGAACATTTGAGAACCACAGGAAGCCAAATCAGACATCACTTAAAATAGTTTTTGGGTCAAGATTACAAAAAAGGAGGAAGACAGGAAAGAACAGTGGAATCAGCAGGAGTATGTCCCCTAAAGTCCCTTAAACTAAGTTGGAACATAACCCAGAGCAAGTTAGCTAGAGCACTTCTCAGTGGGATTTTACCCACAGAAAGGCATTCACCACAAATTATTCTCTGAAAGTGCTTCCCCTCAACATGAAAAATCATTGGGGAAAAAGAGGTTATTCGCTAAGGAAATTTTCCATAAAGCATTCATGTCAATTCTTACTGCCTACAAAATTCATGATTAAACCTGAAGTTGAGCATCTTAAATTGTGGAACGTGAGCCTGAGTGCAATCTAGTCTCTCGATGTCAGATCAAGATCATATATATGGCAATTGTAAAGCTACTTTTAATTGTTGGCTATTATTCACAGGTTTTACCAATGTATGGAGGAAAAAAGTGGAGTAATAATAGTATTTCTCTGTATCTAGTTAAGAATCAGTATTTTCTGCTTATACATAAAGTTTACTTTTAAAGTCACAAAGTGACTGTGTTTATGAAAAACAAACTACAGAGCTATTTATATGCAGAGAACATTTCAATTTATACAATGAACAGAAGAACAAAATCTCAGCACAATATAAGTCTTTGACACATATCTGGTAAACTGTTCAAGTATAATTCACATATTCAGTAGACCACAATATTTACTTCTTTCCTGCAGAGGTTTTCCTATTCACTTCCTGTCTATCCATTTCAAATCTACAGGCTGTTTATTTTCAGAATGTCTATCCAAACTAACTGACATATTATAAAAACAAAATAATGTGTGTCCAATATTTTCTCCTCCAGTTCATTACTTTTTTAAGATTAAATTATTCCAAAATGTAGTATAAATTTCTATTAGTAAATTGAATTGATAAAATTGAGATTAATATTCCATATACAGTTTTTTTTCTGTGCAAATTATCATAGCACACAAAGTTTGGCAACAAAAAGTAATGTAGAAATATAGTTCATTTTACTTATTGCAATTGTGTGTTCTTAATTGGCCATCTGTAAAAGAGAAATTTAAATTATAAAATTTTGGACCAATACTCAAATTATTTTCTATGACTGCTAAATTTTATATAGATACTTAGGTATTTCTGGTCTCAAACCATAAATAAGATTAGATTTAACTATTTAGCATGAGTCTACAATATATAAAAATTATCAAAAAAAGAAAAAATAACATTATACAGCTATCTATAACCAGTATTAAGTGTGGATGAATTTTATTATATTTTTCTTTCATTGAACATATTATAAAAACAAAGATTATCAAATGTCATATTTTAAAAGCCATAAGAGATAGTTTCTAAATTTAAAACATCACAGAATAATACTATCCAAATGATTGACTATGCACATGGTATATTTTCAAGCTGACAGTTTTATGTGGCTAGACTATATACTTATTATTTTCTTTTCACATGTGTAAAAATTTATTCTAGGTTAAGTACTTTATTCTATCTTATCTGGTTACTTTGTCATTGTTTTCTGTTTATTTTACATAGTATACAGCTTCCATTTTACTAACTGACTTTCTCTTGGTTTTATTAGATCTCATTGTGTACAAACTATTTGCTTTTAAGTCATGCCTTAACTCATGTAGATTATGTTATCAAAATGTTTTTATTAGACTTCTTTGTGATTATTTTTATAGTTTCTTATCATGAATACACCTTAAAGAGAAGCAAGTTTACTTTGGCAATAGAAGAAACTTGCTGTGTTAATACAGTGATTCCAGTGCATAAGGAGATGTAGATTCACTTGTCTGAGTGTGATTGACATAGCTGTGGACTATGTGCAAACAAGTTCAAACAAGCATGTTAAAAATCATGAGATTAAAATTAACAAAAATATTATCAGTATAAATAATTTCTGAATAATCTGTGTTTAAAAAGCTAACTTGGCCCTCACCAGTATGGCTCAGATGATTGGGCATCATCCCATGAAGCAAAAGGATACCAGTTAGATTCCCAGTCAGGACATATGCCTGAGTTGCAGGTTTGGTCTCAGGTTGTGATGCCCATGAGAGGCAACAGACCAATGTTTCTCTCTCACATCAATGTTTATCTTGTTCTTTCTTCCTTCTCCTTGCTCTAAAAATAAGTAAATCAAATATTTTTTTAAAAATTGAAAAGCTAACTGAACTAGTGAAATTTGAAAAATTATTAGTGGGGTAATTTTAAGATTCTACTCTGGTGTATAGTATCTAGAAACAATGAAGACAATAATAAACCTGTAGTCTATAGTGTATTAAGCTAACATCTTTTTGAACAAACATCCTAAATCAAACTAAAGAGTCACTACATTTTTATCAATAAAATTGTCTTAATATTTTTAATCAATAAAATTACTTTTGAGGACTTCTTCAACTATAGTGCATACATTTTTGGTATATTTTGTATTTTTAGTATTATTAATTTCAAATTATATGCATAAACACAGAGCTCCAAAATATATGAAAAACTAATAATTGAAGGGAAAAATGGAAAGTTGAACAATTATTTTTAGATTCTTCAATACCTCTACTTTCAATGATGTAAGAGAAATATGGGCAGAATCTCAACAAATAAACTAAAAACTTGGAACCACTATAAATCAATAAGAAATAAGAAATATGTGCAGAACATTTTATTCAATAGCAGCAGAATACACATTTTCTCGGTCATACATAGAACACTCTACAGTTGAGACATAAGAAAAGCCTCAATAAATTTTAAAAATTTGAAATCACACTGTGTTTCCATACACAATATAATTCAATAGCATAAGGAATTTTAGGACATTTATAAATAGGTAGAAAGTAATTAACACAAACTTGTAAATAATAGTTAAACAAAAAAGTTACATAAAAAGTTAGAAAATACTAGGAGGTGAATAGATTAGAAGCTATTTTGAAGTGAATGAGAAAAAAACTGCATATCAAAGTGAATTTGGGCACTTTTGGCAAGATGGTGGTGGAGGTGGATGCTGAGTTCACCCCTTCATAAAATTACATCAAAGGTACACCTACATTTAAAGCAAATTTCTCCTGATAGAGAATTGTCAGCCAATTTAACACCCTCAGCACTACAAGCAAAGAGAGACACTGCAAAGAAAAGGTGAGGGAACCACAAGGGATCTATGGGAGCTGAATGAGTTATCAAAGACCAAAGGAATCAGTAAGTATCATGGTTTAGTTACCCTCAAATGTAGATAGTGGTAGATAGTGGGTGGGAGCTCCATCCAGGTTCTCTGGCTGACTATAGCATGGTCTCAGGTACCCCTACTGGAGATAGATCCAGCAGAAACAAGATACTATAGCATGCATACAGGGCCCCTTCACACAGAGATTCATCCAACGGGTACAGCAGAGTGTTACTTTGTGGTCTCACTGGGCTATACACACATGGGGCTCTCCTGTCTAAAGACAGTAGAGAGCTAATAGAAGCTGAAGTAGCTGCCTATAGGGCAGCAATGTCCAGAGACAGTGTGGGGAGAGTAGGTTGTTACCATGTGCTTACGTGGGCCTCTCCCTCGTAGCAAGCATGGAGGGCGGATAAAATGCGGTGGCACTTAAATGCAACACGGCCTGGTCTAGAGAAAGTCTGGAGATAACGGGGCACCACTGCACATACAGAAGGGATACCCAGCTAGAGAAAAATGTGAAGCTATAGAGATTTTGTGGTGCCCACACACCAGGCTGCCCTGTGCAGAAGGAATGGGTTGTTGCTTTGACTGTTCCATGCAGAATCTCCTACCGTTCCCTGGGAGACTTCAAAACTACCAAACTTTGGCTATGTGAGGAAATAATGTTGCCCTATCTGGACAAACTGAGCATTCCAGCCCAGGTCCTATTCTTCAGCAGGCAATTAAAAAAATAGGGAGCATAAACAGGGCTGACCTATGCTAAGTGAGAGGGGTGTTGCTATTCATGCACTGGTGCAGAAGTGTCTGCCCCTGCGACAGGGAGATTTTACAGCTACCAAAGTATAGCAGTGCACATGCATACAAGGCTACCCCAATGGGAGAAAGGGAGGAGGTAATGGGACTTTGAGATTTAGGTATGCAGAGTGACCCTGCTTTGTGGATAATTTAAACAGTGAGGCAGGCATACAGGGCTGCCTGTGAAGTGACAGGTTTGGCTGAATACAAGGAGCTATACTGATCACAAAAGGAGGAGAAATACCAAAGAGGTTTCAGTGTGTGCCTGCAGGCCTACCTCAGTGAGACAGCTGGTGGGACCCTGAGGTGGAGGTTCTGGTTGGGCCTTGAGATGCAAATCCTGAAGGCAACCTCCATCCAGGCCCAGCTAGGTTCACAGACAGTTAAGCAACAGGACACACCAAGAGTTCAAAGAATAGCCCCATTGCATCAGGCAACCCTACCCAGATTAGAAGGGCAAGGAAATAAGCACAGAAAGTCAAACAAAATGGGGAGACGGAAGGATATGCCCCAAATGAAGGAACAAGGAAAAACCCCAGAGAAAAACTGTACTGAAATGGAGATAAATAATTTGCTTGATAAAGAATTCAAATAAATGGCCATAAAGATGCTTAACAAAATTAGAATACACTAGAGGAACTCATGGAACACTTCAACAAAGGGATAGAAAATATAAAGGAAAAAACATAATATAGGATGAAGAATACAATAGCTGAAATGAAAAATATATTAGAAGGAATCAGCAGTAGATTAGTTACTACAGAAGAATGGATTAAGAACCTAGAAGACAGAATAGTGGGAATCACCCAATTAGAACAGCAAAACCAAAGGAGAATTTCAAAAATAGGCATAGTATAAGATATCTCATGATAACATCAAGTGCCCTAATATTATCATTATAGGGATTAAAGAAGGTAAAGAGAGAGGAAAAGGAGGAGAAAGAATATTCAAAGAAATAATATCTTGAAACCTTCCTAATTTAGGAAGGGAGACAGACATTCAAGTCCAGGAAGCACAGAGAGTTCCAAACAAGCTAAACCTGAAGACATTCACACCAAGTCATATTCTATGACAAAAGTTAAGGATAAAGAGTCAATCTTAAAGGCAACAAATGCAAAATCATGTCACATACAAGGGAAACTACATAGCGTGATCAGCTGATTTCTCAGAAGCAACTCTACAGGACAAAAGGGACTGGCAAGCAATATTTAAAGTGCTCAAAGAAAGGAATGTACAACCTAGAATACTTTAACCCAGCAAGGTTATCATTTGGAATTGAAGGAGAAATAGAGTTTCCTAAACAAACCAAAATTAAGGGAGTTCACCACCACTAAGCTAGCCTTAAAGGAAATGTAATAGGTCTTTTTCATGAAGAATAGGAAAGACTATAACCAGAAATAAAAAACAAAATAGAGGAAAGGACACCCTGGGTAGTGTAGCTCAGTAGATTGAGAGCAGGCTGTGAACAAAAGGGTTGCTGGTTTGATCCCCAGTCAGGGCACATGCCTGGGTTACAAGTTAAGTACCCAGTGGGGGCCACATGAGAGGCAACCACACATTGATGTTTCTCTCCCTCTCTTTCTCCCTCCCTCCCCTCTCTCTAAATAAATAAATCTTTAAAAAATAGAGGAAAGGAAAAAACTCACTGATAAAAGCAAATATGCAATAATCACAGTGCATCAACTACTTAAAAAGTTAATAGAAAGGTTTAAAGACAATAGCAGCAAAATTAAATATAACTACAACAAATAATCTGGAGATACACAAAACAAAATGATATGAAACATGACATCAAAAATATAAAAAAGGGGGACTTAGGAAGATGGTGGCCAAGTAGGTGGAAGCTGAGTTCACTTGCTCTTGCACCCAACTTGGACACTTGGCTGATTTTCCAAAAGGAATTAACTGAACATTCAACAGAATCTTGGTTGATATGAAGCTCAGAAGCCAAGGAGTACAGAAGATACTTCACGGTGGGAGGTAAGGATGTTTTTTTGGCGAGAGGGGATACCACCTATTCATGTTCATCCTGTTTATCCTGTTCAACAGCCCGCAGCCACTGAGAGCCTGGTCAGAGATCACAGCTTTGCTGCTCCCTCTCCTCCCAGGGCTGGGAATCCCCAGACATGGGCTGGGAGTAACCTGGGTACACAAAGTTGGGAAGATCCAAGCTGGATACACAAAGTTGGGAAGATCCAGGGTACACACACACAATGAGCAGCACAGCCATAGCTACAGTGGCAAACACCAACTGAGAGAGTGCCAGAAAAGAGAGAGAGAGAGAGATTCTATCTGTGCCTGGGTCATGCAGAGGAGGCCAGGGGTGACAATGAGATACTCTTGACTTTTTGGAGAGGTGGTGTGTATGGAAAGCTGGACAGTAACTCAGTGCTGCAGTGGTAGAGCCCAGAGAGACTTTAAAGGGGAACTAAGATGTGCTGGGCAGGGATATTGAGTGAGGCTGCCCTGCCAACAAAGGGCATGGTTTGCTCCCACTCAGTGTAGCTGAGCAGATTGATCAGAAAGGTGAACAGTGAGGGGATTTCTTGGCCCCAACTCAGAGCAGCAGGCAGAGCGAAGGCTGCATAGGGTGGAGAGTTTGGGGACTCTGTCTACTGTGAGGGCAGTGGGCTGGGCCTAGAAGAGTGGGAGATGAGCACCTGGAAATATTTAAAGCCAGAGAGAGTCACCTTCTCTGGCAGACATTTAACCTCCAGGAAGGGAAGTTCAACCCATACCCCACCTCCTATAGGATCTAAAGCACCACCAGTGGATATAATCAGCAAAACAGGCAGCTCAAGCTAATACCCCCCTATAGGGTCCATTTCCACAGGAGAAAGACAGCAAGAGGGATGCTTAAAGAGCTCATTTTGAACTTCTCTCAGAGAGACAAAACACACTGGTTCCAAGGGCCCTATTTCACTGAGGCCAGCAGAGCAGGGAGGTCAGAAAACTGTAACAAGGAGGAATCAGGGCCATGCCCAGCCACAGTGACACACAGAGCTGCCTTCAACATCAAGCAGGAAAGAGCTGACCCTTTTACATAGATTGGCTCCTCCTTGGAAGCAGACAGCTAATTCATCAGAAACTATACATTATTGGAAATAAGATGGGACACACCAAGAAAGGTGGTGCAGGGGCAGGGGAACACACTCACAGTTTTCCCAGAAGACTGAACGGTACCTTCCAGGGAAGGTACCCAGGTGTTCCACCCTCCTGAATGCAACAGAAGCTCTCTCTAGAGGCAGATGAATGTGACACAGATAGTGCTACCAGAAGTTGGATAACATCTCAGGACCTTGAGCTGATAAAAACCAGAGGTGGGTCCAGAAGGAGAAGTCAGAATGTGAACACCAAACTGCTGACATGAATTTCACTTCACTCTTCTTCATATTTGCATTTGTTTCTTTCACCTAGCCTTTTAATATTTCTTGTTTTGCTTCAGTTGCATTTCAACTAATTCACTCTTCTTTGTATTTTACTTTTTATTTTTATTTAGATTTTATATTACTTTTTAATTTTGTTATTTCAATTCTCACATTGTACCCTTCCCTTGACTTACACCATTTTGCCTTCTTCCTACCCTTTTTAATTTTCATTGTAAATTGTACTTTCCCCCATGCTGTATCTTGCTCCTATTCCTTACTGTTACTACTTCTCCACCCTCTAATCTATCAAAGCATTCTTCCTTCTTTTAGCCAGTTCACATTCCTTTTCCCCATCTTATACTATTCTTATTTCCTTTCCACCTTTATAAATTGTCTTATTTGGCATGGGTAATGTGGTTAGTTCTGCTCTTCTTCAATGGTATTCCTATTAGTTCACTGATTTTTATTTCAAATCTCATAAGCTACTCTCCCCCGTCCTACACAATTTTGCCTTTCTTACAGCCCTTCCTTAGATGAATTAGCAATTTTATCTTTTTCTCCTTTTTAGCCAAGATTCTAATGCTTACTCTTATTACTGTTTTCTTCCCTTATTCTCTCAAAATCATTTCTCTTTATTGTAGACATCTCATGTTCTCTTTTGTATAATATTCTTATTATCTTTCTGCCTTTATCAATCTTTGCTCAGCTGTCATTGTTATGGACTCTGTTGTGGTTTTTCTGCAATTGTATTTCCTTTGGTTCACTACCTTTTTTTATTTTATTTTAATCATTGTTCAATTACAGTTTTTTCCTTTTTACTCCCAATCCAGCCCCCCCCAACCCTCCCCACTTCCCTCCCATTACCACCTTCCCCTTAGTTTATGACCATGTGTCCTTTAAGTTTGTTCCTGGGTTCACTACCTTTTAATTTTATTTCAAACCTCATAGTGTACTCTCCCTTTTCTTATTCCATTTTGTCATCACCATTCCCTGTTTTATTCACATTTTAAATTTTATTTTTGCACTTTTTTTGCCTTGCTTCTATTTTCTACTATGATTATTTATCTTTAGTATTTAAAATAATATTTAATGAAATATCATAATGAGATACCACCTCACACCATTCAGAATGGCCATCATAAACAAATCAACAAATGCTGGTGAGATTGTAGAGAAAAGACAACCGTAAGGACACTGTTCATGGGAATGCAGGCTGGTGCAGCCACTGTGGGAAAAATGTGGAATTTCCTTAGAAAACTAAAAATGGAACTGCTTTTAGACCTAGCAGTTCCACTGTGGGGATTATACCCTAGAATCTTGAAACACAAATTCAAAAAATCCTATGCACCACAATGTTCATAGCAGCATTATTTACAACAGCCAAGTTCTGGAAACAGCCTAAGTGCCCAACAGTAAATGAGTGGATCAAAAAACAGTGGCACATTTACACAAAGGAATGCTATTCAACAGAAAGAAGGATTTCCTACCCTTCATGAAAGAATGGATGGAAGTGGCAGTATTGTGCTGAGTAGAATAAACCAGGTGGGAAAAGACAAATATCATGCCTATAAAGGCAGGTGAGAAAGATCTATATAGGTGAGAAAGTTCTCACCTATAATAGGAATCTAATGAACAAAATAAACTAACAAACAAGGTAGAATCATAGGCATGGAAACATGGAACAGACTGAAAGTGACCAGAGAGGACAGGAGAAGGGGACAATGGTGGAAAGAAGGGGAAGGAACTAGTTAAAGAACATGTATGAATAACCCACAGGCATGGACAATGGAGTAAGAGTTGATTGTGGGAGAAGGGTGTGGGATGAGCAGAGGAGGGAAAAGGGGAAATAACTGGGACAGCAGTAATAGAATAACAATAAAAATGACTTAAATATATAAAAGGGGGGGAGAATTAAAATATAATGCTTTTACAATGTGATAGATAGAATTTAAATGTCTATCAGCTTAAATAGACTCCTGTGGATACAAGTAAGTATATATGAACTTTATGATAATCTTAAACCCACACCATATAAAAAATACACAAAAAGAAGAGAAGAAAATCCAATAAAAACATTAAAGAAAATCAACAAATCAAAAGAGAAGAGATTAAGACAAGAAGAAACAGCTAAGAACGACGACAAAATACTAACAAAATGGAAATGAGCACATACTTACAATAATTACCCTACTGTAAATGGACTAAATGCTCTGATCAAAAGACATAGAGTGGAAGAATAGATAAAAAGAAAAACACAACCAATCAATATGCTGCTTACAAGAGATTCACTCAGATTGAAAGATAGACACAGACTGAAAGTGAAAAGATGGAGAAAGATATTCCAGGCAAATGGAAATGAAAAGGAAGCTGGGTAACAAAATTCATATCAGGCAAAATAGACTTCAAAACAAAGAATGTAAAAGAGAAAAAGAAGAATATTACAGAATTTTAAAATGGTCAGTCCAAGAAGAGGATATAATAATTGGAAATATATATGCACTCAACATAGGAGCACCTAAATATATAAAACAAAGGTTAGTGGATAGAAAGGCAGAGATTAATAGTAATACTACATAGTTGAGGGATTTTAATACTCCACTTACTTCAATGGATAGATTATTAAGATAGAAAACTAATAAGGAAATAATGACATTAAATGCCACATTAGACCAGTTTTGATTTGATAGACATTTACAGATCTTTTTATACAAAACTCGCAGGTTACACTTTTTTCTCAAGTGCACATGGAACATTTTCCAGGACAGATAACATACCAGGGTACAAAACACATCTCAATAAATTCAAGAAGACTAAAATTATGTCAAACATATTTTCTGACCACAATGGCATACAATTAGAAACTATGGAAAAATAACAACCTGGAGAAACCAAAATGCATGGAGATGAAACAACATGCTTCTAACAATTCATCAGTTAAAGAGGAAATCAAACAAGAAATAAAAAACTACATTAAGACAAATGAAAATATGTCTGGCTCAGTGGACTGGGTGCTGGTCTGTTATATTTCTACACAGTAATGATAAAATATGAAATGATGAAAAGTACAAAAATGTAATTGAAGAAACAACCCTATTCTCGATAGCACTAACAAGTAAAATGCTTGATATAAATGTAAGAAGAGAAATGCAAAATGTGTCCAACATTTAATACAAAATATTGGTGAAAAGAATTAAAATCTTACCAAATGGAAAGAAAGACATCTCTTATACATGAATTAAAATACTTAATTTTGTTAATATGGCAATACTCCTCCTCCAAATGGTTTACAGACTCAATACAATCCTTATAAATACACTCACTGCTTTTTCTGCAGAAAATGTCAAATTGATTCCAAAATTCATATGCTAATGTAAGAGGCACCCAATAGCTAACACACTCCTGAGAAAAAATAAAGTGGGAGAACAACAGCAATTTAGACTGTGTGGCACTAATAAGGACAGGCTTGCAGATCAATGTAATAGTATTGAGGATCCAGTAACAAAGCCTTACATCTATGACCAATTGATTTTCAATAAGGTGCCAAATTTATTTAATTAGAAAAATGTATTTTCAACAAATGGTACTGTGATCACTGGATATTCACAAGCAAAAGAAAAAATAATTGGAACTTCTCCCTGTTACCATACACAAAAATTAACTCAGAATATGTCATAGACATAAATGTAAGAACTAAAACTAAATATTTTAAGAAGTAAACACATAACTAAATAGATTAATAGTTGCCTAGACTTAAGTATGGGGAGGTGGGTATCAATAATAAGTGACTGCTAATGTGTACAAGAATTAATTGGGGGATTGTGGACATGTTTTATCATTATTGTTATTGTTGTAGTTGTTGTTGCTTCCTTTCTTTTTATTATTTTTTTAAAATTTATTGTTATTCAGTTACAGTTGTCCCACCTTTTTCCCTATTGCTTATCACTACCTTGTCTGCCCCACTCCCACCGTCAATGCCCCCATTGTCCATATCCATTAGTCCTCTATTCATGTTCCTTTGGTTGCTCCTTCCTCTTCTTTCCCCCCTTATCCCTCTCTACCTCCTCTTTTGTCACTGTCTATTCTTTATTTCCAAGTCTCTGGTCCTTTTCCGGTCATTTATTTGTTTTGTTGATTTGGTTCTACTTAGGGCGAGATTTAGTTTTTTCTTGTTCTTCAGTTAGAGTTGTCCCCATTTTCCCAACCATTGCAATGTTTTATAATTAAACTGTAATAATGATTGCACACCTTTGTGAATATACTAAACACTATTGGAGTATACACTTTGAATATGTAAGTTTTAGATAAGTAATTATATCTAAATTAAACTGTTAAAATATACAAATAAAACCAATATTTTAATATCATTTCATAGCCAACTATTTAATATAAACCATTTTGGTGTAGAATTATATACTATTAGATTAAGTATAGTTTAATTGCAATATAAAAAACATTGCAAAAATAATACAGGTTTTCGGCACCATTCTAATTGTCTGAGGGAGTTTCCTTAATTCAGTTTCTGAAAAGTGTTGCTTTTTGTTTGATAACAAGATTTTACAGGTTCCCTGATCTAAAATGTGCACGTTATATCCTATTTCAAATACCTTATGTAAGTCCTTCCATTTACTTGTACTCACTGATAGCAACTCCAAAATCTTCCTCCAAAATTAAGATTTATTTTAAAAGGATCTGAAATTTTAAGATTACAAACATAGTTTATCTCACTCTCAATGTATTTTTAACAATGTGAATAACACTTCTGGAAGCAACAGGGGCTTCAAAAATTACAATGTGGACCATAAATCTGTAGAACATATCATGTGGCTATTTCTTTTATTAATATCTTTTGATGGGAAAACTGCCTCTCTTCTCAGTTGTTTAAACTGTAGAAGCAGGCACTGTTCTAACTCTTTAAAGATTATCTTTACCTACTTTTTTCTCTCAATGCTTTCCTTTCATCTTCTTTTCCCACAAAGCTTTAAAGTTTCTGCTGACTCCGCTGCCACTCAGATAGTGTTTATTTTCGGACTACAATATCCCTTGCTCCATCTAAAAATGTGTCAGTCTTTTCCATCTTTGCTAGGATTTATGGTCTTAGACTTATAATTTCAAATCTACAAAGCTTGCCTATTACCAAATATTCTTTCTTTGTAGAACTATAATCAGGAACAGGAATCATGAAGATAAAGCTGTAATCCTGGGCACTGTGATCTATAAATCCCAAAAATGATCGCCTGAACTCTCTCCCATTCTGATATGTAGATGCCACTCCTCCAGTTAAGAGATCTCGTTTCCCCCTCTCATTTTCTGGGTTGGACTTGGGATCTATTTTTATCAATTCAATGTAATGAAACTGGCACTGAATTAATTTCATGCCTTGCTCTAAAAAGGCCAGGTAATTTTATCTCTTGGAACCCTGAGGTACCAGGTAAAAAAGTCTGGCTACTTCCCTGTAGAAACCAAACAGGGAAAAATGAACATTGCCTAGGAAGCCCAAAGCTGTTCCAGGCATAGCCACTAAGGCATGCCTGGTTCATGTTCATGTGAACTATGGTTCACATGAGCTAAAGCATGTTGAACATTTCAGCTCTAGTTGAATTGTCAGCTTTCAGACAAATGCACTGCATGAGGGTCTCCAGCCAATCACATGTAAAGAACAACTGAATCCTGCCCAAATTTTAGGATCATGGCAAATAAATAATTATTTTTTTGTCACTAAGTTTTGGAGTGATTTGTATAAGGGCAATAGATAGGTTAAAAATAGGAGTAAAAAAGAACCCACAAAAGAATAAAATGCGGAAGTATGTTTACCGTAGAAAGTGCTACCATAATTAAAATTTTACAAACTTAGAGAAAAAAACCTCACATTAATCTGCCTTAAAAGATTATGTGCACATAAATTGATACTGTGTAGAAAATCAGTAAAGCTTATATATAAGGGGTGAACACTATATGTTTTCCTTTAAAAGTTTGAGTCACTTTGGTAAACACAAAAATTAAAAATTAGGAAAACCAGTATAGATATGGTGGGTTATTTCTTGATCATAATGTGTCACAATAAACTTTTTTAAGTCTTAGAAAGAATAACAATGAGAAATGTATAGGTTTAAATCTCATGATCACCAGGATGTAATGTAATGATAGAGGGAACTAGTGAAAACCTCTCCTTTATCTCCCTACATATGACAAAATGGCATTAGATTCTTTTTATAATTATGAGTTCATCTTCATAGTTATCATCCATAAAACTCACAATTTAAAAAAAATTATTTATTTTTAGAGTGAGGGGATGGGAGGGAGAAAGAGAGGGAGAGAAACACTGATGTGTGAGAGATACATCAGTTGGTTGCCTCTTGTGTGCACCCAAGTGGGGACTTAGCCCAAAACCCAGGCATGTACCCTGACTGGAAATTGAACTAGCAATCTTTTGTTTCACAGGCCAACACTCAATCCATTGAGACACATGAACCAGGGCGAAATTAACAATTTTTAATTATAATATTAGTTATCTATTACTGATAAGAAACTATTCCAACACTTAGTGGCATAAACAATTATTATTTTATTTTATTTTAAATAATTTTATTATTATTCAATTACAGTTGTCCGCATTTACCTCCCCCCACTAGCCCTCCATCTCAGCCATCCCCACCTCCCTCCCCTGGTTCTATCCCACCTGGTTTTGTCCATGTGTCCTTTACAGTTGTTCCTGAAAACTCTTCCCTACTTTCTCCCAATACCCCTCTCCCCTCTGGTTACTGTCAGATTGTTCTTCATTTCAATGTCTCTGGTTGTATTTTCTTGCTTATTTGTCTTGTTAACTAGGTTCCACTTAAAGGTGAGATCATATGGTATTTGTCCCTTACCACTGGCGTATTTCTCTTAGCATAATGCTCTGCAGTTCCATCCATACTGTCACAAAGGGTAGGAGCTCCTTCTTTCTTTCTTTCTGCTCCTTAGTATTCCATTGTGTAAATGTACTATAGTTTTTTTATCCATTCATTTACTGATGGGCACTTAAACTGCTTCCTGCACTTGGTTATTGTAAATTTTGTTGCTATGAACACTGGATATACATAGGTTGTTTTGGATTGGTGTTTCAGGGTTCTTAGGACATAATTCTAGCAGTGGAATCTCCAGGTCAAAAGGCAGTTCCACTTTAAGTTTTTCAAGGAAATTCCATACTATTTTCCACAGTGTTTGCACCAATCTGCATTCCCACTAACAGTGCAGTAGGGTTCCCTTTTCCCCACATCCTCTGCAACACTTGTTGTTTGTTGATTTGTTTATGATGGCCATTCTCACCAGTGTGAAGTGGTATCTCACTGTGGTTTTAATTTGCATCTCTCTGATGGCTAGTGACGCTAAGCATCTTTTCATATGTCTCTGGGCCCTGTCTTCCTTGCATATGTCTTCCTTGGAGAAGTGTCTGTTCAAGTCTTTTGCCTATTTGTTTATTGGGCTGTTTGTCTTTCTGAAGTGGAGTCATGTGAGTTCTTTATATATATCCCCTAGAACAAGGGACATAAAGGAAAGAATAAACAAATGGGACCTCATCAAATTAAAAAGCTACTGCATGGCTAAAGAAAACAGCATTAAAATGAAAAGAGAACCAACTGTATGAGAAAACATATTTGCTTATGATACCTCAGAAAAGGGTTTGATCTCTAATTATTATTTTATATTTTTATAAGAATCCCAGTCTAGCTTGACTGGGTGCTTCTGCCTCAAAGTTTTTATATTAATATTAAGGCTCCATGACATAGGATATGCTCTCATACTCATTCACATAGTTGTGGGCAAAATTCACTCCCTGTGGTCTCTTTGACTGAGGGCTTCAACTTGTGTCTATTTTTGTGGCCTTTTCTAACCAGCTCATGGTCCTTCAGAGCTAGCAAATAAGAGCAACAGTGGGCATACGAAACTGGAGGCAAAGTCTCTATGTAACCTACTGTAGAAAGTGCCATTCCATCACTTTTTCCATTTCCATCTCTTAGGAGTAAGTAGACCTCCATCAAGGGAAGAAGTTACAAAACATCACAAATACTAGAAGGTGATGATCACTGAGGCTAGCCCAGTGGCTCTTTAACACAATGGTTCACAAAAATGAATAATGTCTTCTAATCACACATCACTAAATTGAGTGCAATATTTCATTAAATTTAGAGAACAAATTAGAACAAGTTATTGCATTAAATTCAGTTTGTATTTTAATAATAATAGGATGTGACCATTTAACTATATTATACTTTATTTATCTGTTTAACTGATCTAAGTAAAGAATATTATTTACTATATTACCATATCATGATAATTTCTTTTGAAATTTTATGTTTTATATGATTTTAAGTCAGCAAATTAAAAATTACAAAAACATTCAAATGAGCAGAAAATAGTCTTGTTTTAAGAGTGACTCAACTGTTGTCATTTATTTCTTTTAATGAGGCAAATACAGATGGTGTGGAGAAAACAAATTCCGTTATGTATTTTGGCACTTTCGATTGCAAAGAAAAGAGATATACTAAAGTTAATTCAAGTAATGAGAAATTTGGTTTTAAAATAAGTGTAAAAATATTCATATCATCAATGTATATGTAGGAAAGAGGAAAAGTGAAGGGTCAGGTACAAAATTGTGGGAAAGAAACACACTAGATCTCATGAGGAGTGGACTCTCCTTTTATCACTGGGAGGATTCATTACAGTTCCAGGAACTTTGACAGCAAAAATTTTGAGACCTCCCAGTTAACACTTCACCTGTAAATGTCACATTTGACCATGGGTCTCTTCCATTTTCCAGTCCCTTATTCTGATTTTCTTTCCTGTGTAAAGTTCCCTACTTCGTAACTTTCTAATTCCCTGAATGGTTTCTGCTTCTTCATAAATTCAATCTTTCTCTATAGGTATAATTCTGTCTCAAGCCATCCTTTCAGGCTTAGTTTCCACCACTAACTGACTTGGTCTCCTACTTCACATTGCCAAGTGAGAAAATCTGATTGCTTCTGTTCCTGTTTTCAATCCAGGGCAAGCTAGTAGTGACTTGTGAATCTATAGATTTTCTGACCTTGAGAAAGGTACAGAATATGGAACCAAACATTCATGACTGAAGGTAGAAAGTATGGTGCTACCAAACTACACCCACAATTCTTTTTCAGGAATGGCCTGTAGTTACCACAGGCAATCTGGTTAGCAAAATACTCTTATAAGTGTAGCATCACTGGTTCTCAAGCTCTCCTGCTAATTCAGCTTGGGACCTAAAAATTAAAAAGTAAGAGTGAGACCTGAGTTGCTCCTTATTTATAAATTTCTAAAGGGCCTATTAAATTCAATTACATTTGACAAGGAAGCATGCCTCTTAGTACTGAGCATATTAATTATCAGTTGCCTGATAGCAGATATTGAAAATGACATTTAAGACAAGCACTAGAGACTCAACAAGGAGGAAGATGGGCATTAACACAGAGGCTCATGAAATGAGTAAATAATGATTGGACAGTTCTGTTGAGAAGGAGGCAACATATACATATATAACATATAAAATATATAGTTTATATGTATGTATAAAATTTTAAAAATAAAAGAGGTACAGAAAGAATCAAAACTACTATGTGAAATGAAAACATAAATAATTTTGAATGAATACCCAAGAAAAACATGGTAATGTTGGCAAGAAAGTCTTAGTAAGTTCTAGAAATGTCACAGAGCAGAAAAAGGAAATATTCACATGGGCAGAGTACATTAAGTAGTTTAAAAGAAAGAAATGGGGATCAACAGTAGGAAATAATTTTTAGATACAAGACAGTGAGTTGGGTTATACGATAAGAACCTACATGCTGGGAGACTGGGATGCAAAGTAGGAGCCCAACCAAGGTTAAGAATAGCACTAAGAATGAGCAGATGCTGATATTGTTGTTAAGCTGATTAGCTGCATCCCAAAGCTCATTCCACTTCTACATACATATAACTAAGGTTGTCTGGGCTGAAATGATTCACTAGGGCAGCAATTTTCCACTTTTTTTCATTTCATGACATTCATAAACTAATTGCTAAAATTCTGAGGCACACCAAAATACATATTATACTTTTGCTGATCTGATAAAAAATAGGTATAATTTTTATTGTTTTACAAAAAATAATAGTAATTACCTACCCTTTTCATTTTAAAATGACTTTTAAAAAATAAGGCACCTATACTTGCCTATAAGGATTTCTGGAACCATGGATTAACCAATCAGATGCAATCTTATTATGTGACTTGACCAATAAGGTACAACTGTAGTAAATGACCTGTGTATTTATAGTTCAAGACAGTGCATTCAAAGCAGGTAGCTATTGTGTTGGATGTTGTCACTTTTCTATTTGACAATCTAAGGAAAAGAAAGTCATTGCCCCTGACTAAGTAGTCAGGTATTGCATGTTTTAAAAGTTGTTGCTGCACAAGGGTTGAAAATCACTGCACTAGGGTCTTGAGCCCAATATCAGTTTCAAATTGGAAGAACAGAAAAAAAAACAACTTTGAGCTTATTCTGAAAAATTTCGGTAGGTTCCGTCTCTTCACCCCAGCCCAATTTAGTTCCCACAGTGCTATTTTTAGCATCGGGACAAAGTGACAGGTTCATATCAGATTTATAACAATCACATTGGACATGTGTGGAAAGCACAGGAGACATTCTGCACTGTGTGTATCTGAATTACAGGAAAAGCTGCTTAAAATCACAGCATGTCTATTTGCATATTGCCGTCCAGTTGTTAGATGGTGTCTCAGTTTATAAATCTAAAAAACCATAGCATATTTTATTTTCATTGAGTTGTTAGACTTACTTATTCAAATACAGCATATCAACAAGCATCTATAGGTCTCCATTACCATATTTGTGGTACAGAACTAAAAAATATGTAGAGTAAGAGAGGAGAGAGCAGATTTTCCAACAAGGAATGTCTCCCAAAGTGACGCATTTTCAACAAAAAATTTAAAGTGTACCTGATGTAAGTATTGAGTTAAGGGAGAGGTGAAAATCATTTTTAAAGAAGTGGTGTGTACCACAAGGAACATAGAGAATAAAAACAAAAAGTATTTTGGAGGGCTTTCTCGCTTACCAACCGACTGCCAGGGTCTATTTCCAGCTCCCTTCCATGTCACTCTCGCTCCATATTTGCTCCTGTTGATGGTAAAACATGGCATTGTCTCTGAATGACCAACTGTTAAGGGTATAGCCTGGGAATCTATGAAATTTAGTCCAGTTAGGAGCACAAGTATTTGAACAAATTTAATCATTGAATAGTAAAATATTCATGATTGTTTGATAACACGAGGAAGGTAAAATTGCTATGTAAGTGCTAAAGAGGATATTAATTTTGAATAAGGGGACAGAGGAAGAATAGATCATGAGACAACTCCTGAATAAGACTTGGAAAAATGAATAGGGTTTTTCTAGGAAGACTTATGGAGGGAAAACTTATTCAGTGAGAATAATATGAGAAAAGGTACAGATTTGGGAAAATGCAGAGCCTGTAATGAACTAATTATCAGTCTCATATAACTGGAAAGAGACATATGTGCATGGGGAGAAGGTGGAGATATTTGAGGATAAGCCTAGAAAAACAGATTGAGAAGATTAAGGAAGGGCTTTGGTTGCCATGATAAGAAATGACAAGAAATAATATGCCAGTGAAGATATTTTACTATAAGTATTAACTCATCTAGATCTGTGCTGTGGAAGCACTACATAGAAACTCCATGGAGACTGAATGTGCACAGCAGCACTTTTCGATATTGAGGTGGCCTGCAGCAATGCTGCAATGTATTCGTGCATGCCTCTCCTCTTAATATTGCACATGAATATGGCTACAATATTGAGTGCATGTGTATTTCATATGAATGTTACACACACACCCAAATTTCTTATACTTACAAAGGAAAATAATATTTTAGTCTACATTATTTGTAATTTTATTATAATGTAACATACCACTTTGTAGTGTATTTCTGCTCAAAAAAGAACAGTTCAATTTTGTTTCATCTTATCCATAAGGGAACTTAAATAGTACAACACCAACCTGGGTCATATTAGAACTACTGGCTTAGAAATGAACATTGGCCAGGTCATTAGAAATGGATAGCTGTTTAGTGGGTTTAGTGGTGTGTGAGAAATGAGTTGATGGTCACAGTCCAGTTCCTACTTAACAGGTGTCTACCCCATAAAAACCACCATCATAATCAGCACTTATTGGCACCCAATCGTCAGTGTGAGGAAAGAAGCCAAGATTTCAGATTGCTTTCTCTTCTCTGTCAGGATTTTGTGGGGAGCTTTCTTTCAACGCTTTTTAATGGCTCTGTATTTTCCTTTAACAATATTAATTTCTAAGATAAATTTAGTGTCCTAGAAGCCATCACTGTAGACTATCACTGACTCTTAAATTGGCAGTAAATTCACTTTAGAAAATAACACTGTTACAAGGAAAACATGGAGTCATTATAAAAGGTTATTTTTAATGAGAACAGTTGAGGAGGTACCATTTCAAATCAGTGGTTTTAAAGGCAGGCATATGTTCCCACTACAGGGACCTGTCTTACTGCTTGAACACCAAAAGAAAATCCATTGCTTAACATCATTAAAGGATCACACTGAAACTTAATCATGATTTACAGAGTGATACCCATGGCTTTACTCATTGTTGGTTGTGATATTGGATGCTACTCAATGGAAGGAGAATTCATTTTTCCATGCTTGCAAATGTGTCATCTTCCACATTTTATGCTTTTAAGCATGAAATTTAGTTACACAGAAATAAAAAATATTCAAATCAATTCATTCACAGAATTATTTAAAACCACTTACTGGATAAACTAATGTCAACATTCACCATTTGCACAAAGCTGTATTTGTAGATTAAAAGTATTTTATAAACATTCAGTTGTATAGTATGTATACTTAATTGCTCTCACTTTGAAAATATATTTATTGTGGTGATGATAGGAAACAATTATCTTCATTTAAATAACTTAGGCAAAGTTTCAATGGTAGTTGTTTTACATCACCTTTTGAGGAGGAAGGGGCAATAGATGAGTGAATTCCAATGATTATTATATTACATTTTCATAAGATTTTCAATTGAGAAGATGGAAAAAGCAAATTTCTGGCATAATGGAAAAATACATTTTAAATATATAAATATATTTTATATATAAGTATATGTTACATAGAAAAGAAAAATTAAAGAAAAATTCACAAACATATATATGTATAAGGGATCTGATTCCAAAGAGAAGAGCTATACAGAAAAAAAAACAAAACAAAACAAATATGAGAACTTCCAGGATGAAATTAAAACTATAGTTCATTCATAATTTCCCCAGTAACATATATATGCATACATTTATGACATCTGCTTATTGAAAATTTTCAACACAAGAAGTGTTTTAAACACTTAATAAAACAAAGAAAAAGGTAAACATCATTTTGAAGATGAACTGTAAAATGTATACATGCCTGTTGATTGAACATTTTAAAAATACATAAACACATCATTTCTTCTATAGTCTTTTGTTTCATTAGACAGTGTTTTGTAGTCTCTCTTCATTCTAGACTACAAACATAATTTTTCAGGACATATGATTGAGTGTTCCCAAACAAGTTAACCTGTTAAAATAAAAAAACTAAAATAAAGTTCTAAATATTGGCTTATCTTTTGATATTATTGCTGTTTCATGAAGAGAAAATAACACATTTTATGTAATTTAAGAGTTAAGGATTTTCAGAATATCTCATTTGCCAATGAGAAAAATTATAAAAGCCCATAATACTACTTGAGTCAAAATGTGTATTGATGTTCACAGTTTCCTATATAAAAAAGACACTTTAAATATTATTATAGTATATTCTTATTTTAAATATGGTAAGACAGATTATCAAATTCATCTACATATTTTCAAATTTTTCTTGGCACTGTAGCTTTTCATCCATCTTTTATTGTTTGTATCTAACAATTATAGTATTTTTTCCACTTCCACTTAGACCCTTTTGCCCGCTGTCCCCCAGGAACCACCACACTGTTGCCCATGTTCATGACTCTTCTTTTCGGTCAATCCCTCCAACCCCTCACCTCCCTCTCTACTGCTCTGATCTTGCTCTCCATCTGTGAGTTTGTCCCCATTTTTCTTGTTAGTTCAGTTTGTTCCTTAGATTCCACATATAAGTGAAACCACATGGTATTTATCTTTCTCTGACTGGCTTATTTCACTTAGCATAATGTTCTCCAGGTCCATCCATACTGCTGAAAGTGGTAAAATTTTCTCCTTTTTAAGGGCCAGGTAGTATTCCATTGTATAAATGTCCCATAGTTGTTTTATCCACTCATCTACTGATGGGCACTTGGGTTGTTTCCATATCTTGGTGATTATAAATAAGGCTGCAGTGAACATAGAGATGCTTATGTTCTTCTGAATTAGTGCTTTGGGTTCCTTCAGATATATTCCCAGAAGTGGGATTGCTGGGCCAAAGAGCACATACATTTTTAATTTTTTTGACACATGTCCATACTGCTTTCCACAGTGGCTGCACCAGTCTGCATTCCCACCAACAGTGCAAAAGTGTACCCTTTCTCAACGTTATCCAGCACTTGTTTATTGATGATAGTCATTCTGACAGGTGTGAGATGACATCTCCTTGTGGCTTTAACTTACATTTCTCTGACAATTAGTGACTTTGAGCAACTTTTCACAGGTCATCTCTGTCTTCTTTGGAGAGATGTCTATTCAGATCATTGCCCATTTTTAATTGTTTTTTTTGTGTGTGTGTGTTAAGTTTTATAATTTCTTTATAAATATTGGATACTAACCCCTTATCAAATGTGTAGGTGAATGTGTTCTCCCATTCTGAGGTTTGTCTTTTTATTTTCTTGACATTGCCTTTGCTGTGAAAAAACTTTTTAGTTTGATGTAGTCCCAATTGTTTATTTTTTTCTTTTGTTTCTTTTGCCTGTGGTGATATATCTGATAAAATATTACTAAGAGCAATGTCCAAGATTTTGCTGCCTACATTTTCATCTAGGATTTTTATGCTTTGGGGCCTAACACTTAACTCTTTGATCCATTTTGAATTTATTCTTGTGTGTGATATAAGAAGGTGGTCTAGTTTTATTTTTCTGCATGAATCTGTCAAATTTTCCCAGGATAATTCATTGAATAGATTATCTTTAGCCCATTTTAAGTGCTTGCTTCCTCTGCCAATTATTAATTGACTATAAAGCTGTGGTTTTATTTCTGGGCTCTCTATTCTGTTCCATTGTTCTGTGTGTCTGTTTTTATGCCAGTATCATGCTATTTTTATCAGTATGGACTTACAGTATAGTTTTAAAATAGGTAGTGTGATTCCTTGAAGTTTGTTCTTTCTCAGAATCACTATTACTAGTTGGGGTCTTGTGGTTCTATATAAGTTTTTGAAATATTTGTTCTAGTTCTGTGAAATATGACATTGGAATCTTGATAAGAATTTCACTGAATCTATAGATTGCTTTGGTTAGAATAGGCATTTTAATGATGTTTATTTTTCCTATCCATGAACACAGTATGTGCTTCTATTTATTTGTATTTTCTTTCTTTCTTCAGTGTTTTAAAATTTTCTATGTACAGGTCTTTTACAACCTTGGTTAGGTTTTTTCCTAGGTATTTTATTATTTCTGAAGCAATTCTGAATGAGATTGTTTGTTTAATTTCCATTTCTGTTAGTTCATTATTTACATGTAAAAATACAACTGATTGCTGGATATTAACTTTGTACCCTGCTACTTTGCTGAATTCATTTATCAGTTCTAGTAGTTTCTTGGTAAAATCTTTGGGGTTCTCTATGTACAGTATCATGTCATCTGAAAATAATGACAGTTTTACTTCTTCCTTCCCAATTTGAATGCTTCCTATTTCTTCTTTTCTGATTGCAGTGGCTAGGATTTCTAGTACTATACTGAATAATAGATGTGAAAGCAGACACCCCTATGTTGTCCTGATTTTACACAGAATACTTGTAGTTTTTGTTCATCATGTATGATGCTTGCAGTTGGTTTGTCATATGTGGCCTTTATTATGTTTACATATGTTCCCTCTAATTGCACTTTGCTGAGAATGTTTATCATAAATGGGTGCCAGATTTTATCAAATTCTTTTTTGTATCTATTAATATGATCATGTGGTTTTTATACTTCATATTTTTATGTGGTGAATCTCATTTAATGATTTGCTAATGTTCTATCCACCTTGCATTCTGGAATAAATCCCACTTGATCATGCTGTATGATCCACTTGATGCATTGTTGTATGTGGTTTGTTAATATTTGGCTGAGGATTTTAGCATCTATGTTTATCAAGGATATAGGCCTGTAATTGTTATTTGTAGTGTTTTTATCTGGTTTTAGAATTAGGACAATGTTAGTCTTGTAAAGTAAGGTTAAAAGCTTGCACTCCTCTTAAATTTTATGAAATAGATGAAGGAAAGATGTTAGTTCTTGGAATGTTTGGTAAAATTCATCTGTGAAGTCATCTGGTCCAGGACTTTCATTTGTTGGGAGGTTTTTTTTAATTACTGATTCAATTTCACTAGGTTTAATCTGTCTATTCAGATTCTCTGATTCTTCCTGATTTAGTTTTGGAAGATTGTATGTTTCTAGGAATTTATCTATTTCATCCAGGTTGTCCAGTTTGTTGGCATGTAGTTGTTCATAATATTTTCTTACACTCCTTAGTCTTTCTCTGGTGTCAGTTGTTATTTCTCCTTTTTCATCTCTGATTTAATTTATTTGGGCTTCCTCTTTTTTCTTAATGAGTCTGGTTAAAGGTTTGTCAATCTTGTTTATCTTTTCAAAGAATCAGCTCTTGGATTCATTTATCTTTTGCATCATAATTTTTTTTAGATTCTATTTTGTTTATTTCTACTGTCATCTTTATCATTCCCTTCCTTCTACTCACTTTGGGCTTTGTTTGTTGTTGTTTTTCAAGTTCTTCTAAATGTAAAGTTAGATTGTTTTATTTGAGCTTTTATTTTTATGATAGGTCTCTGATGCTATAAATTTCCCTCTTAGGATTGCTTTCCCAGTGCCCCACAGATTTTGAATTGATGTGTCCTCATTTTCATTTGTTTCAAGGTATCTTTTGATTTATTCCTTGATCTTGCTGTTGACCCATTCATTGTTTAATAAATGTTAGTTAGTTTCCATGCCTTTCTGTGTTTTTCAGTGTTCTTCTTATGACTGATTTGTAGTTTCATAACATTGTGGTCAGAGAAGATGCTTGATATGAGTTCAATATTCTTAAATTTATTGAGACTTGTTTTGTGTCCCAACATGTGGTCCATCCTAGAAAACACCCTATGTGCACTTGAAAAGTATGTATATTCTAGTGCTTTTGGATGAAATGCTCTGAAGATATCAATTATATCCATTTGATCCATTGTTTCATTTAATTCAGTGTGTCATTTAAGGACACTGTCTCCTTGTTGATTTTCTCTCTGGCAGATCTATCCATTGAAGTCAATGGAGTACTAAAATCCCCAACTATGACTGTATATCTGTTGATCTTTCTCTTTATGCCTGTCAGGGTTTGCCTCACATATGTAGGTGCTCCTATGTTGGTTGTGTAAATGTTTATCAGGGTTATATCCCTTTGTTAGATTGTTCCCTTTATCATTACTTAGTGTCCTTCTTTGTCTCTTGGTTTCTTTGTCTCTTTGCCTTGGTTTTAAAGTCTACTTTGTCAGATGTAAGTACTGTTACACCAGCTCTTTTTTCGCTTTCCATTTGCATGAAATATCTTTTTCTATCCCTTTACTTTTAGTCTGTGCATTTTTTATCTGAGTTATGTTTCTTGGTGGCAGCATATATATGGGTCTTGTTTTCTTATCCATTCATCTACCTTATGTCTTTTGTTTGGGGAAGTTAAGCCATTTACATTTAAGGTGATTATTAATAGAAACATACTTAGTGCCATTTTATTTTTAAACTATTTCCCTCTGTGTTTTTTTCCTCTTTCCTTTTCCTTTTTCTTTTTCTTAAAGCAAATCCTTTAACAATGTTGCAGTACTGGTTTGGTGTTAAACTCCTTTAGCTTTTTCTTGTCTGGGAAGCTCCTTATTTCTCTTTTGATTTTAAATCATAGCCTTGCTGGTTAAAGTAGCCTTGGTTGCAGTCCCTTGCTATTTCATACTACCCCTTTCTGTTCTGAAATGTTTCTTTTGAGAAATCAGATGACAGTCTAATTGGTGCTCCCTTGTAGGTAACTACCTGTTTTTCTCTGGTGGCTTTTATGATTCTCTTTTTGTCTTTCAGCCTTGTTATTTTAATTATGATGTGTCTCAGTGTAGGCCTCTTTGGGTCCAACTGTTTGGCACTCTCTCAGCTTCCTGGACTTGTGTGTCCTTTTCCTTCACCAGATTAAGGAAGTTTTTGCTCTTGAGCCCTTGTTCAAACTCTCCTTTTCCTGGTAATCCCATGACATAGATGTTGTTAGGCTTCATTCGTCCAAATATTTCTTAAGCTCTAATTATTCCTTTTATTTATTTATTTATTTTGCTGCTGTTCCTGGGTGTTTTTCTGCAGTATCTTCCAAATCACTGATTTGATCCTCTGCTTCATCTAACCTACTGTTTATTCTTTCCAGTCCATTATTTATTTCCAATATTGCACTCTTTATTTCTGACTGGTCCTTGTTTATGGTTTCTATGTCTTTTGTCTTGCTGTTGAGTATCCTTATAATCATTAATTTAAACTCTCAATCTGATAAATTGCTTGCTTCTGTTTCATTCATTTCTTTGGAGAATTTTCTTGCTTTTTCTTTGGTCTCTGTTTCCTTGTCTTTCCATTTTGTCTGCCTCTTTGTGTTTCCCCCCTTAGTTGTTAAACTGATCAGTGATTATAGCCTCAGGTTGTAATCAGCAATCTGGCTTAAGCATCACAGGGAAGGACAGAGTAATCCCTGAGTGTATGGCTATTGCTTTCCCTCAGGCTGATGCCACTTGGAGGGGAGCACTCTGCCTGAGAAAGATGGCTTCTGCAGTATGCAGAATGACTCAGTACAGGAATCCTGGTGGCTGTTCCTTCAGTTCTCTCTCCATAGCCATCAACCCCAGACTCTCCTTAAGGGTCTTTAGTCCACTCTGCCCTCCCTCTGCAGAGACCCAGGATAAGTGGCTACAAACAAAATGTTGTGTGTTGGCCCTTTAAGAGGCTCTCTGTTTTTCCAGCCATCTCTCCTTGGAAGACAGAAACTCTGCTGCTTTTTCACAGCTGGATGTTATCTGGGTTCCTTTCAAGTTCTGGTGCTGTAGGCTGGGAAGCTGAACTTGGGGACTTAGACCGCACACTTTTCAGGGGGAACACCCCTGGTCCCTGAAATGTCCTTCTGCAACCTTAGCTGCCACCCATGGAAGCCCAACTAGCACTTCCACTGCACTCCCTACCAGTCCGTTGTGGTAAAATGTTTTCTTCTGCCTGTCCTTGGTTATAAGGCTTCTCTCTAGCTAGTGTTCAGTTGGGTATTCAGGATGATTTCTTCACAATTTTTTCTTCCCTCTTTTTAAAGACCAAGATCTCCATTATCTAAATCACAGACAATTTATCTGGATGTTTACATATATAGACAAGATTGAATTGTTTCAATTTTATGTTCTAAATTTGGTATACCTTTAAATATTTTTCTATTTAAACCTTTTTTAACTACCTATAACTTACCTAAGGATGCCAAAACCATGACTCATCTATCTTTGAGAAAACCTTGCACTGACGATATATTCTGACTTAGAGTAGAAACTTAATCAGTATATATTAATTTTAAATTAAAGCAATAAAAAGTTACAGGAATTGTTCTGAAATTCATAGGCAGTGTTCAGCAAGGAAACTGACAAACATATCTCTTTTACCTTTAAAATTATTCCTAGGAGCAAGAATGGAAGCACGTTATCATATTTACTCTTAAATAAACTGAAAATATTAGTTAAAAATAAGTTTCCTTGCTCTAAAAAAAAAGAACATGAAACTTTTATATACCCTCCTTTTGTAACTGATACAGATTATTTCTTCAATTTATGGTCTTCTCTCTATTTCTCTCTCTCTCTCTCTCTCTCTCTCTCTCTCTCTCTCTCTCTGTGTGTGTGTGTGTGTGTGTGTGTGTGTGTGTCTCACAAACCCACTGCAAGTGTTACCTCTGTCTAATTTTTGAAACAACTCATAGATACAGACAACAGTATGGTGATTACCAGAGGGAAGAGGGGTGGGGGATATAGAAGAGGGTAAAGGGGAGATGAATGGATGCAGAAGGAGACTTGCCTATGGTGGTGAACACCTGATACAATATACAGATGACATGTTCTACAATCATATGCCTGAAGCCTGTGTAATTTCATTAACAATGTCATCTCAATAAATTCAGTAAAAATTTTAAGAGGATTACCCTGAACACTAAGTATGTTCCCATTTTTAGTAGTCAACACACAAAATACTGTTTTTTTAATATTTTTTTGAAGTTTTTATTTATTTTATCTTTAGAGAAGGGGAAGGAAAGGAGAAAAAGAGGGTGGGAAACATCAATGTGTGGTTGCTTCTGGTACACTCCCTGTTGGGGACCTGCCCTGCAACCCAGGCACGTGCCCTGACTGGGAATCAAGCCAACAACCTTTTGGTTCCAAGGCAGGTGCTCAGTCCACTGAGCCATACCAGCCAGGACAATACACAAAATATTTTAATAAAATAACTTTATTCTAATTATTATAGCTCTTTTCTATTCACTGAACAGTTTAGTATAACACTAAAAATGACACTGCTTATCTGACTTCATATGCAAAAGAAACAGCATAAAAAAAAGTTTTAGATAAATATTGACATGTGGAGGTTCATAGTGTATAAATAGACAAATGAAAACTTAAAATTAATAGAAATTTATATTACAATAATGCCATAAGCAAATAATATCACAGATTTTTTATAATCTTCTTTTTGTGATGCAGAGATTGTTTTTTTAAATTCTCTTCAAACTATTAATTCTGTACAATTGCCACCCGTCTTTTCACCTGAATGCCATTTTATGCATTGCTGACTCTAAACTTTCCAAAAGTGGAAAATATCTCAAGGTAATTTGAAGGCAGCTCAGCAAAAGGGTCTGTTATAAAACATTTCAATTTAACTTCATGTTTGTTTCACTCGCTACCTGAGCACACCTAACTGTGGCACCATTTATTGCTATCACTGCAGTATATCTTCAAACAGTTCTTCAACCTGTCAAACCTGGCATGAAACAGCTTCCAAGGGTTTTATGTTGATTTTAAAGAATTAAAAGCATCCAGCATGTTATTTATTCTTGGTTTATCTTCAGTGATGTACACTGTTACCAGCAGCAATGGATTTTGTCCTGAATAATACTTTCAGGATTGGCTGCTGAAGTAGTATATTGTCATGTGGATTAAGGCTATCTACACTCTGCACCAAATTTTACTATTTTAGGACTTCAAACTTTTAAATTTAGTTAATAAGAAATCTAAGCTTCTCATAATTAAAATTTACAAGATTTATTTCCCAAACTAATATAGAATATTTATCATATTATTTATAAATTTATTTAAAAAGTAAGGTCTCATCTCTATCACTCACGCAACCGAAAAACATTTGTCATCTGTCATTGTTATTAAAGGGCAAGATGAGAAGACTATGCAACTATATAAAACTATTAGAGTAGAATTTTGCAAAATAAACTTTGGCAGTGCATGTCTGACCAATGTTTCAAAATATTAAATATGAAATGGTAAAATACATTTCTGGAGTGAAGACTGGAATAATACAATAGGAGGGGTGAAGAGAGATCAAAGCAGACACCTGGAAAGCCAATGACAGTCTGACCGACAGTGTCTCCCACAGGCTCTGTCCTGGCTTCCTCCGAGTCCATGTTCTTTTCTCCAGGCAGCACTGACTCCTCCTCCCAGTGGAGTACCTTGTGCTGGCCAAGGTCAGCCATAGTCGGACCATCCATAGCTCTTGGTCTCATTCTTCTCACCGGTAAAATAAGAATTTAGGGTAAAATCAATTATTCTTACACATTTTTGGTCAAATTTCTCTTTGAGACATAATGGAAAGTTTCAGAATGTTGGGAACCGCCCTGACTGGTATCAGAAAACTGAAACCCCCGCCTAGGCTAGGCTAAGGGAACGCCCTTGGAACCGTGAGCCGGCAAGGAGACAAAAGCTTATCTTCCTGGCAGGAATGCTGTTTCTGCTGCTTTGTTCATAACTGAACCCCCAAAAAGCTTGGTCGGTTAGCCAAAGACGGGTAAGATTCCCCACGGGGGAACAACCCAAGCCAGGCACGATCACTTTTGGGAGGCCCCCCAAAAGAAGGACTTGGGGGGCTGCAGCAAAAGGGGGGTGATGGACCCTCACTCCTCGGCTTTGACAAAGTCTGAGTTCTCAGCGTCAGGAAGAAAATCTCCTTATCTCTCGGTGGCCTTAGTTCCCGCGCTCCACCTAAGCCTGAAACAATGACGGGGAAGTACAGCTCGGTACTGGGAAGTGTGGATTTCCCGGGTGATCAGGCCTAAGAAAGAACATGTAAATTACTGTGAAACCTTCTTTGTTTAAGAACGCTCTCAGTTGAATGAGGAGGGTCTTAGGAGGAAGCTAGTTTGTTCCTCAGCCTTACAGCTCTTTGACCCCCCAACTCAACAGACCGGCAGAGTTCTTTGTTTTATATATTCCTTACTTCCCCTAATGAGTATTGTACGTTACCTGAGTTATTATGCAAAATGAGCCTAATAAAAGCAGGTATGGACGGTGGATCGGCGCGCTCCCCACTAGGGGGGGTGGCCATTCTGTCCCTACTTCCCCACAGAAACTGGTTTGTCTCTGTGCATGTGTGTTATTTCTCGCATATTGTCGAGCCATCCACAGTGTGCCGTGGTCACTGCTAGCCGGTGACCCACGCGCAACATCAGAAACTCTCTCTCACTGCTATTCCCCCAAGAAAAGCACACAAAATAGCATTTCAGGAGTTGTAAGCCTATTGATGAACTCCAAATTAAGAATACATATACTATATTTAAAAATATTAGACATGATTTTACACTATGCATTAATTTATTTGGCCTTTCTTGTAATCACAAACCATCTGCACTGAACATGCATTTAAGAGTGCAGTTTCACAAGCTGCATTACCACAGTAGTGTTGGAGTGATTAAAAAATGAAGACCTTAGACTGATTCTAATGCCCAGGTAGCCTATGCAATCAAATCAAAGATTAAGCCAGTCTTAAGCTTTGAATACAAGAATATGAAACTTAAAAACAACTTATCAGAAATAAAACTGTACCTTTATAGATAGTTAATATTTATCAAAGGAGGCAAAACATACCATAGGAATAAAGGTAGTCTAATATTAAATAAATGGTGTTAGGAAAATTGAACATATAGCAAACAAAAAAAAAAAGAAAAAAACTAGACCATCTTCTTACACCATACACAAGGGTAAGCTCAAAATGGATTAAAGACTTAAATGTTACACTTGAAACCATAAAAATCTTAGAAGAAAACAGTAAAATCTCAGATGTTTCTTGCAGCAATATTTTTCTGATATATCACCTAAAAAGAAATACACAAATGGGACTGCATCAAATTAAATGTTTTTGCACAGCAAAATAAACAGGCAACAAAGTGAAAAGACAACCCACTAAATGTGAGAACATATTTGCTGATACATCTGATAAGGGCTTAATATCCAACATGTACAAGGAAGTTATAAAACTGAACACCAAAAACCCCCCCAAACAACCCAATTAAGAAATGGGCAGAGGACCTGAATGGTCACTTCTTCAGAGAGGACATGCAGATGGCCAACAGACATATGAAAAGTTGCTCAACATTACTAATAGTCAGAGAAATTCAAATTAAAACCACAATGAGATATCACCTCAACCTGTCAGAATGGCTATCATCAATAAATCAATAAATAATAAGTGTTGGTGAGGTTGTGGAGAAAGGGGAACCCTTGTGCACTGTTGGTGGGAATGCAGATTGGTGCAGCCACTGTGGAAAGCAGTACAGAGATACCTTAATAAATTAAAAATGGAGCAGCCTTTTGACAGAGCAATTCAACTTCTGGGAATGTACCCAAAGAAACCTGAGACATTAATTTGAAAGAATATGTGTTCCCTTATGTTTATTGCAGCATTGTTTACAATAGCCAATATTTGGAAACAGCCTAAGTGCCCATCAGTAGATGAATGGATAAACAAAGCTGTGGTACATTTACATAAGAGAATACTACTCGGCTATAAAAACAGAAGGACATCTCACCTTTTGCGGCAGCATGGATGGACCTGGAGAGTATTATGCTAAGAGAAATAAGCTGGTCAGAGAAAGACAAACACCATATATTTTCCCTTATATATGGAAACTAATGAACAAAATAAACTAACAAACAAAACAGAAATAGACTCATAGATATGGAGAACAGACCTACAGCCATAAGAGAAAAAGGGAGGGGGTGCTGCATGAAAATGTGAAGGGATTAAGCAAAGAAAAAAATGCATAGACACAGACACTATGGTAAATATAACAGGGGCAGGAGGGTTAGGGAAAGTAGGAGAGGGTAAAGAAAGGATAAGTGATTGTGTAAGGAAACTTGAGGTGGTGAACACACAATGCAATGAGCAGATATTGTATTATAGAATTATATTGCCAAAACTTACATAATTTTATTAACCAAAGTCACCTCAATAAATTCAATTAGAAAATACCACAAACAGCCAACTAGTCTTTCTCAAATAAGACAACCACTTAATGTGTAGCCAATCAAGTAATTTCCTTGCTATGTTTACCCATCTTATCTATCAAAACCTCTCCTGTAGCTCCTGCTGGCTGAGCACTCCTAACCACTTTTGGTTTGGAACAGCCAGATTCAAATCAATGTTCAAAAAAGCTTTTAAAATTTTAATGATTCTAAGTTTATACAGTAGCATTCTCCATTCAGCCACAAACTTCCTGTGTAACATTAGTTAAGTTATTTACCTTTCTTTCCTTTGATTTCCTTATTGGGAAATCAGGGATAACAGCATTTATATTAAACACATATGGTCATTTTGTGAGTGTGTAGCCTGGGCCTGGCATTTATATTTAACATGCTTGTAACAGGGCCTGGAATGTGGTGTGTTCACATTTTCTCAGATATTTCAATAAACATGCCCATAATTAAAATGAAAAAATAATTTTATTATTTTATGTAGGTGATTATTTTTCCTTCTATAATTTAGGAGCTTCCTTTTTCTTTACACAAGAATTAACCGTATCATATAATTAGCAATTTGATATGCTGCATAAGAGTACATTTTCTGTACTCTATGTTTACAGTTTGTAAATGAATGCATGAAGAGGGAAGGATATTTTATATCACTATATGAAAAGAATGAGTACCTGCTTCTTAATCGAAAAAAAAAGCAGTGGGAAGAATGCAATCAATAATGCTTAATGCCTATGTAGTAACTTTATTTGTATTTATCATCCTTCACTATATTAAATGACTTGGGATTGTGTTCCTCTTCTCTCATCTCTTTTCAATAATGTATATCAGGCTTTTCGCCTCATGGAGTTGGTGTAATATTACTTACATTTATGTATATATTCACTATTTAATGAATCTTTTCTAAAAAGCCTTTCCTTGCAGATCTAATTTGCAAGAAAAATAAAGTCTTATATTTCAAAATAAGGTTTTCTTAAAACCTTACAAATACAAAACCTGAATATAAAAAATTAATATCAACAGCTTTCTGACAACTTTCTTCCTCTACCTATACTTTTCAAAGCTGAAAATCACATATTTTAGATAAGATTTGGTTCAAAATTGTACACCAGATGCAATTTACCTTTTAGCTGTATGTCCTTCAATATCTCCTTCCTCATTCTTCCACTAGTGAAGTGTCACAGATAAAAATGTCATTACTGTTAAACAAGAGGACATTTACACTCAACACCACTTTCCACCCCCACTATTACATTTGTAATGAAACTAAGTAAAATATAAACAGTTGGAAAGAAAAAACCACATACATTTTTTACTTAGTGAAACAGCCCTACCCCTGTTTTTTCAAAGCACTGTTTTCTTGCTGGTACTATATTGTTCCTCCCCACAAACAGCTGTTACATTCATTACGCACTTCATCCCTTTTCTACAGCAAACTGTTTTTCAAGTCCTATAATTTTGCTTTCATTTTCTCATCCTAATATGAATATCCCTCTCCCTGTGACATACACAGTGCACTCTGTTTTAGGTGCCATGGCATGTCAATTGCATCAATCACCATTCGCACCATCGATCATGCAGCCACGAAGCAGTTAGATGACATCTGCCATAACACCCTCTGTGCTATGATAATGCACTTGAATTTTGATGCAGGAGGATATTGGTTTGCAGACTTGTAATCAATCTCAGCATCTTTTCAAGTAGGACATTTTGGAGCTGTAGCAGATTGTTAATCACATATTTTCAGAGTATGTTTGGACATGAATATAAGAGAGTCCCATGTTGACAAATATTAAATAATTAAAATATAATTTTTAATGCTCCTAACCAATGTCATATTAGTATTTGAAACAATGTATTGTTCTTTCATCTTTAGTCTTTTCCTCCATAAATATTAGTATTCTAAGGTTTTATTTTTATTATTAAATTTTAGCAACATTATACCATTCTAAAAGGCAAAACCTAAAGACAAAGGAATTTCTTATTTAGTTTTCTTGACTCTATTGCCATTTAATGTATAAACACTTTATTTTATTTATGTTACGCAAAACATGTTTATTTAGAAATAAAGCATTTGTTTCCCTTTCTTACCTTTGTTAAACAACATTATTTAGGCTCTTCACTTGTAGTATTGGCATCAATCCTCATAGAACCATTTTTTTATTGTTGTTCAATTACAGTTATGCTTTACCCCCTCCCCCGTTAATCTCCCCCTGCCCTACCCACCCCGACCTCCACGTTTAATCCTCCCCCACCTGTTGCCTTTGTCCATGGGACCTTTTACATGTTATTTGATTACTCTTCCTCTTCTTTCTCCTGTTATTCCCCTCTCCCCACCCCTCTGGTTACTGTCAGTTTGTTCTTTATTTCCGTATTTCTGATTTTATTTTGCTCTCTTTTTTGTTTTGTTGATTAGGTTCCACTTGCAGGTGAGATCATACTGCATTTGTCTTTCACAGCCTGGTTTATTTCACTTTAGCATAATGTTCTCCAGATCTAATCCATGCTATTGTGAAGGGTAGGGGTTCCTTTTTTTCTTTCTGCTACATAGTATTCCACTGTATAAATGTACCACAGTCTTTGATCCACTCATTTACTGATGGGCATTTAGGCTGTTTCCAGCTCTTGGCTATTGTTAATAACGCTACTATTAATGTTGGGATGTACAGGTTTTTGAAGTGGTGTTTCAGCATTCTTAGGATATAATCCCATTAGTGGAATTGCTGGGTCAAAAGGCAGTTCTATTTTTAGTTTTTTGAGGAAAGTCCATACTGTTTCCACAGTGGCTGTATCAGTCTGTGTTTCCACCAACAATGTCTCAAGGGTGCCTTTTCTGCACAACCTTGCCAGCACTTGTTTGTTGATTTGTTTGTGATGCCCATTCTGACCAGTGTGAAGTGGTATTTCATTGTGGTTTTAATTTTCATCTTTCTGATTTTTGCACCATTCTAACATTTTTAAGTATATACTCTTCAGTTACATTTGTCTTTTTAAAATAATCAGTTTTCTTATATTGCTTTCATAAGAAATGTTATACCAAACCACGTGAGTAATATTGAGATAAGCTTTCCTCCCTGTCTGTATTTATGTTGGTATATGTTTGGTACGTACAAATGAATATGTTGTTTTCAAAAGTGAAATTTTTGAGGCTTATTTACAATAAAATAGGCAAAATTGTCATTATAAGGTAAAATAGTTATTCCCAAGAATATATGCTAAAATCATGTTCAATGTCTCTCTCATTTTATAGCATTTCCATGAGCTGTGTCTTCTTATCAGTGTTGTGCTGGGAAGCATTTAAACAGACACTCTGGCAGTGAGGGGGAGCACAGATCCTCAGTTGTACTATTTTCTATTCTCCATGGAGTAAATACCCCTACCCTGGCCAATTATTAAATTGAGGTATAATTGACATATGTTTCAGGTGTACAACAATGTGATTTGATTTATATTGCCAAATGGCATATGTACATTTATACAACTATATATCCCTTGCATTGTTAAAGGCGGTCTCTGGTACATAGAAAAATCATAATATACCATAGTGAATGCGAATAAAATATAAGAAAATTTTGTAAATGAAAACAATTAAAAACGAACAGTAAAATATATCTTATACGATTATTTAACTTGATATTATTTGAGACTAGGTCACTATATTTTAACCTGAAGCCCTTTAAAACATTATCATTTTCATAATTTCATTATTCTAGCATTTTGTAAAATGCATTATTTATCCTTAAATGTATATACTACAAAAGATGTTTACTGCATGCCCACAGCCAAGCAGAAAAAGACCATTTGGTTTCTGGAAAAATCTAGGAGATTTGAGGAAAGAAATACTACATTTTCTTGGGTTGGAGCTCTCTCACTCTTACCAATTGCAGAAAATGTGGGGGAAAGCAGAAACAGGTTTTGCCCTCAGGGGATGTTTTGTTACATCCTACTTCTCAGAGGAAAGAGTGGAAAACAGAGAGGCTTGGAAGAAAGAAGAGAACTAAATGTTGAGATACCAGAGTCCACCTCTCTTTCCTGAGGGCAGAAGTGTGCAGGGTGGAGTGTGCAGAGCCCTTCCCCTGACAGTCACAGAGCCCTGTGGTTCTGTGAAGGAAGAGGAAGGCAGACTCCTTCCAAGTTGACAGATCCTGTAGGAGGTTTCATATTTGGTAAAACCTAGTGTGTTCAGATATTCTGATTAGTTAGAATTTTGGAATTTTATAAGAGATTTGATACTTAAAATTGGATTATATATAATATTTGGTTTGCAGACCAACAATTTGTGATCTTAGTTCAAATCCACAACCATTTCTTCAGTCTGAAAAATCTGTGCCCTTTCTGCTTTCATATTTGTGTTTAACTTCTTAGACTGAGAAATATTTGATGAATAATGACTAAATAATTAGCATTAACTTCATTATTATATGCTCCAATTATAGAGCAATATGTTTTTCAATGATATGTCTTTTCATTGATGCATTTAAGTCATGTACATTTAAGATGATTATTGGTAGATATATATTTAATGCCATTTTGTTGTTAAATTATTGCCCCCCCTTTTTTTCTTTCCTTTTTTCTTCTTTTCTTTTTAAAGTAAGCCCTTTAACATTTGTTGCAGTACTGGTATAGTGTTAACAAACTCCTTTTGCTTTTCCTTGTCTGGGAATTTCATTGTTTCTCCTTCAGTTTTAAATGACAGCTTTGCTGGTAAAAGTAGCCTTGGTTGTAGATTCTTGCTTTGCATCACCTTGAATATTTTACACGGCTCCCTTCTGTTCTGCAATGTTTCTGTTGATAAACCTGTGACAGTCTAATTGGCACACTTGTATGTAACTACCTTGTTTTCTCTTGTGGTGTTTAGGATTTGCTCCTTGTCTTTAAGCCTTGCCGTTTTAAGTATGATGTGTCTTCATGTAGGCCTCTTTGGGTCCAAATTATTTGGGACTCTATGAGCTTCCTGAACTTGTGTACCCTTTTCTTTCACCATATTAGAGAAGTTCTCAGTTACTATTTCCTCAAGAAGGTTCTCGATCTTTTGCTCAGTTTCTTCTTCTGGTACCTTCATGATGTTGATATTATGCTTCATGTTGTCCTGAAGGTTTCTCAACCCCTCCTTGTTCTTTTCATTCTTCTTTTTGCTGTTCTGCCTAGGGTTTTTTTCCCTACCTTATCTTCCAAATCATTAATTCAGTCTTCTGCTTCCTCTAACCTACACTTTATTCCTTCCAGTGTATTATTTATTTCAGATAAATAAATTTCTATTCAGATAAATAATTTCTATTAATTTTTTTACTTCTGACTGGTCCTTTTTAATGATTTCTATGTATTTTCCCATGCTGTTCTGTCCTTACAACCAATTCTTTAAACTATCTATCAAATTGCATGCCTCCATTTCACCTAGTTCTTTGGTTGGTTGGTTTATTTTTTTTCTTTTCTATTTTGGCTGCTTCTTTGCATTTGTTTCTATGTTTCAGGAAGACCTGCAAAGACTCTGGTGCAGACCTTTTGTTGGATGCTGTTTGTGACTGGCCCTGGGCAACCTGTTCAAAGTTAACATGTGGCTCCCTCTGTTGGACCTGTTTATGTGCAGGAAGACTTAGGCTACCCACCACGCCTGGCTTTTACCAGTACTAGGCTTATGTGAGGGTCAGCTAAAGTCTCAGAGCTCCCAGAGATCTACCTTAGCTGTTAAACTTAAATGATGGTATAGCCTTAAGCTGTACTCAGCAGGCCAGCTTAAGCACCACAGAGTGGGGCTGAATAATTTCTGTGGATGGGACTATTGCTCCCCCTCAGGCTGATACCACTTAGAGGGGAGCGCTCTGCTTGAGAAAGATGGCTCCAACACTGTGGAGAATGTCTCAGCACAGGGATCCTTGAAGTTGTTCCTATAGATCTCAGAGCCACCAAACCTAGACTCTCCTCATGTGTCTCTAGCCCACTCTGCCCTCCTTCTGCCAGAGCCCATGGTAAGTGGCTGCACATGAAATTTTGTGTGTTGGCTTTAAGAAACTGTCTGCATCTCCAGCCATATTTCCCTGGCATACAGAAACCCTACTGCTTTTCATAGCTGGATGTTATCTGTGTTGCTTTCCTGGTTTTGGTTATATATGCTGGGGAACCCAGCTTGCAGTTTAGGCTTCACATTTTTTAGGCAGAACCCCTGGCTGCTGAAATAATCCTCCAGAACTTCATCTCCCACCCACGGGAGCCCAGCGAGCCCTCTTGTGCCTCCTCCCCACTCCCTACTAGTGTCATTGTGGTAAAGTGCTTTTTCCACTTGTCCTTGGTTATAAGGCTTCTCTCTAGCTAGTAGTCCATTGATTATTCAAGATGATTTCTCTATAATGTAGTTGTAGTTCCAGATTTGTCTGGGAGGAGGTTCGTGTAGCTTCCACTTCTCTGCCACCTTAGGTCTCCAAGTTTATTTTCAAATGTGTTTATGGTACATTTATTTCCTTAATCCAAAATTTTTCTATAATTAATTTAAGTAAATCCCATTTACCAGATTAAGTTATAATTTTGCTTTTAAATATCTGACTCTTTAAGAAAGATATTCATTTTTCTTCTGGAGATTTTTTTTCACTTGAAAATGAGCTTTTTTTTATTTTTAACAGTCTTTAAGTAACTTATTTTCTATTACATTTAATACCTAATGAACACTTGAGACCTGTACTGTTCAATATGGAAATAGTATAATGAAGAAAATGTCCCACTGCACTGTCCAGTAATGTCTCCATGGGTTATATATGGCAACTGGATACTTGAAATGTACAGTTGACCCTTGAATGTATAGTTTACCTGGTTAGAAGTGCTGAACCCCTGCACAGTTGAAAATCTACATACAACTTTTGACTCCCCCAAAATTTAACTGCTGAACTCCTACAGATGACTAGAGACCTAACTGATAACATAAGCAGGTATATGTTTTTTGTATTATATAATGTAGTCTTACTATAAAGTAATCTAGAGAAATAATTTTATTAAAAATTATAAACAAGAAAAAGAAAAAATAAATTTACAGTATTTATTGAAAAAAATTTCTGTGTATAAATAGGCCCACGCAGCTCAAACTGATGTAGTTAGTGCAAAACAGGAAATAAATATTCAGTTTAAATTAATTTTGAATAATATAACATCATATTACATAGTCATAAGTAGCTAGTGGCTATTGTATTGGGCAGCATAGCTTTAGCTGATCACAAATTCAAATTCATATACATTTATGTGTACAGTATAGTTTTCACTATTTCTTTGTAGAGTGGTTGGTAATGATACTGAAAGAAATAAAGATATTTTATAAACTTCTTTCCACATACCTGTAAATAATTTACTTAATGACCTAAACCTACTTTAAAAATGTTACTTAAAATTGATACCTTTATAGCTATTGAGATATTGTGATATGTCATAAAAACTACAACTATTTGTCCTATATTTCCATAGTTTATTTATTGTCCATAGTGTTGCAGTAGTTGTTATAGTTTCCTCCCAGTAGTCTACTTAGCCACAATATTGTTAAAACTCAAATCATGTGTGTGTGTGTGTGTGTGTGTGTATTTCAGCATATACAGCTTGGTGCTATCTATAGTATAATAAAACTATTTTTTCCCCTTGTCCAGTTCCCTAGGTTAGAGTTTGTTAAATAACTCAACTTGAAAAAAAACCCAAATTAAGATGTATTAGTAACCCATCTTTCTCTAACCCTCTAATTTCATGTTTCTTTCCTTCCAACCTCCCTTGCCCTTCATTTCTACCCTTCTTTCCTTTGTTACTCTCTCCAAGTGCTACTTAATGTAGACTATGTACAGTGAAGCATGTCCAACCTTTTGGCATCTTTGGGCCACACTGGAAGAAGAGTTGTCTTGGGCCACACATTAACACATTTCCATGCATAATCACAAAAAAATCTTATAATATTTTAAGTAATTTTACAACTTTGTGTTGGGCTGCATTCATAGCCATCCTGATCTGCATGAAGCCTATGGGCCACAGGTTGGACACCCAGTGAGATATATCTATGAATGTGTGTGTGTGTGTATGTATACATATATACTTACCTATATAAATTAACAAATTATTTATAAATATTTATTTATTTATAAAGTTAACACATAGAATTGACACAAACACAAACAGGCACACACATAATGGCTATCCACATGATGACTGTTAAAGTAGCCTCCTGAATTATATCTTTTTATCAGTTTTTTAAGTCTATCCTTTTCTATTTGAGGCTACTCTAATCTTTTTTTCAAACTATCAAGATAGCAATATTTCTAGTAATATAAACTTAATGTTTCTTTTTGTTTCTAAAATTCCTAATGGAACTCCATTATTTATAGAAAGACAAGATAGGATAACTCAGCAAGGCCTACAAGGATCTTTCTGGTGTGGCCTTTCTGACCTTGCCAGGTAAACCCTGGGCCTCATCATGTATCTCACCATTTAAATCCTGATTTCTCTCTCTATTTGGTTGACCTTCTATATTGACATATGCCCTCTAACTGCCTGGCATAGTTTCTATGCATCCATAAGATTTCTCTTACGATTCTATTTCTCTGGAAAGCTTTCTTTAATTTATTTAAGTAGCATTAATCATTTTCATTTGTGCCAGCAGGCTCTAATACCTTCCTCTGTAGCACTTTCTGATTGTTTTTGGTAGTGTGTATGCTTATTATCACTCCAGACTTCATAATGCTGCAGGATGAATGCATGCACTGCGACCACAGTGCTTCTGACAAAGCAGGTATACAGGAAATGTTTAGTCAATAAGTAAATGGGCAAATGACTTAAATTGATAGGTGGATTTTTACTTTAAAATTCAATGTATAAAAATCACCCATCATAATTATACTACTAGTATAGAAATACATGCTTATTCAAACCAAGGAAACCCTTCAAAAACACACTGGGTGTAAAGTTATGGGCTCTCAGCCCCACCTACTGTACTGCCTTCTCTAGAGACACCGTTGTATATAAATGAGCATGTAGACCTGAATATTTAGGTTTAGGGTTTTAATAGTTATATAAATCAGGATATACTCTAGAAAGTTTATGTATATTCCTTTTTTCTTAGTAGTATAATATAACAATGCTTTCCTTGTGCCATTACAAACAAAACTTTCTCATTCTTTTTATCCAAAGCACAATGTCCTGTGTGATATGATTAATTTATTAACCCATCTTCCACTGATAAACATTTAGATCACTTTAATTTTTTCTGCAACATTACCATGAATTCCTTATATACACACCACACACAAATTTTGCTCATGTGAAAACATAGAGTTTGGATTGCTTTAACTATAATTCTTGCACCTAAAATTACATGTTTTTATTTTTTATATATTTTTTTTATTTTAGAGAGAGATCCAAGGGAGTAGGAAGAGAGGGAGAGAAACATTGATATGAGAGAGAAACACTGATTGGCTGTCTTCTGCAGGCATCCTTATGGGGGACAGAACATGAAATCCAGGTATGTGCCCTGACCAGGAATCAAACCTAGAACATTTTGGTTTGCGGGCTGACAACTAACCAATTGAGCCACACTGGCGGGCTAAAGTTATGCATTTTTAAATTGGATACATAAAGCCACATAGTTCTCCAAAATTTTTAACAATAAATATTGATATTTTTAGAATTAAAGAAATTAGGAAAAGTTTAATGGAAATAATTCACATTCAATAAGATTCTCCCTTGCCATATATTTCCCTCCAGAAAGTTGGCCAACTATTTCATAATTACATATCAAGAAGTAAATAGCATTGTCTATTTCCAAAATAATCAAAGTCTTTATAGTATAATATAATAGCCAAATCACTATAGTTAGATTATTACTGCCCTATGTTATATTATGGACTAAAAGTTACAATATACTGATGTTTACTGGAGTTGGCTATTGGATGTATTGGTAGTATAAGATCAGGTATTTGGATTTAAAAATATTTTAAATTAGTACTTTTTTGAACAAAATTAGACTGTATAATTAACCATTGTGGATAATTTGGAGAAGTAATGGGTTTTTCACATCATCATATATTAAGGTGATTGAGTATCTTTGTTCAGTGAATTTGTTTTGAGCAGTACAGAAAGAATCTTCTGAGTCATGTAAAATAGTTTAGCATTTATGATCCGTCAGTTAACAAAATTTTTGTTCTGCATATATAAATTTTTAAAAAATCTAAATATACTGGGTATATTTCTTCAGAGTTTAGGCAATATTGATAAATCATATAACCAACAATAAATGACTCACCTTGTGTTTTGGCTTAAAGGATAAATCCAATTGGCTTTAAATTCAATTAGTCAAATTAATTGTTTATTTGGCTTAGAAAACATTTCCACTGAAAAACAGCTGTTTGACATTTGGGTGTTATACCTTTAGTTATAATATTCAGTTATATTATTGACAGTCAAGAAAAAACTAGTGTGTGCTAATATGAAAAAACATATTTCTTACCTTGTTTAAACATAAAATTTATATTCCATTGTCAAGAATCTTATTATGCAAATTATAAATAAAATAAGCATATTGGAAACATCCTGAAAATTCACATTCAGATTCAAAATTCTCACTGTTCTAATTTATTTAGATAATAACCAACCAGCTGCTTAAAGATAAAGGATGTGGGTTAACAGTAGTATACATGGGAGATAACTAATTTTATCCTTCGCTGTAACACAACACATTTGACATTATAAAAATATAAAAGTTCTTATATTGCAAAAGTAATCTTATTGATAGTGAATTGCCAATTCTTTTTCTCTTTTTTCCTGGCAACCATGAGACCCAGATGCTAAGCACTGGAAGACATTTCTTCCAATAGCAGCATCTGGCGTGCTGGCAGACCCTATAAGCAATTTTGTTTTACAGCTTTAAAGCAGCTTCTGGGTCTATTACATGGTTAATCTGATGGGCTGTTTGGGCTGCCTTGTCCTCATGGATGCCATATGCCAACAGCTAGAGATTCAGTGAACTGTCTGCCCATTAGGGCTGCTATAAAGAGCACACCTGAAAAAAATCAGCTGCAAAGAGAGTGCTCTACTTCTGTTCAACCATCACAGTACCAATGATGAGTGACTTGGCTAAAACAGTGCTAAAAACTTGCCAAAATGTTCAATGCCCTCTGAGCATCAGAAGAGATTAGAAAACTGTAAATAATAAAATATTCAGGAAATCATCATATCATTTGATAGTGAAACAAGTATTTGCAATTTTCCCTCATGCAAGAGAAGGAACATAAAATGAGGAGAATTGTGAGGATGAGAGACACAAATACCTCTTTTTTTTGTGGCAAATGATTCAAGAGGATGAATTCACTAAGTGTGAGGAATTTTTTCTAACTCATTTTTATATTTTCAGGGCCCACCGGAGTATTTGATTGTAGTAGAATTAGAGTAAGTGGTTTAAAATAAATAAAAGCAGATAACATGATAACACCATTGTAATTGTGTAATACATTTTACCATCTTTAAGTCCTATGCATCTTTCACTTCTTATCCTTTATGCACTATGCTTTATATTGCTTTTTCAAAGAATACGTTCCTCAGAACCTAGACTAGATTGGACTCCAATCTTCTGTAAACCCCAATATTTGCCAACAAATGCCATTATGTCATTTAATACTATGTATTCAATATATTTATACTCATGTGATCATGTCAACATAAACAAATGTCTTAATTTTTCCATATGAGGGTAAGCCATATTTTTTGGTTGTAGATGAGCTCAGAATCTGCAAACCAAAATGGATTAATTGATACATAAATAATGCAAATGATAAGAGAAAAGGAACTGCAGACTTTGGTTAATCTAATAAATGAGTTAAATATAGATTAAATCAAAATTCTACTCTATCTGAGTAGCCCTCATGCTTGGACTTGCTCTCTTTTTTTTCAGTCTCAGATCTCTGGTCCAGTCTTCTGTCATACTTTTCTATCTTTAAGAACTCATGTGATTAGACTGGGCCATCCCAATAATCAAAATAATTTTCATATTTTATTAGTGAGTATATTAATTATCCTAATTTCATCTACAAACTTTATTCCTTTTTCCCTTGTAACAAACCTATTCCTAGGGCTTGAAATTAGGATATGAGCATATTATTCCATCTCCCACAGGGCCAATTGCTAGAATTGAAGGGTGCAGATAGAATACAATCTTGATAAAGTTTCTCAGTTGAGCTCCATGTGTGAGATATGGAAAGAAGAGAGGTTCATGGATTTATAGCATATTAATGCTCATAAAATTTTTATTTTGTTTTATATTTTTGTATTTTATTTACTCTTTTTTAAAACTTCTTTTTAAAAAAAGATTTAATTACTTTATTTATTTTTAGAGAGGGGGACGGGAGGAAGAAAGAAAAGGAGAGAAACAACAATGTGTGGTTGCCTCTCGCATGCTCCCAACTGGGGACCTGACCTACAACCCAGGCGTGTGCCCTGACTGGGAATTGAACCTGCCACTCTTTGGTTCACAGACCAGCACTCAATTTACTGAGCCACACCAGCCAGGGCTAATAACCATTATTGTATTATTTTGCATTAACTTTTAGTCCCCCCATACCCCTTTCCCCCAGCAAAATGTTTTAGTCATGTACCCTCACTTTTTATAAAGGAAAATAAAATCCTCAAGACCTAAATCACAAACCAATATTATCTACTTTAAAAATTAAGGATAGTATTGTTTTCTAACTCTTAAGTTAGAGTTCTTTCTCTATAATATATCATACCCCCTTATCATCTGCTTCTGGTTCAGATTAATAGTAAACTGGAGTCTATTTCATAGGTGATAAGATACAGAATGATTTATTTTAAAAGTTACAACAATAAATATAAGATTATAATAACAAATATAACATTGTTATAACACTTGCAATAAATTTTAATGGATGAAATCTATAGTTTTATTAAAATAAAAAAAACACACAAAAAAGATATACTATACTAGCCACATCTATAGAACTTTGTATAGCCAGTAGAAAACACTTGGGAGTTAATAAATTAGATTTAAAGAAACTCACAGCTCTAGGCTTCCTGCTTTGAGGAGAGTAATTCCTTCCTCCCCATCCCTCCTTCCACTGACTCATTATAAATTCATGGTAAACTTCTTTTACATGTCTTTTTACTAGCAGATCACACAATCAATTGAAAAATAATTCTGTTGAATGATCCAAGGAGAGATATAATTTGTCAATGCAGAAAATTTAATAACTAAAACTCTTACTAAGAATATACACTTTCAAACTTGAAGCACTTAGTTGTATTTCTCTCTCTGTACCACAAATATTCACTGGATAAATGACCCAAAGGGATTCATTCTATGGTCAATTTGGCTGGGTAGATCTGGCTTCAATGTCACTCCAGATCTTGTTTGGCATTCCAGCTGCACTCAAACAAGCTGAAATCATGAAGAAAAACTTTCTTTCAACAACTAATGCCCTAAAATGACTTAGGTACTGACCATGCTATTGCCATCCAGTGTCTCTGACCCCCAGCACTTTTTATCCCGGACACTGGAAACCAAACTGAGTATGCTCTCTTTCAATCATACCTTTGTTTTCATATCCCTTCATTTAAAAAAGAAGCTGAATAATGTTTCCTTTCCCATTACAGTCATTTTTTATTGTTGTTCAAGTACAATTTTCTCCATTTTCCTCCCACCTCTCTCCCCTGCCCCACCCACTTCCACCTCCCTCCCTCAATCCGACCCCACCTTGACTATGGGTCCTTTATACATGTTCCTTGATGACCCCCTTCTATTCTTAAATTAGAAGGGATATTTATACTACAGAGGAGAGAAAAGGGATTTTGAATAAAGTTGCTTTCCACTTATTTGTTTTTGCTTTTGTTAACTGTGCTTTGGTGTCAAATAAAAAGAAATCATTGCCAAAACAAATGTCACAGAACTTTTCTATCATTTTTATTCTAGGAGTTTTACACTTTCAGGTCTTTTTAATGTTATTTTATTTGTTTGTTTGTTTGTTTGTTTAAAAAATTTTTTGTAGACAATGTTACAGATCTATTTAAAAAGCACATCTTTGTGGATATCAGGCAGAGTTCACAGTCTTATATTCCAACGCTCATGCTGTGCTTTGCTTATGATTGGGAGCCCAAATGCATCATTTTGAGTGGAATCACATTGTTTAGGAATAGAAACCCATGCTGTTCTGCTACAAAGCAATCCGTAACAGAGATCAATTGGACAGAATAAAAGAAAAAAAAAGGTACTTAAAATGCTATTATTTCTTACATTAAAGATATTAAGAAAGAAGATATTGAGAGTGTCCCGTATAGAAATTACACTGACTTTTATAAAATGTGTATAAATACATGCTGACAGCCTAATAACTTTAAAGTATAATATATATTTTAAAGTCATATATTTGGATAACATGTTGCATAAAACATGATGCACATCAGATATATAAGTATAACATTAAACTGATTGGAATTGGTTAGCATTGATAAACCAAGTTTGCAAAGCTATTTTATGAACCTTTCCAAATGGTCCTACCATTTTTTTAACTTTCCTCAATAAAATAAGATGCAATCCTTATGTTTAAGATTTTATATTATTTCCAAATATAGCAGTTTGATGATATAATTTCAATATTTGAAACTTCTCAAGGGTTTTTAAATCTTTAATATAAACCTCAGAATAATGTTAGACAATTGCACCTGGATGACAACAAACAGTATCCAATTTCCAGAGATTAAGAATTTGCTTAAAATTGCCCTGGCTGGCGTAGCTGAGTGGATTGAGTGCCGGCTGTGAACCAAAGTGTCTCAGGTTCGATTCCCAGCCAGGGTACATGCCTGGGTTGCGGGCTGTGACCCCCAGCAACTGCACATTGATGTTTCTCTCTCTCTCTCTATCTCCCTCTCTTCCCTCTCTAAAAATAAATAAACAAAATCTTAAAAAAGGAATTTTCTTAAAATTAACTAGTTTTGATTAAAGAGGCTTGGCTCACAAAGCCTAAAGAAAACTATTTAGTACCATGTAAATGAAGACAAGTCTGGATACCAAGAGAGACAGTTTCAAATCCTGAGTGTGGTGTTTATAAATTCTGTGACTTTGTGAGTCCTTATAACTTACCTGTGACCATGTTCTTCTTTTGTAAAGTATTTTGTAAATATGTATTGTGTGTATATATTCTTATTATATATAATATATACATGCATATATATATATATATATATATATATATATATGGATAAGTCACTTCCTATTGCAACATATTCTGTATCTTGTGGTGTCCATTTGTTAACATGTCTAGTCTGAGTTTCATGTAAATGAATTATGCATTGAAAATCAACTGCCAATCCATTTTTTATCAGACTGGATGAACATATAGGCAAGGACAATGTTGACTGTGAAGATTCAACAGACCAAAGTAGCGACTTCATCTAAATATACTTTTACCAAATTAAGTACTATATTAATTATTATATTTACAATGAGACATGCTTCATCAGGCCACCTTTCTTTATATAAAATCACCTTTTAAAAATATCAAGTAATGTAAAGTATTATAAAATAGTTTTTTGTTTGTTGGCTTATTTGGAATGGAAGGGAAAAAAATAACCTGAATACAGGGGAGGGGCATTTAAATATAAATGAAACAAAATATTCTTCTCATCCTGACTGCCTGGCTTAGTGGGTTGGGTATCATCCCACACACCGAAAGGTCACCAGTTCAATTCCCAGTCAGGGCACATGGCTGGGTTGCAGGCCAGGTCCCAAATTGGGGGCATATGAGAGGTCACAGATCAAAGTTTCTCTCACACACTAATGTTTCTCTTCCTCTCTGTCCCCTTCTCTTACCTGATGTCTAAAAATAAATGTAAAAACCTTAAAAAATCTTTGAAATATTTTAAATATTTTCTCCATATATATGCATTTACACACACACATTGCATTTCTATATCTATCTAAGAATGTTCATAATTTGACTGAATTGAAAATTCAAAATTTACCAAAATAATTTAAATGAGGAAAAGATAAAAAGCATAAAAAGATACTTACTGGCTTTTGTGCCTCTACAACAGTGGTTCTAAACTTTAACTTGTTAAGTAAGATTTACTATATAATTACTTATTATTTAAGACCTAATGGATAGAGGGGTAATTTTCTCCACTGAATATTCATTTGACAGCTTGGTTTTGCCTGTCCTTAAAACTGGAAAAAATAAATGGAACCTCATGGTAAATTCCTGAAATCTTTTAAGATGTGGTCCCATGCATTAAGGCTCTGCTCAAACCCATGTCATGGATTGAATTGTGTCTCCCCAAAATTTCCCATTATAGTCCTATCCTCCAGTACCCTAGAATGTGACTGTATTTGGAGATAAGCTTTTTGAAGAGGTAAAATGAAGTCATGTGCATTTGGATAGGCCCTAATTCAAGAGATGACTGGCATACCTATAAGAAGAGGAGATTAAGACAGAGAATGTACAGAGGAAAGACCATGTGAAGAAAGAAGGAAAAGACAACCATCTACAAGCCAAGGAGATAGCCCTCAGAATGAAACCAACCTTACCAAGACCTTTATCATGGATTTATAACCTATAAAAGTGTGAGAAAATAAAATTCTATTGTTTAAGCCATGCAGTCTGTATACTTTGGTACAGCAGTGCTAACAAATAAACAAAACCCAACATTGCTAAAATTACTAATTCCTTTTAATCAACTACCAGTATGTATTTTGCTATTATAAATTTGGCTAATATATTCTACTCTGTGCCTGTTTCAATAGCCTCTCAGTCGCAATTTGCCTTCATCTGCAAAGGGACACAATACACTTTGTTGAGGCTGCATAGGGGTGCCTCTGCACACTTACGGTACACCATCTTTACAGACAAGACAGGAACTATATCCATCTTTTTCCAGGAACCTAGGTATATCATTACACTGATAACATCTTCTTCCAAGGGACTGCATTGAACACAGTCATTAAGGACATATAAATTCAATATTCTTAAATTCTCTTTAGGTTTTGAAGGCAACTTATTCCTTATTTATAAATTATACTTAATCTTACTGATGTTGCTATTTACAAATCAGCCCACATTAAGTGGAGTTCCTTCCAACAAAAGATGTTAAAATCAATAGGTATTTCATTTAGTGCTCGCAAAGATTCCTTTATTGCAGAGCCTTTGGTAAACCTTCTTGCATGCCTCCTAGAACCTCTGGACCACCTATGATGGTATATTTTGCCCATGGTTTTTTTTTATTTAAAAAGTATTTGCCTTTTCATCTTGTTCTAAAAATAATAAGAGTGAAAATATCTGACCACCTATTGGTATCTCCTGAAAATAAAGGCTCTCACAGACTGAGCCTGTGACTCTTCTCACTTACTTGATCATGAAAGCAACAATCCACAAGCTCATCACTGAGTTATTTAGGGCTTCCTGATCTGATTCAGGATTGAGCCAGATATGTGTCCACTGACATACTCCACCTGTAGGAGAAGATGACCTCCCCTGTCCTTAGTCCCTTGTTAGACACTACCATACTGGAAGAAGTCACCACTCTCCAAAACACCTTCACTACCTGGGGTACCTTGGGATTAACTGAGTACATAGCAATGGGAGTTAATAGGCTGTAAAGATGGGATTGCAGCCATTATAAACGTGGAGCTGAGTGGAATGTTGCTGCCTTCCATCTCTTAACCAGGATAACTCTCACAAAGGCGAGGATCCCAAGGCCAACACAACTGGCAAAATTGCAGGCAGTCGTTATAACACTGGATGCCCTTGTCAGCATATGGTTTCATATGCATGTTGTTACAACTATCTAGCTAACTCCAGAAGAGTTGGTCCCTTTGGGTAAAGACCTCAGGAATCTCTTGCCCCATAGTTACCCAAAGTATAAATCAAAGTCACACATGTTTGTGTATACACTGAAGCCACACCATAAGGTCTCACCAGACACTATTTATCCCCTTCAGAGTTCTAGACATTACTGATTGTGATCAACAGAAACATTTTATGTCTCAAAATATACAATGCTGGAATATTTAAAAAAGGCATTCAATAAAACCTTCATTTCCCTGATTGGTCTGAGGTAGCTGGTTTAATTGAAAGACCTAATGGGTTCCTCAAGAACTCCTGTTAAAGTTATAAAATGACAAATGAATCCCTAAATGAAACTGTCTTGCCCCAGGCTTAATCATTCTTAATTCAAGGCCTCTTCACCTACTCACACATCATATAAACTTTAACAAAACCTTTCCCCTGGCTGGTATAGCTCAGTGGATTGAGCATGGGCTGTGAACCAAAGCATCTCAGGTTCGATTCCCAATCAGGGCACATGCCTGGGTTGCAGGCCACGGCCCCCAGCAACCGCACATTGATGTTTCTCTCTCTCTTTCTCCTTCCCTTCCCTCTCTAAAAATAAATGGGTAGAATCTTTAAAAAAACTCTTAAAAAAATCTTTCCATCCTTTTTTCCTGTATTTAAAGGGGTATATGAAGTCTGTCTGGAAAAAGTTGAGCCATTGTTAATATGATAAGAATGGTTTGCACAACATCAGTGCAACCTGGCAGCCAGGGAGAGTGGACTGGAATGCACAAGCATGAACAATGACAATTTCAGTGGACTAGTCAGTGGGGGTCATAGATGCTGTTGAGTGAGCATGTGTACTGTGTGGCCGATGCATTCAAAATGACTGAGAAAATACAGCTAGGAATCCACATCAAATTTTTCATTAAACTTGAACATTCCTCTTTGGAAGCTATTCAGATGATTTAGAAGGTTGCAACTATGGGCAACTGGTGATTGAAAGCTTCATTACAACAATGTGCCTGCTCATGTATCATGTCTTGTGCAGAGTTTTTTGGCAAAACATTAAATCATCCAGCTGACTCAGCTGCTCTAAAGCCCAGATTTGGTGCCCTGTGACTTCTGGTTCTTCCCAAAACTAAAATCAGCTTTGAAAGGAAAGAGATTTCAGAACATCAGTGAGATTCAGGAAAACATGACAGGCTCTGATGGCTATTGTGAGAACTATGTGATGTCCCAAGTTGCCTATTTTGAAGGGGACTGAGACATCATTGTCCTTTGTTCAATGTGTCTTGTATCCTGTATCTTCTTCAATAAATGTCTCTAATTTTCATATTACATGGCTGGATACATCCTGGACAGACACTGCATGTATTCCCTCTATGTATATACTCACATTAGGTTCTTTAAATATATATTGCTTTATCTTTATGGATTTTTGATCTTGCACCCATTACAGAAGGGCTGGAAGCCAGATGGAGGGCACCTATTCTCTTGGTGCCAGTTAACCATAGACTGGCCCATGCACTAGGCACATTCCCATCTGTCAAGAATTTAGCTGAGCTATTATGCCTTGTGTCATTGCCTCAACACCCACTTTGTCTGGCTAAGCAGACTTCAGGGACTTGAAATGAACCCTAGCACCTTCATACAAGTGCAAATCCAAGATAGTAGCCCACACAGTCACAAGCAAATATAATTTTCTGATATGATTTTCCCAAAAGCCCTTGTGTTCAACGGCCTCCCTAGCCTCCTAGCACCTTCACCTTATCTGTCCCTTACATAACACCCCATGTGCCTTACCAATCCATGCTATTTTGACTTTATTTGACCAATCCATCCTTAACCTGGGAACCTTAAAACACTACAACAATGGATCCTTAAAAAGACAACATGTACCCCAGATCCAGACTCTTTCTGGCTTCACTCTGCCTTGACATTTCCATGTGGCCCCTTGAGACATGCCAGGTACTTCTTCCAGGACCTGTGAGTAATATACTTGTCTATTTCAACTCTTCTTGTGGTCTATTGTTAAACAGCAGGTCACCGTCCAGCACCCTTTCCCCCCGCACTTAATAAGCATTAATTTGACAAATGCATAATATCATTTGATACAGAATCTGTTTAAGACTAAACTTGCACTATTCCAAACATCTTCCTCAGTATTCAGGTTTCAAGACATGAATAATTACTCAGAGCTCTCCCACTGATCCTCTCCAGGAAATTAAAATTAATGTTCTTGGGTCATTCCCATAGAAAGTGAGAACTACCAAGATGGGAAATTAAAAATAAAACAAAACAGTACTCTACGTAGTAAATAAAAATAAACTTTTGAGATAATAATAGAATAAACACTATACCCCCTACTGATTAAACCAGGCAACCCCTCCTTGGTCAGAACACAGAGAGACAAATAACAACAGACAACCAAAGCCTATCAACTGAAGCTGTGCACTATTCTGCTGACTGTTGGTCTTGTTATTTTTGGTCTGGGCGCATCCATCAATATGTGATCTGGAGTCTCGAATCCTCCAAATAAGCAACTGTTTCAACAAAAACAGCAAATGCTTAGGGTTTCCATGTCATTGAATTTGGTTGATACAGGCTCTGCTTCTTTCTCAAAGGTCTCCCTGGCTTGTCCAACACCAATCAAACCAACAACTGAGACAAAGGGCCCGTTGTCATTTGCTAAATTGGAGGGCATGAGTAGGCTCAGCTAAAGCTCCAGTTTCACCCACAAATATTTAAATTGGTAAACAACTTAACACTTTATTAAAAATTTGCATCCAATGGGACCATATAATTTGAAACCTAGTTTCAAAACACTTCTCCCCACCTATCTAGGCAAAACTTTGGATGGTTGGAATATTTTAGATTTGGCCACCCTTAATCAGGCCTTCAATTGTGTCAGTCAGGTTGTAGCATTTTGGTCTAGTTACAGCAGTATCATGGATGCCAGCAACATCTTTGTTTACTCTGCACCTACCTAAGGCCCCTTGAAAGACAATTGCAAGTTAAGTTTCCAGGCCCAATATTTCCTTCAAATATTACCAATGGCTCAGCCTTATTATGATAACATGAAGACAGAAACATGGCCCACATCAATCCAAGTAGCTATCTTCCAGGGAAGGATACTCCAGCACCTGATCCCAGATCACATCACCCTGGTCCAAGAGCTCACCTCTCTACAGCCTGGGAGATAACATCACTTAGAGTACATTGCCCCAACTCAAGACCTCACTATCAGAGGTAGAACCTCAGATACTGAGACCACAGCCCCAGTAATACATGCAGACTGCCTCGCCTAAGGCCCTGACAAGTTAGACATGACATATTTATTACATTTCCTTTCAATATTAGGGATGCTATTGCATTCAATATTTACTTAAACCTTGTACCTCATGTATTCCTTGATTTCTGCCAAAATGTATATTTCTACACTCCCATGCCTGAAGGGAAATTTGGTAAAGGTTTGCATTATCTGTGATATTCTAAACATTAATGGAAATTATTGCTTTGCCTAGAAGGAATCTGCTTTATACTGGTCAACACTTTGACCCCTTGGAAAGAGGACTCCCACTCTCCAGCCCATGTTCCCAACCCCACACTCAGCTTTCCACAACGACCTCCTGTCCTGCATCTCCATCCATGCCCACCACAACTGCTGCTGCCCCTTGGTTACAAACAAATACCACTAACAGTTCAGACCTTCAGCAACATAATTCCTGGACCTGGCACCTTGGCTGAAGAAATAGGTATACCAAGATATAATTATAATAGAAAACATATCTCATATTTTTAATATCCTTTACAACTCTGCCAAGATATTATTAAAGACCCTGAAATTTTGTATCTGCTTTCTTGGTAAATATTATATAATGGAAAACTTTGTTATCAGCCAGCTTACAAAGACTTCTTACACATTGACTTATTTTTCTCCATTTTATTCCTAATATAAAATGTTTTCTGTGCTGTTTAGATCAATTTATGTCATGTTCCCTTAAACACTCCTCTATTACTTGAATCACTCAAATACCCAGAATAATCAAGTTTGAAACTAACGTCAAAATAACAACAGGTCAATTATAATATAGTTTTTGTTTATTTTTCCTTCAAAGCTGTGTTCACCCAGTTTTGAGGTCTTGCTTTAAGGCTGGCCAGTTCCTCTTCTTGAACAGCTGATAAAACTCACATCCCAACACTTTCTAATCTGGCTCTAATACTTCAGAAATGTTATGCACTACCCTTCATTGAGACTAGAGACAGTCTCAATGCGCTGGATGCGCTGGAGCCCAATAAATTATTCAAATGAGCTAATCCACAGGGAATGACACTAGCTAACTAATCCCACCCCCTAGCTTTATATAATTTGTTTGTTATATCTCTACCTTTCTGTTACCGTCTCCCCAGTGTAACCCACTGTGTGGCCTTGCCTGTTGGTCTCCTCTAGTTTTGATCTGTAAGAACAATGAGTTATATCTTTAATCCATATGACTATCAGTCTGTTGTGTTCTGCCATTAAAAGATTCTTTTTGATCTTATAAAATACATATGCAACCGATATCCCTGGTATTAGACTATGTGGAATTAAGTAAGGTTAGTATATTCAGGAAACTTAGATAAAGGAAAAGCTATCTTTTAGGAGAAATAAACTTTGCTCTGTTTTGGAGAACCCCAAATACAAGATACCCTCAGAATCTCTCACCTCTGTCATGATCTCTGCTTCTACAAACCAACATGTCTTGAATTTAAGCTTTACATTTGATTTTCAAATCATACACATCAGCCTTCCAAGTCTTTACCCAATGTCTCTTTCAGAGGTAACTATCTACAATGAGGAACTGTGGTAAGTTTCTGTTTTCTGATTATCTTTGGTGAGTAGAAAACATAGACAACAGAGAGAAAGAAAGAACTTACACCCTTTGTGACAATATGGATGGAACTGGAGAGCATTATGCTAAGGTACTCTCTGCTAAGGTGAAATAAGCCAGGTGGTGAGGGACAAATACCATATGATCTCACCTTTAACTGGAACATAATCAACAAAAGAAAAAAGCAAGTGAAATATAACCAGAATCATTGAAAATGAAAATAATCTAACAATAGCCAGAGGGGAGTGAGGAGGGGACAGAGGGTAGAAGGGTTTTAGGAACTACTATAAAGGACACATGGACAAAACCAAGGGGGAGGGTGGAAGCAAGGGAGGGAGGTGATTTTAGAGGTGGTGGTGGTGGGGGGGAGAAAATACAGACAACTGTAATTGAGCAACAATAAAATTAATAAAAAAATATGGAAAAAAGTATAAAGGTAAATGTGAGATTCTTAAGCTACTTTAAAATTAGGCTGGTAGATTCTGTTTGGTAATGTAATAATGATAATAGTTCAGAAATGGAACATTTCTGGTTAACAGAACCCTAAAATGGCTGCCATGTTGTTAAAAGTATTCCAAAAATTCCAAGCAGCAGATAAAGGTGAGGGGGTGAAAGATACTGGAAGAGATTAGCCAAGGAACATATACATACATATATGCATAGCCCATGGACACAAACAGCAATGTGATGAAGGCTGGGGTTGAGGAGCTGGATGGAAGGGGATAAAAAGGGGAAAATAAGGGACATCTGTAATAGCATTAACAATTTAAAAATAAAATAAATAATAAATAAACAAACAATAAGTACCTTAAGAATTATCCATGTGCCTCTGAGAAGTTCCCAAGTTCTCAGAAATGTACAAGTCATTTTATCCAATATAGTCTGCGTATTAAGTTTACTTAAGCCCAAATCTAGCTGTTTCTTTGCTTTGGATAGAAAAAGGACCAAAGGCGGGGATGGCTGGGGTCGGGGGCAATGGTGGGGGGAAATGGAGACAGCTGTACTTGAACAATAAAATATTTTTTAAAAAGAAAAAGTTGTTACTATTTTGAGGTACTTTTCAAGTTTTTATGCTATTTGATGGACACATTAATATTGGATTTCACTGAATAATTTTAATTTCTCTTCACATTTAAGTAACTCATTCCATTTTTAAAACTATACTCATATTTCTGAACCACACGTTTCCATGCATTTTTATATTATACCTTATACATACAGGCTATAATCATTAGGAAATGACTATTTTTTTGCCATATATGAAAATCAGACCATCTGGTAAATGTATTCATAAAAAAATGAAGTCCTGGAGAACCAGCTATTAATACTCCATGAATAAATATGTTCATGAGGATATGATTTGAAAGCAGAGTTCTTCTTAAAAGATAGGCAAATAAGCTGATATTTATTCATCTTGGTTTCTACAGAAGTGTTATTCTGACACACACAAGGATAAATGATGTATGTAAAAGTGATAAAATATCTACCCAATTAGGTAGTTTTTCTTTGCTGTCAAATCAATAGATTTCCAAGTCATTATGTTAAAATATCAAATAAAAGATTATACTTATATACAATCTTATCTATTCACAATGCCAACATTTATCTGATAATAGAAAATTTCTTAATTTCTTGAATTAAATTTATTGGGTGACATTGGTTAATAAAATTATATAGGTTAATTGTACAATAGTAGGATACATCATCTGTATATTTTACAATGTGCCCACTACTGAAAGTCATCTTCTTTCATCAAATATTTGACCCCCTTTACTCTTTCTAACTCCCCAATCCCTCCTCTCTGTTATCTGTGTCTATGAGCTTTTGTTTTTTGTTTGTTCATTTATTGCTTTCAGTTTTATATCCCACATATGAATGAAATCAAATGGTTCTTGACTTTTTCTGTCTGACTTTAGCTCAGCATGTATCCTCAAGATCCATCCATGTTTTCACAATGGCAATGTTTCTTTTTTGTTTAAGATTTTTATTTATTTATTTTTAGAGAAAAGAGAAGGGAGAGAGAAAGAGAGGGAGAGAAACATCGACATGAGAGAGGAACATTGAACTGTTGCTCCTCGCATACCCTTGACCTGGACCAAAACCACAACCCAGGCATGTGCTCTGACCAGAATCAGATAGACCTTTGGCTTTGTGAAATGATGCCCAGCCAACTGAGCCACACCATTCAGGACACAATGGCAGTATTTCATCTTTCTTATGGCTTAGTATTCCACTTTATATATGTACCACATCTTTTCTATCTGATCACCTGTCAAAGGGCACTCAGTTGGTTCCATATTTTGGCAACTGAAAATAATGCTTCAATGAACATAAGGATGCATATATCTTTCTGAATTAATGTTTTCAAATTTGGGGGGTAGACACACTGTAGGGCAGTTGCTGGGTCATATGGTAACCCTATTCTTAATTTTTTAAGAATCCTCCTTACTTGTTTCCATAGTGGCTATATCAGCTTACCTTTCCAACAGCAGTGAATGAGGGTTTCTTTATCTCCACAGTATCTTCAACACTTGATGTTATTGTTTTGTTGATAATAGCCATTCTAACAGTTGTGAGGTAGAATCTCATTCTAGTTTTGATTTGTATTTCCCTAATAGCTAGGATGTAGACTATCTCTTCATATATCTGTTGGCCATTTGTATGTCTTCTTGGGAGAAGTGTCTATTCAGGTACTCTACCTATTCTTAATTGGATTGTTTTTTTGGTGTTGAATTGTATAAGCTCTTTATAATTTTGGATATTATCCCCTTGGAGCTGTTGTTTGCAAATATCTCCTCCATTTTCATTGGTTTCCTTTTTGTTTTGTTGGTGGTTTGTTTTGCTGTACAGAAGCTTTTTAATTTGATACAGCCTTATTCCTTTATTTTTGCCTTTACTTTCCTCAGTATTGGAGGCAAATTCATAAAACCCTCTCTCACACCAAGGTCAATAAGTTTATTGCCTATATTTTCTTCTATGTAGTTTATTGTTTCAGGCCTTATATTTAGGCTTTTGATTCATTTTAACTTATTGTTTGCTTATGGGGACAAAGAATAGTCCAGTTTTATTCATTTGGATGTGACTATCCAATTTTCCCAGCACAATTCATTAAAGAGATTTTCTTTCCTCCATTGTATGTTTTGACTCCTGTGTTAAAAATTATTTGCTCATATACATGTGGGCTTATTTCTCAGTTCTCAATTCTGTCTCATTGGTCTGCATGCCTGTTTTTCTGCCAATACCATGCTGTTTTAATTATTGCCTCTTTGCAGTATATTTGACATCAAGGAGTGTAATACTTCCAGCACAAAATTTATTATATAATTCATATATAAGTAACATTGCTACATTATGTCTTCTACCTACATTTACTTTAAAAATTTGATACCAGAATTAAAAATATATTGCCTACTTTTATCTTTCATTCAAGTAAATGTATGTCAACTTTCTTAGTTTTAATGCATAGGGTTTTAACTGTAAATGAAAAAACCTTATGTAAATTCCTTCAATACACATTTTACCATATTTATTTTAATAACTGTATGTTATTTTATTAATGGTTCTCCAGAAAAACAAAGATTATATATGTATAAACATATTCAAAGAGATTTTAGGAATTGGCTCATGAGATTACAGTGGCTTGTTGAATTCAAAATCTGATTGTTGGAAGGCTGCCAGACTGGAGACTCAGGAAAGGTTGTAATTTAAGTCCCAAATCAGTCTGCTGGTGAACCAAGAAGAGCCAATGTTGCAGATGAAATCTAAAGGCAGTTTGCTGGAGAATTCTTTCTTTCTTGGGAAGGTTCAGTCTTTTGCTCTATTCAGGCCTCCAATTGATTGGTTAAGGTACTTTCACATTATGGAGGGCACATTATGAGGACTGCTTTATTCAAGTCTACCAAATGAAATGTAAATGTCATCTCAAAGCACCCTCACAGAAATACTCAGAATACTATTTCACTAAATATCTGGACTTCATGGCCTAATCAACCTGACATAAAATTAACCATCACACACACACACACACGTTTCTACCTTTTTTTATAGTGAGTATAATAACTAAACAAAAATGACTAGAGGTAAGTACTTTTGATTGTTTTGATTTCATATTTTACTATGGTTTTGCCATAGTTGATTATGTTCCTCATGTTAACATTGGTGGTATCAGTCATAAAGCTTCTTTCACTTCATATTCTACAGGTAAAAATGTCTTAAAGGAAAGTTTCTCTCTTACATAAGAGAAGATACCTAAAATATCAGTCTAAAATTACCATAATTCTTAAGTAATTCTTATCTCCACTAGAAGGAACTAGCTATAGTCTCACAAGACACAGAATAAAAGTGAACTTGTTCTGTTGTTGCCTTACAATATAGTAGCATAACCCAGCTGCAACCAGATGATGTTTCCTATTTAATAGCAGGATGAAATGAACTGAAATTGAACATGATAAACTTTGAGGTAATTCTTCCTAAAATGGCATACCTCTAATTGTCCAACATCCAACAAAATCAGTATCAAATATCTGTTTTTTTATGTTTAATAATTTGAAATAATTTTCCCTACCACCCTCTCACATTATATATATATATTTTGAACTTGGTATGATATGGTTCATTTTCCTTTCATATTTTCACACTAAAATGCTCTAACCTTCCATTTCTTCATAATTCATTTTTTTTCATTCTTATCACTACACTGTCTATATTTATTTTCTCCCCATTTTACTCTATCATCATTTTCTGGATTATGACATGCAAATAATATTCTTCAAACATTATTTTTGTGGATGTGTAAATTAAAGTTTTATCAAACTTGAATCATCCTGCAAAATACTAGTCTAAATAAACCTTCAGAACTTGTTTTATATATGTATTTGAAAACAGCATGGTACATCTCTTTCTGGTAGAGTCAAAATTAGAAGCACATCAAATTTTGAGAAGTTATCCATTCATACAAGGACCAAGCTCTTAGGACCCACTGTGTGCAGACTTAGCTCTGGGCACTGAATATGCAGAAGCAAACAAAACAGGAGAAAATTCATACTTCCTTTAGTATATATGTCACATATTATATGTCATCTATTAAATGCAATAATGGAAAGTAAAGCAGAGAAAATAAATGGGGTAACACTTTTTTTTCCTTTATTAGTTGAGTTATAACTAACACAGAGTAAAGTACATAAATCTTATATGGATAGCTCAATTAATTTTTCTATCATACATAATTATATGAGCACTTAGGTGAAGACATAAGAGTTTATAGTTCAGATATAGTGATCAGGAAAGTTCTCACTATGGTATAATATTTTATCAGAAAGCTAAATAACTGAGGGAGCCAGGAGTAGCTCTCTGAAGAAATAAATACACTTCATTTAAACTGATACTCTCCAATGATTTGGTCATGCAATTGATTACCTAAGGAACTGTTATAATCCTGAAGAAATGTCTACATAATACATATGAAGGTATGTGGCTGTGATGTATTCAAATTGTCTTTTTATGCCACAATACAGTTTCAAGTCTTTTAGAAATGATTTCTCCTTACCCATCACTAATTCTCCACTCCAAACAAGAAATATAAGAATCAATCCTCATATTTATTTCCACTACATTTTTTTCTTGGTGTACAGAATTCTCTTCACTAACAGTTCGTGTTCCTGGTCTGCTGTATAACTTCCTCAACATTCTGGAAGTGAATTAACTTTAGTTTTCTAGCTTCACTCCTTTACCTTTTATAGTTCAGTTACATTAGAACCTTGATACTAGAGTAATCTACACAAAGTTTTATCTATATATATATTCAATCGCATTTTCATATAATTAGTTTATGTTTCTATTAGTTTCTTTTTTCTTTTTTAGTTGTTTATTTTAGCTTTTCTTTTTAAATTTTTATTGTTTATTATATTAGAGCTGTCCCAATGTTTTCCCTTTTGTCCCCCTCCACCCAGCCCACCCCTCTAACCTGTAGTCAATCCTTTCTCTGTTGTCCATGTCACATGTCATTTTTACATGTTCTCACTCCTTTCCCCTTCCTTCTACCACCCTCCTCCACAGCTGTCCATTCCATGTTTCCATGTCTCTGGTTCTATTTATCTCATTAGTTTATTTTGTTCATTAGATTCCAGTTATAAGTGAGGTCATATGGTATTTGTCATTCCCCACCTGGCTTATTTCACTTACATACCAGTCTCCAGTTCCATCCATGCTGTCACAAAAGGTAAGACTTCCTTCTTTCCTTCTCTTATTTAAAGTTTCTGTCAGTTACAATAAGACTTTCCATCTAATCATACACTGTCTCCTTTTTCTTATTTCCTTGAGCATGTTTATAACACTTGTTTTAAAGTCATTGTCTGCTTATTCTAACTTCTAGATATTATCAGTATTGACTTTTATTGATTGTCATTTCCCTTGTCTAAGGATAATATTTTTCCATTTTTTCTAATGTCAAGTAGATTTAATTGTATATTGGACATTGTCAATGATACTTTATAGAGAATTTAGCTTCATCTACCCTTCTCTGAAAAGTGTTGACTTTTGCTTTGGCAGGCACTTTAATTACTGATAAGCTATCCTTATCCTGTTAGTCTTGATATTATTTTTTTAAGGAAAGTATGCTGCAGTTTTTACTTAGTTCTAAAATATGGCCTTTACTTATAGCAGAGGTGTCAAACTCATTTTCACCGGGGACCATATCAGCCTCACAGTTGCCTTCAAAGGGCTGGATGTAATTTTAAGACTGTATAAATGTAACTATTCCTTAACAGTTAAGTGAGAGCTTGGCACTGCTGCCAGGTAGAAACAAGGTGCTGGGCTGGATAAAACAAGATGGAGGGCGCGATTCAGCCCATGGGCCTTGTGTTTGCCACCTGTGCTCTATAGTGTTATTTTTTTTAAAGATATGATCTCAATCGAATCTCCCATTGTTCAGAAGGCATCTCTGTTCTGGGTGGGCTAACACTTCAACACTTCAAACAGTATTTTACGTTTGGTATCTTGATTCATTTTCTGAATATCAGGAACAATTATTCTCTTCTCGACCTTGCAGACTGTCAGCCTATGAATGTACCTCACAAAAGTCAGTCAAGGATTTAAGGATGGGCTGTTTACAAATGTCTACCTAATCTGACTGCCTCAGCAACATTTTTGTCTCTTCAGAAAGTTGCCCATGAATTCTGGCTGCTTTGTGCCCCAGAACATCTGTGTATGCCTGTTCACCTCAGAGAGACCACCACATTCTTCCCCGTACTTCCTGTGCCATAGTCAGGAAAGTGCTCCAGGCTCAAAGCAAGGTGAACTTTGGGTTCATCTCATATGTTTCCCTTCTATACAGTGCAAACTCCTATGATGCTTCTTGTCCAGTATATGGAAGAAGTTGCCACATGTATTCTGACTAATTTTAACAGAATTTTTATTTTAATTCTGAAAGGTCTAATTAACATCAATTCCTCTGTTGTACCAGAAATGAACTGTCACTTCTTCCCTACAAATTTCAGACCAAAAAATAGGTTACAGGACTTGTATTAGTTACAATATTTAAATATTTTTAAAGTTCTTAAAATTTCTTAAAATTTTCAGATTAGTAACCATGACTCTTTTGAAATATTCTTTTGCTTTAGCTATTATATAATAGTATCTTCTCCTTATGGAATTGTTTTATATAAATAAGTTACAAATCATCAAAATTGAATTTTCTGCTTATGGAATTGTTTTATATAAATAAGTAATAAATCATCAAACAAAAGCTTAAAATTGTTTTATATACATAAGTTACAAATCATCAAACACTGAATTGCTAAAATATTTACTATTCTTCTTACCTTCTTCAACATTTTAGGTAACAAAGTCTTCCTTAAAGTATTAATTTTATTGTTATCATTTGGTTTGAACTTTCCATTTCTACTTTTCTGACAGAAATAGGAACCCAATAGTACAAGTAGACACCCCTATCTCTTTTTACATCATTTTTACTAAGAAAAAGTCTTCACCCCATGTTTTCATAAAGCTGTTGTGAAATCATCAGAAAGACTGTAACTTTACATAGTGTTTATATATAAAACATAGAATCATAGCCATGCTTTTTGATTATTTTTAATTATTCAGTAAGTCATTTTTTGTCTTCACTATCATAGTGAATTGCTCTTTTTGTCATTTTTTTCTTGCTAGGTCTTAGCAACCTACAATACTATAAATGGTTATAGTTTTTTTTTTTTAGTTACTAACATAACAGCAGCCTCCCCTAGTCAAAAATTGTCTCTCCCCCTTCCTTAATAAGAGGAACTATTATAATCCATCACAAACAAATGAAAAAACTGTTCTTGGTAAAAATATACTCAATATAAGTGGTCTACAAATTGTATCCCCAAGAACTGTAGGGGGTAATTGCAATTTCCCTGTAAGTAAACAAATTCTTCTCTCACATCCTAGTTTCCAGGGATTTATTGTCAGTGGGTTTCACAGCACTGAGCTGGAAATACATAATAAAAGGGAAGAAATAAAGAACTATTTAACTTATACTGATCAAGAAATAGAACGATATTTTTCTGCACCACTGCTATTTCTCAGCAGGTTACATATGTACAGGCTGATATACATTCCAGATCCCACAGGCTCTTAAAACTTAAAGACCTCAGTGTCCTTGGCCTGCTTATGACTTACAAGAGACATAAATATGGTTTGGGGATTAGGGATAGAGGCATTGCATGCTGCAAATTTTAAATTGTCAATTAAACAGCATCATTGAATCCTGAATAGAACTGCCAAGGGCATGTTTGTCTGAAAAAGGATGGATTAGCACAGACAGTCCCCATTGACATTTAAGATACATATCTATGATTCAGGACACTTGAGGATCTGTATCTAAACAATGTGATCACATTTCCAGTGCTGGAAGCAATTTTTGTCTTAGTAAACTGAAAAACCCTCAGTAAAAAACCCCCCAAAACTCTTAAGATGTACTTAACTTTGTAAACTATTTGTCAGCAGCATTTGCATTCATTATCTGCACATGTGATATTAAGCAAACACAAAAATACAGGACCCTTGGATACGGTTGCACTGAATATAAAAATAAAAGACTGATGCTGTTTCTGCACTCTGTAGCTTTATTGGTTGGTGAAGATGGTTTATTTGCTTTTATGAGAGTAGAGGTTTGTAAGTAGGAAAGTATATACACTTGAGCTGACAAAAATTTTAGTGTTTTATGTTTTGACATTATCCACAGCAATTGTGTTTCCTTATCAAAGAGGTAGAATAAATAGAAAAATGCAAAAAAAATAACAGCAACACAAAAACAATAATCCTACGAGTCCTTAAAAACACTAAAAGTACCCCTCCCTTTTAAAAAAGAATTTCTTATAATATTCTTTTTATCACTTGAAGGAAATTTTGAAAGTTTGTTTTAAATCTAATTTGATTTTTACTTTTATTTTAAAAATTTGGTGACATCACAATAATACATATGTGTATATCATTGTATATGTGTATATACTGTGATATCATTGAATTATATACATTATATATACAGTATAAATATATATGTATATACAAGTATACACACATATCACAGTGCAATGAATTACTTGCTCTCTACAATGAGAAGTATTATAGTATATATGATTTATATCAGTTTAAGAGAATAAAAATGTCATATTTAATGGAAATGGCACCAATATTATTATTAAAAGATGTACATAAGTTATGTGAAAATATTAATTTTGTTACATTTAGATCTGTTAGGTAGATGATGATCTAGAAAATAGAAATGTCTAGGAAATACTTTGCAGCATGGACATAACCAGAAAAGTAGACTTAACCAACTTGCAATATTGGTATTGATGGCCAAACAAGTATGATCTTTCAGTATCATAAAATAAAGCTATAAAACTCATTAAAAAAACAGGGATAAGCCATTTTTGATAGAACATTACTGTATCAAACTGCATTATTTGTTGCAACCTCTGTACAATATTCTGGGTATTCACACACTTATGTAGACCCTTCTCCTTGACTTTGGGCTGGTCCTATGACAGGTTTTTACCAATAGAATGAGGTAACACTGACACTTTTTCCATTCTAGAACTAAAATTTAAGAAGGGCAAGCAGTTTCTACTTTTGAAGTTTTGAAAGCCACTTATATTATAAAAAGCTCAATAATCCTGAGACTGCCATGTTGTGAGGAAGTTCATGTGACTACACAGAGAGGCACAAATAAAAAAAAAACTGCAGCCCCTCACCGCCAACACCAACTGAGCTCTCAGCCTGTAACCAGGACCAACTGTCAGCCGAGTGAATGAGTACATTTTAGACCCTGCAGTCATGCCAGAGCACCACCAGGGTAAAGCAGTAGAACTGACAAATTAACCAATGAAGTGTCATACATAGTATTTTGTTATCATTTTAAGCCACTAAGTTTCGGGTTGCTATAACTTTAACAATTGGAGTAGAAGATAAATGTTGCTATGATCACCATATTTGTTAAGATTTTGCTTCCATCCATTTTCATTAAAGCATTTAAGTACCATACACAGAGAAACTTTATTTTAGTGGCAGATCTATTATTGCTAATTACTGAAACATTAAGGAAAAATGGAGCATGAGTAATTAGAAACATTCAGAAGGCTGTGGTTTACCTAACCTGTTCCTGATTCTTCAAGCTTTACAAGGGCCAGAAAAATTAGGTTCACCTGAGAGAAATGACTGTGGCCTGGGTTAAGGAAACAAAATATTTTCATGCTTAATATATGAAAAAAGGAAATATATAGTGAAATTTAATTTTAGTGACAGCTGAAATTGTAAAACCAATTTGTTGTACTCTAAATATTTTAAAACTCTTTGGTTATAAAATCCTGTTACATATTTTTATTCATAAAATTTTTTATAAAGAGAAATCTAAAATGTTGGTGTGAAATACATAATTTCTATTTTATGTAATTGCTATTTTTCAATTCAAAACAGCCATTTCATTCATTCCCTAGTCATACATCCAGATCCTTAGTGCCTTATATAATGCAGTGGCCTCCTACCTACCCTTCCTCCCATCACCACTCATTTTTGCATATTGCTACTAGTTTGGATGTCATACAGGTAATACCTTATCCTGTCGTTTTTTGGCTTAAAGGCCTATGATAGCATCTACTTTATCACTTATTAAAATCCTCTATAAATGGCACTGCATGTGTATGTGTGATGTATGTTTATGATATATACTTAATTTGTGATATTAAATATATATCACAAACATGTAAATATAATAGGTATTTACTTCTATTGTCCTCACAATAAACATTTTCATTTCAGGACATTGGGACTCCTCCATGTTCCCTAAACATATGAGATGCTTTCTTACCTTTGATTACATCTCACCTGTTACCTGAAATATCCCCCACCAAGGTATCTTATTGCTGTCAAAAACATTTGGGATGCACAGTGGTCTTCAAATTTCTTTTGTCCATGGACCCTTACAAATATGATCAAAATCAATGTAATTCAAGCACATATAAAGTAACTGTTTGAAAGATCATCCTAAGATTAAATACCTGAAGACTAGATAATTGTCAGCTTGTTGTACATATTACTCTCTTTGAATAAAATGACTGTTTAATCCTTTAAAGAGTATCCACTACAATGTAAATGCCTAGTGCTTTTAAATCCATCCATTCACTTTTTATAAACTTTCTGCTTAATAACTAGTTTACATCATTCTTTTTTATCCATGAATTCATATTTCTATCCCACATGCCTCACAAATTAGATTTTCTAATTTTCTATAACACATATTTTTACTTGAAAGCTTTTATTTATGATTGTATCATAACTCTTTCAAAAATATGCATATGAATTGAAGTTATAAGTTTCCTGAGACCAGAAAGAATTTTTTGTTTTATTATATAGCTATTATAATTTTATAACTGATGAAAAACAAAAATACATCATACATTTTGAAAACTCACTTAAAAAAGAAATGTCTTCAACTCTGCCATACTAAAGTAACTGGTAAGAAATTTGTCCTCTCATTTAAAAAAAGTAAGTAAATGAACACAATTTATAAAATAACACTAGAAATTGGACACTGCAGGATTGTGATGCTTGAGAGAAGGGAAACAAAGGAGTTTTATAGTGATTTTTAAAGTGACATAAAGCCAACTGTATGGTGTCTTTAAAAATGTACTTTAAGTTAAAAATAAGAGGTTATACTTAAAAATTGGAAACAAAATTATATGCACACCTAATCATGAGAAATCCAAATTGATTATATTGATATCAAACAAAACAGAAGTTGAGGAAGTTTATTAGGGTAAAGAAAGGTACTAAGTATTGATAAAAGAATTAATGTATTAAAATATATATAAAAATACTAAATGTGTGTACACCAACTAATTGAGCTGCAAAAGTGTGTGAAGAATAAAAGCAGAGAACTGAAGGAAAAATGGACCATTTCACTATTATTTTGCTGTGAAAAAATTTAACTTGTGACTTAAAATATTCTCACAAAGGACACACTGATCCAGATGGCTTTTTTGCTGACATCTATTAATATGAAAGAGGAAATAATGCCTACCTACACAATTTTTTTTAGAAAATAAAGAAGGAAATGCTTTCCAGCTCATTTCATGAGACCAGCATTAATGTGATATGCAAATTAGATATAGACCTTACAAAAAAGAGAACTACAGGTCAATGTCTCTTATGAACATAGATAAAAACATTTTTAATAAAATATTAATTCAAAAATATTAAAAATAATTTAGAAAACCTAACACCAAGAAAACAAACAACCTAATTTTAAAAAATGGGCAAAGGATCTGAAAAGACACTTCTTCAGAGAGGGAATACAGATGACTAATAAACATCTGTAAAGATACTCAACATTACTAAACATCACAAACATGTAAATTAAAAGCACCTCACACCTGTCAGAATGGCTGTCATCAATAAATTAACAATCAGCAAGCATTGATGAAGATGTGGAGAAAAGGGAACCCTCATACTCTGATGATGGGAATGCAGACTGGTACAGCCATTGTGGAGTTTCCTCAAAAAAAAAAAAAAGGGAACTGCCTTTTGACTCAGCAATTACACTTCTGGGACTATATCCAAAGAAATCCCAAGCATTAATTCAAAAGAACCTATGCACCCATTTATTCACTGCAGTGTTATTTATAACAGCCAAGATCTGGAAACAACCCAAGTGCCCATCAATAGATGAGTGGATTAAAAAACTGTGGTACATATACACAATGGAATACTACTCGACGGAAGGAAAACGGAAGGAAATCTTACCTTATGCAACAGCATGGATGAACCTATGCTAAGTGAAATAAAGCTTCAGAGGAAGACAAATACTATATGATCTATTTTTATGTGAAATCTAGTGAACAAAATAAATTGACAAACAAAATAGTAAAATGCATGCGTACGTGAAACAGACTGACAGCTGTCAGAAGGGAAGGGTTTGGGTGGTTATATGAAAGAAGGTGAAAGAGATTGAATATATATATATATATATATATATATATTCTGTCTGTCCAGGAGTTATCTAGCCATGTAATATGAAAAAAAAAAAGACATTTATTAAAGAAGATACAAGATACAAGAAACATTGTACATAGGACAATGATGACTCAGTCCCCTTCAAAGTAGGCCCCTTGGGACCTCCACAGTGCTCCCAACAGCCATCTGCTGCATCATCGTATTTTCCTGAGTCTCATCCATAGTCTGAAATCTCTTCCCCTTAAAAGGTGACTTTAGCTTTTGGAAAAACCAGAAGTCACAGGGCACCAAATATGGGCTGTAGGGGGACTGAGTCACCTGGATGATTTGATGTTTCGCCAAAACTATATGAGACTTGATGCTTGAGCAGGCATGTTCTTGTGATGAAACTACCAGTCACCAGCTGCCCATATTTTTGGCCTTCTGAATCACCCAAATAGTTTCTGTGGAGGAATGTTCAAGTTTAATGAAAATTTGATGCAGGTTCCTTGCTCTACTCACTCAGTCATTTTGAATGTGACTGCCACTCAGTCAGTACACATGCTCACTCAATGGTTTCTACCACCCCTACTATTACAATGAAGTTGTCGTTGTTTATGCATGCACATTCCAGTCCATTCTCCTTGGCTGCCAGGTTGCACAAATTTCGTGCAAACCATTCTTGTTATATTAACAATGGCTGAACTTTTTCTGGACAGACTATATGCATGCATGTGAGTGTGTGTGTGTATAAAACAGACAACAGTGAGGTGATAGCTGGAGGGAATGGGGTGGGTGTAAGTATGTAGAGGTGCATAAAGGGGGATTAACGAAAACTGAAAGAGACTATACTTGGACAACGGGAGCACAGTGCAGTGTGCAGATGATATTTTGTTGCTTTTATGCTTGCAACCTGTATGTGACCCACTGTCACCCCAATAAATTGAATAAAAAAAGAAAAGAGAAAAAGACAACCACATCCCCCTAAATTAAATACATAAAATAAAATTTTAGAAAATTTAATCTAAAGGTGTATAAAAAGATAATACATTCTGAATAAACCATATGATTATTTCAGCAAATGCAAAAAAACATTTCATCAAATTTAACATTCTACCTGGATTAATACCAAATTTAACAAACTTGTATGAAAAGTATACATATATCTGCTGACATAGCTCAGTGGATTAAGCATGGGCTGTGAACCAAAGCATCGAAGGTTCAATTCTCAGTCAGGGCACATGCCTGGGTTGCAGGCCACATCCCCAGTGGAAGCCATGTGAGAGGCAACCACATATTGATGTTTCTCTCTCTCTTTCTCCCTCCCTTCCCCTCTCTAAAAATAAATAAATAAAATCTTTTAAAAAAGTGAATATGTATTCAAAAAAAAGAAAAGTATATGTATATCTTATTTATTTGCAAATAAGCTGGTGTGATATGTTTATTTTACTTAGTAAATTAGTTATTAAAATTTTATTATAACTGAAATTTAGGCATCATTTTCAAAATTAACTAAGCCTTTTAGTAAACCTCAAATCAAAGCTCTCTTTATATAGTAATATGTATCATAAACTATGACTCATTAATAGTTATACTTTAAAGTAAATTAAGTATTATAAATCATTCATAATTATTTTTCAACCATTTATGGAAAACAATAGTAAATATAATAACTAAATAGAAGAATGGATATATATTTTTTGAAACCAAAAGAGAAAATTGACCTTCTTATGATATTTTGCCAAATACAACAGATAAAGTCTTTCCTAATGTCTTACATTTAAAATAACTCGGAAATACCAATAAAGTGCCGAGATAGCTCAAAATCTGCCTTTAGTAGGTGCTCAAAATATTTGTTAAATAAATATTTCCACTAGAATGTGAGCTTATTGAAGACAAGGACTGTGCCTTTTACTTTTTTATTTTATTATTTTGTTTTCTATAGCATGTTTTCATTGTATTTTTCCATTACCATTTATCCCCCTTATACACCCCTCCTCCCCACAGTCACCACATTGTTGTCCATGTCCATGAGTAGGTTTTTCTTTTTGTACGATCTCTCCACCCCTTAACCCTCAACATAGCTGCCATACTGCTTTTATCTTTTGTACAATAATAACTGTGCAGAACTGTTTAAAATCTGTATCTTAAACTAAAATCATAAAACTCCATTGCACTTTCTTGTTTTTACTTTGATTAGTGTTTATTTTTTTGATATTCTAAATCAAAAGTCCATATCATTTCAGAAAATTATTCTATTGTTTATGAGATTTGAGTTATGGCTAGCTTATCTTTTATTCTTGGGATTCAGTTGTACACAATATGCAATCAAGTTCTCAGTATTTATTGAACAAAATGTTACCTTTCATTTCAATGGACCCCAAAGTTTCTATTTTGAAGTTTGAATAAGAGCTTGAGAAAAAGCTACTGTGACATTATATTAATTTCTAAACCATAGAGCAACAGCCTGAATGTTCATGAAGTAGTAAACAGGAAATATGGCAAAACAAAGGGGGCATACAAAATGTGTAGTCAAGAAGCTGACATCTCTTGTATCAAACAAGACAAAAGTATGACTTGTCTACTCTTTTTGATGTTTACCAATGAGATGTAATTAATGTTTCCATTCCAAGGGAAACATTCCAGTCACTTCACATGATTTAGAATAGCCAGATGCATACAATTTTAAATCCATCCATTCAGGACACAAATATTGTAACCTGATTTGTCTAACCCAAGTCAAAAATTGCTCTAATGAGCTTAGAGTATGTTGCCTTGTGCCTGAGACATTAGTTTCTCCATTTCCCACATTAGTGATTTGATTAGTGATAGCAAATGAGGCATTTTATATTTTGTAGATAATTGAAATTTAGAAGCTCATAGGAAAATACATTTATAGTGTAAAGACAAGTCAGGACTTTATAGAAATGAAATATCTCAGACCAGCTTTGAAAAATAAACTCTACCTCTCATTTCTACCTTTTTATGCTTAAAATCCTCCACGGGGCTTGCCTGTGAAATTGAGCCATGCACCATGACCTACAGCTCTAGCCAGGCCAGTCCCTGCCCAAGCTCCAAAGAACCAATTCCCTCTGCACCTTCAAACTGCATGAAAAATAAAGGATCACCCTGTCAGGATTCCACCCTATCTTACCCAAATTGACAAAAATTTTCTGAATTACAGTGTTTCAGGGCTCTTGTATTGACAGGAGGCAGTCAAGCCTGACAGCCTTTTCCCTCTTGTCTGTTATCCTGAAATCAATTGCACAGCCTGATGCACAGAATAATGGCTGTGGACTATTCTGCAGGACTTGGCCCATCTGGTCACAGAGGAAGACGGCAATGTCTGCTTCCTATCGATCTGGGAGGAGCATGCTGCTACACAGGGGTGACCTCCATCTCTCCACCTGGCCCTGCTTTGAGAAAATCAGTTTTACAAGTGTGCTTATTGCTAAATAAAAACAACTTTGTACCAAGGGACATACCTCTTCATCTTTAATTAGGAGTTCTGGCCTCTTTGAGATTATGTAGTAAAGTGTTAAGCAAAGGGAAAGGCATGTGTCAATCTTGTGTAAGTCCTTCAGTCAAAGTCTTGAAAAGATCAGGCATTTCAGTGGAAGGAAAATTAATTTGTACATTTTATGAAATCTCATCAAATTTTATCTGTGAATAAAATTCATACATCAATAATATAATTTTTTATTAGCAAAGCTAACCAGTGTTTTTAGAAAGATTAGTACTTCTCAAGTTGTTTCTCTCAGGTAAATGATAGATTTATACTTGTCTGCAGTTGATTGCACAGCTTACCTGTTTTACATTTAAAAAGAATTACATTATTGATGAATTATAATAAATTCAACCCAAATCTATGAAGGTTGCAGAGTACTCTTAACTTCCTTATTCGAAGGAAAGATAAAAACAAGAAACAAGAGAGCAAGTAGGAGCGAGAAGAAAGAATGATTTATATACTTAAGTTAATAAAATTTTGGATGCTTATATTTCCATACTTTTATTTTTATAGTTTGTTTTTTGTATTTTTAAAAATAATTAGCTGGCTTTTATGAAATTTCTTCACGATTCCCATCCATAAATTGCCATATCACACTAAGCATAGAGCATTACAAAAGTCTGCTCATTGGATCTCTTGCTTCACTCTGGCCCTCCTACACACAATCCCCCAGCTGTCCAAAGTGATGTTTTAAGACCATACATCAGATTATGCCCCTTCCCTGCTCAAAACCTTATAGGGCTTCCAATGCCACTCAGAATAATAATCCAACCCTCCCTCTTCATGGCCTAGACAATCTGCCAGTCTGCCTCTCAACTGTCACCCAACAGCCTCCACTCCTGTTCATCCCCCTGTAAATCAAGTACTCTTTTTTACCATAAGCCTGTATTTTTATCTAACTGTGGAGTTGTGTGTTACAATTTATTTGGTCACAGATGTCTACTAAAATACTCGATATAGCCTTGACCGGTGTGGTTCAGTTGGTTGGCATCTTCCTGCAAAACTAAAGATCACTGGTTAGATCCCCAGTCAGGGAATATGCCAGGGTTGTGCATTTGGTCCCCGGTTGGGGTATATGAAAGGCAACCGATCAATGTTTTGCTTTTTCTCTTTCTCCCTCTTTTACCCTCTCTCAGAAAATAAATTAGTAAAATCTTTTTTAAAAAACAAAATTTAATACTCAATATACTCTCAATACTCAAAAAAATACTCAATATAGCCCCAGCTGGTGTAGCTCAGTGGATTGAGCATGGGCTATGAACCAAAAGGTCGCCAGTTTGATCCCCAGTCAGGGTACATGCCTGGGTTGCAGGGCCAGGCCTCCGGGGGGGGCACCTGAGAGGCAACTACACATTGCTATTACTCTCCCTCTCTTTCTCCCTCCTTTTCTCTAATAATAAATAAATAAATAAAATCTTTAAAAAATACTCCATATATTCTCATAGATTAAAAAACTCATGAAGTCAAGAATTGTCTTTGTCCTGGTTTACCACAGCATTTCCACTGCCTAATAAATCTATGTTTAATTAAGACAGTATTACTCATCTATTTATCTCACATAAGTTCTTTGAGGACAAGGTCTAAAAGACACAAAAATGTTTTGTTTTCTTCATTCCTATATTTATACTACCTTGGGTAGTGCTTGAATATAAAACTCTATAAATATTTACTGAATACATTGACCTAAGAAAATAAATATATTAAGTACAATGGGAAATGGGGGCAGAATTCAGGACTGTCACAAAGATTCCAATAACATAGGCATTTTAAAGAGAAATTAGAATAAATTAATAACAAATTTACACACCTTAGAGACATTGTTTCTAACATTATTTATACATTTGTGCAGTTGACCACATGAGTTAATCCATTGCCTTCCTCTTCCACAAATGGTGGTGAGTACTACCTCTTAATAGATTAATATGGCAACATTGGCACTTGTCAAAATGCTGGTACAGTTTGAGGAGTAAAATACAATTATCTATATATCATCAACCTAAGTATTATGTGATATGCTTACATGTTGGAATGATTGCTGTTGTACAGTTCAATGATTGGAAAGTGTTTTTGATGCTGTGATTGTCCCATCTATTCACAGATACAGAACATAGTATCATCTTCTAAGTAAGGTAGAATACTGAAAGGCAGACCACACTGAGCAATAGAAATACATTATTGTTTACTGGGATTCTTTTCCTATCTTGTTCACTAGAAGTCTTATTATGCACTACACACTGCATTAAAATAAGAAGAATCAAAATCATTTTTTGATATAGAAACAAAAAAGTTGTCCTTTGCTTGCTTGCCTTCCATGAACTTCAGAATGAAGCCTCAAACCAGTAGCTTTAATTAACTGAAATCAATTTGACATTGATAAAATCTTAAGAAAATGGCCTACTGTGCAAAGCTAATTCACTCTTGACCCAGAAATTTAATCAGCTAAATTCTTGGCTATATGGTCAAGACAACACAAGAACACAGGTTACGGAAGACCTAGAGGTAAGTGTGATATTACAAAATATACTCAGCACTCTCTACCTGCTGATTCAACAAAGTAAATCATGCAAGAACGAAAATAAAAAACAAGTCCACATTGGAAAAATAAGCTATTTAGCTACTCAAGATTAATTTAGAAATTATCAAATGAATTGATAATGAATGAGGTTTGGGTGATTTTTTTTTCTCATCAGATAAAGACCAGATGCTTCATACTGAAATGGGTCTGATGCAAGACACTACAAATACTGAATCATTTAAAATCATATGTGATCAGGACTGAAATTTGAAAATCAACTAACATTGTGATTTATTAATTAGAAAGGAAATTTAAAAAGTCTTTGCTATTAGAGATCACAATAGTTTTTAGAGCTTACTTACCAAGAGATTTTTTAAATAATTATCATTATTATCATGTACCATATTTTTTGGACTACAAGATACACTGCCCCCCCTCCCCAAATTTGAGAGGAAAAATGGTTGTTAATGCTGCTGTTGGGTTCTGTTTATATTTAGACTGGTGAAATACTATGTTATTTATGATATTAAATATTTTGCCACATTTTTTGATTCAAAAAATTTTTCTCTATCTTCCTCCTCTAAAACCTAGGTGTGTATATGGTCTGAAAAATAAAGGTATGTAAGTGAATTACATATGCCAGAAATTATTGTTTATATGATCTAATCTCTTTATTCTGGGAACTGATCTCATCCCACCAATGGTTAAAAAAGAATGACCATTTTCCTACACTTTGGCTCTACTCCACTGGTCACAGATGACTGGTCTAAAAATCCGTGGCTGACCCAAGCTGAACAAATCAGGGAATTTTTAAACTAGATGCAATACACAGAAATAGATATTCCAGGAAATAAAATGTGAAGTCATAAAGGTACAGCAGTGTCAGCAGGCATATTTGGTATAACATGGGTTGGAAAACCTGAGAAAAAAAGCATAAAACACATACAAAGGAGAAGACAAGAGACAATAGACAGTCTGGATGGCTTTGGAATTTCTATTTCTGCTCAGGTATTCTTAGTTTTTGTAAATTATTCCATTTTTATAACATTGTTAATTAGTTTAAGTTGAGAGTGGCAGAGACTGCTGGTGAAGCCCCTGATAACTACTCTCCCTTCTGTCCTCAGTGGTAGAATAAGTATATAGAACTATACTTACCAAAAGGATAAATTTCCCAGGTGTCCTTGAAACTGGGTGAGACAATGTTATAAAATTCTAAAAAAACTGTAAGTTGATATGAGATATGCAATTGCAGAAACTGTACTTTAAAAAGAAAGTCTCCTATCTCTCTTTATCACTCCCTTTTACTGGGTATAATTCGGGTGCAATGAGTGGGGCTTCAAACTGTCATCTATACACAGAGGTAGAATGAGGGGAACCCCATCCAGAAGTGTCCTCTGGAGTCTCAGTTGGAATGAGACTACCAAAACAAGATCTGCTGGGGGAGAAAAGGCTGGCTGATCTCTCAGAGGAGAAGAGCCCCAAGCACCTTTTTCTTTGGGCTTTTATTGTAGTTTAGCTTGCATAAGGATGCATATCAAAGAAAGGAGATATGGTTTACAGATAACATTTCTGGGATCACAAAGGTCTTTTTGAGTCAGGGTCTGGTAGACAGAGTGATGACAATCAGCATAAAACCTGGGGAAACAAACTAATTTTGTGCTTGGACCCTAAACATTTAGTAAGCATAGTTTGAGGACATTCTTAGGAAAGCATGTTTCACAGGATTTTATGCACTCTTACTCAGGCCTGATTGTCCCTGGAAACCTCCCATTCCAGCACAGAGCTGCACCCACCTCTGGCATTGTTCCAGGCCTGAGTCAGTTAGAGTAAGCAAGGCAGCCAAGCGATGAGGACGTATTACAGATAGAATGAGGACTCAGGCTATGACAAAGCTGAGGGGTGAGGGTCTTTTTCCCCATTCTCTGTAGTCACCTGAGTCCTTCCCCGATTGCCTCTTTGTGACTGTGCCTGTCTTAGGTGTTCCTTTCTTGAAGAATCTTACCTGTCTTTGGCTATGCAGCCATACTCCAGGTGCCAAACAGGGTAAAGTAAAGGGGGCAGAGGCAGTGCCCCTGCTGGGAGGATAAGTTTTGTCTACTTAGTGGCCTATGGTCCCAAAGTCTCTTTACTTAGCTCTAGCCATGGGACCTTCTCACCTGTTGGTGAGGTTACAGCTCCTAAAACCAGGGAAGACAGTTCCCAACAGTAAAAGACATGTGTTGAGCTTGATCATGTAAAACGTTAAAAAGAGGCTTGTTCTCTGATACTCTGGAACCAACCCTGAACTGCTCATGTTTCTATGAAAAATAAATAAACTTCTATCTATTATGCAAATGTCATTTTGATTTTCCCTGTCTCAAGGACAATCTTAATTTTAACTAATAATACATTATTTTCTATAACTTGGAAACAAATGAGTTATAACCAATATACCATGTTATTCATTTATAATCATAATTTATTTCTGTTTTCACTTAAATATATGTGGAATAAATTACTAATACATTTGTCATCTATTAGTTAATATTTGCCACTTTTCTTAAGCCAAAAAATATTTCAATTCAAACTGACTTATCTTAAAACTGATAGCTTCTGTACTTTGTGTTCTGTCAGCTATAAACTAAATTTCACTGAACAGTGAATCTTGCTAACTTAACTGAAGTGTCCTATGGTAACAGTGGAAGCTTATGTCTAAGTATAATGAAAAAATGGCCCTTGAAAAATCCACTCCATAACAAGCTTCTCCTAAGTAATTAAAATTTTAATTCAAGGTCATCAAGGAACATGTATGAAGGACCCATGAACAAAGACAGTGGGTAGAACAGGATTGAATGTGGGAGGTGTGGGGTGGGTAGAGCATGGGAAAGTAATGGGGGAGAAATGGGGATGACTGTAATTGAACAACAATAAAAAATAAAATAAATAAATAAAAAACTTTAAAATTTTAATTCAACTTCTTATAAAACTTTTTGAAATTTATTTTATTTATTGATTTGAGAGAGAGAGAGAGTTATCAGTTTGTTGTTCCACTTATTTATGCATTCATTGGTTTACTTCTTTGTGTGCACCCACCTGGGATCAAACTTATAACTTTGATGCAATGGGATGATGTCCTAACCTACTGAGCTACCTGACCAGGGTGTGTCCTTCTAAAACTTTTCAATGTTATTTTGTGCTACAGTACAACTGATATGTATTTGTTTGCTTTTAGCCTAAATCAAGTGCCATGCGGGATAATTTTTTAGTGTAGAAAGAATATCTCATTCATGGTAGTATGTCTTCCATTTGTCTGACAACTTTAATAGTGCCCCATAGTCATTTTGATAAAAAAAAAGTTCCTGAAATTTCTACAATGCTTAATAGGAAGTGCTGGCTGCCTTTTGATAATGACTGAGCTAGAACCTATATAAGGAAGGGGAGGTTAATCCCAGAGCTGGATTCCCATCCATTGACTTCACACATTTTCTAATATCAAGATTCTGCAATAAGAAAAACAGTAAAAAAGTAGACAAGACACTACTATGCAGGTAACTTGAGCTGTTTCATGTCTGTACATAGATGAAGGGAGAAGATGAGATTTAAATCAACTTGAATTTGGTATTTTAAACTATATTAATTATTATAATAATATGGAAACATATGGAATATATTCCAAAAGTAGAGATCCTACAAAGCACAATTAAATGCGATGATTGAAGAATCATTTTTAATGCTCACTATATTAAAACTCAAAACTGGTGATATTTGTATAAGCTCAATTTTTAAATAATGATCTGATCAGAGCTTAGCTAGGAATAGCCCTAGATTCATCAGACTATTTCAGCCTCTTTATTTTCCCTTACTAGAAGCTTTGTATTTTAATCACAGACAGAGAGGGCTACTACATGTATTAATTGCCTCAGGAATTATATTGATACTTTATCTAATGATTGGTTCTTGATGACCATTGGGTATCAGAAAAGTCCCACCCATATTTATTTACATAATCAACTGTTGAAAATAATAAAAAATATTAAGCAAGATAAAAGCAGATTAGTTGAACTTCTAAGGCAAAAGTTAACACTTTGTAAAAGAAAAAAAAAGAAGGATCTGAATTTTAAACGGTCTTCATGTTTTTTCCCAACTTTAAAACTTTATGGTCCTAAGTCCATTGATTATCTGTACTGTTTGTCCTGACTGTATTTAAGTAATATGATTAAATTTCATATAATTACACAAAATAGGGATAAGTTAAAGAAATGTAGACTACAAAAGATAAAAAAAAAGAAATGTGGACTACCTTTTGTGCCCTTGAGAAACAAATTGAAACTCCAAGATTGTTTTAAGGAAATAAAAGAGATGTTACATTTAAATAGCTACCACCATTTAGGACTTAGAGATATAAGTGCCACCTGAAGTGGAAATGTGTAAGTTGTGGAAATAACTGTGTACCTTTTGCCCTGGGTTTTTGAAAAGATTATAATGAACATAGTTCACTGTCCTGACCTTTCATGACTAAAACCTAGGTGTATTTCCTCTTTAGTCTCAGCAAATGGGACATAAATCACTCTCCTTGGCATTTTGTATGGTCTGCCATGCAGGCAGCCAACTTTTACAGATGCCCTTCCTGGCTTCAAAAAGGAGAAGCCCGCAGGTAGCAGAAAATGCCAGGTTTCTTCTCACGCCTGAGAAGGTTCTGTTTGCCATAGAGGAAACCAGTGTGCTGTGATAAATGCTACTGTGCCGAGTCAGCATGGTGGACAGTTTAACTTCATGACCTTCCGCAGGTAGACGGCCTCCCCTGTAGATTGTCTTTCATACAACCTATAACATGGAATGTCAACACCAGTCTAGCGAGTGGGATCTGTATTCATTTTGCTGTGACACAACTGATTCTCAGTGTGGAGCTCAGAGGCCTTACATTTTCCAAGATTATTTCTTCTACTTTATTCTTTTTTTGTCATTAGTCACATAGGCAAGAAAACTTCATCTATGAATCTTCACTGGCTTAGCCTTATTATATCACTTTATATCTCAAGTGGGTCAAAGCCTAGGACCTAGTATCTAGAATCATTTTATGAAAAAAAGATAACTGTCATTTTATTTCCTATCTTCATAAACCATGAAATAGGTCCTGATTCTATTACTGTGACTATTAATCAATTAGGATAACTTAATTGTATCTATTTTATTCAAGTATCAGCAACTGACATGTGGAAAGAAGACAAATCACATTGGGGAAGTTGTTGTAAAATCCTGTGTAGGTAAGAATTGATCTAAGTTTTTCCCAATGAAAAATATCTATCTACCTTTAAAGCATTTTATTTGCTCCCTTTTTTTTCTTTTGCCTGCCTTTCTGCTCTTTGAAATGGTTTGGAACTGTTCTTTAAAAATCATGGAAATTCTATCCATTTTAAAAACTTTTACTATGGCCCTGGCTGGTGTGGCTCAGTGGATTGAGTGCTGGCATGTGAACCAAAGGGTCACCAGTTAGATTCCCAGGCAGGGTACATGCTTGGGTTGCAGGCCAGGTCCCCCGTGTGGGGTGCACAAGAGACAACCACACACTGATGTTTCTCTCCCTCTCTTTCTCCCTTCCTTCCCCTCTGTCTAAAAATAAATAAAATCTTTTTTAAAAAGTAAAAAAAAGTTTTAGTATGCAAGTTATTAAATTTCAAAACAATTTTTATTACTAACATATAAGAGTTTAAATTTATATACAAAATTTTAATGTGAAAAAGAAAACTCTCTGGAAATTCATGTTGAAAAATCAACTCAATATACAGTATATGCATTTTAGAATAACCACCCAAGAAGCCAACACAGAACCAAAACATGCCACCTTTTCTTGTCTTACTTTCTTTCTTCCTTTCTTGTCTTTTAGTTACTGTTTCTCCAGTCCTCTTTACTGTCATCTACAAATCAAGCTACTGTCAGCACAGTGGAGAGGATCCTGGCTCTCTACATTATGCTGTATGACAAGGGTTAGCACCCTGCATTCTGCAACCCAACTTCAACCGGCCAAAGGTTTTCATAAAGTGTTATTGGAATAGACTCGGGTTCATTCATTTACATATTGTCTTTGACCACTTTAATTTATAAATTAGTTTTCATCTGGTTTGTATATGCAACAGAGACTGTATGAGCCACAAAGCCTAAAATATTAATTGTCAGGTCCTTTATAGAAAAAGTTTGCCAGTCTTAACCTAAGCTTCTTTTCTCTATCACAAACAGTCAGGTGTCCTTGATGAGCTACCTTTAAAAAGTGAGAAGGTTGGACTAGCCAGCTTCTCCAAGGTGATGGGATTCATTCAAGTTTTCACTACCATCAAGCCTTGTAATCCAGACGGAATTTAGTTCTCCTGTTTTGTGATCCTGGGTTCTCTCCAAAACACCATGTACTTATTTACATGTTACCATCCACTTTACATACTTAATTAGTTTAATTTAACTCATATTTGTGATCTAGGTATTTGAGAGACTTGAGAGAATATAGTTAAGCTGACTCATGGAGGATAAATAAGAACTAGATAAAAACAGGGGAATACTATATTGCCAAGGAGTCTTCAATTCTAGACTAACTATGAAGACCTTGGAAAGAATGATAAAAGTTTTATCTTGGTGGTATTAGTCCAACAAACCCCAATAAAAATATGCAAAATAAACAAAAATAAAATGAAAGAAAAAAAGAAGGAAGGGAGTGAGGGAGGAAGGAAGGAAGGAAGGAAGGAAGGAAGGAAGGAAGGAAGGAAGGAAGGAAGGAAGTATGTCTTAATTGGGGAATATAGAGATGGGAGATAATGGCCTATGCTGAGGAAAATTATCAATGTACTGTGCACCCCCTTCAGGGAGGAGGAGAGAGAAGAGTCATCTCTCTTCAGACTCAGTTAAGTTACCTCAAGTTAGTTTTTGGAAGCTTTATATGTAGTTTTGTGCTTATGATGAACCAGCTCTCTGGAAAATAAATAAATAATTAGGCCCGATCTGTAGCACTTGATGACATCAGTGATACAAGTATAGCCACAATGAACCACTTCTGGGGATGAAAAGTTTAATGACTGGTTCACATAATTCCTAAATATTCAACAAACTGTTCTAGAAACAGTATGAGCTGGTTCCAGCATGTTGCTGTGAGTCCCCAGAAGTTGGAAAACTGAGTAACTGCAGTGTCTGGTGGTTTCTATGACATCTGATAAAGATTAAAAAAACCCTAGGAGTTGCCTGAGATATCACCTGGACAACCTAGAAGAACACATAAAAAAAACTAAGTCAGTTTGCTTTCGCTGAGTCCAGCTTATTTATTAAACTTACTAAAACTATTACAAGTAGTTTATGCAATCAAATTAGATCTTCTGTACATTTGACTCATCACAATTGCCAGAAAATTCAATCTCAGTCATTATCACACTTTTCAACTTCATATCGGTTGCACTACATAAGAGAGAGATCGACCGGGGTGCTTTTTGTGATAAGTGGAGCAAGGAACAGGAACAGAGGTCATCATGAAATGAATTAGAATTGTGAATAACATAAATGTATTATTTAAGGAAGTTCACATATCTCAGGCACTGCACAAACCTATCATTCCCCCATTGCCATGTTTCATGAAACTACGTTAGCTCAGTACTTCCTAGTTGTATTATTGAGTAAAGTATAACCAGGAGTATAATGTGGAGAAGGCAGTTTTTATACATTATTATCATCACCTGGCCTTGATCCTTGCTGATTCAATTGTTCTCTTTGCATTTTCTGGCCCTATGGAGGGCAAAAAAAGATTAGAATATGTGAAGATATTATTCTGCTATCTTTGATCTCCACTATTTTTACTGATTTTTGCCCTATAATCAATGCTATCATCCAAGGGTGGGTTTCTTCATTTTTAGGAGATATGAAAAAAGATTATTGGAATTTTTAAAAATACTACTTTAAAGATAATGCAATTAAGATATGATTATCACTATATTTTAAATCTGGAGTTTGGGGCATTTAGGGAGCACCTAACTGGTTGAGAATAAACGTTTGAGTTGGTACTCTCATTTAGTGGTTCTCTGTATTTCTAATAATAATAAGTTAAGCTCAAGTCAACTAGTCAGTTCCTTCTCTGATATTTGTAATCACAATACCATTGATTAGTTTCTCACTGTTGCTACATGTATAATACATAAAACAAGAAATGGCTGCCCAACTATGTGCATCCATATGAGCTGAGTAGTAGAAAAGTGTAATCTAATAAAAAAAGAGAATTTATAAAAATCTAAAAGAGGGAGGCACAATACTGTAAAAATAATACTCTAGCTTCTCATTCTCTGTGAAACTAGCTTTCAGTTCTGCTCTTAGATTTTGTCAGGTAGCTGTTGAAGCATATATAAATATTATATTGAATTGAAAGAACATATGCCTAAGTGGGTTTAATAACCCAAAGACCCACTACTGCATGATAAAGAAGGTAAATTCCTACACAAATATGAAAACATTTCAGATTTATCTTAAATCAGTATTTATTTCACAATTCATGAACCTGTTAGATTCATTACTTAAATTTCAAAGATATGAACTCAATGAATACTCTGAAATGTTCATAAGAACTTCTTTTGCTAAACAAATTGTCAATATTTACATCAGAATTACAAAACTAATTATTACAATAACAGTGTAGTTATAACTCTCCCAGCATGGTGCCCTAAACTTAAAGCAATTCTTAAGTATTAAACAATATACATACATAAATATTAGCATATTTCCCAATATATTGTAATATATTATTCCTAAAAATCCTCATTTAGCTTAAAAATAACCTTAAGGGTACTCTTTCAAGTAAACAGGTGTAAATTAATTTTTCAAAGAATTCATATGGGGATTTTGGAGAAGACTTAATGTGCATTCTCTCAACAAATATTTACAGAGTTTTTATTCTAGTTGAATAGATGGAAAACATTTTAGAAATCACAGATGCCATGAAAAAACAGAAAATGATAAGTTGTTTCCTTTTTTAAAAGGAAGTGAGACTAGGACTAAGTTATAAACAGTTGTTAGGAACTATCCCTTGTTTGCATTGTAATGTTTTTATTAGATTTCTGAGATTTGGTTTTTTTTTGTTCATTTGTTTTGAACATGAAATCATGCTTGACCAGACCACAAATAGGCCTAGTTTTGTTTGGGTTATGTAGAAATTATTTTTTAAAAAATGATGTCAAATATGTTATAGCCTTCAGCACACTGTTTTTATCAATAATTACTTGTTTTTTTATCTCTGTTGATGAATTATTTGCTTCTTTATTTGTTGAAGTTATCTTAGTTAAACTTCATCTTGAGAGATGGTAAGCATGTGACTTCAGCCAATCGAAATCCTTTGATTCTGGTTCCATTATCCAATTGATCAAATAAACATTTTTTTCATATCCTCTGAAAATCCAATTAGCACAAAATTCATCTCCTTTATCTCTCAAAAATTAATAAAAATTTGAATATATGTACAATGTCTTGAAAAAGGAACATCTGCTTTAGTGTGGTGCGTAGGGTAATAATATGGGTGTAATGATTTATAGTTTTAATTTGAACATTTCACCTAAAATGTCATATGGTGTGCTTGAGTGTGTTGTTATGTTAGAGGATTACATGCTTATGGTTTTGTAATAAAATAGTTTGTAATAGAAAAGGAGCATTATTTGTACCAGGCCTGTATACATGCACACGTGCACACACACACACATACACATATAGATATTGTCCAGGACACATATTTCCCTCAAAGCTCACTTTCAGAGTGAAATAAAACTAATTATCAGATCACTAGTAAACTATTTCAAATTATTGTGAAATGTTATTGAATTAATTTTTCTATCTTATAAGCTTAAATTAAAAAAAACTATTCATATTGAATCCACTAAATAAAATTATTTTGTATTAAATGCTCCAAAAATAATACAGTTGACTTTTGAACAACCTGAGTTTGAACTGGGCAGCCCACTTACATGTGATTTTTTTTTCAATAAAATACTGTAAGTATATTTTCCCTTTCTTATGATTTAATTAATAACATTTTCTTTTCTCTAATTTAATAATAATATAATGTAGAATACATATAACATGCAATATACATGTTGTCAGTTTATGTTATCGGTGAGGATTCTGGTGAACAGCAGGCTATTTGCGTCACAAGTTAGACCAGGATTTTTGACTGTGCAGGAGCAGGTGCCTGTAACCCCTGTGTTGCTCAGGATCAACTGTCCATCTCCAGTTACTCTCTAGCAACAGGACCAAGCTAATGGTCTATATTTTAATAAATCAATAATGTATCAGCTTCTTCTTCCCCTGAATTATTTATCTTCCTCTTTGCCCAAGACTTAGTAAATTTGACTGAGTGATTTATCAGCCTCCTCTATAAGGCTGCATCATAAAAACCAAGTGGGATTTATCCAATATTTATTTAAAACAGTTAAATACTAACTCTAAAATTTGTTTAATTAGTCTTAGGAATGTTTCCATATGACCCTCACTAGTTTTACCCATTTCAATCTGAAAATCACCTTGACACTAGAATGAAATACTAAATCAATATGAGTAAACAGTAATATGTTTAACACTAACAAATATGATCAGAGTAGTTTATTATTAATAACAAAATATAAATTGAGTTTATACAAAATACAAATTATTCTCTAATGACAGTCTATACATTATACTATACTGTTCTGTGCTATACTATAGTATACTGTGGGAAGCAAAGTGAACGTAGTCTAAGCTATGAATAATGGTAAGTCTCAGTGCAAGGAGAGGTACCTAACAAAATGTCCAATCACTATCTTGCTGGTAAAACAGGATTTATGAAATTATTTTCTTAGTAGTTCACATGATAATTATTTAAAGAGCTGACTTGTATGTGCTGAAAAGGACTTCACAATCAATATCTACACTATCTATATGACTATAATTAATGCATTACAGACCAAATACTAAACATTAAAGTTCTCTTACAGTATTCATGACTTGATATATTTAAAAAATACTTTAAAAATAAAATTCTGCTTTTGAATGTTATTCAACTGCACATAAGCATTTCATTTTTTAAGTACAAAATGTGTATTTACTTTATTATATTTACTTTTTACACTTTTTTCCTTTTTTTATTAATGTTTGAATACAGTTGTCTCCATTTTCCCACCATCACTTTCCGTGCCCCACAAAACCCCACCTCCCACCCTCAATCCTACCCCCCTTAGCCCTTGTCCATCAGTCCTTTATACATGTTTCTTGATGACCCTTCCCCTTTTCCCCCTATTATCCCCCTCCCACCTCCCCTCTGGTTACTGTCAGTTTGTTCTTCATTTCAATGTCTCTGGTTATATTTTGCTCGCTTGTTTGTTTTGTTGATTAGGTTGCACTTATAGGTGAGATCATATAGTATTTGTCTTTCACCACCTGGCTTACTTCACTTATCATAATGCTTTCCAGTTCCACCCATGCTGTCACGAAGGATAGGAGCTCCTTCTTTCTTTCTGCTGTGTAGTATTCCATTGTGGAAATATACCTCAGTCTTTTGATCCACTCATTTACTAATGGGCACCAAGGCTGCTTCCAGTGCTTGGCTATTATAAATTATGCTGATATGAACATTGGGGTGCACAGGTTCTTTTGAATTAGTGTTCCAGGATTCTTAGGGTATAATCCCAGCACTGGAATTGCTGGGTTAAAAGACAATCACATTTTTAGTTTTGGGGGGAAATTCCATACTGTCTTCCACAGTGACTGCATCAGTCAACATTCCCACCAACAATTAAAATATCCATCTTTATGCTGGAAAATCACTTCTACACTGTACTTCATACAGAACATGCATTCCCCCCAGAGCTGTTCTTGCCCTGGGCTTCTTATGTTATGCCGCTGTACTCTTCCCAACCACACAGCCCTGCACTTGCAGTTCAACAGGTAACACAGGTTGGTAGGAAAAGTAGAGTAGTGATGAAAAACCCTGGAGTTTTACTTGAAACTCCACAGTCATTTGAAGACCAAAGTTCCAAACTGTCTTAGTATGTCCTTGATCTTTAAAAATAGGTGCATTTAGGTTGTGACCTCCCAGTGCTAGAAGATTAACTGTTTTCACTAAACTGGTACTATTTTGCACCAAATTTTTAAACTTCTGTGCATCTTCTCAAAAAGCACAAGATTGGCTAAAATCTCTTTTTTTTTTGCTTTTCAATATTTTATAGAAATTGCCTGAACACATCAATGTAGCCTCACATTCTATAACTTTTTATTGCCTTTTTTGCATCTTATTTGCAATTACTATAAAGTGTCCAATTCAATAAACCAAATTTTTATTTAACTGGTGATTTTTACTTTTCTTAATAAAAGGAAATATGTAATTCCTATTAAAATTTTCACTTTGTGATAAATAAAAGTTAAATGACTGTAAAGATCTCTTGCTTACCAAAATACTTTTAAATAAATACTTTTCAGACATTTGAAGGTAAATAAGAAGATAAATATCCGCCAAGGTACTTTTTCCAAAAACTTCTTGAATAGAAACAGTGTGAGCATCCTCCTTATCCCACCATAAAAGAGATCAAAGGATTTTTGGAGCTAAGAATAATGCAGTTCACATTTAAGTTTAACTACTGGTTAGAGGTAGCTTGAAATCTATCTCCACAGTCTGAAAAATGCTTTATTGTGCATGTACCCAAGGACAGTGATTTGCTTTTATCATATTGGAAGGAAATTACAAGGGAGAGATTAAAGTATGACTATTAAAAACAGTTCTGCTTTTAACAGTGTGTATATATATATATATGTATATGTATAGTCATTTGCAAGTGTATAAAGTTTGAGTAGTATGGTAATTTAATCCTCAAAGGAAATAAACACAAAAACCAGAACTTTTTTAAAAAGTTGCTTATATCTATTAGTAACTTCATATCTCTCTCCCAAAGAGAATTAATCATTCATCTGATATCTTTAAAAACTAAACTTTCTATTATATTAAATGTTTATTTTACATAATTTAGAAATCAATGATACATAAAAAGAAGTAAAAATCTCCTAACTGTACATTCAAAGATAACATTAACACTGTGAGGTATAGTTTTGAGATCCTGCTTTCATCATTTGTATACATAATGTATATTCTTTTTATAAAGAAAATTATTATGTTTTAATTTACTGTTTCTTATATAAATATATCATGAATATTATTCCATATCATCAGATATTATCTTACAACAGGGTTTCAATTGCAAAATTAATACACTTGGCAAAGCAACTTCAGCTAACCATTTAACTTTATTTAACTTATGAATACAACTTACTGTCTGTGAATTAAATCCACAAGACAAAGCTATGGGAAAATGATAAATAGTGAAGCAGTGAGATTTTAATATATGTTGTTGTTTCCTAACTTTTTCCTAAACATATTATGATGGTTGATTTAACAAATATTTTAAAAGGCACAATCTTATAAGCACTTATGAAATTTACTTTTCATTATAAGTATATAATCCTCTTTTGATATTATGTGTTAAAGAGCTTAAAGATAAAAACAAAAGTTCTGTAGGAGAAAATAGCATGGTTACTTAAATAGTAGAGAAAGAAAAGGAAATAAATTCAGCCTATTTTTATTTATTGCATCCATAGGAAGTGAATCTGCTTCTCCTCCCTAAAGTATATAGTACTTGCCCCCTTAGCTACAGGATTTGTTCCAAGAAACTTAGTTGATGCCTGAAACTACTGATAGCACCAAACCCTATATACTGTTCATTTTTCCTATACATACATACCTATGATAAAGTTTAATTTACAAATTAGGTACAATATGAAATTAATGATAATTATAACAATATACTGTGATAAATGTTATATGAATGTGGTCTCCTCTCTCTCTTTCTGTCTCTCTCTCATAATCAATCTAATAACCTAGATGGCTACTAAGTGACTAATGGGCAATAACATACATATTACAGAACAGACCCAGGGGGCGGGGTAAACAATATACTATTACCAAATGGACGCACCCCGCTTGTGCTCTGGAGGTCCCTCCCTATACTAGGTTTGCCTTGCCTGCCACCAGGGAAAGACGTCTCTCAATGCCAGAGATTGGTGAAAAGGAAAGGAATTATTTATTTAAACAGTTATACAGACTTAGAGTAATGACTTAATGTCTTCATTAAAATACTAAAGTCCTTTAGAATACCCACAAACACACACAGTCCTTCCTTCTCCCTCTCCCCAGTCCAGGGTATCGTATCTCAGGAAAAAAAGTAGAAGTCCATGGCTCAGGTAGCCCCTTGGTTCCCAGCACCATCAGCTGCATCACCACCATGATCTCCAGTTAACCCAAAACTATGTGGCACCTTCTCAGGGCCCACCAGCAAGAGTCCTTTCACCCCTTTCCTTCCCAGCAAGGTCTCTCCTGCTTCCTAAGCCATGTGGCAAGAGAGAGCACCCCAAAGCTGCATGGTCCCAACCCTCCAGCATGGCTACTGCTCCTGGGTTTAAATCCCCATGCCAATTTTCCTCTGCATCCCCATTTCTGACTCCCCCCCACAGTCAGTTACACCTACCAGCATTCCCATATTTTTCCAACCCTGTTGGCTGTCATAGTAAGTCCAGGCAGGTGTGGCCCCATGGCATGGAGCTAATCAACTCCAAGCTCTCATGCAGGTGCTGTACCCAAAAGGAGTTGCCTCCTAGTTCCATCCTAGGCTGAAGTCACTCCCATCTCCCTGGCTCAAAGCATGGACACAGCTATTTAACATATCCATGAAACCAGTTAAAAGTTATAGATATGTTAAATGACCATGTCAGAGGTTAGCTGCAAAACTGTCACCATACAAAACAGCTCTCAATGGCCCTGCTACATGTGTCCCATCCCCAGTTCAGACTTGTGGGGGTGAGGATATCCTATATATATTTTTATAATATTTCCTGGAGACCCTGAGCTCTGGACCCCATTACAAATCCCTATTTTGGGGGCTCCTGGCTGTACCCTGTATCATATACAGTGAGGATACACTAGACAAAGAGATGATTCATACCAGGAGGGACAAAGTGGCATGGTGATGCAAGAGATCATCATGCTAATTCAAAATGTGGAGCAATTTAAAACTTATGGATTGTCTATTTCTGGAATTGTCCATTTAACATTTTCAGACCATGCTTGACTGTAAGAAATCAAAATCATGAATAAGAGGGTGGTGGGAGACTGCTAGCTGCTGTATACATCTGTTTTAAATAGCTTTTCTTGATTATAACATGATCTGATATCCTGAAAAACTCAAATTCTTCCATTCAAAGTTATTATTACACATTAGTGTAAGAACTTCAAGGCTAAATGAAAGCACTCTCTTGCAGTTTCCCCTGGGTTCTTCTAATCCTCCTATATAGGTTAGAACTGTAAGCAATTATATTGCTGATACTTTCTCTGGTTTTAGAAGTCACCGGCTCACTTGGTTTAACTCATGTCTTCTTCAGCACTTCCTTTGGAACTCAGCTCCATGGTTGACTTCCATTTTCATCTCTTTATCTTCCACTCTCATCTGTCTTTCTCTGTTTCTGTCTCTTTGCGGTATCCATGTCTCTCTTCTCTTTGTTTTATTTGGATCACAGGTGAGAATGTCTTCCTTAATGTTTCTGTCTATCCATCTCTCAAGTTCAACTTATTTTACACCCACATCACACTCAAACTAAATGTTCTTATCAAAACTCATCTTTACTCAGTATCCATTTCCAAGTCCACACTTCCTTTATTGACTTTTTAAACACAAAACAGAAAGATTTCACCAGCTTCCTTTTTCTATTACTAATGTTTCTATTTATATTATAACTTTTGCTATAAAGTCTAGAATATAATGAATGCTTTACATATTTTTTGATTTTATTCTTTGTGGCCTACATGTGTGTGAATTTGAATTCTATTCCTAATTTTAAAAGGCTGGAATTCAGAGATCACCTCTCTCTTTCTTTCTCTCTCTCTCTCTCTTTTTACATATAGAAGAAATGAAAGGATAGGTAAGTTTAAAAAACAGTAAAAATTATGTTAACTGAGAATTAATTTATCATAATTCTGAATTTTTGTAATATCAGAAATCCTCATAGGAAAATATATTATTATCTAAGTAGGAAAATATCAAAGAATATTTTATATTTTTCACAAGGGTTGAAACAAAGGGCTATGGGTTTTTAATGGTGACCTTTAATTATGTCTCTTTATTTTTCCCAGGCACCACCAAGGGCTTCTGCAAAAACAGGCAGCCAAGGAGGCTGTTTTCTGGGTTAGATATAAGACAAGATCATTGCAAAATGCCACAGAAGACAAGAGGCAATTTGCAAGACAGAGAGGAGTTAGTTCCTTCTTTTTCATGTCAGATCCAGGCCTTGGCTTATTGGTCACGGTAAAACTAACCTAGATCACTCACCACACAGGCTGGTGGAAGGGTCAAGAACGTGGGCTTCGGAGTTAAACTGGGCAGGATGGAATTAGTGAATTTGGCAGCTTCAGGGATTTGTTCACATCATTGAACCTTTGTGCTTTAGCTTCTGCTTTGCATAACTGGAATAATAATAGTACCCAGTTCTTAGCATTGCTCTGAGAAATATAAAAGTTAATCTGTAAAATATCCCTACCAGTGGAAATACTCAGTGAATGTCAATATTATTTTTCATTTCCAAGCAAAGATTATTTATTTTAGGCATCTGAATATGTAAACACCAAGTACTACAATGAGGATGATTTTTATTCACCATATTCCCTTCATTGTTTTTTTAGTGATCCAAACATTATCATTTTGTCTTATTTTTTAGTTGCAGAATTTGGACTGTGTCAAACTTTTACTTTTATAAGACTTTAATAAATATTATTTTGCTAACTGTTCATCTTGCTCAATTTGAATCTGTTTCCAAATGTCAGCAAGTCATATTTTTTCCCTTATAAATCCTCATCTTACTGTCAATATCATCATAGAAGATGCTATAAATTGAACTTTTTATCCTTTTCTGTTGTAGTGGGACTCATAGTGACAGTTATACTTACTATCTCTCACTGTATATCAGGATCCACTGGAGAAATTGTAAAAATACCTCTGCCCTGATCCACTCTCAGATCAATTAAATCACAATTTTTAAGGGTAAACAATAAACAAATAAAATTTAAAAGTAATCTTTAAGAAGAGAGTGTGGAGATTGTTACTTTTCTTATCTCCCCAAATAATAAATGTGTTTCTAGAGTTGAGAACCATTGGTGAAGAAACATTGGAAAAAACTGCCTCTCCTAACAAAGGGTGTCAAAAAATTTCAGCAAACATTAATAATGTTAATGTTTTGAGTTTACTAAGATGAGTATTAAGATATTAAAGACTTGGAGAAATATGGATGACTTTAAAAGTGAACAATCCAAAAGAAAAACTCTTTAGGTTATTCTCTAGGTACTAGAAATTTTAGAAGATTGATACATGCTATATATTTATTCCAACCATAGTGTAACTAAAGCAGATATTGTAAAATAATCTTTCAGCAAAATACAAAAATGCACTACATTGCAACTCCCCATTTCTTCCTCTCATTCCATGTTTTGTGCTGTGTTTGGAGCAGACTCCAACCGTGTATGCTGCAATCACACTGTGATTGGCGTATGCCTGGTGTACAACTGAATATCATAAATTATGAAAAAAGGACACACTGACTTTATAGACAACATAATTACCTACTTAGGATCAATTAAAGCAGTAAAGATGTTGAATTTACCTGATGTTCTTATTAAGTTGGTATATGGTCCCAAACAATTAAATGCCACTGTACAAAAACATTCAATTTACCAAATGTTACAATCCTAATGTAATTGCCATTGATCACTAAGTCACATTCTCTTTCTTGGGTGATTTACAAATTAAGTAACAGTATTATTATTTGATCGTCACCAGTTGTATACAGTATAATATGAGGCAATGTATTTGTATTACTGAATAAAACATATAAAATATTTACTCTGACCCTGGCTGGCACAGCTCAGTGGATTGAGCACGGGCTGCAAACCAAAGTGTCACAGATTCGATTCCCAGTCAGGGTATATGCCTGGGTTGCAGGCCATGACCCCCAGCAACCGCACATTGATGTTTCTCTCTCTCTCTCTATCTCCCTCCCTTCCCTCTCTAAAAATCAATAAATAAAATCTTTAAAAAAATTTGCTCTGTTGATGGTGACTTCAAAGTACATTTTAAAATTGATCCATCTATCTATCTTTTTCTTTACCAAGAATTCTATATTCTTATTATTCCTATTTCTTTTATTTGGTAAAAAAGTGGGTGATATTTCTTTTAATTTTAACAACTCATTCTCAGAATAATTTCAAAAGATATTATCTTCTTAGAAAACATTTCATGTTACTGCAATGATAGAATGAAGCAACTCATCTCCAACTAAATGGGCATACACTGGATCAAGTACACACCGACTGCTAATAGATAACTAAGTCATTTTAATGGACCTGTTACAGTATTCAAAATGTATGATTCCCTCTAACTCCCACATCTCTAAAAAGCAGTTAGTTCATGGTCAGTACATTTCACAAAGCTTGAAACTGAACTCAGGAAGTTCTTATACTGTATGTGCTCTTAACCAGAAAATCTTCATCCCAGGTTGTTATCACCTGTATGCCAGTTGAGCTCTAGCTAAAGAAGAGGAAATTGGCAACAGCATGTTCAAGTGATGAGTGACACCTTTTCAGCACATTCTTTATCTTCTCAACTGAGAATTCTGGAGCTCTCATTTATTAGCAGGTGAAGAAGTCCAAAAAGGACTGCTTCAGGCCAGTGGGCTTCACTGAACCACTGTGTGAAGGTAACATCAGCTAGAAAATAGAATCTTTAACTTAACCTGTTCTGTAGCATTAAAAAAAGGTGGTGTTGGATTTTTAAAAAAGAAAAGAAGAAAAGGAATCTAGCAGACTGTTCACATAGCATCTAATAGTACGGGAGGACCTTTGTGGGGTCACAGAATCACAGATCTGGCTTTACAGGTGATAAAACTCAGTGTGGTCAGTTCACTAAAGGATGATTCGGTGTCTCAATTTCCTAATAATGTGTAGGTCCTCAGTTTAAAATTCCTTCACTGTGATAACCCTAGTCTAGACACCTATAATCCTTACCTAAATTACTCCTTGTTTGTTTTATGTCTCTCTTCTACCTATTTTATACCCTGTCATCAGAATAATTGATCTGAATTTCAAATCTGATCATGGCTTTTGACTGGTTAAAGATTTATTGTAGCTCCCAATTTTATCTTTATAGATAAAGTCCATACAAAACCCTCGTGTTCAGATTTTTTTAACCATTTCCTACTTACCCTGTTTAATCTAGATATGCAGGACCTTGTTCTATGCAGTACCAGGTCATCCCTCTGTGGGCTTTCACAAATGTTTCTCTTTCTTGTTCTGCTCTCTTGTCATCCATAAGTCCCAGCACTCTTTTTCATCTGCCAAACTGTTACTTCTGAGATGCTACTTTTCCATGATCTTCTATGTGGTACACTAGTTCCCTGTTGTCCCTATTGTAGGGCACTGTCCCTCTTTGTTATGATGATATGTTTGCACATATATCTCTACCAATAATTTTAAGTTTTTGGAGAGCTGTATTTTTCAGTAGTATATTCCCCATGACCTAAAACAGCATATAGTACAAAGTGAGTGTTCAATAGATAATTGTTAAAAGCATAAAAAAATAAATGAGCCCCATGTATTTATTTGATAAGTCAAAATGCATCAATGACTCTTAGGTTCTATTTATTTATTTTTTTAAATAATACTATTTTGTGAAACTTCAGTTTAGTTTTTTTCTTTAAATCATTTGTATATATTCTCAGACCAGATATTTTGTAGCCAACAAAATAAAACTTTTTATTCTAGTGAATTGTTAAATATAAAATATATGTACCAAAGAGGTATCATATTGCATACATTCTCTTGTATTCTGCATTTTTTACCTAACATATAATACTAATTTTTATTTGACCTATTATCATTGAAAAATAACATAATGGGTACATGGTATAATAACATATGTAAATGGTTAAACATTATTTTATTTTTATCTGTTGTTAAAAATTTAGTATTATTTATAATTTTTAACTGTTATAAAGTTTGGTTAGATATTTCCTGCTTTACCAAACTTTTTTAGAAGATGACATCATTTTTAGCCTCAATTACTGTTCAAAATTATAATACACATTATCTTTTAGTCAACAATTATTTAGCTTTCTAAAATTATTATAGTTTTGGCCAAGAATATGTTCAAGTGTTTCAAGTGTGTGTTTTTTTTAATAGTTTCTTCACTTAGAAATAGTTTCTTTACTATTTTTCTTTAGTTTATTTTTACTAGTTAATAGTAAATTTACTAATTAATAGTTTCTTTTACTATTTTACTTAGAATAGTTTCTTTTCTTTAATAGTTTCTTTAATAGTCTCTACACATAGCACCTGTCTGATCACTGCATGTTTCCCTGTGTACATACCTCCTATTTCTAATTTATGGCTCCGAATATACTGAATGTTTAGAAGTCAGATCACCAGGATTGATGAAACTACATATAAACATAAATGTATAATCTGATTGAAGTAATGGTATAATAATTAAGCTTTTACACATTACTTTATATATATTATTAAAATGTACATTTATACAAATATACTAATGCACATTCTCAAGGAAATTTACATCAATTTATACATTTTTATGCATTATATTTGAGTTGATTAGAAAGGTTTATAATAATCATTTAAATTTGTGTGTGTCATGTTTTAATGCTATAAGCTACTATAAGTAGCTATTCAGTGATTTCAAGAAGATTCAATAAAGCTCAGTGGTTAAGTCCTTGTTTTTTGAAAGTGTCAATTACTTTGCAATTATTGCTGTCTAGTCCTGAATACACATGTTTAACATTACTTTGAACAGAATCTGAAAGTTATTGAAAAATCATATCATATTATATCAAGTCATATTTAAGTCATTTACGAAATCAGCATGTCAGTATAGAACCTGTAGCTCTTAAGAAACTGTATATAAAATGTGTATCTTGTTTTTAGCATAGTACATCCCCCAGGCTTTGGTAATGATGAAAGAAAGAAAACTTTGCAGATTAATTTTGCTTGTGAAAACATTCTTCTAAAGTCACAATTCACCATAGCAGTGACCACCTTATACCTGTCCAACTAAACTGCTGGTAATACATAGCAAATACTTTTATGAATGGGTAAATTGTACCATCTTTAATAAATGACTAAAAATGGTGCTATCCTACTGAAACATTAGAATTTGTTTTCATAGAGATCTTGAATGAGAAACATTACCACATTGTCTTTTTCTATTATCACAAAAATGCTTGCATTTAATTTTAGTTCCAGACACAGCAGATGAATGTAATACTATAAAATGCTTTGTGTGCCTTTGCTGCCCCCTTAAGACAAATAAACATAAATAAAAAGCTAGTAAGAACCTAAAGTATCCTAAATTAATTTCTTCAAAATATGTTTCTAAATCTTAAAGATGCTTGTGCTCATGCATATGCACGCGGGCGCACACACACCACTACCTGAATGTAGAGACTGATTAAAGATTATTGGACATATAAATCAGTGTTTTGTGTGCCCCTTCTCCGTAACCAATAAAATTATTAGTTTTGTTTATTGGTCTGAGAAAACCATGTTTATCTTAAATTCTAAAAAGTCTGGGGTTGAATACTTATTTTTGTCTAGTATTGTTTTTCTTGAAGTAGATCATTGAGGAAAATAACAATTTTTATGGGTTAATTATAAAAATTAAACTCAAGACTTTAATATAATGTATAAGCCTTAATAAATAAAATAAAAATATAAGTAAAAACATATGAGTCATAAGTGTTTGTATAAATATTATTTAAGGAAAAGAAGCATTATATTAATATGATGCATGAAATAATAAATTCTAAGTTAAAAATACAATTATGTTAATTGCTTACACATTTTTAAAGAGGACAGATTGTAATGTGATATTTGCTATTGACTTTATTTCTAATACAATAGACATTAGAATAATTTTGGTTTCAATTTATCCTTTAAACTAGTTTTATTTAAAGCAAATCAACAAATTTTAATCAATAAATATACATTTAGAAAAGCATTATAGTTAAGACTGTTACTGTAAGGCAGACTTGGTTTACCAAAAACATAAATTTTGAAGAGAGGCAACCTACAAATATTAATAAAAGAGATTAAAATTTTCCAAACTCTGCAATATGTTATTATCAAAAACCATTTAGCACATTTTCCTTCACACACATTAGCATATTATTTTTCAGCTTTAAGAATTTAACTCATTATTGATCTAAATGGGACTACTCAATGACCACCAATGTTCTTTTATTTTTAACTTTTATTTTGGGTGATGTATATAAAGTAAATATTAATAAATTTGAACATGTTATTTGGAAATACATAGTGCATTATGTTGAGGACTAAATAATATGTTTTATGAATGTATGCTGTATTTTTATTGCAAATGCAGCATTTAAGCAGAAAGACTATTGCAACTCATGTTTGCTAAAACATCTCCTCTGTCATTTTTACTTTATTATCTAAACAATTCTACCACAAATAAATGAATGTGTTATACTTATTGTTGAAGCAGATATGCCTTTAAAATAATTTGCTTTACAATTCCATACAGAAAACTAATAGAGTGATTTAAAAAGAAAAGTACGTATGTGCATGTGTGTGTCTGGAGGAATTAGGATACTGAGTGGGAAAAGAAAGTGGTGGGGAAGCCCACTGAGTGGAACATGTCAACCTGAAGGAAGCCTCATTTTATTTGTCAGAAGGATGGAAAGTGAAAGGTGTTAAAAGGCCAGGACAAGCCTGATTCATATTTTTGATAAGGGTTGATGGTGGAAGCCAACCCCCTTGAACTGTATTTGACCTAGGTTTTGCCTCTCTCTTATCATATACAGAGGATTAAAAACAGTCAGAGCTGGGCATGCCCAATAACCACAAGCAGGTTTGGCTGAAAGCAAAAAGCTACATTAATTCTCCTTTGCATCTGCATCAACTACCAGAGAGCAATCAGATGGGAAGCCAGTGGGAAGCCTCTCCTCACTGTGAATGGACTGACCATTTCAAGCAGAATAATTCTTAAAATGTCTTGCCAGATGTTCAGGGAAACCACTGGGCTTTGCAGTCTGCTCTTAAATGGTAATCATCCAAAAATCAGTTTCTTCCATGGATATTTTGCCTTCTACAAATAAAACTAATGATTAAACCATGAAAATCAACGTGTTATCATATTTAAAAATTGCATATTTTGACCTTTGGTAATTCTTATGACTATTGCAATGTTTATTCAGGACTGTAGAAAGTAAATAGTATTTTAAAATTTATTTTCTCATCTATCATTCTACCAATCTTATGTAGCAGAAAATAAAATTATTGTCATTGTTCTAATATTATGATGATGAACTATTGTAAAAGCTTCTTCTTGTTTTTACTTTTTTCATTGATATTTGAATACAGTTGTCTCCACTTTTCCACCACCACTTTCCCCCACCCTACCCACACCCACCTCCCACCCTCAATCCCACCCCACCTTGGTTCCATCCATGGTTCCCTCATTCATGTCCCTGGTGTTCATTTACATCCCTTAAGTGAAAATGTAAAATGCATTGTAAAAGTCCAACCTGATAGCCTCTAGAGTAGAAACTGCCTTCCTTGGTCTCGATCATTATATTGGTCAAATTAAGAAAAACTATGATGTAACAAAATTCCCTCCCCTGAATTTTAATGGGATTCAATAAGACATAATTGTGTTTTCTGTTACATATTTACTACCAGTCAGCTGATCATTTTTTATTCTGGTACCAAGAGCTATGAATTAATCTTATCTGCACTATTGTTGAAAGAAACAAAAATAATGGAAGAAATTGATGGCTCTTAAGTACCCTCCTCAGAAATGGCAAATATCCCCTTCACTCATACTGTGCTGGCCCAACTAAGCAAGGCACACAAATTAAACTGGTATCACTGGAGTGGCTGAGCGTTACACTCCTAGGAAGGGGCACTGCAAGTCTGCAAGTCGAATGGTCACATGGCCAGACATGGCATCAACAGGGTAGGAAATATAATCCTTTCACAGAGAGAACAGAAATACTTGAGGAAAAATAATATGAACTTCCACAGTTGTGAAGTTGTCAAAATAGTTATGAAGTAATTCCTGATTAGTATGTGTCAAAAGAGCATACTAGATATGAAGGTAGGCTCCTATTCAGATGGAATCAAGGCAAGAGAATGATAAGTTTATGTCATAGTTGCAAGACTAATAGAAATATTTACTCTAGAGAGTAAGTTAAATTTGTGTTGTCCTTGTGTATCTAGGGAGGAAGCTTAATATAATAAGTACCACAACTCTATTTCAGAAGTCCCTCAATTTTATAGATATATAGTTAGTGCCTAATGCCTATTTGCTCTTCATTGTCTTTAGTAAAAAGTCCTTCAGATGTTTCAGCTATCTCCTATAAAACAAAGCATTTTTTGTGTACTATAGGGACAGATGGTTCAAGGCGAGTTGTGTGTCCCAGACAGTCTGCTTGATAATGGCTGAGAAAAGCAAATGAAAGACTTCAAGAGAAGATAACATTCAGAGTGACAAGGTAATGCCAATTATTCTTGCTACTTCCCTTTTATAAATACTCCTTCCAGTGTTAAACATCTGAAAATACAGGTTTTGTTCATTAATAAATGTAGTATGTCCTTGTGTAGCTTCAGGGATAAAAACTGACCCTAGAAGTATGGAGAGTTATAATACAATTTTAATCACAGTGTATTATGAGGCATTTGCATTTTTAGAATTAAGTTTTAAAAAGTTAATAAAAATGCATGTATATTTTGGCCTTAATTATTAGAAATTATAGGAGTCTCATATCATTTTAAACATATTTTTTGTTTGTAAAATACTGGCTGATAAAACACAGGACATGAAATTTAATTGGCCAAAGTTAAACCAAATTCAAATAGAAAAGCCCATCTTTGTTATCGCTCCTTTTTTCTATTAGAAGTAAACTCAGTTTCCATCACTTCCAGGTGCAGTTTCTTCTAGAAAATCTAACAATCATTTTTATCAGGTCCAAATATTCTCAAGTGTTAGTACTCAGAGAGCTCCCTCAAGCACTGGCCTGTTCTATTCCCACTATCTTTCAGGTTTTAATCCTTTTTTGAAACAGTTGCTGAGCAGAATGAAGCCTGTGAAAATGAAACTGGGAAGGTCTGCATATGACTCACACTGAGGAGTATAATTGAGCTTAGCTTTTCAAGCTGGTCTAATTATATGTATTTAGTGTTTTTGCTTCTTGGAAAACTTGGAACTTTGAATTGAGGCTATTTTGCCAGAAAGATGGCATACAGACCATGATAAACAAATGTGTAGATCTCCATATCAGGCATTTGGAAGTACAACAATATGACCTTTAAAACAAATAGAGATACTTTATACGGATACTTGATACAGGTATGCATTAATCAAATCAGTGTTTTAATGACAGAATGTACAACTTTTGCTAAATGCAATAGCAATTTTTAGCACCTCATAGGCTTAAACAGTAAGAATGTTAAAATGTTGCGATTTCATAGTTCATTGTTCTTTTGCCAATCTGAGTGTGAGTTTGTGATTTTATTAGGAAATAAATGTCAAGAAATGACAAGTGTTATAATGTAATTTAAAATTTCATATTGATGTTTGTGTCAGTGTTTCTTAGCACAAAATGCTAATCAATGTTGCACAAGAAAAATGTTGTCAAATTCTTTCAGGAAAACTCTGCTAAATGAATATAGTTGAAGTACATCTCACAGCCTTTAATCTATTAATGTACATCATACTTTCCAAAACAAACATATTCCATGCTATATTTTCCAAAGTCCTAAGACATTTTCCTCCAAGATCTATATTTCCTCTACAGGAAATGTTTGGTAGACACTATTCATGGAAAATATTGTGGTAACCCACATTTCACATCTGCACCCAGGGGTGGCCCTCTAAAGCCAAGCCTGTCTCCAGAGAGTGCAGTGATGGGAAGTCTGCATAAAATCCTCCACCTGGATATGCCATGAAGTTTTTGGCTGGTTTAAGAATACCAAGGTCTGGATTTCAGCCAGGAAGGGTTTCACTTGTTGAATTAGGGCTACAGATTCCACATATAAAGAAAGTAATTTCAAACTTGTCTTCCTAACCAGTTTACTTATTTCTCTCAGAGCAAGCTTAGCACTACTGCTCTAATCTAAATTTAGCCTAGCTCTTCAGTGCTTCCTGGATGGGAATTATTTGACAATAGCTTCATTGGACAGTCATTTCTGCCTTTTTTATATTGTTGCTTTACGCACCTATGGTCTATTCTCCTTACTTATTTATATTTATCTCATGTAAACTTGTATTAGAAGTGTTTCATTACAGTTAAGATGACATACACTCTGGGTTCACACAGTTTGACTTAAAATCTTAGTTCCATTACTTAACAGCTGCATGGTGGTGCATAAATTACCTAAACCCTCTAACCTCAGTGTTCTTATCTGCAGAATGAACATAGTGGTTTGCAGTAAGAGATGTGAGATAAACCAATAGCCATAGCAGATCTTTCATAAATCCTTAATTAAAGAAGAGCTTTAGATATGAAGGTATATGCTTAAACACTCTATATAATATACAGAATAAAGCTTTTTATGGAAACCTGACTAAGCAAAAACTTTTCTTACTTCAGTTTTACAAAGGGCAAGATATTTCAGTGGCAAGTGAAACAAAACTCAACTTGAACTGGCTTCTGCCGCCAAAAGAGGTGCTTACTGGCTAACAAATTGTAAACCAAAACTCATGGGTAATTCTGGCTTCACATGTATCTTGTTTCAGTTCTCAAATAAATGTGCCCATCTCTATCTCTCAGCTCTGTTTTCTCTGCGTAGGCAGCATTTTGGGCTTTGGATGTTCTACCCCAATTTTATCCCATTTCATCCATGCTTAGTTTCATGTTCTCATGCTTACAACATTAAGATTGTAGCCCTGGCTGGTGTGGCTTAGTGGATTGAGAACCAGCCTGTGAACGAAAGGGTCGCTGGTTCCATCCCAGTCTAAGAGCATATGCTTGGGTTGTGGGCTGGGTCCCCAGTAGGGGGCACGTGAGAGGCAACCACATATTGATGTTTCTCTCCCTCTCTTTCTCCCTCCTTTCCCCTCTCTCTAAACATAAATAAATAAAATATTTCTAAAAGATGATACGATAATATATTCTTTTAGGATATATCCCACTTATGTCCTAGGGTTAACTCTCTTATTGGAACAAATGAGTTCTCATACTTACCAAGAAACAATAGCTGATTACTTTAAGCCTGGGTCTATGACCGTCTCTGGGGTAAGAAGTGTACCTATATTGATATTCAAAGAGAGGCAGGAAGCTGGCACTATCTGAATAGAAAGAAGAATGTAGGTAAGACAATAAGAACAATTGTCTTATTTTGTTCTTCCATGATGCACTTGCTTACAAGTACATCTAGAAAGATGATGAGGAGAGTTGACCAACAGCCTGTGGCTACTATAGATTTTTCCAACAATTCAATTTTCTGCAAAGATATGGATAATTCAAATACTTCAGTTTATATTCAGAATATGTTATTTTGCCATGATTAGCTATTTCCCTATATATATTTTGTTCTGTTTAATATTTTAATTATCTTTTATTTATTTTTTTAAGATTTATTTATTTATTTTTAGAGAGGGAAGGGAGGGAGAAAGAGAGAGAGAGAGAAACATCAATGTGCAGTTGCTGGGGGCCGTGGCCTGCAACCCAGGCATGTACCCTGACTGGGAATCAAACCTGCGCTGCTTTGGTTCACAGCCTGTGCTCAATCCACTGAGCTACACCAGCCGGGGCTATCTTGTATTTCTAAACTCAGTAATAACTAGCAACCAGGAGGAAGAAGCAAAGAATTATATAGTATTAAATGAACTGCATTTTGGTATTAAATTGTTGTACAAATAAGCCTCAAATTTCAAAAAGATCAAATATAATTATTTGCAAAGATGTATGCACCCCTATGTTCATGGCAGCATTATTCACAGTGGCCAAAACATGAAGACAACCAAAGCATCTTTCAACAGAGAATTAGATGAGGAAGATGTGGTACAATGTAGTATACAATGGAATACTACTCAGCCATGAGAAAAGATGAAGTACCACCAATTGTGACAACATGGATAGACTTTGAGAATATTATCCTAGGCCAAATAAGTCAGAGAAAGCTAAGAACCATGTGATTTCACTCATGTGTGAGATATGAAACTATAACTCAGAGGCACAGACAACACTATGGTGGTTATCAGAGTAAGGTTAAAGGGGGCCAAATATATGGTGACAGAAGATGATTTGACTTTGGTGGTGGGCACATAACACAATATACTGATCATGTATCACACAAATGTAGACTTGAAACTTATGTAACCAATGTCATCCCATTGAGTTTAATTAAAAATAACTACTGTTAAACTACTTTTTTAATAGTGTATGAGTAATATGATTCTAGAGAGCTTGGCTTCTCTATCATACTCATAGTGATATTAAGTTTTGTTTTATTATTTCAAATACATGTAAATAGATCAAATAGATGTATGCCTGTGTGTTAGCTTAACCTCAGCAACACATATAAAAGTGTGTAATGATTGTGATAGAAAAAAGTATCGTGTAATAATTTGTATGAGTCATACATGTTTTTCTGTTATTATAATGAATATACTTTTGTGTGCATAAAAACAACTATTTGAAATTATAAGATAATTAAATGTTCTATGCTGGTATGTGTTAAAATTTAAAATGAATTGAAAAAAAAGTTCAGTAAGAGATAGTACTAACACAGGCATCCAGAAAATATAAAAGAAATGGAATATATAAAGTTTTCTCATTAATACACTTACTTATGCATTCACTCAATAAATATTAATGTGTACCCACTGTTCCAGGCACTGAACATATACAAGAAATTCATCAAGAATGATGCATGCATAGTGTCTACCTTCAGGTTCACTTTCTGGTACATTGTTACTCTTGGGTGATTTCTTGTTATATGCTTAATATGATATGTAACCCTGAGACACAGTGGGTACCTTCAAACAACTAACAATTAATACAGTACTACTTTAGTGTGAATAAATGACAGGAAAATGTGAGTTCAGGGTTCTTGTGATGCTAATAAGAGAAGCACTTGAAGACTGGCATGCTGGAATAATTTCCTGACAAAACTGATAAATAATGAATTGGATTTAAAAAAATAATAAATCACTCTAGGTACTAGGATTAATACCAAGGAGAAGAAAGGAGTCAAATATTAACCCATATTATTAGGCAAACTTTAAATGTTTAATATAATTGAGTCATGTATATTGTAAAGGAAAGGACTGAGAGAAGCATGGCTGGTTCAGAAAAGAATCAAACCACAAAAACCTTCCTAGCCACTCAAATATAGTTAAGCCCCTGAGATTTTTAAGGCCAACAATATGTGTGAAAGATCATACTGACAATGGCATAGTGGCTGGATTGAAAAGAAGACAGTAAAAATAGACATGTAGTTATTTATTAGAATTGTTATTCAAGTGATAAATAATTGAAGTGAGACCTAAGACAGTAGCTGAGAAATGAAAAGAAAGAGTAAAATCAAGGAATATTCATGAAAGAGTTGAACTGTAGGGTTGGGAGATAGGAAATGGTTATTTCTAATGTTCTAATATGACAGAGATAGTTTTCCCCTTTGTATAACCATTAAAGACTGATCATGTGTCTTTCACATAAGAACTAGGTAGGCATTAGAAGAAATGTATTAATTACAAGAGAAAACAAGGTTTACTGTTGACCTATTAGAGTTGAAAGTTTTTCTGCCTTTTGATTTAATATTATTTCCTTAAAAGTATTCATGGCATATTTTTTACTTTTCAAGTGTGATGATCAAAGGAATGACTTAATAAGTTAAATTCCACAAAATAGTATTAAACAATTTAATATGTTCAATCAAATCTGAGTGACCTTGTCCAAGGTGTCTTTTTTTCATTGATCTATTTGATTTTTTAGCTCTTTGCCTTGAAGTCACATTTTCAGACATACACATAAGTACTTTGCTTTTTCCTCTGTGGCAAAGACAACATTAGAACATGAAAGAAGACATTAGACATAAAAGAAGACAGGTAATAGTTTAAAGCCAATTTTATTTTCAAGTCCCTGTTTGGTAGTCATTCCCCTTGACTGTTTCCACGTCTCCAGAAAAACATCCAGGTGTGAGAAAGAACACCTTTGAAAAATTAAATGAGGATGAACAAGAGTGTGTACTTTCATAGGTTTGAAGTTGAATGCATTCCAACCTCAAGCCTATAGCCAGGGTCATATTAACAAAATAAGTAAGAAATAAGCACAGCAGTGTTTTTATTATTTCATTTCCAGGGCAAACAATTGCTATCTTTAACTGTTTGAGTATAAAAGTTATTTTTCACAGCAACTATGAAAAATTACAAATTCAATAATGGGTCTAGAAAAAGGTTAATGATCTAGGATGCCCTGAAGTGTAAGTTTAGTATACTTATCATTTCAAATGAATGTTCCTATTTAAACACTAAATAACTTTGATACATGACTGAGAAGCACCTGGTTAGGTGGCTAGTTTGGTAGTTGTTACAAAGTAAAGTTCCACTCGCGGTTCAGTCAGGGTGGCAAGAATGAGAATATAGGTTGGGGTGCCAGAGCAACAACTCCTGCTCATAACATGTTTATTCAGAAGGCTGTGTTAGAAGGAAGAGAGAGGCAAGGGTATAAGAATCATATCAAACTTAAATTGGTAGTTAATCATTGGCGATATCTCTTGTTTGTACTGAGGATGTTTGTACCAAACATGCTAAATTTGGTCAGGGACCATGGCACTTTGTCAGGTGGTAGAAATTTGATATAGCTGAAAAATTCTAGGCTTACACCCAAAGACCTAAGAACCTGTATTTAGTGTTACCTTTGCTCAAAGAAAATGTAATGTTCAAATAATTTTTTACTCTGCAAATTTTCAACTATTAAAAAAAATACCAAATTTTAATACTAAAATTAAAAATTAAAATACTAATGATAACTAACAAGGATTTCCCTTATCTTTTTTTATGGAGCTATGCAAATCTTTTATACTGTACTTAGAGTAGCAAGCTTAATGTGATTATGCCAGTGTGAGTTCTAGATAATATAATTTTTAGCTGTAAATATGGGTATACTACCTATGCCTTTACATCTGGAAAATGTTTTTTCTTGCCTATAAGTAGACATTATCAAAGTTCATGATATCAAGATGCTTTCTCAAAGTATATTACCACTTTTAATAGTCATAGAAGAAGAAAAGAGATTAATATATTTACGTTTAACTCAATGAATAATTAGTGGGCAAATAAGGCTGCATTTCTAGACAAAGTGAGTTTGTAGTATTTGACATCCAATAAAACCCATTTCATAACAAAAACCTTGAATCAAGCTGGGTTTATAACTTGCCTTATTTTACTATAATAAATACAAGTACTTTCTTAAATTCAAGAATACTTTTTATGCCATTGGCACTTTCTATTACAAAATTTAACTGTTTCAAATTTCATTTTAATCAGACCAATAAAATGATGGACAGACAGTGGGAAATATTGACAATACAATAAATATTTTTAAAAAAGTATGTACTTTGAACATAGTTACCCTCACACAGTCAGGCTTTTCATAAGAATCTGGTTGTTTATAGACAAAAGGAAATGAGAAGTCAGTCCCTTTGTTCAATAAATTTAATGCTATTTTCATGTTTACCATTTCAAGTTATTTTTAAAATATCAACTGTTCATTTTCTAACCAGTAAACAATGGCATTTCCATGATCGTAGTTACCTTGCTTTTAAGCAGTTCTGATATCCACAAACATGAACACGTAAATATGTAAGATTAATTAGTTAATCAAGGAAAATAATAGTTCTCGTAAAAAATAGCTTCCTTAAAATTTCCTTTCAGAATCTCTTCAATCTTTTTAGCTTTAAAGGCTTAGACAGGTTCCCCCATTTTGGTGATGCTTTAAGACTTACTGATTTATTATTCACTTCTGAATTGAGATAATTGATATTGATCTCTATGCCTTGTAGATTATTATTGTCTAGGAAGGAAGTTATTCTAAAGGTGGCATATCTGAAATAAATAGCATTCATGGCAGAAAAAAAATCAATGTCTAAACCTGACAAAGAAGCTTTACTCTGCCTTTTTATTCTTAAAGTGTTTGAACCAGGGTGAGCACAAGTTAGGCAGTTACAGAATGTGAAATTTTCAGAAATACAACACTTTGGACGTGGGACACACTGAAAACAGAAAACAGAAATAAATAAAATGTAGTTATTTCAGCAGGTGTGTACTTGACATGAAATGGCCCTAATCTGAAGTGGCCAGAGACTAAGTAGATCTTCAAAGTCTTTTTTTTTTAATTTTTGATTGTTATTTTTTTCATTACCATTTATCTCCCTTATAATAAACAAGGTGGCAAAGGGACTTTATTTACACCTTAGGAATATGAATAAGAACTTCTTTCTCAAAATTTTTTGCACATCTTCCTTCAAAATAGTCCTCCTTTTTTCTATCAAAGAACAATTATTTTCAGATTCTGAATGAAGATATTGTTCTTCATGGTTCTTTCTCCCTCCACATGCAATGATGAAAATGTTTAATCAAATAAAAATAGTCAAGCAATAAGTAATACTTCTTTTATGTTTAGACATGAAAAATAAATAGATATACTCTGGCTGGTGTGGCTCAGTGGACTGAGCATGGGCTGCAAACCAAAGGGTCGCCAGTTCAATTCCCAATCAGGGCCCATGCCTGGGTTGCAGGTCAGGTGCCCAGTAAGAGACGTGCAAGAGGCAACCACACATTGATGTTTCTCTCCCTTTCTTTCTCCTTCCCTTCCTCACTCTCTAAAAGTAAATAAATAAAATGTTTAAAAAACATTAGCAATGAACTATTTTAAAAAAAGAAAAATACCTTCCCTTCTCAGGGGAATTTCAGGGGAAAAGGGAAAGGGTATACAGGAACAAGTATAAAGGACACACGTACAAAAATGAGGGGAGATGGAAGTGGGAAGGAGGGAGGGAAGGAGGGAGGGATGGGTGGGTGGTGGGCTGGGATAGGAGTAAAGGACCTTGTGAAGGAAAAGTTCCTTCACAACCATAATGTCTTTCTATTGTCTTTTCAAAACTGCTTGAACAATGATTAAAACAAAATTAAAAAAGAAAAATAAAGATACATAAATAAGCAAACAAAAGGTTCAGTGAACACAATTCTGGGATAATGCTTTCTAATTCTTTGTGAAAACATAAATATTATGTCATAATCCATAAAAAGTGCTGCTAATATATAATGGATAACCTACAATTAATATAATTACAACATTTTGGTATAGAAGATGTTTTAAAAATGTGTTTCCCAATCTCGCCAACTACATTGCATGCAGGAGTGCTTCTTAGCATATATGTGTGACTCTTGTCAGTTTGTTGAAATTTTTCAGCTTCCCCTCTGTAGCAGAAGCCTATTGCATTTGTGAAACTATATAAGATTCTAAGTTACAGAGTCATAGCATTTAGGTGAAGAAGGGATGATAGAGATCACCCATCCCCACACACACTTTTTACAGAAGGGGGACATTCTTACCTGGAGGATGTTATAAGGTCAAATCATATGCAAGGATGCCAGGAGTGATATTTTGCACTAAGAATTAAATAATGACATACATCTATCATAGAAATAGTAGCATAATTTATTTACTTTTTAGGGGGATCTGAATTTAGAGCAGGACAAGGGAAGAAAAATTTGATATGAAAGATTAACATGAGGATCACTAATTTACATTAAATCTCTGGGTAAATGAAAAAGTGAAAATGAAACAAATGAAATGAAACAAAAAATCCCAAGCTAGTCCTAAGAATATTACAAACTATATTGACCTCCATAAATAAATTCAATATCTTTCTCAAACATTTTATCCACATAGTAATTTTAGTACTCTAGGTACCATTTTTAGTTATTTCTATTACAGCGTTTACTCAAACTGATAAAACTCTAAGTTACCACCATGTTTAATTAATTTAAAAATTTTTAAATAAATATTTTACTTTGAGACAACTGCAGATCTACACAAAGTTATAAAAATAATGAGAGATTTCATGTATCTTTTTCCCAGTTTCCAATAATGACAACATTTTGCAAGATTATGGTATATAATCACAACCAGTTTTACATTACAGTCAAGATACAGAAAAGTTCCTTCACAACCATAATGTCTTCTATTGTCTTTTCATAGGCATCCATACCGTCTTCCTCTCCACTAGGTCTCTAATCCCTGGCAACTATTAATATGTTTTTACATTGTCATAATTTTTAAAGTTAATTCTAACAAGAGACAAATAGTATTTTATAATATTGTTCTCTCAGTATATAGAATTCATATTTTCTAAATTTTACCTTTAATTTAAATTTTAGATAATCTATCAATAGTATAAATTTATCAGTTGATATTCCTTATTTTAAAAAAGACTTTATTGTTTACATGCTTTGTAAAATTCCAAGAATTTAAGAGGAAATATTAAGAAGTACAAAAGCAATAGGTTGGAATTTATTGTAGAAACTGGATTATGTTATTTCTCATCGATGTGTCCTTAAAAAATAAATTATCTTTCTGGGATGATGTTGCTTCATGCAGAAAACTTCAGAGGTTGCAATGATCCCTAAAGCTTATATAATGCATGATTCCACTTATAATAAGATAATTTATGAAATAATTTGAACCTTTTCCTCCACAAATCAAATTTTCTTTTATAAATATAAAGCAGTAGAGCCACAAAGTATAGCAATAAATAAATATTCAATGTGGTCAAGATGCAGCAAATTCAGCTTGTACCCACTAGTCACCACCACTGCAACTCACACAGATGTGATTTATCTGGCCAATTAGTGTGGTAGCCATCCTATGATTAATTTAGTTTCTCAAGAGTGGAATCCCTAAGAAGAGACTTCAGCTTATGTAAATGAAGCCATGCCCACCATCCTCACTTTAATGAAATTTCAGGTGGAATATTTTGGAGCTTAAAGGATGCATATCACTTACATTGATGTCTTGACCTGCCCTCTTCTCTTGCCCCTTTCACCCTTGTCAACATGGATTGGTAGCTGGGTCTAAGGAGAGAAAGAGGGCTGCGAGCAAACATGTGAAAAGACTCTCTCACTAAAAATTAAGAAAGACTAATTCATTCATTCAAAAATTGTGTGTAATACACACTAGTCACTTTTCTACATGCTAGAAATGTGGCAGTGAACAAAAAAAGAAATTCCTTCTCTCCTGGCACTAAGTGATCACATCACAAAAGCAGCCAAATTATGGTACCCATGTTGGGGGAGAGCACAGAAGGAAAGAAAAAAGACTTCCTTTTGCAATTCTATAGTGACACAAATTGACTTCAATATTTTTGACACTACCAAGCACAAGTCCTTTACTAATGCTGTTGGCCATGGTGATTTGTTAGGAATTATATGACACTGAGTAGAAATAGCAGCGATGTCAGTACAGGTAATTCTTCAGGAGTTCAGCAATAAGCCAACTGAAGAAGTGCTCAACAAAGGGAATTTTAACCACAAGGTGTGGCTAAAGCAGCTCAGTATTTTAAAGACCCAGCAGTGCTGCCCTGGCTGGTGTGGCTCAGTGGATTGAGTGCTGGCCTATGAGCCAAAGGGTCGCTGGTTCCATTCCCAGTCAGAGCACATTCCTGGGTTGCAGGCCAGGTTCCCAGTAGGGGGGTATGTGAGAGGCAACCACACATTGATGTTTCTCTCCCTGTCTTTCTCCTTCCCTTCTCCTCTGTCTAAAAATAAAAATAAAAATAAATAAATAAATCTTAAAAAATAAAACTAGCAGTGCCCATTAATTGGAGTGGTAACATATTATATGGTTAAAATAGAGGTTATAAGAAATTAAGTGCTTCCAGGTAATTGGTGCATCTTGGAGTTAGGTGTAAAACATCCTTTAGGAACTCCCAAACTGCCTAGAAGTCCTTTTGGTATTGCCAACACTACTGAGAACCACAATAATTCTCCTTGGGTTACCTCAGAGATTAGCTGAGGTTGCCACAAATTCCTATGATTGCAGACATCCTTCTCACTAAAACTGCACAATTCTCAGCTTTTTGCCTTGAAGCATTGGAACTCCTGGGAGCTTACTTAACCTGTCCCTTTGAAAGCATTAACACTCCCAATGAACTCTCTAACCTATGAAGGATGTGAATCTGTATATAAATGTCAAGCCTAAGTGCATTCCATGTGGCTCCTGAGAGGTGCCTCATCATAATAGATTCTTAGCTGCTTAGAGGGATAACTGATCAATAATATATCCTATTTCTGATCTATTCCTTATTCCCAATCTATTTCTCCTTATTGCTTCATGTCAACTTCCTCAGATTATCTTCAATAAATGCTATTGGCCCTGTAGAATCTAAATGAGGGTTAGAATTACTCATCAGAGAGAAAGAGTCAAAAAAATATTAGCTGTACATATGAGTCCTGAGCCCATTAATGTTCCACTTTCAAACCATAACAGTTTAGGAATCTAGATATGGAATAAAGCAATAATTCTGCTCTTAAACAAATAAAAATGTGTAAATTGTGACTAAATTAGTGATGAGGAAGCAAGTTGGTTATAACATACACTTAACAAAATTATACATAAAAGTACTCTGTAAGTTAGTTACCTAACATGAACTTGATCTCTTGATTATGAAACCATATTTGGAAGTTCAACTAATAAGGGTGGCAAATATTACCGGAATGTAGAACTAACGGTAAATCACTCGTACTTCACTAAGCATTTTTTATTTACTTTAGTCTGTGTACTAAGAACAAGAAGGAAATAAAATGTAACATGAGTTCTATATTTTGTACAGTAGAGATGCATGTTACACACATGAAACTATCAATAAGAAAAGTTAGCAGTAATATATAATACAGATGATATAACTAAACACTTGGGAGGTTGAAAATGAGAAAGTTCAGTTCTAATATTCAAAGAAAGAATGGTTAAGAAAGAATCATTTGTGATAGATATTTTTTATTGGCAGGAATATCAACATGCATAACAGCATGCATAACAGCATAACAAAGTGATAGGAATTCTCAGGAAATGGTGAATCAATCAGATTAACTAGAATAATACACTTGTTTGAAAATGATTAGAAAAGTGGTTTGGGGCAAAACTGTGAAATCCTTAAAATTATGGATAGCTTACTTTATTTCAAAAGTAATGCAAAACCATTAAAAAATTTTTGATCAGATTAATTTTATCCTCAGTTTAGATCTCTGCATAGTCGGCCCTAGGGTCAACAGAAAGAATGTTTTGAAAATGGATAGAATTTTTATTACAGGAATCACTAGAGAAACAGTACTAGGTATGTGCAGGAAATAATGACAGCCTACTTTTGGACTGAAAATTAAAAATGAAGAGTTGAAACTGCTGTTTGAGCGTGGTAAAATAGATCCACTGACAACATTGAGTAGCAGCAACCTTGCACATCTCTACATAAGACGTATGCAAGCCTTAACCAGTCTGACCCGCATCTTGATGTAATGTGTTGTAACTTAAACATGGTAGGAACAATGAGGTATCAGTCACCTCTCCATCCCGCAGAGGCTCTCTATCTTGTGGAAGGCTGCCACAAGGATATGACCCTTCTGCTCCCCTTCACGTTCTATCTCATCCCTCTTTAGCATATAAAACTGCTAGATCTGACTACTCAATGTATACAGTGACCCATTTTTCATATATTCTGTTGCCTGACCCATCGGATTTGGTGTCCTTCTGTGGGGCTGGAGATGCAGAGAGCTGATGTTATGCTGATCTTGCTTTTCTGCATGTGGAATAAATTGTTTTATTCATTTTTTTCAGTGAGGAAGTAAGAGAATTAAATCATTCCCAAAGAACTATGAAGTTAATAATTTAGGAGGGAGAATGAAGAAAGTTGATGATGGAAATGACTCAAGATTGAGGATTGTCACACCAGAAAGTATGGTAGTTTTTGGAGCTGCTAAAGTAGAATAGCTTGGAAAATTTATGTGGACATCTTACAATGTATAGATGTCTAAAAGAATGAGTGATAGGAGGAAGGGAATCAAATTACGAAGGATCATCTTGAAGATCAAAAAATTTAATCAGAGTGAAAAAAGAGGAAAATACAGAAATAAAGGTGGTTGAGTTAAGAATGAGAGCTCCATGGTGTGAAAAACGAAATGGTGAGTTCCAATAACCTATTGAATATCTTATTTTTCATTTTATCCTCTAGGCATCCTATCAAGTTAATGCTCAATATATAATTGACAAATCATGTCACAGATTTTATGATTATTACATAAAGTATACATACCCAAATACTTTCTTAATCCTTATATGCATTTTGTCAGCCTACTCCCTCACTAACACACACACACAAAATTATTGCCTTTTTAATATTTTGTGTATTTTGATAAATCCACAAAAGGTCAGTAATGAAATAAAATTATAAATAATGTTAATAACATTTAATTTTACATGGTTAATATAAATGTACACTACAGCAGTTATCAATAATGACTGCTATGGGAAAAGACCGTTTTGTGATCTGAATTTTTCATAATTAATATTTTAATTAAGGTTAAGAAAAACTTTAGACCATATTATTTCAACATTCATACGTATTGTATGTTTGTGAGCACTGTCAAAGATTTGCTGAGAAGTACTCATCATTACTGTGAGCAATAGAAAATATTAATTCTTCAATAAGTAAAGTTATTTTTATCACTCATATTTTTGGTAACTAAAAATGTTTCAGATTTTTATTATTACTACAACATTTAATACATGTTAATTGTTATCTTTGACTTCTAAACACGTTCCCGTATGCCTGGGCAGTTAATGTCTTTCCAATGAAGCTTTACATTCAAGAGCTACAGTGAAAACAAAGAGGTGTCAGTAACAAAGCCTGCAATATGACAATGCAGTGTGGTCTATGAGAGGACTTCTAGGAAAAAAGCCATTCATTCTTTCAGTAAGGCAAAATCTGAGAAGTCGGTTTTTCACACTTGACAGTAGATCAGCATAATCAAAGTCTCTTTGGAGAATTGTGAACATAATGGGAAAGAAAGTCATATATTTACCATACTGTAATAGAATATTTCGTAATAACACTCATTTTGAAGCATTGCCAATGCTTTTGTAAGAAGTAATGGAAATGCTGTGTTAGTATGAATAAGACACGATGATTCTCTCCAGCAGTAAAATGAATGATAGGATTCTTTATTACTGATGCCAGAAAATTTATACTGACAAGTATACTCATATAATTCATGGAATGACATAGTACGTTGTATTGTCTTGTCAAATAAGGGAGCATTTTAATTTAAGATAAATTGTACTTTATGAGCTGGTACAGTCTTCATAGATAATTTATCAAAGTTCTAATCATTATGATTGATTTTTAAAAAGTTAAAAATGAGTTTTCAAGTACTCTGATTATAAAAATAATGTTTGAACTGATAGCCATGTTTTAGATTATAATCTAGAGAAGTAAAAAAGTGTGATTCTTCATTAAAGGAGGTTTCTTGGGTAGTACTTTTCTAAAGATTAAGGACACTTCATGCTCTGTTTAATTTATAGAAGACAAAATAATTTTGACATGCTCCACTTAGCAAGAATTATACATACAAGTTAAGATATTCATGGAGTTATTTTAATTGCTTTTTTTGCTTGAATCATGTAATGGATGCTGCTAATAGAAGTAATTCATTAAATGGTCTCATTCTGATTCAATAGGTATGAATGAGCAAAGTATGAATTAAAATAATAACATGTTGAAATATACCAATTTTCATTTGTTTTTACTATAAGAATATTGCAATGAGATATTCCATGATAAACAATATCTACCTCTACTTTGTAATAAATTTCATTTAAGGTTTAATATATTTATTGGGTAATACACAGGAATCAGGAGGAAAACTTGTTTAAAATCCTAAAAAATCTATTGGAGAGCCATACTAATATTAATAAATTAATAAAAGGGGAAACTTGATAACATGTTATGTTAAGATATCAAGATGTTATATTTTGGCCCTGGCTGGAGTAGCTCAGTGGATTGAGTGCAGGCTGCGAACCAAAGTGTCGTAGGTTCAATTCCCAGCCAGGGTACATGCCTGGGTTGCAGGCCATGACCCCCAGCAACCACACATTGATGTTTCTCTCTCTGTGTGTGTGTCTCCCTCCCTTCCCTCTATAAAAATAAATTTAAAAATCTTTAAAAAAAGATGTTATATTTTTAAAAATGAAAGCATTAGCATATTTTTAAATTAAGGTTCTTTAAAAATTATTTTTATTATGTGTGCATTTTAATGTCAAATTTTTTTTTAAGATTTTATTTATTTATTTTCAGAGAAGAAGGGAGGGAGAAAGAGAGAGAGAGACAGAGACATCAATATGTGGTTGCTGGGGGTCATGGACTGCAACCCAGACATATACCTTGACTGGGAATCGAACCTGTGACATTTTGGTTCACAGCCCGCGCTCAATCCACTGAGCTACACCAGCTAGGGATTAATGTCAAAATTTAATGAGAAAAATATATAGTCTTCAAGATATCAAATCACTTGAGAGAAATCACAAATGATCATGAATTAAAACTGGGTATTCAAGTGGTATTTACAATGATAATATGAAACCATAAGTTAAAGTATAAAGGGCAGTATGATTGATAATAAGATTTATGAGTAAATTATGAGTTATTGTTACCAAATATGATCATGAAATATGGGTGAATGTATTTAATGGACTAGGATATACACTTTATTAGTATTCTAAATCCCTGTCTAAATTTCAATAAAATCAATGTGTCAAATTAGTAAAATATTACATCTAAATCATTTTTTAATTATAGTGTTCAAAATATTTGATGATATGGACTTACAAATATTTACTCAAATATTGTTACAGACTGCATAGGATCCATTATTATCCAAAAATTTAGGTTAAATTTTTTTAAATTTGTAGTTATAAAGGAATAAGTTTTATTTAATATATCAGATATATATTTTCCACCTTTAATGACTGCTATCACTTTATAGAAATAATTACTAGCACATTCATCAAATTTTATTGATGCTTTTATGCATCACTGTAAATGTAAACTATTTTTAGTGAAAGGAATTTCTAGAAAATTGGAGTATGATATATGTGCTAGGAGAAATAATATCCCCAATAATGTCTATGATAAAATGTATGGAACCTACAAATTTTAGGTTACATGACAAAGCAGAATGAAGGTGACTAATCAAATGATCTAACAAATAAGGAGATAATTTTAGATAAGTTCTGCCCAACTGAATCACAAGAGTCTTAAAAAGTAAAAGTGAAGCAAAAGAAGAATCAGGGTCACAGAGGTTGATGTGAGAAAGAATCAACTGGTCATTGACAGCTTTTAAGACAAAAGTAACCAAACAGCCAAGGAATGTGGGCAGCTTCCAGAAGCTTCTAGAAAAAAAAAAAAAACAAGGAAATGAATACTCCCTTCTAACATCCAGAAAGAAATATAATCCTGCTTACACCTTGAGCTTAAAAGAGATTCATGTCAAAATTCTGACCTACAGAACTATGAGATAATAAATGTATTTTATTTTAAGCCATTGTATTTGTGGTAATTTGTTACAGTAGCAAAAGAAAACCAGTACAATATATATATTTAAACCAGCACAAATAGTCTCTTTTTTTTCACAGTTTTCTCTTTTTTATTAACATTAATACCTCATAAGAATCATAAGTTCTAGATGATTATTTTTGAGACTCTTAATCATGATTAATGTATACAAATGTGTTTGTAAACATATGCATGTGTATATTCATTACATTTTAAATGTGTGCATGTACGTGTGTCTGTACTTATATGTGTGTATTTAAAAGGTTCATTTGATTTTCCTTCTCTTAGGTTGCCTATGGGAAAGTTGAATGGCAGACAGTAGCCATTTTGAGACAGAGAAAGTTGTGGTAATCTAAATGCTAAATTTAATTATCTTCTGTGATGTTCACATATGTGTACAAGTATAAACAGAAAGGGAGAGAGAAAGAATATAAATATCACCCAAGTGCTCAGGAAATAAATAAAACCAAATCAAATACTCAAGTCTTGAAATGGAAATAGAATACAATACAATGAGTCATTGATAAAAGTAAAATTATCACTAAATATATCTAAAGGTATTGCAACAGGAAAAAGATATAGAGTTTTCTAGACATGTGTGGGCAGTGATTTTACAGAAAATCTGTATTGCCAGGATTTGTTGCTTACTAGTTGTACACTGTCTCAAAATTATTTCTTATTTCTGTCAGAATACAAACAACACATAACCTGGGTTTTAATTTGTTCTCTATTATTAATTATTTAGTTAATATTTGATAAGTATCCACATCATTAGATCCTTTCTGCATTGATAAATTTGATAAGGTGAGCTCTAAGTTCTATTTTGTGCTATTATTCAGTAAGTCTATGGCTTATCATGTATCTGACTTACAAATAAATGCTATTTATTATAAGAGCAGAGCCTCCTATCCTTCCATCTCATCTTCTCTGCTCTCCACCAAAAGTACACATTCACATACTTCCTCATTGCCCCTGACTGCAGCATTCTTAGGACCATAAAGACAGAGACAGATTTATCATGCAGATCCTTAGATGTTTTCACTGAGTTGCTAGGTATTCCAAAAGTGTAGTCCCTTAAATCAGGTGTCCAGCAAAGCAAAACTAAATTACATTTCAGAGTTCTCCTTTAAAAGGTTTTTCTATTTCCCCAATGTCCCTAAATTTGTCCTGGGTTCAATTAGTCATACAATAAACAATGAAACCTACAAAAACACATAAGGCAAACTTGGATGATTTTATATGGATAGTTTTTCTTTGACTGTATAATAGCCTGAAAATCTTTCATTGAAATATAATGCAAACTATATTTGTTTTAAGCAATAAGGAAAAATTCATAGTATCATGTTAATTTTCTAAATATCCCTTAAAAAATTACACAAAGCTTAAATTTCACTGTTTAACATTTTCTAAAGACAGTAGCTTATTTTTATTTTGTTAAATAGTCCTCCTCTCCTTCTGCAGAGTCCCCACAATGGCCACCCAAAGATATCAGACCTTTATCTGTGTAACTTTAAATATTACCTTATAAAGACAAAGAGTCTTTTCAGATGTAATTAAGAATTGTTTTTTTTAAGATTTTATTTATTTATTTTTAGAGATAGAGGATGGGAAGGAGAAAGAGAGGGAGAGAAACATCAATGTGTGATTGCCTCTCATGCACCCCCTGCTGGGGACCTGGCCTGCAACTCAGTCATGTGCCCTGACTGGGAATTGAACCAGCGACCCTTTTGTTTGAAGGCTGGCACTCAATCCACTGAGCCACACCAGCAAGGGCTAATTAAGAATCTTGACATAGGGAAATCATCCTGGATTATATGGATGGGCCCTAAATCCAATCACAAGTGTCCTTATAAGAGAGAAGCACAGGGAGATTAGATATACATAGAAGAGAAGTCAATGTGGTCATAAGAAACATATCAAAGCAATGGACCACAAGCAAAAGGATGCCTTCAAAATCATCCAAAGCTGGAATACGCAAGGAACAAATTATCTGCTATACTTTCAGAGAAAGAATACAACCCTACTGACATCTTGATTTCTGCCCTTAAAACTAACATTGAACTTCTAGCCTTCAGAACTGAGAAAGAATGAATTCTGTTATTTTAAGCCATTAAGATTGTGGCAATTTGTTACTGCAGCCACAGGAAACTAGTCCACCCTTCAAAATAGCTCTGCATATTTTTATTGTATTTAGAAAATTTACTTTCTTAGATGACTTATAGATAACAATTTGTGATACAAGGACTGAAGTTATACTTTAAAAACAATATAGAAAAACAGCTTACATGTCATTCAGCATTTGATAATAATAAAACAGTAAATATGTTTGCATTCAGAAAATGCTTAGATAATATTGATCTAAATTGTCTTGGTCTATAAATTCTTCTCATCATATCTGTAATTTTTTAGTGGCTTTTTCTAGCACTTCAGGGTAATGAGGTAAAATTTATTTAACACAATATTATCACATAGTAGATTAGTGCTATAAAATATTTCTTTATATTAAAATTTACTATGTATTTTGAGAACAAGGAGTAAGAATCATACAATTTTATCTACTTTCCAGGGTCTAATAGTAAAGTAATTTTGAATAATATAAATATAATAATAATAGCTTTAAAAACTTATGGAAAATATTATACTAATCCAATTATTCTGATGTTTAATATAGTTTTAGATATACTGAAAAATGACAAAGATAGTAAAAAGAGTTTCAACATACCCCAAATCTAATTTCCCCTATTAATAATATCTTACATTATAATGGTACACTTGCCATAATTAAAGAAGCAATATTGATATTCTATTATCAATAAAAGGCCATATTTTAATGACATTTCTTAAGTTTTTACCTAATATTCACCTAACTATTAAAAAGTAATGCTGAAAAAAGTTATAGAATATGTAAATAAGTTGAGACATTTTATTCATGTATTTGAAGACTTGATATTGTCAAGACATCAAGTCTTAATCTATTGATTCAATATAATCACAAACAAAATCTCAGTAAGCTATTTTGTAGCTATGACAAGTTAAGTTTAAAGGTTATATGGAAAGACAAAATACCTAGCATAGTCAAGACAATATTGAAAAAAAAGAAGAAAGCCTTGGGATTTCAAGTGACCTAATCTTGTGTGTTACCATAAAGGTTTAGTAATCAAGATGGTGTTGTAAAACTAAAGAGTAGATACACAGATCAATGGAGGAGAAATAAAAGCCCAGAAATTGACTCACCCAAAGAGAGTCAACTTTGTATGTGTATATACAAGGGTGCCACGGAACAAGGATGGTCTTTACAACAAATGGTAAGTGAACAACTAAACGTTCACCTGAAAAAAATAATAATGAAAAAGAGACAGAGACCATACATTTCTCACAAAATTTAAATCAAAATGGATTATTGATTTGTATATAGCATGCAACATTTTTAAGCTGCTAAATCAAAATAAGATACAATATGCATGACCTAGGGTTTGGTGATAAGTTGTAGACACAACAACAAAAATATGTTTGAATGATTGATAAATTGTACCTTATATTTTCACTTAATTCCACTTTTGTATTTTCACTTCCAGTTCTTGTTCATAGTCTTATCTCTTTCAGTAGGTATAATATAAAATTTATATAATGTTTGCTCTGTTTTCATTATTAGTATACATTTTTCTATATTGTGTAGTCTCTATTGGCTTGATGCCATTTTAAAGTGTTTACATAATTTAAATACTTTTAAATGTAAATATAAAATATTTTATCTTTTAAAATGTAAATATAAAAATATTTAACAACTGCTAAACTAAAATATGACTGTTATCCTATGTGTAAATTAGTAAGACTCAGGAGAACTGCAATAATAAAATTATGGTATTTTGATAGCACTTGCACAAGAAAATTTATAGTATATCCAACTCTAGTATATATGATTACTCCAGAATTAATGACTGCTACTCTCTTGTTATGTCCTTTTTCAAATGCTGATTAGAAGTATACTTCTGTAAGACTAAAACAAGTGGAGAAATGTTTCCTTAGAACACTAAGGTAACTGTGATTTCACAGATGTAAATAAGAAAGTAGTGCTGAATAATGTTTTCTGCCACACAGTGGTTATGTCCCCCACCCCCAAAATGATGAGATTCTAAGCATCTGTTGGATTTTAAAAATGATTCCAAATGTGTCTCACATGAGACACTCACTTGAGATTAAGGAGCATTGTTAAGAGCGTGGGCTATTATAATACTTGGGATCAAACCCAAGTGTGCTCTTTGCTAGCTGGATGACAGTCTTTCTGTACCTCAATGTCCTCGTCTTCAAATGAGAGGAACACAGCCACTTTTTCAAGAGGACACTTTGGACTAAAAAAAGAAGTCTGTGCTGTGTAGACCATAAAAATTAATGACTATCGTCTTGCTTTTTATCATTTGTAATGTATTAACATGTAGCATATGATAGTATACCCAAAATACAAACACGTAATGTGAATTTGAAATATTCAAAATATATTAATTTACAGTATTCTAAAACTAATGAATACCACATTTCTGCTCAGGCTCATGTGGCTCAGAAGGACTGAGGGCCAGCCTGTGAGCCAAAGGGTCGCTGGTTCCATTCCCAGTCAGGGCACATGCCTGGGTTGAGGGCCAGGTCATGTCCCTGGTTGGGGTGTGTGAGAGGCAACCAACTGATGTTTCTCCCTCACATCAATGTTTCTCTCCCTCTCTGTCTCTCTCCTTTCCCCTCTCTCTGAAAATGAATAAATAAAATGTTTAAAAAGATAATGAATACCACATTTCTCTCTCTCTTTCTCTCTCTCACACACACATCATTCAAAAGAAAAATATCTGCACTTTAATATAATTTCAAATAAAGGAGCCTTTTCCATGGCCATTTAAGAATCATGTATACTATTAATAAAGTTATGTACATAAATTGGGGAATAAAGGGAAGAATGCATTTCCCAGAAAATAATGTGATTCTCTAAGATTCTTACATTAGTAAAGTAGAGCTTTACTACAAGGAGTTCTGTGGGAACTCATTTACAAGGGAACTAGTCCCATCAATGAAGTTCCACACTCATGACTTAACCACGCTCCTAAAGCCCTACCGCAAAATGTCGTCACATTGAAGATTATGTTTCAACATACACATTTCCAGGGACCAAAATATTCAGTCTATAGCAGTTTTGTTAATGTTTTTGGCTTTTTAAGCTGGGTGTCTGTTTTTCTATTGTTGAGTTATAAGAGTTCCTTTGTATTTTGGGTAACAGACCTTTATCAGATGTGTTATTTTCAAGTGTTTTCTTCTAGTTTGTTACTTTTCCTCTTATTCTCCTAACATTGCCATTTTCAGAACAAAAGTATTTTTTTATATAAAGTCCATACTATTTCTTTTTTGGATTGTGCCTTTGGTATTATATCTAAAGAAATCATAACCGCAGTTATCTATGTTTTCTCTTATGTGATCTTGTAAGGGTTTTATAGATTGTATTTTCCATTTAGATCTATTACCTATTTTGAGTTAATGTTTGTGAAGGTCATGAGGACCTTCGTGAAGGTCGTGAGGTATTGAGATTCATTTTTTCTTGTACATGGATGTCCAGTTGTTTCGGTACCATTTGTTGAAAAGACTATCTTTGCTTCATTATCCTTCCTTTGCTTCTTTGTCAAAGATCATTTGACTATATTTATGTGAGTTTAAATCCTGATTCTCTTTTCTGTTACACTGATCTATTTGTTTATTCTTTCATTAATACCACCTTGTCTTAATTACTATAGTTTTATAGTAAAATTTGTATCATGTCGGTCCTTTAATTTTGTTTTTCCACTTCAGTGTTGTGGTGGCTAGTCTGAGTCTTTTATTCACAAATATTTTAGTTACATCATTTATTAAAAACATTTCTATGTGGAATATGCAATTATATTAAAGTTATATTTTTTACATTATGTTTTACAAAAATAATATAATTTCAATGAAAATGATGTGCAGTTTTTATTTTCTCTCTTTCTCTTTCTCTCTGACTATTCAACTAGCTCTCACTCTTATGCTTACTGGTTTTCCCTCTCAATCAAATAGGCCCAAAATGATTAATAAGTCACATGTGTAACACAAATTTGAGGAGGGTACTTAAATTTAATACCTGGCAAATACTTATGAAACATTATCAGAAATGTTAAAACAAAGAAATACATTTCTCTAAAAGAAAGACAAGCATTATAGGTATATGTGTGCTCAGAAATATCAAAGAAAGGTAATGCTATCCTTTCCTGATTTCAGTTCAGTAATTGTGTTATGATGTTGAATAACTGAAAAAAGAAACTATAGCTATATCTTCTACTCTGTTCTCTCTCTTTCTCTTATATTCTCTAATACATAAAGTAATTTTCCTTTGCCAGAAGACTTTACATGGTGTGACTTTATTTAATAACTAAATACATTAGTTATTCTTAAATATTATATATTTATGATTAGGTAGAAATCACTAGGTAGTAAGATAAACCCAATTTTGTTCATGGTGAATCCCCAACTTGATGACCACTAAGTGTACAGAAACATCCTACAAAATAAAATCTGTTTTAACCACATGGTTCCCATAACAACAAATTGATTGCAAGCATTTAATTATGTAGCTCTTGTAAAATGCTTTGCTTCTTTACACCATGCCAAAGCTGAGATATAGACAAATAAACAAAGAAATCATGTGGTTTAAAATGCCTTAAAATTTGTCTTTTTAATAAGACTAGTCACATTAACATAAAATTTGGTTGGTTAGAGAAAATCTGAAATTTTCCCATGACAAACAGCTACTGAGAAGAAAGATGTAGAAATTAATCCAGGTTGTTCATAGAACACTTATGTTCTAGATGCATTAACACTTTCAAGGTAGAAGAAAAGTTTCAAACTAATTTAGATAACTACATGTAAAGAGGATAATTATTAATAAAGGAACAATAGACCTTTAGATAGTATGAGACTATTAATTGTTTAGGAAAATGTAACCAGATAAATTAAAAAGAAATACAATATATCTTTAATAAGCCACATTTTCCTGACATAAAATGTGGTATTGGCTCTCATAATTGATGAAAATCTTCTTCTGGTTATTAAAATCACCAAGTTTATTTAATTTAGCCTAAAGAAGGTAGGGGAGGCAAGGAAAAGGTAGTTTTTCATGGCAAGGTACCATTAAATAAATTATTTAAAAAATACAATATTGAGGACTGTATGCTATCATATTTTTGTTTTAATTGACTCTACATACTGATGGAAATAAAGTCCTAAAATTTAAAACCACAGTATTTGTCCCCCAGTAACAAGTACAAGCATTTAAAATAATTTCCCAGTGATAAAAGACCTTATTTTAAGGACCAACTGCAATAGAAATTATTCTAATCTGTATTTTTTACTTAAGTTCTATTCTCACTTTTCTTTGGATGGGTGTTATGTTAAGGGTATGATTATTTGCAGTGAAATTTGACCTAGAAGCTGTCTTTAAAGCTGTGGTTTTGAACATTATGCTGAAAGATTCATACACCAATTTAAACAAATTAAAATGTCCTTGACACTGTTTTTACTGCCTTTCAGGGTGCTCTTGTGTTTTCCCTTCCCTGTATGTGAGCTCCAGTCATTGCTTCAGGGAGTATCTTTCAAGGCAATTCAAGCTGATGAGAGCTTCTGCTTTAGAATCTCCATGGAGTGAGAGTGTTTCTCTGTGTGTGTGTTGGCTGTAAATAATTGATGGCTCTAAGTGATTCTAGATTGGCAACATGCAATGTGATAGTCACTGTATTAATCTTAGATTAAGCAGAGGCTGCCTCATAGGGCATCTGGCCCCTGGACACAAAGCATAATGATGCATGTGGAAATTGCCTATTTAATAGTCTCAGAGAGGGTCATAATAATAATACCATACTAATCTTAATAAGTAGGCTATTATCATGACTTCATTACAGATATGGCTAAAACATCAAATACTAAACAAATTTTTAGACTTATAAAGCAAGATAGGAATTGGGCAAGTAATATTTCTTTTCACTTGTATTAATAATATAGTAAAAATCAAATATTTATTGGTCATGCCTTTGAGTTTTTTATGCTAACTGTGGTGAGATAACAAGGTCATAACAGGTTATTTGCACTATGTGGGCCTCTTTGAGACTTTGTCTTAACCCTGCAAATAATGAAAATGGATAAAGTGGATGTACTGCAAGAAAAGAACTGAAACTAATGATAATCTATCAAATATTAGTTCTTGCCCCAGCACTATGGGGACAGCTAGGATTGTGAGCCAGGTGTATTGTACTAAAATTACACATTCTATACCACTCTTTGTGTGTGACGGCATGGGATTTGTGTCAAACATCTGTCTATTTTCTAGTCTATCAAAAGAAGATTTGAAGAGATATCATCACAGAAAAGAATAAAGTATTAGTGAAAAGTTTAAATCCAGACTTCAGTTTACTTAGAAAGATGATATATTGAGCTCATAGTACTTAAAATTATGAATCCTTAATTGCTAAATGATAAGAGTTAGGTGGCAGATTGCCTCACATCATTTAGTAGCACAGGAAAGAACTGAAAATTCTACTAAAAAACACAAGAGAAATAACATATATAAGAATAATTCTGATGAAAATGTTAATATTTCTGAAGCAGAGATGGAATAATAGAATTTTAAGGTATATTTAACTTTCATTTTATATTTAATATCATCATACTGAAATGGCATCCATAATTTATTAACCAGTTCTTAGATTTTTCTTTATTTCTGTTCATATTTAAATATAACTTTGCAAAACTAATAGCTCATTTATAAACTGAATACATCCTATTATTGATGGACATGCTCTCAGAAAATCCATTTTACTTGAATTGACAAATACTACAAACTGCCCTGAACCAAAGTTCAGAAAAAAAGAATATTTTTAAAGATATTTAGAACCTAGTTAAGTTTTTCCTCCTGATACATCATGAACATTCAAATATCATCAGAAATGGAAGAGTACTAGACAAAAATGACTCAATAGTATAGGTCAAAAAATGATAAATTTTTCTATTTAAACATGTGATAAAAGTTTTCTTTTCTAAATATGAAGGGTATTTGAAGCTTAATAAATATTAAGTTAAATTTGTTTTGGAAAAAACATGATTAAGCAAGATTACACAAGAGAATATATGTTGATATGAAATTTTATCTAGTTTCACACTTGGATTATTCTACTTATCATAAGCTATCATGAGTTACACACACAAACACACACATCATATTTACTACATAATATACAAGTATTTAGAAGTCTCCAAATAACCAATGTTTCACTAATTACAACATGTAAATTACTATTACCTATAGTCTAGAAAACTCAACTCAACTCCCCTCCAAAATAAAGTTTTCAATAATATAAGGTTTCCTGAAGTCACCATAAAAATTTTGGTGCAGTATATGAATAACTCAAGCATCTTGTAAGTTTTCTTAAACTTGCATAGGAAAGCTTTTCCTGTGATAATAATGAAGTGTGGAACACAGTAAAGAGACTAATATCCTAAAACCATGCAAAGTATAATATCAGTTTTAGTGCTCTCTGAAAAAAATACTGAGAGACAAGTAAAGAAATCATATTTTGTATATAGTGACCACACTTGTGTACTCTTGTCCTCTTCTGTTTCACCTTCAACTCATGAACACTTAGTGGAATTCAGTTCTAGATTTGTGGTAGACAAGACTGGGTAAATTATTATTATTACTATAGCAGACCTGATAAATTCATCCTAGGGGGAAAATGGGAAACCATTTCTATCAACAGACTAAATGCAGAGGTAAGCTCACTGAAAACCCAAAACATTAACATTCATTTTAAACTCAGTATAAATAAATATTTATATTTAACATGTCAGAGCATCCACGTTAACTACTTTTGTAAGTAAGAAGCAATTCATTTTTTTTCTTATTGCCAAGGAAATTGTTTATCCCACATTACAGGCTTTTACCTGCACAATTTAATTTCAAAAATTACTTGTTGATGAATGAAAGACAAAGAAAAAATTATGATTTTTAAATGAAAGTACTAGTTTTCACTTTTTTCCAAATTTGTGCCATGACACTAATCTATTTGTTTATCACCAATTTGGAATACAAATAAACTCTTTTCCTCTCTTTTGTAAAGGTCTGTCATTGTAATTCAGATATTACTGTGAAGAAACACATTAACTCTTTCATCACAGAATGATGTTCTTTAACTCACTATTCTCATAAACATTTACCTGCCCACATAAATTTTTGCCATCTAGAGTAATTGATTTGGCAGTGGGAAGGGTGAATGCTATTGTTTAAAAAATCATAAACTGTTGGTTGCAATCATAATTTAATAAAATCTTAAAGAAAACTAGCAAGGCATGTCTGAGTTGATTATTGAAATAACCAGAATTATGATATTTTCAAAGATTTTGCATTACAAACTGCTCTCAGTGATATATTTGTCTCTCCTTACAGTTCAGTAACATCATTCATTCCCACATTCCATTGAAAAAACCCAACAAGCAGTGAAAAGAAATGGACTTTAAAACAACCTATTGCAATGCTGAAGACAGAATACTGGCTGGAATGGTATGTATTTGGACAGTCATAACTATGATATTAAAGGAGACAGGCCATGCCTGACCTGCTATTGATATAACCACAGGCTGGCAACATATTTCTCAAGGGCCGCACAACCTTCCATCATTCAAGATTCACAGAGGACAGATGTTTTCCATCAGAGTGATAGTATTTTTACCCTGCTTTCATTAAACTGTCATTTCTTAAACTGCCTCAGTTTCAGGCCCCTTTTATTGCTTTGTTAGTTTCAATGCATCTCTCTGTACCTTGGATGTCAGGAAGGTAGCCCTGACTTTAATTATGAGTACACTTGCCAAAGATTGGGCCATACATACTCAAACTCCCTCTCTGGAATTATAACTAATTGTGAAGTGAAAACAGTACTGAAATAAGCAAAGGCGTAAAGTTTACTGCTTAGTCATGGCATAAAGACTGATAAGTATTGTGTATGCATTAAAATGCTTTGAAGTGAAACATTTATGCTACTTACTTTGAAAGAATCAATAACTTTGATATATTAGTGCAATTGAAAATATTGTTCATTTAACACAAAATAGATGTAAGTCAGAAATAAAATGAAAGTTCAAAACTAACAGAGCTATTTGGCAATCTCAGAACACCCTCAAAAACACTTGAATGAAATAGTCCCTTCTAAAAGTTTCTCCTTACTACAAAAGTTCAAAGGCATCCATTGTATATCATTTTGATATTTAAATCCAATATCTATTTGAATATACTCATGTAAATGTTTTATTTTATTTTATTTTATTTTATTTCATTTTATTATTTTTATTGTTTGTATGACTTGTGCAGTACACTCCTCAGGACCTTAGTTCAAACACAGGCTTAAAGAGAGGAATCTGTGAGTAAACCATAATTTAAGGGAATGGTGGATGCAGTCCTCATTATGTACAGAGGTCAATAGATGAGAGACCCTGTAACACATCTGCTCGTTCTGATTGTGTGCTGATTTTTCTGCCACATCCTTGTGAGGAAGTATCAGAAATAAAAATTCTGAGAAGGCTATTTTAAAATGAAATTAAAATCCCTGAATTTATGATTTTTCTATACATACCTTAGAAAAAAATAAAAGAAGACTGGGTAAATGTTAAAAGTTTTGTGTTTAAAATTTGAAATTAATATAAAGATACTAAATTAGATTCTTGATCATTGTGAAGATTCATTATCTGGAATTTTTTCCACTGACATTCCACTTCTTGCAAATCACACTTTTGGGTTATTATCACAATAATGAGTGTAGTTGTCAGTGTTGTCTGTGATCTTTTGGTAATATATTAGTATTTTGTTAAAAGGAACAGACAGTAAATTAGAGGTCAGTTAGATATTATCACAGTATGAATTGAGTTATTTGAAATTCATTTTCTAGTTTTTATTTTCATTGTGTTGAAAATTGTTTATGAAAGAAAATAAAATTTTGTGATGCTTGTGCATTTTGCAAGTAGATACTAAACAAATAATTAAGAACTTATCTCTATATAAAAAAGAACATGCTTCACCTTCCATACTTAATGTACAGCTCAGAATATAAAATTTAATTACCCAAAACTCAATAATTCACAAAGTTGGTATAAGAATGATAATGGACAATCACAGCCTAAGTATAGGGATACCACTCACAAATATATTTCTATATTAATTCCATTAATGGGATTAATTTAGAATTTCAATTAAATAGATCACATACTAGCCCACCATAGAATTTAATTAAACTAAATGGTAATGCTTTATCACCAAGCATCAATTCTAAAATCCTCCAAATTGTGGCATACACTGTAAAGTTTCACACATTCATAATAGATAAACTTTAAAAAATGATCTTTCTTATAACTGTTCTCAAAGTTTTTATGCAAAACAATAAATCTAAAACATAGTTTCATACAAGGAAAATAATTCAAATTGTTCAAAATTTTATAAAATAATCTACCAGTATGGACAGGACAGTTTTAAAAATGATTCTGATGTGTACATTCTGTCTAAACTTAAAACCATTTTTGTGTATATATTTGAACATATGTAAGCATAAAAGGACTGTGATTTGTATATTTTCTTCATTCATTAACAAACACATATTGAGTGTCTACTATGTCAAGTCCTGTACCAGATGCTGGGGATAGAATAAGAAATTAGAAGACAATATAATGCTTGTCTTCACAGATGTTACTATTTGGGGTCTTATAGAAAATTTGAGAAGATGACCAAGATATTGTGAAATTTTACAGTCATATTTTTCCTTCACATTAACTTTCAGAATTTTGCAATTTCACTCACAATCTTTTTTAAAAACCACTGCTATGTAATTTTGCATACATATGTTCTGATATAAAAATTATATTATCATTTATGTTATTGGTTTGGCCAAAATTTCATTTGGATTTTATCATATACATACATGTGTGATTGTGATCGCAATTTTATCATATACATATATGATTAAATCTAAAGTAAATGTCATATGTAAAGTTATATACTTTACATATAAAGTTCACCAATAACTTTATTGATTTGGATATTCTGAGTATGTTGTCTTTCTCCTCCATAGTATAACATTGATTGTTCTCAGTTAATGTCTCAATTTGATCACTATCAACTTCAATTGGTCTACCTGACCATGGAGCATCACCCAGCAAGAAATCTCCAGCATAAAACTTTGCAAACCACAGTTGACATGTTCAATCAGTCACTGAACCTTCTCCATACACTGCACAGATATTTTGTTTTTGCTTTTCAGTTGTGTTTTTACCATTCTTAAAATAACAAAGCATAATATGCCCCAAATGTTCTGTGCTTTCTTCCATGTTCAATATTAAAATCCCTACACAAGTACTCACCAATTTTAATTTTTTTAAGTGCATGCTAACATCACAGCTGTCACAATACAATCTAACTAAACTGTTTTGAATGAAATTAAAGACAACTAAGTGCTACTAGAGCCATCTTAAGGGAAAAAACAAATGACCTTTTTGGCCAACAGAATATATTGAACCTATTAAACCATAATATATTGGACTTGGATTTTACCAAAAAGTTTATGCAAAATTTACCCATTTTAATAAATTTAAAGTATAAAGATGTATTCTATGTAACATTTTCTAGTTTTTGTATTAATTTATATATTAATTTGATTTGGTCATTATTATTTGAAGTTTTATATTTGATTAAAAAAAAAGATTATATTTTTCATGTAACAGGATTAAATGCATTATACATATAAATAAATCTATCTCTATATTTTATTTTTTCACTGTAGTATATTAATAAACATTCATGGATATGAGCAGATGAAGAGCAGCTATAATAAATATATTAATATGGAATTATACTAATTTATTTTACTAATTCCATATTTTTATTGTTGTTGTTGTTCAAGTATAGTTGTTTCCATTCTCCCCATCAATCTCCCTTGCCCCACAATACCTACCTCCCACTCTTGATCCTACCCCACTTTGGCTTTGTCCATATGTCCTTTATAAATGTTCCTGAAAATCCTTCCCCCTTTTCTCCTCATTATCTCCTCCCACCTCCCCTCTGGTTACTGTCAGTTCATTTTTTTTTTATGAACATTTATGTACAAATATCTGTTTGAGTTGCTGGTCCGTATCCTTTGTGTATATATCCCAGATAATATTTTTTCAACCTTTTTTATTGTTTTTTTCTTGTTTTTCAAGTAGTTTCCTGCATTTCCCACCACCCTTTCCCACCACCCCAGCCCTACCCACCTTCCTCCCCAATTTCCACCCCCTTTTTTTCATCCATATGTCCTTTATAATTGTTTCTGTAAACCCTTCACCCTGTTCCCCCTTTATCCCCTCCCCTCTCCCTTCTGATCACTGTCAGCCTGTTCTCAATTTCCATGACTTTGGCTATACTTTGCTGGATTGTTCATTTTGTTGATTAGTTTCAGTGCCTCTGGTTATATTTTGCTTGCTTGTTTGTTTTGTTGATTAGCTTCCACTTATAAGTGAGATCATATGGTATTTGTCTTTCACCACCTGGCTTATTTCACTTAGCATAATGTTCTCCAGTTCCATCCATGCTGTCTCAAAGGGTAGGATCTCCTTTTTTCTTCCCACTTTTTAGTATTCCATTGTGTAAATGTACCATAGTTTCTTAATCCACTCATTTACTGATGGGCAATTAGGATGCTTCCAACACTTGTTTATGGTTAATTGTGCTGCTATGAACAATGGGGGTGCATAGGTTCTTTTGGATTGGTGTTTCAGGATTCTTAGGGTATAATGCCAGCAGTGGAATTGCCAGGTAAAAAGGCAGTTCCATTTTTAGTTTTCTGAGGATATTCCATACTGATTTCCATAGAGGCTGCACCAGTCTGCATTCCCACCAACAGTATACTAGGGTTCCCTTTTCTCCACAACCTCACCAGTACTTGTTTGTTGATTCATTTATGATGGCCATTCTGACCAATGTGAAGTGGTATCTCATTGTGATCGTAATTGGCATCTCTCTGATGGCTAGTGATGCTGAGTACGCTTTCATTTGTCTCATTCAATACACTAAAATATTTATTGTTTCTCAGAAATTCTTGTTTAACTAGACTTCTTATGTTTTAGCTAGCATTACCATATTAAGGTATTAGAAGTCTTAGAAAGGCATAGGTTCCACTGTATAAGCATACATTAACACACGATAAGCAAATAATACCAGGCATAGAGCATCTTTTCATACAGAGAGCCCAGAGATATATGAAAGAGATATAGGGATACTTCTAAAACCTTAATATGGTATTGCTAGCTAAAACATAAGAAATCCAGTTAAATGAGAATTTCTGAGAAACAATAAATATTTTAGTGTATTACATGGCATATATTGTACATAAATTATTTTTCATCAGAATAGGGAATTTTTCAGCCCTACAAAAAACCATCCACTAGGTAGTGAATAAACAAAAGAACCATCCCTAGTTAATGTTAGACATATTGATGGGATGTCATTAATTGGGTGCCACATAATCTTGTTACATAGTCAACAGAACTACAGTCTCTTTCCTGTCTTTCAAAACTCATTATATTTTACTCAAGTGGAAGTAGACAATGTATATATTTTACCCATTTTTTTTCTTATAAAAAAAGAAAGTTGGCAGATGGTAATGAGCCTTTCCACAGTTGTTGTTTATTAAGTGCCATAATGCCTTTCTCAACTCAGGACATGTTGCCTCATTTTTTTTCTTGTGTAGCGTTATATTAAGGTAAGACTTCTTTACATGTTATTCCTGAGGGTATTTCTGGAAAGATCATTACCATCTGCCAACCTTGTCTGTTTTGGCTCCTTAACCTCATGCCCACATTCACTTCCTCTCTGTGTGATGCTGTAAAACTGAACTCTAGTTGAATAAAAGTGGATGGCAGAATACAAAGGTGCTGTCAGTAAGTTTAACTGACATCATACTAAATAATGAGGAATTTGCAAGTGGGGGGACCATATATGATCCACCCAACACCTCATTTCAGGATTTTAAAAAATGGACAGGAATTTAATCTAAATTGGATCATCCTCCTTTGAAAATGAGACTCACTGAATATGTAGAAACAAAAGACAACCAGTGGATCTTAGATACTGCAGCTGCCAAAGATGAAATTTCTACTTCAAGACATATTCATTTCTCCAGTTAAGTGCTACTTGAACTAACAGCAATTTCTTAGGTGAAAAGAATTTTGATCCTTTTCTTATTTTTCCATTATGGAGCTTTTGGCATTTCATCAATTGACATACACCACTGCATTGTGCTGAAATGTTTCAAAGGTTTTGCTGAAATGAAAATACGGAGGGATATGTTTGTCTATAAAATAAACCATAGGTTTGGCTTGGGATTTTTTTCCAAAAGAAGTGGAGTTGATTACTTGGCATCAGTCCTTCAACACAGATACTACCAAAGAAAAAAGGAGTGTGAAAAAAAAAAACTAACTAAAGGACGTGAAGCCTGTGGGGAAATAATGACGCAGAAGTACTGCAGAGAACAGCCAAAAGTGAAATAATATTTCTTCTGTGAGGACCTCAGTAATAACAATTCATGAGTGATGAGACTTATTGCAAATGGCAAGAGTGCTTTGGGAGAAGAATGAAAAAAAAATACTCCGGTGTGAAGGATACCATTTCACATGCCCTATCTCCTTTTCTTTTTTCACAGATCATTTGAGTTCTCTTTTTCATTATTCTTCTTTCCAAACAACAATAAATATCTTCAGAAGGCCAAATATCTGCCATAGGCTAAAAGGTACAGTTATGGAAAATATATGACGTCTGATCTTAGGAAAACCCAAATTTGATGTAAAAATAAAAAATAAGCATCTACAAAACAAATACAGAAATACCAATAATGTTGATATGAGGAAAGTCCACAAAAAAAGGAGAAAGTATTTGTAACCATAAAGTTGGCTAAGAAAATATTCACGTAGTAAGTGTCATTTATATATAATAGAAGAGTCGGATTTTGTCATGCTAATAAGTAGGAAAAGGAAATTCCAACTAAACAGGTCAGCCAAAGCAATATATAACAAATAATCTGATTGTTAAGGGGATTTGCTGTTTATAATGTTGAAGCTGGAAAAATATGCTGTGGCAAGGTTCTGAGAAACTATAGAACTTGTAATGGAATATGGATACTATATAAATATAAGGAATATGAAGAATAAGTGAGTATATAAGAAAGATTCGGTGTGTATCCTTAATGGCAATGTAGTTTTAATTTAATCTTTATTGTATTTTTTCCATTACTGTTTTGTTCCCTTATACCTCCCTCTCCCCAGCAATCACCAGACTGCTGTTCATGTCCATGAGTTCTTTTTGCTCAATTCCTCCACCTTCTAAATGTGCCCCCCACCCCACTGCTAGCTGTCATCCTATTCTCTAGCTCTGAGTCTGTCTCTGTTTTGCTTGTTAGTTCAGTTTGCTATTTAGATTCCATATATAAGGGAAATCATATTTTATTTGTCTTTCTCTGACTGGCTTATTCCACTTAGCATAATGTTCTCCAGGTCCATTCATACTGTTTCAAAGTGTAAATATTTCTTTTTTATGACCTGTTAGAATTCCATTGTGTAAATGTCCCATAGATATCTTATCTACTCATCTATTGATGGAAACTTGGGCTACTCCCAAAACTGAGTGATTGTAAAGAACACTGCAATGAACACACAAGTGCTCATGTTCATTTGAATTAGTGTTTGGGTCCTTTCAGATATATTCCCAGAAGTGGGATCACTGGCTCAAAAGGCAGTTCCGTTTTTAGTTTTTTGAGGAAATCACAAACTATTTTCCATAGCGTCTACACCAGTCTGCATCCTCACCAACAATGCTAAACTGTTGTTTGTGGCACTGTGAAGAATGGTTGAGTATAAAAAATTGGAGGTAATTATATCATTTAGGGAATTATTATAATTATCCAGATGAAAGAGATGATTATAACTCTCTTAGGACAGTGGCAGCATAGACAGGGAATGAAAGGTAGATTTACATAGGAAGTAGGTTTGACAGATTTTGGTAACACATATTTTGCCATGTATAGTGAGCACCCATGGTATACACCTTATTATACACAGGTTTAAGTAATCAATGTATCCATATATAATGTGCATTTTTTTCCTCAAAAATTTGGGCCAAAATGATGTACATTATACATGGTAAAGTACACTATGTTGAATGAAACAGGAGACAGAGACTACTGTAAGATTTTGTTCTTGCATAATTGACCATATTCTGATTCCTTAAAAAGAAACTTAAGCATATCAAGAAGAGGGATATATGTTAAATTTCGATTCTAAAAGTGAAGTTTCTAGAATTACACTTATTCTTTATACATGTTTCTCAGAATTTTAGCTTCCTATTCTTCATAGAAAGTGAAAATAAAGCAATGATTTAGATAATTAATTAGCTCTATCATAAGTATTTTTCTTGTGTTTATAACTGTAGGTTTAAAATATAGGTAATTAAAAATTTTAAATACTTTTAGATCACAACTACAACAAGCATGTAGATAACTAACAGACTTTAGTGCACCAGTTTTTTGGTGCTGAATGTGACTCAATAGTATGGAATAGTTGGGGAGAAATGGATGTTGTCCTTGAATGACCTATTAAACTTTATCAATGACTCTGAACAATATATGCTTACAAAATTTCAAGTCAATTTCAATGGATAATTGTTTATGTAATATAAATTTAATTATGCAAAAGAATACCTGAACATTTGAATACTTATCTATCCAATTATACATTCAAGTGAGCATAATAATACTTTCTTGAAATTTGTAATAAAAAAGTAATTTTACAAACACTATTTGTTTTAAAGTTTTTTGACTTAATCTCACATGTACCTGGCAGCAAAATTCATTTGGTAGATAAAGAAATTGAAAATTAATATTACACTCCCATGAAAATAGTTTTACCAAAAGTCATACTTCCTTAACTAATTATTTAAGACACAAACCACACTCTCTGAATCCAATCCACTCAATAAATCTGTACTAACAGCATAAGACAATTCAGAACAACAATATTTGTGTAATCCTAATCCTCATGTTGTTTCCTTTTGTAATGCCCTTCAGAAAGGGAATCTGGTAAGATTTTAGTAAAATAAGACTACTTAAGATATTTCTGGCATAAAGGAATGGAACACAGGTGGGAAACAGAAGTCCCATGGGCTGAATCCGGCCCTCCACCTTGTTTTACCCAACCTAGCATCTTGTTTTTACCTGGTGGCAGTGCCATGCTCTTGCTTAACTATTAAAGAGTAGTTACATTTATACAGTCCTAAAATTACATTAGGCTTTTGAAGGCAACTTCAAGGTTGATGTGACTCCCAGTGAAAATGAGTTTGACACCCCTGGAATAGAATAAAAGCAAGAAATAATGATCATGAAAAAAGAACAGGTAGTATGGTTCAGATTTATCATATTAATTTTTATTAATGAAAGACTCTAAATATAGCCTGGGGTCATAATGCAGAGAAATGTTAATATTAAGTTTAAGATGCAACTAAATTAATAAAAGGAAAAAGAGTTTGTTGATATTTTTTACTAAGATATATACTATTTTCAAATAAAATCTTATATAGAACTCCAAAATATAAGATATATTAAATTAGAAACACCTAGGTAAAAACTGGGGTAAAAAGAAGATTTTTGTCTGCTTACTAGGATAAATGAGACTGCATTAAAATATACTTATATGCCTCAAAAATCCCTACAAAGTGAGAATTCTCTGATCAAAATAATATAAAATGTTTGCAGCAAACATAATAGACATGGAGCTACTTATTTTTATAGAAACATGGCATGAATTTATAAGAGAAAAAGCCCAAGGGTCCAAAACATAAATGGATAAAGCACAGAATGGAGATTTGTACACAAAACATATATTCATAAGAAAGTACTTACATAAATAATAAAATTTAAATTAAAACCACATTAGAATAAAACTTTCCCTATTGACTATCATGTACTAAAATGTTATAATGCACAATAATGACGTGAAGAAATAGGCACTGGCATATCACAGGTGAGAAAATAAATTTCTGGCTTTGATGGGACAAGTAGATAGTTAATTAAATTTAAGATTCATCTGACCTTTGACCTAGTAATTTCTCTTCAAATATTTATCATACATACATGCTTTTACTGGATGCAAAGATATATGTACATTGCTTACTATTATAAAACCCTAGAAAGAGGGATCTTTTTAAAATATGCACGTCAAACTGTGGAAGGCAAAGCTGCATTTAAAAGTTTAAACCTGTAAGTGTTTTGTTTCAGAACATCCTCAATGAAATACATAAGTAAAAAAAAAATATATATATATATATATATATATATACACACACACACACACACTATACATCACATTCTTCTATTTGTATAGTAGTAATTGTATAAAAAGCATAAAAAGATGGTTATGGCAGTTGTATTTTCACTAAGTAGCTATCGGTGCACATTGAATTTTTACCAAGGTATGTATTATGATAACTGGTTTTAATAATTATAAATAAGTAAAAGCTGAATTAATCAATAAGGTATAAAGAATACCAGCTCTTGTAAAGACAACAATGAAATGCCAGTAAACCTACTTCACAGGAGGTTTTAGAGTAAAACCAAAGACAACATAAATCTTTACCCAGGATCTATGATACATAGATCAAAATCTAAAACTTTCCTGCTTGAAAAGTCTCCTGAGCTAGGGGGCAGCATAGTGTTAAAGAGGATGTATGCAGTGCAAAGTTTAGAGGGTAAAAACCATAAAAAGCAAAGTTGAGGGCCTATTTTTTTGGTTGTTCTTTTTGATTGTTTTGTTTGTTTGTTGTCTCCAAATATTGTTTATCTAAAAAAACACTAAACATGAAGAAAGGCCAGGATCAATATTTAGGAGAGCTCCTTATGTTGAATAAATATATAGATTTTTGCTTTGGTCCCTTGAAGTCTTTCTAGAGTGTGGAACTGAAATAGTTCATTTGCCGGTACATGCACATATACTGTAAATTACCCTTCAGCCTGCCTAGAATGTTTATATAGAAGTCCATGTATCCCAAAAATAATGTCCATTCACCAAGGACTTACCAATAACACCATACTTTAGCAAATACCTGAATGTGGCCTCAGGCACTCTATACTGGAAAAAAGTTGTAAACATTCTTCTTCTTCTTTGAAAAAAATGATTCACCAGAAGAAAGCCAACTCTGGCTTCTAGGAAAGAAATCTCTCTCCCTCAGGTTTTTTCTGAAATGGGAGCTCCCTGTTACCCTCTCCCTTCTGCTAACCTTGACTCATTATACAGGGATAAGTTCCATCCTTGATAAGATTGACAAAACAATTTTGTGAAATCAAGAAACTGGTTTAGTTCTCTAGACCTCTTTTTTATTTTCCATTACGAAGGCCAAGTGCTAAAAATATGAAAAGAAATAGAAGGTTTCCTCCTGGTACAGTAAAGGTAATAAGATCTGCCCCTTGTACATATATCAAATCAATTGCTGTATATGAAATAACTCTATAAATATTAAAATATTGGCCAATATATGTAATTTATTTGGTTCAAAAATAAGATGATCTACAATGCACCAATGAACCACAGCCTTTTTCTTAGCTCTTTAGTCACTTTTGACCTGTTCTGCCCATATCAGTCATTAGCTTTATTCCCAAATGAATATGATATTTGCGTCTGACATTTCCAAACTTCCATCTTTTCTACAGAAAGTTCAGTCTGCTCAGAGAAGATAACTTGGGGAGATACATTATTAAAACAGGAAATCAAGATTTTTCCAGGAGCCAAGTATCACCAACTGCAGTGGAACTCTTCTTTAAGAGATAACCATTTAAATGTGTTTACAGTTTCTTTACAGGAATTTTAGTGATCTAAAAGCTTGTAATGACTTCATGTTAAGTAGAAATGATGTTGCACCTCTTGGTGTTTCTGACAAGAAGTTTCCATTCACATATTGTAAGTTCAGGGAGAGGGAAATGATACTATCTTACTTCAAATATATAAAGAACTTCAATCTACTGTGTGTCCCACAAAGCAGAAGTAGGGTTAATGAGTAAGAGTAGACAGAAGCTCATATCTAGGTGATAAGCATATCAGGTAAGAATTCTCATTTACTTGTCATTTTCCCCATTCTGATGTGTTCAGAATTCATCAATATTACCAAGACACAGCCAACACCTGAATTTTCTTGAAAAAGTGACGTCAAGAAAAGGAACATTTACAAAGGAACCATGGGCAAAGACAATGAAGGGAGGATTTAATGTGGGAGGTGGGGTGGGTAGGACACGGGAGAGTAAAAGGAGAAAAACTGGGACAACTATAATTGAACAACAATAAAAAATAAAGAAAATAAAGTAAACTGAAAAAAATTGAATTCAATTTTTCAAGGAAAAAAGATAAAGGCTTAAAAAAAAAACACCTTTATAGCACCATGGGAACTAAGCTACATAATTTCAATATTTACTTTCATGAACTCATTGTGCTGAGTTCCCATGGATTTCTAGCCGAACTAATTGCTAAACCAGGGAAACTATCTAAGATCCCCAGCTTGAAAAAGGGAGTATGTTTATTGTTAAGACAGGAGGTTTTTCTCATAACTTGCTTTTACTCTACATGGTATTTATTTTGGAACCAGACACGTGGATTTTCATGGAATATTCAAGACAAATATAGTATCAATACAACTGATTTTGATAGGTCGACACTCCATCTATTTACATAAAAAGACAGGATAAATTAGATAAAAGTGAAAGAAAAATATAAAGTTCAGCTAGAAAAGATGTCCCCAGATGTTAAAAAAGCCAAAAAAAAAAAAAAAAAAAGGCAAAACCAGATTGCTCAGGGGGAATCTGATTCGAAGGGAGTTAGCAAAGTTTTCAAATTAAAATTTGGCTCTAAGTTTTGAATCTAGTGTCTACTAGAAAACAAAAGTTATGTTTTAAGTGTGCACATATTAAGCACAAGTCTCTTTCATAAAACCCTTAATGTTAAAATGTTTCCTATCTTATGAAAAATCTAGAGAAACAACATGAAAGAATATAGTCTCTAACATTCTGGTGTGAAAAATAGTATTCACAAGAGAAAAAGTTCAACCTGCATTCAATATGAGTATACCATCCATGTTTATGCTACTTAAATGGTGTATAAACTGAACTATGAGATACTAAATTCATATTAAAGTAACTCAGTAACCATTAACACAGAAAGATGATTGGAAAGAGACACAAATGAGAACCAGCTCAAGAAAAATGAATTTTCTAAGTTTTTTTTCTTTTCTTATCGAGACTGAAAACCTGGAGTTATGAACCAAGTATGTCCCCATAAGTATTCCATTTGTACTGAAGCCATCTCAGAGTTTCTTCTCTTTGAAAGGGTTAGAAATCTTCTGTAATTTAAAATAAATAAATTTTAAAGTTGGTATATCTTACCTCTACAGGTGTAACCCAGATGACAAATAAGATAATCCACTGTGAATATAACTAAGTACAAAGAAGTTAATATTTTAAAGGACATAGGAAATCTGCATGAAATTGAAGGGCAGGAATATGAGTGTCCCTCCGGAAAAAAATTTAATATATTTAATTAAGTTTATTTAAAAAATCTAAGAAGTAAGGAGCCCTTTTGTCCATCTGGACACTTCTCTGTATCTCTGCTCTATTTAGCTTTTTTGCTGCATACGTTTTCCCCCCTCAAACTAGTTCACATCATAGAAAATCTAGCTAAGGCAGAGCTTACAAAATTTTATATTATTTCTATTCAAAAGATAAGGCTGGGAGATGCAGGATTCTGTCCTGCAATATAAACACACTACAGCCCAAACTCACACCTATTAAAAGTAAGACTCAGGGAATAAAAGGCAATAGAAACAAATACAAGAAAAAATAAATTTGAAAAAAGAATTAAAAAAAAATGTGGCCCAGGAATTCATCCATTTCCCCTATCACTAATTAGTTTTAATAACAGATTTAATTACTTTAACAATTAATGTAAAAAGGGGACCCAAAAAACCTGCAGAATTTATTTATAAAAATTGTGTATTTATTCTTCTTTCCACATTTTTATTGTTGTTAATTTTATGTTTATTCTTATATGTTTAAACTTCAGTCACATTAAGAGTACTCTCCACTTGATGCAATACACCTGTCTAGGTGTTTTTTTCCACTGCCCAAAATAGTTTTTGAACTTGTTGATTTTGATGGCTTTTAGTGCTTCTGCCATTTTTGCTTGACCTCCTCAATATCAGCAAAACATTTCCCTTTGAGGACTTTTTTCATATGGAGAAACAAAAAAAGTAGTCACTTGAGCAAGATCAGGTGAATAAGGAGGATGGGGCCTGGGGGTCATGCTGTTTTAGGTCAAAAACTGCTGAACACACAGCAACGTGTTGGCAGGTGCACTCGTAAATCACCCATCGTGAAATGGGCAAACGTGTTGAAAGAGTTTTTAAAAAAATGTATTTAAGCTGAAATGCAGCCTCTCTCAACATCGCTGGCTAGTATACTGATACAGATGGGTTTCTAGAACACTCATCTAGCAGGGAAGCCTGTACTACAAGGGGCCTACCCTCCAGAAGATAATTCTGTTCTTGGGGGGGCTCATGTATTCTGTTTTTCTTGGGTCAGTTTTTGTAAGTTTTGCTAGAAAATTGTTCATTTTATTTAGGTTTTAAATTTTGTGATTATAAAGTCTACCCCCTCTTCTTATGTAATGTATGCATTTAAGACTAGAAATGTTCCTCTGGCATAGTTTCTATACACTTATTTGCAGTTCCCATTATCAGTATTTTTTCTTTAAATTTATTTTATTTAAAAATATTTTCACTTTTAGCTTTATTGAGGTATAATTAACAAATAAAATCATAATTTATAAAAATAAATAAATAAAATGTAAAACTCTATGCAACCCAAAAGCAAAAGTCAACATTACTAATGAAGAATTATTAAAAGTAAACAAGGCATGTGGAGGAGAATTAAGCACAAAGGGGTTGAATTTCCCGTTTCATTTTTTTCTTTTTTCCTTCTAGTCACTGTGCTTTGAGTGTGGTCCCGGTCCTATTCTATCATGGAAAAAGACACTAAGGAAAATGAACCTTTGATAGAAACTCCATCTGTCTGGAAATAGGGGCCATGGAGTCCCTGTTGGGGTGACTGCGAATGTACAAAGTCCTAGAGGGGTGATAACCCAAGAGGGAATTCCCACAATTCTGTGTATATGAACACTAACACTCAGGCCTTGATCACACATGCCCAGAAAAGATTAAAAACAAGGCACCGAAAGCTTGGAGTTACGAATTCGAATTGCACCACCCCTATGAATCTCAGACTAACACCTGAGAAAGACATAAGCAATAAACAATGGAACTAAGATTTGAACCTTTGACTACAGAAGGTAAGCCACAACTTAATTGTGTGATGCTGATTGGTTTCAGTTTAAATTCATGAAGCAGATCATGTTCAGAGTAATCTGACTACAATTTTTATAATCCATTCAGAGTCCCACACCTACTTTCCCTTCTCAGGTCAAATTTCTAACACCTCCTCCCACATCCTTATAGTTACTTTATAGCTTTACTGCATAATTCACTGAAAAAATAGATATAATCAGAAGAGATATTTCATGAGCTTCCAGAGCAGAATTGTTTCCATATTCCATTGAGTCTAAGGCCCTGTTACCTGAGATGAACTGCCTGTCTTTCTAAGTGAGACTATCACCTGCCTCTGTGCACTGGGCCTCATTCTTCTGATGAAAAGTATCTAGCAATTCTGTCCTCTCATTATTTCATCACTCTTTTTATTTCTCTCTGTTGGAAGAAAATAAACCTCAACTGCTCCTTTATAACATAACACAAATATTAACTAAAGAGAAATTGAAAGCCAAATTGTGAAAAGAAAAATATATATCTTCTAGAATGTAACTTAGAAGACTTCATGGTTTAATAAAGGTAAGGTTTACTATATGAAAACCTAAAATCAATAACCATAAAATAAAAGATTAATGAATCTACTAAAAGACTGTATTAACCTTAAAGTTAACTAAGGGTTGGGTAGCTCACTCTCCTAAGGGGTCTTCCAGAATGTGGTATTTTAGTGCTATCACTGGGACAATTTCTCCAGGAAAACCAGGATGGATATTCATCCTACCTGCAGATAGGATAAATCATATAGATGACTTTTCCACCCCTTAAAAAAATAGGATGGGGATGATGTTATGAGATTTTCAAAGCTAGACCACAAAAGGCAATTCACTTTCTGCCTTGTTCATGTTAACACTAGCACTGGAGCTCACAATGTAAGCAATCCAACTGTGTTCATGCCACTATGCTGGGAGGGCACCCTCATCAGTCCACCTGGAGAGGTCACTTGAATAAACCCTGAAACTGTACAAAAACAAAGATGTCCAGTGAAGTCCCTATCTTCTCCAAACACCTGCTGTTCCAGCTCTACCCACCATCTGACTGCAATTTAAAGAACAACCTGAAGCCAGAATTTGCAGCCAGTGCATTCTCAAATTCCTGACTCACAGGAACTGTGAGAGGTAATAAAATTATCATTACTGCTTTAAGCCCTTAAGTTTTGGAATCAGTTTTTATGTAGCAACAGTAACTCATTTTAAAAAATAGTCAAAGAATAGTTTTCCCTATATTTTTATCATATTCCACATTTACTTTTGTCTAAATGACATATTAAATGAATAAAATTAAGAAGAATTGATATGAGGTGATACCATATGTGTGCATGTATGCATGTATATGTACATGAGTGAGAACAATTTCAATGGAATCTGTGACCAACACAAATTTTACTCCATGTATATATTGTTTAATTTTTAAATATATTTACATATTTATTTGTATAGTTTTTAAATGAACTTATTTTTATTTTAAAAAAGCTATTGGTGTGAACTCTGACATGAAGAGTAAATATGAACAGCAACAGAGATGACTTTACAAGGAAAATCCAAAATAAAATTTCTAACTTAAAGATATATTTTTGTGATTTTATAATGGAAGCAAAAGAATGAATGAGCTGTTTTGCAGTTTATCATCATGGTATTCCTTAGCTTATAATCAGTATAAATTAACTATTTTACATGATTAAGCTAAGCAATAATTTAGGCAATCACAAATAAAATTTTTGTCTCTAATTCTTTCATTGATTCTCAGTTCATAAGCACTCAATTTATACATTGAAACAGTTTGGTAGCAAGGCTCTATTTTCTTTAAAAAATGATGAGCAATCTTTAAACTGAAGACATATTAAAGTAGAAAGTAAAAAATACACAATATAGGGATTTTGAAGTGTATACCCCCAAGATCCTTCTCCATAAACATTAAATGTCATAATTGTCATGAAATTCATTATCAAATGAATGTTTTACATTTAATGCAGTAATATCAAAAAGTTTTAACATTGTTTTAATAACATTTACAATCTATGACTTTTTAAAAACATAACTTATAGAATGTATTAATAAAAGGCTTATGTTTGTTTAGCAGCAAAACAGAGGTATTGCTTTCACATGTTCAGATCCTAGATACAGTCTTCATCACTACTTTTCAGTTTTGTGCAAAGACTACAGTACAGTGACGGGTTTGGGGTAAGAGGCACTTGCGTGGAAATGAAGAGGTAATCCAACATTGGTTCCTCTGCTGTGCAATGATAGCTTCTGAAGCTTGAACTACCTGGGAGGAAACAATAACAATAATAACAGTGAAAATACCAAGGTTTGGAAACCTTTTGGGTATGCATCAAAAATAAATGAGATCAGCTAAATAAATTGCCAACATTTGTCATGGTTTCAGAGCTTCTTCTTTGTATAATTCCTAAATTGTACAAATCAAGTTAGAAAACAATCATTTCAAGTAACTTATGCTTACTTATTTTAATTAATTGATGTCTAAGCCCTCCAGTTTCAACAGATCATAGATGCCTTGACAAAATAACTTAATAATTATACTCTCTGGGTGCAAATTATTAAAAGTTTAAACATTAAACTCATGGCCTTCCTCTCTCCTTTATTCTTTGTATTTTATTGGTGCAGTTGACTCTGAAATAGACTGGACTTCCATTGTACCTAAAAGAAAGAGAAATTTACTAACTATAGAGAAATCATCACTAATTGGAAAAATAATTCCCTTTACTAAACTTATGGTATTAAAAAACAAATAAATGCATGAATTGTATTATCATTTGAACATTTCCTTTATATGTTTCTAAATATTTGTTTTTTAATAAATAATTCTCTATTACTTTGTCAATTATAAATGTAAAAAAGTCTGAAAAAAGATTTTTTTCATACTGTTCAACATAGTTCTGCAAGGAAAAGAAACTGTACTATTAGAAGAAATATACTTTAAAATCTTATTCATTCCAATTATTTTAAAACTGCCCTCCACCAAAATCAATTTATACTCTACAAATAAGTGAAAAGGGAGACAAAGGAGACAAACTCTTTATTAGACCTTCTGCTTTATAGCAGAATCTGAAAACATATTAAGAATGAAAAAACTGATCCTTCCTGATCTTTTTCTTAAAGTGTGACCCACCTCCATCCTATGGAGACACTCCCCTCCCTAACTTCAGTTCTAGTCCCCATGCTTATTTTCTTATCTCTGTTAAAGCAGTGTATGAAGTCTCAAGGCTATTAGGACTCAGGACTAGTTTTCAAGACAGGCTTTGCTTATAAAAAATATCAGCTGTCAGAAGTGACAGGATACAATTGTTAAAATGTCTGAAATGAAGGCTAAATAAATCCCTACATAGAAAGTGGTATTTTTCGGAAATAAAGGCTAAATAAATGCCTACATATAAAGTGGTATTTTTCTGCTATGTCTAAACAAAGCACTTTCTTTCCATTCACATTGCTGGACTCAATGTGTCACCTGTCTCATTCATATTAAAATGAAGTATTAGTGCAATGTTTCACATCATCAGGGAAATTGCTTACACTACTTAAGATGCACAGCAGAACCACTTTATGAGTTTAGTATTGCTAAAGGAATACACAGCGATCATTTTACTGGCTGAATATTATACTAGGTTTTATTTGGAAAGAGTGTACAACTATATATTTTAATGGGTTTTGATTTATATTCCTACTCAATATTTAATTCCAGTGTAGGGACTTTAATATATAAATAATAAAGTTTATTTACCCCAGTTTGAAAATACACAGAGGAACATAAAACCCAAAATAAATAAAGCTGATTGAGCCTTGACTGGTGTGGCTCAGTGGGTTGGGTGTCATCCCACAAAGCAAAATGTTGCAGGTTGGATTTGGTCAGGCATATGTTTGGGTTGCAGGCCAGGTCTCTAGTTGGAGGCATGCAAGAGGCAACCAATCAATGTTTCTCACATTGATGTTTCTCTCCCACTCTTTCTCCCTCCTTCCCCCTTCTCTCTAAAAATAAATAAAATCATATAAGCCAGTCAGAGAAAGGCAAAATATGATTTCCCTCATATGTGGAATCTTATCAACAAACTGAACTAACAAGCAAACCAGCAATAAACTGATAGATTAAAGAGCAGGCTGACAACTCTGGAGGGTCAGGGTTAGGGATGGAGGAATGGAGCAAAAAAGAAGGACTCATGGACATGAACAACAGTGTGGTGAATGTAGGGGTTGGTAGGGAGAGGGGGTGGCTGGATGCAGAATAGTTTAGGTATAAGGATAAATGGTAATGGAAAAATACAATAAAAATGTTGGAATGAAAATAAATAAATAAATAAATAAATAAATAAATAAATAAAATCTTTTAAAAAGAAAGTTGATTATGAAAATAAAATTTTGGGACAAAACAGGGTAAACTAAAGGAACTCAATGGGAACCTCTACCACTGTCATCAAGTAATCTAAAATGGCAGGCAAAATGGTATGGAAAGCATAGAGAAATTTCAAAATAACATAGAAATCAGAAAACAGTTTTCTGTCTTAGAGCCCAAGCCTTAGTAAATTAGGCCTCTGAGAAATTTCCCTGTTAGGCATGAAGACAATGGCAGACAGGGAATAATCATCACAAGTTAAATGAGAAGCAGGTGGACAAACTAATCCATAGTTCTAGAGTAGAGAGGGAAGGCTGCAGCTCCCAGGGAACACAATTCACAGAGTAAGGAGTTAACACCAGCTGTCTACAAGGACTATCTAGGACTAGGGACAATGACCCCTCCATTCAAAATGATGCCAGGGGAAGGACCTACATGAGAGTTTTCTTAGGATGAAGTTACGTTTCCTTATGCCTAGGAAATGCAAAAGAAGCTGAAGCAACATCAATGGCAAAAGGTCCTTCAGGTAAAACTAGGATGGAAAGTTCACAATATCACCTACTAAATAATTGATTTATTATCTTTTGTGATATCGGTACTCATAGACAGACACACTTTCACTTTGGAAGGGTAACCTTTACTAAAGAGACACAGAACATTGCAAGTCTAATGGTATCTATTTTTAGTAAAATTTCTATTCACTAGCTGAATAGTAAATGCTAATTTGTTTTTCCTTTGAATGTTATGATTTCTTCATTACATATGTGAATACCCAACATCATCAGTATTTCTTTTTCCTGTCCTTCAGGCTCCAAAAAACAAAATTCTTTTTATTCAAGTGAATTAGCAATATATAAAATATTTACTATTTTGCAGATAACACAGAGGAAAACATTTCCATTATACACACAGAATACATAGCTTAATGAAGTCTACAACCCCTTACTTAGCACCACTGCCATCCTGTGGTTTTCTACTCTCTGTCCACCTTTCCTTGCACAGTACCCCACCTTCCATTCTTTCCATACAATCGAGGTTTTCTTTACCCTGTCACTCTAACTACTGCAAGTGTCTGCATTTCTCCCACTGCAAAGCAATTTTTATGTGACAAGTAAAAACAAAAAACATTCTCCATGTATTTCATATGAAAGTTTGTCAATGATTATGCTATATAATAAAAATTCTCCATCTGGCCAATGTTAGAAATAGCTGTTTGTACTTCTTAAAAGGATGTATTGTTATTTGGTACTATTGATCGATAAATTCAGATAAAAAGACTTTGGAGCATCATACCAGTACAATTTGAAGGAGACTACCTTGAATGATGAAAACATTTGACAATAACACACATCATACTAGGATTACACTAGTATATTTTGAAAACCTGCCCCATGGTACACTAGTTAGTAAAATTAATTTAAAAAAAAGCTCCCACTTATGTATATATTTTTGAAAACTTGGATTTCCACACGGAATAGTACATTAAATTGGAACATACCTATAGCTTAGTACATAAAAGGTGGGAACAATGAAAAAAGTACAGAGAAGAGGCTCCTCTTTCTGGGATCATGTCCTGGTGCTTTTGTCCCCTGTACCTTCCTACAATATTCCACCTACCGTATGAATCTGTGCTTATGATGTTTGTTCTTTCAAAGCTTTCTATGAACAGCTCTTCCTTTTTGACTTTCATGATAAGACCTTTTACAACCTTTCCAGGAACAGCTAAATAAATGAAAAGTTTTTCACTTCTTCTTTGGTCTGCAAAAATAGCTTTTGTTGATGATGAAAAGTGCAACCTCCCAAATTTCTCATTTTTCCATGAAGCAAAAGGTTTACTTTCTGAAGGTTTCACAAGTGCTATGAATCACTATATTTATCTTCCCTCTGGATGTAGAAAAATGGATGGCAATTTCAGCCCAGGTCTTGCATGTTTCTCAAAACACAGAGCCATGATCATGTTCACATTTACTTATTTTGAGCTAAACTCTAATTTTACTTCTATCAAAAAAACACACTTAATTGTAGTTACAGTTGTATATTATTCTTCTCAAAAGAAACAGAAGATACAGTTCAGTAAATCATTCAAGCTTAATACCCAGATAAGAAAATTCTAATAGCTACAACTATGAATAAGGCTATTTTAATTTTTTTACTATTTTATTGAATTTATTGAAGTGACATTGGTTAATAAAATTACATAGGCTTCAGGTGTCAAATTCTATGATACATTATCTGTATATTTTATTGTGTGTTCACCATCCCAAGTCAAAAAATATAATAATTAACCTCCAATTTATTGAAATACTATCTTTTATATTTAAGAATATTGATTTTCAATAATGCATTTTTAACCACTAATATAATTATATGGAACAGTAAGGTTTTGTGAATAGATATTCCTTTTTAAAATATCAGGAAAATACCACAAAATTGTTTTTTATCCCAATAATTTATTGCAACTTTACTGATATACGTAATTTTTCTGACATGTTATTGGAGGCACATTTTTAATAGAAAAAAAAAACAACAATATAAGTGAGGGTTTTCATTTTGATGTATACAGATAAAACTTTGAAAAAGTACTTTATATTTTTGCAATTCATTATTAGCTTCTAATATAGACATTTAAAATGTCTGTCTATTGTTTATGCAATTTAAATTATCACTTGTTTGTAATAAGCCCTGTATTTATGGGGAAAAGTTTATAATTATTACAAAGTATACACATACTCTTAAATCAATTTATAATAAATGCTTTAACATATGTATTAAACAAATATTTTTGAAAATCCATTCTATGCACAAATATGTGTGCCCTCATATGTAAGCTTAATTAGTACATTAATTCACTATATTATTTATACTTTAATTATAGAGGCAAATAAAAAGCTGTTCATGTTCTGCTTGAATGGATTTGCAGCCCTATGCCAAGTGTTGTCTGACCTAAGTTTCTTTCTAGAAATTAAGGTATTTAAAACTAAATTATTTTAAAAGGCAATCATAAATTCAATTCATTAAGTGACTAAAAGTGAAGAAATCATACTTAGGTAAACTATTAAAGAATGTTAGTGTAAACCAGAAACCTACAGATTGGACCACTGATGCTTGCCGGTGGAAATAAATCACAATGTGGTAAACTATTATTTACACACACACACATACACGGGTCAATTTTTTTGTGTACATATGTTGAGATTTGTGGTCATACAACCACTGTTATCCATTAGGCTAAGTATAGTGTGTTATTCATTTTAAAAGATTTTTAAAGTTTTTGAAAAACAAGTGGGTTATTCATAAATTCATGAATTCAATAAAAAATCCCACTTTCTTTACTATCTTACATACTAAAACAGCTTTGCCTTCAGGGTCTATTGAAGAGTGAACATTCATATTTATTTTTAATTCACCATTTTACCAAAGATGTCAGGCACTAGCATTTTAAGGCAAATTATTATAGTTACCGATTTTGTTATGACATCCCAATTTCAGGCTTTCAGGACTTTGTCAAACACACACACACACACACACACACACACACACACAAATTAATTTTGTGTGATTTTCAGTTCTAGTTAGAGCCTTTGTCCCAAGGGCTTGTTAATCTTGTATCCCATTTCTGCCCTGTTACAATTTAAAGATTGTCACAAGAAGGATAAATTTCATGCCATTTTCTGTTCTCATTACAATCTTCAGATTGTTATGAGAACAGATTAATTTTGCTCAATTTTCTGCCCTCGTTACAGACTGTTATGAGAATGGATTAATTTTATGACATTTTCTTCTTTCATCGTAATCTTTGTTATGGGACTGAGAATATGTAATGAGAATGAGAGCATATCAAGCATTAAAAGGTCTGTGAGAGCTCATGACAAAGATTGTAACAAGAAGAGAAAACGGCACCCAATCCATTCTCGTGACAATTTTAAGATTGCTAAGCGAACCCAGAGTGACACTGCATTTATCCACTCTGAAGACAAAGAATGTTGAGAAAATGGGAATAAGAGCAAAATTAATCAATTCTCCTGACACCTTGAGATTATACTTAAGCTTACAGTATTTTTTCCATGATACAGTACATAAAAACATGTGCATTCCAATTAAATGTTATTTATTGGAAAATGTCATCTTCACATTTTTATCTCTTCCTTTTTTCTTTTTCTTTCAATTTCTCCCCTTTCTCACTCCCTCCTTCCTCCCTTCTTTCTTCCTTCTTTTTCACTTCTCTTAATGTGAAACATGACCTGTATTTTACAAAATATTATGACATTTAAATGAAAATTAGTATTATCTAAATGTAAATAAAAAATAGAAAACAATACCAAATAAAAGCAACAATGAGATCAAAGCCAGAGTCTCCTTTAGCCATTGTTTTTTAAATTTCAAATAATACATTTGAGTCGACTTTTTCCACATGCCCAGAAGGAAAAATTAATTTGGTTTTGCAGAAGTTGCTAGTCAACATAATGAAATCCTCCTATGTCTGCAGATGCATTCTGTTTGATAGCTTTATTCTTTAATAAAGAGTTCACTGCTTTCTTATATGCTTCTCCTAAACTTCAAGGTGGCACATTTACTGAATTTAGAGCATCAATGTTCCCAATTCATGAGAAATAATCCAGCACTTTGAACTCACTTTGTTTCCTCTTCATTCTATGAAGAAGTTAAACATTTCTTTAAAATCATTTTCTTTACAAAATATCTTAATTCAAAAAGGCTAGCTATTTGAAAAAATTGTCAATATATTTGTATTTGTATATGTATATATGAGTACCTACACACACATACATTTGAGTATTTATATATTTATAATTGTGATTGTATATGTATATATGTGCATATGTGTGTGTGAATGGGTACCACCCAGAGCTCAGAAAAGGAATTATTTTTTGGAGACTGAGCCCCTTGTAGTGCAGGTGAGTATTCTAAGAACCCCTCTACAACAGTGTACCAGTTCGTGTTGTGAGAGGATCTGTTCAGCTTCAGTTAATTTTTTATTTTTTGCATTTTTTATTGTTGTTTAGTGAATATGTCTGAAGACTCTTTCAACCCATTTGCTCATTTCACAACAGGTGATTTATGAGCATATCTGCTGTCAGCATGCTGAGTGTTCAGCAATTTTTGACCAAAAATATTATAACCCCTGTGCTTCACCCTTCCTATTCACCTGATACTGCCCCAAGTGACTTTTTTTTGTTTCCCTATATGAAAAAAAAAAGCCCTCAAAGGGAAATGATTTTGTACATGTGGAAGAGGTGAAACAAAAAAATGGCAGAAGCACTAGAAGGCATTAAAATTAATGAGTTCTAAACTGTTTTGAGCAGAGGAAAAAAATGCCCTGATAGGTGTATTGCATCAAATGGAGAGTACTTTGAAGGTGACTGAAGTTTAAACATGTAAGAGTAAATACACAATTTTTTTATAAATTCCATTTTGGATGCCCTCCTTCGTATGTGTGATGTAACATTTTTCTCAATATTGTATATTAGATGATACTCTGGAAAAAATTAGTCAAATTGGCATCCCACATAGTCACAAATGATATCTCTAGTGTAATTAAATACCTTTTGAATAACAGTTAAAATATTCAACAATATCACCCAATTCAGGTTATTATGTCAGGATTGTATAGTTGATTTCATAGTGTATTGTATGTGTTGACTTTTTATCTATTAAACCCAGGAGGTAAAGTTCTCACAGAATTCTGAAATCATTAATCCTAACATTATTAGCTATGTCTCCTACTTCAAGCCATTTTGCTTATTTTTATATGTGGCAAACATCACTGGAAACTAATGTATACTGAACAGTTGAAAAAATAAATGTATTGACTGAAATTTTATAATTATACCCATGAGAGCTTCCTGACCACACATTGAAATGACTTCTCTATGTGTTTTTGATAAATGAGCCTCATTTTCATTATCAGTGCAACTTTAATGAATTCCATCATCAGCTCACTTAATCCTGATCTTTTTTTCCTTCATGACACAAAATCCTTAGTCTCTTTCTTCTCTGGTTGGAACTTCCATTGTTTACAAATTTGCTGTTAACCTTTGTGTAATTGTAAGCCTTAGTTTCTAGAATACTGAGTTGAGACCAGATTTGGGCAAAACCAACAGGGAGGCCTAGAGACTGGGAACTGGAAGGAGTAGCCAATCAGGCCCAGAAGAAACTCAAGAAGTGTCAGAGGGAGATGGAGGCCAAAGGCACCAAGAAGAAGGCAGGCAAGGGCCCCATGAAGCTGGGAGCCCAGGCAGAAGCTGAACTACAGCTGGTGCAGGTGCTCCCTGACTATGGATATATTTACAGTATTGAACAAACCACATGAGCCCAACTGGCCTGGCCAGGCACATCTCTCGTGTATATTATTAGAGCCACAGTAAATTCTATTTCACTCCCCAACCTCCAAAAGATGTTTTCCATCTTTTTGACTCAAATTTCCCTCATCTAATCAAAAAATACTGTCATTATTAGCTTGCGTTTTAACAGATGTCTCCACATATTTAACATTCCATGGACTGCCTCTGGTTTTTGCCTTTTCTACAGAAACCTGCCTTTTATCTTCTAAATCTGACTTGTTACCAACCAGCATTGAAAGAACATTCAGATCGTCTTTTACTATTAAAATCTACTCCCTGAAGTTAACTATGGCTGCCAAGGATTCTTTTTCTGTAATGGAGAAGACACAGAGGAAACCCTCTTTGCTCCGGAAGTAGTCATCTCCAATTGCAGCCAGGTTACAATAAAACAATATCAATGAACTTCAAGAAGAGTCCAGGAAATTTAAAAGACAAAAACAAAAACTCTTTTTTCTGCAATGGCATCACTGAAACCAGTTAATTATAGAGATAGATGAGGTAAAATTGGAGTAGCATCTGATGAGCAGGAGGAGCAGCTGTGGTATGTGTGTTATGAGAGAAAGGGGTATCTATATTAACTCCCTTCAAAAAATGCCTCTGACATATTAATTTCACCTCTTTATTTGACTCAGGTTCTTGACCTAAATCATTTTCTGCTACAAAGTTTTAAAAAAACAGGCCTAAATTGGTCAGAGTAATGCATCTGTCCATTCTGTTGTTGCTATAATGACTTGTTTAAAATGCAAAGTTGGACTTCATCTCTCTGTTACTTTTCATCTACCCATGAACCAGAGAACAATGTCAGAGCATCTGAACCGGACATTTAAGGGCCTCAGTGACTGGCCCTTGCCTGTCTCACCGGTTCTCATCCATTGCACTCTCTGTCTCATGCTTTTAGTTATAGTCCCACACTATTCGGTTTCTCACCTCTATCATTTGATCATGATGATCACCTCAGTCTTAAACATACTTTCAAGTCAGTCTCACAGATATGTACCTCCTCATCCTCTGCAACATAGCTTGTCATCACTTGTCTAGGAAGGTCTAGGGCCCCAGATCACATTGGGTAACCTTCCTTGACATTGCTGCAATACTAATGAAGCTCTTTTTTGCACCTCTATGTATGTATGTGTATGTGTATGTGTTTGTGTGTGTTTGTGTGTGTCTATGCATGTGCGTATGTGTGTTTGTGTGTGTATGTGTGTATGTGTATGCATCGTTCTTCTTTGCCCCATCTCAAACCCTTTTATCCTAATTTTCCTTAATTTAATTTGTAATCTAAGCATCCAGTATATTATCAACTCATAGTTGGCACCCAAAAAAAATTTATAAATGAATAAACAAGCATTAGTTCTTATATTGAAGTAATATTTAAAGATATTATTTCTTATAAATTATAGTTGTACAGCTAACCTAGCAGTCAGAAATATTTACTGCCTTCCTATTATGTACCATTCACTCAAGTAAAGTGTTTCATGTGCATTATCTAATTATATACTCACAATAATCCAGTGAGTTAAGTATTATTATTGTTTAATTCTCATTTGCAGTTAATATAATGAGTACTCATAACATTATGAATATTTTCCAAAATAACAAAACTTGATGACAGAGCCAGCTACTGAATCCATAAATGTATGGAACAAGAATATACACACTCGATCACTGTATTATTTCAATTTCTAAAGTACTTAACTTTTTGTCTGAGAGGAAGTTTACATGAAATGAAGAATATGTATTTCAATGAAATATAAATATTAATAGTATGACCTGATTTATTTTATACTTATTTTTCTTCAACATTTTTATTATGGAAGCAAAAAAGAGAGTTTTTAACTTTTTGAGTTCTTGTTTTCAAAATAATGTTGAAAGGCACATCAGTCTTAGGATACATGATCTGACAGTTAAAACAAACAAATAGTATTGAGAGTATTTTTAGAGGAAAGCTAGGGGATTTTCAATAGCATAAATTAGTTATCCTGGTTCCACAATTACATTATATGCATATTCATTATGTATGTTACTCTGCGAAATAAATTTCAACATATGATGACTACCTTGTAGAGGCACTTGTATTGTGGGCAGTTCTGTGTTAATAAAAACATGCATTCAATTCCATGAGAGGATTCATTCAATTTCATTTTTAAATGTGCAGCCATTGAAGAATAGTTTAGGGGGTTTTAGGGGTTGGTAATTATAGGACAGGAGGGTCTCCTCCAAAATGGTTGCAGGAAAAAATCTTGTCTGTTAACTAAAAACTTGCTGATTATTTAGGCTCAATTAAGTCTAATATCAATGATGTTTTCCTTTATTTCTAAATAAGTTAACTTTAATGAAGTACTTACAATTCACACGGCATGGCTTGAACTATTGATAATATCACACATGCACACTGACACACATAGATAAACACAAAACATATACCTTTGCTGGGGGCACGGAGCTGGTAACAACAAAAAGCACCTCAACAAGTCCCGGGAAAAACCTAAGACTCACTCTGTTTTCTCATGGGCTGATTGTCAGATGTAAAATAAATAGGTTTGTTTTGAGGTCACAATGAGAAGGAAAAGATCAACGTGACCTCTGGGAAATAAAGGTTATTTGACATTTTTGGGATTATCTGCTAAAGGCATTGGCCATGTTCAGAGTAAAGGCTTGACAGACAGGGGAAGACTTCATTTTTCCCAAAGTTAAATATGAAGCCAGAAGCTAAGCCCACACCCCCCCCCCCTCAGCTAGAGCAGTTGTTGAAATCAGTAGCCTTGATCGATGATGCATTTTCAAAATCAAAACAAGCATCAGTGTCTCCAATCTAATCACATCTCCTAAAGCTGCTACTTCCTGTGGGAATTTAATTGCTGTGACATTAGACTCCAGACAACAGGCTCTTCTCAAAGCTGCCATCAGGGCGGGAGAAAAATCAGTGGGACAGTGTCAAAGCTGTTAGACAAAAAGCATGTTAAAAACACCACATGTGTAATTTTCCTATCTCAATTTCAGCAGTAAAATGTAATGGATCCTCAATAACAAGTTTAAAAATGCCCCCACATTATACTATTCATGAAAAAGATAAAAAGAATGTGTTTGTTTGCTAAAAACTCAGCTTAATATCTTCCATGTTAGGCATCCTCACACACAAATCCTTATGGTTTTTTGTGATCTATTTTTATCAACATTTCTGTAAGAAGACCTGGAAGTTAGAAGATTAACCTCTTTTCAAAGGCTTATTGCACTTTCAATTAAACTTTTCATTACTCAATATTTCTGTATATTAACCAAAAAGAACAATAAAAATAATTTTCATAACTAATAAAAAACAACTGATTTCAGATCTCATGTTCATTAAATCTCTTTGATACATAACACTCCCTTTTCAACTGTTATCCCAAAGACACTTGTGACATTTTTTTTTAACTGTCTCATCACAGGAAATAGCAGCTGTGTGTTATTTTACCTGAGCTATATTTTTTTACATTACCCATATCATAGAGAAAATGAACAAAAACAGAAAAACTAATGAGAACTTAATGGTAAGGTCAAAGTAAACTCTGAAACTTGAAAAGAGCAAAACAGAAGATCCATGGTGAAATATAACTTGGAGAAATCTCATGAGACCTGAAGTAATTTTATAGGTTCTCAGGGAACATTAAAAGATATTTCTTGATACTGTACAAAGTATCTTAGTGTACTTGGCTAAGCTAAAAATAGGATTTGTTGCTGTTCTTTCCTACTAGGATAGAAGTAAAAAATTTTTACAAATAAGCTGTTATGAATGCTAACGGCAACTTTCATCTCTGTCTAAACTGTCCCTCTTTAATAAAATTCATATCCTAAACAAGCATATTATCTTAACTAATTTATTAACAAGATAACTAATTTGTTAATTTATGATTAATATATTAAAATCATCTTTTATTCTGTATAGTGCTCTGTGCTTTAATGTTTTTTCATATCCATCATCTTATTTGACAATTCACAATATTTTGTAAGGCATTGCAGCGTCCAGTTTATTGGTGAGGAAATTAGAGTAAGTGATTTGTTCAAAATCCTTCAGTGAGCAAATTTAGATTTAGAATATAAAACCAACATAATGGTTGCAAGTCCAGTGTATTTCCTACCACCACACAGAGTATTTAATGTTTAGACATTTACCTCTGAGAACTTGCTAACCTTTTGTCACTCACTGTTCCAATTATCCATTGCTGCATAATAAACCTTCTCAAATCTTGGACAACGAAACAATAGCCATCATGAATTATCGCTCCTGATACTGTGGGTAGACCAAGCTGTTCTTTCTTCCTTAATGTGGTGTCATCTGGGGCACAGTAGTGGCTGAAATTTCCAAAATGTCCTCATTTATAAGGCTGCCTGTGTTAGATGAGCTGCCGGTTGGGGTATCAGCTGAGGTTATTGGCCTGGGGCCTGTATTCTCCTCCATGTGGGCCTCCTAATGTGGCTTTGATATGCTCACAGCATGGCAATGAAGTATAAGAAAAAAAGTATTCCCAGCAATGAAGGCAAAAGTTACGGATCTCTTAAAGCCCCATCTCAGAATTTGCACAGATGCTTACTTATATGGAATTCTATTGGTCAAAAGGAGTCATAGAAACAGCTGTCTTCACCATCCACCCCTCTTAGCCCAAGACCAAGGTGTTTCCTGAGACATAGAACTTTCAATGCTAACTAAAATCATGGCATTCTTGGGAAAATCTTGCAGGCTGGTCAACCTAGTCAGCCCAAGTTTAAGACTGAAGAAAATAGTCCACCTTTGATAGGTAGAGGAAAGATTCCATTAAAAATAAACAAACAAATAAGCAAACAAAGATATGGATATTGTTGTCTTCTTTGGAAATACAATCTACTGTAATTAATGAGTTTGGGGGAAATTTCGTTCTTGTTAGTTACTTTTAAACCTAGTATATAAATCCATAAATCTAATCAGACTGAATTATGCACTGGATCATTTATTGCTCCCTTGTATAAATAGTGTTAAATTTAGAGATTTGCCAGTGGTGTATACAGTCCCACTCCTTAGAAACTCTGCCAAAAGCCCGAAAGGCTCACAGAGACTCGAGAGTCCTATTATTGATGGTTAATACCATTCAGTGTCTATTCCAGTTAAACAGACTATGCGAATTAAACTGAGAATAAGCTACCTCTGTAAATTTTGTTCTTGTCTTTGTAAAAATTTATTCTGAATTTTCAACCAATTTAACTTTCATTACCAAACATTGCTTCTTTATTGAAATATAACCATAATAACCTAGTTCTGTAGTAGTGATCACATAGCTTAATATGAGATGTTTTCAGCTTAACTCTTCCTGTGACAACATTGTCCAATAAAACTTTCTAGAGTGATAAAAATGTTCTATAATGTAGCTTCTAGCCAAATGCAGCTTTTGAGTACTTGAAATTTGGCTAATGTGACTGAGGAACTAAATTCTTAATTGTATCTAATATTAATTAATTTAAAATTTAAAAGCTAGATGCTGTTAGAATTTATATTATTGGTTTGTGCAGTTTAAAATCATAATTTTCTTTAGTGAAAAATAAGAATAGGGAACACACATAATATTGTTAAATCATGTGTCAGGTTAACACAGAGGCCTATTATCATACCAACAGTATGATCTAAAGCTAGAAGATCCTTTTCTTTTTTTAAATATGTGATAAGGTGAAGTCAGTGTTTGAATTATTAATGCAATCATCTCTTTATGATTATGACAACATGCAGTATTTTGAAGAGAGGTAAATATATATATTTATAAACATATAAATATTTACATGGAATAAAATTGCTTTTTAAAAATTTCTCACTTATTGATTTTAGAGAGAAGTTTCACTTTGTTGTTCCACTTATTTATGCATTCACTCATTGATTGTTCTATGTGTCTTCACCAAGGTTCTAGCCTGCAAACTTGGCACATTGGTACAATGCTCTAACCAATTGCCAGCCAGGGCAAATAGATTACTCCTTGGCTAAGTTTTCCTAGATGGATATACATTGGCCTCTCCCTGAGTTCATTTATTTTGGTCAATGACATATAAAATTTGGAATGCTTAAGTGGTACACTAAAAAGATAATGAGGAATAATTTAGCATAATAAGCTCAGAGCCTCATGGACATTGCCAGAAAATCATTCCCTGCTTCTACAACAAACTGTGAATTTGTACAATTCATTCTGTTTTGACAATGCTAAGTAGATTTTTTCCATATCTCCTTTGTTTCTAAATCTTCATTCTCACTGTAACTAAATTCTTGAATTGATTTCTCAACAATATAGTCAATTTTCTGCCTAGCAAAGTAGGCATCTATAGTCCTAAACTTTTGTTTATCTTGATCAAGTTAAGTAAATTTAATATTAAATTAAATTAATTTAAAATTAAATATATTTATCTACCTAAAGCTGCTGAATGTAAACATTTATCTTTCCGATAATGCCTATATTTCTAAAGAAGATAGAAATAATTTATATCGGCAATGAATTTATCTTAGAGAACTGTGAACAGGTAGAGATAACAATAGTGCCCGCTTAAACTGATCATTCTTATCTGTCAAAAGCAAGATTGGCTGGGTAGAAAAATAGTCCCCATTTAATTTATCATGCAATAGATATTTTTGGTTTGTTAATATATCAATTATGCTTTTAAAGTTTGTGGACCATAAAATAACTTTATCAATATATTGTTCTTTTGAATAGATAATATAATGCTATTTCTCATTGTGTAAATAAAAGTAAGCCTGTGGTTGATTAAACCAAAAAAGCCTTATTCTTTTTTTCTCTTTTTGGCCCACGATTAAGATAAAAGTGAAAATATTTGTAATGGCTATATATCACAGAATACTCAGGAGTTTGTACGTGTCCTAAGAGAACAATTTGTACACTAAAATAATCCTCCAATTTCTCACAAATTCTTTGGCCTCAATGTCAAGTGTGTCCAGAGAGATGCTGGACATCTCTTATTTCTCACCTACTTAAATTTTTGAACAGTTTTAGCCCAATTTGCTGATAAATCCACTTTCTTATTTTGATATTTAGAAAAAAAAAGATAAACAAGATAATAAGGCCTATTTTGCACCTCCAAGAAATTACATGCACAGTACCAATACAGGTCTGTAAGTGCTGACAAAGAATTATGTATTTACTCTCAATTGTTTAAAAAAGAATTTAAACCCACACTCTACCTCTTAATTAACCTAGAATAGTAACAATGCTTCCTCAAATCATTGTTTCAATTACTCCTAAATGCTATTTTTGACTCAGGAGAATATTTAGTTTGTTTCTCTACCTCCTCTTCCCTCCACTGACCTGACTGTGAAGTTAAAATTCCATGACCCAACTCTTCAGCCACTATTACCAAAAGCCTAAACTTCCCAGACTCTTTGAGTGCAAAAGCCTCAGAAATGTCTCCTCAACTATAATAGTCAATTACTTCTCCACAGATTAGACATTAAAATTCTTAGATAAATCTATTCTTCACATTTTATACATATATATAATACATACGTGTGTGTGTGTGTGTGTATTAAGTAATAGAAAATTGATATCCTATAGAAATCCCTTACCGTCATTTGTCATCTGGACACCTTCACATGGCTACCACACAGGCATCCCAGACTCTTCATGTTTGGGCTTGTTTTTCCCCCAACTACCATGGTTATCTTAGTTATCTAAGCACCTAGGAATCATCAATGACACCATCTTCTCCCACACTCATCACAGTTAATCAATAACTAAAGTCTGTCATGCCATGTACCTAAACTAAATTTTTTAGCACTATACCCACATTTCTTACTATTCTGAAGCACCATCAGTCTTGGCTAGATGACCTTTACAGTGTTTTAAAGCATCTCTTTTACCAGACGTAGCCCTTCCAAACTATCTTTCACTGAGCAGACAGTGATTTTTCTGAAATAAAATTGGATAATATAATTATGTAAATATTTTGTTTAGATAATTTCAATGTGTTCTAAATGACTCATAAACCCTTGAGAATCTATCCATCATCTATCTTTTCAGCTCTATCTCTTTATTCTTCACCTAGTAATGCTGAAATTTCTTCCTCTGGATCCTCTCACATTCAGTCCTTCATATTTTCTGTTCTCTCTGGAATCTGGCACCTATCTAACTGTCAGACTTCCTCATCTTCCAAGCTCTGTTATTGACCCATCATTTATTCCATAAGTTTCTTTTGACTGCCTACTACATGTAAGTTATGTAGTATACTGGATGCTGGAACACGCTAAGTGAATAAAATGAACATTATCTATTAAATCATAATGGTCTTACTCTAGTATATTTTAGATCTCAGTTTAAAGCATCAAAAACCCTGTAGACTAGGTGAGTTACTATTATGTTTTTTGATAACACTGTATACTTTTTCCATCATAACACTTATTATCCTTTATGTGTGTAATTGCTTATTGCATGTTTTCATGCAAATTAGAACCCAACTCTGTGAGGGTAGAAACCAGAATTGTCTTGTTTATGACTATATAAACAACATCTGGCACCTTTTCTTCTACAGAGTTTGTATGGGGAAATATTTTTAAAATAATGAAATAAAAAGACCTATGGAAGCAGTTGAAGAAATTATGCCAGAATGCATCTATAGGTGATCTGCCTGTGACATTGCTCTTGTCATTACTAACAGTAGTAGAAACATGAAAAATATATTAGAAAAACTTAGTCAAAAATAGAAAGACTTAACAAATGTAAAAAAATGTGCATGGGTGTGCTTAAAACTCAAATGTCACCTTAAAAAAATTATATGTTTTACATATTCATAGAATTTAAAAAGAGTAACCAGGCTTTATAAATAAATCCTTATATATTTAAATGTACTATGAAAATGAGTAAAAAATTCAGCAATTAATAGAAACAACTTTGGAAATAAAATAATATGCAAATATAAAGTGTTCATATTTGGCCAACGCATTTTCATTATGAAAGGGCATGAAAAAAATAGATATGGTTGAGAGGAAAGAAAAAAAGTTGTTCTAAAAAATTCACAGTAAGTTTTCTATAGATGTGTGTTTCATTTTAAGTATATTTACATTTTTACACTATCTATTCTGTGTGTGTGTGTGTGTGTGTGTGTGATTTTACACCAGTATAGGGTATGAGCTATGAGACTGGATTTTTCAGAATTAGACTTTTACCATATATTCTTAATAATTTAAGTCATATATTCTGGAAATCCTTTCAATGGAGAGATGTGTTGATACATTCCCTATTAAATCCACCCAGAAGCTCACTCACCTCTGAGGGACTATGGTCTTACAGAACAAAGTGAAAAAGCACAGGGGAAACAGAGTGGAAGGAGAACATAGGAATTCATTACTAGGTAGTAATATAGCATCAGGGCACATCACCATTTCACTGCACTGTACATAGTGCTGTGAAAAAGCACGTAGTAACTTACCTCATCTACAGGACATGTGAGGTTTTAAATCAAGACATAAAATACACTCGAGTACAACCATCATGATTTAATGGATGATATGTGTGATTCAGTTTAGAACTCACTTAACCAACTTAAAGACTGACAAAAAATAAGTTTAATAAATAAATATTTTTAATTTAGGCAAAGAGCATTTTTTCCTTTTAAGAAAAGTATTTTCCTACATTAGATCATTTTACATGGTAAAACTGAGACATATAATTTCACACATATTTTTTAATTTCCTCACTTCCTAGTAACTCCCTAGTGTAATTTATGTATAGTACCTTGTTGAAGTATTTAAAATATCATTACTTAATTTCCTATTACACTCTATCACTACATATTCCATTTCTTCAGCTTGCTATCAAGGAATAACAGTTGTCATAGAAAAACCAAAATTGTTGTAAGAAGGGCAGTAGTAAATTTGTGAACTTACTTTAGAAAATGTTTGGATACATTGAACAAAGTATTTTTTTTTCTAGTTAATTCAAGCCTTTCTGCAGGGCATTTTGCTCTAGAACTAATCTTTTAGTTGATTATATATATTATATATTATATATATTATATATAATATGTATAATAATAGATAATGATATAGAATATATATATCATTATATAATATGCCATATATATATATGATATATAGTTGGTCTCTGACCAGGTCTTTGGAAGTGTGCTTTAATTTAAGCATACTAATGCAGATTCATCTTTTCAACTATTTCTTGAAAGCTTTTAAAACTTAAAAATCTTATCATTTAGGCACCAGTGCCATTTATAGATTTCTTAATTATGAATAGAGTTCAAATATGAAAATACTGTCATTCATAACAGCCCAGTGTATAGATCGCAGGTGAGGAGTAATGAAGTAGATATTTTTTAAAAATTTTATTTATTTTATTTTTAGAGAGAAAAGAAGGGAGGGAGAAGAAGAGGGAGAGGAACATCAGTGTGTTTGTTCCTCATGCACCCCCTACTGGGCTCCTGGCCTTCAACCCTGACTGAGAATCACACCTGTGACTTTTTGGTTCACAGACCCCCGCTCAATCCACTGAGCTGCCACAGTCAGGTTGAAGTAGAGACATTTTTAATGTTATATGAGACACTAGATCAAATAGACATTTACCATTCTGAAAACACTTTGTACTGATTAATTCCTTTCCCCCCTTTTCTTGGGAGAAAGGAAAATAATATATTTAATTACCTGTGACTATTATGCAACTTATATCAGCAACTGCCTTTCCCTTCCCAATAATAAATTTCATATATTGCAAATATAAAACCCTTCAGTTTGTCAAGTTCCCATGATAAATTTATCTTTGTCCAGAAACTGTGTTTACATGCTCTATCATGCCTTTGTTAGAGAATAGAAATACCTGTCCTCAATGTCCCAAAAGAGGTAAAAAATAGGAATTAGTGGTCACTACTAAACCCTAACTCCAATGATGTAAAGATGTTCATAATGCTTGCTTTCAGAGTTCTGAGCAGATTATGAGGGGCAGTGCTCTATGGGCCATTATAAGGCTTTTGGACATTAATCTGAGGAAAAATCTGAAGCATTGTAAGATCTTGAACAAATGGGCATGATCTGACTTCTGTGTGGATATTACACAGTAGAGGAAATAGTGAAAGTGGGAAGCTAGTTAAGAGGGTATTACAATAAGCAGTGAGAAAATAATAAGAAAAAAAAGCAGTAAAGACTAATAATGATACGGGATATGTTTTAAGATATAGCCAACAGACCTTTCTAACAAACTACATGAGGGGTGTGGGGGTGGGGTGGGGACAGGGGTTGGAGTGTTGGAAATAAGTCTGCTTTCAACATAGGGATGAGAAAAGTGTGAGTTATATTTAAAAATAGAGCATAAGAACAGCAAAGAGAAGGGGCAGTTGAAATCAGAAACCTTGGACTAAACTTCCTCAGCACCTCTAAATTTTGCCTGTATTTCATTTATAAAAATCAAAGTAAGTCCTGGAAAAAAAACAAAGTCTCAAAATGTGTTCAGTTTTAAAATAAGAGCATCACAGAGAGGACACAAATATTGAAAGAGAACTAGAAGCATCTTTTAAACAGAATAGCCTAGTGGCAGCAAAATGAAAATTATTGGGCATTTTATGCGTAAGGGAACTCTTACTCTGTTCACCAAATTCCCGTAAGTGTATGATTGGCAGAAGGGGAAGATTTCCCATACAAACAGATAATTCTCAGGGCACAAACTGGGTGCCCTACAGTTTAACTCAATTCTGACACTATTTACCTAGAGATAGTACCAGATTCCACAGGTTAAGGGCAGTCCTTCAAGGCTGCCACCCTTCCCCCATTTCAGACACTAATCATAGGCTCAGGTTGCCAGTTACCTGTGCTTCTGACCCGTGTCAGTAGATGGAGGGTTTCCATGATGCCCTCCTTAGGTTTGATTAATTTACTAGTGTGACTCATAGAATTCAGAGAAACATTTTACTTACTAGATCACAAGTTTAAATTATAAAATAATATAATACAGAAGCAGCCAGATGAAAGAGATACATAGGGTAAGGTATGTGGGAAGAAGTACAGAGCTTCTACGTTCTTTACAGGCTCATTAGTTCCTTGTATCTCCATCTGTTTACCAACCAAGAAGTTTTCCGAATCCTGTACATTTGGGTTTTTTAATGGAGCCTCATTACATGGACATAATTAATTAAATCACTGACCATTAGCAACTGACCCAACTACCAATCCCTCTCCCCCTCTATGGAGGTAAAGTAGGTGGAACAGAATGCTCCAAATTTCTAATCACATGGCTGGCTTCTCTGGTAACCAGCCCCATGCTTAAAGACTTTCTAAAATTTTTCAAATTAACATAACAAAGAACATCTTTATATCTGTCTCATTAGTTAGGAAATTCCAAGAGTTTTTAGAGGTCTGTGCCAGATGTAAGGTTACAAATTCCATCTACTATCCAATTCTACACTTTCTGCAATCATTATAGAGATTTACAGTGAACTATTAATTCTTGCAATTATTTTAGGAGTATGAGCCAAACTGGTAAAATGATTCTGTCACTAATGTCTTTGTAGAACCCATTTGTCCCTGAAATGTTGATATCAGTTATAATTTATTTATATAATCTCAGAAATTCCAGGAAACCTATTCTGACACTGCACTTATGTAGCACATATACTACCTAGATGTTTCCCTACTTGTGTTTAAGTATATCATTCTATCCATTTCCGGAATGCACATGAAACATCAAATCACCCAGGTGACTCAGCCTCCTTACAGCCCAGATTTGATGCCCTGCGACTTCTGGCTTTTCCCCAAACTGAAATCATCTTTGAAAGGTAAGACATTTTAGACCATTGATGAGATTCAGGAAAATACAGCGAGGCAGCTGATAGAGATTGAGAGAACTGCGTGAGGTCCTAAGGTGCCTACTTTGAAGGGGACTGAGGCTTCATTGTCCTATGTACAATGTTTCTTGTATTCTTCAATAAATGTCTATATTTTTCATATAAAAAAGAAAATGTACTATAAAAGACACATTTAGACTGAGGAATGAATAAGTGAACTCTCATATCCTTATAAAAAATCACTTCCACAATAAACTTAACTTTCTCAAAAAAATATCCACTTTATTTAACTTAGTATTCTGGAAGAGAAAAGGAGAAATTCCCCTGGGCCGTGATGTGAGTCTGTCTGTGTGTCTGTGCCCTAACAGGGCTTCTCAGCCTTGTGTCTCTCTCACTGCATATGACAGTTTGCATCCAAAGTGGTGAAAATTATGTAGTTATATTTATTCATGACATAGGCTATGTCCATGTTTTCTATAGTAAATGTTTTTCATGGGTAAACAGTATTATACAAACATAAGGTAGATTCCAAATTCTTTTTTTATGTCATTATTAAAGCCAGTTGTAATATACATTTAATTGTACCATGTTCTTCTAAATCCTTTCTTTAAGTAGTTGACTTTTCTAATGTCTAATCCTGACACGTGATATGGAAGCATCAGTAGGCTTATCTAAAGTTAAGAAGAGTTAAAAGAAAATAATCCTGAGTAATATAAACATCCTTAATGTTCCAAGAATTATTTTAAAAAATCAGAACTCATTTTCATTCTAATCGAAGTCTCCTTAATAAGCCTAGACCCAGAATTCTAGAACAATATAGAAAGTCTTTTAAGCCTCCAATGATCCCTGAGAATTAGAATAAAAATTGCAAATCCACTAGATGGGTGGTGACACAGAGCAGCTTTGATATTAGAAAACCCACATGCAAATTCCAACTCTCCTACCCACTAACCTGGACCCTGAGTAAATGTCTTGAGCTGTCTTAATTTCAATTTCACAACTTTTAAGTTGATTATTGTTTTGCATAGGAAGTTATGAAGAATACAAAATGTAATTTATGTAAGACACTTAATATGGAATCAAATATTTGACACATTGTCAGTAATAGTAGCTAATATTAAAAGAGTAATATTGGATAACAGAAATTTAGGTGTGCTCTAGTGTAGGACTAGCTAATGCTCAACCCCAGTTCTAAGTACTTTGATTTCTTCTGGCTATTTGATGACCCAGGGGTTATGTAAAGATTACGTGATGGGCCTTGGTTGGTGTGGCTCAGTGAATTGAGTGCTGGCCTGTGTACCAAAAGGACACTGGTTCAATTCCCAGTCAGGACATATGCCTGGGTTCAGGCCAGGTTCCCAGTAGGGGGTGCATGAGAGGCAACCACACATGGATGTTTCTCTCCCTCTCTTTCTCCCTCCATTCCAATCTCTCTAAAAATAAATAAATAAAATCTTAAAAAATAAAGAATATATGACAGTACAGAGATGTTTCAAATGCAGATATATTTACAAATTTTCATAAGATGTCTTTGTAGTAGTGCTTTACCATCAACTGTTTGATGCTGGCAACCACAGTTGTCAGCCTGGCAACCAGTGCCCTAGCCTTACAGCTTTGTGGGAGTTTCCTGGCACTCCTTCATGCCACAGTGCTTGCCTAGGCAGGGACATATTGTTGCCCATGGAAATCCTGGGCTATCTGGTATGGCAGATGCTCAAACTACTACTCTGACAGAGCCCAAGGCTGTGGCTTACAAAGCCCCATAAATTGGAAGAATCTTTTGCCAAGAGCCCCTTTGTTATGGCAGACAGCAATCCCTGATAATCAAGGGACATCTTTAAGGGGTTGTGTGCTTACAGCTTGGCAGGCAGCCACTTTGAGAGGTTTTAGAGACCTGATTGTTGTATTATTCTGGAATTAAAGAAATACCCACATACAGTTTGAAAACCATTCTATCAGTTAAGTTTCCTTTCAAGATAGGTTTTTGTCACATGGGTTTAATGACACAAATACCTAAAGCCTAAAAATAGTTGTTTTTTCTTTTGATAGAGAGAGAGAGAGAGAGAAGAAGAAGAAAGAAACTTGACCAGTTCTAAAATTCAGCTTTCTCTGAGAAAGAAAGAAGACTAAAAATAGAGTCAAAAATATAACTCTAATTTATAAAAATAGCAGATAAATACTGACACATTATTGTAGACTAAATCAGAGTTATATACCAGATATTTGGCTTCATCTCCCCTTTAAAGCAGTAATCCTGTTCATTCTTACTAAGTTTGGATTGCTCCCAAGAGCTCCTTTGTGGCTAATATAACACCTGTGATGTCATGGTGATACTAAGTATAAATTCATTGCCTACTACATGGATAATTTTATTTTATTCCAAAGTTATTTCAATAATTAGTGAAACTTCATACAAGTTCATATTGATTTAAATAACTTTATTCATTTTTTCCATCAATTAGAGAATAATTTTATGACAAATTAAAAAAGCTCTTTGATTTTATATATTAAAATGCAGGATTAGAAACAGAACTGCTTAACCACATAAAAAGCATCTAAAATAATGTCATGAAAATATTAAGTACAAATTAAAACATTATGTGAGATTAAAACTTAGTGCCTTCTTCTTGTCTTCCTTTTCACCCTTAATCTCATTTTACTTTGTCAAATGTATTTTTGTGAAACATTGTTGGACTAAGTATTGCAAAAATCACCTGATAGTTAGGTAAGCCTATCAGGACACATTATAATATTGCAATATATGTGGAATTATATAGATCAGATGCTTTTTAATTCTTGTAATTTTGGACTTAGAGTAGAAATGAGCAAGATAGAACTCGATTATAGCTTAATAGAATAAAAAGAAGGGAAATCTGAAAACAATAGATGTTGAAAATCCAAGGTACTCTAGTTTATGGAATTTTAAGGACATTCAAAGAATTTAAAATATATTCTTATTAAAAAGCAAACTAAAGTTAATAATATCTCTAATGCGTATTTAATATGTTAAAGTCTATAACTATGGCTTATATTCATATAAATTAGAAACTATAGTTTAAAAATAAAATATCAAGCATTTAAGTGTTGTGCACTATAGCAAAAGATCTATTTTTTTTTAAGTAAGAACACATATTTCTATGCATCTGGAACTTAAGTAGTATTATATTCTATTAAGAATTTTTTTTATTTGTAAGAAAAATAAATAAAATAAAATAAAATGAATAGTGTTTACAGTTAATATTTATTTTGTGCCCACTACATATCAGATATTCTTTTCAGTTAGGCCAAATACAAACTGAAATTAGACTACATCAGGAATCTCAAACACAAATACCTACAAGGGCCATAGAGGTAATGTAAATGAATGAATGAATGAATGAATGAAGAAGCAGGACTGATGTAAAGAAACAGGGATTAGGGGGAAAGGTTGTCAAGGAATACATACAAAGGGCACATGGAAAAAGTCAAAGCAGAGTAGGATTGAGGGTGGAAGGTGGGAATGGCTGGGGTGGAGGGCAGTGGTGGGGGGGAAATGGAGACAGCTGTACTTGAACAATTAAAAAAAGAAAAAAGAAATAAATGGAAAAAAAGAAACAAGGATGGGTAGGGACTTGTGAAAGAGAGCATGTGTTTATCTGCAAGTACTCAATCTTACAAAAATTAGCTGTGTGAATTAAGGCTAATATTCTTAGAGGTCTATGTTAGATAAAAAGATAGTGAAGAGTTTCTCTTTAGGATTAAAAATGGAAATTATACAGTTATTAATTCCTCATTAAGGAAGTAAATTATCCAATCATTCATGAAAAAGCATTTGCAGGATATGCAGCCAAATACAGAAGCAAAGAAGGGCAAACAGTTTCAATCATTCTTTAAATTCATTCATAATGACATTGAGTGACTTCTGTGATTAGACATTGTGCTAGACATAAAACAGAAAAGACAGGTTTGGTTCTTAACATTTCAAGGCTAATAGTTAATAGACATGGAAAGAGTGCATGATGATCTAAGGAGGGAAGTAGTTCTCAATGACTCTGCTACTCCCATGAGGTGGATACATAGACCCACCATGTCCATGCACCAGAATTTTCAACTGGAATATAACCTCAGGAGAGGTTTGGACATATGTTAATGGTATTTCACTATTGTAATGGAGGGATTCTTCTGGCAACTGCTGTGTTGGGGCCAATGAAGCTAGTCTACAATGTGCTGGTAATTTACACACAATGGAGAATTTTCCACTTTGAAATACCCTTGGTGCCCTGTTAGAGAATCCTTGTCCCAGACCTAAAATATTTATAACAATCATCCTACTCCTTGACCACAGGTTCTTATTTTTAGATCAGTTTATTTCCCCTATTGCGTCCATCACATCAGTGTTTAATGTCCCTATAATATTTCCTTTGTCCAGCACCTCCTTCATGCTGTCATTGTCTCCCTATCTTGATTATTTTTCATTTCAACCCTTCCTACACTTTGCTTTCTTATCCCTGTCTTCTTCAATTGCACTCTGCTGACAAAGACAATTCTGGTTTAATTAGATTTTTCTGATTTGCTGTCTATACCATATAAGAGAATATGTAAATATGATGATTGGTTTCACTTTAGTGTCCCAATCTAAAATTGGTTATCAGCACTGGCTGGCAAAACTAATGGAGCTCCCCAGGAAATGTTCCATCTAATCAAAGCATTTTTTAAGTGTCTTTTCTTCTGTCACTATTTTTTCACAGTACCCTAGTGTACTTGTTCCACTCAAGTCGTGACTTTTTCCCCTAATTATCTTAGGAAATTGAGGAGATCAGAAGATATCTACCATATTTTCCTACTAATAAGTGTACATGTATGTCTCTCCTTTAGTTGAATTTTTCTTTGGTGAACAATGACCTCCAGTGACTTCTCTCTTCAACCTAAACTCTAACTTGTATCTTGGATCTCCCTCCAATTATTTTGAACAGAAGGATGTTTGTTCTCCTAATGTTCACCTTCTCTAATCCACTGACAATATTCCTACTTCAAGGGATCATTGCTATTAACATGTAGACATAATGCAAGTGCTCTCCCCAGTGGCTGCTTCATTTCTCTGCAGCCCTTTGCAGCTAAAGCAATATATAATAATTCCTTCTCAGCTAGCTTCACCTCCCATTTTCTCTTGATCACATTCCAATTACATATTTTTTTTCCTCAGGACTCTTTAAAACAACTCTGCAAGGTTGCCAACATTCAATTTGCCAAGTCTAATTATTCCTTGTCCTCATTTACAATTTTCAGTAACTTGTCATAATTTATTTCCCTCCTTAAAACATGTCTCTTATTTGTCTTCTAGCATATCACAGTGCCCTGTTTTTTTCTCATATTTTAAATATTTGAATGACCCAGCACTCAATCTTTGGCCCTACTTTCTTGCTCATGTAAACATTGGTACCTGGTTAATTTCATCCCTCTTGTTGCTTCCAATAGTATATATATAATGATGACTCAAATTAATAACTTCAGATCAGAATGCTCCCCTGAACTCCACACACATCCAAGTTCTTACTCCAGATCTCCACTTATATGATGGTTAGGCATCTTAAACTTAGTGTCAAATAACTTGTCATCCCCCTTCAATCCCAACAATCATTCTCTCTAAATCTACTAAATTCAGTTAATAATTTACACAATTACCAGTTACCATTTACACAATTGCTCAATCTAAAACCCCAGAATTAGCTTTGAATACTCTTTCATATCGTATCCATCACAGAGCTTTGCCAGCTCTCCTATAATTTTCAACTCTTTCAACCCTCATTCAGATCATTTTAAATATCTCATGGAAGTACTATTGAAATACTTGCTCAGAAGTCATTATTTAAAATGTCCAGTCACTGTTGTTTGTATCTAATATATTCCTTACCCCAAGCACTCTCTAATTATCTTCTAATATTTAACACCATTTGAAATCATCTTGTTTTTAGTTAACTGTTTATTTTCACCTCTTCCAGGTGAAAGATCCATGAAAAAATAGCAAAGATCTTATCTTCTGTGTTAATAACATATCCTAAGCGTTAATAACTGCCTACAATGAACGAGTAAAGGGCTGTCCAGCAGAAAGGTCTGAATCATTGATGTTAGTTTCCCAAATTATCAATTCCTGCACTAGACATGCACTTTCAGGCCCAGTGTAGACAAAATCATTAAATGAGTTACATAGGCCATTATTTCACTGCATGGGGAGAGATTAGTTTATGAAAAAAATCTTTGTTTTTTTATTTATTTTTTTACTGTTGTTCAGTTACAGTTGTCCCCATTTCCCCCCATTGCTCTCCTTTGCCCTGTCCAACCTCTGCTCCAAAAGACAATCCCCACCCCATTGTCCTTTTCCATGGGTACTATATACATGTTCCTTTACTTTCTCCTGTTATCCCCCTCTCCCCCTGCTCTGGTCACTGTCAGTTTGTTCTTTATTTGCATGTCTTTGGTTCTTTTTTAAAAATTTTTAATTGTTCATGTACAGTTTTCTTTTTTGTTCATTCATTTGTTTTGTTGATTAGGTTCCACTTATACGTGGGGTCATATTTGTCTTTCTCCACTTGGCTTATTTCACTTAGCATAATATACTACGGTTCCATTCATGATGTTGTGAAGGGTAGGAGTTCCTTCTTTCTGCTGCATAGTATTCCATTGTGTAAAGGTACCATGGTTTTTTTGATCCACTGATTTACTGGTGGGTACTTAGATTGCTTCCAGGACTAGGCTATTGTAAATAATGCTGCTATAAACATAGGGGTACATAGGTTCTTTTGAATTGGTGTTTTGGGATTATTGGGGTAGAATACCAACAGAAATGCTGATCAAAAGGGAGTCCCATTTTCAGTTTTCTGAGGAAGTTCCATACTGTTGTCCACAATGGCTGCACCAGTCTGCATTCCTACCAACAGTGTCTGAGGTTTCTCTTTTCTCTACAATCTTGCCAGCACTTGTTGTTCATTGATTTATTAATGAGGGCCATTCTGACTGGTGTGAAGTGGTACCTCATTGAAGTGGTACCTCAATTTCATCTCTCTAATGACTAGTGATGTTAAACATCCTTTCATATGCCTATTGTCCTTCTGTATGTCCTCCTTGGAGAAGTGACTGTTCAGGGCTTTTCCCCAGAAAAATCTTCATTTTATACTTTAATTTATATGAACTTTTCTTGGGAGCCTGAGTCATAAAAGCATAGACTCTACATTTTAATTGCTATAAACAATGCTTAAACAAGGACACCTAATGTTAAAAACATTTCAAAAATGAAAGATCTTCTCTTTATAAATGTTATTTGTCCATTTACCTGAGGCCTAGTAATCATGTTGCCAAATTTAGCCTGGTTCATCTGCCTTTTTTCTCTTCACTGGCAATGTATCCAAAGTAATCACAGAAGTGGATCACACTCTACGTGCTTTAACTTCCTCTTCAGTATACCTGGCTAGATCATAGGGGATGAGGGTTTGATTAGAGTGTCAAGAGAAGTGAATGATTACCAGATCATGAGTGGCCTTATAAAATAGGTAAGGAGCTTAACTTTTACTCAGTGAGTGGTTTTGAACAAGGGAATGATTTAATCAGATTTTTTTTAAGGAAGATCACTCTTAGAACCTCAGACTTTGTTTTCTTCTTTGCATAATACTACCATGGTCTCCAGGGCATGTTCAAAATAATTGTGGTCCTTGGGCATTTCGGTTTCAATTCCAATCTCAGGGGAAAGGCTATAGAGTAGGAAGTTTGCTATAAATTTGGTATATGTACTCTATCACCTGCAGAATATTTTCTTTTACTTCTAGGTTTCTAGGAGAATTTATTTTATCATGAATGGTTAGTGAATATAATAAAATAAAATTTTCACCTTAACTTTATAAATGCAAGAAAACAAATTGGTTGATTTTTCAAATGGTAAATTAATAGTATGATTCAAGAGTAAATTGAGCTTCACTTGTGTTTTCCTTTTCCTATATTGTTGAATTCAAATTGTTGACTAAATTTTCAATACTTTTTGCACCTATTTCTTAAAAGAGACTGGCCTATAATTTTATAATCATATTATTGTTAAGATTTGGAATCAAAGTTATGTTGGCTTATAAAATGAGATATAAAATTCTTTCTCTTTTAAAGTTTTTTTCTAAATTGGCATTACTTCTTATAAAAATCCACTGAAAAACTCATCTAGGTTTAGGCGAATATGTTTAGAAAAACTTCTCTGAAAAAGTCACCTTTCCTTGTGTGAAGGTTTTCAATCATGTGTTCCATAGCTTTACTAAGTATATCACTATGCAAATTTCCTATTCCTGCCTCATTATGTTTTGACATGTTGTCTTTATATGAGTCTTCTGTTCCATCTCAATTTTAGTTAATTAGTAAAATATTTTTCATGATATCGATTTTTCTCTTTGACTTCTGCAAGCTCTGTAGTGACATCTCCTTTACAATCTAAGGGGTTGATCAGTTTTACTAAATTTTTTTTAAAAGCCATAAGCATTGTTGATTTTCTACATTGTGCATTTGTTTTGTTTCATGCATTTTTGCCCTTATTTTTAGTGTTTCCTTCTATATTAAGGAGAGGTGATTTCTTAGCTTTTTTCTTAATTCATGTAAACATACATATATATATTTAGATCGATTTTCAATATTTTTGTTCCCAATATATCCACTAAAAAACACAAAATATTTTGAAGTATGGTGTTAGTTCATCCCACTAATTTTGGTGTGTTTTATGTACTGGGTTAAACATAAATACATACACATATTTGTTGTGCGTGGGTCCCCGGCCAGCAGTGACCATGGAACGCTGTGGATGGCTCGACGATAAACACGCGAGAAAAAACACACATGCACAGAGACAAACTAGTTTCTGTGGGGAAGTAGGGACAAAATGGCCACCCCCCCTAGTGGGGAGCGCACTGATGTTACCGTCCATACCTGCTTTTATTGGGATCATTCTGCATAATAATTCAGGTAAAGTACAGTACTCATTAGGGGGAAGTAAGGAACCATAGAAAACAAAGAACTATGCTGGTCTATTGAGTCAGGGGTCAAAGAGCTATAAGACTGAGGAACAAAATAACTTCCTCCTAAGACCCTTCTCATTCAACTGAGAGCATTCTAAACAAAGAAGGTTTCACAGTAATTTACATGTTCTTTCTTAGGCCTGATCACCCCAGGGAACCCACACTTCTCAGTACAGAGCTGCACCACCCTGTCATTGTTTCAGGCTTAGGTGGAGCAAGGGAACTAAGGCAACTGGGAGACAAGGAGGTTTTCTCCCAGACGCTGAGAACTCAGGCTATGTCAAAGCCGAGGAGCGAGGGTCCATCACCTCCTTTTGCTGCAGCCCCCCAAGTCCTTCTTTTGGGGGGCCTCCCAAAGTGATCGTGCATGTCTTAGGTCATTCCCCCTGTGGGGAATCTTACCCGTCTTTGGCTAACTGACCAAGCTTTTTGGGGTTCAGTCATGAATAAAGCAGCAGAAGCAGCATTCCTGCCAGGAAGATAAGCTTTTGTCTCCTTGCTGCCTTACGGTTCCAAGGGCGTTCCCTTAGCCTTAGCCTAGGCGGGGGTTTCAGCTTCTGATACCAGTCAGGGTGGTTCCCAACACATATTTATGTTCTTATTATAAAGACTTAGTATATTTGAAAGTGTATTACTTAATCTAGATATTTGTGGAATTTCTACATATCTAAACTTTCTTGTATCCAAGTATTTAGTGAATTTTTAATTTTACTATAAGCACTATAATATTTTAGAGAGCTAACAATATTTGTCTTTTACTGGCATTTGTAGCATAGTTATATTTGTTGTAATTACTGATTTTACTATTTACTTTTTGTTCATACTAGCTGTTTTTTCTTGTTTTCTTCTATCTTAACTTTTTAAATTAATATTTCTGCATCTTTCTTATCTATTAAATTTTACTCATAGTTTATAATTTTTTTCAGTGGGTAGATAAGCAATAATAACTTATCCTTGACTAATTACCATCTATTCTAAGTTAAACATTTTACCATTTCTAAAATAATGCTAATTTCTTAAAACTTTTTACATCTATTTACCTTTTGTCCTTTGCAGGAAATTAATGGACTTAATTGTACATATATTTTGTATTTCACAAAATGTCACTAGCCTTTCATTCTGCCAATATTGTGGTTTAAGTAATCATGTTTACCCTTTGCAAATCTGTTTATCTCATGCTGCATTTTCATGCTTCTTTCTAAAAACATCTTCCTTCTTCTTGAAGTACACTCTTGAGTATTCCTTTTAGGACTAGTTCATTATAACAAATTCTCTCAACCTTCTTCTTTGTCAGAAAATGTTTCTCTTTATCCAGCTTTTGAAAAAAAATTCACTTAACACAGAATTCTATGCTAGTGGTTATCTTCTTTTAGAACTCTGAAATACAGCCCACTTCTTCCCACTTTTACTTTGTGGAAGTCATCTAGTCATTTTTTCTGTTGCATCTTTAAAGTTAATATGTGCTTTATCTTTGGCTACTTTTAAGATTTTTCTCTTTATCTTAAGTTTTCAGTCATTTTATTGTGATGTACCTAATTACCTTTATCCTTTATTTACATTTATCAAGAGTGTTGGGCATGCTGCCATATGTGTGTGATTTTGTTCTAAATGTTTTTTGCACTTTTCTTGAGTTTCTGTCATTTCTTTTACCCGTGTTCCAGACTGGATAACTTTTACCAATATATGTTCCAGTCACTCATCATCCCTTTTCATCCACATATTCTATTATAAAGCTCATGTTTGCTCACTGAATTTAAGTTTTTTATTTTCCCAATTCTCTTAGAAAATAGTTAATCCTGTCATATATTTTCTTAAATGTATTGAAAACTTTACTTTTTATTTCATTATTATATAATGTGTATGTAGATATATTTCCTATAAATCTGTATAAAATTTTCCCTTTTTTTTTCCAGTCATGTATTTCTGTCTCCTAATATGCCTAATAATTTTGTTTGAATGTTGGAGATTGTATATAAAATATTATAGAGGTTCTGGATTATGATATCTATTTCCAGAAAGGAATTGATTTTATTCTGTCAGGGAGTGTGAAGACAGACATCATGATCAGTAGTTTCTTACCTGGTATCAAGCTCTACCAAAACCTTCAAGGACACAGGCAATCAAAAGGCTCAGTGACACAAAGAAGTCTGGTATATTAAGGGTGACTCCCCAGATTCTTCATCCCTGCATTGAGCACGTGTTCTCTATTTAAATCAAATTTTTAAAAAGTACTGTCCTTTTTCAGAGAGGCTTTTTTTAAGCCCTCTGCCAGAAGAAGGTCTTCTCATGAATAATGTAATTTTATTATAGCACTTACCATAACTATAATTTAATAAATATTTTATAGTCATTTGTTTCTTCAGCTAGATCACAAGAATCTTTTGTGGCATGCAGGATTCCTTCCTTCCTTAAAGGAGAATTCTACATCTTAGATTACCTTTATATGTAAAGCCTATCTATAAATATAATATTCTATTGTATTAGTATTTAGAATATAGATATCTAACTACTGGCCTGTGTGTCAGCCCTAGTTAAGACTTTTCGTAGTACTGGGTGTTAATTTGAAGACAGCAAAGGAAGACAGACATTGGCTGTAAAAATGCTCCTGAGTAGAAATTTCTCTAGTGAGCAGAAGGCCAATGATATAAAAAAGAATATTTAAATGTATGTTGTCTTCACAAAGCTGACAGCTTATTGCTGTTTTAACAGCACCTTACAGAGATGAAATTAACATTTGATTTACATGAGTGTCCTTGGGCCCAGGCAATTGTGACTACTCATGTCCACTGATAGGAGTTGAATTGGTTTTAACCTCTCAAAGAAATAACTTAGAAGTCATACTAAAAAGCTAAATGCAGATGTCCACTTAATGCATAATGGTACTTCAAGCAGTAAGAAAGAGATTTCAGTATAATTATATTTTATACCTATTAAATAGCTGTTCTTTAAAGAATCAAATGAATTAATAACTGTCAAATTCGATAAACTAGTCATATATTGTGACTTTATCATTATTAAAGTAATCAATGATTTATGAATCATGAGATGATGCAGTTAGAAAACTGTAGAGCCACAAACTTACATGTATTCAGGGGCCTCTAAAGTTCTAAATATGAAGTAGCCAACATGAAATTTTAAGAAGGGATAAGGACGGTTATTAAATAGATAATTTCTGGTGTACAAATCTCGTGTAAAGACAATCACATTATTTTGCTGGCCAAAATAACTATGTGCATAGATCAAACTGACCCAAAGTCTATAGCTTTTTGATCTATAACTCTAGTTCATCCCCTCTATGTATATGAATCACAGAATTTTTAGATAGGAGGAACAACAGATTATTAGCAAACATGGTCATTATTCTTATTCTAATGATATCCATATAAGTTATTAAACATCATTAGTCCAAAACAATTATAAATTCTTACTTTGCATGATATAATTAAGACCTATAATGTGTTTGGAAATTATTATTTTCCATGCTTATAAACAGAAATTCCAATACTCTAACATATTATAACACATCCCAGAATAGAGAATAACATTTAATTAATTGGTCACTAAGTTACACATGGATTATACCATCAATAATTAGAAAAAAATCTTTGTTAGAAAGCCTAAGTGTAATGGGCTAAACAATGCCCCCCACTCTGAATTTTTGTCCACCAAGAACCTCAGACTGTGATCTTACTCAGAAATAAGATCTTCACAGGTGTACTCAGTTAAAGTCAAGTCATAATGGATTAGAGTGGACTCTAAATTCAAGGACCAGTTTTCTTATAAGAAAAGGACAGATATGGGGAGACACACAAAAAGAAAGGCCATGCGACAAAAGTGGCAGAAGTTAAAGTGATGCAACTACAAGCCAATGAATGTCAGGGATTACCAGTAACCATCAGAAGCTAGCAGAGAGTCATAAAACAGATTCACATCCAGCCATGCTGAAGGTTGGATTTTAGTCTTCTGGCTCATGAACTATGATGGAAAAAAATGTCTCTTGTTCTATACCACCAGTTTGTGGTACTTTGTTACAGCAGTCCAGGGAAATTAGTACATTGAGAAAAGTACATTTTATATTAGTATAGAAACAATAAATAAAACCATGGTATAGAAATCTCCTTACTTAATTCAGGAATCTCAGAAATACACAACAGAATGAAAGAGCAATATGTACCCTAAGACTACTAATTTATTTTTTACCATACTATTTTTTCTCTGTTTAAAAGGGATATGTTTACATTGATTTCAAAGCCATCTTCATTAGTTTTAAGTCTTATAGTTTAGATACTATTTCAGGAGAAATATTGTTGAATAAACAAGAGACATATTTGCATTTTAAGTATCTTAAAAATTCTCAGAACTTACAATATGCTCCACAAGTGTGTGGGCATTCATAAACTACATAAAAGCAGAACCATGTATTTCTATATTTTCAAAGTCATAAGAGTTGGTCTAGAAGGAGGATAAAAGTCTTAATGTGAGTGGCAGCTTATATAGAGTCTGTCAAGTCAAATGTCAGGGTCTTTGATTTATGAAACCCAGGAATACAAGTTCTAGATGAGCAGGTATTCTTCCCATGTGCATTTCACCTTAAAATACTGATGTCTGTATGTAGAAAATGAGTGAACCAAGAAAGGACAACAGGTATTTAAAAATATGTGTAAGAACATTTTCAGTGAAATAGAAAAGAAAAATAGCTAAATGCGTATGATGGTGATTGTATATTTAAATTGAATATAAGAAGGGAGGTTTGATAGATGATCTTATTAAATATTTAAACTAAAAATAAAAATAATACTATTTGGATATTAACATTATAATCTTAATAAATATAAATATATTGTTATAGTAAATACACAAATAGGCATATTATTTTAAAATCTATAAACAACTGTATAGTATTATATTTGCAAAATATACATATATGGAAAGTATATTGATTAGCATCTACCAGAAATACAATAACATATTAAACACTTGAAGGATGGAAAAATGAGCGCTATAATAGAAATTAGACATAATTCTGATTCTGCCAGCCATTTGCCATTCTTGAACCACAGCAGTTTTTTCCAACTAATAATAAAATTGACAAACTATGAAATCTATGAGACCTTTTCCAACTTTAAAAATCTATGGACATACAGAGTTTTATGGAAATCTATGAACACTATACTGTTTTGTAGGAATCTTTGAGTTCTTTAACCCTGTGAACTATTTTACTTGGGCTAATGATATAAAATTAACTTTAATGTTAATAGCATAGGTGTGGTTAATTGCAATTATATCTATGAAATTATTGCTTGGGGGAATCAAATATTAAAAAAAATTAATTTCATTGCCAAGAGAGTTACAAAATTCAGTTCAAATTATTATTGTTGAACCTAAGTCTGTAGAGACATCATCAAAATTAACTTAAGAAGAAGAAAGAAGATGGTTGGAATAAGTTTTGTGAAACAAATTGCATTTGAACTTCAGTATTTTAAATGAAGAATTATTAATATATTGAATATTGGGATATATTTTGCTCACATCATCTTATATGTGTTCAGTCTTATGAGAGTGTAGCTGCTTTCAAAGAAACTACTGGGACAAAAAAGCTAATGCAAATTTCTCATCCTTAGTATAAAAAACAAATGTTTACTTTGCCTCACTACTAAGGGGAAGAATTATTGCTTATTTCCTATAAATTTTATAAAAAGTTGTATTACTGCTACTTGTGACAGCTCAAACTAGAAACAAAGAACAAATTATCAAACCTATGATAGTATTTATTATTCTATAATAGTAAAGATTAGGCAATCCAACTGAATATAAATTTAAAGATATTTTATTTCATTTTAGATTTTTTAATTCATTTTGTCATGTACTATCAAAATAATTAATAGACTTAATGTAAAGGTGCATATACCTGGAGCAATATTTTCTAAAACTTGGTACAAAGGTAGAGAATCATTGAAAATAAATGCAAATACTCATAAAAATTAAGTGATATTTAAAGCTTATTAAAAACATGTCCTGAAATCATTTTAATCAAGATGATCAGAAATAATTTTCTATTGAATACTAATATTTCTACATTCATTCACTGACATTTTTTAAACATAATTTCAAACTCCAGCCAGAAAATGTATATTTAGAGGACAGTCATAGTTACAAAAGGCTGATACTATTTCTGAATATGTTTCTGAAAACCTTTCTTATATGTTAGTCAGATGGTATGATTTATCAAATTGTTTAATTTTTAATGGTCCTATGACACTTTTATTATTTTTCTAGCTCACTACAAGTATGACTGTTAGGAATAAGGAGTAATAGTATCATCACAAAAATAGTCAAAAGCTCTTCCTTTCTGTTTATAATACAAAGTTGAAATGTATAATACAATGCTGCCTGTTTCACACTTATTATTCTTATGTTCTTAAACAGGAAAAGAAAACAATAAATTATACCAATAAGCCAGACGATAATTTCCCAAAAGAATCAATTATAGTGAAATAAAATGATACTTATATACTCAAATTCATACATATATATCATTGTTTAAATATAATATTAATAAATTTACTTATCCAATCCATTCTACAAACATTAAATGAGTGTCCAAGCACCATCTTTGGGGTTGAAAACGCACCATGTTGAATGAGAGATGAAACCCACCCTCTATGAGCTAGTACCCTAGTAGGAAAGACAAATAAATGAATTAGAGATTATTGATCTATTTTGATAAATTATGTGATAAAGTCAGACATATAAGTAATTCAAGAAAGCTTCATGGGAGAATAGTTTTAAATTGCCACAATTTATTTTGCATTTTTGATCTAGTTTAAAAAATATTTATTATTTACATATTAAAGGTTGCATATAAAAGCTACAAAACTTTTGTTCGTTTTTCTTAGAGTATTTTTTGGGAGGAGGAAACTACTCCCAGGGATTTCCTTAAGCGATTGTCATTGGAATACATTCAACATGGCTAAGTTCTCTCATGCTCATGCTGCTATAATTTTCATGCATCTGTGGACCATCTATTGTATCTCAGGAAAGTCACAAAATCTTCTCAATAAGAAGTCAGTCCTTTATCTGAGGATTATAAAGAGTTGTAGAAGCTATACAATGTGCATGGAAAAGTAGATGAATAGCAACATGTACATTGATTTTATTTGATCTATCCATTGTCTCAAGGGCTTATTGCATATTCTTCCTGACACAGAATAGTAGTTTTGCATTTCTTATGTGACAAACATCCTTATTTATAGTTTTGAAAAATATTTAAAAAAATGAATTTTGTGTGGCTGTAATGCTGATATAACACATTGCCTACAAAACTCATCTGACATGATATTTCACCATTACACCACACAGATTTAGAGTTTTGGGGAATTTAGGTAGAATCTGATTATAGTTTTGTCTTTTCACAACTTTTGAAGAAATAGGTTTATATTATTTTAGTGCATGCTAAACACTTATTTTAAACACAAAGCATATTTTGATTTTTTGCGTTCTAAATGTTAGTCCACTTAAAATAAGAACCTTGAAATGAAATCTGCTTTGCCATATTATAATACCTGATACAACAAGTCCATTGACAAGTTCTGACAGAAAGCTTTACTGACAAAACTTTGCTAATATATTAAATTGAATCATGTAAAAATGCTAGTTTTATAAATTAAAAATAGTAAAAAATAACTTTTTGTCTAATATATTAAAGATACTATTGTTTGCCTAGATGCTAAAAAACATGCATCCCTTACTGTACACCTATCTAATGAAGCATGCTGCTTTGACCTTTTGGTATATTCTTTATGCAACTTTAAAACATTTTAATATCTAAATATTCTATTGACATATTTTAAAAGGAACAGGAAATTTTATATTTAGAGTTTTTGGTATTGATTTTGTTTGGTAACAATAACTCTGGTTCTTTGTCCATGAGCTACTAAAAATATAAAATTATATATCCCTGGACATATTAAAAATAGATCTACCAGAAAGAATTTTAACTGTATAATCAACAACCATGTCAAAACTAAATAGATAGTTCCAACAGTATAAAAACCTGAAAAATCTATGATTACCCACTTAATTCCTCACTAATCTCCAATACCTCAAACACCACTTCATATTTTATGCAAGAAAACTTAACCAGGTCAGATGACTGAGAACATCAGAAACCTGAAGCTGTGCCAAGTTTGTACATTGTTTTTAAAGGTACAACCCTGGTGTTAACTGCTGAGCTGAAGTGATTGTACCCAATGCACAGATATTGTTCACTCCCCTGTCTAAAGAAAAGAGAGCAATATTTCTGAGGATACTGGTGACTTACAGACCTGCTGACAACACAAAAGAAGGTGATACAGTAGCTTGATGTGCACTCCATCACCATCGTACATGTGCCTTCCATCAAACTACAGTAAAAAATACTTGTTCTTTAGGTTCATCTACAGTGTGTGACTGTGACATTATCCAATGTTGGTAGAAAGAAGTAACTACATAGGATAACCAATAAATTACACATTCAGTTCTTCCTATCAGTGTCACACATGACAGGATGGAAAGAAAATATCAGAATATCTATTTGTATTTTTTTCTGTCTTACCTTGTTTAATTTATATTTGTGTGCATGGTTTATAATGCAAAAATAACTAGCAGAGTTACATATACATAAAATTTTCTTAAGTTTAATATAGTTAAGATGAGGCTCAACTCTAGAATCACATTGTTATTAAAAGAGATAATAGTATCAAAGAAATAAAAACTCATAGACACAGACAAATGTATGGTGGTTACCAGAGGGAAGGGGATGGAGGGGTATTTAAGGGTAATGGGGATCAAATATATGGTGATGGAAGATTTGACTTTGGGTAATGGGCACACAAGGCAATATACAGATGATGTATCATAGAAATAATATGCTTATAATGTATATAATGTTATTGACCAATGTCATCCCAATAAATTTAATTGAGAAAATAGAAAACTTGCTCTAGCACTTTAACCATGGTTTGAACTAGTTATTGGGTACTTGAGTATCTGTCCACTGCATTATGCTTTTAATGAATTTTGCTTTTATTAATATTTACTATAACTAGGGACAGCGTGTATTGTAAAAATATAGCATCCCATCCCCTAGTGCACTAATCATGCCTCTATTTTCTTTCAGAGAGTTTACACTTCCATGATAGATAGAGAATTGGTGAGCTGTCCTTCTAGATTTCTTTCTTTTCCTGACTAAAGAGTAGACACACAACCAGTATTAACCAGACTCCCCGTCTCTTCTGCATATACATCTTGAACAGAAAAATAACAAACCTGAAAACTGCTGCAGCTGACTCATCCAGATAAAATTATTTTATCTATAGTTCATAATTAAATTACCTCTATCTGACATAAGATGAAAAATTAGAACTTAGATGCCAATGATTGAGAAATAGATATAGGTTCTTCTCATTTAAGCTAGGATTGATAGGCAGGGTAGTGATTTCTTTAAATAAGAAAAGTGGTGAATTTTCTTAAAGTACAAAAATGTTTCAGAAGTATATAAATTATATTATAATTCACCCACATCACCACTTTCAACTGAATAAAATGACAAATAAAGTAATGAATGGTGGTAGTTATGGAGCTCTTTCAATCATGTATGTATCTACATTTGATTAATAATAAAACAAGCTGACATTTATTATATTATTGCTAATTGACAAATGAAATTGAAAGTTTTGTATGAATATTAATTCAATTAATCCTTATAATAAGACTGTCAATTAGCTATAATAATATTCTTATTTTACATGCAATAAAAATTGAGGCAACTAGTTGCTTTAAAAAAATGGTCCACAAACAGCCAGGAAGATAGTGGGTGCTTTATATCCAAGATCTCTTCTCTTTTTCTTCCATACTGCCTCTCATGGAGCTTTGAAAGTCAAACTTTTTGGATTTTGTTTACTGGTACAAATAGTTCAACTAATTTGTAGTGTAATTTCCTAGTCCTCACCCATCCCTTTCTGGCAACGAAAGTCAAACAAAGCAAGTTATGCACAAGCACAAGAAAAGAGTAAGTCAGTAAACATAGTTTGTCCAAATCCTGCAAATTCAAAATAAAAGCTTGGTCCTTGGCCAGCTACTGAGAGATAAGCTTTAAGCCTTGGAATAATAAACATAATGAGAATGTCTTTGTTTACTTGGGGTCCTGGGCCATGCCAGGATATTTTACACTAACAATCTGATTTATCATGGGAGTCATGGGCCAGGCAACAACAGCAACATCAGTTTGACACCTAGAAAAGCACCGAAGTGTTTAGTTGACAACTTAAGCTTTCCTGGTTGGCACTCCTTTATGCATGTTTACACATACTGTTACTGAAGAATTGTGCTGTCCACGAGATTCCACAGGGAGAAGACAAATGGAAACCTGAACCTGTTCTCTCTGGACTCTGCTCTACATGCCGTCCACCTTGGCCGATCTCTGTGCCCTTGCACGGACATAAGCTACATTCATGACTTGGATAACTTTCCTGAATTCTGTAGATTCTCCAGGCAAATCATTGAACTGGTACCGTGGACTGTCAAATACAACATCATGTCCTTTTTTCACTTTTAAAAAATTACAACCCAACAAGGAAAGAATAATAATAACATTTAAAGGAGATTAAGAGACACTGATCAAAATTTCCAAGTGTGGAATTCTCTCAATTCTCTAGATGATTAAATTGAATCTTATTTAAATAATATTTATATATTTTTTATTTTGATAATATAAACTAAGTAGTCATGGTGTGTCTTTGGCTGAAAGGGTAGAAAATACTGAAAAAGTATGATGAGATCAAAATCACCCATAATGCAGCAATTGGGAAAAAGTACTATTTAAATATTGTGTATATTTTCTTTTCTTCCACCTTGACTTTATATATTTTAAACTGTAAGCTCATTATCTTCTGGGGGTATTAACTATTTTTTCTGGTAAGGTGCAATTTAAAAAAATGCCAAAAAGCCAAACTGGTGTGGCTCAGTGGACTGAGTGCCAGCCTGTGAACCAAAGGGTTGCCAGTTTGATTCCTAGTCAGGCCACATGCCTGGGTTGTGGGCCAATAGAGGGGTACACAAGAAGCAAGCATACATTGATGTTTCTTTCCCCTCTTTCTCCCTTCCTTCCCCTCCCTCTAAAAATAAATAAATACAACATTTTAAAAGTGCCAAAAATATTAGGAAAGGAATGGTGATATGTTTTGAGGTGGAGAACTCAAAGGAAACAAAATAAAAATCTTTGTTGCTCTTTTCTTTTTGGGACAATTCCACCAGGCAAACACACCAATCAAGGTTCATGGTTTTAAATCTGCAAAGAATAGTTCCAGTGGCTATAAGAAAGAGAAATTAAGAAAATAATCCAGTTTGCAATTGTATCCAAAAAAGAGTAAAATACCTAGGAATAAATTTAACCAAGGAGGTAAAAAACCTGTACTGAAAAAATTATAAGACACTGAGGAAAGAAATTGAAGAAGACACAAATAAATTGAAGCAGATACCATGCTCATGGATAGGAAGAATTAACATAATTAAAATGTCCATACTACCCAAAGCAATCTATAGATTCAGTTCAATCCTTATCAAAATACCAATGGAATTCTTCACAGAAACAGAAGAAAATATTCCTAACTTTTACATGGAACGAGAAAAAAATTCTGAGAAGCCAAAGCAATCTTGAAAAAGAATAACAATTTGAAAGAATCACACAACCCAATATGAAACCCTATTATAGGCCTATAGTAATCAAAACAGTATGGTACTGTCCTAAAACCAACACATAGATCAATGAAACGGAATAGAACCCAGAAAAAATCTAAACTATATGGCTAATTAATCTAAGACAAAGAAAACAAGATTATACAATGGGGTCAAGAGAGTCTCTTCATAAATGGTATTAGAAAAATTGGACAGATACATGCAAATATGAAACTAAATCACTTTCTTACTTCATATAAGAGAACAAAGTCAAAATGCATTGAAGACTTAAATGTAAGACCTGAAATCATAAAAGTCCTAGAAGAAAACATAGGCAGTAAATTTTCTAATATTGCTCTTAGTAATATTTTTTGAACATGCCTCGCTGGGCAAAGAAAACAAAAGAAAAAATAAACAAATGAGACTAAAAAACTAAAAAGTTTTCTCATAGCAAAGAGAACCATAAACAAAATAAAAATACAACCTACTAAATGGGAGAAGTTTTTCGCCAATAACACATCTGATAAAGCGTTAACACCTAATATCCCAAGTACATAATAAATTCATACAACTTAATACCAAAAAGAATATATATATTTTACATATAATATTTATAATTTATATATACTTATAAATATGTATTTATAATTTATAAATATATAAAATAATTTATATTATTTTTATATATATAGAATTTATATATACAAAAAGAATATATATAATCTCCAGTTTTAAAAAATGGGCAGAAGACCTGAGTAGACATTTATCCAAAGAGGATATACAGGTGGGCAATAAACATAGGAAAAATGCTCAACATCATTAGCCATCAGAAAAATGCAAATTAAAATCCCAATGAGATACCACCTCACACCAGTCAGATGGCTGTCAACAATAAATCAACAAACAATTTTTGGCAAGGCTGTGAAGAAAAGGAAACTCTCACACACTGTTGGTAGCACTGCAAACTGGTATAGCTACTATGGAAAACAGTATAGAAGTTCCTCAAAAATTTCAAATAGAGCTATTATAAGACCCAGCAACCCCATTTCTGGGTATTTATCCAAAGAATTCCAAAACACTAATTCAAAAAGATATATGCATCTCTATGTTCATTGTAGCATTACTTACAGGAGCCAAGGTATGGAAGCAACTTAAGTTCAATAGGTGGCTGAATAAAGAATTACACACACACACACACACACACACACACACACACACACTGTGGAATATTACTTGGCCATCAAAAGAATAAAATCTTATTAATTGCAACATACAGATGGACCTAGAGTAGCAATTTTCAACATTTTTCATCTTGTGGCATACATAAACTAATTACTAAAATTCTGTAGCATCTCCCAAAATATATATTTTTGCCAAACTGACAAAAAAATAGGTGTAATTTTGATTCATTCACACTGGACAGCTATTGTTGTATTGGCTGTGGAAATTATTTTATTTGGCAACTTAAGGAAAAAAAGGGTCAATGCCCCTGGCTAAATAGTCAGGTATTGCCTATTTTAAAAATTCTTGCCACAAATTAATTTGCTGATATACACTGGTTGAAAATCACTGACCTAGAGATACTATGCTAAGTGAAATAAGCCCAACAGAGAAAGACAAATACTGTAGGATTTAATGTATCTTTGTCACCTAAAAAACAAAATAAATAAATAAACAAAAAACATAAACAAACTCATAGTTACAGAGAACAAACATGGTTATCAGGTAAGAGGAAGATCGGGGGGCATGAAAAAAAGGGTGAAGGGATTAAGAAGTACAAATACTCTGTTTTCTCTTCAACAATTTGTAAACATTGCCTCTGATGCTGAATGTTTATCTTATATCTTCAAACATTCTAAAAACATTTCTAAGTGACTCTATAATACTTCATGTTATGACTCTAACAAATAATTCCCCATCTTTGGACATTTTTATATCCACATTTTTCAATAACTACAAAAGTGTTCCAGTGAGCATTTTTGTAATAATTGGTGCCATTGTTTGATTAAATATTTGGAGTAGATTTTTGTAATTAGAATTAAGATTCATTTAATATGGATATTTTGCTTATTCTTTCATCAAGTACTTTAAGAAATTTTTAAAAACTTCAAAATATTACATTCTATGTGTTATTAAACTTTTATAAAGTATGTTTTAAAGATAACATTCACAAAATCTTTTGTTGTATCCCTGTATAATTTAATGTAAATTAACTTTAAAATAGTAAATTCCTAGAGTCAAATGGTATAAAATATTCTAAGGTGTTTGAGATATTTTCTCAAATTACCCACCAGAAATATTGAATTTACAATTTCACCAATGAAAATTGAAGTCATTCTTAAAGTTTAGTTGGCCAAAGTTGAAGAATTTACATATTGAAGTTGATAATGATGGCAATACTGTTTATTACATATTGAGCTCTTACTTCTTTGGGCTCCATTATATTTGGTCCCCAAAAGAATGTTAAGGGATAGGTACTATATTATTCCTATTTTGAGGATTAGAAAACTGGTTTAAGGGGATTATTTAACTTTTTTAAGTCCAACAGATGGAAAGTGAAATAAGTAAGTATTACGTGATTACAAGCAGTCTGATTCTTAGTTTACTGTGAAGTCCTCTGAACACTAACAGGACAATACAAACATATTCAACAATCTAACAGTAACATAGAAAAAATAAGTTTATATTTAAAAATATCTTCACAGATTTTTGTGTGTATCAAATCTTCCTTTCAATTTACTAAATCAATAACAAAAATATATAATTTATTTTAAAAGTAATATTTATACCAAAAGTTACTAGAAATAAATGATGACATTGTAAAATGACTATAAATCCATATACCTTCTAGTCTAGTAAACAAACATAGGTTTGACACTTTCTTGTAATTCCTAATACTATGTGTTTACCCTTCCAATTTTTATTAAAAAATGCTTCCAAGCATTTTGAAAATGTTTACCTTTCCTATGTCCTTTTTCATTTGCAAGAATCTGTATTTTGATATTAATGCAGTATATTTTATATGATTTTTGCCTTTGATTGATAAAACCAGTCTGAGATATAAGGCAAGTAAACAAAAGGTAAAGTCTGCCCATGTGAAGCATTGCTAGAGGGCTCTAGCACGATGAAGCTCATTTACATGCAACGATGTACATCATCACTGGAGCTACAATAAAAATTGTCCACATATAAAATAATAAATTCTATCCTATAATGTCACATTGTCTATAATTTATATGTTATAAAAATAATACATTTGGAGTTTTATTATGGAAAGGTTGGAAAACTAGGTTGGAAAACTAATTTTGGGCTTATTTCTACTACATATTATCTGTGTCACATTAGGTAAACAAATTAGCATGTTTGGTTCTTGTTCTCCCATACATAAAATAAAGTGATGGCTGTATTACATCATGTAATTCTGTATGGCCTTTCTGGATTCAAAATATCTATGAATAAATTACTCAGCAAGTGATTTGTTTAATTTTCACTTGATTTTTCACATTGAGAGTTGTGACTAGTTGTGACAAGAATCAGCCTTTTGCTGTAACTTAGTTTAATCACGGCCAGGGATCTGGAGGAATTTGTGGCCTCTGGAGTTCATAACCTGGAAACCATTACAAAGTGTTGTGAATCCTTTGTGACTCACAATCCTACTTAGTAGTATAGGTTTTTCATCATGTCACATTTTTGTGCTTTCCAAAATGAGCTATTTTAAGACATGTTTAAAGTTTTATGCATAATTAGTATAAGTTAAATGGTGGAGGAGAGGTCAGATTTTTGTTTTAGAATGCAAGCATAAAAATACCTAATTTAGAAAACAGTTTTAGTGGTTATTTAGCGTTCCAATCTTATCTAGCCTGGATGCATTAAAATATCTTTGTTTTGATTTACACCACATTTATTTATCATGGCGATAGCTATTTATTAAATGCATATAAGAACAAGGCACTGGCTTACATTCTCTCCATGCAATATTTCATTGCTTTTATATCAAACCTACAAGTTTGATATAAACTTGCATAATTTTCCTTTTATCACTATTTCATAGAAAGGAGAGCAGAGATTTAGAAAGTCAAAACTACTTCCCCAAAGTCACTAGCTAATAAAGCACTGATATCCAAACTCAAGTCAGTCTACCTCTAAAGCTCATGCTCTGAAACACTACATATTATTTCCTTTAAAAGAAAAAAGAAAAAGAAAACATGTCCTTCAGGAGGAGGCCTGGGCTGACAAATCAGTCTTCTCCAGCTTCAAACTCATCTCATGGTCTCCAGATTCACACAATCAGAACCCCTCAAAGACAATAAAAATGGATGTTAAGAACAAAGAGATAATAAGGGAGAGATTTTTCTTAATATGAGGTGTAAAATTCGACTATATTCAAGTTACGATTCTTGGAGCAAATGTTTCAGAATTTGGATTCATTGTTTCAGAAGTATAATAAGATATATATACTATTTAAAACATAGCACCTTAATGTTTCCTCAGAAAAATTTATGAGCATTCACATTAAATGGGATAAACAAGTCTCTAAGTAAACTTCTGTTGGTTCAAGTCAGGATTTATAACAAAATAAGTTATAAAAAAGCTTTCCTTTATAGAATTGGAGATAAGAAATCATACACCTATATTTCTTTTCTTTCTTGTAAATTAAAACAAAAGTCAAGCAATATAATCTTAAATTACTGCTACTTACTCTACTTTCAATTTATTTGTTGTTTAGTTTTATTTTATTTTGTATTCAGCACTGTGCAGGCTCTCCTTTTAACTACAGTCTGTGCAAGTAGAAAAAAATAAAGTAAATGTCAAGAATTTATTTCAAAAAAACACATACCAACAAATGTAAATTATATTATTTAGAATCTTTATATTATTCAGAGTCTGTCTAAGTAGTTTCAATTCTTCTATTCTTTTATAGATCTTTCCCTCATATATGATTCACAAAGGCACTACACTAAATTATATTTGTTCAGGTTTCAAATTTTCTTACAAGCCCTCACTTTTTAAAATCACAATAGGCCTCTAAGAATGTTGGGTACATTGTAATCCCTTGTACAATAACTATTGGCAATTTTAAAAGGCTCTTGCCATTTTGATTGCTTCAGATAAATTTGAAACTATATAGACAACTATCTTTGAAGAATTCTCTTTATAATGCTAGTAAAAGATGAATTTTGAAAATGTATATTGCTCCCTCAATTTGAGTAGTTTGGAATAACTAAAAAGCAAATCAAATTTGAAGATGTACAATTGTCTTCTCCAAAAATTACCTGAATCATATCTCATTCTTTTGAACTATGGCCAAAGAATAAGATCACTTTTTCCTAAATACTTTTCTAAATATGAATAAAAACTTTGAAATCAAAATCAGTCAAAAATCATGGGTTACCACTAATTTATTTGTAGGTAAAAAGGTAAGGACATTTTTACTTAGCTAATAGAAGGGGATTTTCATAAAATCCCAAGTTTCTGGTTAATCATCAGACTCTCCAGCACAAATCATATCCACATGCTGCAAAATAAAACAAGGACAAATTCTGCTCTGTGGAGGAAATAGAACAAGAGGAAGAGGAAATATACCAATTCACTGGGTTAAAGCACATAAAGTTGGCATTTTACATCACCAGGATGATGCCACTTCCTTATTATGACATATCATACATCAACATTACAAGGTGAAAGGAGAAAATAATAGTAGCAAAGCTATTTGATGCTATTTGGAGCTATTAAATAGTTTGGGATCTCATTTTTGACACCTTCTACTTAAAGACATATTTTTTACTTTTCCTCTCCCTAATTTCATTTATTTTAACAAATTTGTAATTCAAAATAGCTACTAAAACCTCAAACAGGCACCAACACTTCTAACATCATCAGTGATTTCAGGTGATTTCAGGTGATCCAAAATATCATTTTCTTTAATATCCGAGATAACTAATTAAAACAGTTTTGTTTAAGATTGGCAAAGGAGAAAAAAAATCTCAACATCCATCTATTTTAGGGACCTAAAATGTGCCATCACATATTGAAGAGATGTCACATAAATATATTTAAGGTATCTAACTAAATTCCACCCATAAAACCTGCAATATTTAAACATGAAAAAAAATTGTCTTAGATGGACATAAATATGTTTTGTGGGTTTGGTTTGTTATTTAAAGAAAACTCTCTGGATAAATAGTAATAGTCATCTGACGTATTTATCATAGACTATAAGAAATACAAATGTGGCCCTGACTGGTGTAGCTCAGTGGATTGAGTGTGGACTGCGAACCAAAGCATCTCAGGTTCAATTCCCAGTCAGGGCACATGCCTAGGTTGCAGGCCACGGCTCCCAGCTTCCACATATTGATGTTTCTCTCTCTCTCTGTCTCTTTCTTCCTCCCTTCCCTCTCTAAAAATAAATAAATAAAATCTTTTAAAAGATCTCTTAAAAAAACAGAAATACACATGTGGTTTCTCTAAAGGATAAATCTGTGTATTCTGCAAGGATCAGTTTAAGTATGTTTAAATGGTTTACTGTTGGAGCTTAGTTTAATTAATATGAAAAATATATTTATATATCATCTAAGTGTCTTTAAAAGATCTGTGGGATGGTTTTCATAATTGTTATTAAATTTCTTGTAAATAAGAAAGCAATGGTATGGAAATCACAGAAAGAATCATCAAGTTACATGTTCATAAATAACGTTCCACTTGAGAAATAAGCTTCCTAGAGCATTGATTCTATCTCAGCACAAATAACTCATCACAAAATACTCCACATTTTCCAGGCTTGTTTTCATAGCCTTTGGAAATAGAGTGCTTAATAACTAGACTCATTAATACTAATGGTAAATCAGTGAGATTAAATATTTCTATAAATCATTTTATTAATAAAACAGAGGGCGCATTAAAGAACTATCGAACTGTTAAGCTGCAGTATTTCAGAATCAGTATTTTATAAACAGTTCAATTAGCGCAGGTTGACAACACCCCAAAAAAGGCACAGCACACCAGAGCCACAGGATGAGAAAATGTACACCATCCAGGATAATCATGAGAATGCACTTTTCTCTAAAATATTATCATGTATGGTAGCAGGACAAATATATTAAATGGATATTTTGTATTAAGTGGATATTTTATATATGAGTGTATAATATATATAAAATATCTTCATGTTGTGTCTTATGTAGTTTTCAAGAACCCTCTGAAGGATGGTATTCTATGATATTGAGTAGCACACTTTGTCATTTTAATATCATCCTTAAGTAGATCAAGGACAACATGAATGATATTTGAGCAGTGAAGACTAGAGGAGTGAATGCTGAAACAGAAAGAAAAATGATAGCTTACTATAGCTCTCAATAAGAATGTTCAACATACATAAGAACTGAGAAATGAGAATAGAGAGAATCCATTTCAAAAAGTGAGCACAGGCCAAATGCAGGAATGACCACAGACTAAGTGGTGTGTAAAAGTATGGAGTGTTTGTTTTGGAGTCTTTTGTACATAAAAACTAAACTCTTTAATTAGGTTTTTTTTTCCCTTTTAAATTTTATTTAGTTATTTTTTAGAGAGAGGAAGGGAGGGAGAAAGGGAGAAAAACAGTGATGAGCTGCCTCTCACATGACCCGTGCTAGGGACCTTGCCTGCAACCCAGGCATGTGCCCTAGACTGGGAATTGAACCAGCAACACACTCATTTTCAAGCCAGCACTCAACCACTGAGCCACACCAGCCAGGCCTAGCTTTTATTTCTTTTTCGACTGCCTTGTGTGTGTGTGTGCAGTGAGGGGGGGGGTGCTGTGTTTTTAAGCTCCAACTGCAATTGCATACTGATAAACAGGGAAAACTATTCAGTTGGTATAAATAATTTTACCTTCAAGCTACAATCTCTGCTACAGTCCAGAATACTTCTAATTTGCCAAGAACTGCATATTAGTTTAGGGTAGGTGGGGAGGAAAGTGTAAAAAACCATCAGAACTCCTGGCAAAAGACTGAGACAAAGAGAGCCCAGGATTCAGAGAAGCTGGATAAATATCTAAATTCAAATCCCTTGTTTACTATAATGTTTTCTGTGCTGGAAAAACAAGCCCATGCAGCTTAGGTTCTGTGTATCAGAGAGTAAAATTCAGGTGACTTTTTGCCAGGCTAGTGTTTGTACTAGCATTTGGGGATTGAGTTTTTGGAGCTTTCTCATTAGAATGTGTAAGGTGAGCCATATGTTAACCAATGCAGCACTGGTTTGAAATACAGAAGACAAAACTAAGAAATAAAAATAATTATGTGTGATTTTATATTATAAAAAATATATACAACAATTATATATCTCAAATGAAAGTTTTCCACAGATCTTTTGACTCTATTCCCACAAAAAGGAGGGAGTCTTTTTTTGCCCTTTGCCTTGAATCTGGGGTAGATTGAAGTTGCTTTGACCAATAGAATGTGGCAGAAGGAACATGATGCTGTATCCTGGTTTAGGAATTTAGAGAATGGATAGACTTTAATTTGGTGTCTGTCATCCTTGAGACATACTTTAAGAAGCCAAAATATCCTGAGGTTGCCATGCTCTAAGAAAACTAATCCATAGGAGGAATTTTAGGGAATTATTTATTTTGTGGAAAATGAAAGAAAAATAGCAAAGACCATGAAGGACTCAGACTTGGAAGTAGAGTTTCTAGGACCAGACACCCCATGGGAGCTATATTCATCAGAGACTATGCACCCAGACTATTAATTCCCAAATTTATGACCCATAGTCATTGACAAAATGAAATTATTGTTTTAAGCCATGTGCTTTCAGGACAGTTTGGTGCACAGTAATAAATAACCAAAATATAACATTAGCATGAGAATCCTCAGGTTTTCATAAATTTAAACTTGTAAGAAAACCAATGCAGGGCTTCTGGTCAAGATACTGGAGTAAGTAAACATGGTACTCACAACCACTCAGAAACAACACATCAAGATTACAACAAACTACAGAACTACCATCCTATCAAACCACTCTGAAATCTAGCTGAACAGAAGTCCTACAACTAAGGATATGCAGGTTAAGCCACCTCAAGACCGGTAGGAGGGACCAAGACACAGAACAAGCTGGCCCCAAACCCACATTTGACAGTTACAAATCAGGAGAGATATATCAGCTGCTGAAAATGCCCTGAGGAGCAAGGGGGCCCAGCTCCATGCCAGGCTCACCAGCCCAGGATTCAACGACCATGAAGAGAAGTCCCTATAATGTCTGCCTATGAAAACCAGCAGAGATTGTGGAGGGCTATGCAGTCTCAGGCATTCCTCTTAAAGGGCCCACACATAGACTTACTCAGATTTACTGGCTCTGAGCTCCAGTGTTGGGGCAGCAGCTGAAAAGGCACCAGGAATATATGAAAGGAACTGGCTTTGGGGTGATGTCCAGAAGGGCAGTTTTCTCCCAAAAAGAAGCACTGTCAGAACCTACTGTCTCTACAGGTGCCAGTAGGTGTCATGTCTGAATCTCTATCAACCTGATAGCACCGTTCACCCTGAGATACTGCCCATGTAATTTGTGGGCCCACTCAAACTGCTTCCAGTGGCTTTTCCATACAAATGGTCTGTCTTCGCTCATATTGGGGATGTTCCTAAAAATCTCTCAAAGTTTTACAAATTCAAAACAAGCAACAGTTGGCCTCAGTGTACCCTGTACCTCTTGCTAAATCGACCCAGGCCCACTACTAGCAGCAGCCAGCCTCAGTTCACAGCTTGGCCACTCCTGGGCACATGCAAGCCCAGCACAAGTAGCAGCCATCTGCAGATTGCTCTGTCACTCATTGAAGGTGGCTCTGGGCAGGGCACAGGCAGAGGCTGATCTTGTCTGCACTTCTCTGGGAGGCTTCAGAGAAAGCACATCAATTAGATAGTTACAGACCACGCCAGAGTACCACCAAATCACCTCCATGAGTGACACACTCAAAAGGTGAATGCATCAAACACCAGAGTCCTTCTGAAGTGAGTCCTGCTACCTGGGGTCAGCCACTGCACAGCCCCTCTTCCAAAATAGGTGCAGTGGGTCCTCACAGCAAATCAGACTGGGGGAAATCCCTACCACTGGGATGCCAAGAGCAATCAAGGCTAAACTACAACAGGAGGGTGCACATAGCCCACATGGGGCCACACCAGGAGCATCTGGCTTGAGTGACCAGAGAGGCTGTGCCACTAGGCCCCACAGGACACTGACTACATAAGGCCACTCGACCAAGATGAACAGATATGGCAGCTCTAACTAATACATAGAAAGAAACACAGGGAGGCAGCTGAAATGAGGAGATAAAAAAATGTGCTAAATGAAAAAACAAAAACTTTTTGTTTCAAAGGTTGTAACAAAAGACAAAAAAAGGACCCAAAATTTCACTTCTGGGTATTTATCCAAAGAAGTTCAAAACACTAAATTGAAAAGACATGCATATCCATATGTTCATTGCCACATTATTCACAATAGCCAAGATACAGAAGTAATTTAAGTGTCTATCAATAGATGAATAAATAAAGAATAACTGGTGTATACACACACACACACACACACACACACACACAATGAAATATGATTTATCCATAAATCAAATTGCCTTATGAAATAACATGAATGGACCTAGAGGGTATTGTTTTGAGTGAAATAAGTCAGACAGAGGAAGACAGATGCCATATGACTTCACTTATATATGGAATCTAAAAAACCAAGATAAATGAGCAGAACAGAAACCAACTCATAGATACAGAGACATTTTGACAGTTGCCAGATGGGAGAGGGTCTGGGGGACTGGGTGAAAATGGTGAAGGAATTAAGAAGTATAGATTGGTAGTTACAAAATAGTCATGTGGATGTAAAGTAGAGCATAGGAAATATAGTCAATCATTTTGTAATAATTATGTATGATGTCAGAAGGGTATTAGATTTATTGGGGTGATAACTTTATAAGTTACATAGCTGTTTAATCACTGGATTATACAGTAATATTGTATGTCAAATGTAATTGAAAAACAAAAAGTTATTTAAAAAAAGAAAAAGAAAAAGAAAACAAAATAATTCAGAGAAGCCTCTAAAATTTTACTCCTGGCACAGAAAATGCCCTCCAAACTATTAACAATGGCTCTCTCAGAAAGGGTTGTGACTTTTTTATTAAACTTGCTAAAACCAAAAATATTACTTTTGAAATTTAAAATGTTTAGCAATATGAATTTGATCCCCCAAAATAATAAACTCTCTCTTTAAATAAGTTAATAAACCAAGAGTTTTAAAAATATTTTTATTGATTATGCTATTACAGTTTTCCCAATTTCCCCCCTCTATCCCCCCTCAGCCCTGTCCCCTCAACCCTCCAACACCGCCCCCCTTAGTTCATGGCCATGGGTTGTACATATAAGTTCTTTGAGTCCTCTGTTTCCTATACCATTTTTTATCTCTCCCTGTCTACCTTATGCCTACTAACCATGCTTCTTCCCTATACCTTTTCTCCCTTATTCCTCTCTTCCCCCTTCCCACTGAAATCCTTCTATGTGATGTCCATTTCTCTGATTCTGTTCCTTTTCTGGTTGTTTACTTAGGTTTTGTTCTGATTTTCTTTTAGGTTCATTTGTTGATAGTTCTGAGTCTATTGTCATTTTACTGTCCATAATTTTGATCTTCTTTTTCATAGATAAATCTCTTTAACATTTCATATAATAAGGACTTGGTGATAATGAACTCCTTTAACTTAACCTTATCTGGAAAGCACTTTATCTACCCTCCCATTCTAAATGAAAGCTTTTCTGGATGGAGTAATCTTGGATGTAGGTCCTTGCCTTTCATGACTTCAAATACTTCTTTCCAGCCCCTTCTTGCCTGCAAAATTTCTTTTGAGAAATCAGCTGATAGTCTTATGGGAACTCCTTTCCCATAAGGAGTAACTGTCTCCTTTCCTCTTGCTTTTTTTAGGATTCTCTCTTTATATTTAATCTTGGGTAACTTAATGATGATGTGTCTTGTTGGTGTGTTCCTCTTTGGGCCCAATTTCTTTGGGACTCTCTGGCCTTCCTGGACTTCCTGGAAGTCTATTTCCTTTGCCAGATTGGGGAAGTTTTCCTTCATTATTTGTTCTAATAAGTTTTCAATTTCTTGCTTTTCTTCTTCTCCTTCTGGCACCCTTATAATCAGGATATTGAAACTTTCAGGTTGTCCCAGAGGTTTGTAAGAGTCTCTTCACTTTTTCAAATTCTTATTTCTTCATTTTGATGGATGTTTATTTTTTTTCTTTTGCTCCAAATCATTGCTTTGAGTCCTGATTTCCTTTCTGTCACTGTTGGTACCCTGAATATTCTCCTTTGTTTCATTTTGGGATTCCTTCATTTGTTTGTTTGTGGGTTTTTTTTTTTCATTTTTCGACCAAGTTCAATCAGATCTGTGAGCATTTTGATTACCAGGGCTTTAAATTCTCCATCAGATAGGTTGGCGATATCCTCCTTGCTTAGCTCTTTCCCAGGCTTTGCTCTGTTCTTTGATTTGGGACTTATTTCTTTGTCTTGGTGCACCTGATAAGTTGTAAGGAGATGGAGCCTCAGATATTCACTCGGGCAGAGCAGCCTTCTTTGCTGCACACTGCAACACTGCCTGTGGTGGAGGGGCCAGAGAGGGAACAGTGCGGCTGGCCTGATTGTCTCTAGCGTACTTTCTGATGGACTCTCATGTGAGACTGGGAGTATCTCCTACAGCATAAGCCAATAGTTTTTGTTAAGCACACTTATGACAATTCACAAACTCACTTGCCCTAAACAAAAAAAAAAAATGCATTTATTTTACAGTATTTATTCTTGGCTTTTTATAGTGGACTTCTTTATATAATTACTCATTGTCATGTCACCAATTATCCTGCTGCCATATCATTTGGGAAGTATTTTCCTGACTCAACTGATGAGAGAGGTCTGTCATCCTCTACAGAAGCTGAAAGATTCAGATATCACATTTCCCTGATTGCCTACAGTTCTGTCTCATGATACTGAACCAACGAAATTCTTCAGGTACAGTTAAAGGCTTTAGCAGAGCAGTATTGAGAGTCTTGCAGAGCTGCCAAGAGTGGTATCCTTAGTATGAACTTGGCTATATTTCCTTATTCCTAGCCTTTCAGTCCCTACTTATTTTCTAAGACTGATTCTCCAGCTTTCCTATGTATGCTTGAACAAATCATTATTCATTCAGAAAAATAATTACTTCTTAACTTCTCCAGAGTTGGTGTTGTTGCTTATGACAAATGCTCTGGGGAAGAAATTCGTATATGTGAATAGATTATAGAAGCAGATGCTTAGAGAACAGAGGATTCTTGGATTGTGTATGGACTAAATTCTGCTGAAGGGGAATGAAATCTCTTACTAACCACAGGTGAAAATTTGGCAACAGACATATGTAAGACATGAAAAGTTCAAGAGAGTAGGATGGTGTGGCTACTTATAATTATACTAGAAAGCTTAAAGAAAGAGAAAGATAATAAAACTTGTGCTGTTCATTATGGTAGCCACAACACTCATTGGCTAAATAACCCTGGATATTAAAGACTTAGTACTTAATAAAAAATGTAAAATATCTCATTAATTTTATACTGTCTATATGTTAAAATGATAATATATTAGGCATGTTGAATTAAATAAAATATATAAAAACAATGTATCAAATATTTTATTGTTTTATTTTATTACTCATGACTGATGCTTTTTGTTGTTCTCAATGAGAATCACTAATTGTAGTAAGCTACCCAAAGCCATCCAAATATTTTGACTTCTAATAAATAATGTTAATAAAATATTCCTGAATGATGACTTTTATCAGCCAGAAAAATTACTTTGTAAATACCTGCTCAATCTTTTAAAAAATAGCGTAAAGAAATCTGTCTGCACCTTAGTAAAAACTAATGAAATGTTTTCTTTTATTTAGGATACTCTTTTCTTAATCTTTTAGAATTAATTACATTCTTAATGGAATAGGTTGAGTGTAATTATAACATATTTTGTGAAGGATTTTCTTTTATATTTTAATATGCATATATATGTATTTTTAAGGATGTGAAGGTAAAAGATGAGAGCAGTTTTATCAATTTGTAATATTTGTGCTCAATGAAATAGTTATTTTGAAGGATGGCACAATAATTAATTCACAGTTTGCCACCCCACTGACTAATTGTGTATATATCATACTTATAACTGAATTAAAACATTAGAAAGAAATAAAACTGAAAAGTAGATCAAATTTTTTTGTATTAAGAATTTTCCATCTGAAAATATACCACAGCTTCAGCTTTTCAGTTCTTGAATGGGAAGAAGATAAACTGTTTTAACTGGGTTGAGGGACAACACCTGTAACATCATTAAGTATAATACAAACGCTAGCTGCCATAAGAAGATAAGTAGCATAGATGGTAGGTAGAAAATAGACAGGGGGAGGGCAAGAATAATATGGGAAATGAAGAAGCTAAAGAACTTATGACACATGGACATGAACTAAAGGTGGGGATGTGGGTGGGAGGGGTGTGCAGGGTGGAGAGGAGTGAAGGGGGAAAACAGGACAACTGTAATAGCATAACCAATAAAATATATTTTTGAAAAAAGAACATAGAACCTATACATTTAATATTTTTATGTTTAAATCTACATCCCTAAATTAATCCTTTCAGTAGCCATTACTGAAGTTTGCCTAAAATGCTAAAGCACTTTTCAGCTAAGCTACCTCCTTAATTATTTAAGCTTTAATTTTTTATAAGTTTATGATATATACAGTTTCAAAGACAACTAACAAATATTATCTTTGTAATTTTTGCAAATATATGTAGTGGATAAACTACATTTTTTATTAACAATTAGTAACCTGGATACTTCATTAAAAAATGAACATACTATATTGCTCAATATAAAAGTTTTATTATTTCAATTATGTATTATAAGACATAATAATCCACTGATTAACACTAGAGGTTTTGCAGCCAGGTTTCCAGGTTCTAACACTGATCTACTGCTTTTTCGCTATAAGATTTTATGGGAGTTCCTTAACTTCTCTGTGTCTCACTTTCTTGTAGTATAAAACATTTTTAATAGGACTTCATAGAGTTACTATGGGGGCTGACTAAGAACCTTCAAAGCACTTAAAAGAGCTCCTGGAAAAAACAAGGTAATTAAATATTACATCATCATATGTTCACCATTACTGGTACTATTGCTATGATTAGCACACATAAATCATGGCCAGGTCACCCTCACCCATGGAGCTGCCACTTGTCTCAAACTCCTCTCTTCCAATTTATATTCTTACCTAAAATGCCTTCAGCAACAGTAAAAACATGCTTTTTAAAGGGATGTTTTCTAGTATCTCAAGATTTGAGCTATAGGTCAAAAGCTGAAAACAGCAGGTGCTGTATGTATATCCCCAGATCTGAAAGAGGACAGGGGAAAATGGTATCCCCTGCATGGTTTGATAAGAGATGATTCAACTCATGAGTGGACATCAACACACTCACCCCGTAGTCTGCATGAGCAGATTGGGAAACATGAGGATGGACAGAGAGTCCTGAGCATTTGCCTTCCCTTCTTTTGAGCTTTTTATAAAATACTGACTGCATGGGGAAGGAGCATCTGAACAGTCAGAGCTACGCACTTGACAGGAGGAAAATCTGAGGCAAGAAGGATCCATAGGAAGCAATTAGGGTACCTGCTGAAATGAGATAACTGGCATAGTTTATCTCCCTTGTAGGTAGACATTGCTGTTCTACCCTTGGTTCCTATTTGAGCAGGGGGATCTCAATAAAAAAAGAATTAAGAGAATTTCAGGGAGAAAAGGGAAGGGTTTACAGGAACAAGTATAAAGGACACATGGACAAAAACAAGGTGGGGGTGGAAACAAGAGGGAGGTGGGGAAGGCTGGGGGAGTGGGATGGTATGGGAGTAAAAGGAAGAAAACTGTACTTGAACAACAATTAAAATAATAAATAAATAAATAAATACAGCACCCACCAAGAGGCCTACTGAGTAGGCAAGAAGAACTCAGGTGAAGAGGGTCTGGGACTCCAGCAGAATATTGCTGAAGACTTCTGAACTACTCCAAAGTGGGGCTCACAATAAAGGTTATCTTTGAATGCCAGAAACTCAAGGAATTTCCTTGAAGGAGGGCACAGCAGTACTAATTAAGTAAGGGGTTGATGTTTGTTATTTGCTTCCCCATCAAGTTGAGATTGTGATCAGTTAAATTTTTATTTTTTTGAAAATTTACTATGAAGTGCATTTACAAAGAATCTTATAAAATCTTCCAAACAATCTAGAGAATTTATGCTCTATTTTTCAGAACAGAGAGATTCTATAATTCTATGAGTAATAAAGGTAAACTAACATTCCAAATGAATCTCATTTTCCTTTAAGCTGTGTTTAGCCACTGATATCTACTAGTTTAACTAGCAGAGTAGGCCATGGGCGGTTTAGACTTAGGACAAGCAAGTCTAAGTGACAATAAAATTGTCACTGGGATAGAGAATCAGTTCCTGAGGAATGGGAGACCAAGAGGCAAAAGAAAACCAATGTCTCCTAAAGATTTTATGGTGGTCAGGAGCCAAAAAAAACATGAAGTGTTTTCTGGTGGATAGTTCCTTTGTAGTAGAGGCTTCCCCAACTAGATGAGTGTTGCAGGAACCCAGCTAAATCAGAGTACCAGCTGGCTTTGTTGTAAGAGGCTGCATTCAGCTTCAGTGAATTTTTTTGAGGGCTTTTTCAAAGTGTTTGCCCATTTCATGGTAGGTGATTTATGAGTACACCTGCCCACACCACACTGACTGTTTAGCAGTTTGTTTAACAAAAATGGCATGTCCTCTGTGCCCCACCCTCCCTGTCAATCTGTTCTTGTCCCAAGTGACATTTTCTTTGTTTCCCTACTGAAAAAAGCCCTCAAAGGGAAATGTTTTGCTGGTGTAGAAGAGGTGAAACAAAAAATGGTAGAAGGACTAAAAGGCATCAAAACCAAGAAGTTCAAAAACTGTTTTGGGCAGTGGAAAAAATGTCTCGATAGGTGTATTGCATCAAATGCAGAATACTTTGAAGGTGACTGAAGTTTTAACGTATAAGAAGAAACAAATTTTTTAATAAATAAACTCCATTTTCTGGGTCACCCTTATATGTAAAGAACACTGAAAAAGCCTATGATTAGGAAACAGTTAATTTAAAATGGAGGAAAATTAATTTTATCTTTATTGCTCAATCACAGCCTCTAGTACATGAGACATCTTATTTTTTAGTCTCTACTACCCAACTGCTGAAATTAGAATGCTAAAAATAATAGTAAATAGTGGAGAATCTGAAGAATCACCTGCTAAAGGTAGGCCTTGCCTTGGTCAGTGTGGCTCAGTTGGCTGGAATGTGATCCTGTGGAAAAAAAAGGCCACAGTTTTGATTTCTAGTTGGGGAGCGTAAGAGAGGACAACTGATCAATGTTTCTCTCTTACATTGATCAGTGATGTCTCTACCTGGCTGTCTCTCTCTTTCTCTTTCGCCTTCCTTTCCGTTTAAAACCAATGAAAAAATGTCCTTACATGAGGATAAAAAAAGAAGTAGGCCTATAGTTCATAGTTTCTAGTCAACAGCATAGAAGTGACTATGCAGTGCAACATTATGACAGTTACTTAAAAAATTACATGATGAAAAAATCTCATGGTCTTCTTTGAGTTCTCTTCAGAAAGGTAGGTAATTAAATGCTTCAAAATTTTTCTTGTTAGTTACAATGTAAACAAACTAGTTCCCTAAAACAATATTTTGATTCTGTCTATTGTCATTTTACATATCAATCTTCAAAGAAAAAATGTAAAGAGGGTACTAGAAATATAGCAAGAAAATATGTAAAGGCAAATAGTAAACTGACATTAGAATTGATATTCCTGGTTACAAAGAGAAGTCACAAGAAAATCTAATGCAGGGAAAAAATCATAAGAAAACAAAATGCTTTTCTTTAACCTATGTCCAATCACATACTACTTATGAAAGAAAGCAATAAAAAAAGAAAAATTCTATAAAATACAGTAAAAATTCTGAAGGGCTAGAAAGTAAATGGCAGGAAGGCTTTTTTCAAATTCAGGATCTAGAAAAAGTAAAGTATCAAAACTAATATGAAACCCAGTTTTTTAAATCACAGGGGTAGAACTTTTCAATGGGGAGGCAAAGAAATTATTCCTTGAATTTCAATGTATATATTCATGGGAACAGATGAAAACAAGTATTTTTCAATAAGGCTGCTTTCTCAGGGGGATTATGTGAAAGGAGGCTTTGGGCTTCTGGCATCCAAATGACAAATGAAATTGAGAAGATGGCAGTTTCAACTTATAAAATGTGCCTTGAAACATTCAGTATGAAACCATTAAAATGCATGATGTTATTTAAGAGGAAGAACTATTCAACTGCAACTGAGTTCTGCTATCACAGTCCAAGTGCCACATCAGCTGCCACCTGGCTTTGATTCCTTCCTGGATCAGGGTAGCTGTGCTGGGGACAGTTTTTGTCCTGCCAGTCCAGTTCCTCTGCTGGCCCACGTTTTCTATTCTCCTCTTGGGCTCACTGTCCTCACACTTCCTTTCTAGCAACTTCAGTATCTATTAAAATTTTCTTTCTGATGCCAACAATACATACATGCCATGCAAAGAATGCAGGTGAACAACTCTGTATGGTTAAATTATTCATGGAAGTGCTCAGGAAAGGGGTGCCATGTTTAACTGAATGTCTTATTAGTATGATCCAGAAAATACTTATATACTGCTTACCGTGTATCAGACACAACTGTAAGGGCTTTACATTTATTAACACATTTGATCCTCCCAACAACCCTAAAAGTTGAGGACAATTATCTCTACATTGCAGGTGAAAAAACAGAGACACAGAGAGGTTAATAATCTATTCCAGAGCTTATCTAATAACAGGCAGAGGCAGGATGTGAATGGAGCCAATCTGGTCACAAAAGTTGGGCTCCCAAAAACACAAACTTCACTGCCTCTCTGTCTCACTGAGGATCTTTCTCAAATATCTGTTTATTTACTGCTATAGTGAGTCAATGAACTGTTTAATTCTATTTAACTACCTTGATAGTCATGCAGTGTTTGGGGATCATTATGCTGACAATGAATTCTCATTATATAATTCAATAAATGCTGGAAAGAAAAGATAGAATATTGAGCATACACATTTATTGCCTCAAAAATCTTTCACTTGTAGCATGTAAGATAACAGGTCATTAAATAATAAAAATGTAAAAATATAGTAACTGTCCCCCAAAAGTACACATTTTGTGAATATAAACATGTAAATATATTGCTAAAAGATATTATGAGATCCAAAAATAAAAAGCACCAAAATATTTGGGGGCTGGTGAGGGAAGGCTCCAGGGAGAAGGCACGTTTAAGCTAAATACAAACTGGCGAATAGTCTCTAAAGTCTGCAGAACATATAGAATGATATGAAACAAAATCTCCATAAGTTGATCAGTCAATAAATACCTGTTAGTATGGCAAATAAGGTAAAGGAGAGCAAAAAAGAATATGTTTCTAGTCTGAAAACATTTTTATATTATAAATCAAATTGCAAAATCAAGAAAAAAATTGAAAAGCTAAACAATACTGTAGATGGTATGCTTGTGTCCCTTCTAAATAGTTAAATGTAATTAAACAAATAAACACTAAATTACTACTATGAATGGAAAGCATTACAGATGCATTACAGATAAATCACATGTGAAGACATAAAACCTGCTCTTTAACAACTCACAACTTCATCAAAATCATAAATGCATACAGAGCAATGGTAAATGATATAGTCTGATAAGTACCTTAAGACACTTTTGGCAAAGCATTACATGAGATTAGATAATGAAGGTGCTATTCAATATGGTGATACATGCAGTTAGTTAGCAAGTGTGAATGAAAAAGGGACCTCACACTAAACCTGAGAAGCTCAGGGGACACATATATAGTGAGCCTTATAAACTCAGAGACCTAAAGTAACCACATAGGATGGTCTGAAACTAAAAGTTTTTAACTAAAAGTATCTTCTCTGACAATGGTCAGTCCTTTCCCTGCCTGAGCCTGTCTACTATTTTTTGCCTCTATGATAACACACCTTTGGAATGTCAGAGTAATCCCCTTTTTCCAGACCCTTTAGGGCACAATTTCCCACCAGAGCACAAGAACATGGAAACCCTCCTTGTCATCTTGTTCCCTGCATTCTGTGTGCAATAAATATTAATTGTTAACTATACTGTACCCACCACCATGAAAAAAGTATTTATCTCTTTGTTTGCTCTTTATCCAATCTCAGAGACTTCCCTGCTTTGCTTTCCCCTGCTTCCCTAATCTACCACAACAAATTTCATGTAACCCATGTAACCCCCTTATGTCTCCTCCTTTTAATTCTGATGTAAGAAATGAACTGCAAAACTACCATTCTCCAGGGCACTTTCTCAATCCACTGAGATTTTAGTTCTTGGCAATTGTCATCTGTCAAATAAACTCACAAAAATTCTCTACAGTTTGATATGTTTCTTACATTGACATAAAGTGAGATAATTTTAGGAAGAAAGTATAGAAATAGTTAAGATTTTTCAAGTGTTCATGTCCTAAGAACTGATTTAATGGTCTTAGCAATGTAGATACTGCTAAAATATGTCTTTTACAGTGAAGGTAGTACAACACACAGTACTGACATATTGGTAACTTATCTATTGTAAGTTCCTCATAATATGTGGGAACCCAGGCAGTTTGATTACATTACCTTACTCCTACCAACTAGTTTTATGACCTCAATAATGCAGTAAAAACAAGATAAGAAAATATGGAATATTTTTGCATGCAGCAGGAACAAAATGACTTATTCTGTATTTAGTAATAATATCAAAAAAGAAATCTATAAAATTAAGGTACATTATTATAGTATATTAATAATAATATGCTTGATTATATAATATACTGAGTACATAAATGCATTTTTTCATAGTTTGCTAATATAAAATAATGTGTATATATGTGTTATTCATTATACTGATAGAAACAGAGTGTGCCAATCAGAGAATTCCAGACCATTCAGGAAGTTATTCAAAGGTCTAGGCACAATTAAGAGGAATAAGTTGCTGTTTTTATTCTAATGCTCACAAGACTGAGGTGATCTAAAATCTCAGTTGGAATTCAAGGGCCTCATTTTCATGTTAATAAGAGCTATACTCTACTTACATTTCAGCTAACCCCATCTGAATAAGAGTCTCAGGCAGAATTTCCAAAGGATTTAAGTGGAGGAGAGATACTGAACTCTTGAGAAATCCTAGGTATGGCAAATATGTTCCATTTTTTGCAGATGTCGTTAAAAAGGGGTTTTATACACTCCTTGGTCTAATCTATTATTAAATAATCAATGTTTGGAAGAAACTTTGAACCAGGAGGGAATCAATTTTTTTTATTAATGGACTACAGAAAGATTGGCAATGTGCTGCTTGCATATTTGGCCTGATCTTTGATGCCTTCCACCTAAAAGAGTTAAGATGTACAGACATGGAGTTAAAAGAACATAGTAGTGCCCTGACCTGTGTGTCTCAGTTGGTTGAAGTGTTGCCACTTACAAGTTCAATTCCTGGTTGGCACATGCATGGGTTTCCTGTTCAGTCCCCAGGTCAGGGCACTGTGGCAAGTGACCAGTCAATGTTTCTTTCTCACATCTCTTTCTCTCTCTCTCTCTCCACCCTCCACCTTTCCCTCTTTCTAAAATCAGTAAACATATTTAAGAAAAAATAGAACATAGTGGAAACAGTAGAGTGTGGATTTTTCACCTTTACACTTAGTCTTCCTTTCATGAGTAGTCACTGACTTATAACCTGGTGCATGTACACTTGGAACAAACACACGATTTCAAAGTTTCTTTTTAATTAGGTATGGTCTTATGCCTGAGACAGAAGTAGAAATTTTATGACAGCATATTTTTTTCTTTACTCCTTCTTCCACATCCTGCTTAAAGCATAGATATCAGTACTTGAGCTACAATTTTAGATTATGAAAAAGAACACCACTTTAGGGATAGCAAGGCATACAGCTGCAAAGAGTTCAGGTCTCTGAGGACTTTATGTAGCAAGGTTGCTCTGCCATCACCTAATTACTCACCTTAAGAATTATACATGAATAGTAAATAAAATTCAGTCTCTTTCAATCATTGATATTTTGGGTAGGCCTCAGTTATTCTTAAATAAATACTAGCCCTAATTGATACAGTTCACATATTATAGAAATGTTAAAAAGGTGAATCCCTACTATGCCATAAAAAACTTCAATTGCTAAATTTAAGTTGCTAGTATTTATTTATGTCCTGGAGAAGCATTATTACAAAGATAATTAATGAATGTTTTCGGGTTCATGGGCAAGATCCAACACATGGATCAAGTATCTAGCCAGGAGGCCATTATAATAGACCAGGAATAATATAATAAACATTTAAATTTTGGAAATTAAATATAAAAATTATATTTTAAAAATCCACATATTCCATATCCACTTCTCTCCTCATCTTGAGTTTTGTTTATTTGCTTTGATAAATAATGTTTTTAATAAGTTTAAATATCTAAAATTGCTTTCTTTGAAGTAACATGTACTTTTAAAAAAATTATTCTCACTCAAGGACATTTCTTCATTGCTTTTAGAAAGAGAAGAAGAGAGAGAGAAATATTAATGAGAGAGAAGCATCAATGGTTTTCCTACCGTATGTGCCCAGACTGAGGTCTGAAGCTGCAACCCACGCATGTGACCTGACGAGGACTTGAACCTGCAACCCTCAGCTACAGCACAACCGTCCAACCAACTTAGCCACACACATTATGTTGAAGTAGAAAATTTTTCTCCAGTTTTCCCTCAGATCTTGAACTATCAGCGGCAAAATAGCACCAGAATGTTATCAGCAATTGAACCTTGGTTCAACAACCTCAGTACTTGAGTTCTAAGAAAGATTTCAAATCCAAGACTCAAATACACCAAACATTTATTCAGAAAATCATGGGAGTAGAAATGAGCCATCAAGGAAGTGAGCTAGCCGGGCTGGCTGTGTGGGCTCAGGAAACAAGGTACAGAATCAAAAGAAGGGCCCTTGGAGCTTAGGAAAAAAATGGCAGAAAGCATGCACCTGTGGGAAAGAGAGAGGGAAAGGTACAGGCATGCTTTGGAGAGAGAGAAAGACAGAGAGACTTTCATCTTGAGGGTTTTGCCTGGAGTTCTAGAATATGCATCACCTTCCCAGGTGGGTCCTTTCAGGGACATGGTCTTTCTTGATTGGTCAATATCAGCGATCATTAGTATCAGCTGGTCCTGATGTCAGCCATGGCATTGCCACACCAGCCTTGCTGCTTTACTGGGGTTGGAGCTAAAACACAACCAAGGACTACATACTATCTCTAGTTTGACCAAAACCCTATCTCTGTGCTCAACGGACCCAAGGCTTTGTTCCTAAGATAATTTTATGGAAGGGCTTAATGCCTAAGGATGTGGTTGTGAAAGGATTTTATGGGAGTCATATGAGGACCTAAGGGGGTCTACCACATGACTAGCAACATGCTAGGGGAGGAAAGGTCCAAGGAGGGTCCTAGAAACATGACCAGTGATATGAAAGGTCAGGGGGTCCAAATCACATGACCAGCAATATGTTAGGGGAGGAAAGGTCGCCCTAGGGATAAGGTCCTACATAATAATTGTCCATTGCTAGGTACCCAGGGCTTCCCAACCCGGTGACCATTTTAACCTGGTCAATTGTTTCTGCTCTGTTTATATCTAACTGCCTACTACAGAACCTCATTCTTATTTATTACAAAAGCAACCATGTTTAACTTGACCATGATGCTGAATTGAAGATGAACGACAAAGATAGTTGTGCATTTATGTATAGGATTAACAAAGATTGGGAAATTTAAGAGCTTAATTCCCTATTTCAAATTTAAGGTTGGTTTGTATGAGAATAGTCTGCAAAGTTAAACTAAGGGGTTTTATTACAACACTTTCCCACAGAACTGCATTCTTTTTTTTTTTTTTTAATTTTACCTATTTTAATCCCTGGCTGGCATAGCTCAGTGGATTGAGCGTGGGCTGCGAACCAAAGTGTTGCAGGTTTGATTCCCAGTCAGGGTACATGCCTCGGTTGCAGGCCATGACCCCCAGCAACCGCACATTGATGTTTCTCTCTCTCTCTTTCTCCCTCCCTTCCCCTCTCTCTAAAAATAGGTAAAATCTTTTTTTAAAGATTTTATCTATTCATTTTTAGAGAGGGATGGGAGGGAGAAAGAGAGGGAGAGAAACATCAATATGTGGTTGCCTCTTGAACTCCCCCTGCTGGGGACCTGGCCCTCAACCCAAGCATGTTTCCTGACCGGGAATTAAACCAGCCACCCTTTGGTTCACAGCCTACGCTCAGTCCACTGAGCTTTACCAGCCAGAGCTATTTATGTTATTCTGAGACTCTGTAAGAGATGCCATTATTTAAGAATTTTTTTCCAAATTTTTTCTTTAAGTTTTTATAATAGACACATTATCTTGATTTCTTGAATAGTTATTAACACAGCACACGTTTAAATTAAACTTAGGTGATTGTATACAATATACACCAAAAATTTGAAGTGAAAAGAAAATTTTTTCCAGTTAGTAAACAAAATTTTTTGTTGTATTATATCTGTTTAACTTAATGATTTTTTGTACTTCAATTATTCATGCATAGTTTTGGATAAGAAAAATCAGTTCTTAAGCCCACATGTCATAGTTTAATAAGTTATTTATTTTTTCTTCAACAAATGATTACTACACACAAGGCCCTGTGTTAAGAATCAAAAGGAGAAGGAGGTTGGAGTCTGGGTGAAAAAGTTGAAGGGATTAAGAAGTACAAATAGGTAGTTACAGAAATGTGAATTACAGCATAGGGAATCATCGATTATATTGTAATAACTATGTATGAGGCCAGATGGGTACTTGAAACATCGGAGGAACCCCTCTGCAAAGTTTATAATTGTCTAACCACATGCTGTATATCTGAAATTAATACAGAATAATATTGAATGTAAATTATAATTGAAGAAACAAACAAAGAAAAGGGTCATGAAAAAGGATCACTGAGATGTAGTTCTTTCTATCTCAGATTTCATCATGCAGAGATTCCACAATGGAGGTAGTAATACTGTGCTGTGACAAGTCTTAAGGAGAAAGAGAGATTGTAAGAAAAATACCCAAGTGTTTGGTAGTGACTAGAGCAGTTGTTTTCAGAGTGGGAATAGGAAATGAGTTTCAGCATGGCAAGAGTTTTGCTTTAGAATTTTGGTGAGGGGGGGGGGAGGAGAGAGAGAGAGGGAGAGAGAGAACAGTGTTGTGGAAAATGAACTGACAGGGAAAGAGCTGAAAAGCAAAGAGAAGAGTGAAGAAGCTATTCCAGCTGTCCAGGTGAAAAGAGATGACCTCCTCAACAAGAGCTGTGAAAGAATATGGACGGGGGGTGAGGCAGATGGGAGAGAGAAAAAGAAGGAGAGGTCAACAGAACTTAAGCTCAACTGAATATGTTATGCACATTGGTAACTGGAGAACTAAACAATATTATTAAGATTTCTACTCATGATAAACTAATAGATACTATGCCATTAAGGAAATTGTAAAATTAAGAAAAGAAAGCAATTTTGAAGATTAGGTGGAGGATGGAAATTTAATAAATGTTTCTGACATGCTGAGTTTTAGCTACATGCAAAATATTCACAGGGAGATAGTTAGTGGGCTGGTGAGTACTTGAATCTAAAATTGGGGAGAAAGTCTGTCCTGGAAATGTGCACATTATGATGGCCTAAAGGAATTACATTTCTCCTTCTTAGCTTTCTATGATACTAAACTTACCAGATTTCATTCTATACTTGTGACTTTTTCTCAACTATATAAATTTTTATTCAATGATCTTCTTTATGTATTGATATGAATTAGTATTCTGTCCTAAATTGAGGTGGTTCTCCTACACATGTTGTCTCTTCAAAAATTGAAATGCATCTATCTTTTAAAATTATGATGATGATGGTGATGATGATATTAGGTTGAATTTGCCAATATTAGACTATTTTTGACTTATAAAAGTGGCAAATATACAGGAGATTCTAATATATACATATTATAGTATTAAACCAATTCAAAAATACATAAATTAAGTAGCATAATTGTCCATAATCATATTGATTCAAGATTACATTAGATGTATACTAATCTTTTCCACATTTTTTTTATATTAACACATATATAAAGCAGTACATACTGTACAAACTGTGAACTTGCCTTTTTCATCTACTATATTTTGGACATTTCTCTTATCAATACCTACTTTTTAATTATTGCAAATATTGTAATATGTCTTCATTAATTATTATAAAAATACAATAAAGTTTTTAACACATATTTTGTGTGTGTTTGCATTATTTCTCAAGACTAACTCCAGTATAAATAAACTTTTGGCAAATCAAACTTCTCTCAGGGCTTCAACATGCTAGAAACTTGCAGGTAGGTACATACATTCTAAGAACATTTACTACCTGAAATATGTTCCAAATACTCCATTAAAAAAATTCCACCTTGTTGTCTGAAAGTTTTCTCTCTTCCCTTCCTTATTCCCTTCCTTCTCAATTTTCTGAAGACCATCATTTTTCTAAAATAATGATAAATAGAACAAGCAAACAAAAACCCCCAAGAATCATTCAAGAACACTCCATTTCCCTTAGCCACCCCACTTCCCAATCATAGAATTGAGTTCTATGTAAGACCCTATATTTCCTTCCTGAATTCTGCTCATCTTTCCATCCTACTTTTTGCATTATGACTCTCTCCTCTTCACTCCAGTCATATTGAAACATTAAGCATTCACAAATGCTGTCATTTCTTCCCCACTCAATTACAGTAGAATCTCCATATCTTTTTGGCCACCTGGATAACACATATAATCGCTTTTCAATAATTAGCAGGATTTTATCTTTGAATCCTATCCATCATCTTCTTGGTCGAATCACTTCATATATTCATATCTATATGATTTTTTCCATTTCTCCAGAATGAGGAAGAAAGTACATCTAATTTATTTCCATTCTGTAACACCTAAGCAAGTGTAGGTTGTGAGTGAATTCTGGATCAATGAACAGATGGATGGATGATGGATAAAAAATGGATGAAGGAAAAAAAATCACAAAAGTTGAATGGGATAAAAATTAAGTAAAACTCTATATTTAAGTGTTTGTGAAAAAGGGAAAAGGAATAGAAATTTATTTAGGGGAGCTGACAAATAAAAGAAAGAAAGCAGCCCTGGCTGGTGTAGCTTCTTGGATTAAGCACAAGCTTGGAACCAAAGGGTCTCAGATTAGATTCCCAGTTAGGGCATTTGCCTGGGTTGTGGACCAGGTCCCCAGTAGGGGACATGTGAGGGGCAACCACACATTGATGTTTCTCTCCCTCTCTTTCTCCTTCCCTTCACTTCTCTAAACATAAATAAGTAGAATCTTTAAAAAAAAGATAAAGGAAGAAAAGCACATATGGCTAGTATATCACAAAGGAAGGAGAAATTTTTCAAAGAGAAAAATTTTAATGGTGAACAATTTCTAAATGGTGAACAATTTAGATTGCTGCAGAGAAGCCAACTAAAATGACCAAAAAACAAGCAAACCAGGAGACTTTTCTAAACAGTTAAATAACTATTAATGTAATGAATTAGACATTTGTGAATGTTTATTTTATTATACATTTTAATAAATATTTTAATCAATTGGCAAGAGTAAAAGACTGTCATAAACATTGTCACTTGGAGTAAAATACCATTTTGACTTAGGTAAATAATTTGTAATTGTTATTTTAAACATATATTACCACAAATCCACAACATTCTAGTGACTGTTATTTAGAAGTAATTATTTAATTTAAAACATAAAGTATCTTTTGATTTCAAAATATGAATTCTGTATAAAAATAAAATTTTTATTTTGGAAATTATTATATATTTAAGTATAGTAATTTAGTATTTCAAAAAATAGTATTTTAAAAATACACATCTACCCTTGTCAATTTACATGATTTTCTAACCTTTATCTGTTCAGGCTTCTATTATTTTATCTATTTTGTATTTTGAAAAATATTATTTCTCTGTACAAGGTGGGGAAGAAGTAGTTTTATAGCTCTGAATATGCAAAACACAGAAATTATTCCTGTATTATTATGTATTAACTATTGTATTATTTTCCAGATGAACAACTATAAGCCTACTTTTGCCCCACTTTGTATTATACTCATTTTCCAGTCTTACGAGTGATTCTCCTGCTACCTCAGCATTGTTTTTCCTTAAATATTCTACTGATTCTTGATACCATTAAGTTGAATATATGTTTTAGGCAAATTTGGCTTTTATGTATCAGAAGTTCAGGTATACATTAATTCTATGTTGATTCCTAACCCTATGCCAGAAAAGATTAAATTATTCCACAACATATTAAGTGATATGATGTAAAAGCTTGTCAATTTAGTTATTTTAGTAAGTAGTTTAAAACTAAATTAAAATGGAAATATTACATTAAAATTAAATTGTTATTCAAATAATTAAAAAATATTCACTAGATAGTCACTGGATAGCAAATACAGGATATCATCATTCATAATGCTTTCTAGAGAATAAATTACCTGAAAAGCCAATCCATTACTTGCTTCAGAAATTGATGTAGACATTTGAAAATTCATGTTTTGCAATCTTTATTTTGTAATCTAACTATACACATACATACACATATATATTTGATATCCACACTTTTCATTGAAATGATTGATTTACAAAGGTTACAAGATGTCTTCTCCCTAGGTCATTGATTTTCAAATATTTAATCTTTTATATTGAAATGAATAGAAAATCCCTAAAATAGAAAATTTAGTCATTAAGAGAAAAAAAAACAAAAAATTAAAAGAAAAAAATAATCTACACAGTTTTCTTTTTCTTTCTTTCTTTCTTTCTTTTTCTTTTTTTTTTTTTGCTATTGTTTACTGTAGGAGTAGGTAAAAGTATTCACTTTGAAATTCCTCAATGGCTTCGATTTGGTTATTAATATGGTCATGCTGAGGGGATAAAGCAATTTTTTCCCCACACTGCTGTCATTTCCCTTTACTTTTGACTTAGGCCACTGTTATCATTCTGGTTGCAACATTACAGAAAATTTACCTTTGCTGCTGCTTAGTTTCCATTCCAACCCTGTCTTTCTTGATACAAATAAACAAATCAATATTGGAAAAATATAAGACTAGTGGTAAGAAAATGATAAACATAGTGAGGGAATAACAGTGTAATCTTATATTTTTTGCTACCCCCTGAATGTATGACTTGAGATACATAAATATGTACAAACGAACCTCTCTGGAGCCTCAGTGTCCAGATCTAAAAAATTCAGATATAAAGCACCTAGCCATGACAGGTACACAGTAAAAGTTTCCCACATATTTTCTTAATTCAATATATAGTACTTTTTTATAGGCTTCTAATAATTATATCTTCTTGATTTGATATACCAGAATCAACAATTCTGACCTGCAAACCTTGTTTCAGTGTAGTGAAAAATATTCAAATTTTCAGACATGTAGTAGGAATAACACTTATCAGGAACCACTTTATTTTCATTTTTTATTCTCTCAATATCAAACTTCCATACCTTTTCCTGCTACTATATTTTTATTTACAAAAATAAATGTTTCGAAGTTTAAGGTACAAAAAGTTATAGCTGTATAGAAACAACTTTGTAAACAAACTAATAAGCCAATCAGATCTCAAACACTTCTGGGATTTCTTAGACCCTTGAAAACCGAGATTAACTCAGATCCAAAGGCTTACAAGGCCATTTTAGGGGGATGATTGCTTAGGACAATCATCTACATGTCAGTATCATTTCCATATAGTTTAAAGATTTAGTGGGCACTTTTCTTTCTATTATAAAATCTTTCCAGGAAATCTTTGCTTGATGTTCTAGGTAATTTAGATCCAATCATCAGTTGATTGACCACCAAAATTGTGAACAGGAGCAATGGAGGAGAGAAGGAAAAGATAAAATTGATATCCACTGTGTCCCTATTTTACTTCTGTGTGTGTATGGGGGGGGGGGTGCCCCGCCCACAGGGACCCCAGCCACCACGGATGAGAATAAGTCTACCAAGACAGGATCTGCTTGGGGACGAAAGGTAGCCAATCTCTCAAAGTAGAAGGGCCAGGAACCTGTTCCTCAATGGCCTTTTATTGGGTTCAATTTGCACAAGAATACAGGTAAAGCTCATCAATCATTGTCAGGCAATAAGGATCAAACAATAGATAACATTCCAAAGAGCTTCGAGGGCTTATTCTGAGTCAGGGTGAGATAGCTAAAGGGCCATAAAACTTTGGGGAAACAAACTCATTCTATGCTTGGACCCTTATCATTTAAATTGAGGGTCTTAACAAAGCAGGTTTCACAGGATATTATGCATTGTTTCTTAGGCTTGATTGCCCCAGGGAACCTGCCCTTTCCAGCACAGTGTCACACCCACCTCCAGCTTTGTTTCAAGCTTAAACCAGGCAAGGGAAGTAAGGCAGCCAAGAGATTAGGAGACTTCTTGCAGACAGAATGAGGATTCAGGCTATGTCAAAACTGAGTGGCAAGTGTCCATCACCCTCTTTTACTATAGCCCCCAAGTCCTTCCCTGAGAGCCTCTTTGCGACCATGCCTGTCTTAGGTCATCCCTTCCTTGAGGAATCTTACCCATCATTGGCTAACCAATCATCTGTCTGGGGCCAAAAGGGTGAGGTAAAAGGGGGCAAAGGCAGTGCCTCTGCCAAGGAAATAAGCTTTGTCTCCTTAGTGACTTATATTCCCAAGGTCTCTTTACTCAGCCTTAGCCATGGAGATTACAGCTTCTGAAACCAGGCATGGTGGTTCCCAACAATTCTGGTAATATCTATGAGTAAATAATCTTCATAGGTATAAATAAGATTAAAGCTCTTAAAATCCCAATTGGTGATTTTCTGTCCCATCAAAATTCACATAGCAGGAGGCCAAGACAATCAGATTTCAAACCTGGGTAATCATGAACTAGGTCTTTTAAGTAAAACAAGGCACACACTCTCTTTTGTTGAATATTGAAGATATTTCTACAATAAACTTGAACACCTGATCCCCCTGTTTGCCACACAGTATAGCCCTCTCACTTACACTGATTTCTAGTCTGCAAAGGAGAGCAATGATGGAAATCAACATTTAAAAAAATGACATGAAAACACTATCTTCTAAGATGCATTGATTGCCACCCTCACCCTGCCCCAGTAGCTCTCCTTTCATTTTTACCCTAATGATTTAAAATAAAAAAGGCCATGTCCTTACCTTCAGTTTTTTAAATGATATGTGAAAAAGTACAGTATGTTTCACAAGATTTATTCTTGTGTGAAAACTTCCATTATGTTGCTCTATGGAATAAATAAGCCTATTAATTTCTCAAAAAGAAAAAAAAGAAGAAGGTAAGTCACCTCAGTTATAAAAGTTGTGGCAGCTTTTTTTTTCTTAATTTATTTTGTAAACATTCCTCTTTATGAGCATTTACCATCATGTTACATCATTTTTCCCAATCACTGCAACAGAGGGGCATAGAGAGTCCTTCAAATAATCTTGTCCTTTTGCTTTATAATGTGGAGAATAAATCTTTAAATAATATTTACACAGCAGCCAAGTAAAAAAAAATTACCCTTGCCTGCTGCACTCTGGGGAAATAATAGAAATTTTCCTTTGAACTTAATTAAGCTATGAACAAATATGCTACTCACATTTCCCTTCATTATATAAATAATTTGAGAAAAAATAATTTTATAAATACCCATTTTAAAATTGAATGGCAATTTATTTTGGCTCTTGGTTTCTATGTCAGACTACGCCATAGTTATTTGTTTTTACCTTCATATTCCCATCTACTAAGAAAATAATATATTATTCCACTGTTTTTCTCAATATTTATATGTCAGCAGTACTCTGACAAAGGAGGTAAAATAAAGACAAATAGGAGCAAGTACTGAGAAGGGGTATATATTTCCAAGGGCAACATAAGATACCCTGTGGATATAAACATTTGTATTTATGTGGTGAATATTCTTTATTAAATCCATGGACAGACACACAGTGATAATTTAACACTGGATTCAAAATGTATTACATTAAAGTATAACATGTACCCTATAGTTTATCATACATACAAGAAATTATGAAAATATACACAGTTTGCACAGGTATGAAAGATATAAAGGTCATAAAATCACTAGTTAACTAAGAATCACTAACATTTTCATATATGTTCTATTGCTTTTTTCTATGCCCATATATTTGTTAACAATGTAAATAAATAGGTTTATGTTATATATGTTAAGCTTCTATTTATAGCATGCCAAATTATTCATCAAAATCACCTTTTCAATGAGTGCTTAAGATTCTGTAACAAAGATGCGTCATAATGTACTTACCCATTCTCTTTTGGCCATTCATGCTTCTTACACTATTTCATAATTACAACTTAAACATTTATTTAAATAAATCTTTGCCTGTGTTTCACCCTTGTTAAGGTACAGAGTGTTGTGTTTTCACTGCACAAATAACTAAATTGTTCCTGAGACTGGCAAGACTGCCAAATATTGTTCCCAGTTTTCAGTGACACTGCAGTTAGAAAATATCTCTTACAGATTTCATGAATATTTCAATAGGACCATGAGAAAGCACAATGAGCTAACCAGTATCTTTATTTGAAGTCAATATCTGTAATATCAAACAATCTGTTTTTATTAACTTTGTTATAACAATACTTTAATGACCTTATTCCACAAATTCCTATACAGAGGAAGACATTCTTACATTCTTACATTCTTACATGTAACTTATAAAAACACTTTTTTGCAGTTGTAATAGTTGGCTGTCTTTTGATTATAGTAACTTTGACAGATGCTACACTGACAATACTAATGCATTAAGGTCATCCATATCAGTCATGTCTAGTTTAAAGGGTCATTTTCAAAGTTAACAGCTTAAGGCAAAGTCACCAATTGTTAATGGTTCTAAACAGTAACTGTTCTGAAAACCGCAGACTTATGCCACATATAATCATATTTCAAGTAGTTTTAGAAACTGATTAATAAGATCCTTCCAAAATATTTCCAAATGCATAAATATATTTACATATATAGTGTATTACTATTCATTATACTCTTTCCATTATGAGTATTAATATGATTACTCCTAAAATGTTCTATTACCATGTCTAAATCTCCACATTTCAATTTTATGTGTAATATACTACATTTCTGAATAACTGTCAATTTTTAAATAATAAGTAACTAATAGGTGAAACAATTTGTTGTAACATAAAACCTAGCTGTGCAATGTAAAGCCAAGTTCTATGAAAGATTCACTTTAAAAGGAGAATACAAGACACCAAAATAAAATACTTTGCAGATAACATTTGTCTGTATAAATTATAGTCTGTAGAATTAAAGTAGTTTTTATTATTATTGATTGGGTTTTATAAACCAGATTTTACAAAAGCTTTGGAGAATTTAACAGTTATAAATGTAAATTACAGTTTAAACAGGACAGCATGAAAAATGTGTAAATCAAATCATATCTGCTTTTAAAAATCTGAAATCCTCTATGTGCAGAGATCTGCTCTAGCACATGTGGTAGACACGTGAAACCACAGACAGTGCTGAGCTCTTAATATACTACATTTCTTTGTATGACACACACCTATGATAAAGATTACTTTATAACCTAGGCACAGTAAAATTAACAATAAATTAAAATAGATCAATTATAAAATTACTGTAAAAATCATGTGATTGTAGTCTCTCTCCCTAGTAATTTTATATTTTTCAGGCCATGCCTATTCCTGAGTCTGTGTAACGATCCCTTACTTATAGCAAATGTCTTGGTGTCACTCGGTTCATGGATCCCTTGCTGAAATTTTACTACAGTATCAGTGCTCTTTGGCACAAGATGTTGTGGTCAATGGGAACATGTTTTTGTTCATGTCCTCCACCCACAAATTTAATGTCTTTTCCATCTCCACTGCATACTTAGCACACACTGTGGCTATAACTTCTGAAGTTTGGGGTGAACAGCAAAACCAGCAAGAATTTCTTTTTCATTCTTCACAATGTCGAGGTCAGCATACAACTTTTTTTTCCCTATTAATTCAAGAAATTCAAGAAATTTCACCTTTCCCCTTCAAGAAAGCATTGTATCACTTCTCTTTGGAGTATCACAATTGCTAACATCACTACTCCTACTCTTTGGGGCCATTATGAAGAAAAATAACAGCTACTTGAACACAGGCACTGGAATACCCAGATATTGGATCTGATGACCAAGGCAGGTGCTCAATGACCTAAGTAAGCGTGGGCATGTATAAAGCATTGAGACACTGGATTAACATTCAGGGAGGGGAGGGGCCTGACACCGGGAGATTTCATGACAGCTCCCAGAAGAGCGAGCAACTGAAATCTTACAAATCATTTATTTCTGAATGTTCACTTAATATCTTTGGACTGCTCTTGGCTCAGGATAACTGAAACTGTGGGAAGTGAAACCACAGATAAGGCAGGGGACCTCTGTAATTTGGAGCCCCAAAGTAGTCCATGGTTCATATTCTGTTCCAAATGAGAAGTCCTCCTGTCAGGCAATTGCTGCCATAATGTTCACTGAGCTCAATGTCAGACCAGCACTGTGTGTTTTTGTACAACTTAAATCAGTCTAGCTTTCAAGGCATTGATTGAGAGAGAAATAACATGGAAAAATATGTATCACAATTCAAAGTATTATAACTTTTGTTTTATAGCATAATGATAAAAACTGCCTGGAGTGAAATCCTACCCTGCTACTTACTAGTTCTGGGATATTGAGAAAATTACTTAAATCTTTTGTGCCTCAGGGGTTTTTTTGTATGAAAAATGGTGATAACAATAATTGTTCAAGGTTGTTAGGATAATTAAATGTCATCATACACAGGAAGCATTTAGAGCAGTTCGTGGCACAGACTGAGAGCTATGTTAGCATTAGACACGATTATTGTTGTGTGGATGGTTTTCCATCATGCTCCATCAGGGTCTACTTCCATGTATCGATGACATCCAACGGATGGGAGAAGAAATATGGACACTTGAAGCCTGTGTGTGTGTGTGTGTATTACTACATACGTGTGTGTGTGTGTGTGTGTGTGTGTACACAGTTATATAAAATCAAGTTTCTACAATTAATGTCAATGGGAGATAACAGTTTTGAAAAACTCAGAAAGTTCTCCAGAATAAAGAAGTTCAATATGTTTTATTCATAACTCCTACTTCACTCCATTTACTCCTCACACCACTCTTAATCTTCTATGCCAAATAACATTCAGATCATTGCTCATGGTGCTTTCATAAATATATGTGCCATATCACTCCCTTTCTATTTATTATTTACTTTCATTTTCATCTGCTCTTTTCTAATTTCTCACAATGAAGATTTTCATTACTGGTTTGAGACCTTTCTTCTTAATTAAGCTGCCTTCCACAAAATTTGAAAGGGCTTCTGTTTTTATTCAGCTCAAAATATTTTTAAATTTCCTCAAGACTTTTTATTTGACCCATGTGGTATTTGCAATTATATTGTTTAATTTCCTAATACTTAGGGATTTTTTAGATACTAATCTGTTACTCATTTCTAGTTTCATTCTGTTATAGTGTGTGAACATGCTTTGCATGATTTCTGATCTTTTAAATTTAGTGAGGTCTGTTTTGTGGCTGGGAGATGATATCTATAGATTATTGTTTCTGTATGTTTTTAAGTAATATATATTTGGCTGTCTTGAATTAAGTGTTCTATAAACACCAATTTGGTCTACATAGATAATGTTAGCTAATTCTTCCGTGAGAGTATTGATTTGTTGTCCACTTTCCAAAAGAGTAGTTTTCAAATCTCCAACTATCATTTTAGTTTCTCTGTTTTTCCTTTTTTCTATCAGATATTTCCTCATGAATTTTGAAGCTCTGTTGTATATATATATATATATATATATATATATATATATATATATATATCCATTTAAAACTGGCAGGTTTGCTTGGTGAATTGAGTCTTTTATCATTATGAAATTATTCTTTCTATCACTAGTATTATTTTATATTCCAAAAGCTAGTGTGTCTGATATTAATATAGACACTCTTTTTATGCTGTGAATAGTCATATTTTTTCTTAGACACTCACAGGTCTTTTAGAGGATAATAAGGGTTGGATTTGGAGACTAGTCCATTTTACCCCAAAAGTCTGGCAACTGACTTTTAGCTTAATACTCATTAGAAATTAATTTTGATAGCATATCTTTATTGTCTGAAGCATACTTGTTACTTTTCATAAAGAATAAATGTTAGCCACAACAAACAGAACATACAAGTTAGAATGACCTTTCACACTCAGATGCACATGAATACAATCTTAAAAATACAATTTATCAAACGTGCCTGGCATTAAATGGTTATAAGTAATATCATTTAAGAGTTACTTAAGTTGCAGCATCATATAAATGAAAGAATATAGAACTGGAAATGAGAAGGCTTATATTTGAGACCTGCATTCATAACACTGATAATACTAAGGAAGGCATTTAGTAGATAAAAGTCCCAGCTTCTGGGCAATAAGAAATGGATACAAGACTACCTGACTTAACTACCAGGAGACTTACTATGGGACACCAATCAGATATCTAGAATGAGAACACTCTAAAGTATTACACAATTATTTGCTTTTATTATTAAGCTGATTTAGTTTTAGGTCTTTTGATAAATACCATGAAGTGCCAGTTTTATCCAGTTAGGCACGAGAATTGTGAAGTTGCAATCACATATTGAAATACATAATAACATCTTAGCTATAATAATGGGAAGTATCGTCAACCTCTATGTCTGCAACCCAGGAATTTAGAAAGGCATTACTTTTTTTCCCTTATAGGAATAGTATCAAAATCAAGTGTTAATAGAGGTTTTCCTCAACATCTTCATGTTAATAGTTGTAATTCCCTTGTCTCCCTTAGGATGTTATAACTTATGATTTGACATTGATGAGTGCTACTAGGATTAGGAAATAGTGTGGATAGTTTTGCAGCAGCCTCATGCTGTCAGTTCCATCAGTTAATCTCTATTCTCACATGCCAGCTTAATACTGCACAGTCATTTGAAAGCTCTATATAAGAGTCTCCCACCTTCTTTTCTTGTAATAAGGAAACCTTCCAAGTATCTCTGTCATTATATACTCTTTAATCTCTTTGAAAGTAACATGACCTACTGTATAGTTTCCCTTTTATTAATGCAAATGTTCCAGACAGTATACTTAAATGTCTAGAATTAAACATTTTCTGTTAAGTTCTGAAAATGGAGTTCTGTTCAGATAACGAGAATGCTACTACAAACTTTTCCTTAATTGCTGCATTATGATCTCAAGACCTGCAAAGCCCTGGAGACCCTGATACATGAAATGCTCCTCAGTTATGCAGGTGTGGAATTCATTATAAGTGTATTTTAACTTGGGACTATATCTTCAACTCACTGAAAGAACAGTAATGCTTGGGGTGTATGATAATGAGATATTATGTAAAGTATAATCATGGTGATATCTTAAAAGAATAAAGAGGAAAAAAGCATGTAATTATAACTATGAGGACCACTATGCATGCACAAGCCTCTAAGATAAATAAATAATATCAGATATTTGCCAAAAGCAGTGAAAAAATTAAATCTTTCTATATAATAAAAGTCATTATCAGTAAAATGACAGTATGTTAATATGGTTGGTTATGATAAGGGTAAAAGTGAAGTTTCTACCTTTGTAGAGTGAACTATGAACTTTATTATGAGTTTATTATACACTTTATTATAAAAATATTTTTTAAAAAAAGTTTAAAAAATATAAATGTTACCTAATAATGTAAGTCTGTAATATGTGAAGCACATTTGTACATCAAACCTTAAGATATGTTTTTTCTCTTTAACATATCCTTTTGTGAACATAATAGGTTCACATAAGGATATTTTTGTGTTATCTATTCATTATTTTCACAGCTAAATCAATGCCAAATGTACATCTTGCATCAGTTAACAGATTACAGAATACAGTTCACACTTTTCAACAATAGCAATAGTACAGCGAGTTGTGGGTTTTCTCATTCCATTGAATCATGATGAAAATAATTTCGAAGGCCAGTGCAGGGGTAGTCGTAGATTAGTGGATTTCTCTTTCTTCCCCTTAGTCACATATTAAATGCTCGTCCTCTAAATTAACTGTATGGGTCAGGATGAAAGAGAGAAGAGGGAGCACAAGCCATGTCAGCGAGTATATTAATTGGCCCCTGTGCATTATTTTTTCTTTGATAACTTAATTTAAAACCATTTTTCCTAAGAAATCTTTTGAAAGAGAACATGCAATTTTCAAAGAAAAGTTGTGAGACAAGCTGATCAAAGTGCCCATCAGCTGGAATAACATTTAACTGTGGGTGCCCTGAAAATCCTCATAATGAAGCTTAATCACATAAAACGGAAGAAAAAGCGAACAGCAAGCACGGACACAGTGACACAGGCCCACTTTACCAATCAAGCAAACTGTGCCTTCATGCTTCAGAGAAAAGACAGCAATCAGTCTCTGATGTGATGTCTGACTTGGTGCTTGTGTTAACCTCCTTATCCCCTACAGAGAAGAGGTTTGAGAACAAAGCACTTCCACCAAAATAAAGGAACATAGGTAAAGTATCACCAAGACTCCCTTAATGCTTACAATTATGTTGACACACGGAAGCACACAAGGGAAAATAATATATTGCATATAAATCATATTAGAATGTGACAAAAATTCATATAACCGTTTGAAATGTATAAAAATGGTTATCAAATAATTTTATTAATTTTTATATTACAGTATTTCTAAGAATGATTGCAAGATTTTATTCCATGTGTTTTTTCCTTTGTTCTTTTTCATGTAGAAAGTTTCAAAGTTAAAGATATTCTTTAGAAAAAATTATGTTGATTTCTCCCAAATAATACACTGAAGTGGAAATTCCCATCACAATAATGGGAAAAAAATCCACCCACCAAGCGAAACCCTAAACTTAGCAAGAGAAAAAGTTTTCCTAGTGTATTCTACATATAGTTGGAAGGCATTAAATGTATCGTTATTAGTATTTCTGTGTCTCAAGTGCAGAATATTAATGGAAAGTACATAGATAGAATACATCTAACTCAATCTGTTCTACATAGTAGATTATGCAAAAATTACATGGGTGCTGCCTATATGTCCCCACTTCTTTGCTTAATCAGAGCATCTCAATTCTTTTTCATGTATTAAATATATCTGATTAAACTGTTTGATTTGTATACAAACAATATTATGTGGGCAAAAGTTTGTGTCTGTCTAAAAGTTAGATTTTTTTAAGGCAAGGTTTTAATATTTTCCATAGACTGGATTCATAGGAATAAAATGACTTGTTCAGAGTCTCCTGAGCCATTGCAAATTTTGTGCCAGGTCACTGAGGTTTTAGAAAGAAGGCCCAGTTACCACACTTAGCATAGTGTAGCAGAGAATCAGTACCATCACAGACAAGGAGATTCGGTGGGTATGGATTCTAATTAAAGGTTTACTACACAACAGAACCAGAACAGAATGATGTTGGAAAAAAATAATATTTTTACTCATGCTATGGTGATTGAGAAGTTTCAATTAAATTAGATTTAGAAGGTTAAATAAGTTGTTAATATAGGCAAACTATTCTGTCAGTAGTTATTAATAAATCTTACTAAATCAACAAAATTATATGAGACAGTACTTATTTTAAATAAAGTTTAAGTAACAATTTGGGATCTCCAAGCATTTACAAAATATATTCACTTTTTAATATAATCCAAGAATATCTAAAAAAAAACAGGAAAAATGTTTAAATGCTCACTCATTACAAAGAAACTTTACTCCTATTCTTTAAGGTAAAAAGAATATAATGACAGGAAAAAAGCAGTGATTTGAGGCATCCTTTGGGAGAAAAACTTGCCTCCTTGTGTGTGGTTGGTGGATAGGAAAGGTGACATTTCCAAGCCACAGAGACTATGTTTAGTTGGTCTCCCCTTTTCTGAGGAGAGCCTGTTTTATATTTTATGTTCACAAACTAGAGGAAGCATGCTTGTGGTAAAGCCATAACAATGGGAAATAGTTTATGCTTTGCATTTATGTGGGAATAACAAATCACAACTAGACATATGTTGGTTTCAAAAGTATGGTTTTATTATAGAAGATTTACTTAATGCTTGAAATATTGAAGTACTATGAGCCTGGGGTTTGGGCAGGAATAAAGAATAGTTAACATGTTATATTTTTGCCAAAGTATTGATTTACATTCCACTCAAAGCTTCTTGCTTGTTTTATATTTTTTCTATATTCATGGAAACAGAAATCCATGTTCAGTATAAATATCAAGTTATAGTAGAAATGATTAACATAGGGTCATCAGAGTCTAAGTTTCAAGAAAACTTGAATTTACTTCAATTCTGACACCAAAATACTTCTGAAATATATCATCCAGGTTCATTCTAAGCATAATTAAAATTAGCAACATCTAGCTTAAAAGTTCATCTATACCTTTTAGTCCGAAATTGAAATGGTTTTGGTCTACATAAGTTGTTTCAGAACCTATGTTGTTGGTTGAAAGGTAAAGTTAAACTCTAAAATATCAATTACTTTCATTTATGAAGAGAAAATAAGGCACAATGCATAGAGAACTTTCTATTCTGTCCTCATGATGTTGATTTCCTGTATTACAGATTAGAATTATTCAATTACTTCTCTCTTCTGCTTGTTTCTTACCTTTAAAAACTTTTTCCTGAGCAAATTAAGAATAACAACATTTATTTCAATTATTGAGAAAAACTCATTATTTTGTCTCTTTTGAGTATAACTCACTATTTTGTCTCTTTTGGGTAAAACTCACTATTTTGTCTCTTTTGGGTATAAATCTTTCATTATATTTTCTATTTTTCATGTATAAAATGTACATTAGAATCAGTTCTCCCTATGCCTGTCACTGAATTATGCAGGGTGATGTGCAGTCAGGATAATATTTGTGTTGATTCATTAAGAAATGTCATAATCACATTTTTTCTCCTTGTGTGGACCATTACCTGATATGGCAACAGTTAAGTCTCATATGGGTAAAATGAAAGCTTTAATTTGGAAATGGGTCTTGTTGATCTCCCATTTATTTTGCTTTACTGATGCGCTTATCCATCAGTACTGACTCTTTGCGGTCTATTTCCTTTTACATGGGTTTTAATGTAGGTGTCACCAGATCTATAATTAACTGTTTCATCATCTACACTTTGAATACTGAGGTGATTGAATGCCATTCAATTTACAATTTATCTCTCACTGTCGTTAGCCAACATTAATAAATTTGACCTAGATAATTGAAACATAGTGAAATTTATTCAACAAATCTTCAAAAGAGAAAGCTACTTTAATAATTTATAGAGAAAGACAAAGGTAATTAGACATAAAAATTGTATGAGAAATTGAACCGGTTAAGAATAATTAAAATATCTAGAAATAGGAAGTCCTTTTTGTATGTACAGGTAGTGTCATATAAGTAAAGGAAATTCTCACAATCCTCATATAAAAATCATATAGCCTGAGTTCCATCAAACAAAAGCAAAAATATTCTGGATTTGTTATGTCAATTCAAAAGAATGTTGCTATTTTAAATATTTTTAAGGAAATCATTGACAAGCAACATGATTGACTATTCTGAATTGGCTAATCTAATTCAAATATGTCATCAGAATAAACTCCAGTCACAATAGAAATTTAAATCATATCCACAATGTAAATCCTAAACTGTTAAACTGTCCTATACAGATTTATTGTTAAAATATAAAGTAAAGAATATTTTATAATACTTAAGTACTTTTTCATTCTTTAAATTATCGTACTTTATGGTAGGATTTATAAAATGAGTGAACCATCGCTGAACTGAAAAAAATAAAATAAAATTATTTGTTGTTGATCTAAACCTGCAGCAAAAGTTTGAAAGAAAGAGATATAAGGTAGTTTTCTATATATTTTTAAACAAATTAACATGTTATTGATAGAGCTGTTGCTCTTACCTTTCTTTGGAAATATAAAACTTTCCATAAAATATGTTTTGTTTGATTGTAGTCTTGTTTCTGAATACATAATTGCAATTTTGTCAATGAATGCTGTAGTCTGAATGTTTGTATTACTCCCAAAATTCATATCTTGAACACCTTCTAACAAAATAGTATTAGGAGGTGGGCCTTATGGGAGGTGATTAGCTCTTGAGGGTAGAGCCCTAAAAATAAGATTAATGCTTTTGTGAAAGGGAACTCCCTCACCGTTTCTACAATGTCAGCATAAAGTCAGCATTCTGCACCCCTAAAGGGTGCTTTCACCAAAACCTGGTCACTCTGGAACCGTGAAGTTCAACTTCTAGCCTCCAGAACTATAAGAAATAAATTTCCGTTGTTTATAAATTACTCAGTCTATTCTATTTTGTTTTAGCACCCCAATAGAATAGGACAATAAACTAGACTTACATAATTTAAAAAAATGTAATTTTGTGCAATTGAAGAATAACAAGTTGAGTCATTAAAGTGGATTTATTTTAAATTTATAAAATATTTAAAATTTTAGACTATACACATCTTAAACTGTGTTTTTAAATGGTTTAAACCTTATGATGTGTATCTGATTATTACTGCTTCTCCAATATTTAACAAAATGTGATTTTAAAATGAACATATTTGTATAGTTAATCTAAGTGTAAATGTATACAAGCATACTTAGTTTGATTGTGGTTCACTTTACTCACTTTATCGGTACTTCCCAGATACTGCATCTTTCACGGAATGAAGGTTTGTGGCAACCCTGCATCCAGCAAGTCTGCTGTAGCCATTTTTTAAACAATGTTTGCTCACTTGGTGTCCCTATGTCACATTTTGATCATTCTTGCAATATTTCCAATGTCTTCATTATTAATATATGTATTATGTTGATTTGTGATGAGTGATCTTTAGTACTACCATTGTAATTTGGGGGGGCCGTGAAGTGTACCCATTTAAGTCAGCAAACTTAATAAATGTTGTATGTGTTCTGATTGTTCCACTGAATAGATGGTCTCCTGTCTCTGCCTCTCTACTCAGGCCTCCCTATTTCCTCAGACACAAATATATGAAATTAGGCCACTTAACCCCACAATGTCCTCAAGTGTTCAAGTGAAAGGAAGAGTTGCACATCTCTCACCTCAAATAAAAGCTAGAAACGATAAATCTTAATGACAAATGCATCTTGGAAGGCAAGATAGAATATTGAATGTGCTACTCTACTGAACACACAAATGACAAGAATGTAAAACAGTCTTATTGCTAATATGGAGAAAGTTTCAGTGGTGTGGATTAAAAATCAAACCAGCCACAACATTCCCTTTAGCCACAACCTAATGCAGAGCAAGATTGTAACTCTAATTCTCTGAAGGCTGAGAGAGGTTAGGAAGCTGCCGAAGAAAAGCTTGCACCTATCAGAAGTTGGTCCATGAAGTTTAAGAAAAGAAGCCATCTCCCTAACATAAAATTGCAAGATGAAGCAGTAGGTGCTGATGTAGAAGTGGCAGCAAGTTATCCAGAAGATCTAGCTAAGATAGTTAATAAAGGTGGCTGGAGTAGCCCTGGCTGGTGTAGCTCAGTGGATTGAGTGTGGGCTGAGAACCAAAAGGTCACCAGTTCAATTCTCAGTCAGGGCTCATGCCTGGGTTGCAAGCCAGGTCCCTAGTGGGGGCCATGTGAGACACAACCACACATGATGTTTCTCTTCCTCTCTTTCTCCTTCCCTCCCCCCTCTCTAAAAATAAATAAATAAATAAAGGTGGCTACACTAAACAACAAATTTTCAATGTAGACAAAATAGCCTTATATTGGCAGATGATGCTATCTAGGACTTTCATAGGTAGAGAAGAGGAGCCAATGCTTGGCTTCAAAACTTCAAGGGACAGTCTGACTTTCTTGTTAGGGTCTAATGCAGCTGATGACTATAATTTGAAGCCAGTGTTCAAACATCATGTCAAAAATACGAGGACCCATAAGAATTAAGCTAAGTCTGCTATTCCCATGTTCTTAAATGGAGTAACAAAGCCCGGCTGATGCCACATCTGTTTACAACATGCTTTATTGAATATTTTAAGCCCACAATTGGAAACTAATGCTCAGAAAAAAAAGGATTTCTTTCAACATATCATTGTTTGTTGACAATGTACCTGGCCATCCAAAGGCACTGATGAAGATGTATAAGATTAATGTTGTTTTCATGCCTGGTAACACAATGTCCATTCTGCAGTCCACAGATCAAGAAATAATTTTGAATTTAAAGTTTTATGTAAAAAATACATGTCATAAGTCTATAGCTATCATAGATAGTGATTCCTCTGATGGATCTGAGCAAAGTAAATTGAAAATCTTCTGGAAAGGATTCACCATTTTATGTTGTTGAGAACATTTATGATTCATGGGAGGAGGTCAAAATATCAACATCAACAGGAGTTTGGAAGAAATTGATTCCAATCCTCATGGATGATTTTTAGGGGTTCAGGACTTCAGTGCAGGAAGTAACTGAACTGCAGATGTGGTGGAAGTTGCAAGAGAATTAGAATTATAAATGGAGACTGAAGATAGAGACTCAGATGCTCCAATCTCATACAAAACTTTAATAAATGTGCAATTACTTCTAATGGATGAGCAAATAAAATGGTTTCTTGAGATGGAATCTACTCCTGGAAAAATCACTGTGAAGATTGTTGAAATGATAAGAAAGAATTCAGAATATTACATAATCTTAGTTGATAAAAAAAAAACCCAGCAGATCCTGGCTGTTACAGCTCAGTGGATTGAACCAAAGGGTTGCTTGTTTGTTTCTGAGTCAGGGCACATGCCTGGGGTGCAGGCCAGGTCCTTGGTAGGAGGCACGTGAGAGGCAACCACACATTGATGTTTCTCTCCCTCTCTTTATCCTTCCCTTCCTTACTCTCTAAAAAAAATAAAATAAATAAAATCTTAAATAAAAAAGCAGCAGCTTTTGAAAGGATTGACTTTCATTTTGAAAGAAGTTCTGTGAGTAAAATGCTATCAATCAGTCTGACATGCTACAGAGAAATTGTTTATGAAAGGAATAGTCAATCGAGGTGGCAAACTTCATTGCTGCCTTCTTTTAGGAAGTGACTACAGCCACCTCAACTTTCGGCAACTACTACCTCCATCAGTCTGCAGCCATCCACTTTGAAACAAGACCCTCACCCTCAAAAAGATTATGGCTCACTGAAGGCTCAGATGATTGTTGACATTTCTTTTAGAAATAAAGTATGGGTGGGTGGGCTGGAATGGGAGTAAGTGGGAGAAAACTGTACTTGAACAATGATTAAAATAAAAAAAAGAAAGAAAGTATGAATTAGGGTAGGTTTATTTTTTTAGACATAAGGCTATTATATATGTAATAGACCATGTATAATGTAAACATAAATTTTATATGCACTGGAAATCAAAAATATTCATGTAACTTGCTTTATTGCAATAGTCCTTTGATTGTTGCAATCTGGAACCAAATATTCAATGTCTCTGAGGTGTTTACAGACTACCTGTTGAATATTCCAGTTTTCTGAAAGTTGATGGTAATCTCATAAGTGAGTATGACAGATCATTTAGGTTTCTTTTATGGCATGGATTTGTAGCATGCTTTCTCATATTTTACAGAGTGAAAATACTACCCTTAGTCAATTTTCCATAGGCTACTTTTTATTATCATAAATATTTTTTTTAATTTCATTGCTTTTACATGTCTACATAGTATTACATTTATTTGTATTTTTAAATGGGTAAATGACAGTTTTTTAAAAAATAAGAAATAGTAGAAAGGTAAAGACAGTCATAGCTTATTTTCAAATACAGAATTAAGAAGTGAGCTTATATATAAATACTCAGGATATTTTGCATACTACAACAACACTGTACATATATTCAAATTTACCACTTGCTACAGCAGAAACATTCAAATTGTAATGCTTATCTTTGTTTTTCTAAAATGTTAATATTAAGTAGTACAAGGAAACATAAAATACATAAATATATAATAAATCATATTATCATTTTAACATATTTTGAGAAGAAAAAGACAAGGGTAAAAATGTTTGAAAAATTAACAACAGAGAAGAAAGTTTATTCAACTATAACTTGAGTTTTAATTAAAGCCATGATTGATGACAAATACTAACTTGCAATGTGACCTCTAGAAAGATCCATAGCTGTTGAATCAATTGAGGAGATAGTCTCCCCTGTTTTCAAAGTGAAGCACAAAGAAGATAAATCATATTTAGAATTATTAATCATAAGAACATTATATTAGGTATATGAAAATCTGAAGACAAGACAAAATGTAGTCCTAAAAATGAAATACAGAGCTTTGGGGTGCCTTATTTGAAAAGTCATAATTTCCAGATTATTAACCTAATCATTTAAAAAGAACTTTTCACTACATTAATCCCATTTAAACTCAAGAAGGAAACACTGAATAGAGATGAAGCTCTATTAGCTGCACAATATGAATCAAATGGGACTACAAAGAGAGCTGGAGATAAAAAACAGAATGGTAAGCCGGCTTTCAAAAGACATCGTTAGCCTCTACGTATCCAACTGGAAGGGTGTGTGAATTGGAGAATTTTCTTACCACCAGTGGCTCTGTCTGTACTCACATTTGATTAAGTCTTTGAAAATCTACAAGACAAAGCAAGTCATCAAATGGGAATCACAAAAAAGAAGATGTTCACAGTTTTTTGACATTGTCAATGAATACCACAGGGCAGCTGTGAGATTTTTTTAAATGTATTTAAACCTAAGTCTAGAAAAGCCAGCAAAACCAAGGTCAAACCCTCTCTAGAACTCTCCAAACTGAGCCCATTAATCTATATAAAAAAGGAAATTAACTCTTAACACTAAGAAGAAAAACAAAAGACAGCTAAAGTTGAAAAATAAATATTTTAATATAAGTTAAAAAATGCATGAATTATAGTTAGAAAAAGAGACAGTTCCAGTATTCACCTTTAAGTACAGGAAATTCTGTTATTTAGACATCACTGTGTTCTCAAAAAAGCAGAGCAAAAGGCAACAAGCTTAAACAGCATTGCGTAGGATTTATGTTACAGAGGGAAAAAAAAGATGAGATTTCCTGCACTAGGGGTTGTTAAATCCAGGAATAAGGGACAGAAGGAAGCTGCACTTTCTTCTGAAGGGGTGGAGAATTAAGGTTGCTCCTCATCTGTCAGGAAAGTTAAAGGCAGGGTGAATGGATTAGGTGACCTCTCAAAATTACTTCCATCCCAGGATTTATGATGTCAGTATAAACCAGCTGTCCCAAATGGAAACTTGGGCAGGAAGCCCTAACTCTCACACTTGTTTCTGCTATTCCTTGAATGCAGACTTAGTTGGGTAACTTGCTAAAATAACTTAAAGTGCAAGCTTTGGACTCAGATAACATTGTTTCCAAAGACTCTGAGTTTTAGCTTCATCAGCCACAAATAGTAGGTAACTACTGTGCTTATATCATTAATTTCTTGAGAAGATTCAGTGAGGGGATATACACAAAGCAAATAGAATGAAGTAGGTATGCAAATCGGCATTCTCTTTAAAGTCTGTTCTGCCACTACATCAATCACTGCGGTATGAAATTTTGCTACTCTAGTGACAGCTTCACATCTCTTTCTTGTCTATTTCTCCTTGCATTTTCCTCTTCCTCTCACTTTTTTTAAAGAAAGCTCTAAATCTATCTATAAAAACTTTTAACTACTGAATTTCATCATTACAACAAACAACACAATCTTTGATGATATATGAGGAGCACATGGACTAGACAAAATCATTGAAACATTGGGAAATATATTAAATATCAGTAAACTATGGTTTCTTTTGAATGAAATTGTATTCATCTATTAAGATACTTTATAAAAGTATTTAATGACAAAGTATGCTGTTGTAATATAAACAGATAAAACTGAATAAAACTCAAACCAATGGAAAACACATAAATCTAAATATAATAGGTTTAAAAACATATAGTACTCAAAATTCTTATAGTATATGCCTCTCTACACCTCCTTTTTATGACATGATTTGAGTTTTTCCCTAAAGTTTAATTTTTCTATGTTGCAGGTTTTATTAGAAAAAGTACTTCTTGTTTTGTTTTATAAAATATGATTTTTTATTTTTCCTTATTTTTTATAGTTTCCTCAAAAGTTATCAGTCTTCTGATTGTTCTTTTAGGAGGGAACTTCATATTGCATTTTACTTCTGATGGCATTTAAATGTCATAAATATACAGATCTAATGTATGTTTAAATGTTTACAAAGATACACATGCATTCATATGCAGGTATCATCTGCAGAAACTATGATAGGATGCTAGTGGGGAAATGACCATAAATCTGACCTTAATTTTCTTTTGTGAGACTTTTACTATAGCTCAGTTTAAAAACAAATTGCTTTTTGCTTAATTTTTCTGTAAGATAAAATCTAAGAATTCATTCAGAATTTTGCTAATTGTTGATATTTTACCCAGTAACTATATAGATATAGATATAAAATCATAAATGAAAATTCTACAAATAATGTTAGTTAGTGTTTTTAAAGTCAATAGATCTTTTTTGGTTATTATTCTGAATAATTTCATTCATTTCCTAATGAAATGTACATTTCTTCCCGAGTCAACACTTTTTTATTGCTCAGTATATAAGCTCATTAAGAAGACTTTTTCCTCTGTGTATCAGACTATTTTAAAAGTGAACCATAGAAGTTTTTCTGCCCTCATTTTCCACTAATAATGCCTCATTCCCAAATATTTCAGAAAATATTATAGTAATCATATTAATAAAATATGAGTGGTAATAAGCAGTTAGCAATAAGAGGCCCTCTTTTGAGTTGTCCCTGAAGTCCTTTGTCCTTTCTGGGTTTTTGATTGTTTATTAGTTTTTATTAAATAAACCAAGTAAATACTGGTCACCATGTACTCACATCTTTGTTGCTTGTTAATTTGTGACAATATATTCTTTTACAAAAGACAGAAACAATTCATCAATTGTTAAAACTTCCCTTTTCTTGTTAATATTTCTCCCAGATAATCATATAATTACTGCTGTTTTCACAATCAGACCTAATACAGGGGAGGAAGCTGCATGCATACCACTAACTGATAATAAAAGAACAAATGAAAAAAATCCTGTCAGTCACTTTAAGAAACGTCACCCCCAGGAAACTAAAACTGAGCATAGAGTGTGTACTGCATGTATCTGCTACCATCCCTTGGGCCAAAGAATGTCTTATTTATGTCTTTCACAGCTCTGGCTTACTGATCTTCTCTGGACCTCTTGACTGTCAATATATATGTTAGAGGGAATACTTTTCTCCTTCCAAACTGAAAGAAAAATACAAGCTTGTTTTCTCCTTCCCTCTAGGATATAAAAGAAGAAAAACAGCAGTTAAAAAAATTCTTTTAAAAACTGCCATAAAAATAGGAAGTAGACACATGGCATGAGAAGAATTCAAACATTTGCTTGTTTCATGAAAAAGTTAATGCCTTGGAAAGTTGACTGCCTTCACCAAAATATTCTTCTTATATTTATCATAAAGATGAATCCTCCCCAATTAAAAAGGTAAAGAAAACCCCAAGATCATAATAAGTCGTATTAAATAGAAATGTCTCATATATCCTAAAGACTTGAGTATAATTTTCGGAAAATGATGGTAATGACTTTGATGAGGATCACCCTGAGGACACCAGTTCATTGGAGAGGTATTAACTTTCTTCTCTCCTCTCCACTCCAAACCATCCAGGCTATGAAATTGTTAAGTAAGGTATGTGGCAATTGTAAATACATCATTGTGCTACGGATTCAAAGATTCCACATATCAACTTACTTCTAGTCCACACACATACATACACACAGAAAAGTTTTTTTAGAAATCTTTATCTACTCTAGTTATCCTGTTTGCCAACTGATTGTATTTTTCTAATGTTTTTATAGATCCCATGTGATCAAAGAATTGTACCTGTTTATGCTGGTGACCAGAGTCTGAACTAGCCACCTCATAAAAATATAATTTCTGATTATGCTTTTACTAGATTCCAAAGATGTGAAAGCTAAAAAGAAATCATAGAAATATACATGAATCTGCCAGGCAAAATAATAGGTGCATCCATGGTTCCATTGTTTGAAACTGGCATGCTCTGCTAATTGACCAGAATTCCCTGTGCTGTGCATTTATATATAATGTACTTTAGGCACCATTGTATTTAAAGAATTATTTTCTGCTAGTCTCAAAATGCCACAAAGATATAAAAAAAACACTGATGTAAAACAGAAAAGTTTTCTATGTGTCTCTCTTCCTTTTATCCATTCTACCATGTGGGTGCTCACATATTTCTTACAATTACCTGAAATGCACAGGTATAGCTGGTGCATCGGATTACATCTCCAGCTTATCTACATGGACACTATGAATTAAAAACAAATTACATGATTTAAATTTGTAAACCTGCTAGACCAAGAAAGACTTTTAAAGTCAGTCTCCATACTTTTTCAATACTGCAGTGTACTTGCTAACAAAAGTTGAGTCCAAACTCTCATGATAGATAGCATGTGTGAAGAATAATCAAGAAAGTACAGTAGCTACATCCATTCAAATAATGATTTAGAAATATTAATGATGGGGGATTCAAGACTTGGAAATTTTTAACTTAAGGTAAAAAGTTATAAATCTTGCAAGTAATGTGTATGTTAAGCTTTTGTTTCAGAAACTACAGATAAGGCCCATCCCAGCTCCAGGGAAAAGCAGCCAACCTCCTGGGCCACTGGCCAGAGATTACTACCTGGGGACAAGTTGGAGGCATCCTGGCCTTTTGTGTGACCACCTCCCCTCTTGGGAACAGCTAACTGCTGATTATAGGAATGCTGCAGCTTCACTCACGTAATCCTCCCTGAATTTCAAAGCCCTCAGTTCACCTTGTTTGTCCTCCCCCACCCCCTTATAAAAGATCTGGCCAGGATAGAGAAGGTAAGATGGTTTGTTAGGGTATGAACCCGCCATTTTCTCTGATCGCCGGCCATCTGAATGAAGCACCCATAGAAGATTCAATCGCTGTCATTGCTTATTGGATTTGGTAGTGACAGGCAGCCTGAACGCAGGTGTCTTCTTGTTACATTAAGACTAGTAGGCCTATCAAGGCTCTTCAAGGTTCTCCTGTTCCAGCTTTCTAGGGCATTGTGTGGGTGTGAGGGTAGAAATGACTGGAGTGATGCTGACTCTTCTTGGTGCTGGCACAATTATTCAAGAAGAAGGATTGCTCAGGCCCTTGCAGCGCTGACCTCCAAAGAAGCTTGAACTTGCCACTGCAGCCTGGACACAGAAGAAGTTCCATTCTGCAGCAGCACTCACAGCTGCTGGAGAGACAAGGTCTCTATGCATCTTGCCTTTAGCACACTTGAGTTTGTGTATTAGGATGCCATCAGATGTTTCACCTCTATTGAATAAAAGATTTTGGAGAGTCAAAAGGAATTCTAAAAGTAAATTCAAATCACAGAGAAACACAGCTGAATAAAGTGAGCTATAGCTGGAGTGCTGTACCTGTGAAATTATTGTTAGGGTTTAATGGACTTACGATATGAATAGCTTCCATGGTAAAAAAAAAAAGAACATTTTGGTCAGGAGTTTTATAAGCTCAATGATATTCTTACATGTCCAAAAAAGCACATAGACATGTGGATATTGCAATAGTGATTCAAGGATTGTTCTGAATGTTATGTAAAAAGCCAGCAGCCTAAAAATATCTATTAATAAACAGATCACTATAGGAAGTACTGAAGGTGTTGAATGAATATTGCCCCCAATTTAAAGTTCAGATAACATACTTTTATTTTCTGAAATTATATATGTAATTTCATATATATATATATATATATATATATATATATATATATATATATATAATTTCTCCCTAAATTAGCCAGTCTAAAAGTAGACATAGCAGTCTGACATTTCTTAGCTTCTGGTAGCTTACATTTACATAAAGTAGTCATTGAAATAATCATTTGCTTAAAAAATAGCATTAAACATGAAATTATGAAGCAAGACAAAAAAGATGAAAAACATATGCCATTAGTGAAATTAGTAACTATTTACTGGAAACCAGAAAATTCATTTTTAGCACAATTTGAAAGTACATTTGGAAAAATAATCCATATTTAGACTACGTAGTTTGAAAATTGAATAAAATAAGGAAAAATAATGTTGTCTCTTTGAATTGGCTGCTGGATTTACGTCTCATTAACCCACCCACACAGTCATTAGGGCTGGACAGCTAGTAGATACTTTTCCCTCTCACAATACCTATTAAAGTAGTTGACACATCTTTAATGTGGTGTAATTTCCAATTAATTCCTTCAGGTCAGCCTATCACGTTGTCAGTAGTGATACTGTCAAGTCTGTCTGCTTGTGAGTGTATGTCCAAAGACCTGTGTTCTGAGCCTCTCTCAAGCTTGAGAGTGAACTATGAAAATCATAGCTATAATTGCCCCTATTCTTTCAGAAAATACATTTGGAAATATTTTACAATAATAACATATCAATACAACACTAATATAAGTATATATCAATATAATATATTTAATATAAACTGCTTCCATTTTTATAGCCTAGATAATTTAATAGCAATTTAACAATATTGATTTTATGTAGTAAATTATTTCTTTAAGAAAAAGAAGAAAAATTACTATTGTATTAGATGTTTCTTCATAGGATGTTCGGTGTATTGTAGTTAAAAGGTATATTGATGTGTCTTCTAATAAATTGTGTATTTATGAGGTAAAAATAATAAAACTGATATCTCATATGTACATGATTGACTATTCAAATTGAGTAACTTGAAACATACTGCTCTTAACTGCCAATCTTTGCAAATACAGTGTCAAAATAACTAATTTCTTGAAAATAGTTATGCAAAAGCAGAGTTAGAAATTATGGAAATGCATTACATAAATATATAAAATAATGAATGATATGTAAATGATAAGATGTTTTAAAAAATGTGTGTTTGCAATCACTTATACAAAAAGCACTATCAAAAGCCAAAATGTACAGATTCTGGAATGCAGTCAAAGTGTTATGATGAACAGTTATTTACCTATTTACCTGCAAATAAATAAATCTTTTCATTAAAAACATGTCTCCTGCTAAATGATAACATGTTTGCAATAATCAACAAGAGCCAAAGCATTACTTTGTATGTCAGTGTATGTTTCTCTTTTTTCCTGTAGCAACATTCAAATTGATTAAAATATTATTTTTATAATTTGTGTTCATCACATGTACACAGTGTTCTTCCAGCAAAAGTTGGAATTCTCATTGTGGGAGTTTTACTTTTTATTTTCTTTGAGGTTTTCATCATATTGTATTTAAAACTTTAGCTAATTCAAGTTGTGTTTAGATGATAATATCATAACTAAAATGATCAAAATTTTATAGAGCACATGTGAGGTATTGTTCTTTGTTCTAAATGTGCAAAAAGTTAGTAACATGTTGTACTATCAATAAATCTATGTCTTTGCTAGGAAGTATTTGTAAATCTCAGGACTGCTTCATTAAGATTTTAACAGATTGTTAGAGCCAGCCCCTAAAGAATTTTTCAAACCTTACATCTAAATAATTATTTATGTAAAAATACATAGTCTAAGTGGGTGAAAAAAATTTAGTATGTTATTACAACAAATGAAAAACAAAATATTCCAGATAAACACATCTACTCAATGTTAAGAAAAATCCACTTGTATTTCACAATTACACAATAACAAATTCTTCCATTCAGTGGGTGAAAATAATTCTATGTTTAAAACGAGCCTGCTCTTTGGTCAAAAATACATTTTGTATGTAAAGCAGTGATTGCAATGGAATGCTTCTTCTCTAGGCTCTGAATAAATGTTGATGGAAACAAAAACATAAACAAAATAGCAAAAAAAAACCCCAAAAAACTGCTTTAACTTAAACACTGTGAATATTCTGGTTCATAATGAGTATAAGTTTCAGCCATCCTTCACATCCAGGGGCAGAGAGGATTATATTAATTTATATCTATTCCATGGTTTGTCTGCAAAACAGGCAGTGGTATCCTCAGTGAACCAGAAATCATGAAGAACCCCTGGACGATCAAGAGCAGCAGATAGAATTGAGTTATAGAAAGAAGGCTCCGTTCCAACAGAAGCAAGAGAACACTTCTGAATACGGCAAATCCTGCAAAGGGAGCACACTTCTATTGATCCAAGTAGCCAAAACCCACCATATTTATGATCAATCTACAAAATTATGTAATATGTATAACTTAAAACTCTTGATCAAATGTCCTTGATGGGTAGTGTCAAGGGAAAAAGGAGGAAGAAATGGAAGTAAGTGAAACTATGCTTTACTAGGGAGGCTCAAGAGCTTAATTGACACTAGTCATTTATGAAAAAATTAAATATTGAAATATGTTATATTTAGTATGTGTCAAAATATAATGAGTTCACTTTCTGTAAATTTGTACTAGAGGGCTGGTGGTTTACAACAGTGATTTCTTAAAAACAAGTGGAATATCTTTATATCATATGTTTGTGTGTACATATACACATGTATATGTGTATTATATGTGTACATATATGGGCACATACATGTGCCCATATATGTTAAGATAATATACATCTTCCAAGGCAGTGAAAAATTGTGATGCAAAGCTCTTGATAGTCAAGATGCACACATGTGTACCCAGGACTTAATACTGCTTTTCCCCAGCAGACATTTGCCTATGCATAGCAGGTTAATAAACTGAAAATAGTTTTGAACAGAACACATGGCATTAAGTAGATGGGAAGAATTGAACAAAGCCTTATTCATTTTATAGGCTTTGCCTGGGAATTTGATGTGCTAAATCCCAGGAGTAAAGTTAAATGAGAAATAAACCATTCCTCCCAAACATAAAAATCTAGTTTCAATTTATATCAATCTTTATTGGATTAAGGCGATCTGATATTTCTAGTGGCCAGTCTCAGCCATTTTCAGAAGATAATAGTGAATCTCAAAAGCCTTAATTTTTTTATTTAAAATTTTCAATAAAAATAAATTAAACTATGTGACTATAAATCATGAAACAAATGAGAAAATATAAATAAACCACATGGGTGTAGACAATGAAGATTTCAGCCATATACTATAAAATGTCTGTATTGCATATATTCAAGATAGTAAAAGGTTTCATTAAGAATTTCAGGTGCCTAACTTTTCCAGAAGAACCAAATAGCACCTCCAGGCCATGCCGAGATGGCTTTGGGCATTCTACAAGCTGCTGAGTCTCTTCCTTCTCTTCTGCTGGCTCAGCTATGTTGGCCATGAAGATCCTGAACCCCAAGGCCAAAGTGGCCTGAGACCAGGCAGCATTGTTCAATATCAGCATGACCAGGGTCTGCAGGACATGCACAGGACCAACCTGGAGCTTCTGGGCACCATGAAGATACTTGTTTCTGGTGTGGAGACATCAAGTTTACTACAGATGGCCATGTGCTGCTTCATGAAATGCAAATTCTACACCTAACAGCTTCCTTAATAGCCAAAGCAGAGGTAGCTCAGGGTGACATAACTGAGGAAAGTACCACCTCCAATGTCCAACCATTGGAGAACTGCTGAAACAGGTGGATCTCTATATTTCTGAAGGTCTTCATTTTAGAATAATAACAGAAAGATCTGAAGCTGCAAAGCAAAGGCACTTCAGTTTTTGGAACAAGTGAAAGTGATCAAAGAGATGGACAGGAAAACACTCACATATGTGTCCAGAACATCTCTATGTACTAAAGTTCATGCTAAATTTGCTGAGGTGTTAATGGGGGCTGTAATTTACTCCATTTGGCCATTAAAAAACAAGATGAACCTATTCACTTCTTCATGGTTGAGATCATGGAGATAAAACATAAATCTGAAACCAATACTATCTTAATCAGAGATATTGTTTTGGACCATGGGGCACAGCAATCTGATAGGAAAAACAAAGTGGCAGATGCTTGCACTCACAGCAATGAACTATGGCATTTTTAAATCCTCACATGAGGATGTTTTATTGTTGTTTTTGGAGAGAGAAGAAGGAAATGCTAGAGAGAGGAATATCAGTCAGTTCCCTCCATGTGTGCCCCAACCAGGGATCAAACCCGCCACCTTTTTTATTGCACGATATGACACTGCAATCCACCCACCTGGTCAGGGCAAGTTCTACCTTTTTTTCCCCAGAGTTCAGGAGTTGAGAGAATGAGAGAAACTAGTAAAAGTTGAAAGAAAAATCATCGAAGATAGAGTTTTTTAAAAAATAATAGAACTGAAAAAGAAAGACTGTAGGGACTCTGATAAAGGATTTGTTGTTATTAATCAGAAAGGAATTGTGCCATTTTCCTTAGATGTTCTCACAAAAGAGGATTAATAGCTCTCTACAGAACTAAAAGGAGAAATATGGAAAAACTGACAGGTGCTTGTGGAAGGGTAGCTCTAAATTCTTTTGATGACCTCAATCCTGATTGTTTGGGATTTGCAGGACTTGTCTATGTGTATACATTGAGAAAAGACAAGTTAATATTTTTTAAAGATTTTATTTATTTATTTTTAGAGAGAGAAGGGAGGGAGAAAGAGAGAGAGAAAGAAACATCAATGTGCAGTTGCTGGGGGCCGTGGCCTGCAACCCAGGCATGTGCCCTGACTGGGAATCGAACCTGCAATGCTTTGGTTCACAGCAAGTTAATCTTTACTGGAAAATGCAACAATATTTGCTCTAAAACATTATTGGTCAAAGTACCAAATAAGGATGCACTCACTTAAATCAAAGATGCAATAAGAGACAGCTTGAGGGCCATTAAAAATGCTATTGATGGCCATTGTGTAGTTCCAGGCATTGGTGTAGTGGAAGTGGCAAGGGCACAAACCTTGATTAAGTATAACCCCAGCCAAGTGTAAAGGGTAGAGCCCAACTTGGAGGGCAAGTATTTGCTGATGCATTACTCATTATTCCCAGGGTTCTTGCTCAGAATTCTGGTTTTAATCTTCAGGAGACACAGAAGTTTAAGTAGAACATTGGGAATCAGGTCAACTTATGGGTATGGACTTGAACACAGGTGAGCCAAGGGTAGCAGCAGAAGTAGGCAAGCAGGATAACTATTGTGTAAAGAAAAAGTTTGTTCATTCATGCACTGTGATTGACACCAACATTTTCCTGGTTGATGTGATCATGTGAGCTGGAATGTCTTCTTTAATAGGTTGAATTAAAGTTTCCCTTGTATCATATGAATCATGAAGATTCCACAGAGTGATTCTAAAAAAGTACTATAGAATTTTTGTCCATGCTTCAAATGATTTTTCAAGTAATTTTTTTCTATATGAATAAAGGAGAGGACACTAACACCTATTCAAATTCTGAAGTCTGAAAATATAACAACAGTATTTATTTTTCTTGTACTCAGTGTATGCACATAAAGCAGGCTGTTTCCACCCAATGAACACAATGTTTGCTTTAGCTTCAGTGATATAAAGTACATATTAGAAAAGCATGTTATCTTCCTTCTTAAATATTCATTGAAAACCAAAACCAAAACCAAAAATATCATTAGAGTACTGCAAAGTAAGAAAAAGGAAACAAATGAAAATTTGATAACTGAAAAATATAGTGATTGATATTAAGAATAATAGAGCATAAAAGATTAAATGGAGCTTAAAAGAAAGTTAGAATTAAAGATATATCAGGAAAAAATAATATCCAAAATAACTACAGGGGGACAGTAGGATGGAAAATAAAGCAAATGCTATAACAGAAACATAAGATATCATGCTAAGTCTTTAAAAATGTGTAACACATCTCAGGAGAAAAGGAAAAGAATGAAGCAGGAGTCATGCTTGAAAGGGTAAGGCAGGGAAAATGACAAAATTGATAGATGGCATCCACCTACATATTCAATTTCTAAAAATCACAAGAAGAAAACCATACTCAGGCACTGCATAGTAAAACAATTGAAAACCTAAAACTAAGGAAATATCATAAAAGTAGTCAGAGGAAAATAAAAACCCAAGTCAAAAGAACAACAAGACTGAAAATAGAATTCTCAACAGAAACAATAGAAGGCAGAGGACAAAAGAATGATATACTCAATGTGCTGAAAAAAATAATTAAACAGTATGGTGATTATAAGAAGGAAAGGGAGACTGGGTGGCAGGAAAGGATAAAGGAGGGATAAATGGTGACAAAGAGATTTGACTTTGGATGGTGAACACACAGCACAATATACAGATGATGGATTATAGAATTATATGCTTGAAATGTATAATTTTATTAACTAATGTCACCCCAATAATACAATTTTCGATTTAGAATTCTATGTCCAACAAATTTCCAACTCAGAACTATATATACACAAAAATATATCCAAAATTGAAACTGAAAGAAATTTTAGAATAATAAAAACAGATAATTTATCATTAGCATACCATCACTAAATATGGTATTAAAGAGTTATTCTCAAGCAGAACATAAATGACGTTAGATGGAAACATAGATACAGAAAGAAACAAAGTGCATTATAAGAAGAGCATATATAAGGATAATTATAAATAAACACTAACTGTTTGAAATAAAAATAGTGTTGTTGAATTGAGTTGAAAGAGAATTAAAATATATACTCTGAATATGTATTAACAAAAGAAAAGTGGCTACGGTTTGAAGGAGTATAGAATGGCTGCCCCATTGACCATGAAGTCAGTAGTAAGTGGCAGCTATGAGGACAGAGTCATGAAGTAGGGAGATTCAGCCATGAAATCTGGTATGTAAGGAGGTGCCATACACTTTGGAATAAGGAGACGACACACATTTTTGGATTAAGAGCTGGAGGAAGAAAAAGGAGACCCACTGAGAAACCTACCTGGAAAACACAGTGGCAGAGCTGGGAATTGTGAACTGCTTAACCAAGCACAGATTAGTGGGAGGTGTTTGGAATGCTGAACTATGACAGGGAATGCTGGTCAGTGGACTTCTGGAATATAGTACCTCTGACTGGCATATTCTGAAACTCTTCTAGGTTGGCAAAGAGAGGCAGGACTATGTGTTTGGGGTGTTTTGAAGAGAGTGGGATTTAATAGCAGAAATCACCATTGGTCTGAATCTGTATAACGTGTAAATAAACAAACAACCCCTTTCCTTTTTCACCAGACTCTTGCATTGGGAGTCATGCTTTTTGGCAGTGGTCAGTCAAACCCCACAGCTGTTCCAGAAGAAGTAACATTGTTACAGGTTTCTGTAACAATGTTACTAAACTTGGTTTTGGCTTTTTGCTAAAAACTAAATCTAGTTTATTTTCCTCTTACTAATGAAAATGAATTAACTTAATCTCTCTGTGTGTATATAAAAAATATATTATTTTAACATTTTCTTTATGTAAGTAAAATGTATTTTTTACTCTTTGGTTACGTAGCCAAATTGCATAAAATATTAGAAAAAAAATTTATGTCAAGATACTTCTTTATAAAGCTCATGAACATATAAAACTCTGCAATGAAATACAAAAGGTAAAAAGGCAAATTGCTGTTTTTTGCATCTTAAAATTTTCAAAGAAAATTGAAGTGTTCATAAATTCTTATGATTACTGTACTTTATCCATACACACAAACATCAACAAAGAATATATGATGCTGTTAATAAAAAATACCTTTGAACATTTGTGTATTTGAAGTACAAAAATGAAGTGACATCTGAGTATTTTTATTCTTGGATAATTTTTTTATCAGTTGTTTCATGTAATCTAACAATTATTCATGACGTGATGCTATTGAAATTGGCTCACTAGATAAATAATAGCCTACACTTCTACTTCTTGATTATAATCCATGATGTTTATATTTGTCCTTCAGATAAAAAAAGTACTTAGGGATCTGTAAGAGGCAGAAAGTGCTCTGTTGAATGGAATGTAGTATAGAGTAGCATCTAACAAGAGTAGCAGCTAACCTCACATTTAAATCAGTCTCTGACCAACCTCCATTATCTACAAAACACACACTAAAGGAGGCAATTTTTTTGCCTTATCAGTAAAGCAGCGATTTAAGACAAGACAACATTTTTTATGAGACTCTTGTGTGTCTTTTCTTTTTTATGGAGGTATTGTTAGATATCCTCTATATTCTACATTCATAGAGAGCATCACCTCTCTTTATTTCTCAACTCCTAGATTAGCAATTTTCATCAGGGTTGGTAGAGTTATTTTTGCTATATCAAATATTTACCTATCAACTTGGAGTGCTTACCAGAGCACAAATTGTCCCCACTTGTAGGGCCCAAATCAAATTTACATATGCAAATATTAAAGAAACTAAAATAAAATATATTTTAAAAGTAGCAGAATAGGAAATAACTGTAACTATAGTATATAGTAAATGCACTAATTGTTAGGACTGGTAATACATTAGGCAAATATAATCTTCCAAATCTAGGTTATAACAGCCATTCTTTTGTCATTAACTTTTAAATCCTAAATGTAATTTTTCTGTATCCTATTCTTAATCACTGGTGGAGTGAATATTACTCTAAGTAACTGGAAACCATATGATACATAACACAAAGAATATACATACTACATGCCACAAATTGCTTTGCTCTTATCTTTATTTTCTGTGTAACAATAAATTTGAAAGTATACTTTTTACTGTGTATTTAGTTATTTTATCCATTGTTGAGAGAGCATGAGAGATTTTTATGTACTGAATTACTAGCAAAACAAAATTCAAAACATATTCATGTTCTTGAAGTTAATGTCTCCAAAGTAAAATGGGAAATTTTGAACTGGTTTTGGTATACTGTTATTGGGAAGAGTTTTATTTTCCAGTTCTAAACATATTAGCTTACAAATGAGTATGCTGTTTTATGTCATACATTTAAAAGAATATTGGTTATAAGTTGTGTAAAACAGAAAAGAATGAAGATGTAAAATAAATAGGTGGGTTATATTCATTGGCACAATGTAAAAAAGTGTAATGCATGCTTTATTACAAAGTTTACTTTTAAGGACAGGCTAGAACTTTTACCTTGTGTGATATTACAATATTCACAATAAGCATTTCTGTAATAGCACAGACTTGTGCTGATGTGCCAGATCTTCTTTTGTCCCCAGATCTACTTCCTATCAGGATATAGATTGTTTGAACTACACCAATGGGCTGCTTTTGCCTTCCAGCTTCGTGTTTCTTTTGACTAATCAGTGGAACTCTCAGAAGATGGGGGTTATGGAGGAAAGGGAGAAGACTCAATTGGAAGTTGTTATTTTCCTGTTTCTCTTTCTGGAAGTTCAAATTTGGTTGTTTTGTTTGTGTATGTGTTTGTCTTATTTTATTTCTGTTGTTGTTGTTTTGCTCTTTCCCTTTAACAGTCATAGTTTATGCCAGACAATTCCCCCCTTAAAGCTATCTTACGTGTTTTGTGAAGACTTTTTGTTATCATTATCCCCTGGAGTAGCACGTTATTCTTTGTAGATCTTCTTAATCTCTCCCGTGACTAAATACTCCTCACAGTACCTAGTTTAAATGCATCATATGTATCTTGTCTGGGACCTGATTTATATAGTGAGTGAGACTATATATAGTGAGTGACAATGGAAAAGACTTGAAACATTAGTAGGGTACTTGCAATCATTCTATAAGCTAGTACAGTACTTAACCTGAGAAATGAATTATGAAAGGTATTCCTTATGTTCTTCTAAAATACTCAGAAAAATCAGTCAGCTTTAGTGAGGAAATAGAGAGCTATACTCATAGCTCTCTCTCTATAGAGAGATATATATATATATATATATATATATATATATATATATACACATAAATATGAGAAGTGACCAAAAAAAAGGAATTATCTTCTGGAGGGCAGTCCCCTTGTAGTACAGGCTTCCCCTGCCAGATGAGTGTTCTAGGAACCCATCTGTATCAGTGCATCAGCTAGTATTGTGAGAAGCTTCATTTGGCTTCAGTGAATTTTTTTAAGACCCTTTCAATGTGGTTGCCTGTTTTATTGTGGGATATTTAGAAGCTCACCTGCCCACACTGAGTGTTCAGCAGTTTTTTGGCCAAAAATGGCATGTCGCATGTGTTCTACTCTCCTTATTCACTGAATCTTGCCCAGTGTGACTTTTGTTTTGTTTGTTTCCTTGAATGAAAAACGTCCTCAAAGGGAAATGTTTTGCTGATGTAGAAGAGGCAAAACAAAAAATAGCAGAAACACTAAAAATGACATCAAAAGTGTTCAATTCAAAAACTGTTTTGAGCAGTGGAAAAAAAAATCTCCATATGTGTATTACATTAAAATGGAGTGTACTCTGAAGGTGACTGGGGTTTAAATATGTAAGAATAAATACACAATTTTTTATAATAAATTCTTGTTTTTTTGTAACTTCTTGTATACATATATGTACATATATATGCACATACAGGGACCCTTGAACAATGCAGTGCTTTGGAGAGCCACATGTAACTTTTGACTCCCTCAAAACTTACTTTTTCCTCATTATCTATAGAGAATTGATTCCAGAACTGTCATGAATATAAAAAGGTGTGGGTGTTCAAGTCCCTACATAAAAACCATACGTCAATGAGGTTGGTTTCCTGCCTCTGCAGACTCCCAACCCTGGAACAAAAACAGTATAGGTGTTTATTTTTTTAATCTATGTAAAAGTCAGCCTACACAGTTCAATTCTGTGTTGTGTAAGGATCAACTGTACATCTTTTTGAAACTATCTTCATAGCTTAATACCAATTAAGGTATTGTTATTTCATTTTGATTTTATGTTACAGAGGATCTGTACTACAGGTCCTCTACCTGGAACCAAAAGTACAGGCACTTCACCGTCAACCTGAGAATAGTCTTTCTCTTTAGCTGTAAGAACTTGAGCTCAAAAAGAATACAGTATTTGTGAAGAAAAATGAAACAAAGAAAATAAATCTCCCTCTACCTTCCTGGCTTTCAAGTCTAACTGCCAGTTTCCTTCCTTCACAGCTAAAAAATCTACCAAATTGGCAGTTCTCAGTAGCTGACCCCATGATGGCTATTGATTCCAATAATTTTAACCTGTGATTAAAATACAATAATACAAAAAAGAACAAAAATGATTATAGAAAATCCACACCTTCATAATATCTAGATGTTAATCCAAACTTCAAATTACCCGTGGGCTGAAAAAATTGAGCAAAGAATCAGCAAACCAACTCACATGTGTGAGCCTTTGGGAAATCAGGGAAAAGAAACTGCATAGAAGAGAGAAGGCAGTTATCAGAGAGTCTGACCTTTATCTCAAACTAACATCAGAAATAAAGGACCATTTAATATGTGAAAATAGAAATTACAGGAATAAGAGTTATATGGACATGTTAGATGCAGAGATTATGTCTGGTGGTGGGTGGAGGAGGGGACAGAAAACAAGGAGGGAAAAGCATCCTTCAGAAAAAGCACTATGAAAGAAAAAAGAATAAGGAAAAATTCAGGACATTTCTAGGAAAAAGAATTTTTAAAAAAATAATAAACACACAACTTGCCTGCCCATTCTTCACTCCTTTTTAAGAAAAATCTAATAAAGGAACATACTTTGTTGCAGAGATAAAAGCAGGTGCTTTTTAACCAAGATTGCTATAAAGCAAAACATTTTTGTTACCTATGTAACAAAGATACAGTTAATCAAACACTCCTCTTCTTTGAAAACTATGATAAAATTAAAATGGAAATGTGATGTTATACAGTTCAGCTGGCAAATTCCCCTGCAACAAACAGTAGTGAAGCAGAAGAAATGAATGAAAAAGCTAGAGAAATTTCTTAGAGTGGAAGACAGTAAAAGAAAAAAAATTACATGTTCAATAGGAATTTTTAAATAAGAAAAACACAGCAACAGAGTAGATTTAATTTCTATTTAAATGATTACTCTGTATATATACCTTATACCCAGATAATATAAAACATTTTTTTACACGTGCTCATGGTACATTCACAAAAAGGTGATTGTACAGTAAGGTACAAATAAAATATTATTTAGCACCATAGAGTAGAAGTATTTCAGACAATTTTCTTGAATCAAAACACAATAGAATTAAAAATTTTTAACAGTATAAAGAACAAAGAAACTTGCACCTAGAAATTACATGCTCCTTTTTAAACAACTCTTGAGTGAATAAGTACAAGACAGCAGTAAATAATTTCTAAACAATAAAAATAATAATGAAAATATTATATATCAGAATTGTGCAATACATTTGAGGCTGTAATTATAGAAAAAATAATAATACAAGACCTTTCATCAATAAAAATTTTAAAAATTGAAATACATAAATTCTATTTCTAATTAATTCAAAAAAGCTGGGAAAAATTAAATGGAAAAACAATATGAAATAATAAAGAAAATATCAACAGAAATTAGAAAATAGATACAAAACAGAATTTTTTAAAGAAATTTGCACATAAAATATTATGTATTAAAAAAACTTAAAATGATTAGCTAAATGGTAACTTAGTACAAGCCAACATGACAGAGTAAATAGTTAAAGTCCTTTCTCTTCAGTGGCACACATTTTCTGGATATGATGACTTTCACCTAAGACAGATTATCAAGTAGAAAATATAAGTTGATAACCTGTTTTTAATACTAGTGTTAGGAATTATTAATACTAGCCATTAGTAATAATACTACTGATATAAATATATATGCATACCTCAGAAGCTGTGGTTTTCAAATTAGATTTATGTCCTTTTTTGTTTCATCTGTGATATAAAGTTACAGTGTAGGAAAAATCCAGAATAATTCAATATACAATATTTTATTGCCTCCAAATAGATTTTATTTAAAATCAAATATAGTTTTTCAAGATGTTCCCCTCACATAACATTAACACATTATTTTATAATTCAAATATTGATGAATATTTATCATTTAGTCTTTAAACATCAGTAGGCCATCACTTATTTTATTGTCTTAAAAATTTGCAGTGGAGAACAGGTATAAAAATTGACTAGGAGAAGTTGTGGACATTAATTCCAAAATTAATCTGAATGCATTTCTCCATACTATTAAAAAACTGAAACTATAAAATTACTAGAATAAGATATTTGGTTTTTCAAATTGTTATTTATTTCTTTATTGTTTAGGTTTGTTGTTGTTGTTGTTGATGCTGCCGTGGTTTTAGAATGCAGAACAGCTGGTATTACGAATGCAGTAGCTTCAAGAAATAATTTGTTTCCCCAGCCACTGCCTGAGGGCCCGGGGTTAGAGAAGTGGTTCTGTCAACCAGGTGGCTTCCATACCTGGCTCCCAGGTAGTTGCTCCTGTTACCATTTTTCAAGCAACAGAAATGTTACAATTTTTCAGGCAGGTGAATGGGGAGGAAAATGTAGTTCCTTTTTAGAACAGCTCAGCCATTATTTCTACTGTACTTACAAGAGCCTAGTAGTGTTAGAGACACACCTAGCTGTAAGGGTAGCTGTATTTCTAAAAGGAATAAGTGGAGAATAGATTTTGAGGTGTCTGTCAGATAACTTTTTGAGTGTAGAATATCTATTTTCCTGTGATTAGGATATCTGATGATTGATGACTTACTGTGAAATGAAAGTAAACCAATATAGCAATTCCATATAGGTATTTCTCCTGCTTATGCTAGGGGAACTCAACAGATATTTTTTCAAATGTATTGATAATATCATTTATGTCAAAGTAATGATGGGTACAATTTTTCAATTTGACTTTAGTTAACTGGTTTCACAATACATAAAAAATTATTCACTGTGTTATATCACTTCATTTTCATAAAATGGGTATTGTGAATGTGAATAAAATGATTTGTTATTCTGTAATGGAGGTGACTTGCTAACTTGGCATTAATAGAATTTAGTGTCATGGCTACACTTAGCTCCAAGGAAGGACAGTCAATGCTATTTTCATTATAAGCATTTTTGTACCAAGTTGAGCATTGAAAATTCAATAACCGAGAAGAAAATGGCAAATAGATACAAATAAATTAAAAAGAGGTACCATCTGCTAGCCTGTGGTTAAATTAGATTAAAAGTATACCTACATCATCCTAGAATAAGCAGCAAAACCTTTTACCCAGCTTGCTACTTGATTCTCCATCTAGTGCAAGTGCTTAACTTTTTCAGCAATAATGTAAAATATTTAGAACATTTTTCAATTGTATATGATGGTGTACTATTGCAATACAATGTAAGTAGTGTTAAATTAAGCTTGAATAGATGTAGAATTGTTGAAAACCCCTTCCATGTGTCTATATAACTTTATGACTGCTCTTTCAATTTTTTAAACTTAAAGGTATAAAGGGCAAAAAGTTACTTTGCTTTGTACCTGCAAGTGACAACTTCTAGCAGATAGGGTGCCCATCAGTGTCACTGATGTCTTTTAAGAGAGTGGAAATGTTGACCTGTGTTCCCATGAATGTTGCTCCAGCCATCAGTTTCATGTGAGGAAAATATATTTCCAAACTGTAAAATTACTTCTGATAAAACAGCAAACCTCCAGGGCTCTGGGAGGTTTAGTTCTTTAAAGATGTTCCTGAGAGAGACCATTGGATTGTCTGTCTTGATATTACCTGTTAACCATTTCTAATTTGATCCTTTTTATCTTTCATATTTAGTATGTCAGAGGGAAAAATACACATTTCAAATGTATTTGCATATTTTTTCATGTTCTAAGCATATAGGTGCACATTAATTAAGCAACTGGATTTATATAAATTTAAAAAGCAAGGCAACTTTTAATTTCTTTGCTAGATATATATCTTAGTGTTTATCCCTAATGCAGAGAAAGGGTTTCACTACTGTGAAAACATCTATAAAATTCTTAAGAAGTACAAATACAGGGAGCACGAACTGTTCTAAACCTCTGCTATAAGTCTGTATATCAGTGAGTAATAGTAATATCGTACAAAACAGACTTATGAATTCTGAAGTAATTTTTCAATTCTTAAGGAACACTTTTCCCATTACAGTAACTGTTTTATTTTGCTCTGTTGAATTTGAAAATGAAACCACTTTTGCTTCTTAGTAATTAACAGATAAAATCTGTTATAATATGTCATTATAGATCATTGCCAAATAAAAAGCAAGCACCAGATGGTGTGCTTTATGTTAAGCTACAGTGCACATGCATTAGGACTTATTTTACTCTCTCAGGAAAATTGCAATTTATTTTAGAGAGATCCTTACACTATGCAAGCTGTAAAGCAAGAAGCTGTTTTTACTAGCTTGGAAACCATAAAAAGTGTGGTTTCATCTCTGGCTTTAAAAATGCTCTGTGTTGGGTTACTTTAAAAAACAATATAATGCTTCATTTATTATCTTGTTTTTTTTTTCATTCTCCTCTTTTTCCTCTTCCTCATTTTCCTCCTCCTCCTTTTCTTTTGATCATATGGACAACAGAAATGGACAACTGAAATTAAATTATAGTTAAGTCCAATTGTTTATCAATTGTTAATAAAATATTAGAAAATGTAAAAGATGGGAAATTCTTTATTAGCCTTTCTTTTATTGACATTCTATTATATTGTAAGAAAAAAAGTCCCCATTCTCTATCCCCTGACAATGACGTGTCTCTCACAATCTGTCTCTCATTGGATTTTTATTAATATCCAAGTTCTGCTGGTGGCCTTTGAACCACTTACTGAGGCCTTTCTCATCATTCTCTGTTCACTCTAAGCACTCTTCCCTTTCTCCACTGTTGTCTGGCTCTACTGACCTCCTTACTAGTCCTCAGACAGGGCCAGCTGTCCCCCAGGTTGGAGGTTTCACTCATGACATTTCCTTAATCTTTTCATCTCCTCTGGTTTGTGGCTCTTACTTTTGATATCACTTTAAATATCAGTTACTCCACACCTTTACCCCTTCTCATTGAAACATGACCCTGGATTTACAAGGTCTGTCCAGAAGGTATCCAGCCATGGACTTTGAAAAATAGAGACATTTACTGAAGATACAAGATATAAGAAGCATTGTACCTTGGGACCTCACACAGTTCTCCCAATTGCCATCAGCTGCCTCATCATATTGTCCTCATTGATGGTCTCATCAATCTCACTGATGGTCTGAAATCCCTTCCCTTTTAAAGGTGATTTTAGTTTCAGGAAAAGCCAAAAGTCACACGGCGCCAAACCTGGGGTGTACATGGGCTGAGTCACGTGGGTGATTTGATGTTCCATCAAACAACTCTATACAAGACATGAAACATGGTGCATATTGTTGTGATTAAGCTGCCAATCATCAGTTGCCCATAGCTACAGAATTCTGAATCATCTGAATAGTTTTTGCAGAGGAATGTTCAAGCTTAATGCAAAGTTTTATGCAGATTCATTGCTGTACTTGCTCAGTCATTTCGAATGTGACAGCCACACAGTACACATGCTCACTCAACAGCTTCTGTCTCCCCCACTGACTAATGCAATGAAGTTGTCATTGTTCACATATGTTCATTCCAGTCCACTCCCCGTGGCTGCTAAGTTACATTGATGTCATGTAGACCATTCTCTTTATATTAACAATGATTAGACTTTTTCCAGACAGACCTAATCATATATTTATATTCTATTAATTATTGTCTGTATTCCTCATTATGCTTAAATGATAGGGACTAAATAATCTTTATCCACTAATAAATGTATAGCCACCTCCTATGTGCATCTAGAATTCAATAAATATATACAACTTATAAATAGCTATTTTAAAAAAACATAAACATAATAACTATTTGACATACTACCAAGTAAACTTTATATAATAAGACTTAATTATCAATAGGAAGACTACTAGATGTATTTTGAAAATAATTCTAATTAAATTGGAATCTCTTTCTCATTCTCCAAGTCCTCGACCATTAACAGCTGCAACAGAAGTGTATAGGAGAGTTATGGCTTTTTGCATTTGTGGAAATGGCTCATCTGGAGAGCTGATTAACAATGAAATTTAGTGAACACCCATTACTTACTATCTCTACCGAAAACTGAATGAAGTAATTATTTAAAATTTATCCAAATGGATTTAGGTTAAAGATGTTACTGAAATTGAAAAGCTATAAAGTGTTTTTATTTTCTATTCAAAATGCTTTTTAAAGCACTAGTAACTATGTAACAACTGTTTTAAAGTAGGAAAAAAGCAGTATTATCACCACAGAGTTTTGGGGGGCAGACATTATTAAGTGAGTTAAAATACCCTTGTAGAGTAAAAATCTTACCTCCCCTTCTCCCATTCAAAAGGGCATGTTAACTTTTGTGTTGTACTAAGACACAGTCTTCTATAATTTAATTGCTTTGAACAAATGATATTGAGCGGTAATAGAGAAAATGTTAAAAACAAATTCAGAGAAACAAAAGTATTTATATGTATCTTGCTTTTAATTTGAGAATTGCTTTAGTCTGCTAGGGCTACCATAACAAAGAACCTTACACTGTGGGTTAAACGACAGAAATTTATTTTCTGACATTTCTGGAAGCTGGAAGTCCAAGATTAGGTGCTGGCAGGCATGGGATTTTGTGAGACCTTTTTTCTTAACTTTCAGTCAACTTTTACCTGTGTCCTCACTTGGCCTTTTCTCTGTGTCAGACTACTTCTGGTGTCTCTTCCACTTCTTATGAGAAACTATTGAATTATGACCTCAACATTTTACGCCCTCATTTAACTTTAATTATCTTCACAATGGCCCATCTTCAAATACAGCCACATTAGGAATTAGGACTTCAATATATGGATTTTGGGGAACACAATTTAATTCATAGCAAGGGTATTTATACACTATATTTCCCAATCATCCATTAAGAAATATGAGATACTTTTTAAATGGTATAAAATAAAAATAGAAGTATACCATCTCAGAGGGCAATCTACCCATCCAGTATGGTGCTAGTCAGGTAACTGTACCTTAAATGGGCAGTAAAACCCAGAAGTGAGACATATAAAGAGAATAAAGACTGATGTGAAATCCTTTTGTACCATTCCTATTCCATCATTTCACAAAGTATGTACAGATGAATAATAGTATCCACTGATTCTCCTTTAAAAAGGTCCTCCCTCTTCAAATAAGTTTGGCAAATGATGTATAAAAATGTTCTGTGTGACGATTCACAATGCTGTGTGCTCTAAGAAATGCACAAAGTTCACAGCGTTTCATATCAACGTAGGATGCCTCTTTCACTGCTCGTTGAACTATGTGAATCCCAGAGATATTTCTGCACAAAATGCATTGAAAAATAGTACTTAAAGTACTATTGCTCTAAAGCACAGTAAACAAGTATAGATCTGTCATATTAAATGTTAATCTTCTACTTGCTGAATTGCCTGCACTGTAAGTATGTACACTTCAAGTTCCTGTGTATTGTATTGTGACTGTTTCAGAGCTTTTGTCTGTGGGGAATTTTAAATGAGCAAACCTTTGCAACTCAACTTGAAAAAATAAAGCAAAAAAGGAAAGTTTAATACCATAGAATGAATAGAACTGTCAGAATGGAGATTCACTATTTATTGTGAATTATCTTGCTTTTACTGGCTGTAGTCAAGCTTTTGAGGTTAAACAAACCATTTTCTAAGATTGACTGGGAATGCTTCATTTGTACATAAACATGCTCAAAAACCATAACGATATTAGCAGTTTCAGGATATTGTATACATTGAATAAATGCACATGTTGTATCTGTAGATATTATTTATTCAACATTTGTACTGCATTTCAATGAATAAAAATCACATGTGCATGGAAATTACTTCCCTCAGAATCAACAGAGATTCTTGTCTTCTCAGAAGAGACCTGGCAAGAGAAGAGTATCTGAAGCGTTCAATGCCATTCAAGTTCAGATGCAGAATAAACTTGCTGTCAGTCAAAAGTCAGATATATTAGAAAAAAACAGCTTGTAAGTAAACATCAATTCAGTTGGGTTGGGAAAAAATAAAAAACTAAAAGCATAGTGGACTAACGTAAGGGTAGCCTCAGAATGCTTCTTGTCCTACTGTGCCTCAGAGGTCAGAGAATAGTTTTGGTGGGGAAGTAGAGGAGTAATTTCTGTTTTTTGACCCTGTGATTCCTAGATATCTAAAATACCTTTATGTTAACCTCGAGGAAAAAAACTTCAGGGTTTTGTTTTGTCTTTTTTTATATTTAGTAGATGACTTGAAACTTTATTAAACAGATTTTTGTATGATACAAAGATTATATATTCTTTTAACTTTCATTATTCAATTTTTAACACCTGGACTTATTGCAAAAATTTTAGCAATACAATAAAGATTGATAAAATATAAAAATACTAATGTGTTTTTAATGATAGCATATTGTTAAATGTCAGAGAAAGCAAAAATAAATGTCTTAAAATTATTTTGTATATTTGTAATTTTCCATTTGTATTTTATCTATTTAAGGATTTTTTTTAAAGTTCCTACATTAAGTCAACAGTATTTCAATAAAGAAAAGAAAGAAAATATTTTCAACCCACATTTGTACACTTTAAACAGCATAGCTAAAAGTTATTGAGTACTGTTTTATTTTAATTTTTTAAACATTTTATTCTTTTAGCTTTCAAAAAGATCCATCAGATAAATATGAAATGATTCTTGTATATTTCATGGTGAAAATTAATTATTTTATTATTTTTAAATAATTATCACATTTTATTGAACTTTTCTTAGTGTAAGTTGCAATCAAACATTAAAAACATGCCATACAACATTTCTCTAATGTATACTCTCAAGGGTTTCCCTGAATTTCCTAACATAAAACAACTAAAATCAGTTTTTTACCATTTTTATGGTTTTCTGCCAACTTTATTTCTAATCTAAGAAGTAGTAATAATAAACCAATTCAATAACTTTTTTGTAAATTCTCAAAATAGAAAATTTTCTTTTCTTAATCATAAAAATGATTGCTTCAATTATTTGTTCATTCAATAAATATTTGCTCTGTGCCTAAGAACCAGCTTTTTGGTTGTAGACCAAAGATATTATTTCAGTACTTATATTTCTATTTGTTAAATGCATTCAATTGAAATTTATCATTTGGTATGACCAGTTATAATTTCATTATTTTCGTTTTTACTAATTTAAGCTGAGATTTTCATGAAAGTAACAAAAGCAACTAGATGTTTTTCCCTATAAAAATGCCTGGAAAATACTCAAAAGCACATTTTGCTATAAAGTGTTCCTGCATTTAAAATGGTTTAAATCTTTAATTCTACAATACCTTAAAAGGAAAGAAAACAAAGGTCAATTGACTTTTATTGTTCTGAAAATCATATCAAACTTTGCTTTTTCCTTGAGAAACATTATCTTAAATATTAATATTCTGCTAAAGAATATTTTTGAAAAGTGCTTTTGCCTTAGAATCAGCCATCTTTCTAAATTCCCACAGGAGATTCTTTTATTTCTAATATATTAACACACATGCAATTGCATCTATAATGCTACAAATTTTTACCACTATACTCAAATGCCTAGGGATTGCATACATATATTCTAGGTGCATACTGAAAATGAATTTGTAGGATTCATATAATCAAATATAAAAAAGATATTTTTATTTATATCTTCTCAGTTACAGAAAATAAAAATACTTCAAATATTTCAATAATGTAAAAAAAGCTCTTAAGTGAACTTAAAAAAAAACCCAGCTTGACGTATTTAATTGAATACCTTACAAAAATGCATAATTTTGAATTGGTCATACTAACCTTGAACACATCATCAGTTCTTTCAAGAATGTCTTTAGGGACTTGATGCATTTTAAGTGAGTTGCCAACAATCACGATATAGCCCTTAGATTTGCATGCTTCTAAGCCTTTTTTCATCCCATTTACCTAACACTTAAGACTGCCAGACTCTAGGAAAACTCCTTGCTATAGAGAAATGTACATTAGCAAACTATGTTATAAATTGTAAGCTGATGGTGGGGGAAGGGATAAAGAGGGAGATTAAAGCAATATTTGTCTTGATTAAGGCCATAAAATATCTCCATAGAATAGTACTTTTCCAAATGATATATCAGAATATTGTTTGATGAACAACAGAATTAACACAAAAGAGTTGATCTTTATTTTGGAATATAAGCATCAAGTTTTGGTAGTTGAATTTCTTTGCTTTATTGTGTGAAAAACTACAGATTAGAATAAAATGTTATTTTAAATACACAACTTACTATTTAAGCCAGCCAGTATTGTACTGGTTCTATGTATTTGGTTTCAGTATCTTTATTTGTAAAAAATAATAACAATAACAGCAGCTACAATTGAAAACCACAACCTCTAAATAATCTGTGAGGAGTGTATGTGTTAAACTCTTCTTATAAAGTGTCATGTTCATAAAATTTATTAATTATTTTAAGTGAAAAAAATAGTCTACATGTCTAGAATTGGTGCGCGTGGGTCCCCGGCCAGCAGTGACCACAGAACGCTGTGGATGGCTCGACGATAAACACGCGGGAAAAAACACACATGCACAGAGACAGACTAGTTTCTGTGGGGAAGTAGGGACGAAATGGCCACCCCTTCTAGTGAGGAGCGTGCTGATTTACAGTCCATACCTGCTTTTATTAGGCTCATGCTGCATAATAATTCAGGTAAAGTACAGTACTCATTAGGGGGAAGTAAGGAACCATAGAAAACAAAGAACTCTGCTGGTCTATTGAGTCGGGGTCAAAGAGCTATAAGACTGAGGAACAAACTAACTTCCTCCTAAGACCCTTCTCATTCAACTGAGAGTATTCTAAACAAAGAAGGTTTCACAGTAATTTACATGTTCTCTCTTAGGCCTGATCACCCCGGGGAATCTGCACTTCTCAGTACAGAGCTGCACCACCCTGTCATTGTTTCAGGCTTAGGTGGAGCAAGGGAACTAAGGCAACTGGGAGACAAGGAGGTTTTTTCGAGACGCTGAGAACTCAGGCTATGTCAAAGCCGAGGAGAGAGGGTCCATCACCCCCTTTTGCTGCAGCCCCCCAAGTCCTTCTTTTGAGGGGCCTCCCAAAGTGATCGTGCATGTCTTAGGTCATTCCCCCCGTGGGGAATCTTACCCGTCTTTAGCTAACCGACCAAGCTTTTTGGGGGTTCAGTCATGAATAAAGCAGCAGAAGCAGCATTCCTGCCAGGGAGATAAGCTTTTGTCTCCTTGCTGGCTTACAGTTCCAAGGGCGTTCCCTTAGCCTTAGCCTAGGCGGGGGTTTCAGCTTCTGATACCAGTCAGGGCGGTTCCCAACATAGAATGAAAACCATGACTAATGTACAAAAATATTTAAGACTGTATTTTTCAAATTCATACCTATCCAGTAGAACTTGATGTGGTGATTGAAATATTCTATATCTTTCATGTGTAACATGGTAGCTACTAGCTCCATGTGACTGGGGAATTGATTTAATTTAATTTAAACCTAAATAGCCACATGTGGCTAGAGAATGCTTTATTAGATAATGTAGATCTATTTAATATACTATTATATTATATATTTGATATGTATTTAATATATAACTATTTAATATATATATATATCTTCATTGGAAGAATTTTGAATATTTTTGTACACTTTATAGAAAATGAGAAAAAGTAGGGTATCAAAATGATGCTTACACAGACAAAATTTACAAAACAAAACAATTAGCTTACAAAGAATCTTCAAGAATCTCAATATGTAATCAAATAGGGGCATACTACTGACAACTACAAGTCCTGTATAATATCAGCAATGGTGTATGAAAATACACAGGAAATAAATTGAACAGATGGACCTGAGAACTCCCATACAACCAACAGTTACTTAAAGGAAAACATGAAGGAATAATTTAAGGACAGCTAAAACTAGGAAGACTTTGCCCACTCTAACAGCAAGGGAAAGCAGGGTATCCACAGTAATGTCTGAATTGGATAAATAAGCCTATGCCCCATGAAGCTCAAAATGAAAAAGCCAAGGCTAACTTATAAAACAATCCTCAGTAGAGAGAACTGGAATAGAATCTAAATGAAGCAAAACAGAGCCAATGAAACAAAGGAAAGATAAAAGTCTAAGTAAAAGTGCAGAAAGGGAACAAATCTTAATTCTTTTTTAAGATTATATTTTATTGATTATGCTACTATAGTTGTCCTGATATTTCCCCCTTTGCCCCGCTCCATTCAGTACTCAGAGCTCCCCCTACTCCCTCAGGCAATCCCCTCATCATTACTCATGTCCATGAGTGAAATGTATTAAGTTCTTTAGCTTCTCCATTTCCTATACTATACTTTTCATCCCCATATCTATTCTGTAACTACCTATTTGTACTTCTTAATCCACTCATGTTTTCACCCATTTTCCCATTTCCTTATCCCATTTGGCAACCATCAAAATACTCTCTGTATCTATTATTCTGTTTCTGTTCTTCTAGTTTGATTAGTTTGTTTTTTAGATTCGATTATTGACAGATATGCATTTTTGCCTTAGTTTTGATCTCCTTTTTCTTAAATAAGCCCCTTTAACATTTCATATTATAATGGTTTGGTGATGATGAACTCCTTTAGTTTTTTCTTATAGGGAAAGCCCTTTATCTGCCCTTCAATTCTAAATGATAGCTTTGCTGGGTAGAGCAATCTTGGATGCAAGTGTATACTGTTCATGACTTTGAATATTTCTTGTCAATCCCTTTTAGCCTGCAAAGTTTCTTTTGAGAAGTCAGCTGACAGTCTTATGGGAATGCCCCTGAAGGTAACTAACTTATTTTTTCTTGCTGCTTTTAAGATGCTCTCTTTATCTTTAACCTATCATGTGCCTTGGGGTGAACCTCTTTGTCTCCATCTTGTATGGGATTCTCTGTGGTTCCTCAACTTGCACATCTATTTCCTTCACCAAATCAAGGATGTTTTATTTCATTATTTTTTAAGTAGATTTCCAATTTCCTGCTCTTTCTTTTCTCCTTCTGGCACCCCTATGATGAAGATGTTGGAATTCTTGAAGTTGTGACACAGACACTGGCCAGCAGTGTCTGCGGCATTATGGATGAGACATGAGACATTTACATGGACTACCAAGTCCCGTGGAGGAAAAGAGATGGCATGGCTACCCTCTCAAGAGAGGGTGCCTCAGAGTGGCCTGGCCATTCTCTCAAGAGGAGAGTACCCCGATTCTCCCCTTCATCAGTTTTTATTGGCTTTTAATTTGCACAGGAATACAGGAAAAGTTCATTAATCATTGTCAGGCAGTAAGGATCAAAGAATAGATAGCATACAAAGAACTATGAGGGCCTATTCTGAGTCAGGTTCTGTTAGCTAAGGGGCTAAAAACTGTGGGAAGCAAACTCATTTCCTGCCCGGGCCTTTATCATTTAATTAAGAGCATTTTTAGCAAAACAGGTTTCACAGGAGTTTATGGATTCTTTCTCAGGCCTGATTACCCGAGGAGCCTGCCCTTTCCAGCACAGGGCTGCACCACCCTCTGTCATTGTTTCAGGATTAAGTCAGGCAGAGGAGGCAAGATATCCAAGAGACTTCTTCCAGACAGGTTGAAGACTCAGGCTTTGTCAAAGCAGAGGGGTGATGGTCCATCACCCCCTTTTGCTGTAGCCCCCCCCCAAGTCTTTCCCTGGGGCCTCCACATGACCATGCCTGTCTTAGGTCATTCCCCCTTTGGGGAATCTTACCTGTCATTGGCTAACTGATCAAGCATTGGGGGGAAGTTATGGAAAAAGGAGCAGAAGAGGCACTCCTGCCAGGGAGATAAGCTTTGTCTCCTTAGTGGCTCATGGTCCAAAGGTCCCTTACCCAGCCTTAGCCTTTGGGGGGCGTGAGGGGCAGGTTACAGCTTCTGAAACCAGGCAGGGCAGTTCCCAACATCATTGTCCCAGAGACTGCTTACACTAACCCCCTTTTTTGTATTCTTTTTTTCTTCTTATTGTTCTGATTGGTTGTTTTTTGCTTCCTTGTGTTCCAAATTATTGATCTGATTCTTGGCTTCATCCACTCTACTGCTATTTCCCTGTAAATTGTTCTTTATTTCAATTAGTGTATCCTTCATTTCTGACTGGAATTTTTTATGCTGTTGAGGCCCTCACTAAGTTCTTCGAACATCCTTGTAATCATTGTTTTGAACTCTGTATTTGATAGATTGCTTATCTCTATTTCATTTAGCCATGCAGTCTGACACTAAATGATCTGAAAGTCACATAGATCTTTTGCCCGGGGCAGTAGCACAGCTTTTAACTCACCGTTTGTTATGAAAAGTATCTGAAGTACTGTATCATTTACTTCCCCCATTCTCCAACCATGGGCTTCAGACTGTTAGGGGAGACTCTTGCTCTGCACCCCATTACAACATGATGGATTTCTAAAGCATGGATTGGTCCAAATTTATTTTTATTAAGAAGTGGAAATCTGGTCCAGGTGTGGCAAACCTGGCTTGATGGTAGTGGTTCCTGGGCAGTGGGGGTGGAGAGCATCCCTTCTTGCCAGCTGTCATTAGATTCCTGATGTGCAGTTCATTTTGGTGTCTAGCACCTTAGGGATTCTTGTAAATGTCATATAATAAGTGAAACTGTGCTAGGAGGAAGAGTTGATTACCTCAACAAAGCTTGATGAAGGAAAGCTAAGAGAAAGGGTGAGTGAGGCTACAGATACCCAGTGAATAATCTATGCCAGTCCTCCAACCAACATTAGACAGAGAAGCACCTGCTGGTGGTCTCTTATCTAGATTTGAATTTGAGAATAGGAGGAGAACAGAAGGCAAAATAAATAACTTTTGAAAACAAAGCTGGTTTGGCTTATGCTTGTCTTATGAGGCAAAATTTGAGATTACTAAAAATGTCTGAGGTTGGCCTGTTAGTAAAATCCTGGCAAAGCACCCTAAATGCAGGTAAAAGAAAGTAAGTGCTGTGAGAAGTACATTAATTTTACTTCTTTTGTGGATGGAGGAGGAATACCAGGTATAAGAAATGAAAAGGCCAAAGGGCTGAGAAAAGGTGGCCTGTGCAACAGTTGCACTGAGAAGTAAAGAAATGTTGCTCACCCTTTGAAGTGGGGGATGGGTGAATCCCACAAGCCAGCACACTTCCTTTCTCTTTATAGGATGAAACTTGAAACTTTTTCTGTCAATCCCCTTGTAAGATGTTCCAATTGGTAAGCAGTGAGCATTTAAATGTCACAAGTGTCTTCAGGGTGTGAGCCACAGCACAGCACGAATGGAGAAGGAAAGGGCTACCTGCTGACTTCTCACTGGACACAAGCCCTAGACATATCATTGATGATTTATAGGAATTTTTTGATGTGCCCTGAAGATGCAACATCAGATGATATTAATTCAGAATTTAAATAACTAATTTTGGGGTTAGAAATTCAACCAGGACATGGTCAGTTCAAGGATGCTGACAATATTCAGGAGTCTTGGTCCCCTCGACCTTTGGTAGGGTCTTCAAACTGTCTGTTATATTTCATGGTGAATAGTACCAGAGGTTATAGGCTTAACAAAGTCCTGAAATTCCCCTAATATATGAGGTTCTTTCCAAGTTCCTAATCCTTCTGAGCCTCATTACATGGCAGCTGACTTTCACCAGACAATCAATCCAAATGAGTGAGACCTCAGGGGGGACCAAAAGGCCAAACCCATATTTTTTATTTAATTTTGAAAAAGGCATCTCATCAATTCTTATTTATATTGTTCCTTTGAATTAAGTCAATTATGTCTAGGCCACACTCAAGGAGAGGGGGTTCTTTCTGAAAAACTTCTTAGACAGATACTCATAGCCCCTCAGGTATCACATTTATTTCTAATTTTATAAAAGCAACCTACAATAATTTCTGAAACAAGTAAGGATATACTTACACAATACAGTAGACAAATCATTTCTCTACTTTTCTTGTCAGAGAATCCCAAAGAGAACATTCCAATCAGAGGGAATGGTATGTTCAGTGATAAAGAAGTGTGAACCAGAGCAGAGGCCCTAGTGGGTAATGGAAACTATAGCACATGTTTACAGCATAGCATGTGTCCTGATAGCAGCAAAGACAGGGCTGGAAGGTTAAGTCAAAATATTCAAATGGAACTTCGTGTGTCATCCTAATGATTTTTGGACTACTTGTGTTGTGCTAGTATAGGCAAAAGGGACCAGAGAGGTGTGTATTTTGCAGTGGTGGGTTTTCAATAGATGATTAAGCAAATACATTTTGGATTTGAGGAAGATCACTATCAGAGTAATAGAACGTGAATTACAGGGAAAGAGAAAGAATGGTAGAGAAAATAACAGGTGGTCAAGTTCCAAAAGGAATCCTAACAGTTCTAATCAACGTGGTTTACTTTCTGATTAACTCCAGGGAGTGATAGAAACCAAAGATGTCTTGAGAGGTTTTCAGTTTGTGAAAGAGATGAATATAAATGTCATTAACTGAGAGAGGAAATTGTTTAGAAAAGGCACATGGGAATAAAGGTAATGATTTCAATTTTGCACATATTGAGTTTTTTGTACCTTGAAATTTCAAAGTGAAAATAACTAGTAGAAATTTCTGACACAAGAGATAAAATTATGAGTCCTTGTGTAGGAAATGTTAGAGCTAAGAAACCAAAAAGGGATTTCCCGGTAAAAGTTAAGAGGGTAGCCATGACCAGTGTGGCTCAGTTGTTTGGAGAATCATCCCACACACCAAAAAGTTAAGAGTGTGATTTCCAATCAGGGCACATGCCCAGGTTGCAGGTTTGATCTTTGATCACGGCATGTATGAGAGGCAACCAACTGAAGTTTCTCTCTTACGTTGACACTTCCCTTCTCTCTCTCTCTTTCTCTATCTCCTCACTTCATCTCTCTCTAAAATAATAAACAGTTTTTTAAAATTAAGACAGTAAAAGCTGAAACAAAAAACACAAAATTAATGGAGTGATACTAAGGTATAAGACAGATTAGATGTACCTTGGATGTCAATATTTTAAGTCTTGAATTGTTTATTTAAAATGCTTTTTTCCTTTCTCATTTTGAGCACATATGTGGATTCAATTGCCACAATGTTCACACATGTTGACTGTCTAATTTGTTCCAAAGAAGAAAGAAGAGTCATAACTCAGCAATATGGCAAAACAGAAAACCCCGAACACTTTTTTCCTCCATAGATACACTGAGAAAAATACAAAGACCTCCCCCAAAATAAAAGGCAATATAACAATTTAAGGACCAATTCATTTTATGAGAAATCCAGATATCAATTATTAGACTCCTGTACCCTAAACTAGCATGAAGCAAGATGCATCAAGGCAGGCAGGAAAATATGGTATAAATAATAAAATATTATTCAGCCATAAAAATATCCTATTATATGCTACAATATGGATAAACCTGAAAGACACTCTGCTATGTGAAACAAGCAGTCATAGAAAGAAATTCTTCATGATTCAATTAATATGAGGTATGAAATATAGTCAAACTCATCAAAGCAGAAAGTCCAATGGTGGTTGCCAGAGGCTGGTTGGCAAGTTAGTATTCAATGGTTATAAGTTCTGAGACGTGAAAAATGAAAACTTTCTAGAGGCCTGCTGATCAACATTTTGCTTATGGTTAATAGTACTATATCATACACTTAAAAACTTGTTAATAGAGTCTTATATTAGGTGCTTTTCCCTCAGTAAAAACTGCATAAATATTAAGGAAGCTGGGAGAGATGAGGATTACCTAGTGAATTCTGAGATTTTAAAGATTGAGAAAGATTTATTTTGTAACAAACAATGGGAATAAATGTATTTCTTAAGCAAGTTCTGAGTCATTAAATTGCCTTTTAAACTCTTTCTGTGTCTCTCTCTATGAAACTCCTAAGTTTTTATTTCAATGGTACATTTGGCATTTTAATTTTTCATTACCCTTAAAAATAATGAAGTCATTCCTAAATTTTAAGGTAATGTACCCCAGTCTGGATTAAATTTGAATTATGTTAGAAAACATTGGAGAAGCAGATGAATTAAAGAAATAATATAAAACAAAACATAAAGAATTTTTTTATGTGGATATTTTTATTATCTTGCAATATGAAATTAATTTTGATGGTAGATTGAATAGTGCCCTGCAAAAATTCATGTCCACCCAGAACCCGTGAATGTAACCATATTTAAAAATAGTGTCTTTACCACTGTACTCAAGTTAAGATGAGGTCACAATGACTTAGGGTGGATCTTAAATCTAAAACAGCCGGTGTCCTTATAGGAGGAAAATTTGGAAGCAAATACACACATATACAAGGAAGATGACCATGTGAAGAAGGGGTTGGAAATTGGAGTAAACAAGGAGGGAAACAAGAAATAAGGAGGGAAAAAGAAGAGAGATTCTCTCTCAGAGGGTTCTTTCTCCCAGAAAAAAACAACCTGCATACACTTTCTTTTGGACTTCTAGGCACTGTAACTGTGAGTGAACTCATTTCTGTTATTTTATATGCATTCAGTTGGTAAGGCAACCAAGGAAACTAATACACTTCCTAAATTTAATAAAAAAGAAAAACACAAACAAAAAATTGGTTATTTGACTTAAGATTTAAATCTTTGTTTATAAAGAGACAAAAATTGGAAGAAATATTTGAAAAATTTAGGACACACAAAGGGTTAACATCTTTATGATGTAAAGAGTACACAAAAATATGTAAGAATAAGCAAATACCCATTAGAAAGTTGTGTTAAGAATACAAATAGATAGTTCACCAAAGAAGAAACAAAAATATCTAATACACATGTGAAAATGTGTCTGGTCTCTCTAATAATCAAATAAAAAATGAGGAATTATTTTTACCTACTAAAGTTACAAGTAACAATAGTAAAAATGTGCATGGCATTGCTCTAACTTCTTTATATAGTGGTAACTCATTTAGTGCAACAATCCTATGTGGTGATATGGTTATTGGAAGGTAATATTATTAACTTCATTGTGTAAATCAGAAACCTGGAGCACAAAACTTGGCAGAAAGTATTGAAAGAGCCATTCATATATACCACTGATTGGAAGGTATTTTGGCAAAATGTTTCATTTTGAAAATAATTGCATCTTTTGATGCAAGAATTTCATGTTCAAAAATTTATGTTTTAAAAAGTGAAACTCAAAACTAAAAACGAAGGACACATAATGAATTATTTCAACTAGGATTTCAAAGAATAGGAAGGAAAACTAAACAAGATCAAGTACTAGTAACTTTTTAGGCAACAATAATTTTGTAAATATATACTCACAAAAATAGTAAAAATATTGGCCACTACTTTAAGATGAAAAAAATTACATCTACATGATAACATACCCACACACGTACATATACACACACACAGAGCAGAAGCAGCTAATAAGTGAGGCTTTGGACTTATTTTGGGGAATATGTAAGTCAAATGATAAAAGGTGCCAGCCTACTTGTCTAATGCATCCCACAGATGTGTTTTGGTTGGCATACATAAAGCTGGACATATTGGGAGATTTAAATATAATTAGACTGGGTGTGAACTCTCAAGGTAATCATAGCCCCAACATTTTATTTTGTTTTAGGATATACCCAATTCAAACACTTGTGTCACTAGGTCCCTGCAGATATAATAATAGTTAATAAAATGTATTACATTTTAATATAATAATAGTTAATAAAATGTATTACATTTCAAGAATAAATTAAATGATTAAAATTTTTAAAAGGAGTTAAATGATTAGCATAACAAGAGATTAGAAGAATATCTTATTAATGAAATAAATGTATTATAGTTATTTTACTGAGAGGGTATTTACTAAGTGATATAAGTCAGACACAGAGACATCATATGATTCCACTTATATATAATAAACAAACAAACAAACAAATATAAATATCAGGCTAATCATTCTGTAAACTACATAATTGCCTAACCACTATGCTGTACATCTGAAACTAATACAGAATAATATTAAATGAAAAGTATAAGTTAAATAGTTTTAAGAAGTAAAAATAACAAAATATTAAGATGTGGGTAACTGAAAGGCAAGGAAAGTTAAAAGTTTTTATAAGGTATAAATTTACATTTTTCTTCTTTTGAAAACAACTTAGATGATATTAGTAGCAGGTCAGTAAAAGAAACAGAAAATGATGCAACTGTATTTACTAAAAAACAAACAATTCCATGAACAAATTTTATTACAAGTATATCACCTTTTAATGGTAGAACAAGGAATGGGATTCAAGGAATCCATCTATTGGGAACAACATCCCTAACCTTCAAGCAAGGCTTCCATGCCAGTTCAAGTTCCATTCAAGTCACTGCAGTAACTGTCAGTGGCATCTGACAGCTTTTCTGAATTGATATGAAATGAGTTGGCTGCCTCACTTCACCAGTTCCTTGCAGATAGCTGTTTACCTCACAAAAACCACATCCAAACAGCCATGCCAATATCACTTAAACACACTATATTCCCTTCTCACCAACCAAGTAAGAGTGTGTATTTCAATTAAATCCACCATAATTGTTTGAGTGAGGGGTTTGAGCAGTCTTTACAAATCAGAAGGAAAAACATCTTAGCTATGCCCTGAAAAAATAAAAAAATATATCAAAATTAAAGTTTTGATTCTGTTCAGGACCTATGGCTTATCTCTCTTATACAGACATTTTCCCCTCAGATCCTCTAAATACAGGTCGAATGTCACTGTTAAAGACATTGTCTGAGTGAATGTTGAATGTTGGAGTTCAAGATTTTGCCAAGAATATAAGAAATCTGTCAGTATTTTTTAACCAGTTCTAGTGAAAAAAAAATAAAATCAGTGAAATATTACATATCAGTCAAGAAACTTAGCTCGAAAAGAGGTTTTATTTGTGATGATGACAGATTGGCATATGATTCTGCGGTAATGTCAGGAAATAAGACAGCTTTGTGTGACCTGACTGCTGAAGTGCTTCCGCCAGATATGATCCATATGTTTTCTTTGTTAATTTTCTGCAGTAAGGCCACTTACTTATTTGACCTTTTTTAGGGTAAATTTGACTATAGATTTTTTCCTTCTACCTAAAGAGCATAACTACATTAAAAAAAAGTCTGCCTGCAGTTTATTGTCATTGGGGTTACTTGCAGAAGAAACAACTCACACTGCTATGCATTCTAATACTGTGACTGAAACTTGAACTTATGAATGCAGAGGGAGGATTTGAGTTTAGGGATCTCCTAGCCCAGCTTCTTGTAGATACTAGTTATATTCAGGAAATAATTCAGCATGTAAGTTAGGTTGAAGCTATTATTTTCTGTGTCAGCAACAGTGAGATATAATAGAAAGCTGCAAGCATACTCCTTCAAGCAAATGCCAGAATGTTGAATTCAGTATGAGTATCTGTTTGCCCTGCAGAAACACTGCTCAAATGATATATTCACCTGCTACAGCTCATCACTGCCAGGCAGACCTTCAAACCTTCTCCGAGGCTATATACCGTTCTTGAAATTATACCTTTCCTTCTATTTTTATCTCACATCCCCAGATGACCTACAGTCATAGATTAGTGATCTAATGAATGGGTTTCCTTAAATCAACACTTTAACTCTGGAGCTGCTGAGGTGCTACAGGTTAGGTAAAATCTAGAAAGCTCAAAGTTTCAAGTATTGTCAGCATACAAAAAATTCTAGTCACAACTCTTATTTTATTTTATTGTATTTTATTTTATTTTGACAGTGTAGATGGAAATCAATAGTATTTTTTGAAAAGAAAAACACACATACACACACATACTAACATGCTCAGTATAAAACTGGAGAAAGAAAACCAATTTTCACTTCAACATCATACACTAAAAAGAGAAATCCCAAACGACCCAGGAAAGCAGTGAAATTCAGTCTAGCAGTGGCTGGCTTTGTCTTCAGCAATATGTTAGTAAGGTGTTCACATGATTTATAATTCACAGTCTTGGGGGCTGTAAGAAACTACAGGGTAGAGCAAAAGTGGGTTTACAGTTGTTCATAGGAAAATATAATAATTAATAAATAATAACATAAGCACAAACTGCTAAGATACTCACAACTGTAAACCTACTTTTTCCCAACCTTGTATAAGATTTTATTTATGGGTTTACATAAACATAAATTTTATTAAATATTTCAAAGAACAAACACTTGTACATGACAGAAAATTAAATTTTAATATTCTAATAGAATCACATATATATATTTAGAAGGAATTATGATGTTTAACAAGGGAACTTCATATACACTAATATTCATAATTATTTTCAAATATAATTTAGACCAAAAATTAGCATCATTAGCCTCTGTTTTGGAAAGTCATGGAAAGATAAAGGCAGAAATATATTGTTCTGGAAATTAAAGTTGGACAGTTAGCTTTCCTACTTGTACTTGAACTTGTTTTACATTAGTATTAGAGGAATGAATTTTTTAAAAGAAACAAAAATTTTAATTATCACTAGAAACACTTGACTAATTTATTTAAGAAGGCAACTTCATTGCGTTTCTCTATACTTAGTCAGAATTAGACCAATAAGAAAATTTCTACCAGATGTCATAATGTTAAATTCAACTTCATTTGTTATCTAGAGATATTATAATAGCCAAGTGCTGGAAGCAACATAGGTACCCATAAGTAAGTGAGGGAATCAAAAAACTGTGGTACATTTGCACAATGGAATACTATGCCGCAGAATGGAAGAAGGTACTCCTAGTCTTCCAGACAGCATGGATGGAACTGGAGGGCATTATGCTAAAGTGAAATAAGGCAGGTGGTGAAAGACAAATACCATATGATCTCACCTATAAGTGGAACCTAATCAACAACAGAAGCAAGAAAGCAAAATATAACCAAAGACATTGAAATAAAGAACAAATGGATAGTAACCAGAGGGGAGGGGGAGTGAGATTTCATGGGAAAGAAGGGAGAGTCATCAATGAACATTTATAAAGCACACATGGACAAAGCCAAAAGGTGTGGTAGGATTAAGAGTGGAAGGTGGAGGTGGGTAGGGTGGGGAAAAGTGGTGGTGGAAAAATAGAGACAACTGTATTCTAACAACAATAAAAAATGAAGAGCTGATCTTTAGCCCTGGCTGGTGTAGCTAAGTGGATTGAGTGCAGCCTGCGAACCAGAGTGTTGCAGGTTCAATTCCCAGTCAGGGTACATGCCTGGGTTGCAGGCCATGACCCCGAGCAACAGCACATTCATGTTTCTCTCTCTCTCTCTCTTTCTCCCTCCCTTCCTTCTCTAAAAATAAATAAATAAATAAATTGAAAAATAGTTTAAAAATGATAACAAATGATATTGTTTATATTGCTTATTCCAATTGCTTATAAATGATTAAGTTGACTTCAGTGACTAAAGGATTAAGCAAATTTCAACATTTCCTTCTTTACAACAAAAAACTGAATACCTTGGACGATGTTTGTTCTGTTTATTCTACCACAAACATTTATCAAAAACCTATAGTTTACCAAATGCTATAACAGTTCTCAACAAATGAAAATTAAAATGATAATCCACCTCAAATTATGAAAACAAGTGATGATGGAAAAACAAAAAACTAATTATAATGTACTAAAATCCATAATATAGCAGAAATATGGGAAAAATGATATTGTTTAGTCTGGTAATCTTCCCCAACAGGATTATAAATGGCATTTTGGATGAGATGGTTCTTTCTTGTATATATATTTTTGGATATGGTTCTTTAGGTATTGTGGAATTTACCTCTCAGTAGCATTCTTCACTCATTATGACTTTTATTTTAAAAACTGAAAAGCCTCCTCCCATATTTCCAAGTGCCTCCTGAGAGATAGAGACCACCTTCTTTACTATATGGTGTCTACCTAGCAGTCTGATGCTGACTGTTAAAACTGAGTACTAGTTCTATAAAAGGAAAAGATCTAGAAATCCACTTAAGTTGATTAAGATTTTCATTTATTCATAGAAGGCTATACTGTTTATGGGCATATTAATTAAAAAGTAAAGACCATTGTTAAGATATGTGTAATTCACATTGTAATATTTTAGCATAAGCAGCATGCTATTATATATATATATAAATGATTTACATTTAAATTAAATTTTATGTGCAGCCATTTGCATTAATCAGGCATTCATGCAACAGATATTGTCAGCTATCCTTCTTATGAGAAATTCTTTATTATGAAGCAAAGCTTCAGTTACCTTCAACTCTTATAAACACAAAAGCCTTTGCTGAACAACGTAATGGCTTAAAGAAATGGGTTGTCAATAGTTTAACTAGTTGTGGTCACCATAGTCAATTGGCTGAAATATTTTAAAGACATTTTTTATTCCTGCCAAATAGGGCTGATCTCTATAAAAAACTGACATGTGGTAACGAGGTTATGCCTCATGTAGATACTGGAGAACTTTGAAGAGGGCAAAGATTTAGCTCTCCCACCACAACTTCCCAACTATGCTATAAAAAAAGCATACCTCAAAGCAAATTCTGTCACACATACAAACATTCATTAAACAATCACTCATCAGAAAGCAGGCACAATTACAGTGCCTCTTCTGCCAAGTATATTACTTTCCAGTGCTCTATCCTTATATATTGTCTGATCAACTCCTTATATGAAAGTTTCCCTAGAGTCAGATATGACAACATTCCAAGGCAGGATTCTATTATGCTTTATAGGAGGCATCAGGGAGCCAGAAAGTCTCCTAACCCAATAATGGCACAGTCACATTTAGGAATCAAGCTACAGGTACTCAACCCTGTATGATTTCTTACAACCTCATCAATATGAGGTTGGAGAGTAGCTAATGACATATCTTAAATACCTTTAGTTACAGTTTTACAACTTATAATGCTAGTTAACAGTATAGCTCTTGACATAATTGTTGAAGGCCACTATTTTCAACACCAAAAATCAATTTCTGACATTCACGCTTTTAATTAGAGAGCACAAAATGTCGACACTGATAACAGAGTTTTCTGAAGTCCCCTCTTAAGAAACATACTAACTAATCACTCATGGAATGTGGGTTAGGAAAAATGACTGTATCTAGAGATGAAATGCAAATAGAATATACATGATATCATACATTTGACTGTCTTGAAATATTTTAAAGTAAATAATTAAGATCATAGAAATACTCTAGAATTAATCTCTAAAACTCCTGTACCCAGTCATGCAACTGGACAATTTAGCTTTCAGAGATAAAAATAAAAGAATGCATATTTTAGAATATTGTAATATATGTCTCCAATCAATCTTTCCTGCAAATTTTAACTCAAAACTTTAAACAATAAAATGCAGAAAACTCACCAAAGTTAATACATAGTTTGTATGGCATTTGTTGTATCTGATCAGTAATAAATATTTATATGTGTGGCAGAATGTGATCTAGGTCTTGGTGACAACTTGAAAGTAAGGTTGTAGAGAGATAGCCAGCACTCATATACCTTAAATTATTGTCAAGAACTGTTTTCCAGCTAACTTACAAATTCCTTTAACATTTATCTTCTTATTTTCTTGCTGTAGGCTCCCTCTGATTTCCATATCAATTATTTTTTTTAACTTTCTTCTTATGTTCTTGATCTCTATCTCCTTACTCCCATACACAGTTAGTTTGCCTTTTTGGACACATTATTCATCACAGCTCTATCTCTTTCTTATATGTACATCAACCCCTCTCCTCTGGTTCCATTCCTGATCCTATAAAAAGATCTAATCTTGCTATCAAATAAGTGCTCTCTGAATCCTGTTGCATTTAAAAAGCTACAAAATGTCTTTTATTCATACTAAACATTGAATGAGAAGTCCCTAATTTATCTCCATTCTTTGCCTCTCTCAAGCCTTCAATGTGTGTTAAATAAATTGTTCTACCTGAATTTCTCACCAAGTTTTGTTAAATAGATTTGATGACTTCCTCTATGTCTTACCCAATATCTCTTCATCTTGAATGTTCATCTTTTCCTGCCTTCTCTTAGACAATCTTTCTATTTTCTTACCATTATGGCTAGTGTTTTCCTGTTTTATTCCCTACTTGCTTTTCCTTTTCTCATCTCTTAACTCAATCTTAATATATCCAAGTGCTTTTAATCTCATCATGATTCTCTATACTTTATCTTCTTTTTATTACCAAAAGCATTGCAATTAACATGGTTTTAACTATCAACATTATAATGATTAAAATTTAAAATCATATCTCCTGCTATAACCTCTTTTGAATTCCAGATATGCATTATATCCAAAACAAATCATTTAAAGCTCTCATAAACCAAACAGAATATATTATCTCTTAAACATATCTGTATTAAATGTCAAGTCTGCTCATCAGTTGCCAAGAAGCCAGTCTCACATCTCTAGATGAAGTCAAAATATCACTGTAAATATAACAAAATGGATAGCTGTGCTTCTAGAACTCTATGATTGGAAATGATAATGGCATAAGACATTTGAGAGTTGAGGCAAGACTGATCTTAAGCATGCATTTTCAATAGTAATGGATATTTATTATGTATGTCCTGAAGTGGATGGGCCCAGCTAACTACAAAACTCATGTTACTCACTAGGATGAGTAACATCACTTTTCACTCTGTCTCAATGAAGCTTTCAAGGTCTTCTCTAATTAAAAGGATAAAAATGTATTTAAAGAGTATCCATTTGAAAGACACACCTAGGAGTTCCAGACAAGATTGAGGCATAAGTAGAAATGCTTCACTTCCTTGCACAACTGAAAGAAAGATAACAACTAATTTAAAAACAAAAAACAATTAGAACTGCCAGAAAATCAAACTATATAGAACTCCAACTACAAAGAGTTAAAGAAACATTAATCCAGACAGGGAGGAGGAGTAGAAATAGGCATCTGGGTGGAGAGTATATTCAACAAGGTAGTGGCTGGAAAATAAAGACTCAAAACTTTTGGCTGCAGAAGGTGGGAGAGACTCCCAGCCACACAAGAGAGTCCATTTGGGGAGATCCACAGGGTCTTAGAATGTACACAAACCCACCCACCTGGGAATCAGCACCTGAAAGGACATAATCTGCTTGTGAGAAGCAAGGGAAGTGATGGAAAGTGTGGCTAGAGGAGAGTGAGTGAGCAGCATTGTTCCCTCTTTGACCTCTCTCTCACAGACAGTGCCACAACACAGCGATGTGCATTGCCCTCCCCTGGTGAATACCACAGGCTCCACCACTCACAACATAACAGGTGTGCTGAGACAAAGAGACATAGGTCAAATGAAAAAATAGATTAAATCTCCAGGAAAATAACTAAGTAATGAGGAGGTATACAACATATCAAATACAGAGTTCACAACACTAGTGATCAGGATGCTCTCAGAAATGATTGAGCTCGATAGCAAAATGAAGGAAGAAATGGAGGCTATACAAAGTGAAATAAAGCAAAATATACAGGGAACCAACAGTGAAGGGAAAGAAATCAGGACTCAAATCAATGATTTGGAACAAAAGGAAGAAATAAACATTTAACCAGAACAGAATTAAGACACAAGAATTCAAAAATATGAGTAGAGGCTTAAAAACATCTCAGACAATTTTAAACACTCCAACATCCAAATCATAGGGGTGCCAGAAGCAGAAGAAGAAGAGCAAGAAATTGAAAACTTATTTGAAAAAATAATGAAGGAAAACTTCCCAAAATGGTGAAGGAAATAGACTTCCAAGAAGTCCAGAAAACCCAGAGAGTCCCTAAGAAACTGGACCCAAGGAGGAACAGACCATGATACATCATGATTAAGTTACCCAAAGTTAAAGAGAAGGAGAGAATCTTAAAAGTGGCAAGAGGAAAGAAGAGAGTTACCTACAAAGGAGCACCCAAAACACTATCAGCTAATTTCTCAAAAGAAACCTTACAGGTAAGAAGGGGCTGGAAAGAAGTATTTGAAGTCATGAAAGGCAAGGACTTACATCCAGGATTACTCTATCCAGAAAAGCTTTCATTTAGAATGGAAGGCCAAAGGAAGTGCTTTCCAAGATAAAGTCAAGTTAAAGAAGTTCATCATCACCAAGCCCTTATTACATGAAATGTTAAAAGGACTTACCCAACAAATAGCAGAAGATCAAAAACTATGAAGAGTAAAATGACAACAAACACAACTATCAACAACTAAACCTAAAAGACACAAACAAAAACTAAGCAAACCACTTAGAACAGCAGCAGAATCACAGAAATAGAGATCACATGGAGGGTTATCAGTGGGAAGGGGGAGGGGGACAATGGAAGGGAAATGTACAGGGAATAAGAAGCATAATTCATAGGCATAAAATATACAGGGGTAGGTTAGGAATAATATAGAAAATGGAGAAGTCAAATAACCTATATGTACAGCCCATGGACATGAACTAAGTGGGGGAAATGCTGGAAGGAGGGGGCTTCAGGATGGAGGGGGATAAATGGGAGGAAAAAAATGAAACATCTATAATAGAATAATCAATAAAATATACTTTGAAAAGAATACCCATTTGAAAGGATATCAAATTAAAATCTTCATGATTCTCAAATCTTATTCTGTTCCTTCTTCTGTTGCAAACCTTCTCTTCTTTAATTTTCTTTGTTACAGAATGGCATCACCATCCCTCAAATCAGCCAAAAGAAAACTTGCTTTGTCTTCACAATTCTGTTTATAATTGTTCACCAAGTTTTTCTAATTGTACCTTTAAAAAAATCCCTCTGCATTTTAAAGGATAATTCCTTAATGTCAATACTCATCATTGTGGTAAATTCCTTACTTCATTGTTCTCCATTCATACTGAAGCTACTTGTCATATTTTCATAAATGTTACCTTATCCAAAATTAAACATTATAGAATATATCCTCTTCAAAGTGACCAGTGATTAAAAATTATGAAAAGAATCAAGTAAAAGTTTCTTAGCTCTTCTCTGTTCCTGCTAAGTCTTTGTATGCAAATGTCCAATCTTAGGAAGTACTTCCTCCACAAATTCATATTTTACCTTATACTAGGAAATATCTTTCCCTCTTCTAGAATTCGTTTTTACCTTTCTCATCAACAGTTCCACTTTCAATCTTATATTAAAGTTATTTGTGTGTAGATCTGATGTACATAAGTCAAAATGTTGAACACTCTCAAAGACAGTGTTTAATTCTCTTTATGTACTCAATAATTTGTTGAATGAATAAATCAATATTTAATTCTACATTTGGGACATATGTTTTAAGCTTAAAAACATTACTTTGAAAGCTAAATGATGAATATACATGATAAGTAAAAAACCATAGGCAGAGAGACAAGTTGGGAGGCTACCAACACACTTCTGGCAAAAGGTCGTGAAGTACTGTATAAAAAAGTCTGAATCTCACCTCATTATCCACATTTTACTGTTCAGCTGCTTACAAAGAAATATCCTGGTCATAAATTATCTCATAAATTTAAAAAATTGATATTATTTTGCTTGGAAAGTTGACTCTAGTAAATTATATAACTCCTGATTGTCAATCCAAGATAGGTTTAAATTTTGAGCAAATACCACATTTTCTTATGTGCATCTTAGTAAGCAAATGATAACTGTAGTGGGAAATAATCACCCCTGTTTCAAACTCTATAACTCTGTGAGGTCAGGCCCATCTTTTTTCATTGGAGAGCAAGTAAGAAAACCAAAAGGCTAAGCTGGTGAATATTATATCACAACCATTTAGAAAAATATGGCAAACTGTTCACCAAAGGAACAACAACAGTAAAAAGGAGATGGCTGGGTTTCAAAATGTCCATGACTGACAACCCAAGTACCGCAGTAATTTTCCAGTAACTTTCTTCTTATGAAATTTCATAAGAAGAAAGGCCAAGCAGATGGTCACTGGATTGGTGAGTAATCATCTGGTATGTTTTGTGAGGGTGATGTTTCTGAGTCACCTGTATTATATATTCATTTTTTCATATGGACTATAGTGCATTAAAAATTCTGTTATAATGCTGAAAGCAGCTGGCTCTATTGTGCTATACCATACTTACAATGTTATAAGAAAGTATAGATGCAAATGAAAGCTGCATGAGTTCCCAAATAAAACAGTAACTAGAAGGCATGCATTTACATTATAAATTTGCATCCCATTTCAGGATCTTTCTTTTTCCTTTCTTCATGACCACAGTGTTCATTGCTTTATTTCTGTTTCAATCCTCCACTTAGAGATATTCTGCTGTTTGAACCATTTCCTCATTGTTACTATCAAAATATTGTTATTTATATTTTGCTTTCTTTGCTTTCTTTGCTTTCAGGCTGGGAATCTCTCTAATAGACGTAGAAGCTGAATAATGGCCTCTCAGATGTATCAGGTCCTAATCCCTAGAAATTATAAAACTTACTTTATTAAAAAAGTATCTTTGCATATGTGGTTAAAGACCTTGACATGGGGAGATTATTCTGGGTGACTTAGGTGGGCCTTAAAGACCATAGCAAGTGTATTATAAAAGAACAGAGAGGGGATGAACACCAAACACAAGTGGAGGCAGAGTTTACAGTGAGTGATTCATTCACAAACAAAAGAATGTCACAACCACCAGAAGCTACAATAGGCAAAGAATGGATTTACCTATAGAGCTTCCAAAGGAAGTGCATCCCTGCTCACATCTTGATTTCCAATTTCTGGCCTCCAGAACTGTGAGAGAACAAATTTCTGCTGTAATACCACCAGACTGTGGCAATTTGTTACAGCAGCCACAGAAACTAATACACTAGTGTAATGAATAAATCCCTGCTAAAATGCTTATGACAAATCATCACTTACTATCTTATCCTTGAAAAAAATGTAGCAAAGTGACAGAGACTCCTAGAGGAAAAAATTTAACTTATTAAAACAGATTGCATATTGTAGGGAACTTGGTTATGTTGCTCATCAGTTTCATCTTTTCAGTTTGAAATAGTAGGTAACACATTTCTTATAGAATTAAACATGGAGATAGTTTTAATCATGTAATAGCTAACTATACATCTTAGAAGTATCTCCACCCCTTTACACAGGCTCCCCACCCCCGCCCCGCTTATCTTTTTTCTGAATCTCAAAATAGCTAGAAAACCAAGTTAAAAAGCAACAATTGAGGAAACAGTCCTCAAGAGCTTAAGGCAGTAGACCACCTCCAGCAGCATTTAAACATTCACCCACCAGCTAAACCCTACTAGGTATTAATTCAGAGGGGAGGACACTTTCTCTACCCAGGACAGGTAAACTACCTTGCAGAATGGAATTCAGTTTATTAGGACTATCTGGATGTCATAAGAGTCAACGTTTATTTAAAAAGTGAGCCCTGAGTAGGAGAAAGTAAAGAGAAAGAAATATACTTTGAGAATATTTTTTACAGAAAACATATTTCTTTAAAAAAAGAGTAAGACACTTTCCATATGCATATTTTTAAATAATAAACTTCTCTTTAACCCTGTTTCCTCTCCCTACTATTATGCATTCTCCTAATTATAACATTCATGCCTTAAATATTTAGCCATTTATCCATAATTCCACGGACCTAGGTGTTCTCTAGACAACTTTATTTCTTATCACTTTCAAAAAGACAACAGACCAGAAGTGCAACATTCATCTTAAATGTGCAATTGCCAGATTAATAATTTAACAAAAAAAGAAAATTAGAAGTGTAATAAATCATAATTGGGTTGCTATTTTATTAACACTTCTTGAAGTATATAATTCACTCAGAAAAGTGCACAAAAATAACAATATAGCTCAATTTATGACCACTAACCACAGAAACCTGGATCACTACCACCTAAGTTAATCAATGAAATTTTATCCATACCTCTAAAGCTCTTTTCTTCATGCTTCCTATTACCTTCCTCTGTGAAAGTAAGCACTCTCTGGACTTCTAACACCATGGGGTAGTTTCACTTATGTTGCACTTTATTTAAATGAGACCAGCACAGATGCACTACTTACTGTCTGGTTTCTTTGGCTAAACTTTAGGTCAGTTATATTAATTCCTATAATTGTTTTGCAGTTTATAGCATTTCACTGAATTAATTTACCACACTTTATATATCCATTCTGTTGTTGATGGAGATTTAAGTGGTTTCCCATTTTGTGTTGTTATATTGTGTTGCATTATGCCATGAACTTATCATGCATGTGTTTTTGTATACTGCCTGGAATTCCATTGGGTGTGTACCTTAATACCTTGGCATAAAATTATTGGGTCACAGGGTATGCATATCAATTTTAGTAAACAATATCAACGTTTATGCCACAGAGGCTCTAACAACTTGTACTTCCAACAGCAGTGCATGTTTACATAACTCTAAATTAATTTTTTAAAAATTTCATTTATTATAACATATACCATTCCCCTATATTTTTATAGTATTTTCATTCTGTTAAAGAAAGTTGAGAAATTTCTCACATATTTATTGGACATTTGAGTATCTCTGTTTGTGATAGTCCTGTTTAAACTCTAAGACAATAATTATCTTGGGTTACCTATGCTTTCTTCTTGTAAGAATTCTTTACACACCCTTGGTATAAATTCTCTCTTGGTGATATGTTTTGCAATGACTCACCATTGATTAGCTATTCACTTTCTGAATAGTGTCTTTTGATAAACAGAGTTCTCATATTTAATGTGGCACACTATATAGTGTTTTGTGTCATGTTTAAGAAAATTTTGCTTACACAAATATCATGAAGAAACTTTCATTTTTTCTTCTAGAAATATTCTGGCTTTTACTAGAACTACAACATATAACTGCAATCTGCACAGTATTTATTTGGGCAATGTCATAAGAATGTTTTTTTGTTTGTTTGTTTGTTTATTTGTTTTTGCTATGTGGGTATCCAACTGTCATAACACATGAATTGAGCAGACTAAGTCTCACCTGTTGCTCTGCAATGTTACCTTGTCAAAAATCAAGTGTGAGTTATATTTTGGGCTATCAATTATATTCCATTTTTTGTGTTTGTCTATCCTGTGCCAATATGATCCCGTCTTAATTATTTTAGCTTTATAATAAATCATGACTTTATGTGCTTGCTCCTTTGCACTTTCTTTAATTTAGAGTCAGCTTATCAGTTTACACACAAATGCCCAGAGTTGGAATTTTGATCAGATTGAGTTTAATCTGTATGTCATTCAAGCAAAACTGACCATATAACCCATGACTATCATATCCTTTCTTCTAGTGTGGTATTTTGTATAGAGTTTTTTTCATATCATTAATAAATATATTTCTAAGTACTTTATATTACAAATACTATTGCAACAGGAATCTTGTCATTTAGAATATGAGAGAGAGCTTTTAAGATTCTACAAACCAGTATAATGTTTAGTATGGTGTTTAATTATGATTGGGTTTTTGTCATTAATTTTTATCAGATTAACTTATATTTCTACTGTGGTAAAAGCCTATGAAGAATAGATATTGATTTATCAAATTTTTTTCATAGAACTACTCAAATGATTATACAACCTTTTTTTCTGCCAGTGTGGTAAAACATTTATGTGGTACAAACTTAATTAGATTAATGTTGAATTAACATCATGTTCTTGAGAACAAAAAATTGTGAAATCATATTTTAAAAATTACATTTAATGAGTTAATATTTTATTTCATATTTTGCATTTGTGATTCTTAGTGAAATTGGTTTAGGGATTTTTCTGAATTATAATGTCCTCATTAAGCTGTTTTCAAAGTAACAGTGGTCACATCAAATTAAAAACTGTTCCCACATTTTCTATTGTACAGAAGGCTTTGTGTACTATTTTCTTAAGTGTGGTGTAGAATACACTTCTGAAGCAATCTTGGTCTCAAATGTTCTTTCACTGAATATTTAAGGCTGTAATAGTTACAGGCTGCTCATATTGTGTCTCTCTTCTTATGTAAGTTTTGGTAGTTACATTCTTTTTAAGAAAAAATTTGTTCACTTCATCTTAGTGTTAAAATTGAACATTTCCCTCAAAAAATGATTAAACTGACCTTTTTTGTCACTCAAAATACTTCTATAGTTTTGAAAGTAATTTTTTTGCTCATTTTTTACATTTCTGTTAAGCTTTAACTCATGTTTTTATCAGTTGCTTGGACTTAGTTTTATGCTACTGGACATGATTCTGTCCATCTGTTCCTTTATTTATTTTTTTATTTTGATGTACTTAATAGCTTATTTTTATTGTATATTTCAGTCTGTCTGTTCTTTTAAAAATGTTATTTTCATTAATCTCTGAGAGTTCATTAATAAATTGTCAATATTTTATTTTTTACAAGTACATACATATTCTACTTCCTTATTTCATTTTTTTATCTTAATTCATCTTTTATCAGGTCCCCCCCTAGTTTCTTATATATATTGGGATATCTCTTCATTGCTTTTCCAAATTATGTTCTTATTAGATACAGACATCATTAGTGACAAATTTTAACCCTTGAAGAAATCTACAAAAGTCCTTAATAACTTCAAGATCTCAAAATTATGATAAAAAATTTGATGCTATTCTTATATGTGTTTCTAAACAAGAATATGGTTATATTTCTTAAATTATGAAGTTATTGTTTTTATTTTTTAAAACTTTCATTTTTTTCCAGACTCAACATTTTTTTAAGATTTTTATTTTTAGAAAGAGGGAAAGAGAGGGAGAGAAACATCAATGTGTGGTTACCTCTCATGTGCCCCACTCTGGGGGCCTGGCACACAACCCAGGCATGTGCCCTCACTGGGAATAGAACTGGCAACCCTTTGGTTGCCAGGTAGGTGCTCAATCCACTGTCCCACACCAGCCAGGGCTATTTTTTATTTTTATTATTTATGTTTGTTTGTATGCTTTTGGAGATTTGAATAAATATATGTCCTTTTAGAGCTGATTTTTTCATAAAAATGATGCAATTAATATTTCCTGGCTAATTTTCCTATTATTTTTCCTACCTATTATTTTATCTCCAACACAATTGTGTTTTGGTTATTACATTCACCCTGATATATACAAGAAGAGTTAATTATGGTAGACAGAGAACACCATGAAAAGATATGATGAAGTTCCTGAGCTTTAGGTAGTAGAAGAATGGTGCAGCAATTTAATGTTCTTGACATCTTGCACATTGCCTAGTCTCTGACATAAAGAAAGGCAAAACAGACTAATGTTTTTCCTATTCTTCAACCTGCAAAATAGCGTGTGAAACCTATTTCACTCTGAGTGGCAGGAAATGGGTAACTGATAGAAAATAGATTAAAACATACTGCCAGTTTTTAGTAGTTTGACCATGTAATGTTACTTTATTTCTCTAGAAGTGAGTTACTTTCCTCTCCTTATCAATGGGGTGTTTAATATTATCATCTTAATTCCTATTCCACAGTGAGTAATGAATAAATATCAACCCTTCTTTTTATTACTCTTGGTATTATTTTATTATTGTTGGCACTATCATCAGCAGTAGAACCACTATTTTAAATTTGGTTCTACTGTTGTAGTCAGTGAATCAAAAGGTTACTCGTCAATCCCAGTTTTTGTTATGAATTATTAGGTATGGTCTTTTATTAATTTGGAGTTATTTTAGTGCTTAGGCAAGTCATAGTTTCTTAAAATAGAAACCAGTTAACATAAAGTTTTATTTTTACAAATGTTGATTATTTTTAAACCTCAGTACCAGTTATTTAATCAAATCTCTCTGTGTCTTTACCCATAATATAAAGGTGATATTTATTCTTTGTCTCTTTCACTTAGATTGTTCAGAAAACTCATTTTAACTTCAGGAATCATTATGTTCTTTTTAGAAGTATCCCACAAAACCATGAAAACATCACTCTGAGACTCACCTGTGTAATTTTGAGTATGGCAAGTGATGATTTTTACCCTTCCTCAACCTTTTCCTGAACAAGCAGTGGAAAATTGTCTAACAACACTTTCAGCTTCAACTGTTCTCTCTGGTCTGTTGCGCGTGGGTCACCGGCCAGCAGTGACCACGGAACACTGTGGATGGCTCGACAATAAACACGCGAGAAATAACAACATGCACAGAGACAAACTAGTTTCTGTGGGGAAGTAGGGACAGAATGGCCACCCCCCCTAGTGGGGAGCGCGCCGATTTACAGTCCATACCTGCTTTTATTGGGCTCATGCTACATAATAACTCAGGTAACGTACCATACTCATTAGGAGAAGTAAGGAATATAGGAAACAAAGAACTCTGCCGGTCTATTGAGTTGGGGGTCAAAGAGCTGTAAGGCTGAGGAACAAACTAGCTTCCTCCTAAGACCCTCCTCATTCAACTGAGAGCATTCTTGAACAAAGAAGGTTTCACAGTAATTTACATGTTCTTTCTTAGGCCTGATCACCCCGGGAAATCCGCACTTCCCAGTACCGAGCTGTACTTCCCCGTCATTGTTTCAGGCTTAGGTGGAGCGCGGGAACTAAGGCCACCGAGAGATAAGGAGATTTTCTTCCGGACGCTGAGAACTCAGACTTTGTCAAAGCCGAGGAGTGAGGGTCCATCACCCCCCTTTTGCTGCAGCCCCCCAAGTCCTTCTTTTGGGGGGCCTCCCAAAGTGATCGTGCCTGGCTTGGGTTGTTCCCCTCGTGGGGAATCTTACCCGTCTTTGGCTAACCGACCAAGCTTTTTGGGGTTCAACAGCAGAAACAGCATTCCTGCCAGGAAGATAAGCTTTTGTCTCCTTGCCGGCTCACGGTTCCAAGGGCGTTCCCTTAGCCTTAGCTAGGCGGGGGTTTCAGTTTCTGATACCAGTCAGGGCGGTTCCCAACACTGGTCTACAAAATAGTTCCTCTATGAACTGTCATCCACCATATTACCATATGTATCTAATTCCTGGACTACTGTTGTAACAATCTGTCTGGTCTCACTGCTTCTGATGTCACTTTATGCAAAACATTTTTGTATTTTCAACCCCAGTACTTTTCTATAACAAGAGACATCATGACTCCCTGTATTCTGCAGAGCAGACAATATCTATCAGATACAAACAATGTTAGATGCCTTACCTGTGTAGTTTCTAGGCTTCATGCTAACACAAGTAGTATTATTGCAATTCTACAGATGAGCAAATAGGGACACAGATAGTTAGGTTGTTTACACTAACCGGTGAGCTACAAATCCAAGATGGAATAAAATTCTAACTTTAAAGGAAGCATTTTTTCTGTATTACCATCTCACACTCAAGTCTCTGATATTGAAAGCCCTATGTGAATTGGCTCCAATTGTTTTTTTCCCTTCTAACTTCATTTTTTCTTCTTAATCATTTTTATTAATAATGTTCAAATACAGTTGTTTCCATTTTCCACCACCTTCTTACTTTAATTTTATTACTTGACTTCATATTTTTTAAAGATTTTATTTATTTATTTTTAGAGAGAGAAGGGAGGGAGAAAGAAAGAGAGAGAGAAACATCAATGTGTGGTTGCTGGGGGCCGTGGTCTGCAACCCAGGTATGTGGCCTGACTGGGAATCGAGCCTGCGACACTTTGGTTCTCAGCCCATGCTCAATCCACTGAGCTATGCCAGCCAGGTTGACTTCGTATTTTTTATATTTAAGTTGAAATTTCTGCTTATCCCTGAGCATGCTTTCTGATTTCTTCCTTCATTATTCTACTATCATTAGATAATTTGCCTTTTATTGCTCCTTGCCATACTCACTAACCTTTAGAATCTTTCAAATAGTACTTCTTTCATAAAGAAGTGATTAGTAATTTTAATAAGTGATTAGCAATAATTACTTTCTATTTTTTCCTTAGTATATTGTTTATAGTAACTTGTATTAGATTTATTTATATATCCTTTTTTTACCCCCCAAAAACTTATATGTTGCTCTAGAGAGATAATTTAATCATTTGTGTGATTACTAACTTTGGTAATTATCAGAAGGACTTATGCAGAATGGGTAAGTTCAGTGGGTTAAGTTTATTTTAAGTATTCAAAGTAAAGTGTCACATTAGTGTTTACTGGGACTAGAGCTCAAGGCTCCCCACATCAGAGTTCCTTCCCTTATGCATTCTGCCTTGAAGAATTGTTACTGAATTTTTATATAAATTCAGTGTGAAAGCTTAAAGACAATTAGAAAAATTAACAAAATTATGAAATAAATATAATTCCATAAAACATACTTTTGAGCTCTATTACTTAACACAAGTGCTATTTTTCCTTCTAGCTCTTTTCAGAAGAGATACAACAAACCCTTGATTATTCAAGAATTGATTATATAGTTTGTAAATTATCCAGGCCATTGAGCTCTCCTTCCTTTGCTGAATGACTTTTTTCTCATTTTTCCCTTCATTAGTACAGTGAAATCCAAATGAACATGCAATTCAAGGAATTCAATTTTGCTTTTGCAGTGGAACGAATAATAAAGGATTGATTTCAATTATTTGTCAAAATAATGCTGGGAATTTTATGTTCCATCTCTGTCATTAATACAGTTAATTGACAGTTGATGTTACATTTGGTATTAAAAAATAAATTGCCATTATTTATTGCCCCTCTAGCAGGAATATTGTTCAGTTTGATGAGTGGCTATTTGCAAGACTAATCAACATGCATGTGCCAAAAGCTTTATAAATTACCGTGATGTCCTTAACTGAATAAAAACCATAAATATAAAAGCTGTGTCCAAACACAATACCCTCCCTCAGTTGCAGAGTTTTATCTTAATAGCTGAAAAGGCTCTCTTCCCAAGCACATCTCCTGGTAGAATAAAGATTACTTAAGGTAACATCTCATTGTGTATGCATGTTTCATTAAAGTATGCCCTCCAAGTCTGGAAGAGTATAAAGTGAGTACTGGTAGAGAATGAGAAAGTTGATTAGGGACAATCCAACTAAGTCTTAATGTTCACCCTATAATACTTCCAGTAATACCTAATGTTAATCAACTACTCACTAAAGAAAAAAAAAGAGATAAAAATCTGAAACCATGTGTACATAGAGGCAACTTCAAAGAAGCACTATCAGTGACACAAAAAGCAAGTGAGTTGTGCAGCAGAAAGAATTGAATGATGGGCATTTGTCCCAACTATCTCTACAATCCTTTTGATTTTCATAAAAGTAGTCCCTCCACTATATAATGGCATTTCTAAACAATGCTAATATCATGCATAGTGATTTTACTTAAATATCGGTGCCTAATAAATATGCAAAAATCTAAATAAGATCAGGAGAAATGAGCCATTTCTCAAGATATAAATATGTAAATATGCAAAGAGTATATCAGAAAATATAATTAAATATAATTCAAAGCATCTACACAATTATGGTGTAAACTGTATAAAGGAGGGCAAGAAAAAGGACTTAGACAATAAATGAATATAGGATTAGATTTGGAACGTTCACGTACTGGTATGTGGTAGCCATATTTTTGTCTTCTGCTACCTCTGTCATGTTTTTATTGGAACCCACCCATCCTTCTGGCAGGGTTGTCAATTAAGGGTCTTCTTCCTCTGCTGGACAGGAGTTACTAGACCCATTCTAATCATCAGAGTACTCAATTTATGTGACATAACCAAACCAATCAAAGTCCTTTGCCTGGGATTAAAACTCAGTTCACTTTTCCAAGATTGAGATACAATTGACATATAACATTGTATAAGTTTAAGGTGTACAACATGTTGATGTGAAACACATATATTGCAAAATGATTACCACTTTAGCTTTAGCTAATACCTTCTTCACATCACATAATCACCATTTATTATTTTGTGTCCAGCACACTTAAGATATACTCTCTTAGCAACTTTCAAGTGTATAATACATTATTAACTATAATCATGATATACATTATTCATATTGTAAGCGGAAGTTTGTACTGTTTGACCAATATATCCTCATATTCCTCACCATCATAATCATCCCCCCACTACCAGTTCCTGGTCACTACCATTATACTCTCTCTCTCTCTTACTGTGTCTTTTTTTAGAGTCCATATATAAGTGATATCACACAGTATTTGTCTTTCTTTGTCTGACTTATTTCATTGATCATAATGCCCTTAAGGTCTATTCATGTTGTTGAAAATGACAGTATTTCCTTCTTTCTCATGGCTAAACAATAATATTCCATTGTGTATACATGCCACATATTCTTTATCCATTTACCTATTGACAGACACTTAGGATGTTTCCACATCTCATATCATAGCTATTGTGAATACTGCTTCAATGAGCATGGGAGTGCAGGTATCACTTTACAATGCTGTTCTCATGTCCTTTGCATATATACACAAAAGTGAGATTGCTTGATTATATGGTAGTTCCAGCAATGAATCTGCATTGATTTTTGTATTAACCCCAAACATTCCTCTGCAGAAACTATTCAGATAATTCTGAAGGCTGCAGCTATGGGCAACTGGTGATTGGCAGTTTCATCACAACAATGCTCCCCCTACTCCTACATCTTATCTCATGCAGAGATTTTTGATGAAACACCAAATCACTCTGGTGACTCAGAGCCCCTTCAGCCCAGATTTGGGGCCCTGTGACTTCTGGCTTTTCCAAAACTAAAATCACCTTTCAGAAGAGATTTCAGACAATCTATACATTCAGGAAAATACAGTGGGGCAGCTGATGGTGGTTGGCAGAACTGTGTGTGGTCCCAAGGTGCCTACTTTGAAGGGGACTGAGGCATCATGGTCCTATGTACAATGTTTCTTGTGTATCATATCTTCTTTAATAAATATCTCCATTTATATTACATAGCTGCATGGCAAGGTACTTTCTGGACAGACTCTATCTATCTATCTTTAGATAGATATATTTATATATCTATATATATTTATATAAACAATTAAAATATATTTTTTCTCCCATTTTCCTTTTTTCATTGTTCATTGTTTCTTTTGCTCAGCAGAAGCTTTTTAGTTTAATGCAGACACATTAATTTTGCTTTTGTTGCTTAGGTTTTGATGTCATATACAAAAAAGTATTGTCAAGACAAATGTCAAGGAGCTTTTCCCTATATTTGCTTCTAGGAGCTTTAGTGTTTCAGGTTTTGTGTTTAGTATTAATCCATTTCAAGATCATTTGTGAGTTGTGGAAAATAAAAGTACAATTTCATTCTTTTGTATGTGGTTATCCAGATTTCCTAAACCTATTTATCAAAAAGATGACTGTTTTCCCACAGAGTATTTTTGGCTTTCTCATCAAATATTATTAGCTGATTTCATATGGCAGAATTTATTTCTGGGCTTTCTAATCTGTTCCATTAATCTATGTGTCTATTTTTATGCCAGTACAATATTGTTTTGTTTACTGTAGTTGTGTAATATAGTTTGGAATAGAAAGTGAGATGTCTCCAGCTTTGTTATTTCCCAGGATTGCTTTGGCTGTCTAGGGTATTTGTGGGTCCCTAAAATTTTAGAATTATTTTTATCTTTCTGTGAAAAATGCCTTTGGAATTTTGAACCAGAAAAGACTTTGATGAACAAGGAATATTTTTCCATTTGATTGTGCATCTTCAATTATTTTTACATAATAGAAAATATTTTATTTTTAATTAATTTATTTATTTATATTGTTGTTCAAGTACAGCTGTGTCCAGAAGGAAAAAAGGGGCTCCTACCCTTTGCAATAGCATAGATGGAACTGTAGAGCATTATGCTATGTGAAATAAACCATCTTCAATTACTTTCATCAAAGTCTTGTAGATTTTAGTGCACAGATCTGTCACCTCCTTAGTTAAATTTATTCCTAAGTAAATTGTTTTTGATGCTTTTGTGAATCAGATAGTTTTATTTATTTTTCAGATGCTTCATTGTTAATGTATTGAAACACAACTGATGTTTGTATGTTGATTTTTTTCCTGCAAGTTTACTAAATTTATTTATTAATTCTTGCTGCTTTTTGGCAGAGTCTTTAGGATTTTCTACATATAAGGCCATATCTTACACAAAGAGACAATTTTACTTCTTCTTTTCCTATCTGGATGCCTTTTATTCTCTATCTTGACTAAATGTTCCGGCTAGGATTTCTGGTACTATGTTGAACAGAAGTGAGGAGAGCATTCACCCTTATCTTAGAGGAAAAACTTTCAGCCTTTCACTGTTGAATAAGATGTTAGCTGTGGGTATGTCATATTGGCCTTTATTATGTTGAGATCTGTTTCTCTATACCCATTTTTTTTATCATGAATGGATTTGCATATTTTGTCAAGTGCTTTTCTGCATCTGTTGAGATTATAATTTTTAGCTTTCATTCTATGAATATGGTGTATCATATTTATTGCTTTGCATATGCTAAACCATTTTTGCATCCCAGGAACAAATTTTGTTTCACTGTGATGTATGCTCCCTATAATGTGCTATTGCACTTGATTTGTTAATATTTTGTTGAAAATCCTGCATCTAATTTCATCAGGAACAGTGGTCTGTAATTTTCTTTTTGTGTAGTGTCCATATCTGACATTGGTATCAGGTTAATTCTGTTATCATAAAATGAGTTTGGGAGTGTTTCATCAATTAAATTTCTTAGGAAAAGTGTGAGAAGGATTGGTATTAATTCCTTTTCAAATATTTGGTAGAATCTACCAGTGAAATCATTTAATCCTGGGCTTTTCTTTGTTGAGATGTATTTTATTACTGATTCAATCTCCTCACTTGTTATTGGTCTGTTTATATTTTCTATTTCTTCATGATTCAGCCTTGGTATGATTTTAGCAATTTATCCAATTCTTCTAGGTTATCAAAGTTGTTGGCATGTAACTGTTCATAGTAGTTTCCCATGATCCTTTGTAATTCTGTGGTATCAATTTTAATGTTTCCTCTTTCATTTCTAATTTTATTTATTTAAATCTTCTCTTCCTCATCTAGCTAAAAGTCTGTCAATTTTGTTTGTCCTTTCCAAAACAATTACTCTTAGTTTTGTTGATCTTTCCTATTTTTTCTGGTCTCTGATTTTTTTTTCTGAAAATGTACACAATTTTAAAGAACCCTCTTTTATGGATTTTGAGACTTTAAACTCCACAGAAGCCTGAACACTTTGCACTAATGTTTGCCAGCAAATGGAAGGCACATGTCTGGAAATCAATAAATAGAATGTTTAATGTTACAAGTCGAATCTCAATTCAAAGTCTGTTGTGCCCACTCTTGAATTTAGCAATTATATGACTTCATATAGTTCCCCACTGATTAATCTCCTGTGAAGAGAAGGTTTTGCCCTTGCAGAACTAATATACGGTTGTGCACTTGTACAAAATATACATGTACAGTTGAAAACATATACAAAATACATGTGTACAACTGTATACATGCACAAAATACCATTGTATAGAAATTGCAAAGGTAGATAAAGTTGGTAGGATTTTTATACACATTGGTAGATGAAAAATGCATAAGTCATGACTAGAATTTCTACTTAGAATGAATAACAAGATTTCAAGAAAATTATGTAGATATTGGTAAGTAAGCTGAGTAAAACTATAACAGGTTTATGGTGAAATATATACCTTTATATATCTATATAAACACATAAGGATAAAATAAAAACCACTTATAATTTTATTACCTAATGAAACAAATCTCGCCATTTATATATCCATATATATCCATTTATACAACTAGCCACATTCCTATTTGGGGATACTTAGAAAGCTTTCCATTTTTCATTATTAAAAGTAGTATCATAACAAAAGTACTTTATTTCTGTAAATTTACCTGAAGTTTATTCCTAAAAGTTATTGCTAAACCATGTATAAATATTCTTTCAATTAACAGCTTAAGAGATAAAAATAGTATAATATGGTTAAAGTTTTGTTTTTCTTTAATTTTAATAGAGATTAAATATTTGTACATGTTTACTGGTTAATTATTTTCTATATTATCAGACAATTGTTTTTCCTTCTAGATTTTATTTCTTTTTGTTGTGTGACAAATCTCTTAATATATTAAGGGTATTGACTTTGGACTATGATATTATATATGGTACACTATATTCTGTAAGTTTTTCTTTGCCTTTTTCTTTACAATTAGTTTCTACAAAGAACTTTTCATTTTAACATGTCATATTAGAGTACATGAGCAGAACTCATGGTTATTGAGATAAAAATGAAAGAACAGATCTGAACAACCAGAGCAGGGAGAGACCCTGTGATATTTAGAAAACACAAGTAGCAAAATAACCTGAAATAACACCAGGGTAGCTTGGGACATTGGGTTGTACCACAGGCAGTAGAAAATGAAGAGAAGAAAAGATGAGGCAGTAGACAGTAGCTATTCTGAAGTGAATATGACTTTTTAATTTGGAGTGATAATAAATAAGAGAATATAATTGAATTACTCTTGCAAAAAATTTTTTCTTGTTCTCTCTCCCCCACCTCCAAACTTCTTCCCCTCCTCTCTCCTCTCATTCCCCTGATTCTCCTTCCCATCCTCCCCTCCTCCCTCCTCTCCTCTTGCTCCTTCTTTATTACTCATTCTCCTTCTTGCCTCTAAAGACCCTTGCATGGTAGGTATACTGACAGAGCTCTAAGAATAGATAATATATATTATGATTTTATAAACATGTTTGCTTTAAGGTCTTTCATTGGTATATCAGAGATATGAATACTTTCTGTAAGTTCTGAAATGCATGAGGAAGAAAATTGAACAATCCTGAGTTTTCCTATACAGATAAATCTAGATTCTTGGAAATTTTATTCTTAATCCATTGCTTGTATTAAAGATTTGGCCATTTTTTTACACAAACATTCTTACTTTCAATCTGTTCCAATACTCATTCTCATTTTCTAATTGTTTCTAATGTACATTTTGGCACAAACCACTCTAGTGTGTATATATGTGTGTGTGTATATATATAGTTCTGTTCCTATAATGGAGAAGCCAATTAAAGACAATATATCTAATCTGATTCCCTCTGACATGATTTTAGATGTTGTTCACAGGACATGAAAGCTCTGGTGCTGTTCCAAAGTAAGTGTATTAAAGCTCTCCCAGAAAATTTACCTTCTCCTGCATTGCACATTTCAATTTATGTCATTTAAAGTTGCTCTATATATTTCATTAGGGATGCTAATTGGTCCCAGCACATTATTTATATTAAACACCTTTAGCCTACAAAGTTCCATTGTAATTATTTATTAAGATGGCACTAGCATTGTTCATAGCACCTTAACTGGTACAAATTAAAACAGAAATCTAATCTATTTTTCCTAAATCTGTTTGAGGCTCACTTAATTCTTAATCCCTACAAGAGTATTTTACTCTTCCAGTACAGAGATAACTTTCTAGATTATATATAAAGAGTATTCATTTTCTGTTTTTGTAAATGTTAGATTGATAGCATTTCTGTCACTACCACTTAAACATTTTTCAAACTATAATTGATTTTACTGTCAAAAATGTTTTCATGATGAATGACATAAATATCTCAGGGTCAAAAGAATGATATACTCTTTCAAAAATAAGAAGGACTAGGCTCTAATCATAAAGACATTTAGATGTAAGTTGTCTGATTCATGATGTGATTATAAGAGTTATTTAGTTCTCTGTTTTCATGCCAGTTAAAGTAAAAGTGGTGCAGAATAACATGATATTCACTAATAGGAACAAACACTATTAATCCTAAGAACCCATAGACACTGGAATTAAGTTAGCATTGTACCATTTAGTGGTTGTGTGATTTTTGACAGAGTCATTTTATGATCTAAGTTTTAGTTTTATTTTTTTATACAATAGAAATAGTGCCCTACATCTCTTAAAGGGATATGTTGAATGCTAAAAAAATAATATCCATAAAGAACTTAGCATAATATCTAGCATATGATAAATTTACAATAACATATAGTTATCATTATTGTTCTCATTCTGTATCATTTCACCCTCAAAATAAATGAAAAATATACAACCATACCTTGACTGCCCTTATCTGTAGTCCTTTATACAAGCTACTAAGACACCTTCAAGAGGTGTTTAATATGACTACAAGACTATATAAGATACATTGTTCTGGCATCCCTCTTTTCAAATTCTATATTACCAACCTAATAAGTAATTAATCTGATTATATGAATGTTGTGAAAAATAAGATAAAACATGTTCTTTTATGTACTCATATATGATGTTATTACATCATATGATTACATATATGGTGTAATAGCATCATGTATGATGATAATATATGTTATGATGTTATTATCTTGACCTATGGGTAGAGTTAAGCAGCAAATAGACTTGCTGGCTATATGAAAAGCTTAGAGATGTCCTCCAACATTTAAAACTAAAAATACCAACTCATATCTTACAGCTAAACTGATTCAAACAGAAGATTCAAGAAGACATTTTAAAGTTCCTTCATTTTGTTGGGGACTTTAATCAGGTATTTCTCAAATCAGTATTACATTTCTCTAAAACCTGGGTTGGCTGGCAGTCAGTGCTCATCTTTTTAGATCAGATAGTCTCTTTTGTACTTGACATTGCAACTTGTCAGGATGAGGGGGTCTCTCATCTTTGTAAGTTCACAGGTTACTATGAAAAAAGTATTGGAAAAAATGATCAAACCTATTTTTGGGTGGCCTTAAGGTCATCTCTCATCAAGAAAAACAGTGATTTGTTATGAAGGAAATCATAAACTGGGCTCCTAAACTTGCACAGCAAATATCAAGTGGGACTTCAGTGCACATGCACATGTGTTGCTTAATCAACAACACATTGGCTAATGTTAGTATGCTGGTGCCATTAACTAAACATAGTCTCACAATCAGGAGCTGCCTACTTAGGACATTTGGCTCAGATAGATGGCCACAAATATGTGAACTATTTCCTTTCCCTTTTTACTAAGTTCTTTTCCTCTGTATACAAGATCATCAGAATCAATGTACTTGAAAAGTGCATAATAATAAAATGCTCATATTTTATAGAGTGGCATTTTAAATAATGAGGCAAAAAAGGGCAGGAGAGTTTTTGAGCATCTCGTATTAGCTGTTTCTCAGTTGCACATTGCTGTGGAGACTAACTGTGTCTCCCCACATTTACACGTTGAAACCTAATCCAAAAATATTATGTGATGGTATTTAGAGGTGGGGCATTTGGGAGGTGATTAGGTCCTGAGAATGATGCCCTCATGAATGGGATTAGTGCTCTTATAAGAGGGACCCTGGACAGCTCCCTCTTCCCTTCATTCATGTGAGAATGCAGCAAAAAGATAACCATCCACGGCGGAGTCTGCCAGCACCTTGATCTTAAAATTCCCATTTCCAGAGCTATGAAAAATAAATGTCTGTTGTTTTCAAACCATTCAGTCTGTGATGTTTTGTTACAGTGGGCTGAAAAGACTAACTGAGGCACCTTTTGAGGTAGATATCATGATATGCACGTCATCAGTAAAACCACTAAGACATAGGTAAATAACTAGCTCAGGTTGAAGGTCTAGAAACTCAACTCTTTCTTACCCCTGATCTTGTGATTGTTATAATCTATAATACTTTAAAAATCTTTCATAAAGACTTCTATCAATGTCAGTAAGGTAGACTGAAATGTAAGAAATTAATTTTTGTCAAATGTACACAGATTTTTTGCACATCCATATATATACAAAATTTTATAATTTTGTATTTCTCATAGATTAATTCTGTATTTTACAAGTATTACCAAGAGATTCTTTATAATAATATTTTGTCTTTAACACATTAATATATATGAACATTTATATGTTCACACATGTGTGTGAACATTTCAAATATATTTTGATAGTATTTTGATATATATAAGGCCTACTGCATTGCATTCAGTCCCTAGTAACTAACTTAGATTATATTGTTTTGTAAACAACCTCATTTTTCATTTCGAAGGCCCTTCTCCTTCTCAGTACTATTGTTCTCTCAGTTCTCTGTCTTCTCCTGGATTCTTGCTATTCATAGTGATTTCTCCACAGTTTGTTTAGACTCCAAGGAATGAAATATTTCATTTGGCCAGTGTTTACTTCCTCCAGGTGACCTTTATAAATTGCACTCCATAGGCCATTCATCCAACTTGGACTCATAATAACAGCTGCTAGTCAAACACGATGGCATCCAAATGTGTTCTCCTGAGTACACTGTGCCTCTTTATCAAAGCTTCTAAAAATGAAGAAAATAAAAAGGACTTATTACTTGATAACTATCTTAAAATCAATTATTTTCTATTTAATCAAATACTTTTGAAATACTTTGATTTATATGTTTTTGAATTTGAATATCACTGATTCTCTCCAGTCCATCTGTGTGGAAATCTTGTCTTCAACACCATCTTACTCTAGTAAGAATTTCCTATCATATCCAGATAAAAGACATTTTCTAAAAGTTGCTGCATTTCATTGCTAGCATTTAACAAAGGAACAAGAGCACTGTGATTATTTCTATAAGGGAGGAAGCTTTTATCACCATCTAGATATGCATGTTAGTAATATGTTTACAGAACCTTTACTTATAGCCTTTCTTATTTTGAATACAAAAAATCTTTCTACTTCATACCATGGCCAGAAATAAAACATGAAAAAGCATGACCTTTTAATCTATTGATTTTTTTTTCTAAAAATGAACTAGTTAGAAAGAATTTGCTATTCCAGGGACCTTATGCAATTAACCCTAAATCATCACCTCTTCTCTGGAAGTTATTCTATCTCATGAAGTACAGAAAAGTGCATTGTGATGTAATTTATCATACATATATATGAACTGAAAAATTATACATAGTTTTGGAAGATAGCACTGAAAATCTCACAGAGTTTTTCATGAAAGATCTCAGTTGTCAATTTGTTGTCAGGTATGAGAATTGTTAAAATTAAGAAGCACTATCAAAAAGATTGTTGAAGAAATGAAGCAGAATGACTAGACAATAATCCAGCAATTTTCCTGCCTCCTTGCCCCCAACAATTTCATACAGATCAAGTTAAATCAAGTTATAGGTTGCCAAAGAAAGGAGGGGATATCATAAAAAAGCTTCATTTGTGTGACAAATGTAGATTTACAGATGTCTCCTATTTTATTGTCCTTGTCCTTGTTAATTGTTGTTTCTCCTTTTGACCAACAAATTTGCATTGGGGTCTTACTTTGTGGAAATAACTACACTAAGTGTTTTCTGTATGATAGTTTATTAAAAATACAGGACTGTTACACTCACTGTTACATTAAAACATACACTGTTACATTAAAAGATACTAAATGGAAAAAAACCAATAAAACCATTGCAAATCACAGTAAGTATAATAAAGACTAAAAATGCAGCCTACAATAAAGAATGAAATATGATGTTAATATAAGGTAATCTGAGATAGCCTCTTAAGGAGGATGCATTTCAACTATGTCCAAATGAATAAGAAGGAATTAGCCAAATCTTTACTACTGAGACACTTCAGAATGACCTGTTCCTAACAGCAGTGGGAACAGTGCAAGGTTCTCCAAGCTTGGAGCCCCACTTTATTTTCTGTTTGGAGTAGCCAAGCTTAACTACTTATCAATTATCTCCAATGAGCTCCTCTCTCTTGGGATATATTTCATAACAACTTGTATGTTAAGACCCTTTCTCCTTTTGATTCAGGACAGGGCAAATCTAGTTTCTCAACAGTGAGGAGACTTACAGTGACCCTCAATATCTGGGTTTCTAGGATATATGAGGGATTACTGAATGTGCTGGAGAGTGCTGTCGTGAGTCCTCCTGTCTTTAGTATATTCAGACTATATTAATCTACTTCGAAGCAATATATTTCCTCCACTCCAATCTTCTTTTGCCCTCCTTCTTTCCTCATATTTTACCATATGCATAAAAAACATAATTTTGGCTCCACAATCTCTTTTTTATTTATCCAGGCTTCTTTCTGTCCCTGATCATGATGGTGATGATGGCAACTAATATTTATTGAATGTTAATTATGTCCCAGGCAAAGCTAATTTTCAGTGAGCATTATCTCAGCCTTTCCTCATATAAATCCTAGGAAGCTGGTCTTATTATTATACCTATTTAACAGATGAGGAAGCATATGGGTATTTATCTTAAATGCCATAGCTATCAAGCAAATGGAGTAGAAATAAGACTTGTCCATCTTGTTCTGGAGACTGCACCCAGGAAGAATTATGGCAGAATTTTCTAAAACTTATTTTTAGTAAGACTGAGTGAAATTCATATATTCCCTGAGGACCTTTATATTACAGAGAAAAATAATATGATTGGCATTGGTAATCTAATACATATACCACAACAAAGTTGTACCATGAAGGGAAAAATTGTAAATACACATACTTAAAACTTCTTAAGGATCTTTTTTCTTTCCTTTATGATAAAGGCTATTAGGAAGAATACGCACACACATATCCCTTACAAAACATAAGACTTTTTTATAGAGAGGAATAACTAGTACAGTTTCTTAAACTAGCTGACCAATGGAATACAAAGCTTTTTGGAACAGAAAGAGAAGTCTTGGGGTTTTTTTAGGGAACCAGTTGTTGATGAAGCAAAAAGCTCTGAAACCCTTGCTGAGTCTAACACAGAATTCCACTTCAACAACCATGGAATGGAGGAGTTGCAAGTTCTCTCCCATTGCAATACTTTGCCAATGTCAAAATAGCCCATTATGCAAGCCTGCCAATCTTCCACAAAGCTCCCCATTTAGTTTAAGAGAAAAACATAGATGGTAATCAAATGTCTTTGATTTGAACAACATTACAGCTGACATATGAAAAGATTTAGAATAAAGGAAAAAAATAAACTGATTTCACAACTTCCATAGTCTTAACAAGAAAGACTCATTACTCCATCAAACGAGCACTTCCTATAGCCTTGACAACCACACTTTGAAATAATTACTAGACATTTTCTACAGCCTATTAAAATACAAGTCCTCTTGCTTACAATTTTAAAGTGTTAGTGTAAGTTTGGTTTTCTAGTACTAATTTATAAAGTGGAAAGTATATTATCATAAAAGGCTTCAGTGGACATGAAAAAATCATCCAGAAAGGTTGTATAGCATGATGGTTAAAGGCACAGATTCTGGAGTCAGAAGAAAATTTAAATCCAAACTCCACAGCCTAACATGAAACACTTATCACTGTGCTGAGCATCTCTGACTCCATTCCATATCTCTCTCTCTCTCTCTCTCTCTCTCTCTCTCTCTCTCTCTCTCTCTCTCTCTCTCTCTCTCTCTCTCATATTATCGTCTTGAAAAATTAGGTGTTTACTGTAGGTAGTATTTGAAAAGTACCTGAAACGTGTTAAACATTAAACAATTATTAAGTATTTTTATCTGCAACACATATCATTTTTAGAAATAAGAAATGAATTTATAATGTGCCTATTAAAGCATGTTATAATCATTATAGCCTTTGTTTTTGAAAAATATTAAATGGCATGTAAAAATTCTCACTATATGTTATTAAGTGAAAAAGTTTCAATACTTAACATATTCAGCATGATCTTCATTTTGTTAAAAACTTTAGTTGTCTACTCACCCACTAACATACATAGAATTTTAATACTAAGGAATGAAATTTTCCAATTTAATAATCATTTCAAAATGAACATTTCACAAAAGGAGAGACATAATAGCAAAAATGAGAGTAAAATATGAAACTGTTCCTTATCATTGGATTAAGTGCCATTATTTAGGGTGTACCACGTTCTGTAATGGTTGGGTTTTTAAGTTGGCTTCAAGATATTGATCACTCCTTTCATACCAACTTGTGTTGTGGAATAACAAGGTTTTTAAAAAAAAGTTCTATACCTTTAGTGACATACCCATGAGTGCCCCAGTTTTCTAAAAGTTTAGATTGAAAAGTTCGTCTTTTCATTAAGGGACCAACACATATTAGCAATTTATTCAGCTTGGACTTTAAAGTATAGTTTTGTTGGTTTGTTTTCTTCTTAAACAGTTTGTCTATCTTTAATGACTTGAAATCAGAAAGTTCTGGATATCTACATTTCTTTATTGTTGAATTTGCACCTGCTTTAGATCTTTCCTAAGTGTTGTTGATTTCTCACTCTCTCAAGCCTCCTATAATTTCTATCATTATTTCCTCAGAGATCTCCTTTCTTTCCTCCTTTTCTTATATGTGCCCTGAGGTCAGCTGGTGTGTTTCTACTGTTGCCTCATAACTCCTTGGGGAAACAGAAGTTGGTGTTGGGCCTCCCAGAAGTATGTTTTGAGAAATTCTTATTTCCAGCATCTTAAAGAATCTCATATTCACTATGAAAACATAGCCTAAAGGAGTCCTTGTTTAAAGCTATTAGTGGGATTCAACAGAATGGAAGATGTTTCAGACAATTGTCTCATGTGACTATTTTGAAGTTTTGGTTACCATTCTTTATATAGTATTGATCCATTAATAAATTACAGCAAAGGAAATATTATGGTTTAATAGTTTTTATAAAAAATACATGTATAGGCTTATAAAAATAATATATATATACAAATTTAAAGAAGATACTAAAAATCAAAAGTAATGCCATTGTTAAAGAACCCATCTCCATAGTTCATTTGTCAATGCTTAAACTATGTACAATCAGTTAACCTAACATGATTCAAAACTTCAACACAGCACAGCATTACATTTACATGAGAGAGGGGAAGGGAGGGGGTAATGGGTAAAAGAAGGGGAGGGTCAAGTCAAGGAATATGTATAAAGGATCCATGGGCAAGGACAATGGGGAGGAGGATTGACTGTGGGAGAAGGGGAGTGGACAGGGCATGGGAGGGGAATGGGGGGAAAGGAGGACAACTATAATTGGACAACAATAAAATAATTTCAAAAATAAATTTATATGAGACAGAGAATGATTGATTAAAAGATGAGAACCTAAGAGTATAGTCTTCTGAAGGACAAAAACATGGATTACATAGCTCTCTGAATATTGTGAACATTTGATGAACATTAATAATGGCTCTGTTGGTTAGACCATTGTCCTGATACACCAAGATTGTGAATTCAGTCCCTGGTCAGAGCACATGCAAGTATCAACCACTGAATCAATGAATGCATAAATAATAAATTCAGTGTGTTCTCTCTCTCCTCTCTCTCTCCCCAACCCCCAAAAAACAAACAAACATATAACACATTTATTTTTTTACACCTGAGTAAACCAAGAATTTGATTGAGCTAAAAAAGAGACCCTCGAAGTATGGTCCTGGAATTGGTAGCCACTTGTGAACTGTGCATTACCAGTACATGATGAAATAGGTACATAAATAGAAATACATAAATAAGAAGTAAGCATTCAGAAATTTTATATAGCAAATTTAGAATATCTGAAATAAAAAATAAGTAATTAGAGACTAAATTCTGTATGTCATTCAACTTTCAATTTTCAATTTTATTTTAATTAATTGGATTAGAATTTTTTTTAAAAAAGACACTTAGCCAGAAACAGTTTCTGATGTATATTTTGAGAGTATAAACAGATGCATTCCATCACAGTAAATGTGTGTGGCTTATGAGGGAAGACCTAAAAAACTTGGAATTTACTTATACAAAAATTGCATATTTTGTTGGGAACCGCCCTGACTGGTATCAGAGGCTGAAACCCCTGCCTAAGCTAAGGCTAAGGGAACGCCCTTGGAACCGTAAGCCAGCAAGGAGACAAAAGCTTATCTCCCTGGCAGGAATGCTGCTTCTGCTGCTTTATTCATGACTGAACCCCCAAAAGCTTGGTCAGTTAGCCAAAGACGGGTAAGATTCCCCATGGGGGGAACGACCTAAGACAGGCACGATCACTTTGGGAGGCCCCCCCAAAAGAAGGACTTGGGGGGCTGCAGCAAAAGGGGGTGATGAACCCTCATTCCTCGGCTTTGACATAGCCTGAGTCTCAGCGTCTGGGAGAAAATCTCCTTATCTCTTGGTTACCTTAGTTCCCTTGCTCCACCTAAGCCTAAAACAATGACAGGGTGGTGCAGCTCGGTACTGAGAAGTGCGGATTCCCCAGGGTGATCAGGCCTAAGAAAGAACATGTAAATTACTGTGAAACCTTCTTTGTTTAGAATGCTCTCAGTTGAATGAGAAGGGTCTTAGGAGGAAGTTAGTTTGTTCCTCAGTCTTACAGCTCTTTGACCCCAACTCAATAGACCAGCAGAGTTCTTTGTTTTCTATAGTTCCTTACTTCCCCCTAATGAGTACTGTACTTTACCTGAATTATTATGCAAAATGAGCCCAATAAAAGCAGGTATGGACGGTAAATCAGCGCACTCCCCACTAGGGGGGGTGGCCATTCCATCCCTACTTCCCCACAGAAACTAGTCTGTCTCTGTGCATGTGTTGTTTTTTCTCGTGTGTTTATCGTCGAGCCATCCACAGCGTTCTGTGGTCACTGCTGGCCGGTGACCCACGCGCAACAATATTTATTCTTACATGTTTAAATTTCAGTCACCTTCAAAGTACTCTCCATTTGATACTCTACATCTATTGATACATTTTCCCACTGCTTAAAACAGTTTTTGAACTTGGCAATTTTGATGCCTTGTAGTGCTTCTGCCATTTTTTTTGTTCATCTCTTCCTCATTGGCAAAATGTTTCCCTTTGAGGATTTTTTTTTTCATCCAGAGAAACAAAAAGAAGTTGTTCTGGGCAAGATCTGGTAAATAAGGAGGGTGGGGCATGGGGGTCATGCCATTTATGATCAAAAGCCGCCAAACCCTCAGTGTGGTGTGGGCAGGTGCACTTGTAAAGCATTAATCATGAAATGGACAAACAGGTTGAAAGAATCTTCAAAAATATTTCCCTGAAGCCTGTACTGCAAAGGTCCCACCCTACAGAAGATAACTCTGTTAATTGGGGTTTTGCCCTGGTATAGGTTAAAGGCTGGTCTGGTCCTTACATTTTATACTAATCCAAAATTGGAGCTCTAGACCAAGGCTAATGTGGTATGTTTTAACTAAATTTTCCTATATTTCAAAATTGCCACTAATATTCTATAATTTAAATATTTTTATATAGAATAATTATTTCCACCTGACAAATAGAGTATAAAATTCCAAATTAATACATTTAATACTTAACATATTTAAGGTAGATAAATCATGAAGACATATATCAAATGGTGTAATATTACCTGAAATATGCTGTACTCAATGTTGGGGATACAGTACAAATTATACACAATTTCTGTTTTCAAGATGTGTACAGTTCCAGTGACATAAATATAGGGACAATTTTGGGACTTAATTTTGGCTTCAAATAAGAATAAATTAAAACAATAAAAATTACTGACTTCTTGGTAGAAACAACAGCTATACAAAAAAAATGTTTCATCCAATTGCTCTTAAGAAGAGTTTGCATCAATTTGTGACAAAGGACAATGCCATCCAGTTAAGATATCCTCCAATTAATTAATTAACTAATTAATAAATGAATTAACTAACTAATTGATTAACTAATTAATTAACTAATTAGGGCTAGTTATGTCTTAGTCTAATGGGTATATATTTTTTAGATACTGCACATTTTTCTCTAATGACACTAAGTTCTTGTCACATAACCCAATTAAAAGGGTTCCATTGCATGGGGGTAAAAGGGAAAAAACTGTACTTGAACAATGATTAAAATTTTAAAAATAAATAAATAAATAAAAATTTAAAAAAGGGCTCCATTTCATGACCATATTGTCCCTGTGTTCTCTTCTGAATTTCTCAGATTAATTAATGAAAAGAAAAAGTACATTCTCAGTAAGGAAGTATAATTTAGATAGATAAAATGTGATTCAGATAATTAGAATTCAGTGACAATGTAGATACATAAAAGTGAACAAATACAAGTTATTGTTAGAATACATAACATCTATCACTCCCTCATGCCTTCCCTCCAGATGTTTTTTCATGTGGAGATGAATTTCATAATAAAAAAGTTGAATTTACTCTCCATTCGCCAAACATGTCCTTGTCAAAGCATAACTTTGAACAATTTACTCTCTTTTGTGTCATAAAATTAAACTCTGTGTACAATAAATCATTTGTGTCAAAACTTCAATAATTTCCTGCATTATTACTATGATCATGTAGCTTTTATCCTTCATTTTGTTTATATCATGTATCACATTTATTAATTTGTGTTTAGTATACCCATGTTACATCCCCAAAATAAGTCATACTTGATCATGGTATATGATCTTTTTAAAGTATTTTTGGATCTAGTTTGCTAATATTGGATGAAGATTTTAGCATTTATGTTCATGAGAAATATTGGCTTATACTTTTCTTTCTATGTAGTTCCTTTATCCAGTTTGAGAATTAGAATAATGCTGAACTCATAAAATGAGCTTGGGAGTCTTCATTCCTCTTCAATTTTTGGAATAGTTTGAAAAGGATAGGTGTTAGTTCTTTGAAAGTTTAAAATTCCCCTGTGAATTGATCTGTTCCAGAAATTTTGTTTGTTGGGTGGTTTTTGATTTATTGCTTTAATTTCATTAGCTGAAATCAGTCTAGTCAGATTTTCTGATTCTTCTTGATTCAGTTTTGTAAAATTATATGTTTCTAAGAATTTATCCATTTTATCCAGATTGTCATATTTGTTGACATGTAATTGTTCATAATATTTTCTTATAACCCTCTGTATTTCTTTGAGGTCAGTTTTACTTCTTTTGTTTCATTTCTGATGTTATTTATTTGGGTCCTCTCTCTCTTTTTTTCTTGATGAGCCCGCTTAAATGTTCATCAGTCTTATTTGCTTTCCCAAGAATTAGCTTTTGGTTTCATTGATCTTTTGTATTGTGTTATTTGAAGTCTACTTTGTTTATTCCTGTTTTTGATCTTCATTATGTCCTTTCTTCTACTCAGCTGGGCTTTGTTGCTCTTTTCATAATTCCTTTAAGTATAATGTTAAACTATTTATTTGAGATTTTTCTTGTTCTTGAAGTAGGCCTGTAATGCTATGAATTTCCTTCTTGGGATTACTTTTTTTGTATCCCAAGGATTTTGGGGGTATAGTAATCCAAAAAGCATGGTACTGGCACAAAAACAGACATACAGATGCATGGAATAGATTAGAAAGCCCAGAATTAAGCCTACACCTTTATGATCAATTAATATTTGACAAAGGGAGCAAAAACACATGATGGGATAAAGATAATCTATTTGATAAATGGTTTTGAGAAAATTGGACAGATACCACCTTCTTACACCATACAAAAGAATAAACTCAAAATGAATTAAAACCTTAAATATTAGACTTGAAATCATAAATACCAAGAAAAAACATAGGCAATAAAATCTTAGATAGTTCTTGTAGCAGTATTTTTTCTAACATCATCAGCTTGGGCAAGAAAAAACAAACAAGTAACATAAACAAATGGGACTACATCAAACTAAAAGTTTTTGCTCAGCAAAGGAAACCTTCAACTAAATGAAAAGACAACACACAACAAACTGAATGAAAGGATATATTTTCCAATGATGCAACTGCAAAGGAGTTAATATCCAAAATATATTAAGAATTTATACAATGCAACCTCAGAAACACACACTCCAATTTAAAGAAACAGGGAAAGAACTTTAATACACACTTCAGCAAAGAGGAGATACAGATGTCCAATAGACATATGAAAAGATGCTCAACAGCACTAGTCATTAGAGAAATGCATGTTAAAATCACAACGTGATATCACCTCACACCTTTCAGAATAGCTATCACCAATAAATCAATAAACAACTCATGTTGGCAAGGATGTGGAGAAAATCTAACCCTCATGCACTATTTGTGGGAACTCAGATTGGTGCAGCCACTGGGGAAAGCAGTTGGAGTTACCTCAAAAAATTGAAAAACAGAACTGACTATGACCCAGTGATTCTACTCTTCAGAATATAGCCTAAGAAACCCAAAACACTAAAGGATATATGCACCCAACTGTATATTGCAGCATTATTTACAATATCCAAGATTTGGAAACAGTCCAGGTGCCTAACAGTAGATGAGTGCATAAAAAAGCTGTGGTACATTTACACAATGGAATACTACTCAGCTGTAAAATGGAAGGAGATCTTACATTTTGCAATAGCATGGATAGACCTGGAGAATATTATACTAAGTGAAATAAACCAGTCAGAGAAAGGCAAGTGCCCTATGATTTCACTTATATGTAAAATCTAATGAAAAAAAAAACATAAGAAACAAAACAGAAACAGATTTATAGATACGGAGAACAGACTCACAGCTAACAGAGGGAAAAGATGTTGCGGAGCTGGGTGAAAAAGATGAAGGGGGTTAAAAATAACACCTCATTGAGACAAACAAGAGTATGGTGATTACCAGAGGGAAAGGGTGGGTAGGGAAGTAGAAGAGAGTAAAGGGTGAATAAATGGTGATGGAAGGAGACATGACTTGGAAAGGTAAGCACAATACAATGTACAGATGATGAATTACAGAATTGTACACCTGAAACCTACATAATCTTATTAACCAATATCATTCCAGCAAATATACAAAAAATGTTAAAAACACAAAACTTTAATGATTGCCAGACTATTTATGATTTATTACTTAAATATTTGTATTTTCTTATGTGAAATCCTCAACATGACTAAGGAAAGATATTTTATCTAACATTACCTGAGTCATCTCATTTTAACTAAATTAATTTAAAATGAGGTTTTCATTTATATCAGCAGAGGAAGAGCTGTGTTGAGAATCTAAAGTCATTGATCTATGCGAAAATCACACTATGGGGCTCTCCTTCATTTTGTGTCAAAATCTAGTTGGCTACAGAGAATATTTATTATCAACTTCCACTATAAGATCATGTTTTATTGCCAATATTAAATTCAAGCTAATTACAGAAATATATGCCTGTTCCAAAACAAGTCAATCATATATAGCACATACTAATTTATATTTAAATGAATGTAAAAGTGAAAAAGCATTTTAACACAGTATTCACTTTTAAGGCACTCAGAGACCATTACAATATATCACAGGTGTCACAAAATAATTCAGTTTACTGTGTTAACTACACTAACATATGAGGTGCTAATATTCCTTTTATTGTAATAACCATTATACTGTACCTAGGGACTCGGTGGTGTTTCTTGAATAAATCCTAACTCATCTTAAATCATAATTTAAATATAAATCTATTTAACACATAATTTGTATACAGCTTATATTATACTTAATTTAAAAAAATCTATACATGAAAGTTTCTCTTCTAGTCATTATTACTCTTAATTCTTCTGTTATTTATCATGGCCTCTTAGTAGGGCAATCTTTACATTATGTGAAAACACATTGAGGTGTTATCAAGACACCACTAAACTATATTGTGTCATCTGTCCCCATCTGGCATGACAGCAAGGGTGCTTTAAGAAATGAGGTTCAGATGAAGCTATATTCCCTAAGCAATATTTGTCTTTAAAAATGATGAATTTTGAATAAAGATTTGAAAAGAATCATGTGTGCCAAATGATCTTATTTGGAAAGAGGTGTATTGTTATATGCATCTCTAAATGATGATCAGGCAATAAATTATATTTCTAAAATAGTGAATCAGAGATAATCTCTGTGGTTTAATTCCTGAGGTACAGATGATTTGAAGTCTTAAATATATTATTCAGGGTGTCTCTATTCTGCCAACCTCATATTTGTTGGTTGTAGATTTAAAAAAACATGATAAAAGAAAATACATTATTTTAACAGCAATCATAGAAATATTTTAATGTGCCAGAGGACATGGCAGCAGTATGACACCAAAACATCTGGATTCAGACGGGTTCTGATACAGTTACTCCTCAAGCTAATTTATTTTTGTAGTTTATCCTGCATTGGGTATTAGTCCAATACTTTCCTAAAACTTAAGATATGTATCACTGAGAGCTACCTTTCATTACAATGAAATATAATTTTACCAATATTTCATTTAATATATAGAACATAAATCCAATTCATTTTGCACATTATCTTTTCAACTGAATTGTCATTACTTATTTGTGTATTAATCACAGAGTCCGTTCTGTTTTCCTAAAGCATGCTGTAATTGACATTTGAACCAAAACCTAAGTGGAGACAAATATAAATTTGATTGATTGAATTGATAGCCCTATTACTATGTGACTTTTTGAATCTTCAATTATTTCTAAGATGACATTTTTCACATTATTAATGTGTACTCTTATTAGCACAATTTTATTTGAATACTATAGGATTAGAAATAGTAAAATATGGTACAATTTTAAATATTATCATATGATGACAAGTATGTGAAAGCATGCTAAATGGCTTTCTCACTAGCAGCATTTGACTATTAGCCTCTTCTACTTTCTCACAAAATAACAAGACAGAAACAAGGATTAAAAACATTAATAACATGAAATTTAATGCAGAGACAAGCCAACGTCTTGGAGGAACTGAAAAACATTAAAGGCTGAGGAAGTTTAGGGGGGGAATAAAATACTTCTTGCCCACTGTGACATTATATTAGACTATGTGCCCTTCTTTATCCAAGAAAATGTAAATAAATTGTATGTGTTATTTTCTAACTGAAGTTCTAAGAATCATAGCACAATTTACTACATCTCTTCCTATTTCTGTGGTGATTACAGAATATTGTGCTTATCACGAGTGTATGTTCATGATATAATCTTTCCTCTAAGTCAGTCAATCAACTGCTCGGCTAGCTGTCTACTGAGCAGCCCAGCACCAAGGAATAGATAAGAGTCACACACAGTAACTATGCTATTCACTAAGCTTTTATTAAATGCAGGTTCACTCAAAGTAGAATGTCAACATACATTGATATCCTAGTCACATTCTAACAGTTTAAGAGAAATATAACTAACACACACATACACAGCAATTAATAGGGGGATAATGAACCCAAGTCCCAGAGTCTCAATCTGTAGGTGCAGGAGGCTGCACGGTGGGCAAGGAAGTACCAGCATTTTGCAAGGTAGGATCTCTGGAGCCAGGTGGAGCATGGAGCTGCACTCTGGTATGTGCTCAGCTGTCTCAGCAGTGGTCTGGAGCCTGCCTCACTTATACCTTGAAAGGGGAGTACTCTAGACTTTTGGGTCCTTTTGATAAATGTCTTGGCACCCTGAAGCCAAGTGGGGAATTTTCCCAGGAGCCTGAGTCTATGGGTGGTACATGGCTGTTCTGCTTCATACCTGTGATGGCAAGAGTAGAATTTCCTCTGGAGAATATCTGTGGATGGTGCTGCTCTGCAGACACAGCTACTTTGAACATGTGTACAGATACCTTAAGTGTGTCTCCTTGCCAGACATATCTGCTTTGACTTAGGTCATTTCCCTCTTGAACCAAAATGTCAAGGCTGACTGGCAGCCGTCTTGGTTGACATGAGTAACTCCAGTTTGTTTTATACACTTTGTGCCACCTTGATCAGAGCAATACCATTTTATTGGCTCTGCTCTCTGCAGCACAGGACTGAAGCCACTATAGCCTGGATCTCTTTGTAAATACAGAAAACCAATCTTTCAGAAAATGTGTGTTAGACTATAATGAGCTAATGTGCCCAGTCAGTAAGGTTATCTGAATATTTTTAATACAGTGTAACCTAGCCTATCCTGAAACATGCAAGCATTCCTGATATCTGGAAAATAATTTGAAGAGTGTGATTCTAATTTTAGGTGTGATGGAAATAGTTTAGATAAAGAGTTTGGACTTTATAATTGAACATATCTGAGCTTTAATTCCAGCTCAGTATTACTCTCTAATTTCCAAAAATCTGCTTAAGCTCTCTGAACCTACTTGTTCTTTTACAAAAGTGATATAGCAATATAAACCTTGTAAAGTTATTTTAAGGAATGAGAGAGCTTTGAAAAGGTGGGATCATAAATAATATGTGAACATAATATGTGCCCATAACTTTTACTTATGTCTCTCTAATTTCTACTAAAATTCATTGTATACCTCTCAAAAATTAAGATTAAATTGAGCTAAGGGATGAAATGCTATATGCATTTAAAATGTTTTGAGGAAAACTTCTTCAGAATTTAATGCATAAACTATATATAAAAAGAAATAGGATCTAACATTAATTTAATTTAATTTTAATTTAATGGATTTTATTTACCATAATTGAACCAATTTTGACAGAATGTGACAGGATTGATTGATACTAATTGATATCAGGATTGATTGATACTGATACTAATACATCAGGATGTCTTTCATTGATGCATTTACAATTAACTGTAAGAGATTATAAATATCAACTTGTATGCACCTTCAGTTCATAGAAGTTTTCATTCCTGCTAATTTTAAAAAACTTATAAAATAAATAACTTTAATTTGAATCCTTAAAATAGTAAGCTCTCACATTAACTTGAACTCATGAAAATGCAAGCTTTAATTTATATTTAATGTCTTTGTTGACTGTAATCCTATTTTACTGCTATGTAGTTTTTTTAATGAGTGTCTAATTTTTTATCAGATACAATGACAAAAGATTATACTGCTAATTTCAATGCCATTTAACTGTTTCACCAAGAAATAAAAAGCAAAGAGAAAACTTAATGATATGTAATATATACAATATTATAAAAGGTAATAACCCAAAACTTTACAGCATATTTCTGCTAGTCATATAAAAGTTTGTTTTCAAATTTTTACTTGGCAACCATTCTTTTGGTAATATTGCACAATTCCTGTCAAGCAGCCAATGAAAACCATTTATGGCCAATGTAGATTCCAAATGGTTATACTGTAGTAAAGGCAATAAATCATTTACTTGATTTAATTTATAACTAATTTCACAAAAGTCACAAAAATAAGAAAGTATAGCTGAATTTAAAATAATCCTAAAGTAATTAGGATTATTCCAAGGTAATTCAGGTGTAACTTGTTCCCACATCACTTTAATTATATCCTTCTTTCTGCACACATTGCAGAGCATTCTAAAGGCAAAATAGTACTTTAATTTGGATTTAATTTTATTAGATTCATCTTGCTTTCCCCTCAATTTCATATCATTTTCCTCTAAAGTTTTCTGCCAAAATGAGGTATTATAAAATCTTTACAAAAAAAATCACCAGTGAGTTGGCTTCAAATGCCAAAATATGTTTTTAGAAGAAAAATATTTTAGCTAAATTTGGAAGCAAAAAAATATGTATATACCTACCACAAAAATGTGTAAGACTAGATACATCTGTGTGTTTTCAGAGTTGTAGTCTATTTGCCAAAATGTTGTGGACTACACAAAACTTCACACAGATAACTCTCTGCCCTCATATTTAAACCCATTTATGTAGAGAATGAAAATAGATGTATGAATGATTTGTTATCTCTCTATATGTATTCCTAAACAGTTAAAGGGTTGTATGAATAGATGTTATATAACCCCCTAGTGAAAAGATGTGTTGTCTGAGTCTTATTATGAGAGTTTTCTTAAACACATTTAAACATTTCCTCTAGGAATAAAGATGACTCTAAGCACTGATAGAAAAATAAACTAGAGTAACATAAATTTCAAGGTGTTTTAACTTTCAAGGTATAAAGATTTCCTAATTTTGCAAACATTAGGGTCCATGTCTCTGTGTGTTTGTTAAGAGATATGTCACATATATGATGTTACACATAATGTTTTCTATGTGATCTTATATGATATGCCATATAAAATATATATTACATAAATATATACTTATACATATGCACATATACATATATACATGTATATACACAGAAAATATCTGTATGTTCAAAAACTATGAAAAATAAATACTTAATACAGGTTCTGCTTAATATTATGTTTACTGTTTTTCTGTGCTTCCTTCCACTGCACAACAGGAGCACTTGTACAAAACATTTGCGGATGTTCACAGGCCTGATAACAAAGCATCAGGCCTGTGAAACAAAGTCCAACTTAAAGAAGTGTTGTATCTTTACAAAACTTTGAAAATATTCTATTTAAAGACAACTGTAACCACATATGTTTTATATTTTTTCTGCATATAGATAATGTGGGTATTGATATCAAGATAAATAATGTGATATTTAAGTTTTTGCAAGTGACACTTTTGCATCGGAGATACATTTTTCTTATGGTCATGGCAGTAGCAATATCCAGCTCCACATTTCCACACTGAGCAACGCAGTGAGAACTAGATGGAGAAAAATGCCTTGCATGAGTCATGGGTTCACTTTGCAGATGAGGGATGCAGAAATATGGATTTCCTTTGCATATATGGCAAAGAGACAATTTCCTCTGCTTCCCTTCTGAGAGAGACTTCTTGGAAATTGCATGGAAGGATAGACACTGTGGTAGGGTGAATAATGGCCTCTCCAAAATATATCCACAACCTAAATCTGGAACCTGGGAATGTTAACTCATGTGGTAAAAAATGACTTTGCAGATATGCTTAAATTAAGAATATTTAGATGGGAAGTGAGTATATGAATTATCTGGGTGGGATCTAAATGCAGTCACAAATATCCTTATAAAAGTGAAGCAGAAATTTGACATAGAGGAAGTCATGTGAAAGGAGCAAAGAGAAACAGAGTCACAAAGAGAACATGCTACACCACTGGATTTGAAGATGGAGGGAAACACCATGATATTAAGGAGCTGCCCTGAGTGTTGCAAAAGACAAAGAAATACATTATCCTCTGAAGCCTCTGGAGGAAGCAGGGCTCTGAGAAATCTTAGTTTTGGCTCAGTGAAACTGATTTGAATTTCTGGCTTCAGGAACTCTAAGAGAGTTAATTTGTGTTGTCATTTGCAACAAAGCATGAAGGCTGAGAAGCCAAAGGACATACTCAAAAAACAGTGGAACTTGTGGTGAAAGGCAATTCAGAGGAGATTCAAGGTATAAGCTAAATAGTAAAGTAGCTTGAAGAAGAAAACTGGGCAACAAGTCAGGTAAGAGGAATCCTCCAAGGATCAAAACAAATATCAAACACTGACCTCTGACACTATTCCTTCAAAATATCTACAATTTGATTAGAAAAGTGTACAGAGCAGGTTATACTCTAGAACATTGTTGAAATCAGCTGAGCAATAGGGAACAATTGTTGACCAGCCATATGGGTGTGGTAGGGAAAAATAAAGCGAGCTCTCCCAAAAACCACTGTTATTGTAGGGAGACTGTGGGCATACTCTTTGTGGTGTGAAATTAGATATCACTAAAATAATCCAGCCAGTCACTAAACAAGTGAAAAAGCAAATAATGATAACAAGGCAATGGACAAGTAATAACAAATAATGGACAAATAATAACAAATGTGAAGCAATGGACATCATAAAGAACTTGTAAAGACGACATGGAAATTAGAAGGATTTATTTGTAAATCATTAATCTGATAAATGATTTGTATGTAGAATGTATAAAAATTCTTATAACCCAATAATAAAAAGTCAACTAACCTAATTAAAAGTGGGCAAAGGAAATAAATAGATGTTTCTTCAAAGAAATATGGATGACCAATAAGCTTGAGAAAAAGTACTCAGTTTCATTAGGCATGAGGGAAATGCAAATCAAAACCATAATTAGACACCACTTCACACCCACTAAGATAGCTAGAAAAAAAAGTAAAGAATGGCTTGTGTTCGTTAGGTTATTAAACAATCTGTACCTTCTTATATACTTTACTTTTGGAAATGCGAAATGGTGCAGCCACTTTGGAAACCAGTCTAGCCATTCCTCAAATGACTAAACAGAGCTATCACTTCACCCGGCAATTCCATTCCTAGATTTATGCCCACACAGAAACTGTAATATAAATATAAATCAATATAAATATACACGTGAACATTTAGAGCAGCATTATTCATTTAGCTAAAGTTAGAACTTCAAGTGGTTCTATGGCTGGGGCAGTAGAAAGAGAAGTGACTTAACTGATATGGAAGGATTTTTTTGGGAGTGATGAAAATGTTCTAGATTTGACTGTGTTGATAGTTGAACATATCAGTGACTATATTAAAACAACTCTCTTGTTAACTTTAAATGAATGAATTGAATGTTATGTGACTTATAACTCAACATATTTATTAAAAGATTATAAGAAATTCAAATATTTTTTTAAAAAATTACATGCCCATCCCTGAGGTTAGAAATATTCTTAATTATTCTAAAGCAGGGGGTTCAACCTGTGGCTCACAAGCTGCATGCAGTCCAGGACAGCAATAAATGTGTCCCAGCACGAAATTGTAAATTTACTTAAAACGTTATGAGATTTTTTTGTGATTACTTCTCAAAATGTCAAGTTAAATAAACATACATATGCTCTCATTATTTGTTAAACATGCATGTTCAAGGTGAAAACCCACTTATCAATACCATGTTTCAAATAATAACAGTTTTTCACATGGAAATGAACCTATTGCAAGCTCAAATTAAGGCAAACAATTTTATATATTTTGACATGTTGGCTAAACACAGTCCTGTGATCAGCGAAAAATATGCAGCCTTGTTTTCCATTTGATACAAGCATTTGAAAACAGATTTCAAGATTTCCAAGAAAATAATCAATAATTTTGCTATATTTGCAACTCCATTTTTGGTCAATATAAATATGTTACCTGCCAATTTTCAAATGGAATGCATTGAGTGCAATTTGTCAGTAAAACTTAAAGAAAACTTTGATCGTGTCTCTTTACTGGACTTTATAGATCCTATCTTCCCGGAAATGGATATCCCTTGCTTCACAATCACACCTCACTCATGTCATCACTATTTGGCAGCACCTACACTTGTAAGCAACTGTTTTCAATAATAAAATATGTTAAGAGTAAAATCAGAGCCAAAATATCTGATGAGCACCTTGAAAACTCCCTCATAATTACAACTACTTCTATCAAACCAGATATTGATGTACTAGTTTCTCAAATACAAAGTCAAACATCCCATTAGTTTTATGTTGCCCGATTTGCATTTACTTTTATAATAAAAATATTTTTAAAGAACATCAATGACATTTTATTACCTATATATGTACATTTTCTATGTTAGTGATCACAAACTTGGGACCTGCTCAAGTTTTAAAAGATTATCAAAAGGGCCACTGCACAATTAGGATTATTATGTGAGGACTTTTTTACTTATCTGTGGTGGTGGATATCACAAAAATTACACACGGACCCTTTTTTTTTTTGCTCATCAGTGTTTGTTAGTGTTTGTGTGTTTACTGTGTGGCACATGACAACTCTTCTCTTTCCAGTGTGGCTCAGGGATGCCAGAAGGTTGGACACCCCTGCTCTAAAGGTTCCTGTGTCTTCCTCATTACTCACCTTTATCCTTCTGCCATAAATTGCCTGTTCATACTTTATTGTCATGTTTTATGTACATATATATTTTAGTAAGTAACACAGATAGGTAGAAAGATGTATAGATATATATATAAATATAGTAAACATCAATTCAAAATTTAAACAAAAACAAATATACTGATTACACTCATTTAATTCCATTGCTACCAACATTTCCATCATGGTTTCCCTTGTACCAGAAACTTCTTCTAATGTTGTATGTGCCTGATTTGGATTTAAAATTGTGACATTTCACTAATACAAATTTGAGATCAGCTTCTGGTACAGGCAGTGTTTCCTCTAAGTGAAAATGAAATGATTATTGATTTTAAATAAAGTTTAGTTATTTAAATAGTACATTTGACATACTATAAGTAATTTAAATTTAGTAAAAAAAATGTGCCTTAAAATTGTGCTCATAATAGTTTATATCACTATGCAAGATTCTAAATGCAAATGTTTTATAAATGCAATTGCTTCCCAAGTTTTATGGACTTTTCTATAAAACTTCTTGGAATCAAAAAAAATGTGCTAATTTGTGAGTTAAGCCTTCATAGTTATATTTATAGGCTTGATTTATGCTAATATTACTGTTTGGTGTATTTAGCAATAACTTATATAATAGTCTTTCCCTTTGCCTTAGAAGTAGGATAAAGATAGAAAAAAATTAATAATGGACAAAATCAAATCACTGATTCTACAATGTGAATCTACCTGCATATTTCAGCATAGTTAATGATTCACTTTGTAGAATGATGTGAGAACAGGACACAGGTGCATTTTTACAACTCTTTTAGTCCCAGCAAGAGCACCTTTCAATAAGCAAAACTTGTCTGTCACTTGGGAAGGGTGGGGAAGTAGATTTGGGAACTAGCACCCATGGGCAGTGTTAACGTAGCACAGTTCACGTTGTCTGAAATTGCTCATGCCCTGGTTCATACAGCTGGTAATGAAGCAGTCACATCCCATCTCTGGAGTGGAACAGGCAATTATTCTAGCTTGAAACTCTGCCCTTGCAAATTGAGTGTGGTAACAATTCACACTGGCTGTCATTATAGAGTCCCTCAAACCAGGGTAGCTACCCATGTCAGTGCAGAAAGAAAAATCAGAGATGCCTAAAAAAAAAGTTTACTTTAACTTCAAATAGATTATTCTACATTGATGGCATGCATATTTAAACTGCTTTCTGGGAGACCTTGTGTATGGTTTTATTCTTCAATCTTAATCTAAATTTCTCCAAATAAACGTAAAATTCAAGTCACATAGAATATTTGCATAGATCCTCATTAAGCAACCTTCTATCTTCCACTACATTTAGAAAACAAAAGCATTTATCATTTCCTTCTAGTTACATTTTGATGCTGTTACAATCAATTAAGAAAGAGAAAACTCCCCTGGGAATCTGACTCTTAGATCTACAGGAAACAACACTTTGTACCTGTAGCTCTCAAACCTGGTTATGTCTGTCTCCCGGGAGCCTTTAAAACAATACCTTCCCCTGACCCCACCACATACTAATTAAATCAGAATTTCTGGGGTTGGGATTTGCAGATAATTATTTTTAAAAGGACCTCAGATGGTTTTAGCACGTTTAAGATAAGCACCACTAGAAATATAATATACATACAAATCACCCAGGGAACTGTTTAAACTGCAGGTTGTAATTCAGGAGTTCTGCAGTGGGAACTAAAAATCTGAATTTATATCATGTTTCCAGATAATGTGTATGTTGCTGATTTATGAACCCATTGTTCAGTAACCAGAATCTAGATTAGAACTTCCTTAGGTTAATGTCAGCATTTTCTAGGGAGCTTTTAAAAATCCCTGTGACTGTGACACACACCTCAGACTCCTTACATCAAAATCTCAATGGGTTCAATTTAGTCTTCAGTAGTTTCTAAAGTGTCTCAGGCTATTTAAATGTGCAGGAAACGCTGAGAACCCCACTAATCTACGTGTTCTCATCACCAACTATTACTCATCCAGTCTCCCCTCACCTTTCTCCTTGGCTTAATGACATGAAAAATCCCCCATTAAACAAGTCTTAAAAATGTTGATTCCTCCCTCTGCAGCATCCTCATGTCAAGTACTGTGTTTTGTTCATTCAGTTGCTGAAATACCTGTTGATACTCATCCTCTCTCCTTTGCAATAGTCAGAACATATTTAAGACCTTTATTACCCTGTGTCTACAATGGTCTACATTTATTTCTAATAATTTCTATCTAACTCAAATTATTTAAAAACCCATTTAATATATTTTATACAATGTTGCCAAATTAATCTCTAACTTGCCACACAAATAGCATTCACTTTCTGGTTTAGATTTTTCATGCTGTCCTTTTGTCTATAAAATTTAAGCAAAACCCCTCAAAAGTACATTCAATATACTTCAAATTCTGATTTTACTTAATTTTCTCTTCAGCTTTCAGTCTTAACTCTCATTATCTATGGAGTTTTCCCACGGTTCTTACTTGTGTTTTTGTCACCTATAATCTGTTCCTCAAACACAACCTTTACTTTTTTGTGTATGTCAACTACTTAACCACATCTCTACAACCTCAAGACATTCAGTCATAAAATCTACTTTTAAATCCTCTCATAAAATACCAAAAAAATGAGAAGGCCCCAACATGCGCCCCCATATTTAGTGTATTCTGCTTGTAGAAAAACTATGTTATATTTATACTTAACATTTCCCTAGTCTCTTTCCCAAATTTCTCTAGACCATAAAATCCAGGAACACAGAGACAGGTCTTGATAATGCACCCCCAGAAAACCATGCCCAAAAAACATGATCAATATCACCCCATTAAATTCAATTAAAAGGAAAATAAATTCTCAATGAATATTTACTAAATGGAAATGTATAAATGTTTTCTTTTTTAGTAACTATTTTATGAAGATGTGATATATAAAGATGTGATTTCCCTCTTTAAATTTATAGTATACAATATTAAAATAGGCAAAACAAATACCCATAAAGATAGTTGATTCCCCAAGGAAACGAGTTTCACAGTGAAACTGAATGCTCTGAAACTGCCATGAGTGCAATGGTACACAGTATTTGACATAGAAGAGGTTCCCAAAAAAATAGATTCTCAGAGTCCAAAGAGAGATATTCTCTTGTTCTATACAGGTTTTCAAGAGAAATCTTAGGGTTTGAAAAACCTGTGAGAAAAAATGAAACAGGCATGTTAGAGGACAAAGTCTGCCTGAAGGTGGTGGAGAGGAAACGCAAATGACAGGCTGGGTGGAGACTAAGGAAACTGCTTTGGCTGTGCCAGTGTGTGGTGTTTATTGAATGGTTTGAAATTGACAATATCTAGTAAACAAATATTTAGAAAAAAATTTAATTAATTACTTTCATGTTGAAGAAGATACAATCAATTAAAATATTTCTAATACTGTATAATCAGCAGCAAGAAGACGGTTGAAAAACAACTACATTTTTACTACTTACCAAAATAATTCAGTACTTGTCTAGAGTAAAACATAATTTGTTTATTGGTTGCAGGATTCCTTGCATAGCTATTCTAGAGTGAAATAATAAAGAAAAATTCTGATTTTGCAATTAAATAAAACTTTAAGTATAATAGCTTTAGATTTAGTGTATATATAATAATAACTATATTCTTATTTTAAATAATGGGATTATGTTATAAACATAATTTATTGCTGTAATATCAAAACAAATATGGTAGTGGTATATACATCTATTAACTGCTACAAAATACATCAGTCCAGTTTTATAGCTACAAAGTCTTATAAAATTTTCTAATTCCTTGAGTCATAATTTGCCATTGTTTGATACTCTTTAGCGCTTACATCTTATGCTGTAATTCATAAGTGCCACATTACTAGTGTCTCTATCACCAAGTATTTTTTGAATGTTTACTATGCTTTAAGTTCCATGGGTTCTTAAAATGTTCTCTCTCATGGCACTTCACTTAATCCTGTTATTTTCAAATCTTTTCTTTCCATAGTATCCTACTGTGAGGCTATCTAGAAGAGGCAGATATTGCCCAGAACAGCAGAGAGCAATTTCAATTTGTTTTTGAGTTCTCAAGCTTTATTTCTAAATTTCATGCAAAATTTAACACAAATCCTACAACAGATTAATTTTTAATATAAAATGCTGCTCTAAGTTATTTATGTTTAGGTAAAAATGTGCAATGCAATAAAATATGCCATACTTAAACCTGATAAATACTACCACTAAGGGAAAGTTTCTTCATCTAACTCTGGAAGTAATAGTTTTAACCCCATCACACCTAAGCAACCTAATTATATGCATGCAGCATTCTTTTGTTTTTAAATAAGTATGGCATAAAGTTTGCACCATGGAACACATTGCCTTTTAAATACCATGTATACCAATAGATATTTCTGCCTTCAAGAACTTTAAAATTTATGACAAGATATAAGACACAAATAATAAAAGCAACATTCCATAAGTATTTTACACAACAAATAATATAGCATTTAAGGTTGGATAAGATCAAACTTTAAAAAAGATAATAATCAGGAAAATCTTCATGAAAAGGTAGCATTTAGAGTGGTCATTACCTTAAATAATAGATAAGGTCTTGGCAAATAGCTAGGAAAACAAGAGAGTCTGAAAAGAAGAAAACAGCTGAGCGAAGGGAGAAAGAAATATATGAGGTCCTTTTCAGTAATAAAAAATTGAATTTGCCATAAAAAAATACTTCTGATAGATGGAACTAAGATTGAGAAAAAAGACTAGGGTCACACTATGGGAGACTGTGTGTGTTAATACTAAGGAATTTGTACATTTCTACACAGTGAAATGTTTTTTGAATGTTTTAAATTTGGAGTGACAGAATAAAAATGGTTCTTTACAAAGTTACTTCAGTGATGAAATGTGGGATATTAGGGAAGCCATTCAAAAATTTCAGAGCTATAATCTACATATTATGCTTTTGTCAGTATAGTATGACTTAAGAAAATTAACAGAAATGACAGGACGCATAGTTTTTAATGTTTTCAGGTACCTTTTAACTATAAGATCAGTTTGATCAACATTTCCTTCAGAATGTACCAGAACATACATAAACTCAAAATTGGAGAAGTGCTAAGAAAAATCAGCATTTCTGCTTGGGTAATGACTAAGTCATTCAGATTGACCTTCCAACTGAGAAAAACTTAAAAAACTATAAAAATTTTTTAAAATATTAAACAACTAACAAGATTGTGCTGTATTATAAAATCTGTTCCTAAGGCAAGAAAATCCAGTGAAATGAGCTGTGGCATTTATGTAACATTTTTTAAATGATGAATTCAATACTGCAGATTCCATACTATGGTAGAGATGACTAAGGGGCCTATGAACTAAGCAGAGGTTTCCAGAGATTCACAGGAGTAGGACAAAAGCAAATGTAGTTTAAGTGCTATGGATTGAGACTCTAGCAAACCTGCCCTGATCTGTGTAGGCTTACATCTGAGGACTAAAGGAAAAGTGACACCAGCCCATGAAAGGACTGTGGCCCAGCTTTGAATCATCTCAGTTCCTGACTGTATATATGGTCTGTATATCAGGGTACCCTCAGTCTTATGAGAAAAATGTGAGACAATGTGATCTTGTCTCAAGTCACTTCTCTAATTTTTCATGCTGCACATTTTTTATAATTCAAAATTTGCATCTGTAACTTAACCAAAAATATTAAGACATAGGTGGTAACAAGAGCACATCACTCAAAAACAAGGAAATTATAAAAGACGATGTAAACATTTCATGGGGCATTTAAATAATAAAGAAACAAGACAGATTTTTTACTATTACTGTGCCAATGCATTCTAGAAAATAAAATTTTAAAAAAATGAAAATTTCCAAAGACAACTAGTAATCATAAAAAATATTCAAGTGGATTCTAGAATAAATAATACAAAAGCTAAAACAAATAATTCAACACATAGTTTTAGTAGCAGATAGATCCATCGAAGAGAGAATTACTGACTTAGAAAATAGGTAAAAAGATCCAGAATAAAAAAGAAGATATAAGAAATTTATAATTAGCTCTGTAGCTATAAAGGACAAATGTCTAAAATACATGTAATTTCAGTTTCAGAAATAGAAAAAGGGAAAAATCTATATTTAAATAGTAATGAGTTTTTTTCCCTAAAACTGATGAAATATATAGAGCTGAAGATTCAAAGAGCACAACAAATCTCAAACCAGAAGATACACTCATACAGGTTTTACTAAAACTGTTGAAACCAAAAGACAAAAAATCTTAAAAGGTAAAGATAAAGAAGATTGTGATAATAAGACACAGCTCAAAAGAAGCCATAAAAACCATAAATCATTGAAATTATATTTGTATAGTGAGGAAAGACTATCTGTTGACCCATAACTCTATATCTTTGAAAGTATTTTCCCAAAATAAAATTGAGTATCTTATTTTAAACAACCAACAATAGAAATAAGTACATGGATAAATGAATTTAAAAGATAATCAGGAAAACTTCAAAACAGACTGGATATTTTATAATATTAAGCAATTACCATTTATTACCTTAAATATGATAGGAATAGTGGTTACATTTTTTTTAAAAAATCCTTGAATACATTGAAGTACATATTGGATCTTTTTGCTAACTTCTAAATTGATTTAATGTGCTCCCTGGTGAAATTAATTAATACAGTTTATCAGATGAAAAAGTATTACAAGATCCACTTCCCTTTTCTAAGGGGTTGTTTATTTACCCACTTACCAATAATTACATGATGCTTGATATTACCAGGAACTATGTTAGAAGTTATATGTTAAAAATAAATGCAATAGTTCCTTTCTTCCTAGAAATTGCATTTCATTTGTGGGGACAGAAAGATAAGCAAAGCATTATATCACAGTATAAAAATATGAAACAAATTGACTAATGTCAGGTCAATAATTATTGAATAAAGAATTATTATAAACATATATACAACATGTTATTGGAATAATGCTAAGAATCATTTAATCAGGAAAAAAACTAAAAAGAGGAAAGCATAAGCTAACAACCCTATATAACTGCATGAATTCAAAAACATTTAGATCATATCACAAATGTTAGTGCTACAAGGGACCCCAGAAGATCCTCTGGACATTTCTATTCCACTTCCTCAAAGAATCCAGCCAAATTAGCATGTAAACTGAAAAGAAATTCCACACTCAGTGAAACTAAAAAACAGGAAAAACTGCAAGTCAAATCTATGAAAAGTAGCTGTTAAATATAATTAGTGTCAGATAAAATTGAACAGAAGGTACATAAAACATTGGCAAAACCTACAGATTTCCTTACGTGAATACAGTTGACCTTTGGACAATATGGGTTTGAACTGTGGATCCATTTATATATGGGTTTTTCCAATCAATATTGTAAATGAATTTTCTCTTTCTTATAATTTATTAATAACATTTTCTAGCTACTTTAGAAATGTAGCTACATTTAGCTACATTTTGTAGCTACTTTATTGTAAGAATATAATACATCATACAGATAACACACAAGGTATGTGTTGATCAACTGTTTATATTATCAGTAAGCCTCTGGTCAAGAGCAGTCTATTAATAGTGAAGGTCTGAAACAGTCAGGAGTTGTATATGGATTTTTGACTACATGGGGTGAGAGGGGTCAGTGTCTCTTAAGCCCTGTATTGTTCAAGAGTCAAATATATATAAAATGCATACAGTCTGAAAGGTCCTAATCAATGGTTCCACGCTTGGAATAGGACATTTTGGTAGCATGAGGGCTATAGAAGCACATGTCAGCCTGTGTCACATAACATCATGGCAAGGTAGGTGGCCTGAGTAAGGAAACTTGAGGACACTCTTTGTGTGCTCATACAGTATGTTAGCACAGAAGTATGGAGGACAGTTGGCAGGTGGCAATCAGGTTTAAACCAGAAAAAGGGATGTGATAATGTACCATAATTATAAATCATCACATATAAAAAAAGAACTTTAAAATACTAAGTTCACTGCTAGTCATAAAGAATTGTTATTCTCAATAAAGAGAGAAAGGGATGCCACTAAATATTCTATTGATAATTGATGATTAATATCCAGGACAGAAAATACAGTAGAGATGGTAAAAGTTAGTAACAGTTGGCCCTGCATTAATATTACTGGTTAGTATGGGTGGACTGCACCAGAACTACACACAGGGGTCCAATAATCATACCAGTATTTTATCTCTTTATCTAGAACATTTGCCTTCTTCTATAGTATCTTTAGTGATGGGCAAAATCTTCCTCTTGTTGGCACAGATGGCTACAGATTTATTATTCAAAATCTCTGCAGTACCTCATTCCCCATGATTCCAGTAATTATTGAAGGACTGAATTTCATTCTATCTTGGTTCATGTCCCTTTTTAAATAAATTACTGTGGCTAATAAGATGTGATTATCTTTTATGGTCAAAAAGAGCTATACCTAGAGCTAAAGGTTAGAGTCAACCTCACCTGAACCATGAAGACTGAGAACAGGACAGGTTAATTTCCAAAGGAGGAACATCCACAATCTATTAGCTATAGCAAATAAAAGGGCACTAGACAAACAAAAAACAACAATGTCCCTTCACACTATTTCTTAGAAAAACTTTAGGTGATTAAGTCAATTTAATAAAAAAGAAATAAATAAAGCCTGTTGAATGAAATAGTAATGAGTGTTGAAGATAACAACCACCAAAAAAAATTGTATCTAACTGTATATTAAGAATTGTGGGAATTATATTTACAGAAGATTCATGTTATAAATCCTAATGATGTAAAAATGATAGTATAGCAAAATTAAAAGAAGTAGTGAGGAGATAAGGACCAAATTAGAAAAAAATGAAGAAATATAAATATACTGATCTGACCATCTTTCACTGTAGTGTACTAATAGATTAAAATGGGAAATCAAATTCATTTCAGAAAATATATATGACTTTCTGTGATTAATCAAGCATTTATCTGAAATGTTAGAAAAAATAAATTTAAAAAAGCAGAGATAATTTAATTGTTTAAAAAGACAGTAATAAATTAGAAAATGAAATAATAAGTCAGAAAACAAAAATGGTAAACTTTTTTGGGAAAAAAATCTACCAGTGAACCTAAAAAAGAGAGAATGCAAAAGAAACAAGTATGCTAATTTAAAAAAATAGGTACACTGGAAAATAAAGGAATATAAAACAAACAATGGTTGAAATATATTCATTAGACTAAAAATCTGGATAACCAGATTTTTAAGGAAAATATAAATTGCTTAAAATGACCCCCAAAATAATTTATAAATAAATAAATAAATAAACTGATAACCTCTGCACAGGAAAGCAAGAAAATATTTAACAACATTTTAATTTCAACCATTCTTATACATACATATTTATTTCTAAGATATGATCAGAGAAATTTACTATCATGGTTTACTCAAAAGATATGCATACAGAAATGCATCTGGAAACATTGTGTGTAATATCTAAAATTCAAAATGAATATTGAATATAAATATTCATCTCTAGGGACTAGGTATGATAACTTATTATATATCCATACAAAGTAAATCTAGCAGTTAAATATTAATAGGTAGTGAGATGGACAAATCTCCTATCACAGTATTCAATACAAAAGTTCAACTGAAAAATATGTTAAGGGAGATATGCATCCCTTTGTTGTATTATATATACTTTATACCTGGCATATATGAGGTATGTCAAGAAAAAAATCCAGCATTATTAATATAATGAGAATAGTTTGCTTGACACTGATGTAACCTGGCAGTCAAGGAGAGTAGACTGGAATGTACATGCATGAACAATGATGACACTACTGTACTACCAGTGGGGGTGGTAGATGCTGTTGAGTAATCAAGTGTACTATGTGGCTGTCACATTCAAAATGACTGAGTGAGTAGAGTAATAAATCTGCATCAAATTTTGTGTTAATCTTGAACATTCCTCTGTGGAAACTAGTTGGATGAATTGGAAGGTCACATCTATTGGCAACTAGTGATTGGCAGCTTCATCACAACAACACATGCCTGCTCATGTATCGCATCTCCTGCAGAAACATCAAATCACCCAGGTGACTCAGTCACCTTACAGCCTAGAGTTGATGCCCTGCAACTTATGGCTTTTCCCAAAACTAAAATTACCTTTGAAAGGAAACAGTTTACAGACCATTGATGAGATTCAGGAAAATACAATAGGGCAGCTGATGGTGATTGGGAGAACTGTGTGAGGTCCCAGGGTGCTTGTTTTGAAGGAGGCTGAGGCATCATTGCCCTGTGTACAATGTTTCTTGTATCTTCTTCAATAAATGTCTATATTTTTCCTATTAAATGCCTAGATACCTTCTGGATGGACCTCTTATATTTAGATTTTTACTTTATAGTCCTATAATAAGTATAGTCATATATGCAAATTTATGTATGGGGACTTTCTGAAAAACACAAACAGACCCATCAGTGGTAGTTTATGACTATTACCACTAGTCAGTAGAGAGGGACAAGGTATTTACAAAGTGCAAAATTTCACTTTTCACTGCATCTTGTTCTGTAATATTTTAATTTATATTGTTTTCTTTTTAAATAATAATAAAAATGAGTATGTTCTCTGCTTGAGATATGAGACAACTGAGAATCTGGAAGAAAATTCCCGAATTTCTTTCTAAGCCTCAAGAAGAAAATTAATTGTACATTTGTGTCATCTTTTTTTTTTTCAGGTAAACACTTCTTGGAAGATAAAAAAGGACAAAATACTATAAGAGTTTCTACATTTTTAAGATAGTATTTTAATGAATCTGGTTTTATATGTAACATCACAAACACACCTTTTTAAAAAACTAGTTCATTATGTATAATGTTTTGTGCTAGATATATAAAAAAAAGCACCTTAAGGTGTTTGCTCTCAGTTAGATTTAGAATACAGGATAATGGTTTTAAACTGTACAATGTAAACTGTAAGTGCCAAATGAATAAAGAATTGCCCTAAATACTATTATACCCATTTAGTTTAATTTTAAACTCTAAAACTTCAGAATCTTCAAATTTCTTCCCCTTCTCACCCACCCACCAAAGGTTTGATTATACTAATAAATCTATCTTCATTTTATTAATTGTATTAAATATCAATTAATTTGCATCATAATATGAAATGAATTATTTTTCCTCATCTGACCAACTAACTACCCATGTGTCCTCATGTGGAATCCTAGAAACAGGGATTATTTCTTAGAATCTTTACATACATGGAATCATTCCCTTTTGTTATGTAAGTGAAGAATTCTTTTAGCCTAACCTGTGAGTGTTTGATCCAGACATGAAATGCAACTGTTAAGGCATAGGCAATGATCCTGAAATATCCAGAATGATAACAATGTAAAGTAGATTTGTTTATTTCTAAAAAGTGCAAAACTTCTTCATGAAAATGTTTAGCTGCAAAACAGAGTGCTATTGCTGTTTTTTGGCTTAAGGTTTTGTGGGAAAGGCAAGAGGGTAGTTAGTTTTCCCCACACATCTAAGAGAGATACATAATTGAATTCTAAAGCCCACAATAAAGCCTGGAATAAAGTAATAAACACTGCCATACAATGAGGTACATCTTTCATGATAGCCTTCAGTGTCTTATCATTTTTAGAACTAATTATCTGTTTGAAATACACATTTTTCATCTTTGTTTTAAAAATGAGAACAGAGTCAGCTTTTTGAGCTCCAGCCAGATGCTGATTTTATAACCTTAGCTATGTAGGCTAACTGCTAACAGCTCAGGATCTGAGACTTTCAAAGTTATTTTTAGGACATATCAGTTAATGAGCAGGTACAAACTGAAACATAAATGAGCAGCAGGGCAGAGGCAGCCAAATGTCAGGGAGAGTCTCAGATGGTAGGACAAACTGTAATTATTCAATCCAGTTATGGACAGTGGTGAATAAGAATGAACCACTGCCAACTGCTATCCAGTCAAAGGTTTAATTTTTATGCATATAAATAGAAAATGCATAGAAAACATGAACAAACACACAGTGTGTGTCAAAGTAACTTACTCCTGCTGTCTTTCATGCAAACAGAAAACATAGTTTCCTTTCCTTTTCTGGAGCTTCCCCCCATACTACCATATTAGTTATAATACTTGCATTATAGCTCTAATGAATATTACATCTTTGTTTTATACTAGCTTATTTGTAATGACAAGGCTTTGTGTAACCCTTGAACATGCTGCAAAAGGTTCCAAGAAATCAGCACAGTCATAATTCACTCCCTCCACTATCATCACACCCCCAACCTTAGGCCTCACCTCCACCAAGGATTAATACTCGGTGTGAGGAAAAGGCTGATATACATCCATTCATTTTCATTGAAGGAATTCTATCAGGTTACCAACATGTAGAGAATGACTAAATCTGTAGAAAGAAAAACAATTTTGCCAAAGATATGGCATTGTTGAACATGAAACATTTAGCTGCCACTCATTTAGTTTTCAGTGCAGAGTGTAATAACGAGGAAGGAGCCAAAAATCAAGGCTTGGATAAGCTAATTTTATTAGGTTTTCAGGCACACCTTTTTGTACTTTATTGCTTATAAATTATTTACCTAGAAAAATAGTACTGACCCAAAACATTTTTCTTAAAAAGTTGTTCTTGTCATTATAAAAAATGTTTATTAAAATTATGTTCCTCAAATAATCCACCTTCAGAAGGAAACTTGTTACATGCATTATATTTCTCTTTTGCTTTTTGTTTGCCAAGCAACCACTATCAGTGTTCTTTTTAAATTTTTTTATTTATGTTTTAGAGAGGGAAGGGAGGGAGAGAGAGAGAGAGAAACATCAATGTGCGGTTGCTGGGGGTCATGGCCTGCAACCCAGGCATGTACCCTGACTGGGAATCGAACCTGCAATGCTTTGGTTCGCAGTCTGCACTCAATCCACTGAGCTACGCCAGCCAAGGTACTATGAGTGTTCTTAATGACACTCTATTGTTGACAAAAAATGGACCATATACTAAAGCTGACAAGCTCAGGGGAGGCCTGTATTGCAGGCTCTACAAAACCAGAAACCAAAAGGAACCACATGATCTGAACATAAAAATTCCTAACCAAAAGCGAGTCAGGCCAGGTAGTCACATCATAAGCCTATAGCTTCCTTGACAAAGGTTAATCTTTACCTTAAGTAAAACTATCTACTGTCTTTTTTGCACCTAAGATAACATACCTTTGTAATGTCAGAGCAATTTTCTTTTTCCAGACCCTTCAATGTCCATCCATAGCACCAGAATATGAGACCACAGAATCCCTCCTATTTATCTTGTTTCCCAAACACCAGCTATAAATGTTAATTGTTAACTAGCCTGTATCCACCAATGTAAAAAGTTTTTGTCTCTCTGTTTTAATCTTTATCCAGTATCAGAGATTTCCCCACTTTGCTTTCTCCCGCCTCCCTAATTCACCACCAATGGATTTCTTGTACCCCTCCTTATGTCTCCTCCTTTGATTATAATGCATAAAATAAGCAGCAATACTGTCATTCAAGGGAGCATGCTCTCAATCCGTTGAGATTTTTCTTCTCAGCATTTGTTGTCATTTAGGCTCAAATAAACTCATAAAAATGCTCCACAGGCTTGGACATTTCTTATGTCTACACTGTATTTGGGGTAGGAGAAATATCTCCCTCCCATTCTGAACAATCTGGGTGAATGATAAAATACAGTGCTATGCTCCACCACCAGTAGAAGGAAAAAACAAACAAAAACACTGCAGTCTTATTCCATCAATACTCGATTATTCTTTTCATTTCTGATATATAACAGTGGGTAACTAAGCAAACTAAGCTTAGTCAATCAACCCTCTCAGAAGTTGAATTGTGAGGGAAATTATAAAGACAAAAAAATAATTATTGGAATTTATTCATTCATCCTAACAATGCAGGAATTTCATACAATTAATGTCCATGACACTCAGAAGCTTCCTTTTCCTATTTTGAGTCACCTCTCTCTTAAACCCTGTGAGCTACCTCATGTTTATTCAGTAAATTCATTTTAGTTTAATGTACCAGAGTCACCTGGTATTTTTGCAAACAAAAATTTTTAACTGACATACAGTGTTTGGAGGAGAAATTTTAAACATAAATTGTTTTATGATATTTTCAAACAGAGAGGCAGGAGTTTTGCAATACAAATGCAAAGACTGATTCTGGAGGAAATGTTTCTTTATTGTCTATGAATTATATTTTTCCAACTTTATAGGAAATTGACATACATTTAAGTCTGTAATACATTTCAAGTTAATTTTTGCCAACAGTGAAAGATAGCGGTCCAGTTTCATTCTTTACATGTAAATATCCAGCACTCCCAGCACCTCCTATTAAAGAGACTGTCTTTTCTCCATTGAGTATTCTTGGCTCCCTTGCCAAATATTAGTCGACTGTTTATGCTTGAGTTAATTTCTGAGCTCTCAATTCTGTTTCATTTGTCCATTTTTTGTTTTGCCAGTACCATACTGTTTTGATTATTGTCACTTTGTAGTAGATCTTAGAAGCAGGAAAGGTGATTCCTCCTGCTTTGTTTTCCTTTCTCAGGGTTTCTATGGCTATTCAGGGTCTTTTGTTGTTCCATATAAATTTTGGAACTGTTTTTTCTACTTCTGTAGAAAAATGCCTTTGGAATCATGATAAAGATCGCATTAAATCCCTAAATGGCTTTTAGCAGCACTGACATTTTGATGGTACTAATTTGTCCAATTCCTGAACATGAGATACCTTTCCACTTTTTGTGTCTTCTTTGATATGTTTCATCAGGGTCCTGTAATTTTCCAAGTATAGATCTTAAACCTCCTGAGTTAAATTTATTCATAAGCATTTTAATATTTTTGATGCTATTGTAAATGGGATTGATTTTTATTTCTTTTTCAAAAATGTGGTTGTTACCATATAGAAATGTTACTGATATTCTGTTAATTCTGTATATTACAACTTAATTAAATTTATCGATTAAATCTAATTTTTTGAATAGTTATAATTTTCTGCATATAAAATCATCATCTGCAAAATAATGTCTATGGATTATTGACTGATGACAGGTAGGGAAGATTAACCTAATATGTTTTTCAATTTAAAAATTTCATAAACATAATGCAGCTGATGATAATGGTTGTGGTGGCTATGGCAAGGCCAACAAATATGTTGAACAGATACAAGTATTGTAATCAAAATGCAAATTTGTTTGTCTCCCATTGTCACTTTAATATTTATCTAGTGGAGCCACTGAATGAAAATTTTAGATTTTATTCCATTAGATAATAGTCTTATGTGACCTAGACTCATAAAACACAATCACAATAGGTACATAACATGTCAATATAATGCAGCAATCAAAACTGTGAGCATGATTTATAGTTAAATATTTTTTCCTCCAGCAGCCAAGTCCAACTTCCAGCAGGATGCTTGTTGCTTGGAAGGCTGGTATCATGATATCTCCTTTCCCCACATCTGCTAGTAATCTTGTCACCTCAGCCATTGATGCTGTTTTCCAATATTTCTAGTTTCCCACCAAAATGCACATGAGAGAACTCTATTCCTTCTCCTCTTTCTTACTTCATAGAACTGTATCTATAGTTCTGGCCAATAAACTGCAAGTGGATTTACATAAAAGAATATTTAATGGTTGATGCAAACCCTCCAAAGTTTCTCTTTCTTTTGGATATAATAGAGGGCTACATTCAAGGCAATGATGGTCTCTTCTGAGTAGACACTCTTTACCAGCTTCTCAGCCTAATAACTAATAAGAAGGATTTAAAGGGAACAAGAAGTAAACTGCTTCCTAAACCACTGGATTTTAAAGTTAATTGCTATACTACGATAACCTAAACTCTTCTGACTGGAAATGTAATGGTCCAATAACATAAGACACACAGCTTAAATATGTAGCACTGGTTTGGAGGATAGGTGTTCATCAATGCAGAGACTGATATCAGCCCCTGGAAAATAGCAGTTGGGTTCCTGATAACTAAAAAAATATTTACTTAATGAATTTGTAGCATGAAAGGAAGAGGTTGAAAAACTGAAAATTACCAGTATGTATTATTGGGTTGGCCAAAAAGTCCATATTGTCTTCTGCATAAAATAAAAGACCCATTTTTCATTTTCACCAATAACTTTATTGATTTGGATATTTTTAGTATGTCAGCTATCTCCCCCACAGTATAATGTTGAGTGTTCTCAATTCATGTCTTTATATGATTGCTATCAACTCAACTGGTCTACCAGACCATGGAGCACTGTCCAGTGAGAAATCTCCAGCATGAAATTTTGCAACCCACTGTTGACATGTTTGATCAGTTACAGCACCTTCTCTATACACTGTGTGATTTTTTTAATTTCAGTTGTGCTTTTACCGTTCCTGAAAAAATAAAGCATAGTATCCTGAAATTGTTGTGTATTTTCTTCCATCTTCAGTATGAAAATGGCTACACAAACATTCACCAATTTTCATGTTTTTTTAATGCACACTGATATGACAACTTTCACAATAAAATTTAACAAAAAAATTTTGAATGAAGTAAAGGAAACTAATTGCTACTAGAGTCATCTTACAGAAAAAAAATGAATTTTTTGACCAAGTCAATAGTTGCCTATGGCTGGGTTTGGTGAGTCACTATAAGGAAGATATTTGTCTAGAAAAAACTTAGCTAGTTTTTCAACAGGACTGAAAACAAAAGAAGAGCCCTGAAATTTGAGAAAGTCCAGGGTTTGAAAGATGCAACTGCTTTTATCACCTACTGGTAAAAAGGTAAACTAAGAAAACCTTTGAGTAACAAATGTTGATCTGAATTTACCATTATAACAAGGATGAAATCAAGAAGCAATGTTCACATGTGCATTACTAAAACCTTCCAATAAATTGGATTAGTCTTAGAGCAAATACTCAGTTAAAACTGTAGTGCAAATTACTTTGAATTGGACAACACATATCAAGGATAAGAGGCCAATGAGGTGACTTCCCCACAGATGGATAAAAAGCTCAAATACTTGCAATTAATTCCAAAGAAAGACTTACGGGTAGAAGGAAACATAGAAATATAGCAAATCTAAGAGGTAAATCTAGAACAGAAAGAAAAATGTGCCTACCGCCACATGGAAATAACTTGAATCAAATGGATTATATTCTCATCAACAAATTTCCTAAGTCACTTATAGAGTGTCACTGCCAAAAGAACCATTTGCTTGGTCTAAAAGAAGCTGTGAATGTTCAGAATTTAAAATGACATTTCTTTCCCTCACCATATGTAAGAAGTATTCTTAAGAAATCTACTTAACCCAAAGAACGCATTTTCCAATGCTCATATCAGACATTGTCAAAGGATACTGGGAAAGGAAAGAGAGCAGATCTGGGGGAAACAGTGAACAATAGAAGAAGTCGGTGAGGGGCAGGAAATAAAGTTCGGGCCTAACCCATTCCCTGTAATCAATACAGATGCCTTTTAAAGATACCTTTTTTTTTAATTTGCCACCGACCATAACTTTTCCAAATGAGATTGTTTACTTAACTTTACTAGATTGGTTATTCTACTTCTGTTGCACTGCTGTATTTTGGCTTTGTGAATTGGAGATAACTTATCTTTTTAGTTCATTGTCTCCCAGGTCAAAAGAAAACACATCAGAACTAATGAAGATACTACTAGTCATCACCCCAAAACCCTAGACTTGAAGTTAAATGTCCTTGAATGAGATTTTGGAGTTGAATCTGTTGAGAAGGGGGCAGCATATTTTGACTGAGAGTACATAATTTTTTACTTCAAGCTAGAAGGGCAGATTATGGCAGTTTTTAGTAATGTTGATCAAATTTTTCTCACACTCAATCTTCAATACATGTGGTAGAATTATTCTTCCTAGCCAGGGAATTGCTCTTCCTGAGATCAGGGTGGCCACTAAATTTAATTCTGGAAAAATTGTGAATGAAAGTGTAGAATTTAGCTGCTGACGTCAGATCCTCCTGAGTCTGGGTGTAATCTATAATGTTTGTGAAGGTGCAGCTCCATTAATCTGGGTACTTGAATTACTGACATGAACGTTGACTTCCCACCAACTTGCAAAGGGCATGTACAACATATATGAGAAATTAAAGTTTTTATGTTAAGCCAATGATATTTAGAATTTGTTACTACACTATCATATAACTCATTCTGATACACATGCTTTCTGACTCCTTGGAGCTGCAGCAAAGGGAACCGGGGAAGAAATATGTCAAATTCTTACTTGACTATTATCATATCAGGATTCTATAACCTTCAGGAATAGCTAGTATTTAAGTTTGATTTTTTTCTCTTGGAAGCTTTTTAGTAGATACTTAAGGAATTCCCCCAGTGGACTACTCTTACCCTGCCTGACTCTTTTGCTTTGGGTGGCTGCTCTTGAATCCACATCAGCTTCAGCTTTCTTCTAGGTCCACCCTCCACAGACTCTCCCTTTTGGGAACCTTACACACTCTAGCAGAGGCCATTTGGACAGAATCCCTTCTAATGCATATCTATGTTCCTACTAGGCATTGCACAATTGATCCCTGGAGATGTTGCACTTTTTTAATTCTTTAAAATATTTTTTATTTAAGTATAGTTGGTGTACAATCTACTGTCAGTTTTATTAGTTTCAAGTATACAATATAGTGAGTGATTCAACATTCTTATACCTTACAATGTGATCACCTCACTAGTTCTAGCAATCAGTCATCTGTCATCATGTAAACTTACACAATATTTTTGTCTATATTCCCCTCCCCCATTTTCACCCATTTCCCCACCCACTCCCTTCTGGTAACCACCCCTTTGGTCTCCATTTCTATGAGCCTGTTTTTTCTTTTGCTTGTATGTTTTGTTTTTAGAGAAAGACAAATACCATATGGTTTCACATATATGGAAATGTTGCACTTTTATCCATCATTAGCAGGTTGGTCACATGCCTCCTGATGCAGCAAAGGCTCTCTCTACACTGTGATTTCATGCTGTGGCAACCTGTAGATATCTCATACATGTCTTAGACAAACTAATCATCGTACTCCCCATGTCCCGAGGCACACTCCCAGCTTGCAGAGTTGCCTTGGTAAAATGAGTCCAAGCAGGACTGAAATTAGAAGGGAGCACCTCTACCTATTCCATAAGGAGGAACAAGGAGATGTGAAGCACTTCAGCAACTATATTCAAAGAAAAATACTTCATGAATATCCCTTCTTTTGGCCCTTTTATCTTCTCCTCATGAATTTCAGAGCTGTCCAAGGGAGTATCCCTTTATATCCCTTGAAAATATACATTTCAATCTGATGTTCCTTTTTTAGGATCTTTTATCTATTATAATTTGACATCTAAGTTAAAACTTAAAATTTAATATGCTCTCACATAGTAACAGTGATAACTTGGAATGTGCAAATGACTGTATCAAACACTTTAACTTTGTATCTATTTCCTCTTTTAAGCTTCTTAGGATCTTTATAAAACTGGTTTATTATTCCAAATTTTAGATGAGAACCCTGAGGCTTGGAGAGGTTTAATATTCTATTGCTGAGTGTTTTGTTTTGCTTTGCTTTGTTAAAATCTCTATGCTACATTAACCATCATTAGTGGTATGTATATTAGTTACTGGAAAGAAATATAGGGAAACAGTATACCTTATTCTTATACATTTTTTTTGTATTTTGGCATACTTTGGGTATGATTTTAGAGAGAAGAAGAATAAGCTTCACTATAAATTGTCTGAAGTGTTATGTTTAACTTTATTTTAGAATATTTCAAACATAAATGTTCTATAGGTGGTGATCTATCAGCATATTTCACTTTTTTTCTTTTAATGCTGCAAAGAAGAAGGCTTAATATATCCATATTGAAAAATGCATATTCCAACCGTGAATATGTCATCTGTCTCATAATGTCCTGGCAATAGAATTGTTAACTATATCATAGGATTCTCTCTGCTTTCTCAATAGTGAGAACATCTTGAAAGTTTCACTTTTCAGAGGGATTTCCCCTCAGTTTCCCTCAGCTGCCATCCACCCTTTTCTTGCCTTCTGTTGTTCTTTTCAAGCTTGTTCTGTTCATTCTCTTGTTATAATCCTTGCTATTAGTCAAGGGGCTTACTTATAGCACCTGTCACCCCAGATATTGCTTGAGAGCAGCACAATAGGGATTTCACAAGATTAAAATTCTCTCTTGAACATATGAATATACACATTTTAGTATTAATTGTTTATTTTGCATTTAATATGACTGCAGGCCAGCTGGCTTCCTCACTGAGCTTCTTCATCAAGTGCATGCCAACTGTCAATTGAAACCGCTCTGAACTGAGTAAATGTGTGCCTTTAGGACTTAAGCTGCTCTCAGCTCTGCGATAAGCAATCACTTCAGTTTCTTCATACATATGACCTCAGCTAAGCCAAGAGGAAGCAGCAAGCACTGCCCTTGAAGCTAAGGGATAAATGGCAAATATGTAGAGTAATATCTTCTGTGATCCTCCTTCTTAAAGCTACTTTAAAATGAGTTTAGTTGGATCTATTGCCTTTCAGCAGGGTTCTTTTATGTTGGTTTAGTTTTTTATTTTATTGTGTTTCATTTTAAGAAGTAGAGCTATCTTTGTTTTTCCTATGTTATGGTTATGATCTATATATTCTAACAATTCACATTAAAAGAACTTGGTGTATTCAAAACCTATGCCTATATTTATACTGATGTGAGAATTTTCATTATAAAATGTTGAGTTCAGTTAAATCATACTTTTTGGAAAGATGCATCTTTATATGGCACAAAAGTCACAAATGGCATTTGCATTTCATTTTTAAATTAGTTGTTTCATTTTTTGAAGAGACAGTCAAGGTCAGAGCCCTAGAAACGGTTTTCAATATGTGATTGTGCTTCTATCTGTGCTTTGGGGACCATAGAATAGAATCCTATCTCACACTTCAATTTAAATAGCATTCTTAGCACCCCACCCTGTCCTTTCCAAACCAAACACACCTGCCAAAGATGTTGAGGGACAAGAATGTTTATTTCATTGTAAGTAGATTGCTATTAAGTTTATAGATGAATTGAGAAAAATGTTTAATTCCAATTTTTAAAAAAAAACACTCTGGCACTACACAGGGAATATGAAAAACACATACTTGAAATTTATGAGTATACAGAAGAACAGATAGAAAAAAGGTTTTACAGGAAATGTGGAGAAAAACAATTCAGAATTAAAGGCTCTTGAGGGAAGCTAGTGCCAGGGAAGGAAGATAAACAAAAACATTTTAAATTAAAGAAACTTCCATCTTTAGAAAAAGATGTCTTGCATAAAGCATTGTTATGAACACTACTATGTTATCTAAGTAGGTTAGCTTAATCTAACAACCTGAGCAATCCATGTCCTACTAACTTTGTTATATTGTTAAAAAGAGCCATCTTTTATCCAAAAAAAAGCTGATATTTTTCCTGTATGATTATCCCATTACGTATAAGATTTTACAGATTCCATTGAAAATTTTAAACCTTTGCAAACTTTAAGCTATCAAAATATTTACTTAAAAGCTATAGATTCTGTTCCCTTTATGGTTTTGGATTCAAATCATCAAATCCTGTAGGCTTTTAGTAACAACATATTTACCTAAAATCTATTGTATCAGATCTACAAAGAGAATAGCAGTAAAAATAGCATTATTTTTCTGTATGGTTATACATGAAGTTAACAGTGCAATTTGTCCATACAGACTGTTTACTTTTTCTTATTCCAAGAGAAATGTGTGCTTAAAAACAATGTTTTCCCTGATCAAATTTTTCAAAATAGTTTTCAACAAAATGATAAATATTGTCTGCCATGTTTTCTCACATTTAAGAAACACAGTTTAGTACACTAAATAGGGTAAAAGGAAAGAAAGATCAAAGACAAAATGGCTCCCAAACTTAAAAGAATATATAAAATTCCTTTGAAGTCACATTGCTTATTATCAAAAAATATTGTGGACTCATCAGAAAGATAGCATACATAGGACTTGTGCATATATTTGAATTTTATGGGTTCCATGTTCATCACCACAATCCATAAACATCAGCTAAAACAAAGTCACCTGTCCCACTGGACCTCTTCATTCCAGAAAAGGTGATGGTAGAAATAATGAACTTAAAAACAAACAAGTAGTATCTAGAGAAGATTACATTTATAAGGTAGAAAAATATAGATATAAAAACTTTAAAAATATAAAAATATAAAATTTTATTCATTTATTCAACATAGAGGTCTGTCCAGAAAAAGTCCAGCCATTGTTAATCTAGTGAGAACATTTCATATGACATCGATGTAACCTGACAGCCAAGGAGAGTGGGCTGGAGTGCACATGCATGAACAATGATGTCTTCACTGTACTAGTCAGTGAGGGTGAGCATGTGTACAGTGTGGCCATCAAATTCAAAATGACTGAGTGAGTAGAGTAATAAATCTGCATCAAATTTTGTATTAAGTTTGAATATTCCTCTGTGGAAACTATTTGGATGATTCAGAAGGTTGCAGCTATGGGCAACTGGTGATTGGCAGCTTCATCAGACACCCCCAGTTATGTGTCACATCTACAGACTTTTTGGTGAAACATCTAATCAATCAGGTCACTCAGCCCTCCTACAGCCCAGATTTGGTGTCCTGAAAAGTATGGCTTTTTTTGAGACTAAAATCAGGAAGCGATTTCAGACCTTAGATGAGATTCAGGAAAATACCACAGGGCAGCTGATGGTGATTACAACAAAGGATTTTGCAGAGATTTTTGAAGTGTGGAAGAGATGCTGAGAGACCTGTGTGAGGTCTAAGGTTCCTACTTTGAAGGGGACTGAGGCATCATTGTTCTCTGTATAATGTTTCTTGTATCTTCTTTAATAAATGTCTCTATTTTTCATGTTATGGCTGGATACTTTCTGGATAGGCCTCGTACATGCATTGAAGCCTACTACCAAGCTCTAGTTTAGGCGCTAGGAGTTTTCAGTGAACAAAATAGACAAGCATCCCTTCCCTGAAAGACGTACAGGCTATTGGAGGAAGGAGACAATAAATAGAATAAATAAAATATACAAAATTTTAGATAGTTGTAAATACTAAGGAGACGGGGAAAAGGTAATGTGTTCATCGAATGAGGATTTAAAATGTTAGATAGAGTGGTCTGAAGAGATCTTACTGAGTAAAGGCCTAAATAAAAGGAGAATGAAAGTCACATAGATATCTGCAGAGAGAGCATTACAGAGAGTGGAAAGAGCAGGTGTTAAAGAAGAAGCTAGGTGGGCTGGATCAGAGTGAGCAACAAAGTACTAGGAAGTGAGGTAAGACATAACAGCCAGCCACACATGTATGACCTTAGATGTCTTTATAAGGACTTTTTTATTAAACGTGTGGGTTTTAAGCAGGAGAACAATGCTCCAGCTGCTGTGTTGAGAATAAGTAGTTAGAGGGAAATAAAAGATAAAAGAGAGATAGCTGGAAGTTTTCCCAGATGCCTTCCTCTTGTTCTCCAGATGTACACTCCATCCTCTTCACCCTTTTCTCTGCCCTAGGAAGCTGGCCTGTGTGTACTACATCAGCAGAGGTCCTAGGAGAACCTGGTAAAAGATCAGAGGGAGGAAGAAGAATGAGATCAGGTTATGTCCTTGCCTTTACCCCATAAATTTGCCTATGGCTGGTTAGAAAGGGGTGGACAAAGGGAGATTTACAGCTGTTCATATGGAAAAAGACATGCAGGTTATGATTATTACAATAGCTTTATTAACTCAAAAGAATGCCACTCACAACTGTAAACTTACTTTTGCTTGCCCTTGTATTATTCAGTGAAAAGTCACTGATTTTTTCAAATCAGCCAAATTTACTCAACTCTCTAAAATGGTTTATTCCCATTCTCCCCACTTGTATAAGTTTCCTAGAGTTGCTGTAACAAAGTACCACAATTACAGAATTTATCATCTAACAGTTCTGAGGCCAGAAGCCTAAAATCAAAGTGTCAGCAGGGTTAGTTCCTTCCGAGGGTTATGAAGAAAAACCAGTTCCATATCTCCCTCAATTTTTATTTCCCTCAGGTATCCTTGATTTATAGGTGGTGTTATACTTGTGTCTTCACACTGTCTTCCTTCTGTTTATGTCAACAATGTGTCCAACCAGACCTTTTCATAAGGATACCAGGCATGCTGGAGTAGAGCCCACCCCAATGATCTCATCATAACCTATTCATTTCCAAAGAACCTATTTCTAAATACTGTCATACTCAGGGTACCACATATAGAGTTCAATATCTTTGGAGTAGATGACAGTATTAAAATATTCAGTCCATAATATGATTCTTCCAAGCTCCAGAATGAAAATTACTGTTGCTACTTGCTCCAGTTCTGGTTTTCTTGACATACATACATTTGTAACTGCATAATTATCACAGCATGTTTCAGTAAGCCCCCTGTTTACTCTATGGAGTCTAATTAAATGAGAGTTTATACTATAAGAGAAACAATGGTGACCTGCACCAGAATGATGGCAACAGCAGCAATAAGATATAGTCACCAATCTGGATACAATTTTGAAGATGAGACAACAGGATTTGCTAAATAATTGAATATAGAATATAAGAGAGTAATATAAGTCTTTGACCTGATCAGCTGCAAGAATGGTGTTGCCATTTGCTAAGATGGAGAAGGATGTTAGAAAAGCAGGTTAAAGGAAGCATGATATCAGAAACTCAGTTTTGAATATGTGAAGCTTGAGAAGCCTATTGACAACTAACTGGGTAACCTGGATATATGTACTTGAAGTATAGGAACAGGTGTGTCAATGTACATTTGGGAAACATCAGTGCACAGACAGCATTTATAGCCATCAAAGGTCTAGTTATTGAAATGCTAAAATTTAGAGAAATAAGTAGCAGCCAATAAAGTTGAGTAAGAAGCAACAGATATAAAAACAGAAGGAAAATCGAGTGTTTTGGGGGTCAGAAGGAAAGTAAAAAATATTTGCAAAGAAGAAAGTGTTCAACCAAATCAAATACCACTAGTAGTTCAGGTGAGTTCTAATAATTGATAATTGGATAATTAAAACTTATGGAAATAAGTCAGAGCTAGAGCCAGGTAGCACAGGTACAGTCTTGTACACAGCTTGGGGCCCAAGTTAGACGACTGGACAATTCAGGACTATCATGAGAAGGGTTAAAACCACTGTATCACTTGCTATTTACAAAGGGTACCTGTTTTCATAGAGTTCATTTTATGTAATTTTAAACTTAATTATTAGCTTTAATTTAGCAGTGGTTTATCCTAAGGTGTGGATTTAGCTAGAAGAAAGATTCATTTTATTACTTTACAAAGATCTATATTGTTGAGATGTTTTATAAGGAATTAGTGCAATTTCTGCAATTAAAAGTAAAAAGAACACAATCAAAACTCTCTGCAGGATTAACCAACTTCCAGTATGGCAGTATAAGGAGCTCTACTGACTCACTCCCCAGTGGAACTGGTTAATATTAAAAAAAAGAAGAAGACCATTTAAAGCCTCTGGAAATGGTCCTAAGGGCATACAGAAGATGAAGAAACATCTATCAAGAAAGTCTATGAAGATGTTGTAAGAAAGGCAAGAATCTAGTATTTGACCCCAAACCTGTCCCTCCCTCCCTCGTCTCCCCCAGCAAAGCTAAGCAGAGGCTGGACTCCATACAGCGGCAGCCAAGAACACAAAGCTTCCACTATCCCCAGCTCCCAGCCCAGGGCTCTTCCTGAGAAAAGAAAGACTTCAATTTTTCTCATCCTGCCCCCAAATGCCTGCTGTTGATGCTAACTCCTGAGCATTTAGGTCAGGAATAGTATATTTAAACATATCTTTCATATGAAAAACAACACATTTCACTTTAAGGTTGTGAGAAAAAGTCTATTTTTCCCTTGTTCATTCCCCCAAAAGATAGACTGTTGCATTCTGATAATGAAATTCACAAAGTATGAAAGGCTCAGCTAGACAGCTGACTTGAACAAGACCATGTTCTTATGTATGAATAATTTACAGTTAATGTGATTTAGTAGCATATGCTTTTTATATGAAAATGTTACTATGACTACTTCAGGAATAGTGTAAATGTGAAAATAATTCTAAAAACACAAAGTACCTGTCTCCTGTAGAAAATCAATCAGTATAACGGATATAAGGCAAAAATTCAAACTACATTTCTGAGTCTTTTTCCCTGACTCCGAAACATTATCCAGACTCTCTATTATAATCCCTCTATCTGTTTCTGATTACTTTTATCAACATTACAGTATATTAGAAAGATCTTTCTCTTGGGGATTCTCTTCGTCTTTCATTCATATCTTTCTCCACTCCCTATTTCTTCTTATATACTTTTCAACTTCACTAAAACAAGTTTGCTTTTTATTTTCACATGATTCTTTAAGGACTTACAATTCATCATTCAAACTTTCCATTCTTTATAGAAATATAGTTGAACAATCAGTTCTAAGTACCCAGATTTATGTAATAATACACTCCTTAGGACATTTTAATGGGAAATGGAGATATCATTATGCACAGACTACGAGACTTGTCATTTAAACATTTCATATGACTTAGAACTATATTATGTCACAGCCTATGAGGTAGATGGAACATACTAATTCAACAAATGCTTAACAAGAAAATTTTTAATTATCCACATATACTGAAGTAGGAGGATTAAAAAGGATGAGTGCAGTATTTATTCAAGGTTACTCCACTACTGGTGATAGAGCTTACAGTGTCACTCACTCCAGTTAGTTTTCCAATAATTCTTACATGTTGCCCCATTTTGCTGAATAGTCATAACCAGAATAGATAGATAAACCAGAACAGTTTGAAATTAAGAACTATGTTTCTTAGGATATGTTCAAAAAATATTTAAGGTTAATTACTAACATTAAGAGAGCAAGGGCTTTGGAGTAAAAAAAACAGACAGACAGACAAATACAACTGGTAGATTGAATGTTTCCCCACTAACAAGTTTTTGGCATTACGTTATTTAACCCTTCTCAACTCTGATTCCTCATTTACATAAAATGGGAGCAGTAATATGCACTCCATAGGTTATTGTGGGAACAACATAATAACTTAACAGGGTAAATGTTTAGGAATATTAGTAAATCTGTTGCACATAAAAAATATATTCATGGAAGGCTTCAGTCATTCTGTTTTCTCCTCACCTGTTTTAATGGGACTGTGGTAAAGAGAGAAATGAATCCACCAAAATCTCTTCATACTGATGTCCTGAATCTGTGAATATGCTACCTTAAGTGACATAAAGGACTCTGCAGATATAATTGATTTAAAGATCTGGTTATAGGGAGCTTATCCTGCATTATTCCAGTGGGCCCAGTATTATCACAAGGGTCCTCATAAGAGGAGACTAGAAGGTCAAAGTCAGAAAAAGGACATGGATACTGAAGCTGATGTCAGAGTGACTTCATTGTTGGAAGACTTGTCATGAGCCAAGGAAGGTGCACTCAATTTTTGACTTCTGACCACCAAAATTTCAAGATTGTAAATGTGTTGTTTTAAGTCACAAAATTTGTGGTAATTTATTATAGCAACGATAAAAAACTAATACAAGACCTACTGTTAAACCAAATGAAGCTTTAAGGAGAGCCAAGAAAGCAAAGAGGCTTTGAAAGAGCCCAGGCAAAAATAATCTGAGTTTGTTATCTGTTGATAAAAAATTTCTTCTAGCCATTCTCTTACACCCATTCTGCTATACTTGGATACAATGGGACTTCACAAATTAAAGACTTGTATTTAGAGTAAAAGTTCATATTGATTGATATTTACTCTATTTTAAGCACAGTTCTAAATGCAGTGATAGAGTATATCATTTGTTACTTCCAATGAGATAAAGCTATATGATGTAGATACTATTAATATTGTTTCATATTTACAGAAGGAAAAATTCAGGTATGGAAAGAAACTGGCTTAATATAACCCAACTAGTAAGCCATATAGCACAGATTCAAGCTAATAGATAATCAGAGCAGAGGGGCATACTTCTCATATTTAACCACTGCAAAACTATAACTATCAATCATAACTTGGGCAGCATTAGTGTGCTTAACTGTCTTCTAGATAATAGAACACACTCGATGTACAGAGAATAAATTACCTTTAAGTCATTTAGAATTTATGTAGCTGAGGATGCTAAGTATTTGTGAAAACAGATATTAAGAAGCAGTTAATTCTAGCCAGGTGGCTCAATTTGTTGGAGCATCATCTCCTGCACCAAAAGGTTGTGGGTTCTATCCCTGGTCAGGACACAAACATAGTCATGGGTCTGATCCCTGGTCATAGGGGTGGGTGTGGGAGGCAACTGATTGATGTTTCTCTCTCGCATCTCTATCTATCTATCTATCTATCTCAAATAAAAATATATGCTTGAGTGAAGATTTAAAAAAAAAGAAACAGTTAAAAGGAAAGACAAAAATGAAGGTAGATATATGTTAAACAGTTTTATTTTCCTTTTAAAGTTTTCCAATATTGGCTAGGCCCCTAAAAATAAGACCAAAAAAAAATCCCTCTTTTAAATCAAATGTACTTTCTCTCTGGTCTCAAATCCCAAGTTCTTATCACCATCATTATATAGTATCTGCATTTTTTATTCTTAGAAACTATGATCTGGTCTTTGCTTTTATGGAAAAACATACCATAAGTTCCAAATAACCAAATGACAGATGAGGTTTTTGGATGGCAACTAGTTTAGGAGCTTTAGAGATTGCAGGTGGGATAATTTGGCAAGTGAAACAGAATTAAAGTTAGTCAGCTAAATATACTCATGACTTTGTGAGCCTTGAGTTATTAAAAATATAAATTGTTTTCCTAGCCTCCATCTTCAGATGAAGTTTGATTGCTTTATCTCTACCTTTGCTAACAAAACCTTCCCTCTCCAGTTTTGAATATAGAACTATTGAAATTTGAGTATAATATGACTCCTTTCTAGACCTTCCATGATAAATCACCTGGAGAAAAAATTTAATTAAACTGTTTAAACTTCAGTTTTTTTTGTAGCACCACAAACATGTTTATTAGGTCTGCTACAATATGCATTTAATAAAAGCCACTTTCTCTTTTGAGTTACACTGGCTCAATCTCTAACTTTTCCAGCCAGGCATTCCAAGATTTTTTTAAATATCTTTTCATGACCACTGATTTTGACTTCCTTAAAACTGTCTATTGAGTTAGCAAGCTTCTATTTTCCAAGAGAGAAGAAATTTTCATTGATAACTATAAAGTAATCATTATCTCTTAGAAGTTCACTCCTGTCTTCGCTTTTACAATTGAAATACCTATACCACAAAGGTAGCAAAGGTGTCTATCACACTTGAACATGATTAGTGTGTTCCTATCATATTTCAAATATGCACAGCAGTGTACAGTCTGGTTTCTAACAATGTCTTACAACCCATGCTTTCCTAATTGATGTTGATTTTTTAGATTATTTGTATGTGATATCCAATTATAAGTTATTATGAGATTGTTCTCATGTTTCATAGACATTTATTTTGATTCTTTTTATCACATAATGCTGATGGATCCTTGTTGCAAGGATTGCTAAGCCAATTTTATTGTCAGGAATGATGATAGTTAACAATGATCTGGGTCCTGTTTGAACATGGCCCTCCTGCTAAAAAAGTAGTTTGACACCAAACATAGTTAAAATCTGTTACTGCATCATAAGGGATGAAATTAAGTTACTTTATAAACAAATATATTCTCAAGAGAACCAGTTGATATTAGTGAAAATGGCAGAGTAAGAATCTCTGGAAATTCTCTTCTATGTATAAGCAATTAGAAATCTATTTTAAAAGTTGTTAGAATCAGTTCATTTTAGAACCACTTCATTTTCAGGATTCTGGGAATTAGCCAAACACTTGTGGCAATTCTAAGACTACTTATTAAAAAAAAAGAAAAAAAGACAGTTAAATCTCAGTAAGAACAATGAGCTTTGAGGCATTTTAAGTTGTCCTAATCACACTCTCAACTCCCCATCCTGGTGGTAGCCTTGAAAACCACTGGGCTGCAATCACAGTGAAAACCAGCAGTGCAGCAGCCAACACAGGGAAGACAGATGTTGGAGCTCTTCCAAAGCTCCACTCCAGAAGCATTGTCAGTATTTGATGTGCTTGGTGATTCCCTAGAAGGCCTCACTTGAAAAACGATCTTTAAAACCCAACACATTCCAAGTAGGAAAAACTCAAGAGATCCACACCTAAACACATCATAACCAAACTGTCCAAAGCCAAAGGCAAACAGGGAATCTTGAAAGAAGAAAAGACTTACCATGTACAATGCAACCTCAATATGTTTTAACTCATTCTGAGTTTACCCAGTGTGAAAAGCCTTTACCTGTGGATATGTATTGAAAAAATTATAGCAATTGTTTAATTTTGCAGCTTCCTGGGATAGTGAACAAGAACTGGGGCAATCAAAAGACTAACTTAAAATCTTAAAAGGAAAACTTTTAGAATGAGATGCCCATTGGGTCTTTAAAAGTCCCAAATATTCCTAGGAATCAAGAAGGCTATGTGCATTTGTAGGGTTTCACACATACAAAGAATTCTGAACATGTTCAGGAGAGACCAGACAAGGCCCTGAGATCTCACCTCTTGATGACCTTCAGGCTCTGTTCAAGCAGTAAATGAAGGCTAATGTGCACATTTCAAGTGCATGACTTGGGTGTTGAAGACATGCTTCAAGACTCGCAGTGGGCACTCTCTGCAAAGACAAGGACAGTTACTTGTGTTAGGTGTTTAACCAAATCTCTCTCCAAACATTAGCTGACTATTAAGCTAAAAGAGCAGAAACTCCATTAGTCACAGAAGATGAAGAATGCAGACTTTAGAGAAATACTTCGGAAATATTAAAATTCAAGCAACAACAATAAATGCTGGCACCAATTTGGGGAGGTGGATATGATTTCCAGAGTTGCCACATTATATTATTTTAAATGGTCCAGTTTCAACAACAACAACAACAAAATATTGAAAAGAAACAACAAAAAAAGATACAGCTCCTATGCAGGAAGAAATAAAGCAATTCATGCAAACTGTCCCTGAGAAAGCCTAGACATTATGCTTTACTAGGCAAAGAATTTAAATCAGATACTTTAAATATGTTCAAAAAGTAAAGAAAGCTATGTCTAAAGAAATGAGCAAATGACAATCATCTTTCACCAAATAGAGATATAAATGAAGAGACAAAAATTATAAAATGGAACTAAGTAGAAATTATGGTTTTAAAAGTAAAATAACTAAAATGAAATCTTCACTGAGGAAGGCAAAAAAAAATCTAAGCAGGTAAAAGAAAGAATTAACAAACTTAAAGACAGGTCAATTTAAATTGTCCAAACAGTGACAGAGAACGACAAAATAATGAAGAAAATTGACCTGGCTTTCAAACATGCCAATATGTGCATAATAGGAGTACCAGAGGAAAGGAGAGAGAAGTGAAGAGCGAATGCCTAAAAAAATATCTCCAGCTTCCAAAATTTGATGAAAAACATGAATTTACACTACTCATTCAAGATACCCAACACATTCCAAGTAAGAAAAACTCACATCTACAACTAAACACATCATAGGCAAACTCTCAAAGCCAAAGGTAGGCAGGGAATCTTGAAAGAAGTCAGAAAAGATTTAACATGTACAATATATGCTTAACAATATTACCAGATGATTTCTCATCAGAAACCATAAAAACCAGAAGGCAATATAAGAGACATATTGAAAGTGCTGAAAGAAAAGCAAAGTAAATAAAAATAAAACTGTCAAACTAAAATACTTTATCCAACAAAATTCATTAAAACTGAAAACAAAAATTTTAAATAACAATACATACAAAATTTTTTAAAAATGTACGGTCAGGCTTACACAACAAAATATTAAAGAAAGTCCTTTAAACTAGAATGAAAGGTACTTCAGAGTTACTACAATGAAATGAAACCTCTGCCTCTCATGATGTACAATTATTCAAAAAGGATCAAATACCTAAATGCAATATATAAAACCATCAAACTCTTAGAAGAAAATAGGTGCAAATCTTCATGACCTTGGATTAGTTAATGGTTTCTTTTTTTAAAGATTTTATTTATTTATTCTTAGAGAGGGAAGGGAGGGAGATAGAGAGAGAGAGAGAAACATCAATGTGTGGTTGCTGGGGGTTATGGCCTGCAACCCAGGCATGTGCCCTGACTGGGAATCGAACCTGCGACACTTTGGTTAGCAGCCGGCACTCAATCCACTGAGCTACACCAGACAGGGTTGGTTTCTTAGATATGATCTAAAATATAAGCAACCAAAAAATAAGATAAATTGAACTTTATCAAAATATAAAACATTTGCATTTCAAAGAACACTATCCAGAAAATAAAATACTTACAGAAAGGAACAAGACATTTACAAACCATATACCTCTATATAAATTTCCCTCTCTATCTCTGTCTCTCTCTCTCCTTCTCTCTATTGAGAAGAAATTTGTTCAAAAAACAAATCATTTTTCCCCATTAGAAATACAGTATCAGCATAAAAGTGTTGTAAGGTCAAGAACGAAGGTTTTGTTCGACAACCAGACAACTGAAATGCTTTGTCCATGAACAACTTGGCTGAGGGCCGAATTGTTCTGTTCGAGATGACAGACATTTGAGAACTGAGGTTTGACTATACATATATATTTATATAGGAATATGCATATATGTATATAAATATGTAAATATATACATATATAGTTACCATATAGCCTTGCAATTCTACTATTATGTATACATACTGAAAGGAATTGAAAACATATGTTCACATAAAAATGTGTACAAAAATGTTAACTGAAGTATTATTCATAGTAGTCCAAAAGTGAAAACAACCCAAATGTTTATCAACTAATAAATGGATAAAACAAAATGTATATGATGGTTAACTTATGTTTTAACATGACTGGGCCATACTTGGCTATCTGGCTAAACAATGTTTCTGGTTGTGTCCTGAGAGTGTTTCCAGAACAAATTAGCATTTGTATTGATAGGCTGAATAAAGCAGATGGCCCTTCCCAGATAGAACAAAAAGATAGAAGGTTGAATTCTCACTCTCCCAGGCTGGTTATTGGGGCCGACAGAGCTGGGCATTGATCTTCTCTTGTCCTTGGCACCCCCGTTCTCAGGCCTTCAGAGTGGGACTTAAATCTGTACCATCATCTCCCTGGCTCTCAGGGCACAGGCATTCTTGGCTTGTTAGCTTGCTGATGGAAGATCATGGGACTTCTCAGCTTTACAATACCTTAAAATAAATCTTTATATGTGTATGTCTTTGAATGTGTGTCTCTATATACATATATGTACACACATATATATGCCATATCTGTTTATACACTGTATGTATATTTACCAATAGGAATACCTATTGGTTCTGTAGATCTGAGTCTCAGAAGAATCCTGACTAACACGATGTGGTAAATCCTTTCGCCTGAAAAAGAATGAAGTCCTGATGTATGCTACAACATGAGTAAACCTTGAAAATAAGCTAGATATAAAAGCCACGTTTTCAATATGATTAAATTTGATTCAAAGGCCATATGATTCAATAAGTGAAGTATCCATAATGGAAAAATCCATAGAGATTACTGGTTGCCAGGTCTGTGGTAATTTGGGAATGAGAAGTGACTGAAAATGGCTATAAAGTTTCTTTTTAGAGTGAAACTGATCTGAAATTAGATAGTGGTAATGATACTCAACCTTATGAATATACTAAAAATTGCTGAATTGTATACTTTAAAGTAGTGAATTGTATATGTGTATATATCTCTATAAAAGTTACAAGTAAAGATTAACAATTGGTTTAAAATCAAGAGAGAGATCCTCCAGGATTCATACTGACAGCATTATGAACTAGGTTCCAGTTAATTCAGGAAGGTCCCTAAAATATGTAAGAACTTTAATAAGAAGGAGAAATGCCATAAGCATGCTGTTTTAGTCAATGTATAGGCCTCACTGTCGCACAAGTTTTTTCTACAAAAACTACCAAAATAGTTCCTGAAAAACCAGACTTATGAGTAAAGATTATTTTATTAAATAAGTGTCACATATATATATAATGTCTACTAAGTCTAAACAAACCAGCCCCTAAAAATTCTGTAACAGTGGTCTTCACCCACATAATAAAAACTGGTAGGAAATTATGCAAATTTCTGTTTCTGCTCGTAGGCCTAGAGGTAAATGGATGGCAGTTTCTAAGTGTCTAGCTTTATATACACGGGACTTAGTGGTAATGGAAAAAAATACAATAAAAATAAAACAAACAAACACGATGAAACTGACAGCATCTAAGCTGATCTAGATGTATCAATTACTACACATTAATGTATAGTTTAAGAGGATTTTTCCATCTTAGAACCCAGAGAGGAAAAAGCACAATTGACATATAGACTTTCATTTTTTCCTGTCCATAGTGATTTGTGACCTGTCATTCTTAAGGCAGTTTGGAAGAGAAGACATAGTCTGACAGTTTCCTTATCTCTATTTGAGAAGACACACTGAGTAGGGTTTTCTGAACTCATATGCCATTGAGGCTGCAATATTACTGAGAAACAGGGGTTGAAAACTGCAAGTAACTATGAACAATACAGAAATAAACTTCTATGTTCAATTATTGTTTACAGAAAAAGGATTCACTAAAGTATATTGGATAATTCTAAGATGTTTCTATAGTTATAACCCAACTAGAATTTATTGCTTTTTCCTTTGACATATATTATATATCCTATGTACCTCTGGAAATCAAGTTTACACAAAACAAACAAAAAGGGCATTTGTGTTTCATTTTACTTTGTGTAGAAGATCTCTTCATGTGTTATATTTCTTATAAATTTTAATTTCCTTGAGTGTAGGGAACATGTTATTTTTAACTGTTTCTATGCATAGATCTAAAGATAGTCATTCAATAACTATTTGTTAAAAGGTTTATGGGGAAGTAACAAATGAAAGTCAATTCATGGGCCATGCTGAAAGACAACCTAAGCTCCCAAGGATCCCAAAGGGGCTCTATATTTTTCTGATTAATATATTTCTATTCAGATTTTTAAGTCTGTCTTAAAGAATTTAATACGAAAGGCTTAAATTAAATGTCTAGTGAAAATCTCATTAAAATATTACCTTTTCTGAAATATACATTTTAAATTTTATAGGTAAGTAATTTCTACTGTAGAATTTAATTTTATGAGGATTGCTTGATGAACTTAAAACCCTGTTCAAAGGTGCATTCATTACCCAACAGCACACCTTTACTAAGTTAAGGGAATTCCTAGAGATCTGAGTTCCTAGTCCTCTCTCCTTCTTCCACAGTAAGAGTTGCATGGGAGCAAATGATCTTCTCCCTTTCTTCCACAGAAAGTAGAAGGTTTAAATTGTACTTCTCTTAAAGAAAAGCTTCAGTGACAGGAAAATAATAAAAATTGCTTAATTGCCATGGCAGATATTTTCTAATAAATTAGTATATTTACATTTTTAATTTTTTATTGTTGTTCAATTACAGTTGTCCCCATTTTCTTCCCATTGCTCTCCCCTGCCCTATCCACCCCCCACCTCCCACATTCAATCCCCCCTATTGTCCTTGTTCATGGGTCCTTTATACATGTTTCTTGACTTGACACTTCCCTTTCTTTCCCCATTAGACCCCTCCCCCCATTCTGGTGATTGTCAGTTATGTCTTTTAAAGCTGTATGCAAATATTTTGGGTTTGGATTTTTTTGGTCATTTAATACCCATTAAAGAAAAAAATGCTCTTATCTGGTCTTTTGCCTCTTTTGAGTCCATTCATGTCTCTCAGCTTCTTATGACAGTACAAGAGAGCTGAATAATCTGGAGGAATAGTGCTAAATCTATTTTTTTTTGTAGGTGTGATTTAATTTTTTGCCATAGTAAAAAAAAGAACAATATTTTCTAGATCAAACTGTACCCACAGTACTTTAAGAGCTAAAAATAACTATATCACCTAATATTTGCATTGCATATTCCAGGAGTGTCATAACTGGTTTATGCGTATTAACTCTTTTCAATGACCAGATGAGTGAAATATTATTGAAATATATTTTCTTTCCTTTCTAGTTCTGCACACTTCTCTTTTATATTATAAAGTCAATTTTTCTAAGACTTTTCTCCCCAGTGACCTTGTTTTTTGCACATGAAGTATAGAAATTGTGGAAAAGCCAGGCCATTGAGTTCTCTGAATGTTTGTCTGTCCATATCTGTCATTCTCTCTTTCCTAAGTTTGGGAGAACTAATGCACTTAAAAAGGCATAAATCTTGTCTATGCCCTAAATTATTGGCCTATTCATTTCAAGGAAGCCTCCAAAGACAGAAACTTGGATTCTTCTTGATAAAAGCAATGGCGCTTAATAACAAGTAGCTATTAGAAGTAAGACAAATGTAGCTGCATTTATATAACAAGTTAGTGAAAATATTGTACTGGTCATTTGAGTTAGGGGCAACTCTTTTACATCAACAATAAAAGTAGTTAAAACCTGGAGATCTCCTTTGTAAAATTAGCTATAAATGGAGTAAATACCACCATATGCTCCAGAGATTCAGCATTTAAGAGCCATTTCTTCATGCTAAGCATGGTTAATTAAGATATAAGTAGTGTTTACTCGTTAGCAATATTAATGATATGGTAATAAATGTGGTACCATTTTCACTCTAATAAGGACCTTCAACTCATTTGACCTAAAGTAATAAATAGCATGACAAGTTCAAGAACTATGGCAGGACTCTGAGACAGGGAAAGTAGTGAAAGATTTTCATAATTCAAAATTCATATAACATAGAGATGTTTTCTATTTTCTTCAGTTACAGAGCAGGCCTAGATTTCTGACTGTTTGAACTAAAACACAATTTTGTCCCAATCTTCACTTGTGGGACCCCATGCACTCTGCTTATAGTCTGTAAGTAACATCCCAACTTTATGGTCTCTTTTAATAGCCAACCTCATCTCTACTTTGACTTGCAGTTTCCATTAACCTGAACAAGATCATTCCATCTGTGTTCACATATGTATCCTCACACTTTTTAAAAAACGTTCTCAATTTAGTTTTACTCGACTGTCACTGATCTTAGGCAAACTCCTTCTAAAATTCATGCCTCAACATGTGTGCTTTATTACATACTCTTCTAACTTTGAGCAGTATTATTTCTAAATATCTCCTCTCTAGCATTTTAAGTGGTAATTTTGTCTCAGTTTCTTCCAATTCTTTTCAGTATTCTTCTAAATCACATAAGAAGCATTTTTAATGCAAAACACCAGCTATATCAAATACACACAAACACAATTCTCTGTTGTTGTTATTTCTCTGGTCCCTTTCTTATTATTCATTCCCTCTTTAGCAGTTAAAATTTTTTCATAATATTATCCTATTATTGCCCCTGATTCTTCATTTAGCTTTTCAAACTTCCATCAACCACTGAAATTGCAGTAAGGTCAAGCAAAATAACCTCATGCAAAATTCAGTGACATTTCTGTCCATGTCTTTCTTTCCACCACCCATTAGGTACCCGCCCTCTTGACCATTGCACTCTAGTTGCAACTTTTATGACTTCTTCCTCCTAAATGTATTCTCCTTTGTCCATAAAAGTATAGTATTCTGCATTTCTCCTTTTTCTCATTCATCCTAGACTCAGTTGATTTTACTGCATTTCCTTTAAATGTGTTCATCTTCTTTGACTTAGGCTAAAAACTTCTAGGGATATTTGCTTATTTTGACTTTATAAAAATGTCCATTTCTTTTCTAAAGAAGTAGAAAATTAATACATGGCCTCTAACATGAACTCTACCTCTTTTTTTTCTCCCATTGGCCACTTCAGAAGCACTACCCCTCTAACCTCATCAGTCCGAAAGGTCCTTCTGTCATCCTTTTGCATCTATAGTCTGTCTTACATAGGGAAATGCCTAATTCAACACCTTTTTGTCACTCTGGCCTGTTTGTTATTTTGCTGCACCTTTTCTGGTTTCACTGTGATTTTTGTAAGTACCAATTTACCTATTTAGATATCCTTCATAAATACCAAAGAAAATTTTGGATTTTATTTCAGGTAAATCCTTATCAAAATAATATGCTAATTTTTAGCCTGTTGTCTGATGATAACTCATGAAGAACCTATAGTAATCTAACATTTCTTTTGCTTGTAATATTAAGGAAAAGCACAAAAAACTTTAAATTAAAGAAAGAAAACTATTACAATTATTTTCAAATCCATCTGGCTTTTGTTATTTTTAACTTCAGCTTATTATTCCATTTGCCTTAGAGAGGAAAAACAAAAATCCTTTGATCAAAGTTTAAAATTTCATCCTAAAACAGGAGAGAAAATAATTGATTTCAGTTCTTTATGTGAAACCAATGATTTTTGTGTCATGAGAAGGCTGCCATTTTTCCAGTAAGTAGAAATGCCCTATATTATGAAGGGTCGCCATTTAAAGAACAACTGGGAAGCAATTCAATGAAGAGGAATTGTTAAGGATAGGTTTCTTGCTGCATTCCAATCATGTTCTTTTCAAAACCTGGCTTTATGGATTTTAAAGAAATCCTGAGGGGGCACTCTTTTCCTTTTGTCCCACTGAAATATCATCATTAAACTCCTCTAAAAATGGTTTCTGATATGATTCTGCTTTCCAGCTGAGGCAACATTTTCTATAAGTAATAACAAAACAGCTGAACTGAGTGAAAGCAAACTGGGCAGATAGGAATATCAAACCTGATGGGACCAAAGGGAACCCTGTGTTAACTTCTGAAGTACCTGAACTTTTCAGAACCAGTTGGTTTTGACTGAAATTGGAAATGCTCTTTTACTTTCGAATCCCTGCCAGAGGGGGCCTGCTATGGTAGACTTCTCTGGCTATTTTTCTTCTTTTTCAGAGGAATTCAAGACGGGAGATGTCAATGTGTGTGCTTAAGCGTAAAAGTGATCATTTTTTAACCACTGGTGGGAAAGTAGTTTGCCAGTGGGGAGCTAAGTGTTGAAATCTGGCATTAATCCAGCAGAGTTGGGCCAATAGATCACAGATAACTATACAGTATATGACGGTGACTTCTCTTGCTTAATATGAAAAAAAAATGGCGAGTATTGAGAAGTGAGACAGGACATTTTTCAAAAGGTGCATTACACTGCTCTATTGACTTAAGCCAGCCACAAGGAAATTTAAAAACAATTTAGAGAACAGAGTGCAACTACCTCTATGAAGATCACTCTTCATAACATAGGTGGATGGGGAATATTCTACTATGAAATATTGTCTGGCATGTGTGTTTACCTTAAGGCTTCAGCAGATGCGATATTGCATTCTAAAAGTTTGGTGAATTTAAACTGAACAGACCGCTTATGTCACCCAAAAGCAACAACGATGACAGCCCCAAAAGTGGAAGTGGAAGTAAATAGCCAAGTGTCTGTCTCTTGAGGGAAAGTTAATAAAAACAACACTCCAAGCTTTCCACCAGGATTACCGTGAGCTGGGTTTCTGTAGAGTGTGGCTTAAAGCTCCCACTGTCAGCTTTTCATATCAGGTCGCAAATGCAAACTGCTTGTTATTTAAAAATGATCATCAGAATAAAAAGAATTTATGGACAGCAGTGTGGTGGTGACTGCTGGGGGCAGGGGAAGAAGGGGGTCATAACAGGGATAAATGGTCATGGAAATGCAATAAAATAAATTCAGAAGATAATGTATTTGAGGAATCTTTCAAATAAAATTTCAAAAAAGATTTCTGAAATATTTTTCCCCCCTTTTTCAAACATAATTGAATTATTATGTCTGGAAGTAGAATTTAAAACTCTAACCATGTGAATTTATAGAATAACAACTCCAATATATTTAATTAAAGCTAATCTTTAATTAAAGTAGGTAAGAAACAAAAAGCAACACCAACACTATTGTATGTAAAATATGTTTTCCATAACTATCTTCAAATTGAAGACATCAAAATTATAATTTTTTCAAGTTTTATATGAAAAGAGCCAAATGGCCCTGACCGGGTTGCTCAGTAGTTTGGAACAAAGTCTCATACACCAAAATGTTGCAGGTTCGATCCCCGGTCAGGGCACAGCTCTAGGTTACATGTTTGATCTCTGGTTGGGGCACATACAGGAAGGCAACCAATGGATCGAGGGTTCTCTCTCACATAGATGTTTGTTTCTCTCTCTCCCCCCCCACACTTCTCTCTCTCTATAATCAGTAAATATATCCTCACTAAAGATTAAAAATTAAAAAAAAGAAAGGAGCCAAATGTTTTTCCTTACTCTTTTCTTTAGGATGAAATCAGAGTGTATTTATCTATAAGGATCACTTCTCTTACTTTTTTACCTTATTTATTGTTTTGTACCAGGCCTTTCTTCTCAAGTATTCATTCATTCAGCCAACGTTTGTTTGGTAATCATTGTGCATGATATTGACTTTGGTCCTGAGGTAAAAATTAATAACTGGGTTAGTGGTCATGGTTTGTAATCTGGTTTTCTGAAATCTTGTCACAAAACTAGAGGAAATAAAGGTATCGTTTAGAGCAGTTGTGGATGTTGTCCAGCTTCTTATTAGGACTTGAACTGAGAATTCAAAACCCTAAATAACCCTTATAATTTCCTTTCTCCAATGTTCCAGTGCATTTAGAAACAATCAGCAACCTTCACTCTTTTCCTTATTTACCCTATATTTCTATGCCAGTTACCCCTCGGTTACTTAAAACTTTTCATTTATGACATTTAATAGTTGCAGGTGAATACATATGATAATTTGATTTACTGTTTTGCCACTTTATGCTATTAGCTAGCAGAGCATCCCAGGCTCCTGGATGCCTTTCAATCTAATTAGGTAAGAGAGCTATTTACAAATTCCCATTTTGTGGCTCTGTTTCCATGGAACCATTCCTAGTGTCAGTTTCTGTTTTGATTATCTCTTCAAAAGCTAGTTCAAAACATAATAGTTTAAAACAACTGTTTGACCATCTCTTAGAGTTTTGTGGGGTAACTGGCTTCATCTGAGTAATTGAGTAGATCTCACTTGGGGACTCCCATGTAGTTTCAGTCAAGTGGCAGCTAAGACTGGAATCATCAGAATAGCTGGGCCACCTTGTGGCAGAGCTTCTTCTAATTGCCATAGCCTTTCCATGTGGTCTCCCCAGGAGGGTACCAGTCTTCTTCCACATGGCTTATGAAAGTAAGTCTTCTAAAAATAAAGAGATATTGCCTGTGCTCTGAAAGGCATGGCCCAGAGCTGGTAGATCATCATTTTTTTCCCACATTCTATCAGCTAATGCAAATGACAGAACACTCCAGGTTCAGAGAGGGAGGATATTATAGTAAGGCCTTCTGGGAGGTACAGTCCATTTCATTAGGGACCAATTTTAGAGACTACATACCACAGACAGTTTAGAATTTATGTTTGTAATTATCTGGATAAAGAATTATTATTCTTTGGGTCTATAATACATAAGCTCATACTTTAATAATTAGTATTTGAGTTGCATCTGAATTGTAGGCTCACCTACTGTACCAATCTTGATAGTTTTGCCCTTGTGTATATTTTGTCATGTATTATGAAAACTGAAATTGATTGAAAATGAGAGGGATACTGAATGCGGTGTTTTTGGTGTGAGTAGGACAGAGATTGAAGCCCAATGGGGACTGTTCTCATATTGTGAGAAATAAGATGATACTTGCAACAAAAAAGTTAAAGCATATAAATGTGATGAATTTGTTGGCTATCATAGGGTTTAAAATTTGTTTTCAATAATGCTGACTGTCAAAATAAGCCCTTATATATGATAACTCCACAAAATCAGAACATGAGAATAAAAATATTATGAAAATATGTTTTTCCTTAGTGGACTTGTCTATTCCTGCCAAAACTTTCAGAGCCAAGAACATAATAGAAATTTAAGATTATGCATTAATTTTTTTATTAAGCTTGTACAAATGTCCTCTATAACTGCATTGGTATCTTTAATTACCTTAGTTTTAAAGACAACAATTTTTTTGATATTCCTAACTAAAGAAATTAAATTTAAATTTTAGAATTATTATTTTCATGTTATTGGGCCATAGCATTTTGACTCAACCAGAATTTACTTTTCTGAAATATAAAGCACATATATGACCAGTTCCAAAATTCTACCCATTCATATTTCCATCTAAGGTTTCTAGTATATTCATATCACCAGGTAAGTCTTTCATAGAAGTCAAAATTAAATGCAGACATTTTAATTACTTTCTCTCAACTTTAAAGAAAAAGGTACCATGTAAACAAAGTAAAGTTTTATCAAATAAAATGTTTGCCTTTAGCAAAATGGCAGTTCTATCTGGTGTTCATATAGTTTAATTCATCTAACCATCCACCTTCCTTTTTTCTCTCCTTCCTTCCTTCCTTCTTACCTTCCTTCCTTCCTTCCTTCCTTCCTTCTTTTTTCTTTTTGTAGGCTTCCTCAGATGCTCCATTCCATTTTGTTTTTTAAATATCTTTAATGCCCAATGTTAATGACTTATATGTCAGGAAAATTGTAGACACTAAGGTTGTATTTGACGGAGAAAATTCAACAGTAGTCAAAAAATGTTAAGACATATGAAGTTATTTAAGCTAAGCAAATGGTGTCCAATACCCACACCTATAAACATAAACTAAGTTTTCCCTTAAAAATCTTTATTGTAAAAAAGAAAAAAAACTGCCAAGTATATTCATTCCAACTCATTTTTAGTCTCCTTCAGAATGACCCTACTTATATATATTCATACTGCAATTACGATATACAAGGTATATTGGGTATTTAAAGTAAATTATTTTCAAATGAATTAAATGGTACGCAGAAGGAGTTTACATGTGTGAGACATTCATCCCAGAGTTTATTTACTCTTACTGTAGTGTAAACTGTTTTCATTGTTCTTATTGGGAAGGACCTTTTCATAATCTTTTTATTAGGTTTTCTTTGCTATGAAGTGCTCCAGTATAAAGCTGATTTTCCTTTTCCATGTAGATTTTCTTCTACTCTATCTCTGAAACTTCCGTTTCTAAATTCATCTACTTAATAAGTTGTTACTATTTAAGGCCATAATAGGACTTTGGTTTGGGTTGAATTTGGGGGGAGGAGAACAAATGGTAAAATGGGGAAAACTTTTTCCCCATAAAATAGAAATAATTTTGTTTCTAGAAAATGAAATAAACAGGTTACTCAAAATGCAAAAGATGCTAAAAACCAGTGACTCCTACTTCCTGCAGCCACAGACAGGAGAAAGAATGAGAAAAGTTGAGCAACGTTTTACAGAATATAATTTAGAGTCCTGATCATATAAAATAGTTACAGTCATTTTCAAAACAAGCATAGACAAATATCACAGCCAGGGATTGTATAGTTGGGATTGCATTTCCCCAGAAACCACAGGGAGGTAATATAAAGTGATAATACATTCTTGTATGAAACAAATCTACTCCCTGCAGTTTCTCTACAGGATGACAAGAAAAACAAAGACTAGTTGTAAAAGAAAAAAATAGTAAAATATTTTCAATTCAATAAAGCAATTATTTTTTTTTCCTTTTGGTAACAAATGGAAAATTATTTTTCAAAGTATACTTACCAAATTTAACACATTTAAACATAACTTTTCTTCCCTAAGGGGTGTACAAAATTTCTCAACATAGAAGGGGAAAACAAGAAATTAAAGTTTGTTTTTCAAGAAAAGAGGATATTTATAATAAATGCTTTTATTAGCTATAAGCAGTCCAGCCTTTTGAAGAAGAAAATTACCCTTCTGTGGGATCCAAAACCACAAAATATTTTATTTAGAACATGTTTTTTATCAGTTAATTCATTGTTTGATTGATTTGTATTAGCTATATGTTTATCCTAACCAGGGGTAACCAACCTCTTGGCATTTCTGGGCCACACTAAAAGAAGGGTTGTCTTGAGTCACACATTAAATACAATGTGACATGTAATCACAAAAATATCTCATAATATTTTAAGTAAATTCACAATTTTGTGTTGGGTTGCATTCATAGCCATCTTAGGCCACATGCAGCCCACAGGCTACAGGTTAGACACCCCTAGATCGTTCCTCAGATTTGAGCTCTTTTGAGTTCCCCAGATATCTTACAGGCACTGCTTCAGCTTTAACATGTCACCAATTGTCCTTATGGTAAACCACTTTCCATTGCACCTATGTTTGCTCTTCTATGGAAGCATTAAGTTCGTAGTAGTCCTCTCTACAAATATGAGAAAGCCTGGTCAGCTCATGTCTTCAATAGTGCCTGCAACTCATTATTGTGTCCTAGCAATTCCTCTCTTTAAGCTCTCTTAAATCTGCCTTTCTATTCCTTGCATTCCCTCTATTACTGTATTTTAAACATCATTATACCTGCCATATACTTTAGAAAATCCAAATCACCTTAAATTTCATTACCTGTAGATAAATGAACTTAGTATTCTTCTGTACACTTTAAAATAATGTGTGCATAATAAAAATCTACAGTATAGAATAATTCTGGAGGTTTGATCATATTCAGGTTTGTTGGGTTGTTTGTTTCACAAGAATGCTTTATAGATGGCACTCTGTATTACTTTGAATTTTCAAAGAAGCTAGATAGCAGATAATTCATGGTTCTTTCTTCCAACCAAATCCCAAAAGTATAAAATGTCTTGTATTATAACTGAAGAACAAGCCAATATCTCACTACCAAGAAGGCAGATGGCACAGTTAGGTACTGACTGAATACCTGACTGGACTAATTCACATCCTGTTTCAAATATGGTTATATAGGAGTAAAATGATATGATTAATATTATCTTATCATATAAAAGCAAAATGCGTTGAGTGTTCAAAATGTGCCAGTGATTGTGCAAAGTGTTTCAGGTTTTATCTCATTTAATTGTTAAGTCTACCTTATATAATAGGTATTACTGTCATTATCCCTTTTGCGGATTAGGAACCTGAGCCATAAAGATGTTAAATCGCTTTCCCAATATGATTCTGTTAGGGGTACTATAGTTAGAATTTAAAGTTCTGTTCTACCCTGTAGCCCACAGTTTCATCATTGAGATTATTGCCTCCACATCATCTATATCTGATTTTCACTTAGTGCGTAAAAGAGTCTACATTACATTTGGATTTTAACAAATTGATAAGGTTTATAAACCCTTTTATAATATGCACTCACTTGATTTGAAAAAAGGAAACAAACAAATTGAATTGCTAGGATTGGGTTAATCAGAAAATAAAATAACACTTATAGCTCACTGGAAGAAAAAATGGTGAAATGAGTTGTTTAATTCCCAGGATTAATTGTTTTTCTTCTACCATGAGGAATATATCTGCTCTTTGATGAACTGTTGACAAGTTTGCCACACTGTGGAAGAGCACATATGCTATTCTGTGATGCTGTGAAATGAAAATGTGAGATGGAATTCTGTTGCCTACAGCTGTTAACTTTTTAAGCAACATTAGAAAATGTCATCAAATTAATTATATATTTATTAGAATAAATAACAATATATAATCTTGTTTCCACTGAAAAATAGGCACATAATGAGGGAGAGAACAAGTGGACACAAAACTGACATCCTTAAAAAAGCTCACAGTAGATTTTGATGGAGTGGCTCACCTGGCTTAATAGAATGTAGAAAAAAGAGATAAAAGACATTTCCATAAAAGACATTTCCCTTATACTCACACAACAGTAATTAGGTCGGTAAAATCTGAAGTGTCTCTAATTTCTTCTGTAAGACTTAAACATGCACTTAATGGACAATATTTGTTAGTCAGGCATGGTCCTGATAATTCAGAAATACTGTTGCATTTAGTAGTATTCCTAATACTGAACACTTACTAAACACTATTATTACTATTTTATAGGTGAGGAAACTAAAACAGATTTCATGATCTTCAGAAAATGTAAGGATTTTTTAGTGCAAGAAAAATTCCAAGTCTGGATTATGATTCCAAAATCTGTTTTTTCTTTTTTTTTTAGATTTTATTTATTTATTTTTAGAGAGGGAAAGGAGGTAGAAAGAGAGAGAGAGAAACATCAATGTGTGGTTGCTGGGGGGTCATGGCCTGCAACCCAGGCATGTGCCCTGACTGGGAATCGAACCTGCGACACTTTGGTTTGTGGCCCACACTCAATCCACTGAGCTACGCCAGCCAGGGCCAAAATCTGTTTTTTCCATCTCACTACACTGTGTTACAAGGTATAAGATAACCCAAGTAGATAAATGCAAAAAAAAATAAAATAAAATAAAAGTGCTGGATTCATTACTGGCACCAAAAGCTGAATTTAAAAAGTAGAAAATAAATAAAGAGACCTGGCTGTAAGTTTTGGAAATCTGGGGAAAGGAAAAGCATTTACCACCTGAAGAATTTTCAAATCAAATGAAAATTTGTGGCTTTGAACACAAGCGACTGAGATACACGGTCCTTGAAAGTCATCTTGTGGTTTCAAGTTGACACAAGTAGGATACTTGTGCATGCAATCGCCATCAGCTGCCACCTTTATCACACCTGCCATTTGCATCCTGTAACCAACTGTCTGGACCAGTTCCTTCCTATCAGCAACTTGAACCTTACTCAGACATTGCAACCTAAATTATAGGAACTATGCTGTCAAACCAGAAATCTTTTTTGTTTTGTTTTGTTTTCTAAATTTTGTCAGGTTCCTCTCTTTTGATAAAAGCACAGTCTCCCAGATCCAAAGGAAATGTAACCTTTTTTGATCTTTCTTTTTCTTTTTATTCACTGTCTAAAAAAATTGACATATCTTAAAAGAAAAACTCAAGACAGGAGTTTTCACATGAACTGACTGATTCCTTTGGTGTTTCCCAAACACAATTTATAAGTCAAACTTCAGTAGACCCTTTTACCCATATCCTCATAAGTTCTCTGTATCTGTGCAATTTCCTTCACTCACTGATGGCAGTTTGTCTTTGGCTGTTTTGTGAATCCTTTTGGGGGAACACATGGACAGGCAAATACAGCAACTCCCATTGCTCCATTTGAAACTATCAAAATGTGTCTAAAAGCTGCATCTTAACTTTCAGGAGAAATGGACACTGTTCTCTATTTAAAGAGAAAGACGAATGTAATTCTAAATTAATCATCTTCAATTGTAAGAACAAATCAAAGTGTCTACAGGACTAATAATTTGAGAAAATATAGCAAAATATATTGGCTCAGACCTTACAAAATTAATTACCTCTAAAACCATAAGAATTCAGTTTTTAGTAAAATGTTATCCTTGCATTGATCTGCCAAGCAACTCTCATTTATACATTTATTACCTTGGTGGTATAAATCTTTTTCATAGATTAGCTACAGTGACAAATTAAATCCAGTACTTGGAATATGCTCTCCGGCTCTGAAATTAAATGGGTTGGCATCCCCTTCAGTTTTCCTATTCTGTGACATCGCCAGTGAGGCTCTGGCACCAGAGCCCCCTTGAAGGGCCATTCCATTTTCAGGCTGCACTTCTATTGCTGGAGCCCATCATTTGCCAACCAGTTGGGTAAAAATCAGTCATGTGGGGAGAAATCCTCAAAATATCAACATCCGATCATTTTAAAAAATAATCAAAGTACAAACCAGAATGTTTAGAGGATTGACTAGGATTATAATCTTAAAAAATGAAAACACTGACTTCTGAGAATATTCATAAGTGAAAATGTCACTTTGATTAAATCTATTAAAATAAATCATTTTATTTAGTGCTCCTTTTTTGAGCATGCAGAACTTTTGGCATTAATCAATATCAGAAATATTCAATATCTGGGGGACATTTTGAATTAAAATCCCTAAGTTACAAATTGGAAATAGATCTAATTGTGCTTATTCATGTATATTTCATTTTTTCATCATTTCAACCTAGTAAGATAGAAATGAAAGGTATTACAGGCCATTTTACTGGTTAATCTAAGTGGTTTCTACACTTTTCCAAAGACATACAGCTTATAGAAATAGATTATAGAACTAGGAGGCATTGGGACCAGATTTAGGCAAGGTAGTCTACTTTCAATTCTCCCATTCAATAAAATGCCAGCGGCCTGGGTTCCTTCTTTCACACCTGTTAAAGGCTCTGGAAAGGCCACATGAATTACCTAATTTTCACTGCTTCCACTTCTTGACTGGAAAAATTTTCGGTAATTTTATTTATGTAGTGAGAAAGTTATCATGAAGAGAGAATGGGAGAAAGAAAAGGAAATGTTCATGTTGAAACTGCTCATGGTTTTATGTTTGGTGCAACCTTTGTAGGCTTTTGTTTTGTTCAGTTGGTTTTAATTTGTGTTATCATTTTTAGTTGGAAAGTCCATAAAAGTTGAGAATGCAATTTTATCTACACAAATGTCTAAGTTCTTCTTAACATAAGTTAGGTCTGCATTAGAAACTCTTTTCTTCATTTTGCAGGTCAAGGCCCCACACTGTAACTGCAACGGAGTAAGTGCTCATGAAATGTCTGTTATATTGAACATTTTATGTTTTTTTCTGAGCAAAGAATCAAAAAGGTATGAGTTTTGCAAATGTCTGACTCAGTCCAGCAATTCTGTCATTATGAAAAAGAGGATAAATCCCTGAGGTCAATTTGGCAATATAAAACTTTACACAAACTATAGGTAACTTATAAAATTACCATTTTACACAGGCACTTTGTTCATTATTTGCCCTTTATCATACAAACTGATGGTAGGTGTGTAGGAAAATAAGTTAATATTTGTTCATTTTCATAATGGAATTTTATGGCAAAGTATATTATTTCATTCACTTCTGGTATTTCCCCTTACCTCTGAGAAATATATAATTTTCCACATTTTCAAAGCAGTTTCTCACAAATGACAGTTGGAGATATCATAATGAGTGGTAAACAACTACCCCAAAAGCCACATTTAAGAAATAAAGGCAAATTTGATACTGAACATGTACCTCTAAGCAGTCTACACTGTGACCGGGCCAGTTGCTCAGCTTCAAACCCTAGGGACTGTCTCAGTTAAAAATATCAGCTACAGAGCCAATATTCTAGAAGCAGCACCACAGAAAAGCACTGCAGTTGATCTATGACATGATTGAAACCCCACTGAAATCTTAATTTTTTTAGTGTCTCCAGCTTTAAATCTAGGTTTTTTTTCTATTCCTCTCACTTTACGATTATTAGTTTTACTAAGGATAATGAAGTCCTCTGAAACTAGGAAATGAATTTTAACTTGGGAGTATTTTCACTTATTACCTATTAAGAATGGTTACGTAATTTCTAAAATATGCGGCTTTGCCTGTCAAACATGAAAAATGGAGAATTGTAGTTAATGACATCTGTTTCACAGGTATCATACTCTTACTGGAGAAGTAGTTTATGCTTCTGGACATTGTTCTCAAAGTGCCTCTCAATCCTAAATTACAAGCACTATGGACCTTTAGAGGACTAAGAAGGCAATTTATTCTCTTTTATATGCAGCCTAGACTGGTGTTTAAAATAAAGGCTGCCAACAAAGCAATTGTGTGGTGTTTCTTTAATGAGGGTGTTGCTGGACCAGAAACATGGCTGAGACATTTAGATTTATTTTATGGCCGTCCTGAGAAACGCTCTATTCCTAATCAGAATAATTTGCCCATGAATGACTCCTGACAGAGCTCCACAAGAAAAGCAAATCTAAAAATCCTAATATTTCCAAAGCTTTGAATCCCAAGAAGAGACATAGATACCTTTATTCAGTAAGTTTGGAAATAGACACAACTGTTAAATAAGTCTATACAAAATACATTTTATTTATTTATTTTTATCAATTGATTTGAGAGAGAGAGAGAAACATGGGCTGGTTGCTCCACCCACTCATGCATTCATTGGTTGACAGAACAGATTATTTTAAATTTCTCCCTAAAATGAAAAATATCAATAAAACTTAGCTGGTTTTTAATTTTGATCTCCAAGTTTTAGGATTTTAATCTTAATAATGTCCAGATATCCAAAAATATATTCAGCCTGTCCAATTTAAACTAGTTTCACTCAGTGCAAAACTCTGGCTAAAATACTGTCACTTTCCATCAAGTTTTAAAATAACAATAAAGTTAATAAAAATAATTTATTTAGTCTGAAAAATTCTGGTAGTCTTTATCTGCTCTTTGAGTGCTCTTTTTATCAATTAAAATTAAGGTATTACACTATATATATTGGGAATTCTAGTTTCACATTATTTTGCATAATAGATCATAAAATCAAAATTGAAACAGCAGTTTTTTGATTCCAAAATATATAAGAAGAGAAAATACATTCCTAGAAGGTATGAATAGGGTATAAAGTGACAATCAGTAAATTTTATCTAGTAATTTTTAAAGGTAAATGTTATAACAACAACTCTTTACTAGAGTACTCTAATTAACTATAAATTGCTCTGTATGAGAGTCTTGTGCCATTTAATAAATTAAATAGAAATATTCCTTTAAAATGTTTTTCAGATATTCTCCACATGGATTTTTAAAAATTAAAAAACAAATTGCCAATTTTAAGTGATCTTTCCTCAACCTTTTTTTTTGTAAGAAAGCATTGATCAATAATTTTAGCACATAACTAGATAATAAAATTCTCAGCAAACATAATGAGCAATATTACCTTTTTTTGAAGCAGGAGGTTTTCCAGTACAGCACTTCACAATGAACTGACATTTGGCAATGAAGAACCTTTCTAAAGTTCAGGGACTGCATTAAAAAGAGAATTATAAAGGGCATCATTAAAATTTAGGTAGAAAACTATTACCGAGCATTTCAATTACAGAGCGACATGACTGTCAGTAAGAAATAATAGGCACAAATTAGTGCTATTGACTCTTTCTTAATATCTATTCTGCAGGCCTGAGGAATGACTGTCTTGGATACATCTTAGATTCTGTAATGTTCAAATTATCTTGTCTGATTATCATTGCTTTCTCACTGTGACCCTTCTAAAGACTTTTGTTGGTGCAAAAATTATAGGCCCAAAACATTCACCTTATTAGCCTGATTACAGTTCTACTTAGCATTTTCTCCACTTTTCTCTCTGCTATAGACATACATTCTTTATTTAAATTTTACACAGTAGTTAGAGGCCAAGAAAATAAGGAGGAATGCTCATTCCATAAAATGTGATACTTCTAATTAGTCTGCTGAGACTTTTAGAATATGCATAAAGCTGTAGATGTGGTATTAAATCACATTTTTATTACCCAGAAATTAATGTTTACCATGTGTATGCAATGGTGTTAAGGATTTGAAATGTATGTTTTAAAGTTACTAATAGTTATTTGTTTCTACAATATAGTTCACATGTATATTTTTTTCTTTAAAAATCACTTTGGATAAAACATCTTGCTTTCCGACTTTTATCATAATTTCTAATTTAATTTTTACTCTGCTAGACTGTTCAAAGAAATATATTCTCTGCTGGTATCTGGTATATATTCTATTTGGGAAAAGTCCTGTTGCTTCAGACAGTTGAAATGAGATGAAAGAAATAAATTCTAAGAAAACAAAGAGGGAACATTGTGTTTAGCTCACTAACAGAGATACAACTTTATAGATTTAAATAGTATTTGGCTGTCACATTTACTCATAAGAACTGACAAATTTGGAATGGCTGACAGACAGGAATTGATTTATGAGTTTGTGGAAATAGAAGGAAACCAATGAAAATGTCCTTATTAAAAATCTGCAATTTTTTACTCTAGCCAGGTTGCCATAATAAATGTAAGAATAGGCTTGATTTGATTCAGAATTAATGTAGTTTGAAATTGAAATGAGTCTCACTTCCTGCCTCCAGGAGCTATCCTGACATTTCTACAGCTGTTTCAGAGTCTACCCATGATAAATAGAATGCATGTGCAAATGTGTGTACCTATGTATACATTCTATCCACCAAAAGGACAATTAATAATAAGGGACTAGTTTGTCCAAAGCAAAGAATAATAATTGTGGAGGTAAAACCCACAAAATTTAGAAAATATCCATTTGGTAAGATTCAGAATAAGTTTAAAATAACAATAGCTATTAGTTCTATTTTAGCTAATGAACTTTGTTAAGAAGAAATATTTAATAATCAATTTATCTTAGGCATTCTCTTTCCCTTCCTCCCTCTCTCAATATGTTTCAATATGGAACTTTTTCCTACATCAGAAACCTCCAATACCTCACTCATGTTGCAGAGAAAATTAACTTTGTTCCACAACAGGGAATCACAAAATAAAACAAAATCAAGTCCAGCATTACCAATGATATTGTAGAGAGGCTGAAGCAAATTTAACTACAGAGAAAATTCAAACCAAAGGAAGAGGTGACGTTTATCTTGAAATGATAATCCTCCTCAGGTTGGTTTCATTTGGAAAATAAGTCTCACTTTGTATTTTTGAGAATCACATGTTTGCTCTACTGAAGGTCCCAGGCATACATTCTAACGAGCCTTTATCAATCCGAAATGTGGTACTTAAGTAAAGTTGAAATCAGTTACTGTATGTAATGTGGCAGTTGAAGTTCTAAGCTACTCTCCTGTTTCCTTCCCCAGTAGGCCTCACAAGGCTTTTATAAAGGTCATCTGGTTTGAATTTAGTCGAATTTAAGTTGATAGTCCGTTACTGATGGGTCTTTCAGTAGAAAAATTCTGGTCACCCATTCATGTGGTGACAGATGTGGCAGTTAAATTCAAGACAGTAAGTTCTTATGCTTCGGCTGGCTCTAGTTTTATGTATAAGATGGATAGAGACTGTACCTCTGTGATACTGAGAGATGCCAAGTGTTTATTGCCTGAGAGACCTTCACTAACAAATCTGAAAAAATATGGAGTACATTTCTTTTCCAATGACAACCCAAACATTCTGAGACATCAAATATAACCTAAAATAAAAAATCAAAATTATTTATTTTGAAAAATAAAGTATGCAATGAAATAATTTAAGTTGGAATCTAAGAAAGCATGAACACATTTTTAACCTAGATATTATTAAAATAACTCTGGGCTCAAAGTAAATTCCAAGGACAATGACATAAAACAAAAAGGAAGAGAAAAGTGAAAAATAGAAGAAGCAGGTATTTGGGATTATTAATGGTGACTTATAAATGAATGGAAGATAAAGCAGATTGTTCAGACAAAAGAATAATCAGAAAAAAAAATTGTTATCTTCCCATGTGACAAATTAAGGGATTCTCTTGAAGCCAGCTAATTTATGTAACAATTTGGAACTACATAAAAGAAAGCAAATAATATATAATTTAGGAGAACAGTGATCAAATTATATCAATTCTTTGGCTCCATAATTCCAAACAACTTTAATAACCTGCTTTCAAAACTACATATTTTGCTATATAGTTTAAAAGAAAATTGATTTGAGAACATAATGACTTCTGAAAAACTCCATTCAGAGAAGTATCTAGGTAAGTGTTTGATTGAATAGCTTATAAACGTGTGTGTATGCCAAGATTCAGTAATCTTGGGGGCACTCTTAGAATTCTAATACAGTGTGTCCTCTGGCCTGCAAAGATTCATGTCCCTCCCAAATATAAAGTACACTTACCCCTTCCTCTGCCTCCCAAGAACTTCATCCCATTCAAGTACTGGAAAACTTCACCATCTAAATCTAAATCTTATTATCTAAATGATCTAAATTAGGGTTTATCAGATTCCTACTTATATTTCACCCTGCATCACAGTTACTTTGCATCTGTGGACCTGTGAAACTTAAAGTTACATGCCCAAGTTATGTGTACTCAAAATCTATAATGGTGGAATTAGCACAGGATAGAAACTATAAACATTCCTTTTCAATAAGGAAGAAAATGCAATGTAAAGAGGAATCACTGGGCCAAAGCAATTTTGAAATCCAGTTAAGCAAAATCCCACCAACCTTCCCCAATTAGGTTTCAAGGCTTGGGAATAATCTTTCACAGCCTCAGCTCCATCCTTTGGACTCTTACTTTCATCTTCTGAGTCACTCCTCCTTAGTCATTAAGGTAAAAAGTGTTGGCAGCTAAGTAGTTGTACAAACCTGCTTCTGAAAAGTGGAATTGTGGGTATACAACAGCCTCTTTTCACTTCATTCTCATTTTTACTCTTCCTCTTTCTCCCCCTCCCTCCTTCTCACTCTCATTCTCTGCTCTCTACAGTCCAACCCAGAAATCTTTCTATTGATATAATTTCCTCAAGAAATACGTAGATTTGTGAATTGTACTGGGTTTTCTTTCATTATAAAAAGCCACAACTATAAATCTATTAGATATTATACTTTTAGTTTTTGCTTCTACTGAGATAGCTGAGGGACAAGTCTTCTAAGTTTCTTAGAGGTGTGTGCCCCTGTTTGTTTCAGGGCTGTGAGGTACAACCCTAATTTCTTATAAGATAGTCTCAGATAATTGATTTGCTTCTCTTTCTAAGGTTCTAGTACAAGTTTGCATAGCCACACCCTTTACTTTTACTGTATACCATATTTTGGAAGCAACATCTTAATTTCATGCTCTTTTGCCATATGGATAAGCTTATAGTTTCCCAAATCATCAAGCCCTTGTTTATTTTTATTTAATGATTTTGTCTGCAATTTGTCTCTCCTTTCTCACATTTTACCATTGATATTTTATTTGGAGCTTCCATAGCTATGTATCCAGATTCATTGCCTAAATGTTCTACTTTTCATATAGCTGTAAAATATAACTTTGCTAAGCATTCTTTCACTACACAATAAGGACCCCCCCCACATTCAATTTCTAGTAGCACATTCATCATTTCCTTCTGAGCTCTCCCTGTCAGCATACTTACAGTTTACATACTTAAAGGAAATATTTAAAGCACATTTAAAGGAAATCTGGGCTTCCTCTACTATACTCTTAAAATTTTTTCCATGGTCTAACAACTGCCCATTTATAATGGTTTATGCCCCGCATTTCTGGGTAGTTATATCAGTACACCATTTCTGACACCAAAATCTGTATTTGTTTTCTATTACTGTGTAACAAATCACTACCAGCTCTGTGAGCAAAACAAACGTATTACTTCATACTTTTTGGGAGTCGAGAGTCCACATAGTTTAGCTGAACCCTCTATCACGGTCTTACCAGGCAAAAAGCATGGTTTCAACTGAGACTGCTCTTCCCATCAGAGGTTCAGGCTGCTCTTCCAGGCTAAAGAGTTGTGGGCAGAAGTATTTCTTTGTGATTCCATGAATGTTTCCCATTTTTTGCTAGCTGTCTATCAGGGTACATTCCTCACTACTGCAGGCCATCCACAACCCTTGCTAAATGATCCTCTTCATATCAAACAAGGAAGGCTGCAAAAAATCCTTCTTACTCTTCATATCTGACTTAATATGTCTCTGACCTCTCCACTCAGGTTTAAAGGTCTAATATGATTAAGTCAGACCCACCCAGATAATATCCCTACCTTAAGGTATACTGATTTAGATCTTAGTTACATCTCTAAAAACCTCATAACAGGCCTAGACACTGTTTTATTTACTAATTGAAGGAAAATGTATATACACCAGGGACTGGAAAACTTGGGGGCCATCCTAGATTCTGCCCAGCACAATTCCTGTGATGCTGATGAAATTATATATGAGTAATGTTTTCTTCCTTGTATATTCTTCTCACTGAGATTTGAATATACCTAGCTTCAGCTGTCTTAGTTATGAGTTAGGTGTGTGGCCTTGAGCAATTTCACTAGCATCTGTAATTGTTTTATCTTGTAAAGTGAAGTAATCTCATATGTTGTTCCAATATTTAAATGAGTGTTATGGTACATAGGAGGTATTGAATAAATTTATATTCCTTTATTACTTTCTCTTGAAAAATCCAGTTCAAAATTACCTCACCAATGTTTTCCTTTCAATTAAAAAGATCCTCTCTCTCTCTCAATTTCCCTTCTTCTTTATCTTTTCCTCTCATTCTCACCTTCTCTCTCCCCTTGAATATATTGTTTAGAAATATATTGCAAAGTGATCCTCAGACTGGACCATGCATCAGAATCATCTTGAGGGCTTCTTAGAACAGATTTCTGCACCCTACTTCTGTGCATCATCCTGCAGTTCCTGAATCAGTAGGTTTGAGGTGCAACCTGAGAATCTGCATTTCCAATAAGCTCCAAGGTGGTACTATACTGCTGATCCAAGAAATAAACTTTGAAAACTCTTATACTACTTAAATCATTTGTCTTTGAACTATTCAATTACTAAAATGTTGCCCTATATTATTTTCCTTGATTACATTGTTATAAATTTCTAGAGAGTAGGGATGGATAAAGTTCACTCATCCATTATCTTAAATCTTTCTTTTTGCCCTGGCTGGCATAGCTCAGTGGATTGAGTACGGGCTAGGAACCAAAGTGTCCCAGGTTCGATTCCCAGCCAGGGTACATGCCTGGGTTGCAGGCCATAACCCCCAGCAACCGCACATTGATGTTTCTCTCTCTCTGTGTCTATCTCCCTCCCTTCCCTCTCTAAAAATAAATAAATAAAATCTTTTAAAAAAATCTTTCTTTTTTATTGTTGTTCAAGTACAGTTATCTCCATTTCCCCCCGCATCAAACCGCCCTACACCACCCTTCCCTGCCTCTCACCCTCAAAACTACCCCCTTTGGTTTTGCCCATGTGTCCTTTACACATGTTCTTTGATGGCTTTCCCCCTATTATCCCCCATTATATCCTCCCACCTTCCCTTTGGTTATTATCAGTTTGTTCTTTATTTCAATGTCTCTGGTTGTATTTTGCTTGCTTGTTTGTTTTGCTGATTAGGCTGAACTTATAGGTGAGATCATATGGTATTAAGTCTTAAAAGGCTTTACATATAATGTATGCTCAAAAACAAAATTAAATGATTATCATTACATTATTTTAAGTGGCTCAATATAAGGGATATGATTCTACTTTGACAAAAATTACATTTTGAAGCCCTGGCTGGCATAGCTCAGTGGATTGAGTGCGGACTGCAAACCAAAGTGTCACAGGTTCTATTCCCAGCCAGGGTACATGCTTGGGTTGCAGGCCATAACCCCCAGCAGCCGCACATTGATGTTTCTCTCTCTCTCTGTCTCCCTCCCTTCCCTCTCTAAAAGTGAATAAATAAAAAATCTTTTTAAAAAATTACATTTTGAAATGAGCATGTTTTTTTCCAGTTTATTCATAACGTTTCTCTTTATAAACTGATGCTTTTCATAAAATCTACTTAGCAAAACATATTACTTATTTAAAAAATCTCCATGTAAAGGTAATTTATATAGTTAAAAATCTCTCATTAAACTTGGTGGAAAATGTGAAATAATGGGTAAAAGGCAAATAATAATAAATAAATTCTACCATGATCAGAGCAACCAGTAACCACAGAAAGTCTAACAAATCCCAGATATAACATAAATGCTTTGGCATCTAAAATCAAAGGGCAGTGGTGCTCTTTTTAACAGCATCCCCATAATGATGTCTCAGGTGCTGCGCTATGCTCTCCAGACAGCCAAGGGGAAGTTACATTTTTGACTCATAGGCAGGGCTGATTTATTCCATGTTGATTTTATTTGACAGCAGGTGCCTGGTCTGTATATTAGTCATCACACTATTTTTTTTCCTCCTGCTCCTGAGAATCTAACCTGAACAAAGCTAGGTAGCCAAAACCTGGGCATATCACCTGCTAGAGTAATAAAATCAAGAGAATAATGGTCTCAATTTTAGGGTAGCTGTAAAATAAAAGGGAAAAATCCATTTAGAATAAAGCCAAAAAAGCCAGGTAAGTATGATGTTAGTTTTTTATACATCTAAAAAATGAGATATGCAGGATATTGTAAAAGTTAAATAAAAATTAATTAGGAAAAATATTTTAATAAACTATATAGAGAATTTCTTTAAATTAATGAAAGAAAAATGAATTTTTAGGACCATAACAAAGTTTTTCATTCTTCACCCAATCTATGTCTTAAATATCTTTCTTACATTTCTTTTTTTTAAATGCATATACATACAAATGTTATTTTTTTTTCACAAACCACATTCTCCTATTTAGAGTTTTAGACTTTTACAGGATCATTCAAGAACAATTCAATTTGTTCCTTTAAAATTAAACCTAAATACTAATTGAATGAGCATTGTCTTTTAAGCACACCTGTGGTCAAACTCATGTTTTCTTTTCTAGTTTGTACACCTTTCTGTTGGAAGCCAGTCTCTCTACAGTTTGAAAGACATCCTTGAGATTCAAATGTAGAGTTTTTCCCCATTCTAAATCCCACCCAAGACCATTCTAATGGCTACAGCTGTGACAGGGCAGTTTTTGTTCTCATCTCAGTCAGTTCATGACCATAGTCACAGACAACTGAATCCATTTATACTGCACAAGTAGTAATGCCTTTCCTCCTGCTGTTCGGGTTCTGTGAAAGCTGTAACCTCATATGGCCCTCAGTCCTTTCCTCTATGTTTTGACTGGTCAAGACTTTTAATGAGTTCCAGTATTTCTACTCTTTCTCCCCATAGCGAAATCAAATGTAATCTCTACTGTTTTAATGGTATCTTCTATTCTTTTATCTAATCTAGATTCTAATACCTGTCAACATCTCATGAGTTAACACTACCTTGCTATTAGCCTTCTAAAAGAAAATCCCCAACCCACTCCATTCCATCCAAACCTTGATACTGCATTGATTGGATTTTTGTTATTCTTTATTAAACTGATATGTCAATTCCTGATATTCTCGAAGTTTAGCTCTAATAGAGGTGTCAGATATATGTCTCTCTCTGTGAAGGCTTTAAAAAAAAAGCAGAGTTGTAAATTGATTTTGGATAAAGTTGAATCTCCCAAAACTATTTTTTAACCACTGAAATAGCTAAGACTTAAACCTAGGATAAGTATTATGGCTTGTGATTTCCTATTATATCATTTCTAGCCTTATGATGTATGTTAGGCTTCTTTAGCCATCCTCCCCCCACCCAACCCCTACATACTCCTCTCACTAAAGCTATCTACTTTAGAGATCATAGGCTATTACCAAGTAAATGCTTCACAGTCAACTGATGAAGAATGTTGGGAATCAAAGTGAATGAGATGTCTTAAGTTATGAGCATCGTTTCAACATGTCTCTAGGTAAGGCAACAGTCATTTTCCAAAGAAGACAGAGATGCCTTTTAGAGAATCAAGGTAAATTCATATTCCAATAGGTATTAGACATTTTTAATATTCAAAGTAAACTTATTTCTCAATTGATTTTGATTTTTTCTGTGTGATTCTGAGTACCAAAAATTAATAAATGATTTTAAAGCCTTCAAAAAATGTAAGACCCAAAAAACAGGATGTCACAATGTATCCAACTTCATTGTATTTATAATCCTTTGCAGACCGCATTTTCACTGCAAAGTGTGTATTTGTCCAAGATTAAATTAATCTTTGTTTATATGTACCACATAATTCTATCTCTTTCACCCCAAGAAACAACACAGAAAATTTCAGAGGCATGAGTGAACATGCTAATTTTAGGCAAAATTAAAGTACACAGAACTGAGAAATGTTCTGTTGTGGTAACAGGAAAATATAAAAAGAACTGAAATACTACGTACCAATTACCTCCTGCCTTCAGACAGATGCAAGTTTCTCCATTGAGAGCCTTGGTTTCTGATATACAGTTCTGGGCAATTTCATGAGGACATCTGAACCTGGTGAGTTCTCAATTGTGTAGTGTGGACAGAGAAAGGGCAAGACCACTCAGACTTCCTAACATGGGTGGCTTCTGTGTATTTAGCAAATTTGTAAATGGAAGGCTGCACATTACTGGGCAAGTGAGATTAGTTGCTACTTTATTGATCGGGGTACTATGTAGGATAAATACAGAGTATTATTTCAGAGTAATATTATAAAGAGTCTGGGTGAGAACAAGATCTTACTGAAAACTCTACATAGTAGCAAAATTTGGAATTCAGTATAGTAAAAGTGTACAACTGTAGTTCAAGTTGCAAGGCTATAATAGTTAAAGCAGGAAGTGAAATGATTTATTAACTAGGGAAATTTAACATACAGTTTAAGTCTTTAGGCATTCATTCATATAATAGCCTCTGCCCTCCTTCAATTTCATTTAAATATCATTGAAAATCACAACAAAAATAGCAATCATTGTAAATGCTATAATGCTCAGGAGTATTTTAGATGGACAGATAGACTAGAGAGACAGATAGATTGATACATACGTACAGAGAGACAGACAAAATTGTTTGGGTCTACAAACATTTCTTCCTTTTACCATTTTATTTTGTCTTCCCTGAACCATACATACCATTTTCAAAGACATTTTGAAGAAGAAAACTCAGTATTTATATCAGTGAATTCCCATTTTAGAAATAAGAAAAATAAGAAACATTTAGGTTACTTGTGATATGAAGGGACTAACCTGGGAACTGGGAATGCTGATGTCTGGCGCTACAAACAGCCACACCACAATGACACTTTTTAACCCAACCTCCATCATGCACTTATTCAAACATGTTATCCAGAATCATATTAGTAATCAGATGTAGATACACTTCATTCAGTATGTGACTATGTATAATGGAATGTAGTGTTTATTTTTTTTTGGCCACCTGCTGTATCTTTCCTCATCCTTCTATTCTTGACTACATAAACTTATTCCCTAATCCACTAATTTCAAGGTACAAATATTGATACAGGATTGATCAACATTTCCCCTGGACAGAAGGATTGCTACAGGAGAAGGGAACACTAATCAGAATACAAGACTGTTCTTAAAAAAACGGGAAAGATGTGTCTTTTCTGGAAAAAATTACTAAACTGGGAGTGGCTAATGACAGTCACCTTCCCAACCATATCGACTGAAACTTCTGCAAAATGAAGTTGAGGACAAAAAAAAGTAGAAACAAATGGAATAGAGAGTCCTAGTAAACTTGAGATTCTAGTTGTACCTTTGAAGCCATGGTTCCTACTGGATTAGCCATAGAACTTGGGAGATTTTATAGTGTTCATGATTTTTGGCTAAAGCAAATTAAAAACAAAATGACCTTCAACAATGTTTTTTGGATCATTTCCACTATGATTGCCTATGACAGATGGAATAGGATTGGCCTTTTTGACTAAAAGAATATACCAGAACATCTGTAAGGAATAATCTAAAAAAAAAAAAAAGATTTCATTTCTTCCTTATTAAAAAATCAAATCTGCTTTGTAGAGAAAAATTAATCACCTAAAATAATTTACATACTTATTTTTACTAAAATTAATTTTCTGTCCACTTAAAAAATCTATGACATCTTTATACAAATGATTTCAGTACTTTTCATTGCTTTCTATTTTTATCCTTTATTTTATTTATTCCAAACTTAGAGCTTTCAACATATAAAGCCATGTTATATGAAGACTTCCCTAAACATGTACAGCTGCAAAACCTTGATCCAAATCACTTATCTATTTCACACTGCCAAGTCTTATGTGAAAAGATAAATATTTATATACTGTATAGTAACATATATGTGATATAACTAACATATATGTAATATACTATATATTTAATATATCTATAATATATGTATTTTCATTAGCACTCACTAGAGAAGTAGAAACAATAGGAGTATATATACATACACATATGTATATAATAACAAATATTACTACATTTAAAATATCCTATATATTTATTATAAGAAATTGGATCACATAACTATGGAGGTTGAGAAGTCCCACCATCAGCCATCTTTAACCTGGAGACCCAGAATGCTTTAAAAGCATTTAGAATCTTTAAGAATGCTTTAAAATCTTTTTAAAAAAGATTTTATGTATTTATTTATTTATTTTTAGGGAGATGGGAAAGGAGGGAGAAAGCAAGGGAGAGAAACATCAGTGCGTGGTTGCCTCTCACATGACCCCCACTGGGGACCTGGCCCACAACCCAGGCATGTCCTCTGTCTGGGAATTGAACCAATGACTCTGTTTCACAGGCCAGCACTCAGTCCAGTGAGCCATACCATCCAGTGCTAAAAGCATTTTTTATTACTCAAAATTACACTTTTAAAATAAGTTGGAGATAGTACTAAAATTTTTATGAACTAGTAACATTAACTGAAACATACTTTCCACAAGTTGGGAAATAATATTTAATGATATGCCACTAAAATGATAGCTATTAACTTTGTGATACATTAAAACTGCATAAAATATGTTTTCATTGATGTTTATAAATTGATTCTGCCATGTGTACCTTCAGAGTCATTAAAATTTTAAATTACATACGTGCTTTTATTAATGTCCTCTATTTGAAGGTTGCAAGAAACAGAGGCTGGTCTATAATAAATGAAAAATGACTAGAAACAAAATTAAGAGTTACTGTTAAAGAAAATTTTGAATAATAGGATTGTTACAATAAACTAGACTACTCAGAAATATATTGAGCTCCCCATCTCTAAAAATGCCCATAGAGTGAATAATCCTTGGTTCAGATTATCCCACATGAGACTCATGAATGAGTTGGGACCATGTAAAAGATGAATTTGAACTTTTCTTTTATTATCTCAGCATTAATATTATATGACTCTATTAAGCAAAAAATAATTATGGCATAAGAAAAAAGATGCTGACACACTGGTGGCTTTGAAAAGTAGCAGGGTTTTGAGTAGTGATTTCGCACCTTAACAAAACAAGAAACGGGCATTGGGGCTTTAGCATGACTGTGTTGGGAAGCCCAGAAGGCCTAGCTACTCCCTCCTCTGCCCTTTCATGTCACATAAATGTTGTGGTTTATGTGGTTAAATAACTATGTAAACCGGTATCGGGTTTTTTGAGATGAAAGAACTGAAGCTTTGTAGTGTTTATATACTTAGTCAATGTCACTCACCTGTATGGTATCCAAGATGGGATCATCCAAGTGAATCTTACTCTGAAGCCCTGCTATTTCTACTTAAAGTGTACCTCCATGTCTCCTTTATGTTATTGTCATGATGTAGTTCCTTTTTTAAAAACATATTTATAAGTGTCCTCATATGTTTTAAGTTTTCCAAGAAATAGATGAAGTAAGTGTAACATTCACAGCAATTTTACCAATTCCCAACTTGGAAAATTTTTAGCATGTTAAAAATATATAATTGTCATTCCTTATAGCTCACTCCTATAAACATCAACACTATTTTCTTGTATAACTTCATGATCTTTATTTTGCAAAATACTTTTTCAATTAAAAATAGTGGCTAGTGGCCAGATTCAAACAACAGTCATTTCTTATCTTGATAATTAAAAACACAAAACAAGAATGATTTGACAAGAACAAATATATCTTTTTATAAGAATATCTTAGCCCCCAAAACTGAAATTGAGTGGCTATCATGGTAAAAAATAAGTGCCTTTGAAGTTAATCAAATTATGGTATATTATTAATAATCAAATAGAATATATATTTTTTTCTTCATTCCATGCCTACATTTCCTATTTAATGTAAAACTTATTTCAATCCAGTAATCCTGCTCCTGGGATTATACACCAAGAATCCTGAATCACCAGTTGAAAAGAACCTATGCACCCCAATGTTCATAGCAGCACAATTTACAATAGCCAAGTGTTGGAAGCAACCTAAGTGCCCATCAGTAAATGAGTGGATCAAAAAAATATGGTACATTTACACAACAGAATACTATGCAGCAGAAAGAAAGGAGGAGCTCCTACTCTTTGCAACAGCATCGATTAAACTGGAGAGTGTTATGCTAAGTGAAATAACCCAGGCGGTGAGAGACAAATACCATATGATCTCACCTATAAATGAAACCTACCAATAAAACAAACAAATGAACAAAATAGAACCAGAGACTTGGAAATGAACAAATTGACAGTGACCAGAGGGCAGAGTGGGTAACAGGGGAAAGAAAAGGAAGGGGCAGGCCAAGGAACATGAATAGAGGACTCATGGGCACAGACAATAGGGAGGGGGGTTGATTATGGGAAGGGGGTGACAGGGCAGGGGAGAGCAATGGGGAAAAGGTGGAATAACTGTACCTGAACAACAATAAAACAATAAGAAAAAATGTAAAAGTTCTAGATAAATACAGAAATATTATAACAGTTTATATAATATTTAAATTATGTACTTTCAGTACCATTCCCCAGAAGAAATCAGTAAGTATGTACAATCATAGCTAAACTCATACAATAGAATATTTGCAGTTTAGTGGTGAAGCATAGAAAACAAGGGAAATGGCTAAGTTTTGTAGTTAAATCATTAGAAAAACAGAAAATACTTAGGGCTGATGATCAAAGGTCCATTCTATCAGATTAGGCTTCTTTGCATCTCAGCATAAAGCTTAGAACATTAGAATGCCCATTAAATGTGTGGTATTAATTAATTAAGCAAGTAATTAATTGAGAAGCAAGTAATTAAATTAGAACAAAGAAACAAGTAAACAAAAACATCTTGATGACATTCTCAACCTGTATAGCAGAGTATCTAACCCCTGGTAACTTCACACATTTGTTTGTCCATTAATTAATGGTGTGAAGTTACCAGGGGTTAGATACTCTGCTATACAGGTTGAGAATGTCATCAAGATGTTTTTGTTTACTTGTTTCTTTGTTCTAATTTTGTTCATTTCTTTAGTTTTTCAATTCCTGAATGATATTCAGTTTCTTGGAAAATAGAACACAGAAGAAATCTTTAAAAAGACTTATTGTATGCTAGATTGGCAATGTATTAATACTTACTATACAGTTGTATAGAAGGCTTCTTTCTGACATATAGGTTCTTTATGAAAACCAGATTATATAAAAGCAGTTGCCTGTTAATCACAGAATAATAAAAATTCTGCTACTTTTGAAAGATACTTACATGAAGTTAGTATTGTATCTTTTATATCTTTAGAGATACATATATCTAACAGGGGTGCCCAACCTTTTGTTGTCTCTGGGCCACACTGGAAGAAGAGTTGTCTTGGGCCAAACATTAAATACACAAACAGTAACAAAAACTGATGTGCAAAAAAAGGTCCATGCATACTTTTCATGATATCCACCACCACAGATAAGCAAAAAAGTTCCCACACAATAACCCTAATTATGTAATGGCCTTTTTGATGTTTTAGAATCATGGAGCAGGTCCCAAACAAGTTTGTAATCACTAATATAGAAAATGTACATGTCCAAATAATAAAACTTAGTAATATAACTCAGTAATGTTTTAAGTAAATTCACAATTTTGTGTTGGGCCTTATTTGTAGCCATCCTGGGCTGCATGCTGCCCATGGGTTAGACACCCCTGTTTTAATACATGTCTCTCCTACATCTTACCCCAAATTCTGGACTTTTTCGAGCCATTGGCTAGTGTCTCTCCAGACACAAACCTCTTCCTCTCATTTCTCTGCTCTTGGGGCTCTCTCTCTTGGATAAGAAGTCTCCCAAACCCTATGCCACCAGGATTCACCACCCCTCCTCTTCCTGTTCCCATCCCCTCACCTCCCCATCTCCTGTCTCCTCAACCCCCTCCCCACATTTCTGAACTCCCAAGTCCTCTGACTCCATTTTGACCCCTCAACTTTGTTCCCAAGTCCCCTCATTCTAAGTGCCCCAACACAGCCCTTGCAGGTCCACCCAAAGCCACCCTGTCCAGCACCCTGTCTTTCCTCCTGGAGAAGAGTTGCTCTGCTTGCTCCCTGTAGTTAGGACTCCAGCAGGAGCAGGTGCACTTCAGGACAAGGAAACAGCGCCCTCTGTGAGCTGAAGCAGCCAAGGCTGCTAGAGTCACAAGGCTCTGCTCCCTTGAGGCCTTGCAGCTAAGCTGTCACAAATTGACATTTAACTGCAAGTCAATTGCATGACAGCATCTGACTAAAATAATAGTTCGATTTGGTTGACTTCCCCAGTCAGATTCAGTTATGCCTTCATATATGGAATTTTTTATCTTTTAGTCATGACCATTATGGATGGAACTTGATATATTGTATTTTAAATATCTTGCATATGTCTTATGTAGACTCCTAGAGGTCAAGAACCATTTTCTTTCAATTATGTGATTTTGATCCTTATTGGTTACATACCAGTATCTCCGTAAATATTGGTCAACAAGTAGGCGAATGATTAACCATGTAGTCTTTAAAGTATATATAGGCAATCCAGCTAAAGCTATCTTACAGGTTGCTGGTAAGAATTTTTTTTAAAAAAAGTTTATCTAGCAGATATATCCTCCCTACTTGAAAGCCATCCACAAATACGCAGAAGTTGAAAGTCATGTGTGTACATTTGGGGATTTTTTTGCTTCTAGAATCTGTGAGCTAATAATTTCATCAATTTAAAAATGTTTTTGGTGATAATTTTTACAGGTAAATTTTTTGTTCTTACTCTCTTTTAGGAGCACCAGTTACACATGTATTAGGCCACTTGATGTCTTCAAGTTTTTCCACAGGGCTTAATGTCTTTTGTGTTTTTGTTTGTGGGTTTTTTGTTTTGTTTTTTTAGTTTTTTTCTCCCTGTCTTGTGTGTGTGTGTGTGTGTGTGTGTGTGTGTGTGTGTTTTAACTTGGAGAGTTTTTATAATTTAAAACTCACTAACATTAACCTCTGTGATAACTAATCTCCCATTAATCCCTTCTAGTGACATTCTTTCTCAGATCTTGTAGTTTTCACTTCTACAAATTCCATTTGAGCCTTGTTTGTATTTTCCATGCGTCATGATCAATCTTTCCTCTATCTTTTACAATATGTGGAATATAGTTAAAATAAGTGTTTTAAAGTAGCTGGGTTTTTTTTGTTTTTAATTCTAACATCTATCTTATTTCTGAGTTGGATTTGATCAAATGGCTTTTCTCCTCTTTACAGGTCATATTTTTATGCTTTTTTGGAAGCTTTACATTTTTTTAATTATATGCCATACATTGTGAATTTTACCTTGTTAAAGAGTATATTTTTGTATTTTTATATTTACATTTACATTTACATTTATATATTGTGTTCTGGGACACAATTAACTTATTTATAAATGGTTCAATCCTTATAGGTCTTCTTCTTAAGAAATGTTAAGTGGAACCAAAGCATCATTTACTCTTGGGATAACTTCCCACTGCTGAGACCATCCTGAGTACTCTGCTGAATTATTATATTATGAGGCTATCCAGGCTAGCTGGGAAACAGATACTCTTCCCAGCCTGTGTGAGCTCTCACTACTGATTTTTTTCCTAATCCTGTAGAGTTATTCTTTTCCCCACCTCAAATAGTTCCCTCAAAAACATCTGCCAATCACTACCTGCTAAAGACTGAAGAAGGACCCTCTACAACTCTCCTCTGTTCCCTCTCTAGGCATGTGTTCTCTCTGGTACTCTGACATGTGAACTCAAGTTGTCTCTGCATCCCTGGATTTTCAGCTCTATTCCCTCAACTCAGTCAGTCTGCTGGCTGCCTCCGAAGTAACCATTACTGAACTATCACCTACAAACTCCTTGAAGCAGTAACCTGGGGCAATCAGTGCCCACTTCATTTGTTATCTCTCTCTCCTGTTTGACTGCCTTTTATTGCCTGATGTCCAATGTTTTGAAAATCACTGTTTCATAGATTTTTATCCATACTTTTACTTGTTTAGTCAGGAGAATATATTTCACCCCTCTTACTCCATTTTAGTCAGAAGCTAGAGCCTAAAACCCAAGTGTTTGGCCAATTTTACCTAGAAAACATTTTGGTAGAAACTCATATCTTTGTTGTTTCAAGAGGAAAAAGAAAGAAATATATGAAAATGTTCAATCTCGAGTTTTTCCATGAATTAGGAGTTTCCTGAATGAGTGCTTAAATAGAATCAAGTACATGAGGAAATTGACAAAAATGTGAGTGTGCATCCAGAGAGTGGGTGAAAAATACCAATGGAGCATGAGCATTGCTAAGCAACAAAACCTGGGGACAATGAAGATCCTGTTCAGCTAAAGACTTGGAACTATAAATTCGAAGTAAAATGTGATCATTGAGTTAGATTTTTAAGGTCCTTTCATTAGGCCACTTATAAGGCATAGAAACAGACAAGGGTAGCATGAACAGAATCAAAGTTGAAATTTTGCAAGGTGGCTGTGATAAAAAAAGAAAACAGGTAAGACTGAGGACAGTCCAAAGGGTTGAGGATGTAAAAAGAGGAAAAGGCATACAGTGAGCTTAGTAGCTTTGGGGGGACGGTGACGGGAAGACCAGTGACCAGGAATTATAATGAGTGTGGAAAAGCAAAAGTAGTGAGTACAAGCTGCTGAAAAACACAGATAAACAGGAAGTTGTGTAAGAGTGGAACAGTCATCTCCTAGACTTCACATGGGAAAGAGCTGTCAGTGATGACTAGCTCTACCATGTGACATTAGGTGTGAGTTGTGCTGAAGTGGAATGGAGATGATGCTTTCACCATGAAAAGCAAATGTCTGGGGTGCTGGGTTCATCATGCAAACAGCCCTTGGGGTTACCAGATGAACTTGAGAGACCTGAAGGGAAGAGGTAGATCCTGAGGAAGCTGCAAAATTCTCGAAAGAGTATATGCAAAGTGTAGGTTAAGTGGGAGTGGGATTTGACAAAACAGTGTCCTTAGCATTCAAGGATGAGGTCGTTGGTCCAGAGTGGAAGATACATCTTTATCCAAACTCCCAGTAAGAAGTGTGTGGAGGATGAGACAATGAGCAGATTTCTCTAAAGAGGAGAAAGTGACAGAAACAGTGCTCTGGAGATCTTTCCACCTAATCCACATGTTTTATGGGTATTCCTAATTGTTTCAATTTCAAAAACTATTTTCTGACTTTGTCTTTGAATACTGGGGAGCACCTTACTTAATTAAATCACACAGAGAACCCTAATAGGCTATCTGCAGGAACAGGAAAAACATTTAGTCACAGTACTCAGTGAGGGAAGTGGTAATAGCAGCAAGAAAATCAACTGGGTTACAAACACAAATCTCTTCATAAGTCAATCCAAAAAGGCAGTATTAGACTGGCTGGGAAGCCAAGTCCCTGTCAGGCCAGCATACATTTGCAAGGACTTTACTCCAAGGAATCCTCATGTAGAAGATAATCTTTGATTTTGATTTATAAATACAATTTTTAAAGAAAATAGATATGAATGGCTGGTGTGGCTCAGTGGATTGAGCACCAGACTGCAAACCACAAGGTCCTTGGTTTGATTCCCAGCCAGGGCACATGCCTGGGTTGCTGGTCAGGTCCTCAGTAAGGGGCACGTGAGAGGCAACCACACATTGATGTTTCTCTCCCTTTCTCCTTCCTTCCCTTCCCGCTCTGTCCAAAAATAAAATAAATGAAATATTTTAAGAAGACAACAGATGTTTCCAATTGAAATTAAATACCATTATCCCTATACTTTACAATACTCCAGGAAAGCACCTCCTAAACACTATGAATAATCAATATTCTCCTCAGGTGCCTAGGAATACAGATTTCCGGCTTTGAAACCTTAGCCAGTGCTGGGTTCATGGCTTTGCAACCAGAGCAGTGGCAGAGGGCTCTATGTGCACAAAAGACCAACAGTTGGGATTTAATGAGACTTGTGTTACTGTCTGGAAATTCTTAATAATTTTATTTTTGAATTTGTGCTTTGCAGATGAGCATACCCCAGGGACTTAGAACCTCCATGCAGCTGCAGTCCCATCTCCCTCCACTAGACCTGTTCTTTGCCTCTCCATGTCCTCTCCTGGCTACCCTCAGTTACCAGCTGTGGCCTGGTCACCAGCTCCCAGAGGGTGCAGGTGAGGCATGTTCACCCTGATTGGACTTGGTGGAAACCATTCTTACCCAGATGGGCATCAAGTGCCTTGGCACATTCCATAGGAGACTTGTAGGATACTCTTCTCAACAACCTGATTTAGAGAGCTAGTGAATTCCTGAAGCACAGGTGGCAAGTTCTTTGGGGTTTTATGTCCATTTTGGTTGGCACTTGGCTTGACTTCTCTGCCCTTCATGAAATTCTGTGTATGGGTATGGCCTGGCAGGAGGTCAGATTCTGCAGTTGGTGGGCTATGCAAGCACATTCAGTCACAAGATGGGATCATGAGGCTCCCATGAATACCTGCAACAGCCCTCCAAGTAAATTAAGTAAATTTAAAAGTTATATGTTTTTAGGTTGAGAAGGAGGGACAAAGACCATAGAAGAAAGAAATTTGATATTTTAGTGCCTTTAGGAGCACTTGTTTTTTACTATTAGGAGAAGGGTTCTACATTTTCATTTTGCACTGAGCCCTGCAAAGTATGTAGTTGATCTTGCCCCCACTTCTGCAAACTGCAACAAGATGATTTGAAGATGTGAAGCCATGCACATGTATTTGACAAATTCTACACAAGGTTCATAAAAACATTCCAATATTCTTCCACCAAAAAATGCTCCACCTCTCCTTCCCGTGCATATAGCTCTGTGTCTGTGCCTGTCTGTGACATTTTAAGTACTGCAGATGGGAAGTTATATAAGGTATAATACCTAGCTACATCAATTTAAAAGTTTATTTTAAAATCTAATAACTAGTTCCAGGAAAAGTAGTTCTAGTAGTCATTTAAAATTTCCCTTCCTTTTATCTGTGTTACACTCCATCAATACAGACCAAAAGAACAACATTTGTAAATGGTGAGTTCACTAACTCCTTATTGATAAGCTAATATTTATCCATTTTCAATTTCTGTGCCCTGATGCACAATCTCATTTAACCTCAAAAATCCATCTATGCTAGGAAATATCATTATTCCTATTTTACACATGAGGAAAGAGTTTGGAAAGGGCTATGTAACCTCGCCAGGGATGCAGTGGGCGGGTTGGGAACTGTCCGGTGGCCAATACGTGGCCACCTACCAGTATACAGAATGGCAGGTCGGACATGTGCTATTACACAGAAAGTACTTGATTGGGAAATCACACTGGAATTTTTTAATGTGATTTTTAGTTTGGAAGTTTGATTTGAAAAATAAAAATTTATTGTTCCTTTAAAATAGCACTTGAACTGTTTTAAAGCAAAAGATTTATCTCCTCTACCCCCAATATTAATTAATATAATGTGTTTTTGTATATTGGATAAAGCTTATACTACCCTTCTTTTATAATTTTCTACTAATTTAGAAAGAAATCAGTTCATAAAACATATCACAAGGTATCGTGACATAAATTGTATAATAAAGAGATCTTTACTCACAACGTTCCTTAAGAATTGTGTTTTAGACATTCTTTCCTTTCACATATATTGAGAAAATTTATCAAATTAAAATATATTTTAGTTAATGAGTGTCTTTTATTTAACTAAAATAAGAAATCAGATTTTCAAAACAAATAATATAACTGGTCATTTTTATTCACAGATTATAAAAATATATTAAATTTTCAATAAATTGAATTGTATTGTTATGCTAGATATGCAAATTATAGAAATAATTCTAATATGTTATCAGTAAGTATGATGAAAGAGAATAAAAAACAAACTTTCATAGATATACCAGGGGAAATAATTCACATTTCTTTGAAAGGAAACTTTTTTTCTAGAATTTTACTATTGGTTCAGACTAAAGTTTAAATTCCCAAGTCAAGAAATGAGAAAAACTTCAGTGGTAATGGCTGAAGTAGCGAGCCCATTTGGATCAAAAGGATATTGTTTAAATGACTGAAGATAAAATATGTTTTTATTGTAGCTTTTAGCTTGCTTCAAGATCTATTGCCTTTAAGGTTGAAAAAAAACTCCGAAGGGAACAATAATGATTCCAGATACAGACATTATGCTGTGCTGATGATGTCCTTTCCGATGCCCTGTCGGTAGTTTCCCATTACTGATGTACACCAGACCAAACTGTGTACCTTTCTCTATGAATAATGAAAACAAGCATAAGCACAAGAAATATAAGGGGGCTGCAGTAAACAGATACTTCTGTTTCATTACCACTGTTTTATTAACAAATTACTTCCATTAAAGAGATTATGAGGTTGCAAAAAGCAATCCAAAATGAAATAGTCCAGGCCTAACTTTCATTTTGTAATGAATTGAAGTGATTTGCCTGCAGTCGGCCCAGTTCCTCATTGTTTCCATGACGGCACAGTCTATTTTGTATCTTGAATTGTGGGTGTGCTCTCCTGAGCAGGGCTCTGTGAATCATCTTTTCTAGGGGGAAAAAGATGTTTCCAATTAAGTCAAGATATACACTTCTTACTTCCTAATGTGGAGAGTGTTGTGTTATATATAATACACCTCACAGTGAAACAATATGCCAAAAGCTCCATATTTCTTACTATAGTTGTTTTACAATCCAATAGTTTGTGACAACACCATAAGTTTTTGAAGCAGTCATGACTCCAAACCTTAATACTAACATTATTCTAATCTTAAACCAGTACTTCGCTTTTGAATATTGAAACTTTAACACTCTAAATGTCTAGGGAGATCCCCAAAGTGTACTGTTTTGAGCTTTTTTTAAGTGAAAGGAACCAAATGTTGAACATGGTTATTGTATTTCAGAGCCTGTAATTATTTAGGATTATTCAGGTGTATACAATCTTTTCTTTAAGATAATGAAAAGTGATGTTAGTTCTATCTCTTTTTTTTTTTCATTTTTAGAGCTGAAAAAAACAAAATGATGGCAGTATCTTGCCAATTCCCAAACTGATGTTGAATCCAGCCTGGTCTATGGAAACCAGAAATCTGATCATCACGGTTGCTAAAGGAACCTTGTGCTACAAGGTAAAGGCTTACACTGATATCCTCGAGTACAGAGACTAAGGAAAATGGGGATTTAAATTTAATGGATTTCTGTTATGAGTACTAGATAGATAATTAAATAAACTTTGATTTTATAAAACTCATTTGAGATTGACATTTTTTCCATCAGAATTTCCCATATTTGTATACTATCGTGTTTAATTTTTTATATTATATATGAATAGACTTCATAAACATGATTTTACCAGTCAACATTTTGCATGGGAACTTATCAACATAATTGAATCTTGAAAAATGCCAATAGTTATTTTTAAATTTATTTTTTATATAATTAAGGACTTTTTGTATGCTTCCAGAATATTGTAGTTTTTTTCTTGAATATCAAAAGCAAATATTCAGAAAAATATATATGAAAAACAGAGAAAATTATAAAACAAAGAATAAAATAACCATTAAAGCCCTAACAAAAGAAGTTACTCATTAGTTTTCAATTCTTTTTCTAAGCATTTATTTGTTCAAAATGGGAATTTTACTGTTTATATGGCTGTCTAAATTTTTTCCAGAAATATACCATTTCAAAAGAAGTCTAGGTAACAAAGCGGGAATACAAAATCTAGATCCCTCAACATTAGGTAAAATGGAAAAGAATATTAAAATAACCAAACAGAAATTTCAACAGCTACAAATAAACCAAGTTAGAAGTAAATTTCATGCCATAAACTTTGAAAAATCTTGACCAAGGAAAGAATTTTATTATAACGTCTGGAAGTTATTTTCAGAAAAAATGTGAGTCAAGAAAATCTCTAAAATTCTCACAAATACTAATTTGAAGAAAGGTGGATAAATATGGTGAGTAGATAGTCTAGGAAAAGCAAAGGCTAAACCCTAGAGATTAAAAACCCCTAGCCGTTTTCAAATTGAGAGTAGAGAAAACGAAATGGAATAAGCATTGCTAAGAGAGTGACTTAAAACAGAATCAGAAGAGCATTGAGAAAGGGGGACCTATGCATGTCCTGTGCCTGCCTCAGGTCTCAGGCTGCTGCTGCTCAGTCACTAAACCTGTTGCTACACTCAGCTCAAGGCTGAGTCACAAACGTTCTGGAACAACAATGACTGTAGAACACCTATGGACTTTACTTCTTCCTTGTAGTTTTCACCTTTCATTTGCATATTGAAACTAACCAACCCTATTTTCATGAAGGAATTACACTTTGTGGTTTTGCCTTTCTTTGTTCTCTCCAGAGCACAATTTAAGTAGCTATTTGAATGAGTCTCCAGGTTATACCTCCTGTGCAAATATAAATGGTTTTGTTTCTTTAAAATAGCCTGAAGCTCTTAACTGGTTAGCAAAGGGCTGCATGATCATCTGGAGGGAATGATTTGAAGCCGCCAAGTCTTCTGCCAAGGGAGCATGATATTCTCTCCAGCTTAGTGCAGGAAACTCTAGTTCAAACCATTTCAGTATAAGCTAAGTGTAATGCGCAGGATATCCAACAAAGGCTCTTCCAGCAAAGCTTTTCCTTCTAAGTGAACCAAAGAATCTCATCTCAAGTCACAAAGTAGGATAGTGGAAAGAAGCTAGATTTCATGTATAGCAGACAAGGAGAATTAATCCACATGATATAACAAAAAAAGGTTTTAGCATAGCAAGATGAGAATAAAATACATGGCAAGTAAGCCAGCATGCCTCAGAAATATCTAAAAGAAATTTACACATTTTAAAACCCCTCAAAGTGCCCTTCTTAAAGGAAACCCTATGTAAGTAAAAAGAAAAGAAAAAAAAGCAACTACTCTTTGAGTTTGCTTCACAATCTAGAAAAGCCAGGAATATTACAGTTAGTAGGACCAAAATAACTCTTATAGAAATAACTCTAAATGAGACAGACACATTGTAGAATACACTAGCCATGCGAAAAAAATCATACTATTGATATAAATGAGGCTTCTAATTGAAATAAATGAAATAAACATTGCAATAAAAGTAATATACAAGAAAATTAAAATGGCACACTGCATTTTTAAATAATGTGATACAGAATAAGAGACATCAAAATATACTTGATTATACTATCAAAGTTGAAAACTAGAGAATTCTTCAAGATCCTTGCAGAAAATATCACCAATGGAAGTTAGAGTGGATCTACTCATATTGACCTCAGATTTTTCCACAAAAAAATCAACACCTGAATTATCTACAGATCTGAAAGGAATATATTGTGATGTAAGAATATAAGTAATTTTTTGTTATTGTAGAATGCCAATACAAAGATTCCTGAAAATTAATAAACTCATAGAATCTCTGTGTGCATATACACATATATAAATAAATACATAATACATATAATAAATATTTATTTTTATATGTGTATATAAAGAGTGAGAAAGAAAGAGAAAAACTAGGAATGATATTTACCTAATGTGTTATTCTTGAATGGAGATGTTTTGGTTATTTTACTTGATTCTTCTGCTTGCTTACTAAAATACTTTAAATGTTTATGTATTATTTAGTATAAAGTAACTAACTGATTATTCTAAAATAAATATGAGAACACAACAATCCAAATTTGTGGAACATACGGCGAGCAATCTTAAGAGAATAATTGATAGTATTACAGGCCTATCTGAAAAAAAAAAAGAAAAGCTCAGATAAACAATCTAAATTTACACTAAAAGGAATTTGAATAAGAACAACAAATGAAGCCAAAAATGAGTAGAAGGAAGGAAATAATAAAGATCAGAGCAGAAATAAATGAGAGTCTGTAAAATTAATACAAAAATATCAATGAATCAAGAGCTGATTCTTTGAAAAGATAAACAAGATTGACAAACCTTTAACCAGATTCATCAAGAAAAAAGAGAGAGGACCCAAATAAATGAAATCAGAGATGAAAAAGAAGTAACAACTGACCAAAGAAATACAAAAGATTGCAAGAAAATATTATGAACAACTATATGCCAAAAAACTGGACAAACTGGAGGAAATGGATAAATTCCTAGAAACATACAATCTTCCAAAACTAAATCAGGAAGAATCAGAGAATCTGAATAGACAGATCACACCTAGTAAAACTGAAACAGTAACAAAAGTCCTGGACCAGATGGCTTCACAAGTGAATTTCACCAAACATTCTGAAAAGAGCTAACACTTCTCCTTCTCAAACTATTTCATAAAATACAAGAGGAGGGAAGGCTCCAAAATTCATTTTATGAGTCCAGAATTATCAGAATTTTAAAACCAGATAAAGACACTACAAAAAACCAAAAGTATAGCCCAATATCCCTGATGAATATAGATTTTTAAACCCTCAACATTTACAAACTGAATATAGCACCACAGCAAAAAGATCATACACCATGATCAAGTGGGATTTATTCCAGAAATGCAAGCTTCAAACAGCATCCACAAATCAATAAATGTGATTCACCACATATACAAAATGAAGGATAAAACAACATAATCATGTCAATAGATGCAGAAAAAAACATTTAATAAAATCCAGCACCCATTTATGATGAAAATTCTCAGCAAAATGGGAATAGAAGGAACATACCTAAATATAGTAAAGGTCATGTATGACAAACCCAATACCAGCATCATACTCAATGAGCAAAAACTAGAAGCATTCCCCTTGAGACTGGGAACAAGACAGGGATGTCCACTTTTACTCCTCTTATTCAACATAGTACTGGAAGTTCTAGCCACAGCAATCAGACAAGAATAAAAAATAAAAGACATTCAAATCAGAAAGGAAGAAGTAAAACTGTAATTATTTTCAGATGACATGATACTGTACAGAAAGAGCTCCAAAGATTCCACCAAGGAACTACTAGAAGTGATAAATGAATTCAGCAAAGTAGCAGGATGCAAAATTAATGTCCAGGAATCAGTTGCATTTTGATATGCCAATAACTATCAAACAGAAAGAAAAATTAAGAAAACAATCCCATTCACGATTGCTTCAAAAAAATGAAATACATAGGGATAAACTTAACCAGGGATCTAAAAGACCTTTACTCAGAAAATTATAAAACATTGAAGAAAAAAATCGAGGAGATACAAATAAGTGGAAGCACATATCATGTTCATGAATAGGAAGAATTAGCATCATTAAAATGTCTGTACTACCCAAAGCAATCTACAGATTCAATGCAATTCCAATCAAGATTCCACTGATGTATATCAAAAAAACTAGAACGAGTATTTCAAAAATTTATGTGGAACCATCAATGGCCCTGCATAGTAACAGTGATCCTGAAAAAGAAAAACAAAGTTGGAGGAATCACACTACCTAATATCAAACTACACTATAAGACCATATAATCAGAACAACCTGGTACTGGCATAAAAACAGATATATAAATCAATGGGACAGAATACAGGGCCCAATTAATACTCAACAGAGGAAGCAAATACATGCAATGGGCTAAAGATGGTGTATTCAATAAAGGGTGTTAGGAAAATCAGATGGACACGTGCAGAAAAAATGAAACTAGAACACCTTCTTACACCACACATAAGAAATAATTCAAAATGGATCAAAGACTTAAATGTTAGACCTGAAATTATAAAAATCCTAGCTGAAAACAGGCAGCAAAATCTCAGGCATTGCTCATAGCAATATTTTATCAGATATATCTCCCCAGGCAAGGGAAACAAAAGAAAAATTAAACAAATGGAGCCACATTAGACTAAAAGATTTTTTCACAGTAAATAAAATCATTAACAAAATAAAAAAACCCACAGAATGGGAAAACATATTTGCCAATACATCCAATAAGGGGTTAATATCCAAAATGTATAAAGTACTTATAAAACTCAACACCAAAAAACAAACAACTCAATTAAAAAATGGGCAAGGGACCTGAACAGACACTTCTCCAAAGAGGACATACAGCTGGCCAATAGACATATGAAAAGATGCTCAATGTCACTAATCATCAGGGAAATGCACATTAAAACCACAATGCGATTATCACCTCACACCTGTCAGAATGGCTATCAACAATAAAACAACAAACAGCAAGGCTGGAGAGGATGTGGACAAAGGGGAACTGTTTTATACTGTCAGTGGGAATGCAGATTGATGCAGCAACTGTGGAAAGCAGTATGGAGATACCTCAAAGATTCAAAATGGATCTGCCTTTTGACCCAGAGATCCCACTTCTGGGAATATATCTGAAGAAAAGGAAAACATTAATTTGAAAGAACATAAGAACCTGTATGTTCATTGCAGGGTTATTTATAATCACCAAGATACTGAAGCAGCCCAAGTGTCCATCAATAGATGAGTGGATAAAACAACTATGGGACATTTACACAATGGAATTCTACTCGGCTGTGAAAGAGAAGAAAATTTTACCCTTTGTGACAGCATGGATGGACCTGGAGAACATTATGCTAAGTGAAATGAGACAGTCAGAGAAAGACAAATACCATATGATTTCACTCATATGTGGAATTTAATGAACAAACTGAACAGGGAAATGGGACAGACTCATAGATGGAGAGCAGGATGACAGCTAGTGGTGGGGAAGAGGTTGGGTGGAGGGACTGAACAAAAAGGATTCATGGACATGGACAACAGTGTGATGATTGTTGCGGGGAGTGGGCTATAACAGGACTAAATGGTAACAGAAAAATACAATTAAAAAATAAAAATTAAAATAAATGAAATGCTTAGTAATATTACCATGCTGTCCATAAAAATTAGCACAGGTGCTACTGGTTTTTCACAACATAAATTGCCACATTCTAGACACTACTTATTCACATAAAGGTCAAAGTTTAAACTACCACTGAGATGCTATGAAAGCTTTCAATGATTCAAGTCTAGCCAGGAACCAGAGAACTGAACTAATTGTTAAAGTCTGCTCAAGGTGACAAGCTGCCGGCTGGCAGAGAAAACATTTCAAAACCAGGCTGAAAATGTTACATCTAATTTTACTTAGGATGTAAGAAGAGATCCAGAAGACTGGTCTGTTAACTAGCAGTGAAACACGGTGTTCCCACGCTCTTCCCAGATCACCTGGCAGGAGGTTTGCTGTTGCTGAAAGAAGGCAGTTTGTCTACGAATCTTTACTTAAGTATTACAAAAATATGTTTGTGGCATAATATAAAGCTCGACACAGAATTTTCATAGTTTCATCTCAGTTGTAAACACTGTTATTTAAAATCCCTCTTTAATATAAAAAGAAAGCAAATATTTAGCACTGTAAATTATATTACAGTATGTATTTTGTGTTAATTTATTTTCCTAATAGATAATTGAGAAGGTTCAGAAGTACATTTCTTTCAAGGCTCTGTGTGCTGTATACACTTACATATCTCATATATTCTGCCTGTGGGGTATGTGTCAGAGGTGTGCAACATAAGAATGTGCTGCAACAAAGGAAATTAAAAGGGCACAAATATCAGTGGCATCACAAGGTTCACCTAAATTCTTCTAGGACAATCCCTGACAATACAGTCTTGCCATGCAGACAGTGGTAATCATTGCACCTCATTTTCTACTTTCTTTTATGCTTTGATTGACAATCCACATAATCATTCATTTATTTTGGGAGTTGTGTGGCCTCTAGTGGTATATGGAAAAAACATACAATGAAAATATATCAAGTCTTAACACATCTGTCTCCTGAGATTAAAAACTCTGAAAGACACTATTATTTTAACTTAAAACAATCACATAAGCATTACTTTGACTTAACACAATGCTCTCACTTGACAATGTTAGATTTTGGTCCAAAGCTGCTGCTATTTTTAGACATATATTATAGAAAAATTATATGTAAATAATTATTATAATTTTCTTCATTTTTTTACATTTTCCTCAGAGGTCAATATCAATATTTAGACATTATAAGAAGATATTTTCCCAAAATTAATCATAATTATTTTTCAAGAGTATAATCAAATGTTTAAAAAAGTTACTTAGGAATGTTATTTGAATTTTACCTTTAACTAAAAATTAATCTTTAATTAATTTAATTTTAAACATATATTTTCTAGATCACCTAGTTTTTACCCAAAATTTCTGCAGCATTTACAAAACATAACACTAGATCTGGGAAAACTAATAAGGTGGTGGAAAGGTATCAAAATGACTGTTGCTATATTTTGTTCAATATGAAAGGCTACTATTTGCATCATGGTCAAGAGTCACTATGTTGAAAGACCTTAAATGGCAGGCTACTTAAGTCTGTGGACCAATTTATTAATGTGTTCTTCAAGAAGAATTGAACTAGCTATTTCGTATCTTCAAACTGTAGTATTATTTCAATTTCACTCTATATTTCAGTAAATTGCATCTGTTCCCTATTCTGAGAAGGAAGAAAAAACAGCATTGTTTCTAAAAGGACACTAACAAATAAGAAACATGTTCAGCTTTCCACAGTTGGCATTTTGGCATTAATGTCTTTCAATGTATGATACTAAATGCAGAACAGGGGTGAACTCTTGGGTTGCCAAAATTTCTTCTGAGACATTCTTTTTTTCTACTTTAAAAACTCCTAGTTTACAAGCCTAAAAAAACACCAAAAGCAGAAAGTAATATATTCCACAGTTTAAATGTTTTCAAATTTATTGCACAGTACTTGCCTGTTGCTGAAGTTATTCACTAGACTACAGAGTTGAAAAACATTTCTGAGTTCATCGTGTTTACTATCACTATTCCCCACAGATTATAGTAAAGGAGTTTATAACTAGAGATCAGAAGATAAAGACAGTGCTGTATTAGTGAGAAACATAAAGTGATAAGAAAATACAAACTAGGTGCCTACTGATGCCCTTTACAAGAGAGGATTATTCTGCAGCTTTATCACACTTAGACTTTATAGGATAGCTGAATAAAATGAAGTATAGGGCTATGTGAACTATGTACTGCAGTTGTTGAAAATGGGTTTTTGATTTAGTTGCCAACTGAGAATTTGGAAACAAAATAAACCCTTTCATGGCCATAAGAAAATATGACTTTCTAAATAAGAATAACGAATATTGTCTACATAAATGACCCCCATGTTAATTCATCCAACATCTTTCAGGGCCAGAATGGCACTATTTTAATAGAATTTTGATGGAGGATGTCTAACATTGAAAAGTCACTGTATGCTCACATAAAAACCATGTTATATGAAACTTGTCAGAAACATCATTCCCATGACAAAATTGACAAGGAGGTATGAAACTCTTCAAAATCACAAAATTCTTCAGAGCTGCCAAACTCCCTTAATGCTGATATTACCGAGGTGTTTAGTAGTAGGTGAAATTCCCCTCTCATTGTATCTGAGTCCAAAAGAATGATGAAAATGGTGTGCTTTGAGACAAGGTTTGTATTTGGGCTATGCCTTTGGGATATACTTCGAAGTTAATAGAGTCAGATATCATATTAGAGTTTCTATTTAATTTTATTATTTTATCAGTCAGTACATATTGACATTGTTAGTGTTTCCATTTTTAAATGCTTTATTAAGGATATTTTGAAATACAGGCAAAACAAATAAATTACTATGTTGATTTCCATGTATACAATATTCAGCTTCAACTGTGTTCATGCTTTGTACTCTTAATTTACGAGGATCAAGATGCAAAAGTTTGGTTAAAAAGAGACAACATATGAGATGAAGAATGGCCAGCAGTACATTTCTTATCCTTCTTTTTTCACATTTGAAAAATGTGTACATAAAGTACATATACTATGTATGTATCACAAACATAGGCATGCTTTGATGAGTTGATATTTATATATACTGTATATGAACACCAATCAATATGGTTATTTACATGAATACAGGTATCAGTTTACTATAGTAGTTGGTAGAATTCAACAAAGAAAGCAAGAACATACAATGGAGTAAAGATAGTCTATTCAATAAATGGTGTTGGGAAAACTGGGTCAGATACACACCAAAAAATGAAAGTAGACAACCTTTTCATACCATGCACAAGAATAAACTCAAATGAATTACAGCCTTAAATGTTAGTCTCAAAAGCATGAAAATCCTAGAAGAAAACATAAACAGTAAAATATCACACATTTCTCATAGCAGTATTTTTGCTAAGACATCACTTGGGCAAAGGAAACAAAAGAAAAATAAACATATGAGACTACATCAAACTAAAAATTTTTGCACGGCAAAGAAAACCAGTACTGAAATGAAAAGACAACCCACTGAATAAGAGAACATATTCACCCATGATACATCTGATATGTGGTTAATATCCAAAATATATAAAGAACTTATAAAACCCCAAGTTTTACAAAGAACTCAAGTTTGTAAAGAACAAAAAATCCAATTAAAAAATTGTCAAAGGACCTGAACAGACACTTCTTCAAAGAGGACATGCAGATGGCCAATAGACATAGTAAAAGATGCTCAACAGCACTAATTATCAGAGAAATGCAAATTAAAGCCACAACTTCATACCTGTTGGAATGGCTGTCACCAATCAATAAACAACAAGTGTTGGCAAGAGAAAAGGGAACTCTAGTTCCCTTTTCAAGTTTTTTTCAAGTTTTAAAAAATATTTATTTTTAGAGAGAGGGAGAAATTTTTAGGAATGTGGAGAAAAGGGAACTCTAGTGCATTGTTGGTGAGAATGCAGACTGGTGGAGCCACTGTGGAAAGCACTATTAAGTTATCTCAAAAAATAAAAAATTGAACTGCTTTATAATCCAGCAATTCTACTTCTGTCAATATAGCCTAAGAAACCTGAAATACTAATTGGAAAGAATATACGCACCCATATGCTCATTTCAGTGTTATTTATAATAGCCAAGTTATAGAAGCAACCCAAGTGCCCATTAGTACATGAGTAGATAAAAAAAAAACACAACTGTGGTACATTTGCATAATGGAATACTACTCAGCTTTAAAAATGAAGGAAATATTAACTTTAATGATTTCGTGGATGGACCTGGAGAGTACTATGCTAAGTGAAACAAGTCAGTCAGAGAAAGACAAGTACCATATTATTTCATTTATTTGTGGAATCTAATAAACAAAGTTAGCAAACAAAATAGAGACAGACTCCTAGATAAAAAGAACAGACTTAGAGCTGTCAGAGAGGAGGATATTTTGGTGACTGAGTAAACAAAGTGAAGGGATTAAGTGAAGAAAAAATGTTTTATAGGCACAGGTAACAGTGTGGTGATTACCAGAGGGAAAGGGCGGTGGGGGAGATTAAAAGGGTATGGGGGAATAAAGGGTGATGAAAGGAGACTTGACTGAGGTGGTGAACACACAATACAATATACACATGATGTATTGTAGAATTGTACACCTGAAACCTATATAATTTTGTTAACCAATATCACCCCAATAAAGTCAATAAAAAATAAAAATAGCACTGGCTGGAGTGCATTAGTGGGTTGAACGTCAGCCTGCAAACCACAAGGTCACTGGTTCGATTTCCAGTCAGGGCACATGCCTGGGTTATGGGCAAGGCCCCCAGTAGTGTTGAGGGGAGGTGCATGAAAGGCACATTGTGTTTCTCTCCTCTTTCTCCTTCCCTTCCCCTCTCTCTAAAATAAATATTTTTTAAAACTTGAAAAAATGAAAATTAGCCCTGGCTGGCGTAGCTCAGTGGATTGAGCGCAGGCTGTGAACCAAAGTGTCGCAGGTTCGATTCCCAGTCAGGGTACATACCTGGGTTGCAGGCCATGACCCCCAGCAACCGCACATTGATGTTTCTCTCTCTCTCTCTATCTCCCTCCCTTCCCTCTCTAAAATATAAATAAATAAAACCTTTTAAAAAATAAAATAAAATAAAGATAAAGTTACAAACTCACTGAAACAGGAGCAATGTCATACACTAAATCTGTATGTGCCACACTGCAGTATATATAAAAGTTGTTCAATAAATACATATAGTATGATAAACATACTCTGTCTTCATTTTGAATGGTTCACCAGTTGATTGTTCTAAATATTTTCTGAAGAGATGAAACAAATAAAAATATTAGATAATTTTCATGTAGGTTTCAAGCACCATAGCTCTGTTTTCACCCAGCGCCTGTGCTCCAAAGAAGTCCTGAAACTCAAATCTCCCAAAACAGACCCTTAGAAAAAAACAGGAACAGACCACAGGTGTTAAAAGGCTCACTTTGAATAAATGTGAGAAACAGTGCGATAAATGGCGGTTCTGATATAATAATAGTCTAAGCCAATATCTTCTTAGGGATATTACTTTGTTTAGTAAATACAGATAAATTCAATTAAAATTAAACGTGACTTGGAATGCTTACCAAGTTAGAGGTACTGTCTCTGAGAATTTAGAGATGTTTTCTCTAAATTATTATTTTATATGAAAAATTTTTATCATATCAACACAGGGAATGATAAGTAGGTCTGATTTTCCAGTGAAGAGATCAGGTATCATGTTTGTCCAAAGACTGTGGAATAACTGGAGGAAGAGCAAAGGACAGGGCCTTCATTACAAATGGCCAGATCTGCAGCTGCTCCAGTGGCAGAAATTCTACAATAAAGCGCAGCTTTTGTTACTAAGTACAGCCTTGAAGTAAACTTTTTTTCCCCTTAGGCCTTTCTTCTTTGACAAAGTTCAGTTTGACTTTCTAAATAAGATTAATGCTTATGGTCGACACAGATTATTCTGATGTCCGTCAAGGCCCTGCTCTTTCCTTGGTTACTAAAACAATATTGGTCCTGGCAGGTATGAAACACTCTCTCCAACACAGGCAGACAGTGAGTCCGGTTTGGAATCTGAATCCAAATTAGGTCCCATATTAATTGCAAATGGTAAAAACCTTTGCTTTCGATTTCTAATTAAGATTAATGATGCTGGTTTGAAGAGCTGATACCAAGACCCTGGCATTAACAGCAATCATTTTTCAACTGTGACCAACATGCTTTCCTTTTGAAGTACTTTCTAGTCCAGAATAATAGTTGGCGAGAACGTGGTGTTGAAAGGGGCAGAAGATTTGATAGTAGCAATTCTTAGGACTAAACCACAAATATGGTGAACATAGAAAAATCTCAAGAGAAAGACTTTTTCAGGCAGCACACACCCTGCCAAAAGCCTGCTCTTCAGAAAAAGCACTGGGCTGTATGAGAAACAAGGGGCTCCATGTTCTTGAATGAGATTCTATGGAAAGTTATAAATAACTGGTAAAAAGAAATGTTTCCAATTAAAGTGCTTCTGGATATCTGTTGATTGTGAGTGAGATGATTTACGTGGGGTGCAGAGCCGGAGCACAGACACACCATCTGGAATTACTAACCGAGAAACCCATAAACTCATCGGTGTATTACATGACTTACTGTCAGGCCTCCATGGAATAGGTATCATCAGATTCTAAAGCTTCACATTTAAACCACTTTAGAATTTGCTTAAGACAGAACATGTTTCATTCAAAGTAAGTCTCCCCTTTTGGATTGTGTTGTGTATGCTCTGAAACAAATTCCTGAGAGGGACATGAAAGAAAATCCGGGGAAATAGCAACCAGGAAGCTTTTTCTCCTGGCTGCTTTGTCAGTTCTGCACAACCACAGAAATTATACGGTGGATTTTGTTCCACAATCAGTAATACACGTCATGTCTGAAAACATAGACCCCTTTGGAAGGATGACTGCTTGGTGCCCTTAGGATTTTGAGGTGGGTGTTTAAGTTTTTTTACAATTACATGAACACAAGAGAGCTTTTGTGTGCCAAGACATACATGTTCTTTAAGCAAACAAAAGTGGAAAATTTTAGCACATTCTGTATTAACAGAAACAGAATTGAATTTGCCTGAGTTCTGTTTATGAATGGCATTATTTATACAGCTGTGAATTGTATTGAAACATGACAATGTGAGAAAAGAATCTGCATTCATTGAATTATCCAGCTGACTTCTATTTTTTTAATGCATACTCATCATTAGACCTATAAAATATTGAATGCTTTTAGAAAAAAGTTTGAAAATTGTTTCTCTTCTGCTATAACTGCTTTCAAAATTGGGCTATGACCTGTTGAAATGAATTGTGTATGGGATTTGTTTTATTAACATACTTATCCGTCCCTTCCTTTAAGTGTGAAGACCTTGTTTTCTAACCCTAAATGGGGAAGGAAGAATGCCACTCTCCAGTTCCTCCAGAAATTGACTGGCTACAATGAACCTATGGCTTTTTACCTGAAAATCACTTCTCATAGAATGACAAGATTCTTCTAGCCATACTCCTGAAATGGGTAAATAAGGTATATGAACATTTTATTTCTTCTCTAAATTAGAAGGCAGAGTTAATATTTTGAGAACTCAAAATTGAAATGGTGCAGTCACAAGGGAAAGTAATGGGGGGGAATGGGGACAAGTGTACTTAAACAACAATAAAATTTAAAAATATATATATATGATCCAATCAAAATAGAACTCTCCATGATCACTGCCAACGCTGACCTCAGTTTCATTGCTGGGAATGTTATACTAAGTAGGTTTGTTCAGCTCTGGCAATGGCAATGAAGACATGTAAACAGACATGCTATGAGGTACTTAAGAGCACAGAGAAGTAAGCAAGAGGGGGAGGTTCTCGGTGACTTCAGGGGCAGCAGTGAGTCTTGCTTGCTTAGCTCTAAAACTGTAAATTACTTCTCATCTTTCGCACCATTACTGTCATATCCCACATATGCTTTAAAAAGTGGGTATTCTTGAGGTTATGTTAATACCAAACTTTCTGTGCATAAGTTTTTGACCTTTTCTATACATAGTTAATTGGCAAGCAGAACTGACCATTAACCTATTGACCTACATTTTTTTAAATCAGCCTTTTTTGATATGCGTTTTCCCTTATCAACTTTGTTCCAAGGTATCTGGAGCTTTCTGTTGTACCTTATTTTTTTTTATTGTAAATTCAAAAATTCCATACTCTGTAATGCCATCATGGTATAAGTTTTCTATTGTTGTTTTTTAAATTCACACAAACTTATTTAGTTCAAAACAACAAAAATGTACCCTCTATTGTTCCTTAAGTCTGACACTGGTCATGCCAGGCTAAAACCAAGGTTTTGGCAGGGCTACATTTTTTTTCTGTTGGCTTCAGAGGAGAATCCGGTTCCTTGCCTTCAACTTCATGCTGCTTACGTTCCTCGCTGCTAGCTTTCTTCCTTCCTATTCAAAGCCAGAAATGTCAGATCTTTCTGATTCATTCCTCCTTTGTCTCATCCCTTTCTCTGACTGTAGCCTGGAAAGGTTTTCTCCTCTTAGGACCTCACGTAATTAGATTGAGTGCACCAGATAATCCACAGTAATCTCTCAACCTCAAGGTCCTAACCTTAAATCACATCTACAAAGTCTGCTTGTTGTGTAAAGTAGCGTATGAACAGGTGCTGGGGATTATGACATGGACAGTTTTGGTAGGTGTTCTTCTGTCTGCCATACCACCTGGATAATTCTGAATCTCATTTGCTATGACTTAGCTACCATGTCCTCAGATCACTACAAAGGTGGGGATTCAGATATGGCTGAAAATCTTAAAGATATTTGGGGAACATCCTCATACATGCCTCTAATACTCATTATGTTTAAAGGATAAAATTATTGCTTTGATTTGCCAATAAAAAATTTGTGGATGTATCTTCAATACCCTCAGTATCTAAATTATGTGCTTCCAATTAGCAGCTCAACCAGTTACGAATATACAAGTACTGTCCTTATGTCTGTAGTCATTCAGATAAATGAGGAATAAAGTAATTACCTTTAATGTCAAATTCTTCCTTTTCACTGATGTCATATGTTTTACTACATGTTTTGCCCTGATCTTTTAATTTTATTGTCTGATGGATTCTCAGAATTTTAGGCCTGCCTATTTTCTCTAATAACTAATTTCTGTTTTCTAAGGGACTGTTCCTCTGTTTCACTGAGTGTTCTCAACCTTAATATCTGAATTTTGTCCTCCAGTCAATATCTAGATGTGCCCTCCACTTAATATTGCATATATTATACAACTTCCAACTCTATCACTGTTCAAAAAGGAAACAGATGTCCTTCTCACATTAGGATAATTTGAAGAAATGTTAATAAAGAGATTATTTACAAAGTTTTAGAATACCACAATAGACTGTGGGAAAATCCAGGACTAGTAAAAGCAGAATTGTTATCATCCTTAGTAGACCCAAAAGAACAAGAGAGAAAACAGTTACAAAGATACTTAAGGTGAAAGGCAGTAGAGGAGGTTGTAGCTGGAAGAACAGTGAACTTTGCTGATGGATATAGTCAATCCAAGATGACTCTGCAAAGAGGAAGCCAGAATAAAGAAACTTCCCATTGGCTGAACCCTGCTGCGAGTCAGAAAGCTCACTGATCCACCTGGATGAAACAGACTTTCAGGTTGGAGAGCCCAGTGGGAAAGAGTAGAGAGTAAAGTAAGATGGAAAAATGAAAACTATCTAGCAATCCCTCTTTCCCTGCAAATTTAGATTATGGCTCAATCTATTCTCACCCTGACCTGAGCTCTCTTTATGCCAATTTCTTGTTCTGGATCCAATTCTGTTTCTGGTTACAACATAGATTATCCAGATATAGTGCAAATGAATTAATTAAAATAATATTAGAACAAAAATAACTTATGCTACCTGTTCAATATAAAATATAGTGACTAATGTATTTTAAATGTATATCTCCTTTAATTTGGCCTTCCCATTAATATTATAGTAGGCTAACAAAAGCTATTCCAGACTATGAATCAGGAGTAACATATTCATACATTTTTCTTATGTTTAAACATAAAATTAAAGGGTTAATTGTCTCATAACAACTCTTGTCATACAATTTTGGATGGAGTTGATTTTTCTCATGTAAAACCAAAAAAAAGTATACAGTAATAATGAAAACCAAAAACAACTGAATATGATAAAATAGACTCTTACGTTGCCATCAATATAAGAACAGTTAACTTAAAATATTGTTTCCAGAAACATCAAAAGAAAATATGTGTTAGTGTCCTGTCATTCACCATAACAGGAACTGTGTTTCACTCATTTTCATACCACTAATATCAAAACTCAAGTATTCGTAGTATGCAGAAAATGTCCTATAAATGTTTCTTTAATTATGTGACTTTTGTCTTGCTCATGTCATGTATATGTGAAAGCTGTTTTTCTATTAACCATAAACATAGATTTCATATCTCTTCTAATGCAGAGGTATTTCCACATTTGACCAAATTCATTCATCACAGAGTTATCACAACCTCTGTGATCTAATCCATGAAATGCATTGTCTTCTTATATGAAATTAAAAGTCTGTGATTTGCCTCTCTAACTGGTTTTACCATTCTCACCTCTCATTCCAAGGTCTCCAGGTGTGATTTACAACTCCAAACATAGCCCTTCTCTGCTGAAAAATGCTCTTTGATTAGTTGTGCTCTGCTTTGTGAGTTAAGAACAGACTCTTTCTGGAAATATGACCTTCTGCTATGTGGCCTCATTATCTTTCCAGATTAATTTCCCATTACCTTAATATACAAAACACTCTAGTCTATAGGGCACATTTTCACCTAGTAATAAAAGACACCAACTCTGGGAAGATAAAACGCTGCCTGAAGACATGAAGTTTAGGCTACAGCACATGACTGCTTTTGTGAGAAAAAAAAAGGCCCTTTCTTTTTGATGGACACACCCTGCACATCCAGACACATGGCCTGTTTACAAAGGCATGGCAAAACACCAAAAAGTGCAGAACAGTACCCTCAATGTCCCTGCCCCCTCACATTGTATGTTCCTGTAAAAATGGGTCATGTGTTATTCTCCACAATACCCCCATTATTTCCTACTTTGGTACCTTGATTTATGTTCTTTCTCCCCATTTATGCATTTAGACACTTTCTTATATTTTTCTAAATTTCTACCTCATTCAGTTAAAGACTCAACCTATCTTTTGTGTTAGCCTGTGTGGCAGGTAGTATGCCTTGTATTGGGAATGCACATAAAAAGCACATTTCCTATTCATGAGATCTCCTTTCATCCCCACAACTCAATATGTTTATTCCTTCCCCTAACCACCTCAGTCACAAACATGCACAATGCTTTAGTGTACTTTGAGAATTTGCATTTGCTGCTGTCTCAAGTAAGGTTTCAGTAAATATGTCTTTGCTATTAACTTGATGGCATAGACTTACAAATCTTGATATTTAAGAGTGCCTACCTCTGTAACCTGAGGAAAAGACTTAAACTTAATTGAGTGATTCATTACCTTCTCTGTAACTATAACTGCTGTGGTATGACTGTAACTCAGCACATGTATAACATGCCAGTAAAGATGAGTGCATTTTCGGTTCCACTGAACCTTGAGTTACTTGAAGATTACACCCTTTTGCTAGAGTCCTCAACCAGCATTTAGTGGCACCTTTCAGATATGTGGCTCTTGCACAACTGGAGAGAGGAAGGCAGAATTATATAGTTTTTGTATTTTTTCCTTTCATCTTATTTTTGGCAGCTCTTCACCTAATGATGAAGATTATTTTTATATACACCAGTTTTATTCTTCTGCTAAATTTCCCCACAGCACATGACCAGAGAAATGTAGCTCTCAACATCTTCAATTTGCTCTTTCTATTTATCTTGACAGATCCCTTGGTACAGTATTAATTTTATCCATTTTACCATGGAGGTGATTATGTCAACTACTTTTTATGCTACTTCTGTATATAGATGCACCATTCAATTCCAGATATGATTAGTATGTGAAAATGGAAGTTATGCTTATAATAAACATAAAGTTGGTCTACTTTAAGATATTTAAATAAAGTATTTCAAAATAAAGTATTTTTTCATACTCAAAGAAGATATCTAGAAGTTTCGAGATAAAAACATTGAACTTTCCCAGTCCACCTAAAAGTAAGTGTGTTCTCCATAATTAGTACACAAAGTTGTGAAATCTGATTGAGATTGGTTAAAAATACAGTAAAGATTAAATTTTAAAAAAAAATTTGTTAAAGACAAAATGAGAAATAAAGGTGACACTGAGACAAGACTTGTATCAGTTCCTTTGATAAGATTTTTTAGAAAATAATGAGTTAGTAACAGAGATGGGTGTAAAACAAAGAAAGGTCTTACTGGGAGCCAGCAGAGAATGTTTCATGCTGATGAGGGTTCTTAGTAATAATGTGGAAAGTGTAGAACTAATTCTTCAAGTAAGTAAATTGGGATAAAATCCAAAGAACAATTCCTTGGCCTTACCTTTTCTTACCTATCAGGAGCATTCCTTACATTTGACCACTCCACGCCTAAA